>NC_140580.1:624622064-627022064 GCF_964204655.1 Triturus cristatus | reverse complement strand
AAAAGTGGTTAAAAGAGATTGCAACCCCAGTTCGGTCCTAGATATGAGGACGGCATCGTCTGCATATAGCAGGACGGGAATAACTCGCCATCCTACACAGGGGTAGTCAACTCCAGTTGCCCTTAATGCACTATCCAGTTCGTTAATATAAAAGTTAAATAAAAAAGGGTCCAGAATGCAGCCTTGCCAGACTCCCTTCTTGATCTCAAAATACCTTGTAACCTGAAAATCCTTTGAGAACCTAACATTGGCTTTAGTTGATACATGCAGGTCCTCGAGGAAATTGACAATACTGATCTCCACCCCCATTACCCTCATGGACTGCCACAGCTTGTCCCTGTTGACGCAGTCAAACACAGATGACAAGTCCATGAAGGCAAGCTGGATAGTTCTGAGGCAAGCAACAGTATATTTGCCCAGTATCTTAGATAGATTGAGACACTGAGCAACGGTGGAACGTCCCGGCCGAAAACCATACTGGACGTCCGACAAGATCTTATGGTCCTCTGCCCAAGTTGATAATCTCTGTAAGAGGACCCGTCCTACCACTTTAACCACTGAGTCAATAAGCGAAATTGGTCTGTAGCAGTGGGTACTATTTCTGTCGCCCTTTTTAAAAACAGGAACTATAGTAGAAGATGCCCAAGACTGGGGACAACCATTCTTTGCCGCAGCGTTAAAAACTGACTCCAATATCGACGCCCAAAAGGAGGGGTCCGACTTGAATAAATCAGGGGGGTTCCATCAGGACCAGGCGCTTTACCAATAGATAATCCTGTAATACCTTCCAGGATCTCAGCCCTTTCAAATGTTATTACTAGGTCCTTCCTGTCCTGGGGTTCTCTACAATTAAGCTCAAGCAGGCGGTCAAACCTAGATTTAAAATGAAGTACCCACTTCTCCTCAGTGATGTGTGAATCAAGGCACCCCCCCTCCTTCCTGGTCAAACAGGGGCCTATTCACAACACTCCAGAACCTCGAACTGTTTCTAAGAGTGCTGGAGGCAATCAGCTCCTTTCATATTTCTTCCTTCAAAGCTCCCTTCCGTTTGGCCAGAGCTAACTTGTATTACCTCCGACAGGTGCAAACTTCAGATTGGCTTCTAGGTTTAGCTGACAAGACTTCCCTCAACCTCTTGGCTGCCTTGGAGCAGTGGGAATCAAACCATCTGGGACCAGGCAAGATGTTTCCTCTAGCTGGAGCACATAACATATCGGCCACTTTTTGCGTTATTGACTCAAATGTGCCAAGAATCGCGTTTAGGAGGGACTTCTCCATTGTACATAGTGACAATTCATGGGCACAAGCTAGTTTTACCTTATTATAAAATCTTTCTGGGGATACCTGGGACCATTTTAATCTACGCATCCCATCTGTCGGTCTCAGTACGCCCTTGCTCGGAGCATCCCCGAATATTACTGAGAGTGGACCTGTCATGTGAACTGTTAAAGGGTTGTGGTCACTAAATTCACTTTCTACAATGTTAAAATCATGAAAAAAAGATTGCAAAGGAGACGAAATTAAAATAAAGTCAATAAAAGACCCCCTCCCGTGCCCTTTAAAAGTTGGCACCGGAAACTTAGTGCGCGGGTCAGTTAAGGACATCATAGCCACCATATCCAATTAGTTTAACATGATATTCAGCAGTTCCCCTGGAGCGTGATGTTCAAAATGAAAACCCTTCATACAGGGGCAGACCAGCTCAGAGATGCAAGATGTTGTTGGATTACCACAGGGATGTATATTGAAGTCACCTGAAACCAAAAGGTTGTGAAGACTAGGGCCCAAGGATTGTTTTATAGTTGCACCCAGGGCAGTAATGTTACTGGCCTCGTGTGGACATGTCAATGAGTTATAAAAGTTAACAATTCCCCAGCAAATATCCCCCCTTTTGGGTGACAAAGCCAGGATTCCTGGGTGTGTAGTTAGTATCACCTGCAACTTACAATCGATAGCCACGGAAATATATGTGACTAGACCACCCCTTGGTCTTCCACTCACAGATGGCGTGGCTGGAACAAAAAAGGCCTAATAGCCTTCCAGGAATAGATCGCAATTCACAGACCACGTTTCCTGGAGGCTAATTATCATGAATTGTTTCACAAAACACACCCACCGTGGGTCCTGGAGCTTGTTTGCCAATCCTGCAATATTCCAAGATAGGAAGTTGTTGGGTCTCACAACTAGGTGCCCGACAGCTACCTCCCCTGGAACCTGAAGAGGTGCAACCGACTCGGTCCAAGGTGGTATAGGGACCCTCAGTCTGTCGCTGGCCGCACTTAGCGTGAATTTTTTTTTTGCCGGCTATCACTGGAAATGATCGCCATGCTAGTGCTGTATTAACAACACATAGCGCAATGGCAATAATAATTCCAGCAATAGCGGTGTTTCCCATGGAACATCGCTGGTTTTCCAGCGATATTCCATGGAAAACGGCGATAGCCTTGCTGATACGACCCTGTGGTCGTATCAGCATAATTCACCCCAATGTTAAGTATACGTAAGTCAGCATTTTAACAAACGTTAGTTTTTGGCGAAGACCACGGTTTTCGCCAAAAACTAACGTCTGCTAAAATGCGTGTGCTCCTTGTAAATATCACGATGTGCAAATCAGCGATAATTTACATGCAGTACTGCCCAGTGATGCTCACTTTGCATCTCCTTAGAGATGCAAAGCGAGGCGTCGGAAAAACGAGTGCTAACATGCGCTAATGCATGTTAGCACCCACTTGTAAATAGGGCGATAGTTTTATCTCCGCATTTTGGGCTTATGGGGCATATTATCAAGCCAGGCGATACAATTATCGCCGCTTTAGCGGCAGAAAACTGCCGCTAAAACGGCGATAATGGGCTTGATAATATGCTCTATGGAATTCCAATTGAAGCCCATGTTAGATGTCCTTCACATCTAACATGGGCTTCAATTGGAATTCCATAGAGCATATTATCAAGCCCATTATCGCCGTTTTAGCGGCAGTTTTCTGCCGCTAAAGCGGCGATAATTTAATCGCCTGTCTTGATAATATGCCCCTTAAAGCCAAAAAAGAGGAGATAAGGCCCTTGTTAATATGTTCCGCAGAGCGCAGACCTAGGTGTTACAAATGCAAAAACAACAGTTGATGGACAGAATGCAGAACAATGTCATACATTCACCCCAGTACAGAGATCTGGGCCTAAATCCATTGTTTTTTTTTTTTGCTCACCATGCCGTTCCAGTTTGAACCCAGCCATATGCAAATCAGTCTTGACCCGGTGCCTCATGGGAACAGTCCAGCCCGAACTGCCAAGCCAGGTCCTCCCTGGACTGGAAACAAGCATCCTAGGACCGGTTTCGGGGTTTCACCCCTCTTCTGCCAGGATAGCTTGATTCCAGTGGCATGGAGAGCACGGGACCTACGTCTAGGCATACCCGTCCCACTCGGGGTGACAAATGCAAAAACAACAGATGATGGACAGAATGCAGAACAATGTCATACATTCACCCCAGTACAGAGATCTGGGCCTAAATCCATCGTTTTTTTGCTCACCATGCCGTTCCAGTTTTAACCCAGCCATATGCAAATCAGTCTTGACCCTGTGCCTCATGGGAACAGTCCAGCCCGAAATGCCAAGCCAGGTCCTACCTGGACTGGAAACAAGCATCCTAGGACCGGTTTCGGGGTTTCACCCCTCTTCACCCAGGATAGCTTGATTCCAGTGGCATGGAGAGCACGGGACCTACGTCTAGGCATACCCGTCCCACTCGGGGTGACAAATGCAAAAACAACAGTTGATGGACAGAATGCAGAACAATGTCATACATTCACCCCAGTACAGAGATCTGGTCTTAAATCCATCGTTTTTTTGCTCACCATGCCATTCCAGTTTGAACCCAGCCATATGCAAATCAGTCTTGACCCTGTGCCTCATGGGAACAGTCCAGCCTGAACTGCCAAGTCAGGTGCTCCCTGGACTGGAAACAATCATCCTAGGACCGGTTTCGGGGTTTTACCCCTCTTCAGCCAGGATAGCTTGATTACAGTGGCACGGAGAGCAGGGGACCTACGTCTAGGCATACCCGTCCCACTCGGGGTGACAAATGCAAAAACAACAGTTGATGGACAGAATGCAGAACAATGTCATACATTCACCCCAGTACAGACGTTAGTCCCTTGCTCACTTTGCCACTAGATTCAAGCAAGCCTGGCTGAAGACGGCTGAAATGCCACATACCGGTCCTAGGAAGCTTGTTTCCGGTCCAGGGAAGGCATGGCTTGGCAGTTCGGGCTGGACTGTTCCCATGAGGCACAGGGTCAGACTGATTTGCATATGGCCATGTCTGAACTGGGGTGGCAGAGTGGGCTAACGAACGGTGATGGATCAAACCCAGATCTGTTGACTGGGTGTAAGTGTTTGATTGGTTCTGATGCTCTGTCCGTCACCACCCCCTTTTGTACCGCTTTGTTCGCCATAAGTTGGCAGGGTACGCTCAGACGTGAGTCCCTTGCTCACTTTGCCACTGGATTCAAGCAAGCCTGGCTGAAGACGGCTGAAATGCCAGAAACTGGTCCTAGGAAGCTTGTTTCCGGTCCAGGGAAGGCTTGGCTTGGCAGTTCGGGCTGGACTGTTCCCATGAGGCACAGGGTCAGACTGATTTGCATATGGCCATGTCTGAACTGGGGTGGCAGAGTGGGCTAAAGAACGGTGATGGATCAAACCCAGATCTGTTGACTGGGTGTGAGTGTTTGATTGGTTCTGATGCTTCGTCCATCACCACCCCCTTTTGTACCGCTTTGTTCGCCATAAGTTGGCAGGGTATGCTCAGACGTGAGTCCCTTGCTCACTTTGCCACTGGATTCAAGCAAGCCTGGCTGAAGACGGCTGAAATGCCAGAAACCGGTCCTAGGAAGCTTGTTTCCGGTCCAGGGAAGGCATGGCTTGGCAGTTTGGGCTGGACTGTTCCCATGAGGCACCGGGTCAGACTGATTTGCACATGGCCATTTCTGAACTGGGGTGGCAGAGTGGGCTAAAGAACGGTGATGGATCAAACCCAGATCTGTTGACTGGGTGTGAGTGTTTGATTGGTTCTGATGCTCCGTCCATCACCACCCCCTTTTGTACCGCTTTGTTCACCATAAGTTGGCAGGGTATGCTCAGACGTGAGTCCCTTGCTCACTTTGCCACTGGATTCAAGCAAGCCTGCCTGAAGACGGCTGAAATGCCAGAAACTGGTCCTAGGAAGCTTGTTTCCGGTCCAGGGAAGGCATGGCTTGGCAGTTCGGGCTGGACTGTTCCCATGAGGCACAGGGTCAGACTGATTTGCATATGGCCATGTCTGAACTGGGGTGGCAGAGTGGGCTAAAGAACGGTGATGGATCAAACCCAGATCTGTTGACTGGGTGTGAGTGTTTGATTGGTTCTGATGCTCCGTCCATCACCACCCCCTTTTGTACCGCTTTGTTCGCCATAAGTTGGCAGGGTATGCTCAGACGTGAGTCCCTTGCTCACTTTGCCACTGGATTCAAGCAAGCATGGCTGAAGATGGCTGAAATGCCAGAAACCGGTCCTAGGAAGCTTGTTTCCGGTCCTGGGAAGGCATGGCTTGGCAGTTCAGGCTGGACTGTTCCCATGAGGCACAGGGTCAGACTGATTTGCATATGGCCATGTCTGAACTGGGGTGGCAGAGTGGGCTAAATAATGGTGATGGATCAAACCCAGATCTGTTGACTGGGTGTGAGTGTTTGATTGGTTCTGATGCTCCGTCCATCACCACCCCCTTTTGTACCACTTTGTTCGCCATAAGTTGGCAGGGTATGCTCAGACGTGAGTCCCTTGCTCACTTTGCCACTGGATTCAAGCAAGCCTGGCTGAAGACGGCTGTAATGCCAGAAACCGGTCCTAGGAAGCTTGTTTCCGGTCCAGGGAAGGCATGGCTTGGCAGTTCGGGCTGGACTGTTCCCATGAGGCACAGGGTCAGACTGATTTGCATATGGCCATGTCTGAACTGGGGTGGCAGAGTGGGCTAAAGAACGGTGATTGATCAAACCCAGATCTGTTGACTGGGTGTGAGTGTTTGATTGGTTCTGATGCTTCGTCCATCACCACCCCCTTTTGTGCCGCTTTGTTCGCCATAAGTTGGCAGGGTATGCTCAGACGTGAGTCCCTTGCTCACTTTGCCACTGGATTCAAGCAAGCCTGGCTGAAGACAGCTGAAATGCCAGAAACCGGTCCTAGGAAGCTTGTTTCCGGTCCAGGGAAGGCATGGCTTGGCAGTTTGGGCTGGACTGTTCCCATGAGGCACCGGGTCAGACTGATTTGCATATGGCCATTTCTGAACTGGGGTGGCAGAGTGGGCTA
Source organism: Triturus cristatus (assembly GCF_964204655.1). Classification (NCBI taxonomy): domain Eukaryota; kingdom Metazoa; phylum Chordata; class Amphibia; order Caudata; family Salamandridae; genus Triturus; species Triturus cristatus. Next base: position 627,015,728 of record NC_140580.1, on the reverse strand, counting down.
AAGAACGGTGATGGATCAAACCCAGATCTGTTGACTGGGTGTGAGTGTTTGATTGGTTCTGATGCTCCGTCCATCACCACCCCCTTTTGTACCGCTTTGTTCACCATAAGTTGGCAGGGTATGCTCAGATGTGAGTCCCTTGCTCACTTTGCCACTGGATTCAAGCAAGCCTGCCTGAAGACGGCTGAAATTCCAGAAACCGGTCCTAGGAAGCTTGTTTCCGGTCCAGGGAAGGCATGGCTTGGCAGTTTGGGCTGGACTGTTCCCATGAGGCACCGGGTCAGACTGATTTGCATATGGCCATTTCTGAACTGGGGTGGCAGAGTGGGCTAAAGAACGGTGATGGATCAAACCCAGATCTGTTGACTGGGTGTGAGTGTTTGATTGGTTCTGATGCTCCGTCCATCACCACCCCCTTTTGTACCGCTTTGTTCGCCATAAGTTGGCAGGGTGTGCTCAGACGTGAGTCCCTTGCTCACTTTGCCACTGGATTCAAGGAAGCCTGGCTGAAGACGGCTGAAATGCCAGAAACCGGTCCTAGGAAGCTTGTTTCCAGTCCAGGGAAGGCATGGCTTGGCAGTTTGGGCTGGACTGTTCCCATGAGGCACCGGGTCAGACTGATTTGCATATGGCCATTTCTGAACTGGGGTGGCAGAGTGGGCTAAAGAACGGTGATGGATCAAACCCAGATCTGTTGACTGGGTGTGAGTGTTTGATTGGTTCTGATGCTCCGTCCATCACCACCCCCTTTTGTACCGCTTTGTTCACCATAAGTTGGCAGGGTATGCTCAGACGTGAGTCCCTTGCTCACTTTGCCACTGGATTCAAGCAAGCCTGCCTGAAGACGGATGAAATTCCAAAAACCGGTCCTAGGAAGCTTGTTTCCGGTCCAGGGAAGGCATGGCTTGGCAGTTCGGGCTGGACTGTTCCCATGAGGCACAGGGTCAGACTGATTTGCATATGGCCATGTCTGAACTGGGGTGGCAGAGTGGGCTAAAGAACGGTGATGGATCAAACCCAGATCTGTTGACTGGGTGTGAGTGTTTGATTGGTTCTGATGCTCCGTCCATCACCACCCCCTTTTGTACCGCTTTGTTTGCCATAAGTTGGCAGGGTATGCTCAGACGTGAGTCCCTTGCTCACTTTGCCACTGGATTCAAGCAAGCCTGGCTGAAGACGACTGTAATGCCAGAAACCGGTCCTAGGAAGCTTGTTTCCGGTCCAGGGAAGGCATGGCTTGGCAGTTCGGGCTGGACTGTTCCCATGAGGCACAGGGTCAGACTGATTTGCATATGGCCATGTCTGAACTGGGGTGGCAGAGTGGGCTAAATAATGGTGATGGATCAAACCCAGATCTGTTGACTGGGTGTGAGTGTTTGATTGGTTCTGATGCTCCGTCCATCACCACCCCCTTTTGTACCGCTAGGTGTTACAAAAGCATCAGGCATCGAAGTTACACATGTATATCCCTCTACAAAAGCCATATATGTGAAGTTTTACATACTAATACGATGAGAGAAAGTCCAAGTCAAAACTACATAAATATACGACCTATTCACCTTTCTTCTCTCTGCAAAAGATAATTTAAAATGCTCCTAATTCTACTATCATTACTACAAGACATCATCTCAAATGAGTACAATCAATTGCTTCCTTGCGAGCGGAAATGCGATGGTGGTAATTTGTGCTGCCGGAATTCACATTTATATAACACCACCATTGGGTCAGACGTTCATCAGTCCACTAATGGTCCTTTTTTAAACGATTTCACAATTTCGCCATCACATGATTTGCTCATTTTCACAAACGAGAGGATTATACAGCTGTTCAGCCCATTCTCCTATAGAACATTAGAGCCAATTTCGGAAAGGAAATATATCCAGTGTTAATCCGTAGTATAAGACATACCAAAACAAAACCTGTTTAAAGTAAATGTTAAAAATATGTATATGTTTAGAGATATCCCTTTTTTAGCATAGCCATAGCCAAATGTATCTTTCATATAAGGTTTGAGTCTTGCTTCATGTTAATCAGTAGCCGGAGGACCAAAAGCAAAAGGGCAGTTTTCAAAGTATCTCAACATCTATCATCAAAGTAAGGGGCAAATTATCAAGAACAGCATTAAAAATTATTGCCGGTTTAGTTCTGGTGTGAACATGGGCTTCAATTGGAATTCTCCCGGGCATATTTTCAAGCCCATTATCGCCGATTTAGCAGCAGTTTTCTGCCGCTAAACCGGCGATATTTTTAACACCGTCCTTGATAATATGCCCCTAAAGTCTTATGCTTGACGCAGATTTCTGTTTTTTATGGTGTCACGAAAAATCGCAGCATTCTTCTGGAAATTTCTGACAGTCATCACCTTTGAGAGTATTCCACTGGTGAAGTGTGATGACGCATGGTTATGGGTATGGAAAGCGGTCTCTCTACAGCCATCACGGCCTTTCCACCTGATCACAACTGACCCGGTATCTTGCACCCTAATTTTCCAACTGGGGAAATCTGAGCCCTATTTTTTGGGCGGGATAATCATTCTTTAAATTTTATTATACTTTCTGGGGGCAATAGCTCAGACTGGAGAATTTAGATGTGAGAAAACGCGCTGGAAATATGAATTCCGGGCATCCATTAAGCCCACACCTAAATCCACCTAACTCATAACCAGGCCCGAGATGCAACATGAAGAATTGTGCCTTGGCCTCAGCATTATTGAAAATGTTTTTCTTTTGGCAATACTCCGTTCCTTTAGCCAGCATTATACTTATATATCTCCAAATCCATTTACCATGAAGAGGCTGTTACTTCTGCTATTTACATAAGTTATTTTCCACGTATTTTTAGGATGGGAAAGCCAGTGCAAGATGTAGGTTATTTTATGTTATTTATGTGAGGACATACACACAGATCTCCGTATTCCCTTTTCCACCACGGTCCAATCTTCAGAACGAAAAAGGCACAAACTCCAATTTATCTGTGCAATTGAATTTATTTTCAGTGCATGGCCGCCATGACGCGTTTCGAACCTCCAAAGGTTCTTGATCACATGACATTCCACGTCATTTCTCCCCATTTTTAAAGTGACAAGTGCATTTTTTTCTTTTCATTTTACTTTTTTTATTAGTGAAACTAGAAAACAGACTACTTGCTCGTTTTCTACATCTGCTTTTAGGGGTGTTCGTCCACTTCTGTTGGATGGCCTTCCCTGAAATACACCATAGTACCCCTATCTCTAATTTTATTAATGCAAATCCTCCATATTAAAAGTGATGCCTTGACGGCGCAAGGGGCTTGTAAATAAGCCCCATATTCTCTACAGCGTTCGATCACCCAGGTTTCACGGTGCACGGGTGCTATAAGGCATGACTCTTTTAGGAACTTGACCAAGAAATAGCTGCCTAACCTAAAAGAATGAGGCGGGCCCTATCAATAAGAAAGCTTGATGGAAAAGCCAAGCTTTAAGGGCTTGTCTAAACGTCCTCCGACAGGTTATGGAATGCAGGAATACTGGCATGGCATTCCAGTTTCTAGAAAATTTAACCTAGAAACTATGACCCATTCTATCCTTAGACTTCGGTACAGACAACAAAAGGCCCGTAGATGAGAGCGGCCTCTGCATGTCAAATAAAGTTGAATGGAATCCAAATAAATTCAAGAACAGTTCCATAGCTAGCCTTTTGGGTTGGGCATACGATTTAAAAAGTATACATCCTCTTATGTGAAACCAGTTTAGAGAACACAGTGGAGAATGGGGATGGCTAAGTGTAGGGGCTCACTTTTTCTATTCAGGGTGCCAGGATTTTAAGCATTTGGGCACCCTAAAATAAGGATGTCAATAGGCTAAGTTATGAGGAAGTGGCTAAGTCAAGTCAGTAACCAATAATAGCTGCCAATGCCCATTTTTTGCCATCAGCATTGACGAAATGACAAATTTTCCCATGACTTTTCACATGGAATTAACATTCAGAAATCATTGCTGATGTCTGAGCAGTAGGACAGAGGTTAGAGTCCACTTTGACACTTAAGCTCTGCACAAAATCAACAAGGAACTCGATAGCACCCTTCTCAAAGACCACTAAGAGTCAAGCCACAGGTCATCCCTGCCATTTACAACCATGTTTCACCTGATGACACATCATCTCCCAGCAGAACTAGCAATCGGCTATCATTGGCATGAAAGTGGAAATAGAAAACCCTGGAACAGATTTGCTTGGCCAGTAGCCCAATGCAAACATTGAAGAGAATAGGAGCAAGCACAGAGCCTTGAAGAATACCATATTCTAGTGAATGCAATGCCTATTGGGTTCTACCTTAGAGGAACCAGGGAAACTATGGCACGACCATGCCTGAGAACTCGTCTCCCCTTAGCAGATACAGCTGCATGCATGTTTCACAGTTGTGAACGCCGCTTAAAGATCTAGAACAGGGTCACTGCAACCATGAGCTACCAATCTGACATTGTCAATAGTTGCAGGCAGCACTGCCTTGGTAAATGAGCAGCTTGAAAGCCAGCTTGATTGCACATAACATCTCCACATATAACTGCAAAGTTATTTTTCAATACGTCCTTCCAAAAGATAAAGACTTATAGTCATATATAACTTTGGGATCCATATCAGGTTTCTTGCCCATATGAGTGAAAGAATGACAAACGCCTCGTACTCCGGAACCCTACCAACCACAATGGAAGAGTTATAAATCTGTCTGACAGGCACTAGCATGGTGACCTTTATTTGTTTAAGTGCAACACTGGGCAGTGGGTCGGGTGGAGATCCTAGCTCGAGCTAGCTTAGAGCAAAGTAAAATGTTCAACGGAGATGTGAAGAAATATAGTAAGTCTTGGTAGAGTCTGCAGATCCAAGGATGACAGAATGAGGATCGTGACTTTTTTAAGTTCAAATAATTTTATTATAGAAAAAACAAGGTGACCATACAAAATATGAGTTATAAATAATGCAAACATCACATTCCAATCTTGTTTTTAAGAAGGGAAGGAATTGGACTAATAATACAGAGGCAAGTCATAGAAGGGAACAATGTACATTAAATGAAACATAAATGCAATATAGGAAATATGAAAGAAAATAAATAATGGAACTACTAGGGAAGTCAGGGTGGTTTGGGAACCTCCTGTTGAGACGGTTTTGGTAAAGAATACCTCTTGGCACTATCATCAATAAATGTTGTAACAGGAGACCACAAGTCAGCACGTTTTGTAGCCATTTGAGGTGGGTATACAAAGGCAGTGCCTAACCTATGATTATGGCACACAGTGTACCACCAAGCTCTGTATGAAATCTTCTAAAAGTCTTTCCAGTTGGTAGTAATTTGTTGAAAGGCAATCGCTAATAGCAAATCGATAATCTTAACATTGAGTGAGACCTCATTCCAGATAGAAGAAAGACTACCCAAAAAGATATGAGTAACTGAAAAAGGGAATGTAGTATTATATACAAGCCTGGGCGTAGTGGGCGTAGTGGGGCTACGTGGAGCAGCGCGTAGTGTGGCAAAATCCACGCACACTCAAGCGCTCCCCGTAGCCCCACTACGCGCTGCCCGCCTCCCGCCCGCCCTAATTTTAAAATAATTAAAAGTCAATAAAAACCTCCTTACCTTCAGCGCGGCGTCCCGGGGCTCCCTCTCCTTGCTGACGGTAACTTCTTCACCCAAATGCGCATGCGCGGACGCCCGAGCATGCACATTTCTCGCAAGAAATGCGCATGCGTGGGGGTCCGCGCATGCGCATTTGCATGAAGAAGTTACCGTCAGCAAGAAGAGGGAGCCCCGGGACGCCGCGCTGAAGGTAAGGTAGTTTATTTACCTTTAATCTTCTTTAAATTATTTTAAAATTAGGGCGGGCGGTAGGCGGGTGGCGGGTGGCGGGCAGCTCTGCTTCACTACGGTGTGTGCGTAGCCCTGCCTGCTTCGCCTACTTCGTAAACGGCGAAGCAGGCAGCGCTAAGTGCACTCCGTGGGAGAAGCTGAGCACGACACCCAGGGTTAATTATATATCAAATTAACTTGTAACCATACTTGCTTCCAAAAAGTTTGTACGAGTGGACATATGAACAACATATGAAACAAGTCAGCATTGGGGGAAGAGCAGGTCCAACAAGTGTCCGGAGTGGTTGAAAAACGTTTACATAAAATGGCTGGTGTAAATAAAAGTCTATTGTAAACAAAAAATAATGTCTGTGTGGTGTTTGCTGCTCTAGAGTTCTTGCGTATTTTGGACCAGATGCCTTTCCAAAGTAAGATTGGCCAGCATACAGCTAAATCTTTTTCCCATGCCTCTTCGATTTTTGTCTTCTGTCTATCAGTGTCGATGCCTTGTAAGTGTTTATAAATAGTAGATGCTTTGGGATTGGTCATTAACAGGGTATGAAGTCGTAAAGAGGGTTCTGAGTTGTTAGAGATAACTGGTGTGACAGGGAGATGGGAATAAGCTTCCAATACAGCTTGTTTAAGTGCATTGTATTTATGAATAAAGGAAGTCGGTAAGTTGAATGCCTGCATAAGTGTAGCAAAAGGCAAAAATTCGGAATTTATGAATAATTGATGAATCCATATCAAACCCCTGTCCTCCAATAAAAGGGTTTATTATGAATCAATAAATCTGTATTATGCCAAATTGTGGAATTCAAAAAGGAATCCTTAGAATCAAGAGTGGAACAGGAAGGTAGGTCAAGTAGTTTGGAAGTATGTTTCTAAACAGGGGTGGAAATGGACTGCGGCTTACGTGAGAAAGAAAGGTATTCACAAAATGAGTAAGGAGACATAAACAGGCGCTCAATTGAAGACCAGAGAGGACATTCATCTGCAGAATCAAGCAATCATAAAGAGGCCTGACGCAGTAAGAAAGCCTTGTGATAAGCCGGGAAATCTGGGAAATTAACTCCACCCTCTGTTTTGGGATGGATCAGTTTTAATAAAGAAATATGAGATTTCTTGTTATTCCATAAGAAAGAGGATTAAAGGGAGTTAATTTTTTTAATAAATTTGGACGTAATGGGAATTGGAATATTTGAAATAGTGTAAAGTACTATGGGTGACAACATCATCTTTATGGTATCCAAGCAGCCCCACCAAGACAAATAAAGGGGATGCCACTTAGAGATCAGATCCGTGATCTTTTGAAGGCATTTATTCACACATAATGTAACCGTTTCTGAAATTGAGGGAGTAAAGTGTAAACCTAAATATTTAATATGTTTTGGACTCCATTTAAATTGAGAAGCTTGAAATTGTGAACTAAAAGTATATTTTGTTAGCGGTAGTATTTCGCACTTATCATTGTTTAATTTGTATCCGGAAATAAGTGAATAAGATTTCACTTCTGCTAAAAAAGCTGGGATTGATAGTTCTGGTTCGGACAAAAAAAGGAGAATATCGGCAGCATAGGCTGCGAGTTTTATGTGGACATTTGATGTTTGGAATTTGTGAATGTTTGGATTTTGACAGAATTTGGATAAGAATGGCTCTAAAGCCAGGTTAAAAAGGTAAGGAGAAAGAGGGCAGCCCTGGAGTACCCCTCTGTCCAAGTCAAAAAATGAGGAGATCAAGCCATTAGCACAAAATGCTGCACAGGGATTAAAATAGAGAAGGGACAATACATTTATGAAATTGGGGCCGAATCCAAACCATTTAAGGGTATAAAATAGCTATTTCCACTCAACCCTATCAAAGGCCTTTTCGGCATCTAGTGCAATTGCTGCCAAAGGATGATTGAGACAAGAAGATTTGGACAGGACATCAAAAAAGAGCCGTGTGTTGTCTGTAATGACTCGCCCCTTGACAAATCCAGATTGTTCCTTACCTAATAACTTTGGGAGGTATGAGTCAAGACTAATGGCTAAGGCTTTAGAGAAAATTTTATAATCAATATTGACCAGCGAAATTGGTCTATAATTTTTGAAGTATTTAGAGTCTTTACCTTCTTTAGGGCTAAGACAAATGTGGGCTTCAGAAAATAATCCGAAGATTTTTTTGAGGAGCAAAAGAAATTTATAAGTGAATGTAGTTTGGGTATTAAAAGCGTAGAAAAGTGGGCGTAAAATTCAACAGTAAAGCCATCCGGGCCGGGAGCTTTGTCTTTTTTGAGAATCTGAAGGGCATGTAAAAGTTCATGCCGGGAAAGGTCTGATTCTGAGGGGGAAAGATCTAAAGGGGCCTGTTGAGGCTTTTGAATGTTAGAAAAGATTTGTGAAAGTAGATGGTCTGTGGGTTGGGTTTCTGAGGAGTATAAAGATTTGTAAAAAAGAAAAAATTAATGTAAAATTTCAGCATCTTTGAATTTTAAAACTGAGTGCTTATCAAAGACAGATTCGATGTTTAGTTTGTTTTGGCGGATCTTTAAGTAATTGTCTAAAATTTTTCCTGCTTTGTTTTGACCTCTGTAAAATTTCGCACTGGATTTTAATAAATAAAGTGAAGCATCTTCTGTTGATTTTTTGTTGAACTGTAGCTTAGCCTTAATGAGGGTTTTTAAACATCCTTCTGAATGTGATGTGTAATATGAATGTTCCAATGCTTTAATATCTTGAAGAAGGTCTCTAGTTATCTTGCGTGCAGCTTTTCGTTTCTGTGCTACGCAATCTAAAATAAAACCTCTACTGATGCCTTAAAGGCATCCCAAATGATTGCAGGAGAGAGGGAGTCTGTATTATTCCTTTCAAAATATTCCATGGAAAATGAAGCAAAAGCTGTAGTGAATTTGGAGTCTAAGAGGAGTGCATTATTGAAACGTCATCTTTTGGGAGCATTATTCCTGGGTAGAATATCAAAGCCAATGGAAACTGGTGCATGATCTGATAAAAGAATAGGGCCAATTTCTGCGTGAGTAAGGGATTGTGAAATGTTATGAGATACAAAAACATAGTCAATTCTTGATTGAGTATGGTGGGTAGAGGAATAAAAGGAATATTCCCTAGTAGTTGGGTTGCAGAGGCGCCAAGCGTCAAGCAATTTATGCTGCTGTATACTGTGAGTAAAAGATTTATGTGATTTGTTGGGTACGAAGGACACTTTGGAATTCCTATCTAAAAAGGGATCAAACACCTGGTTGCAGTCTCCAGTTAAAATAAATTATCTTCAATACATTGAGAAATATGTTTTGCCAAAGCAGACCAAAAAGAAGCATCTCCACCTGTAGGTGCATAAACATTAAGGAGAGAAATTAGAACACCCTTTAATGATAATTTAACAATGAGCCATCTCCCCTCATTATCTGATTCTTGCGATAACACTGTAATTGGTAAAGATTTACGACATAGTATCACCACTCCATTTTGCTTGACATCACCTGGAGAGAAATAAGCCTCACACACCCAGCCCCTTTTCAATTTTAGAGATTCAATATCTGTAAGGTGGGTTTCCTGTAAAAATACAATATCAGCATTCAATTTAGCCAAGTGTGATGCAACTCTTTGTCTCTTGATAGGAGAATTCAGACCCCTAATGTTCCATGAGACTAATCTAATTGACATGAGATATAAAAATGGAATGACAAAAACATCAAAATGTAACAATCCAATTCAATAAGATAAAAAATACAACAAAAGAATGATCCAAACTTACAACACAAAAGCCCAATTCATTGCAAAGAACATTGCATAGTTATGAAAAAATTAAAAAAGTAAGAAAAAGTAAGAGAACTCTAGGCCAGTGAAAAACAGAGATATTAAATAAGCAGAGTTAAGAAAAAGTAAAATAATCAAAAACGTAAAAATCCAAGCTTAAAACACCAATTTCCAATTTGTTGCAAAGATGCCGGCTAGTATTATAAGAGGTACTGAAGAGAAAGAGAAGTAAAATGAGTTCATAATGTAGGGAAATAAAGACAGTAGAAAAGCAAGTATATAAATGAAAAAAGAGAGTAGTCAGACGAAAAAAAATACATGAAGAGAATAGATGGTAAAAGAACAGAGTAGAAAAAGAGATTGTAAAACACAGAACAAGAAATGTATGGGAACTGTTTATGGTCGTAACAACATAAATACCTATAAATATGAAAAGATATGAAGGAATGAAAAAATTGGTGATACCATCATGAGAAAAAATGTGAATACAAAAAACAAGACATAAAGCAAGGAGTAAAACGACTACCATATCCATAACAATAGAAGCATAGAGAAATTTTAAGCAAAAACAAGAATGATAGGAGAAGACAATCACAAAGGAAGAACTAAATAAGAAAAGGAGTATAGGGATGTAATGCAATATACAGAACAAAAAACAAAACAAAGAAGAAACTCGTAAAAGAGGAATATGAAGATGGGTAAGAATACAATGGTCACCATAATAGCAATAAAAGGAAGACTGTAAGACATAACCAAAAACATAAGACAAAACAAGAAACATACCTACAATAAGGGAATATGAAAGCGAGAGTAGGTGGAACCACATGGAACAAGAGGATCTTCGGGCAAGGACCGGAACATCCGAGGAAGGGACATGTCATACTATGAACAACACTAATTAGGCGAAGGATGAAGGAAAATTAAAAACAAGAGAATAAATTAACTTAGTAAGGCATAGAACGTTAATATAAGAATAGCACACCGAATCCACAAAACATTAAAGGTAAATAACAGCAACCATGAGTCAAAAGGCTATATGTAACCCTGGAAGTATAATAGCCATTCAATCACTGAAGAACCTGCAAACAAATTGAGGTAAAATCAGACATAAGAGAATATAAAAAGTCAAGTGCCATGCGAGGAGGAAGGCCTTGACGAATCCAATTGACTCGACTTATTTGAGTTTATGAAGCTTTGCAGTCGGACAGGATCTTCATAAGAAGACGTTCTGTTGTTGAATATAACTTTAAATATGCAGGGATGGAAGAGACCATACTTTGCTCCCATAGCACTGAGATCTGACCTTATGTCGAGGAAGGCTTTGCGCCTAGCTGCTGTAGCTCTTGAATAATCCTGCGCAAAAAATAATGTAGACCCAGACCATGAAATCCGCTGAATGACTTTAGCAGCCACCAAAAACCTTCAACAGATCCGTGTGTTCTAAGAAATAGAGAATAACACCTCTGGGTCTTTGCGAAGAAGAGGAATTGCTAGAAACTCAACCCAGCCAATGAGCGCGTTGGATATGCAGAATGGTATCCTCTGGCACGTGTAGGACTTTGGGGATAAAAGATTTGAAAAAAGAGATAGGGTCTGAACCTTCAAGTCCTTCATCCAAACCATAAATATGTAAGTTGTGCCTCCTGTTGCGATTTTCTAAGTCCTCAACCTGTTTTTAGAGTGTTGAAACTTGCGACTGCATGAAAGAAACAGTTTTGGAGGTTTCGTCCAAGGTTGAGACCCTATGTTCCACAGCTGAGAATCTGGTATCAAGTTGTGACCAACTGTCAGAGAGTATTTGCAATTTAGAGTTGGTTTCCTCCATAAAGGGTCTGAGAGCTCCTATTTTCTGCAACAATAGATCCATGGATACTGAGGAATCTGCCTTGGGTGGAGATGGAAGATCCTGTTTTAGGCGTTTTACGTTTGATTTTCCTGGTGCAGACCGCGTTTGATCCATTATGCTGTTGCCGCCCTCAGACTCCAGAGATTCAGAATCCTCCAATTTTAAGAGCTCTGAGAACAGCTTCGAATTTTTAATAAAACACGTTTTGGTTTGGGTGTAATAAAAGAAGACCCTTTCGTTCTGCCCATCAATAATTGAGGCAATCAGCTAAAAGTCTTGTATCCGTTTAGAGTAGTACAATGAGAGAACTTGGGAAATGAGGCAGGTAATGAGATAGAATTGCGGGTAATACTCCAGGGAAGGCTTGGTATCCTCAAGTATCACAAATCACCATAACCACCATTGTGAACAAATGATGCCACAATCGGGGCTCAAATTCGCCTCATAGTGAATAAGGAAGCAATCCAGTGACAATACTTATGCTGGTAACAACAGAAAGTTGAAGAAATGCCTTAAAGTACCATATATGAGAAACAAAATGTCCATAAAGTCAAGTTTGCTCCTATCTCCTTAGCAATTCACTGAGGGGAACCAAAGAGTCAGCTAAAATGGCGCCTTTAATCACCTCAGGTCAGAAGTAAAAGGGTTTCAGAAAAAAGTAGAGTTGGTGCCAAAATACAGGTAAAGTTGCAAAGAATCGCGTGAAAAAATCTTCAATTTGAGGATAATTGAGCGTTTTAGTAAAATTAGGGCATTTTCGCCCACACTAAATATGCGTGAGTGCTGCCGTCAAGCATACCGAAAACAAAATGGCAGCCGCGATATTGCGAACCCGCCTCTGGGCTTAATTCTTTAAAAGCTGCTTGTTCTCCACATAATAACGTGCGAAAATGTGCGCGTTCGGCTCAGGGGCTTCTTACATACCGATGCCTCTTCTGTCCGTCGCACTACGCGGTCATTGTATACTTCGCCTCCTCCTCGGGTCCGGAGCCCTACGGGAATGCCGCCATGTCCTCTGGGTGCCAAACCCCCCCGCAATCGGATCATGACTTTTTACCCAGCAAAAGTTTGTGTGCATTTCAGTCCACCATAGGCGCCCAATAGCTCTATGGCTGATACTGGAAGAGTTTCCATTGTGGAGTTTTATGGTCATGTGAATTTAATCTGACCTTGCAAACAACAATTGACCACCAGCTCCCTGGAGTCTTTTGTATTTGTCAGTGTTGTTTCTGAGATGAGGACAGTAGCTAGAGTAATTCCCTCTCACAAGAAATTAACTGATAAGCAGCCTAACTGTATAATGCATGGAGAGAGTTGCAAAGCAGTAGTTTTTTAACACAGACAACTGTGTAACTTCAACTTCATTTTGCACTGAAACGGAAGTGCAACACCAACCCAGAGAAAAATGCCCATCTGGTAGGATTCTCAAAACCCTATCTCATTACAATAATCAGATAGCAAAACTCTAATACTGCATTCACAATTGCAGAAACATAAATATTTTTCCGAGAGCAGCCACTCTCCCTTAAAGGGCGAGGCATGCCATTCAGAAATATGAAATGGCATGTTACACAGGGACATCAGAGGATCATGCTATGGTCCCTTTACGACTGTCTGCTTCCCCCATGCCCACAGACGTCATTCTTGAGAAAGATGTACATCATGGACAGTGACCCCTTCCCAAATCATGCCGCCTGATGTGCCTGGTCAGTACCTGATCAATGGTCTGCGCCCCATTTGGATCTCAAACCTTTCAGAACCACAAGGAGATGGCAGCTGCTTCCAATATCAAAATGGCAATGGAAGTGTTGTGTGCTTGGAGAATTGGAAAGACATCTGCGAAACACATTGCCACTGTAGATATTGAGGTCTCAAACCTTGTGATTTTGTGAATCCTTTCTAACATCATGTCCAATATTTTTTAATCAATCAGCGAAACTCCCAGGTCTGAGATCCTACAGAAAATAGAAACGGCAGAATTTTCCATCTGTTTTTGAATTATTGGCTTAAGGTGCAACAAATCAAATGAATGATTTAGAATCCTTTTGTATCAAACCTTGCATTGAATTTTTTTCAGAGCTAAAGTAAACTGAACAATATGCTAGAATGGTCATTGATTTAATAATAGCACATTAAATTATAAGATATAACGAGTACCCTACTTTGGTAATGTGACTGGGAATTCTCCACTTCAAAATGTTGTTGTCTCTTCGCTGGAGTCAATCATTTCGAGGGATCCTGGACACCATGACGACAGTCATATGGGGAATGATTCAATGCCCTTTTGTCGCTTTGAAGCACCACTTCAGCTTTGATTTTTCAATGAATTCTAAATTGAGGTATTTACTGCTAGGTGTGTGTATGCATGAACCTGAAAACACTATTGTAATTGCTGTCAATCTGATTGAGTCACTGCTAATATGTGAGATAAAGCACGGGAGGATTTACAAGGGTAAAAAGCTGAGGCATGATTTTGCAAAGCCGTAAAAATATTCTTTGGTAGCATTCAATCATACATGTTCTCTAGAATTGCAGTCCCTTCGTACTTGCTCTTATCACACACCCTCTTACTTCCTCATCCCTTAAACCTTCCACAAAGCCTGCTTTCTCTCTGTCATCTTAGCTTTCTTTCCCCACTCCTGTTTTTCAGGCCCACTTTCGCTTTCGCAGAAGATTGCCTTGCTTCTGTCCAAGCTGTAATTACTCTGTGGGGGAGAGAACTTTGCATTGCTGCTGCAGAGTTATACATGATCCGTGAGGAAGGCAACGTGTACCAGTTCTGGCAGTATCTTCCTCTTCTGTGAGGGAGAATAGCAGGGTAGTAACACAGGACGCTGGTGAGCCCCCAACCATTCAGTGGGTACCCAACGGTTCCAAGCCCCCCCCATTCACTACAAGGACAATTAATACATGTGAGATGTGGGTGACTCGAGGGCCCCTCATCACATTCTGGGGGGCTCATATTGTGTTACCCACTGCCTGTAGCTTGTCTTGCTAATGCTTGAGTTGTGCAGGTTTCTGTTAGGGCGTGGAGATTTTACTTTTGCTACTAGTGTTCTACCTGTTACTTGTTTGTTATGACAGATAGATAGATAGATAGATAGATAGATAGATAGATAGATAGATAGATAGATAGATAGATAGATAGATAGATAGATAGATAGATAGATAGATAGATAGATAGATAGATAGATCTTTTATTGTTTCAATCTATTAAAATCCATCACAATATAAATAGCACAGTAAAAAGGTAATACATATCATAATTAGTCAATAAAATGAGCAAAAAGCACAACGTACAACTCTGGGAGGGACCAGCTACCATAAAGTGCAAGGTGCAATAATAATCACATGTAAATAGATGTAACCAGAATAAAACCAACTCTAAAAAGATTTGGACTGTCCCAAGAATGACTATAATTTCTACAGCATCTGTAACTGCTTCTAGGTGCGACAAGCCAGCCCCGCAAGCAACCTCTATGCGGTTGTTTCTGATCCCAGTGGTATATCTCCTAAAAATTGAAAAGCCAACGCCCTGCTGAAAATATTGCATTTTGACTATGGTCCGTGACCAATTTCAGCACATGCAACTACAACGTCTCCCCAGCCCCGTTGAGTGTTTGAAAGGGTCCCAGTAATGGTGTCTCAGTGATAATGCAACACACATGATCAAAGTTACGTGACACCTAATATACAAACATTCTGCCTGTAAATGTCAGTCTTAATCGCAAAATGGAACCGGTATTCAGCCCTGTATAAAACATAGATACAATTGTTATAAGAACGTGATAAAAGCTCAAAACACCCCATATAAATTGTCCAGCCGATATAAATCTTAATAACACTAATGATTAGTAGCTTGCTGGTACCAAAGTCAATGTTTTTTTAGCTTCTTTGAGGAATTTCACACAGCGGGTCGATAACTGCAGGCTCATCATACCCCTCAGACATATAAAGATGACCGTGTTGCATTGCCTTATAGCAGGATTACGAAACGGTTGTTGGGGAACTTGGCACGGCTCCTTCTGCTGCTGCCACTTGTTCTATAACTATTTCTCGCAGAAAGGAACTTGAAAAGATGTTGTTGCCCGTACTGCATATGTCTCATGTATTCCTGATCCTTAGTATAAACTTTTCATTACACAAAGGTTTAAATGGTCTTGCCAATGCTTGTAAAAATTCATGCAGCGAATGGAAAATTATTTGGAATTACTTTTCTTTTGGATTTTTATGTGCAGCGAGTATTTCAAGATCGACTACAGCATTTTGTAGATTGTTGAATCCTGGCTGCCATGAGGCTGGCTGCATGTCTAGTTCAGCACCTCCAGCCAGCCATGGCTTGCCTTGAGAGTTTGTGAACGTTCCTAGACTCTCAAGCAAGCCCCGCCTTTATCCTCCCACTTCCACCCCTTGCATCATGTTTATTGCTGCAAAATTGATTGCAGTTTTGCGAGAAAATTAGGCAGTAGTAAAACCATGTATGCATGTTGGGTTTCTTTTTATAAAGCTGGCAGGCATATAAGGAACCATTTTCTATTGTAAACGCAAGTTTGCGACTATATTTGTGCAAGTGGCAAAAAGTGCTTTAGTGTAGCTGACCTTGTGCAGTGGCTGTTGTTTATGTGTGCTACTCTTACTATATCACCCAAAGGCTGCTAAGATCAGTTCTTATTGCTCTGGAACACGGCCATGTTTATTTTTCTTTATACCAAGTCAACCTTACTTGAGCAGGAGATTTTCAGTAAATGTACCCATCTATCATAAACAAACGACTATTCAGGTTTCCAGTTAACCTTCATATCCCCTTTTAGAAAATACAGCTCTTTTTGTCAAAGCCTATGTGGGGGTGAAACATGATTTGCCCTCTACAAGAATAACTAATGATGCATTTGATCCATGGGGACGCACGGAAATTAATCTCATGGGGACTGAGTGGAAAATCGTGCAGGCAAACATTTCTCATAAAGGTCTGTCGCCGCGACAACTTGAGGAAACTCGGGGAAAAATGAATAAATTAAAACGGTGTGGCGGTTCCACTGTGGATTTTAGCTAAAACAAAGTGGCAGAAAGAGGGCATTGACGTAAGACTGGCTTAATGTTTTAGACATTTCAAGGCATTACCTTAACATTTTTTTGTAGTACTCTGTGCTATTAAAAGAGATATGCCGTACTCACGGAAGCAGGGAAGTGTGAAGAAATAGGGGAATCGTACGTTGATTAAACATAAATAAACAACAACAAATTCGTGTCAAAAGACGAAGTGAACATGTGAGCTCATACCATCTGCCATCATTGTATCTTGTACAAAATTGTCTCATTTCGAAATGTTATCATGGCTACGTAGACTAGACCAAAAGCTGAAAACTGTTGGATAGAAATTTGTTTTCATATTTTGTAACCAAGGCGACCATCCTTCAAATTCTATTTACCTGTTTTGTCTTTCCTGCTACTAAGATGGTGTTCCACGCTTCATCTTGTTACCTTATGTTACATTTTTCATTGCATGATTCACATCCGATTTGTCTTCTTGGCACCGTAAAACTCTGAACAGTTTGTCCATAAATTCAGCCACAGGCCTTCATGGGGTAAATCCAAGTTTTGAGGGATTTCCATAACAGCAGATGGCTGTTGTGTGCCCTCAAGACGATTGTCAATGGATTCCAATTTAGATTTCCTACACTAAAAAGGATACCAGACAATTCCTCTCTTTTTGCTCGAGGAGCACCAAGGAGGCCTTCACCGCTGACGTTAGGGGCTTCAAGTCCTAAAAAGGCAATGCAAACATAGGATAGACTTAGATGTCTCTGGGAGCACAATGTCCATTAATTTATATATTTCTGCATTAGAAAACAAACGTCCATGCTTCTCAGAGCTGACAGCACTGTCTTTTCATCAAGCATACAGCCTTGCTATATAACTCTGTGATTATTAACATGGTCAAGTTTTGGGTGTGAGCTATTGCTTCCTTTTTCGGTCACTACTTTTTGATGTATGTCCCCTACTAAAGGCCTGAAAGCAGGTTTCCCAATTTATAACTAACCTTAATTAGCCTCTATTATCCTTCCTGTTGGACTTGGCCCTTTTTGCAGGGTCATCGCTGAACTTTCTGCCTTCCTCCTGTATTTTTTTCTGACCTGTTGTTGGTGGTTTTATGACTCTGGGCACTCTACCACTGCTGATCAGTGCTAAAGTGCATATGCTCTCTGTGTAAATTGTGTTATGGATTAGTGTTTCCATGATTGGCCTTTTGATTTACTATATGTGCCCAGGGCCTGTAAATCAAAGGCTGCTGGTGGGCTTGCACCACTGATTGTGCCACCCACAGAAGCAGTTTGTAAAATATGGCACAGGTCTGCCATTGCAGAGCCGGTGTGCAGTCTGGGACTGTCATGTCGACTTGGCAAATGCACACACTTGCCAGCCCCGAAACCTTTCTTTTAGTACATGTTAGTCACCCCGAAGGTAGGCCCAAGGTACCCCTGTGGGCAGGGTGCATTGTATGTGGAAGGTAGGACATGCTCTGATGTGTGTAGCATGTCCTGATAGTGAATTACTGCCAATTTCGTTTTTCACTATTGCAAGGCTATCTGTTCCCATAGGCCAGAATGGGTAGATTGTTTATAACATCTTATAAACATAACTTACCCTGGGAACAAGTGCAGGTAATTTTTACATTCTGTGTTTGAAAATACCACTTTTAGAAAGTAGATATTTTTTTGCCTAACCATCCAGTGTGCCTGTGCTAGGTTTGTGCATTGCATGTCTGGTTTTGGATGACAAGGGCTGGAGAAGGGCAGCGGCTCCAGAAGTCTGATGAGTCAGGGCTGGGCTGAATGGGCCTGGTCTGCATTTGGAGTGGTGGGAGGAGTAGCACCTTCACCTGAATAGGGTTGTGCCTGCCTTCCACAATGCCGGCTTCGCCCCCCTGTGGAGTGTCTGGAGCCAGGGCTCACAGTGACAAAGGAGGTTGTGGTGCACTTGCAAAGATCCCCACAGAACTGGTTTTGGCTCGGTACAGACACTCTCTGCCTTCAGAGAACAAAGGATTTTGGTGTATAAAAAGAGGGGCCTAGACCCCAGACTTTTAGATCAATTCTGGGAAATCAAGAGGAACCTTTGCCAAGGAGAAGCAACCGGAGAAGCTGAAGGAGGATTACTCCCCATGTTCTATTTGTTGTTTGTTGTTGGCCTGCAGTGGTTATTTGTTGCCAAGGAAAGGAGAAAAAAGAATTTGCTGTTGGCCTTGTTATCTTGAGGAAGATCTCCAAGGGTTTGAAATTGAGCTTGCCTCCTGTCTGAAGTCTCAGGGACACAAAGACTTCACCACCAGCTCCCCTGAATATCCTTGCTGGGATTTCTAACCCACAGAGAGGTGTCTGCTGCTGTTCAGGACCTCTAGAGAGTGTTTGTCGCTGGGAGCGCGACTCAACAACGAAGAAGCGTGTCGCATCCGCACCGAGACTCGACGCATCAGCAGAAACATCGTCGCAGCGCCTGCCGCGCGGCTGCAAAAGTTCACGCCTCGAACCAGATCGCCGCATCACATCAAGCCGCCATTTTTTTCACATCACACCAGATCGTCTCATCGCATCGAGGCGCCATCCTGTCGCATCGTATCAGGAACGCAGTAGGAAACTGATGCATTCCCTCCTCTCCAGTAAGGAACTAACGCATCACCTCCCCTGCGCCGCAGTAAGGAATAGGTGTGCCACCTCCCCCGAAGCAAGGAAGTGATGCTTCGCCTTCCCTGTGACCCTTTTGTTTGTTTTGCATGACGCATCTAAGGTACTTTGTTGGAAAAGTGTTGCATTTATAACTTGCCTTGAACTGAACTATTTCTACCATTCAAGAGCCTATTTTTGATACTGCATTGTAGATTTTTGCCATTTGGTCTTGTTTAGATAAAGATTATTTATTTTTCTAAACTGGTGTGGTGTCCATTTGTAGTGTTTTCACTGTATTACTCTATGTGCTCACAAATACTTTACACACTGCCTCTGAGATAAGCCTGTCTGCTCGTGCCAAGCTACCAAGGGGGTGAGCAGGGGTTATTTTAGGAGTGTATCCCCCTTACCCTGACTAGAAGCAAGGGCCCCTATTTGGACAAAGGTACCTACCTCTGCCAACTAGAGACCCCCATTTCTTTTTTTTTGTAAGTTTGAGTTTATTGAACCATAAAAGACATAACAATGATGTAATCAAAAAACAATTGAAAACATAAGTAACAATGATCTATATAATAAAGGATAAGAAGCGCAATGGTTACAATAAACACTGTATCCTAGGGTAAAGAAAAAGAAGAAAAGGAAAGAAGGGGGGGATGGAAACAATATAAATGTCATTGGAAAAGGCTCAAAGCAAAATGAAACGGTAAAGTATAGCATTGTATGTAATTAAAAAACCTACAAAGAATATAATAACATAGTTATATATATGTAAGATACAATAACAGCATTAGATTGCTAAAAAAAAAGACAACGAAGCATTATAATCATGGAGGTTTGCGGACATCGTCCGAGGTTCTCACAATAGTAGGAATTGAAGTATGTGAAGAAGCAGAATCAGATAAATATGTAGTAGGGGGAAGTCATAGTAGGTCTCTTTTAATTGCTAAGGATACAGGGGTAACATAATTAGTATCAAGTCTATGATGGAAGCATAGGGCATTCCACCAGGCTTTGTAAGTGACTTTATCCGCATGTTTCCAATTGGAGGTGGTTAAGTGTAGATCTATAGCAAGTAACAAATCCACTAGCTGAAAGTGTGATGGGGGTTGAGGCCAGGAAGGGGATAAGGAACCTAAGAAAATATTTGGTAGGGAAAAGGGGACTTTGGTGTTGAAAATTTAGTTAATTTGAGACCAAACTAAATGCCAGAATTTGTCACTATTGGGGCATTCAAATAACATGTGTTTTAAATCGGCCTTTAAGCATGAACATGACCAGCATGATGGCGGAGTAGTAGAGGAAAAGGAAGCTAACGTTGCAGGTGAGAATAATAAAAGTTGATACACAAAATAAAGAGTTTGGGTAGTGTTGGCCTCCCGCGAAGTTCTGTGAATCTTTAACCATAATTTGTCCCAAACGGATACAGACCAACATTGCGATAGATCCTTTTCCCACGCCAATTCAGTTTTCGATTTGCACCTTCCCGAGGATGACAATAAACATTTATAAAGAGAAGATGCAGAAGGGGAGGTATTTAATAACGGAAATAATGTAGAACATGTTGTAGGGAGATCAGGAAAAGGTGGAAGTAATGAAAGATATTGGTGGAGGGAAGGGAGTAAAAGATCATATTGCTTCTTGAAAGAATTAGGAAGAGCAAAACTATGTTTAAGATCTGAAAAAGATAAAGGTTTATTATCAGATAAGAGTTGAGAAATCCATAACAGACCTTTGGATTGCCATGATTTCCAGCAGAAAGTATGATTTTTAATACGTAACAATTTATTATGCCAGATAGGCTGTTGAGACAGCGAGATAAGCGAGGGGTAGGAAGATGGCAGGAGAGGAGTTATAAGTTTATGTGTATGAGAAATGACAGAATGATGCAAAAAGGAGGTGTTAGCAGTGAAAGCAAAGGTTTCCAGAAACTCAAAGGGGGAAGTGAAGAATTTTTCTATGGACAGCCAAACCGGAGAGTACGTAGGAGAGTCAGAAGAGAGCCAGCGAGAGGCTTGTTTTAGAGAAAACGCATAATGGTAGGACTTAAAGTCAGGAAACTTAAGTCCGACATTTGATTTATCTTTTTTAAGAGTGGATAAAGCCACTCGAGGGGGCTTGTTTTTCCAAAGAAATTTTAATAAAATGCTATCAATTTTCTTAAAAAAATAGCCCGGGATATGTACAGGAATCATTGAAAGAGAGTATAGAATAAGGGGAGAAAGCATCATCTTGATAGAGTCTAATCTACCCCACCAAGAGAGAAAGAGAGGATGCCATTTAGTAATTGAGTCATTTAATTTTTTTGTGATATAATCAAAATTTAATTTTAAAGTTTCTGAGATAGTTGGGGAAAACCATAATCCTAAATATTTTAATTTTGAGGACTGCCAGAAGAATCCAGTTTGACTAAAATAGTGTTTGAGACACAAGACATTAAGGGGCAAAACTTCACATTTATCTCGATTTAGGCGATAACCCGATAGTTTCGAAAAAGCATCTACCTAAGAAAGGAAAGAGGGGAGAGAGGTGTCTGGATTGGAACAATATAGAAGAATATCATCTGCATAAACAGACATTTTAACTTGCTGGGAGCCCAATTGGAAACCTGTGATTTGAGTATCCTGCCTTATCTTAGTTAGAAAAGGTTCTAAGGCAACTACAAATAATAAGTGGGATCGGGGGCAACCCTGACACAACCCTCTAAAAAGAGATAAATAGTCTGAGAACTTACCGTTAGCAAAAATAGACGCTTTGGGACCAGAGTATAATAAAGAAATCAAGGAAATTTATTTAGGAGGGAAACCTATCCATTTCAAAGCATGGAACATAAAGTCCCAGCCAATCCTATCAAAGGCTTTTTCAGCGTCTAAGGCTATGGCAGCAAGTGGGTAATCTATGGAAGAGGCCTTGCTGAGAATATTGAAAAAGACTCTAGAATTACCAGAAGATAATCTACCTTTTACAAAACCCGACTGTTCTGGCCCAATAAGTTCGGGTAAGACAGGATCAATACGTAAGGCAAGGATTTTTGCAAAGATTTTGTAATCTGTATTAACTAAAGATATGGAGCGATAATTTTTACAAAAAGAAGGGTCCTTGTTATCCTTAGGAATTAAACAAATCATAGCATCCTGAAAGGTGCCTTGAGACGATCCATTCGCAATCAAGGAGGTGAATAAAAGAAGAAGTTGTGGGAGAAGAAGCTTCGAAAAATGCTCATAAAATTCAATGGTAAATCCGTCGGGACCAGGGGTTTTACCTCGCCTCAGATCCGAGACAGCATCGGAAATTTCTGTCAAAGTAATATCTGCCTGTAGCGAATCAAAATCAATGTGTTGTGAAGGGGGGGTTGATTGATTGAAAATAAGAAGATAGATCAGAGTGAAGTGGTTGAGTCTCAGGAGTGTAAAGGTTCTTATAGAAGGAGATAAATTCATTTAAATATCTTTGTCTTTAAGGAGAATGCCACCACTAGAATTAGTCAGAGAGTCTATCCTAGTTCTGTCTCGGCGCGCTTTTAGATAGTTAGCCAATAATTTCCCCATTTTATTCTGACCTCCATTATAACGGGCACTACTCTTCAGAAGATAGGAAGAGGCCGCTTCTGTAGATAATTTATTAAAAGTGATCTTAGCAGTGATAAGATCTTTTAAAGAGGATTCGGAAGAAGTCTGATAATAAGCATATTCTAGTTTTTTAATTTTGGCAAGTAATTGAGTCGAATGTTTCTCAAAACATTTTTTCTTCTGAGAGACAAAATTGATGATAAAGCCTCTTGCAGCTGCCTTGTAAGAATCCCAGATCATAGCAAGGGGGAGTCGTGAGTTGTATTTATAGTGAAGAATTCCGAAACAAAAGAACTGAATTGGCTAGAGAAATTAGTATCCGCGAGCAATGAATTATTAAATCGCCATCGTCCAGCGGACGAATTATAAGGTATTAGGTCAAAATCAACAGAAACCGGGGCATGGTCTGAAATTAAAATGGACCACATGTTGAGATAAAGATTTACTTAAAAAGAGGTAGTCAATACGAGATTGTGATTTGTGTGGGGGAAAGAAAAAGCTGTATTCTCGTAGATCAGGATGGCACAATCTCCAAATATCAACTAAAGATTTTCGATGAATGGTAGAAGTAAATTGTGAGTGCATTTTATTATTCACAAATTTGACTGGGGAATTCCTATCCAAAATGGGATCACAG
This sequence comes from Triturus cristatus, assembly GCF_964204655.1. Lineage (NCBI taxonomy): Eukaryota > Metazoa > Chordata > Amphibia > Caudata > Salamandridae > Triturus > Triturus cristatus. Next base: position 626,992,437 of record NC_140580.1, on the reverse strand, counting down.
ATTTGATTACAGTCACCGCCAAAAATAATATAATCATCATCAAATGAAAGTAACATCAGAAATTTGCAGCCAAAAACATTATCAACAGAAACTGGAGCGTAAACATTAAAGAAAACCAACGGTATTTTATCAATAAGTGATTTAACAATAACCCAGGGACCTTCAGAATCAGTTTCTTGAGAAGTAACCGAAACATTAAACTTCTTATGAGAAAGAATGAGAACACCATTCTTCTTACCTAAAGCTGGGGAAGAAAACACATTGCCTACCCAACATTTCTTTAATTTAGATGCTTCAGTGTCAGATAAGTGGGTTTCTTGAAGAAAAGCAACATCAGTTTTTAATCTAGCTAAATGGGATAACACTCGTTGTCTTTTAATAGGATTATTCAATCCCTTAATGTTCCATGTGATAACTCTGAATTTAACTGGAGATGAATAAGAGCATAAAACCATGAACATACAATGCAATAAACAATTATAAGGTTAAAATTAGGAAAAAATTGAAAACTCAAGAATATACCAACAAGGAAGCGGAAGAGGAAAAAATTAAATACAATAATATTAATAAACTCAATAGGAGAAAAAAGCGATGAGCAAAGGGTGTGAAATTGCAAATAAACAGATAAAAAGGAAAGAGAAAAAAGAGAATAAAGCAAGGGAAGTGAAGGAGAGAAGAAAAGGAGGAGAAGAAGGGAAAAGAGAAAAGAGGAAAAGAGGAACAGTGAAAAAAGGTAACAAAGAAGAGACAAAAAGAACATGTGAACAGGAAACATACTCACATAAAGAAGATTCAAGGAAACAAGGGGGAGGGGTGAAGCCACATGACGCAGACGGCACATCCAGGATGGACCCAGCGGAGGATGAGAGGCAACACGTCAAAAAGGTAAGGAAACTGCGAAAGTAAAATAGCACAAAAATGATGAAACTATTAATATAACAAATAGTGAATAATGCGACCCAGAAAGTAAAACAGACCAACTAATACATTGGAGAACCAAGTCAAAATTGCAAGTATACCAAAGTCTAGAGAAATAACAGATGGTACATAAGTGATGGCGACGAGGAGGAATAATAAATGAAAAACCTGTAAGAAAAAACATGAAGTCAAGTAGTATTTGAAGACGAAGAGCCTGAAGAATCCATAGCATCCGTCTTGGTAAAGTTTATAAAACTCTGTAGTTGCAGTGGATCTTCATAGATTGTCGTTTTGTTGTTGAACGTGACCTTAAATAAGCAAGGGTGAAAGAGTCCATAGCGTGCACCCATGGAACGGAGAGCAGGTCTCATGCCAAGAAATGCCTTACGTCTGTTAGCAGTAGACTTGGCATAATCTTGTGCGAAAAACAAGGTTGAGCCGGACCAGGTGATGCGCTGGGAAGATTTAACTGCTGACAAAACCTTCAGTAGATCCGTGTATTTGTGGTAAATAAAATTCATTACCGGGACTTAATTTGATACGGAAACATAATAAAATAGCTCAGTAAAATGAGAGGCAGAATCCGTGGTATCAGAGGTTCGGAATGGGCTTTATTCCAATGATCGATTATAATCGGTTGCTCCAAGTTCCATCACCACGGAGGTTCAGGAAGTGAAGTACATACTTTATTGACAAGAAATGACTTTTATAGTACATACATTACAATGAAGCGAATGCAGTAGGCGTAACAATTGATAAGGAAAATGACGATTCATATGCGTAACCGAAAATGGGTGTAATAAGGAGTAAAAAGGAACATAATTGGTTATGATGTCATATATAGGTGGATCTATAAGATAATACTTGGCATAGATGCGCGCGCAGCAGCATGACGTGTGATTGACGTGCAACTAGTGGGTGAAGGGGACTTGACATTTAGCTCTACATGTGGAGACGAAAAGTCTGGGGGGTCAAGTCAACCTAATCCCAAATCATATCTAACATCCTATGTTTAAAGAACTATGTTATCCACAAAAGAAGGACTCTCGGACAGAATCTATTCTATACTGACTGTGCGTGCGTGTACAAGCGTCTAAGTGTCTACACTAAATGCGAGGGGGCAGGAATATTCCATGGTAACAGGACTATGAATTACTTGCATAAAGACAGAGAAGCCGAGCCATTGCTCGGTAGCTGGAAGAATGTTTGTTTAAACTACTAGACAGGAATGCATCGGCTAAGGGGTGAGGCAGATAACTCGAAGGTGAAATACAGTTCTTGGCAGAGAATAGGCTGATGTCAGGCTTCGTGAGCCGCGCAGAGAATGAGACAAAGTTCATGGTCACAGATGCAGGCTCAGACTGGAGTTTTCAGAGGCAGAAGGCAAGAAGAGTTTGACGACAGAATCAGGGCCTACTTGCCTGGACTGTAAAATGGCATAGGTGAACCATATAAAGCCGGTGGCTTGTCATACTTAGGAATGGAATATCCGGCCTATTCATGGCGGATCTGACAGAGGACATGTTGACGGTGGACGCACATGTGTTTGCGTCTTCATAACTGGAACTGGAGGAAACATACATGTACTTGTAATATGCACATAGAACCGTTGGGGTCCAAGATAGGGGACATATCTGACCAGAAAAATCCATATTTCCACATTCCCTCCTTGTCCCCTACTTGCCCATCAAGAGATATCAATCCTCATTAATCCATTGATCTGTTCATATAACATCATTTGTTCTTCTTTCTTCTTCCGTGACGAATAAAATCTTGGTGGTGGAATACACGATGTGGCACACAGGCCACAGATCGCTGGTCCACATTGTAGACATAGACAGCAACTGAATAGCATGAGAAGGCCAATACCTAGGAAGGATAGAACTCTCCATCCCCAGGCTGATATCACACTCCAAAACCAACCGGACCAAGTCCAAGTGCCTGGGTTCTGGTGTATCTGGCTTACAATCTTATGAAGGCGAGTTATAGCTTTATATACAGATGGCGAATTTTCTGGTATGAATACGCAGCAGCTTGATCCGATGACCCTACAAGCTCCGCCCCTATCAGCCAGGATGACGTCAAGGACAAGACGATTTTGAAGCACAACAATCCGCATAGCAGACTGCTCTTCTGTTAAATTGCCTAAGGCGGAAATAGTTTCATTCACTACCGCTTCAAGGGTTCTAGTTAATCTACGTATCAGCTTACTATTAGTAACAGTACCTATATAGGGAAAGATGCCTTTATTGAAATCTGTGTATTTTTCCCATGCTGTTTCAGCGTAATCGACAATTGGGAGATCTCTCCGCTCTCTGTTGTGTACTAAATGAATATTTCTATAATAATCAGGAGGAGCTAGGAAAACAGGTGGCAAAAGGAATGCAATGTAGCAGGTACCATCCCAATCTAGAGGTAGACGCATATATGCAGTCTGACCACATATAAAGTAGGAGTGGCGATAAGCTCTAAATGAAGATTTGCCTTGATCACTGAATTCTACTGTAGTAGTGCATTTACTATGGCCCATATGTATGGAACCAACTTTTCTTACACACAATTCACCTTTCGCTGGGAATACTGACATGGTTGGTAAAACTAGTTCAACTTCGGATTCGACATTTAGAACCATGAGATTAGGAGTAAAGTTACCTAATCCATATACTTCATTTTCTAGATCAGTTCCTGTTCCTTTGGGGCGACCCTCCTTGTCAGGGTAACAGACTTTGAATAAAACTAGGTTCAGATTTCCCCATACCCACTGGTCTTGGTAAACGACTGTATCTGAGTCTATGGAATTGATTAAACTAAACCATGCTCCACAGGAGCCATTATGTGTAAACGGATGTGGAAAGAAAGGCAGGACTCCTTCATAATTCTGATAGGGAGGGAGCCGGCCACACACCCAACAATTAGTTGCATTACTAGTCTGATGGGAATGATGTAACATACTAATGAAAGTGTTATTGCGCAGCGCAAGTCTATAAGACAATTCATGCGGGGGTAAGTCACTAAAAGAATGTTCAGCAGTAACATTGTAAACGTTTCTGGCAATAGGGTAATATATGTGCAACAATATACTTGCAGTAATTATTAAAAGACTTAAGAAAAACAAGATTAATAATGTCACTATGCAATGGCTACGCAGTGATTTACAATACGCCTGTCGTTTCATCATTTTTCGCGACTGTCCATGATTCAGGTCTAGGCGATACATGTCGGAGACAGATTCAACCGCTTCACCTAGGAGAGGACTTAAACAATCAAATCGTCCGACGGCCTAGGCCTTAATTTTAGTTTATAGAGTTCTTTACTGTCGGCCTCAGCCAGAGGTAGTTTTGAGTCAATTGGTGAGGACACACGAGGTGGGCTGTTTACATCTGAAGGAAGTCCATGAAATTTCTTGATATGACTTGAATGCACCCATCCTTTCCTGCCCTCGATCTTCACGGCTGTCCTTGTGGTCAGCAGGACCAGCTGGGGTGTCTTCCACCTGGGCTCCAGCTGAGTCTTTCGGTCGAAATTTCTCACAAGCACAAGGTCCCCCGGAACTACGTCATGGGGTTTCACCTCAGTGTTGTCGGGAAAGGCTGCAGCTACCTGTGAACGACAAGATTGTAGTGCAGACATCAAGGAAGCCAAGTAATCTGTCAGCATATTACAGTCAATATCAGTTATTTTGCGTGGTATAGGCGTCCCCCACATATTTGGTGGTCTGCCGAAGATCACCTCATACGGGGATAGCCCTGTTTGAGAGTGTGCTACCATTCTTGTGAAAAAGAGTGCAACTGGTAGTGCTACTACCCAGTCGACACCTTTCTCCCTGCATATTTTGGACAATCTAATTTTCAGGGTCTGATTATGTCTTTCTACGAGACCTGCTGCCTCAGGGTGTCGGACACAGTGGAATTTCCACTGATAACCTAACAAAAGTGAAACATGTTTCATTAATTCGGATGAGAACGGCTGGCCGTTATCTGAGTGAACAACACGTGGTAAACCGTATCGTGGGAAGAATTCTCGAACCAACTGTTTGGCAGTAGTCGGGGCAGTGTAATCTGAAACCGGGTATGCCTCCGTCCAGCGGGACAGAGCGCAGACAACTACGAGAACATATTTGAATCCTCGACATCGTTCCATCTGGATATAATCCATCTGGAGTACTTCAAAAGGGTGATCAGGAGGATGAAATCCACCTTGTTCTACGGGAACACTTTTTCCTGGGTTGAACTGGCAACAGATCATACAGGTACGGACCTTTTGTTTGGCTGCTGCTCGTAAATGTTTATTGAACCAAATGTGTTGAATGCTGTCTAGCATAGCTTTTTCTCCTAGATGTGCTGGACTATGTATAGTGTTAACTATAACTTGGACCATTGAATCAGGAAGGAACCACACAGACGTTTCCTTCATCATCCATCCTTGGTCCGTTTGGATCCCTCCTAATTCAGTCCATTTCTTTATTTCGTCTGGTGTAGCATGTGTCTGTATGTCAATTACGTCAAAAGTAGGATCTTTAACTGTCATACAATGTGTCGGCATCGGGACTATTGTCTTTGTCATGTCGGAGGTTTGAGCTTGAGCAGTCTGTTTAGCTGTTATATCGGCTAGGTTATTGCCTTGAGAAATGACATCAGTAATCTTCGTATGAGCCTTACATTTCATAATTGATATTGCAGTAGGTAGATGTATTGCATCTAATAAGGCATGAATGAGGGGTCCGTGCTGAATGTGGGCACCGTGGGAAGTTAAATAACCTCTCTCTCGCCACAGCACGCCGAAGTCATGTACAACTCCGAATGCATAACGTGAATCAGTGTATATGTTGACTTTTTTACTTGTGGCTTGAATACAGGCTTGTGTCAGAGCAATAAGCTCTGCGGCTTGAGCTGACAAAGTATTTATACGATTAGTTTCAATGACTTCAGTATCTGTTGTGACTGCGTAAGCAGCCACTAACTCTCCTGTATTTGTTCTCATACATGAACCATCTACATACAATGTCAGGTCTGGATCTGACAATGGGACATCGGTTAAGTCTTGTCTGGGTTTCGTCGTTATTGTAATAACTTCAATACAGTCATGGGCTAGTGGGTCTGTTCCGGTTACTGGCAAAAGTGTGGCAGGATTCAATGTGTTACAGCGTCTGATTTCTATGTGTGGCTGAAACAATGTAAGTTCGTACCCTGTAAGTCGCGCTATAGTCAAGTGTTGTGTTTGCGTTCTATTTACAAGAACCTCTACTGCATGTGGTACTTGAACTGTCAATGGATGTCCTAACACTATGGCATCGCTTTGTCTGATTGCTAAAGCTGTCGCTGCCACTGATTTTAGGCATGCAGGCAAAGCCTGAGCTACGGGATCTAATGTACTAGAAAAATAAGCACATGGTTTGTGTGCTCCTGCTTGTTCCTGTGTGAGTACTGACAAGGCAGTACCTTCGCGTTCTGTAACAAAGAGTGTAAACTGTTTTCTGTAACATGGCGTTGCTAAAACAGGTGCTTGACATAAAGCTTTCTTTAGGCTTTCAAAAGCTTGTGTATGTTCCTGAGTCCAAGGGAGAACAGTCGATGTGGCTGCCTCCTGTGTTGTCAACTGAATGAGTGGTTTTGCTAGAAATGCGTACTGAGGGATCCACTGCCTGCAATATGACGTGAGGCCTATGAAAGCCCGCACCTCCTTTTGTGTCTTGGGTATTGGCATGTTAGCTATTAACTGAATGCGGTCGGGTGTAAGCTGCCTTCCCTCCTTGGACAGCGAGTGTCCAAGATAAATAACTCGCTGGACACAGAATTGCAGCTTAGAAGGGGACACCTTGTGTCCCTTTTCAGCTAGAAATTGTAAAACTGTCAGTGATGCTTTCTCACATTCGGGTTCGCTTCTAGCGGTGATCAACAGATCATCGACATATTGAAGCAAGGCAGTGTTAACTGGCATGTGGATACTGTCAAGTTCTCGTTTCAGTGCTTGGCTATAGATGCTGGGGCTTTCTGTAAATCCTTGAGGTGCGCGTGAGAATTTAAAGCTACGTCCATTTAAACTAAATCCGAACAAATATTGGCTTTCCGGATCTATTGGGACGCTGAAAAAGGCATTCTTGAGATCGATTACAGTAAAGAATGTCGCTTCGGAATCAATAGCTGTCAGTAATGACGAGATATCTGGGACCACAGGAAATTGTGGCACAATGCATTTGTTTAATTCGCGCAGATCAATAACCAATCGATATACTGGCGGGGCCTTTGGATCTGTTCGTTTAAGAATCGGAATTATCGGTGAATTACATACATTGGAGTCTGTTTCTACAACTACTCCTTGGGTAATGAGCTCGTCAATGATTTGTAGTAAAGCCACTACAGCATCTGGTGGTAACTTGTATTGTCGCATTCGTGGTAGCACCACTCCTGCCTTTAATGTGACTCGATATGGTGTAATATTCATGCATCCAACATCAGTAGGGCCTTGTGCCCATAGATGTGTAGGTAAAGTCTGCAGTCGGGGATCCATGTCTTTAGACACATAATGACCTTTAAAATCACGTAAAAACAACCTTACTCCTTCCGGAGAACAACATATTATAGCTCCTAGAGCTTTCAGTGTTTTTATTCCTAACAGATTTTCTGGACATGATTTAGTAAGCAATAAATCTGTAGTTCGGGTCAAAGGTCCTATCGTAAGTGGGAGAGGCTGTGATACTTCATTAACAATAGGTTTTCCTGAAAAACCAAGGGAAATATTCTGTGAGCCTGAGAGGGGTGCCCCTGGAACTTCACTACGTTTTATGGTTGTTCGACTTGCCCCTGTATCGAGTAAAAATTTTCTGTCTTGGCCTAATAATTCACTATGTACATAAGGTCCTTCTTGATCTACAGGGATCTCGATAAGGGGTAAGTCAACTTCCCTCTCTAGGCTTGTTCATGCGTATCGTTGATAATCAGGATAGTCGTACTGTGCGGTCTGGTACAGTTGTCGTGTCGTGGTTTGTGTGGCAGCAACGGGCAGCGCTGGTGCAGCTGGCACAAACTGTACAGACTGTGGTGGAGCTGGCATGGACTGTGCGTGCTGCGGAGCTCCTTGTTCATTCTGATCCTGTCTAGGTGGCCGTGGTCTTTCTTGTGTTTTACCTATGGCGATATTATGTTTCAAAACTGGACAATCGTGTACGTAATGACCTGGCTTTTTACAATAATTGCATGTCCCTTTTACAGGTCCGGCTGAATCACCGGAATGTGTCATACCCTTTTTATGTCCTTCAGCTGGGACTGTCTGAGAAACTAACATTTTCATTTTCGTGTCTTTCATGCGTCTGTGTTCATGTTCTTGTTCCTCTCTAATTCTATTGTGATGGTACTGTTACATTTGTAACATTTGTGATGGAGCGTTACCTTGCCAGGTACTCTCGAATTTTAATACTCTATTCTTTACTTGGGGCAGGGCATTTTCTACTAATTTTGTTACGAACAGATGTGGGTATGATTCGTTACTTGCTTTTAGGCCACTATTTATACCAAAACATTTTTCAAATCGGGCATAGTAATCACTAGTGTCTTCATCTTGCTTCTGTTTACAGGCTGAAATTGTACCCCAATCTTCCTTTTTTGTAGTTAGTAAACGTGGCAGTACCTGTACTAATAAACCTGGTAGTGCTTTAGTTTTATCCCCGAGTCCTGCTCCTGCAGTTCGGGCCTTTTCTTCTGCTTCTAATACTGACCATTCTATCTTTTGGTCTCCTACCTCCCACTCTTTTTCCCTGAGTTTCTCATAAATGCCAGCAGGCATCAATACCTTTAATATTGTCATAATGTCGGGATAGGTATACTCTCCCATGAGTAACATGTCTTTAATTTCTCGGTGAAAACCCGCTGGATCTTTGTCATGACTGGGTACCACTTTCTTCATTTCTAACAATTCTATTTTTGATATGGGCGTATATACAAATACGCGCTTAAACTCGTTGTCCTCGCCCTTTATTGGGTGCACTTCTCGTAAGGGATTCTGTCTATCCATGTAATACGTGGTTCTTTCCTTGATGGGCAATGAGACACGGTCTGAACATACAAAAAGAATATACTGCTTTCTTGATTCTAGAATTTCTTTAATTAATTTAGTACCTGAACCTCTCCATCTATTCATAAGCAATTCAGTCAATATATCAGGTAAGGGACCAGGGTCCGAATGCTGACTCTGATATAGTATAATGAGTTGTTGAATCATATAAATCCCAGCTAACCGCTGTTCATCTGGGGTGAGATTCAAAAATGCGCGTGCTACTGTATCATCACTATATTTTCCGGGACTGTCCACCCAATGGACAGCTGCCCTAGCTAAATCTTGTTCATCCATAGAATCGAGGAAATGATAACCCCTTCGTTCTCGGAGTAGTTTGTCGGCGGCTTGGAACGAATGCTCGTTAGACCTGATGTTAATTATAGGTATTTGGAAATTCCTGTTATTATCTGGACATATCGGACGTATCGGGTCAATAGGACATCTATTACTATTACAAGATCTTCCTTTACCTACATAGGCTATGGTGTCTGACTGTCCTGCGGGCAGTCCTGACCCTTCCTCCTCGTTTTGTTCGAACTCGTCTACCGCTAATCTTTCTTCGTGTAGGCGTTCTATTTCTTTACGGATCTTTCGGCACATGGCTATTATACAATTTTGTTTATCATGTCTACCTTCTGATATATTCTGGCTCCATCTGGTAAGAATTTGCATTGCTTCCGGGTCTACCCCCGGTCGGTCTTCATTTCTAATCACACAATTTATGAGGAAACGTAACAGTTCCCCCTGTATCTCCACTTTCTGGTATTCCATAGCTCTGTTAATACACTCTGGATCTCGCCCTGTTTGGACAAAATGGTATATTTTATCTAGATGCGCAGTCATTCCTGGTAACTTCCCTAAGTACACTGCGGCTCGTCTGATACGCAATGATGCCATGATCATTTCGTCCTCTTTGCCGGGCACAGGGTCATATCTGCAATCTATAAGAAGTTCCTTAAGCGTACGGGCATTTATGAGTTTGGGGGTACGTGAATGTGCTGACTCTTGAAAAGTAAGTTTATTTATTCTGGGTGGCGTAGAAAAAATGTTACTAGCACCTCCCGTAGCCCCATCTGGGGTGTCGGGTGTGAAAGGATTCGTTGAACGTGACACAGCAACTATAGGTGTGGACACAGCTATAGAAGCAGCTGTAGGAACAGATGTAGAAACAGATGTGCTTGCCGGAACTTGTGACACGATCTGTTGCTGTAGGGATACGGGTACTGGGTCTTGGCGTTGAACCTCCCTGATAGGCGGTCTATGTGGGGCGGAATTAGCATACTCGGGAGCTGCGTCATCTAAATATGAGGAAAGAAAAACATCTTCTGCGGTTCTAGGATGCCCCTTAGGATGTACCTTTATTGGAAATAATAGGGGCGGCAAGTCTTTCGGTGTTTCTGGAGTAGCTTTAGGTAATCCTTCGGCCAGAAGGGGATACATACCATTCATAAGGGCATTTCTTTGTCTGTCTACTTGTTCTGATTTCACTCGGATACCTTCCTCAATTAATAGATTTTCTCGAACTTTATTGGAATTCTCTTTACTCTTCTCCTCCTGTCTACGTGCTTTTTCTGTACGTCTATGAGATTCTTTACGCCATAACTCAACGGCATCTTTCTGTGACTGTCTGACTTTCCTTTTCCATAACTCTTCTTCTACTTTCATGATGCACTCTGCATCCCAGGTTCCCGCTGTGGGCCACCTCTGACTTTCTGGTAATTCCTTGGTGTAGTCTACCCATAAATCAAGAAATAATATAGCGTCTAAGCCATGTTTATGATACATGAAGTACCCTGGAGTGTCCCTAGGAGGAATAGGAACGGCTTCTTCGAGTACCCCTTTTCTTGTAGTGATCTGTCTTAGTTTCGAAAAGAGCGGCATATTGAGAACTGATCTGATACTTAATCTTGAACACACTTAGTACAAAAGCACAATAATGAACAACCATTCATACCACAATATGCAGGACGTTTAACACATTAAACATTAAACATTAAACATTTTTTAACCTTTAAAATAACCAACAATGATGATCGTCTGCATAACTAATCACCAAGCATAATTCTTTGACAATAACTAGATACTTCGGAATACTTGATATACTGCTAAACAGTACATATACACTGCTAAAACAGTGCAGACCGGATTTGTGTACCCAAACCCGTCTTGACCGGCACAACCTATGTGCACGTCAGAAATGCCTCCCCAGTAATGGTACTCACCGGGTAGCTTCGGAAACGGAAGGCCTCGGAAACTGAACTTGGACCGGACTGGACTCGACTCGACTCGTCGGAAACTGGACTCGACTTCGAACTGGTGGGCCTCTGTATACCTCGGATCTTGCTCTCTCAGCTAGGCTCTGGTCGGGATACTTCGCACTTCTCACCGCCTCGTCTGGGTGTTGATCGCAGCCTCAGTCGCCCCCGCTTGACCGGAGGGAGATACAGGAAATCCTGCTGGTACGCGTTATTGTCCGTCCAGCTGTGGCAGGAGACCGGGCCTGCAACTCACCGCCGGCGCGTGAGATGAGAAAGTGTCCCTGTTCGGGCGCCATTCATGTGGTAAATAAAATTCATTACCGGGACTTAATTTGATACGGAAACATAATAAAATAGCTCAGTAAAATGAGAGGCAGAATCCGTGGTATCAGAGGTTCGGAATGGGCTTTATTCCAATGATCGATTATAATCGGTTGCTCCAAGTTCCATCACCACGGAGGTTCAGGAAGTGAAGTACATACTTTATTGACAAGAAATGACTTTTATAGTACATACATTACAATGAAGCGAATGCAGTAGGCGTAACAATTGATAAGGAAAATGACGATTCATATGCGTAACCGAAAATGGGTGTAATAAGGAGTAAAAAGGAACATAATTGGTTATGATGTCATATATAGGTGGATCTATAAGATAATACTTGGCATAGATGCGCGCGCAGCAGCATGACGTGTGATTGACGTGCAACTAGGGGGTGAAGGGGACTTGACATTTAGCTCTACATGTGGAGACGAAAAGTCTGGGGGGTCAAGTCAACCTAATCCCAAATCATATCTAACATCCTATGTTTAAAGAACTATGTTATCCACAAAAGAAGGACTCTCGGACAGAATCTATTCTATACTGACTGTGCGTGCGTGTACAAGCGTCTAAGTGTCTACACTAAATGCGAGGGGGCAGGAATATTCCATGGTAACAGGACTATGAATTACTTGCATAAAGACAGAGAAGCCGAGCCATTGCTCGGTAGCTGGAAGAATGTTTGTTTAAACTACTAGACAGGAATGCATCGGCTAAGGGGTGAGGCAGATAACTCGAAGGTGAAATACAGTTCTTGGCAGAGAATAGGCTGATGTCAGGCTTCGTGAGCCGCGCAGAGAATGAGACAAAGTTCATGGTCACAGATGCAGGCTCAGACTGGAGTTTTCAGAGGCAGAAGGCAAGAAGAGTTTGATGACAGAATCAGGGCCTACTTGCCTGGACTGTAAAATGGCATAGGTGAACCATATAAAGCCGGTGGCTTTTCATACTTAGGAATGGAATATCCGGCCTATTCATGGCGGATCTGACAGAGGACATGTTGACGGTGGACGCACATGTGTTTGCGTCTTCATAACTGGAACTGGAGGAAACATACATGTACTTGTAATATGCACATAGAACCGTTGGGGTCCAAGATAGGGGACATATCTGACCAGAAAAATCCATATTTCCACATATTCCAAGAAATACAAAATGACACCTCTCGGCCTCTGTGAAGATGAAGCAGATGAGGGAGGACGGCCTAGTCTATGGGCTCGCTGGATGTTGAGAGTGGTGGTTTCTGGCATATGAAGAATCTTGGGTAGGAACGTTCTAAAGAAAGCAGGAGGATCCGATCCCTCCGTCCCCTCCACCAGACCATAAATGCGCAGGTTATTCCGCCTATTGCGATTTTCGAGATCTTCGACTTGACGCTGGAGCACGGATACTTGAGACTGAAGTTGAGACACACTGGTGGCGGTATCTTTAAAAGAAGACATATTACATTCAACTGCAGTAATTCGTGTGTCAAGTTGAGACCAAGTATCGGTAAGGATTTGTAGTTTGTTATTTGTTTGTTCCATAAAGGGTCGAAGGGCCCTAATCTCCTCCAACAGCGTCTCCATAGAAACAGGTGAAATTGTTTTAGGTGGAGAAGGTGGATTTTGTTTTAGGCGCTTGGTGACGGATTTTCCAGAGGGTGCTGGTGGGGGAGAGGGATCCATATTTGTCGCGGAGACTTGAAATGGAGACAACAAAGAATCCTCTAATTTGGAGAAGGCAGTAAAAAATGTTGAGTTTTTGATGAAGATATGCTTAGGCGTAGGCTGTTTAGAGAAAGTGCCTTTTGTTCTACCCATAAAGTTCAAACCAGGCACAGGATGTATTCAAAAAAGGGGATAAAGGCGGTCAAAATAAAATCACTGGCGAGGAAAGAAGGCCACAGAAGTAGGCATAATCCAGCAAATATCAAGCATACAACAAGCAAAAGGGGAGATCTCTGGAAAACAGAGAATTAATGAGGCAGGTTATAGTCAAAAGTGCAGCTGATGCTCCATAATACAGGTACGTGAAACAACACTGCAGCCTGGTGAGTGTGCGTGTAATCACAGATCCGAGGGATAAATTATAAAATGGCTGCCATAAATGCTTCTCCTCAGATATTTGTAGAAATGGCTGTATATAAAAAGAACAGCAGCTGGCAACAGAATTTAAATGAGGGAAAGTGGGAATACATCAGTTTGAGTGCTGTCAGGCATAATGCACAACTCAAAAATAAAGCCCACCTCTGAAAAAACTCGGTAACTTAGGATGGACGAAAAAACAAAATGGCGGCCGCGAAATCGCGTTGCCTCCACAAGAGACTCACTGTGCTGAAAACAGCATTTCCCGCTATGAGACAGGGACGGCGAGGTCCTCGTTGCAGTCAGCGGGTCTTCCGATAGTCAAAAACGGCATTCATTCCGCGGGGAAAGATCAAAGGACGCGGTGCCGCCAGGTCGCACCGGAGAGCCTCACCCGGACGCTGCCATGCGTCTCGGGCATCAAGCCACACCCCCAGAGACCCCCATTTCTAACACTTCCCAATTAACATGTAGCCAATTCCATGTTTGCTGTCTTTCCCTATAGACTGTTATATAGAATCTGGTGTGGCAAATGGCACAATGCTGGAGCGTAGGAGGTAGGTGGCCCAGGCTCATTCGGAAGGTCTCATTAAGACCCATTGAAGTGGTGCTCTTGGACATCTAAAGAGATGCCACCCACTCAGCCCCTAATATAGTCGGGGATCACTACTGACCCTAAATGAGGAAACAAGCACTAGGAAGCGTAGAAGGTTATAAACCTCATGTTACATACTAGAAAACTTTATTACTCGATTGGTAACCCTTATTACACAATTTTTTGCTTCCTCCCTATATTACGTAGATTGTTCCTGCCATTACAAAGAAGCTGTAGGTTCTATCTCAGTTATGCTTGAGGATGCAGACAGGTGGGATGGAAGATTCATTATTGACCTTTGGCAGGATATGTGAGGGCACAGGAGAGTGATTCACCTTAGTTATAAATATATCAACACACTGCCTATTATCGAAATTAAACTCATTGTAGAATGTGAGTTCCGGGATGAAGAGGAGAGTTAGAGTACTGAAGGTTATAAATAAGTCATCCTATCATTATTGCTGTCTCCTCAGAAGGATGGGATAATCATAAAAAGAGAATTTTAATTCTACACTGAAGAAGCCAGCAGGTACACATCGCTTTCTTTGTTGGGGTAAAGGGCAACTTTGTTCCTAAAATCACTCAAAGATTCTTGATCAGGCAATGGAAAGGAGGACTGGCAATATTGGATAAAACATATTTATCGGGCAGGCTGGCAACCTCTATGGACTCATGATACAGAAACAATACCAAAAAAAGTATTTCCCAAACAAACTTATTTATGCAGGATTTCACACATTCTTTCAAATATGCAGTGGAGTTGATTTTAAAAACAAGTTACTTTATATATGGAGCAAGATAGGGGAAGTTACTTGTAAAGTAGTTACAGGGCCTTCAATTTTTATCAAAAAGTGTGGAAAAAATTAATAATAAAGATTTTTACTCATACATTTGTGATGGATTATAAACGTGTGGTGTGAAAGACACCAGGAAATACGTGTCAATGTTTTACATTCTCAAATGGCATCAAACATGAATGATGCAGAGTTGCAGTCACTCACCTCACAATAAATTCAATTAGTTGGCCAACATTAAAAGTCAAAATGAGGCAGATTTTTATTAATACATTGAAATTTATTACACCTACCAATCAAAAAAGATAGCCGAAATTCTTGCACTTCTGACAGTCATTAGTAAACGTAAAATGTAAGACACATCCAACAATACTGATTCATGTCTGGTTGAATTAACAAAGAGCTGATTTATCCTTCACAGTGGAACATAATTATTAAAATAACATTCTTGAGTTACACATACAGGGGCTGATTCAGAAAGGTAAACTTACACTTTTGTGTAAGTTTACTCTTTTCGATATTCACAAACTATGGGCTTATTACGATGCTGGTCGGACTGGCTCTGCGGTCCAATTGGAGGCGGTCGAACCTCAGCGCTATCATCAGAAGCGGTCGCTCCCACTACCGGATTAGGATGCATGGCTTTCCATCTGCTGTGGTTCCTCCAACTCTGACAGGAAATTCCAATCATGGTAGTGTTGTAAAGGATCAATGGAGCCAATCGGAGAGCTGACCTTCCTACAAACTGCACGCCCAATTACAATGCATTTCTGACAAACCGCCTGTGACGCTCCAACCATCTCATCAGAGCTGGTAGAAAGGGAGGGAAATAAGGCCAAAACTAACCTCTACACAGCTTCACACTGCAGGCAGACATGGAGCCCATCACAAAACTCCTTCCCCTGCTCTACCTACTTGACTGCCTCCAAAATCAAAACGGTTGTGGACGCAACCACCAGTAAGTAACAAACCTCAACAAACAAT
This sequence comes from Triturus cristatus, assembly GCF_964204655.1. Classification (NCBI taxonomy): domain Eukaryota; kingdom Metazoa; phylum Chordata; class Amphibia; order Caudata; family Salamandridae; genus Triturus; species Triturus cristatus. The sequence continues at coordinate 626,976,452 of NC_140580.1, read as the reverse complement.
CAGTAGACATTGAGTCAACAGCTAGCCGGTGCTCCACTATTGCAAATGTGGTCTGAGCATGATCAGCATGATGGTGGGGCCTCAGCATCTGGTGACCAGAGTTGGAAAATCCAAAACGGGGACAGGTCCAACATGGAGGTAACACTAAATGTGTGCTTCTACAGATAAATATGAATATACATGCGCTCTTAAATCTCCACTGCTACACGTGACACATGTTTTATATATATAATATAAACACAAACACAAACTGTGTATGGCACTGATTTGAATACACCAGCACAGGACATTCTCCCTGTCCCCAGGGCCCTCCTCACCTCTGTTGAGAGCAAGAACTGAGGGTCCAGCTGAGCTCCGTCTGTGCTGATTGAAGAAGGCTGTTGCTGTGCAGCATCAGGGTGAAAAGATATATCTTGAGAAGTAGGACATGTGGGGGCAGGATGGGGGAGTGGAAGGAACAAGCACTGACAGATGTGTAGCAGGCCATAAAGTGGTTCGTGTACATAGCATTGGCAGGTCAAAAACGCAGTTGCCCAAAAGGGTTCTACCGACTCTCTAATTAGGGCTGCACCCTTAGGGTGAGACACAAAGTTTGCTTTGCAGCAGTATCACCTACCACTGTCCCAGATGTAACTGCAGAAATACTAATACAACTCTATTCACACTCTCCTCATGTCTGAACTAAAACAACTACAAACACCTCTGCAAGAAAGCCACAGTTGTTGCTGTACAATGATTTGTAACTGACAACCATTGGCAGGAACAATACATTTGGCATCTTAGGTGCAATGTAATGTGTACTATCACAAATCTGGATGTCGTGCAATGCCAGAAGTAGTGACATGCCATACGTGTGTGACAACATGCCAATCACTGATATGTGGCTTATGTATCTGTAAGAGATGCCCTTAATGACATCAGACATGCCCCTTTGAACCCCTCCCCCCAGTTAACTTAACCCACTCAATCGCATGTTGTGGTGAACGAGAAAAATAATTTCAAACACAAAGATCACAACACTGGCCTCCTCAACAACAACACAGAAGACAGAGAGCATGTTTATATGTCAGTGTTTGCAGGTGATACATCCCAGCTGAACATATACACATATGCCACATCACCTGACTCAAAACACTCCTAGGACACTGTCCCACACGTTACAACAATCATGGGCTTTTGACATTACATACATCCACCCCGGAGGGAGAACACTGTGGAAAAGGATAGGGGCTCATATCCCTGGTCCTAAGATATCTTGTGGTCCATGAATGCACCAACACCGAATGTATGTTCCTTATTACATCTGAATGATGCCCTCTATGTCCAGGCCACTGACAATGTACAGGCACACTCTTACATACTATATTTGTGACCACATCTCAGAAGCTACTGTACGGATCTATACAATTGTCATCAAACAGTACCTCAACATGATTGACATAGCAATAAAGTCCCGTGACACACATACATTGTCCATAAGCTATATCCTGCTGTGACTTCCAACTAACCTCAGTAAATAACTTTCAGACATTTGCGGTTTTTGTGTGGGGTGTGGGAAAGTATCAGGACAGGTACTCTGTCTTTATTTTAGCCTTATGGGGAGTTGGCTTGTTTTTTGGGGTGGACTTGTAAGGGTATGGTAGGGTTGGCAAAGTACTCTTTTTGGGTTTGGAAGGGGGTAGGTCAGGTCGGGTAGGGAAGAGGTGAAGAGCAATCATGTGGAGTTTTGGGGATGACTGGGAAGGAGGTGAAACAAGTGGTGCAGTTTTCGAGGAAGAGGGATGTTATGTCTGTGATGTGTCTGTGGCTGCTGGTGTGGTGACTGTGAGTTTGGTGTCTGTAGTGGCTGTGTCTGCTGGTTTGGTGTCTGTGAATTTGGTGTCCGTAGAAGATGCATCTACAGGTGTAGTGCCTGTGAGTTTGGTGTCTGTAGTGGCTTTTTTCTGCAGGTGTGGTGCCTGTGAGTTAGGTGTATGTAGTGGCTGTCTCTGCTGGTGTGGTGTCTGCCTGTATGTCTGTAGTGAAGGTATGTGGTGCAATGGGTGTGGTGTCTGCATGTATGTCAATGGATGTGGTAGTGATGGTGTCCTTTGCCTGCTGATTGGGTGTGGGCCTGTCTTTGGTATTACGTTTTTGTGTTTCTGAGCTGCATGTGGATGTTGAGGTGGATGCATGGTGATGGTTGCATTTGCTTTGGTAGGTACGGCAATAGGGATTGTGGATAGGGAAGAGATGGGAGGGTGGGTGGAAAGTTTTAATTTGTGGAAGGCTGCCATGAGTGTGGAAGCTAGAGCCTGATACTATCTCTGTAGGGAAGACATGTCAGAGTGAATGCCCTCCAGGTAAAACAGCATCTGCATTTGCTGGTGGCTTTGCACCTGGAGATCATTCAGCACTGCTGTCTGACCCACAGAGATATGCCTCAGGATGTCAATGGCCCCAAAAACATTGGACTGCGTTGATCACATTTTCCAACTTTAGCCAATGGCTGCGACTGCCATGTCTCACTCCCCCACTGTGTGGTTCAGACTAGCCAGCAGTCAGTGATCCTGCATTTTCTATTGGCAAGGGTAGACTTCCACCTCGGTCTCCTCTGTAGGTGGGCACATCCTTTGAACCGTGAATGTCACAATAAAAACCATCATCCTATGACTGTGTCCGGCATGGTGAAAACTGCCTACTGCGACTTTTGAAATAGCCTACGGGCGGCACTCCTGCATTTACCGTTTTTGAGGGTTTAGGGCTCCACCATGTCTGTATTCACATCCAATGTGTAAAACGGGCTTCTAAGTGCATCTCCACACTACATTTATCTCTTGGAAGGTGTCACCTGATGTATGACACCATGGCTCTGAATATCCGATTACTGACATGTCACTGCATACCAGTCAACTCACATGGTGCCACTATGTGTCACACAATTTCAGCTTCCTTAACATAGTCACCTGCTGATGAGCCTAATCCACATGGTGGTAGGTGAAATGTGCTATAAATAACCGTCAACAGTGGTTTTTCAGCTCGTTTTCAGAGTTTGTTAGGAGCCGATATTCATTAAGAGGTGTGAATACACCACATGATATTGGCAAAAAAAAATTGTTTTCTGGGTGAGGTGCAGGGGGAGTGTGGGAGCTTGATGAGGGGCAGCGTGCCTTATTGACAGAGGCCCTAACCCCTGCAAGGCCAGTTACCTCCTCACATGGTGGCATCAAAATTTAAGTTGCAAGATATTCAGATTTGTACATTAGTATGCATGTTCACACTCTTAACAATGTGCAGTGTACACCTGCAGGGACTCTTATTGTATGTGTAATGCAGACTTTGAAATTATGACAGGGTCCACCATACAACAGTTGTCGGTATGATGTGCACAGTGCAGTTACAGATACATGAATTAGAGAATGAGGTTCACAGGTGGAACTTACTGTAATTCCAATTGATCATATTCATCCTGGAAAGTTCTATATATGTCAGGAAAGTTAATGTGAATATTTGGACTGCCTACCACCTGGATTGTGTAAATGTCTTCTACTGTCATGTGATTCCAGGCATGTCTTCAACTTTCCTCATACACAGATATGCTATATATGCTGTTGTATGTCATGTATATATGTTGTGAATTGCTGGGTTCCGCTAACATGTGCTGGTGTGTGTGGTCATATGACATTTTGGGTGTGTCTATCTATGTACAAGTTAATGTGGACGCTGTGCCCTAACTCCAGATGTGTGTACACTCCACACATAGGTACAGTGGCAGCGGGAGAAGACAGCCTCCATCCTACTGGACCTTTCCAGATCTTCAAATCATGGAGGAGAGATAGGTAATCAGCAGATTTCGGCTCAACAGGCAGACCCTCAAAGATTTATGTCAGCAGTTGGAGCCTCATTTAAATCCGAATAGGAACTATCCCACTTCTCTCACACCAATAGTTAAGGTGGGCAGTACTTTATTTTTTGACACAGATTCCTTCCAGTACACAGTGGCAACATCTGGTAAAATGCCACAACCAATGTTGAGAATGGTTCTTTGTGAAGTTTTATCATCATTGATGAGACACATGGACAGCTACATTCAGTTTCCCAAGTGTTAAGATTTGGCCAATGTGAAGGGTGACTTTTATGGATTTGGTCGCATCCCACATGTTGTGGGAGCTATTGATGGCACACATTTTGACTTAATACCACCACAAGCCATTGAACAGGTATATAGGAACAGGAAGTACTTACATTCTGTCAATGTGCAAGTGGTTTGTTTACCAGATGTGTATATCTCACATGTCTGTGCCACATACCAGGTTCAGCCCATGACTCCGACATACTGAGAAGCAGTATCATAACCCAGTTGATGTCACAATTACTATCAGATAGGAACTGTTTTTTGGTGAATTTAATGTGTCCAACCTTTTTGTATGTGTATTTCCTTAAAAATATTGTGCAAATGTTTGACTATATGTTGTACCCCTGTCTATCTTCTGTGTGGGAGAGTCAGGGTATCCCAACCAGCAGTGGTGGCTGACACCATTGAGGACTCCGATAACGCCAGGGGCAGTCCACTTCAATGAGGCCCATGGAAGAACACAGCAGCCAGTTGAGTGGGCTTTTGGGCTACTGAAGGCCAGAATTTCTGTCTGGACAAGACCTATGGAGCCCTCCTCTACGCACACGGAAAGGTGTGTCAAATCACCCTGGCCTGCTATGTGCTCCACAACCTGGTACTGCGACGGAACATCCCTCTCATCACAGAGGATAGAGACCAGCAGGAGCCACCTGGTGAAGATCCAGATATGCCAAAAGATGATGACAGTGATGAAGAGGATGGAGTTGACATATGTAAACAGCACATCAACTGCTTCTTCTTATGAGTGTAAGTATGCAGTGAGATGTCTTTACTTTGTCTGTTACAGTGATTGTTGTTGTGTTGCTGTGAGGACTATGTGCATGGATACATGTTGGGTCTGGACAGGTTTGTTAAACTCTGTGCACAACTGTTTGCGGAGTAATGTCCTGACATATGCACACGTCAACGATGTATCTTTGCGTTAGTGACATTTTCCTATGTACTGTCGGAGTTGATTGAGATTGTTGTGATATGTATGCTTTCCTTGCTGATCTGTTCTAGTTTATATTTATGTTTTAGGTACCTTCACCATGTCATCCTCATCTGGAAATGTCAGATTTGTGATATCAGCAGGTTTATGATGCTGTGTCTAAGTATGACGTGGCCATGGATTATTCCTGTCTGTCACAGACTTTGGTGTATAAATCTGGTACCAAGCCTGCTTGCACAGTGATAGGATGAAAGATGCTATTGCTCCATTGGACTTGTACCTTGTTGTGTGCTGGTCCTCTTGCAATATGTGTGCCATCATATGCTCCCACACAATGTGGTCGAGGGACCAAAACATGGTAAACTTCCTTCACATTGACTAAGTCCTCCATTTGTATGAACTGGATGCAGCAGTTGATGTCTTTCATTGTTGTATTCCACAGTGCTTGTGGCACATCACTGGCATATATTTGTGATATTCCACCAGATGCAGCAAGACTGGTTTGGAAATAACCTGTGCTCAGAAACTTTAGTACTGTCATGTTTTATTTTTGTTTTTTGATATGGGATACCTTTTGGGAGAAGGGGATGTGACTCATGCCGATTTCATGAACGAATTGTCTGTTGCCTATTTTATTCGGCATTGTCAGATGTGTCTCCTCCTACCATGTTTTAGAAGTATGCATATGACATGTGTGGTCACTGACACAGATATTTGTGTGAGATATTTCGTTTTGCTGGTTTTGCGACATAATGGCAGCCTACTGTTTGCGCTATGGATTAAAGTTGCTCTGAAACTGTACACATATATCAGTCTTGTTGTGGCATGGTTGAGTGAGTATGTAGCACATTATTGACAATACACATGTACATGCTTGCCTAAGCAACTTACACTTTCATCTGAGGGATCAAATGGTTATTACTACATATTTGCTATATGATAATGATACCACATCAGCTAGTACTATTGTTCAAAATGGAATTATTGCTGTTCACATGGTGAGTACAAGAAATGAAACAAAATACCACATAAGCTAAACACAATGTAGTGCAGTTGTCAGTGTTGGTGGATGAATCCATTGCAATTAAAGCTACATTGACTAGAGTCCAAAGTCCAACACACTCCTCCCATCAGAAGTGGGAAAGTGTACAGGGATAGTCAACAAAGTGAACCGATTGCACTCAAAGGTGGAAATCAAGTGCATTGTTTCTTATTGGTGGTGGTGGGTGCCTTGCCATCTGACCCTCCTGGTTGCTTCCTTGAACGTCCCACCTTAAGTTGGGTGGGGGGATCCATAACTGCAGGGTTTGAGGTATCTGAGGATTCCCCCCCCCCCCCCGACAGGGCGTCTCTCCCTGTGACTGCCACAGATGTAGAATGGACAGATTTAAAGTTGACACAGGGAGGGGTAGGTACTTGTCCAAAAGCCCTGCAGAGAGTGGTATTAATGTCCCTCAGCACCCCAATGACCGGGTCCATTTGATCATTATGTCTCACCATTGTTTGGTCTAAGAACCACTGCAGTTGCTTAGTGTCCTGAAGTTCCTCAAGTACCTGGCCTATTGGTTCCTGGTATCCCTCATATGCCACCATGATTTGGGCAAGGTTGTCCATGACACCAGGCCCTCACATTGTGGGCCCTCCTAACACCCCTGCCCCCACTGGCATGTACCGTTGGTCCTGCTTGCCTTCTCCCACTGGCTCCTCCCTCCTTAGTGAGTGGGTTGTGGCTCCTTACCTCTGGATTTGGGAGGGTTTGGAAGGAGATGTTGCGGCCCATGCTTGATTGTGTGGTTATTGCGATAGGGGCCAGCTGTGATGTTGAAGCTGCAGTGGGATATATAGCTGTGGACCCAGTTGGACTCACTGATGCCGTCGGCCCAGTCTGACCAGATGGTCTAGGTTCCTCCTCCACGTCCAAATTGCCAGGAGAGTCTGCATCACGTCTGGCTTGATTCCAGGGTGGGAGTCTGAGCCTGAGGGGGGACCTCACTCTGACAGGATGTTGTTTCAGATCGACCTTCTGGAACAGAGATTACATTGTAATTTTTGTAAGTGTGGTATGTACATCCACATCATTCGGGTCACAGTGAGTTCATGCCTGGGAAAGAAAAAGGTGTTGAGGTAAACATTGGCAACTATCCCCATTATGTTTGACTTAGTTTCATGATATTATTATACATCAATTACAGAAAGTGGTATAGGCCTTTTCATTAGCTGTGATGATATGGTTCTTTTGCAATATGGAATGGATCAACCAAATCCCATTGACTAGCACCAAACACACTGTACCTGTTACTTGAGGATTAGTACATTCCAAGTCCAATTTGTGCCCAGTACAGACATACACAAAACTTGAGATTGGTTTAGTTGTTGTTCCTGTGTGTTGTGCAGTGTCAATATATCCCCAGGCATATTGAAGTAGCAGGGTTACCTCCCTGCGTTGGTGATAATCCATGTACACTTAGCATGGTGTCATAGATGGACTCTTTATTTCCTGTCATGGAGACCAGGGGATGATCAGGCTGAGTAGGCAGACATGTGTCTAAGCAGAGCTTTGTGTGTGTGTAGTGTACAGTCCATATGACCTAGATCTTTGTAGTGTTTTGGCTGACGAGTGAGTCTGGATAAACTATACAGGCGCCACTTGTTTAGAGGTCGAGGTAGAGTCCCTGATGGTAGTTCTAGTTATTTCAAAGACCCCTGCCCCCACTTGACTAATGGCTCCCTGCCTGTGAAGAGAACTTGGCTGACAAGGGAGTATGGAGATGCTGCACAGGTGCCTGTAGTTGTCAATTAGTAGTACAGGGCCTATTGTAGCTGTAGTCCTTTCAATCTCTCCTCCCACCACTTGACCAATGGCTCCCTGCCTGTGAGGGGTACCTCAGGTGAGACATGACTGACAAGTGAGTCTAGAGAAGTGACACAGGTACCTCTTGTTTAGAGTTTGAGGTAGAGGGCCTGATGGTAGCTGTAGTCCTTTCCATTTACCAATTTCCAACACTTGACAAACTGGTTAGTATTACATACTTGTTAGCTAAATGCAGTTGTAATGGGCCATACTCCTGGATATTACAACTTATTATTGTTTCCGGGATTATGATTTCATGGTAATGCAATGACAGCCAACATCCCTACATGTAAAAATGTTATTACTACTGATACTTGTGATCATATGTGCAGGTATACTGACTGTCACCCTTAATCACAAATCTCAGGCACTTTGGCTACTGTGTATTGAACACATAGATGTACCACACTTTGGCAGTGACTGTGATGTGTGCTAAGGGAACATTGACATAATGAGGATCCTCCCTCAGCCCGACGCTGTTCAACATCTACATGGCCCCACTCACCCACGTTGCCAGACTGCACGACCTCAACATCATCTCCTATGCAGACGACACACGACTGATCCTCTCACTCACCAAAGACCCTCTCACCGCCAAAACCAACCTCCACGAAGGTATGAAAGCCATCGCTGAATGGATGAAGAACAGCCATCTGAAGTTGAATTCGGACAAGACGGAGGTCCTCATCATCGTCTCCACGCCTTCGGCCTGGGACGACTCCTGGTGGCCGACCGCCCTAGGAGCAGCTCGAACACCCACCGACCACACACGCAACCTGTGATTCATCCTCGCCTCTACACTCTCCATAACCAAGCAAGTCAACGCCATCTCATCCTCCTGCTTCAACACACTCCGCATGCTCCGAAAGATATACAAGTGGATCCCCACCGACACCAGAAGAACGTCACCCAGGCCCTCATCAGCAGCAGACTGGACTACGGAAATGCCATCTACACGGGAGCCCCGGCCAAACTGCTGAAACGACTGCAACGCATTCAGAATGCCTCCGCCCACCTGATCCTCGACATCCCTTGCCGCAGCCACATCACACCCCACCTGAGAGACCGGCACTGGCTTCCCGTCAACAATATAATCACCTTCAGGCTCCTCACCCACGCACACAAAGCTCTCCACAACACCGGACCAGCATACCTGTTGCAATGTTAAATAGTTGTTGAATCCAATGATGACCAGAGGTAGCCAGGAAGTATCATATAAGTAGAAGGTTTATTGGTTGGTTCAGTAGAAGTATATCACAGGACCCACCAGGAGCAGCATCTTTGCCGCTCAGCCCACTCTCTCCAACTGCCACTCTCACCACACAAGCAGGCACACCAACATTCCAGTCTCTCTCTCATCAAGCATTCCAACATTCCACGCAGACATCACATTTAACTTGGCTGAGCAGCTAAGGAGAAGATGCACCTGAGGAATTGAGATACAACACATCCCCTTTCTTTGGACAACAATAAACAACAATAATTTGCAACCTTGCAACATGAAAGTATGAATGATGGTACTTGCATCGTTGCGCACAATAAATATCAGAGGAAGAATGAAAGTCCAGTGACAGGTAAGAAAGATGTGAATAAGTAGTAGAAAGTGACTAGAATGAAAGGAAGGTGAAACAGTGTGAAAAGCTTCAAGATATAGCACATCCCCTTCCCTTGGGAAAAACAATTAATAGAAATAATTCAAACATTGCATGTAAAACGTTGCATGTAAAACATTTGATTATAGCATCATAAAAGTAAAGAGAAGAGAACTGAATACAAAGGTATAATAAGTGTGTAGGTAAGAAAAAGCAGAAAAATAAATGTGAGAAAAAGGTGCAAGGCGAAATAAGGAAACATCATCAAATATTGAACGTATAGGGTTCACTGCCCAACAAGAGTATGGTGCAGTGCCCATTGTGCATAAAACTAGAGATGGGTACACTGCCCATTACGGATTTCAAACTAAAGTATGGATACACTGTCCATTGCGCATTGAAACTAATGATGGGTACACTGCCCATCGCGCATTAAAGCTTAAGATGGGTACACTGCCCATTGCTCATTAAAACTTAAGATGGGTACACTGCCCATTGCGCATTAAAACAAAAGATAGGTACACAGCCCATCGCGCATTAAAACTAAAGATGGGTACACTGCCCATTACACATTTCTAAATAAAGTATGGGTACACTGCCCATTGCGCATTAAGACAAAAGATGGGTACACAGCCCATCGCGCATTAAAACTAAAGGTGGGTACACTGCCCGTTACTTTTTACTAAAGAAAAATGTGGTCCACTGCCCACTGCACCTTTTAACCAAAGATGGGTACACAGCCCACTGCGCAAGTAATCACTGAAAGATAACAATCTAAAGGGTAATGCAAGCGTAATACTAGTGGGTACACAGCCCACTGCGCAAGTAATCACTAAAAGATAACAATATAAAGGGTAATGCAAGCGTAATACTAGTGGGTACACAGCCCACTGCGCAAGTAATCACTAAAAGATAACAATATAAAGGGTAATGCAAGCGTAATACTAGTGGGTACACAGCCCACTGCGCAAGTAATCACTAAAAGATAACAATATAAAGGGTAATGCAAGCGTAACACTACTGCTAGGCACTAAAGACTGTGTAGGGTGAAATCAGTGTGAAGGGTGTGCAACACACCAGTGTGAGATGTCACTAACATTGTAATATAGCTAATAAAGCATAGCTTACGTATATAGAAACCTGAGTACTTAGGAAGTAATTACAGTGCAAAACTATGTCTAAATACGATGTCCATTATAACACAATAAACTAAAATAAATAACGTTGTCACCGCAGATCCATTTTTAAGTATACTTCTCTTCATTTGTTGCAAGATAGTTTTTTTAGTGCGTCAGTTCATTAAGCTGCACTACTCGATTATCACCGAGCATCTGAACAGGCAGGCATTTGAAGAAACAGCAGAATCCGATGTCGTGGTGTATTTCGGAAACAAAACTTTATTGGCAGAAAGAGCAACGCTGAATGAACACCGGAAGACAGCATGGCTTAGGTGCATGGCTCTGGTAGACACAATATGGCGGCACGCTTCATGACGGTAAGCCGGATGGCTCACAGTACGTCTGTGCACACAGGCGTCAAGGAACAGCACTGACAGGCATGGAAGCAGACTCGCCTCACGGAGAATACAGGTGAGCTCGAGCGCGCTGAGGAAACCACGCGCAACATTTTCAAATAGTGAACATCAACGCGCACTGCTAACCACTCCACCCTTGACCAGGCTCAAAGTTCGAAAGTCAACACGTACAAAAACTCACCCAAGGACATAGGTATAGCTCCATATTTGCCCCTGATTCAAAACACTCAACAATTGTCCAGTTGCTGAAATACACAAGCAGCCATGGTAAACGGAGTCCATCATGTCAGTCAGGGAGTGCGGTGCTCCAAACACCGTAGACAAGTTCTCCAATGCCACACAAAGTCCATGATGATAGCCTTAGCTCCGCAGATGAACGGTGTTTCCCGACTTCCAGTGAATGACAACAAGTTTACGAGTGGATGGTGCTAGACTCTGATGAAGCAGTAGTTTAAGGATCGTGAAACATTTTTTTTCCTTTTCCAATTCACGTTTCTGTAGGCAGGATTTGAAAGTAAGCAGGTTTTAAACGCATATAGATTAACGCTGTATTTATTTACCTTTGAAGTAAGAAGTATAAAGAATGTGAAGCGCCCTGGGTAGGCTGTCCAGATGGTGAAGGACACTGGTGGGACCTTGGGGGGTGTTCTTTTCCTTTCTTTTTAAAGTTGCTTAGCTTTGAGTAGTTTCTTGTAAAATAAAGTTCTGTAAAATGTGTAAGTTTCCTCACTTGCCGTAGTCTTGTGGCCAAAGCACGCAGGGTTTCTTCCAGATCGTCGCCATTGTTGCAATGTTAAACAGTTGTTGAATCCAATGATGACCAGAGGTAGCCAGGAAGTATCATATAAGTAGAAGGTTTATTGGTTGGTTCAGTAGAAGTATATCACAGGACCCACCAGGAGCAGCATCTTTGCCGCTCAGCCCACTCTCTCCAACTGCCACTCTCACCACACCAGCAGGCACACCAACATTCCAGTCTCTCTCTCATCAAGCATTCCAACATTCCACGCAGACATCACATTTAACTTGGCTGAGCAGCTAAGGAGAAGATGCACCTGAGGAATTGAGATACAACAATACCTCAACAAACGGATCAGCTTCTATACCCCAAACCACCAGCTCCGCTCCACTGACCTCGCGACCATCCCCTGCACCAGGAGAGCGACCACCGGTGGCAGATCATTCTCCTACCTCGCCGCCAAGTCCTGGAACACCCTCCCCATCCTCCTACGGCAAACCAAGGACCTACTAACCTTCAGGGGGCTACTCAAGACCTGGCTGTTCGAACAGTAGCAGCACCCCCCAGTGCCTTGAGACCCTCACGGGTGAGTAGCGCACTTTACAAATGTCTTGATTGATTGATTGATATATTAATACAGTTGTTAAGATGTTACTTGCCAGACTCCATTCCCCAAGGTATTCCTATCATGCCCTCCAAATGCAGCATGGAGTGCACCTTCTCTTTTCAGGGTGTGAGTTGAAATGGTGGACCCGGAGGCCCATGTCAGTGTTCTGTGTGGCCAGGTGGTGCCTGTTGACCAGGCTCTTGACCCTGGCCTTCAGGTCGTATCACGTCTTCCTGATATCTCCTTTGTGCACAGGGTGGTACCTACAGCGTTCACTTTGTTGACTATCCTGTCCCACGGCTTATTTTTCATGGTGATAGGAGTTTGTTGGACTTGGGCTCCAAAAATCTGTGCTCTACTCTAATGAATTCTTCCACTAGCATTGACAACTTGTTTTTTGTGTGACATTGTGGGATTTGAAGTGAGTGTGAAGGATTTTAAAGTGGTTTACAAGAAAATAACTGAAATAATTAATATATTCAGTGAACAGTGCAATGTAGGTGTGTGAATGTGTGGAGGGATGGATGCTGTGAAACTAAAGACTAGAAACATGGTCTGTCCTGCTATGCTGAAGGGTGGTAGCAGAGCAGGTCTGTGATGGGGTGTGTTTCATATTTGGAATGGTAGGTGTGCCTACTTTGTAAATTGACATCAGCTTTGCTGTTTTTTGTACGCATAAAATGAGAAGGGTTGTGATGCTTAGCTGTAGCAGTACACCTGCGGTCTTGCGATGAGGTCTATGGATCAACATGGAATCACCAAGGTGTTGAAAGTATCATAATCTGTTTGGTGGCACAACCGAAGCCATGGCGGGGTTGGAATCTATTTCAACATCCTTTCCAACCAGCGCAGTCCATGCAAAGTCAAACTGACCACCATGGTTGGAGATTCAGCTCGCATACTTCATAATACAGCGGAGGGAGAAACCGTGGACTCAGCGTTCGGAATCGAACCGCGGCCATGGCTGTCAGACGGTCATTCGGACGGGCATCCTAACAAGGCCCTATGTTTTAACAATAACCTTACATCCACAGTCAGGACAGAGAACTCCACACATGAAAATATGTGATAGGCCCCCCAGTCATACATTTCTACTAAGGGGCTCATTACAATGTCAGGCGAAAAGTCTTAATCTGACAGTTGGAATCGCTTCGACCGCATCGGAGCCCTTCTGATGACTCGGTTGGTTTACATTTTGACTGCTCTATTATGATTTTCGCGGTTGGAACGTACTCTGGCCGGTTATTCTGAATCGGTTCCGGGTGACTTGCGGAGTGGCTGTGTCAGTTGGAACCGCATCATACACCCCTATGGACAGCGTTTACGCCCAAGGGATTAAGATGTTGTTTTCCTTTAACCTTTCCATGTTGGCCTGTCTGACACGGAAAGGCTGTTAGAAAGTGACTTTGGGGGCCCCTGGCAGGGCCTCCTTGCCCCACAGCCTACGGTTGATTGCCAAGGGAGTACCCAAGGGACCCTCCTATAAAACCATGCACTATGTTGCAGGCACCAGGTGGTGCTTTCAACAGGGTTCATGGTTTTTTGCAAACACTCTCTTTCCCCATAGAAGCCTGTGTTATGGCCGGTTGTCATGCGTAACACGAGCTCCCATAGAAAACAATGGGAATCCGAAGAACAATTATAGTCGCATCGTAATCCAGTGGCGGCACCGCCGTCCGCAAGTCGGTCGGCCCCGATTCTGAGTGGGAGTCTGGCAGAGGTTTTCCGACCCCAACATCGTAATGAGCCCCATGATTGTAGTTTGTGAATAGCCATCATGCTGAAATTCAAGAGTAATGTTGTCTGCAGGGAGCTGTTAGTTAAACAGATACATTCCAATACATTTTGAGATTTACATGGCAAACCATTGTACAACACACAAGAGAACAGCATTAAAGAAGTTAACTTACATGCAATAGCAGGTAACAAACGATCTCCCGTTTACATGCCACATATAAAATTAAACACCTTTGATCATTTACTGAAATTTAGAATTTAATTAGATAAACTATTCAGTTGTGGCTTCTAGGATAGAAACATGTAGCTCAACAGGCACAAATAGGAGTAATACATAACTGCCTCCACCAACACTCCATTAAACCACCACTAATGTCTAGACCATCCCTTAATCATACCACATTATCTTTGTTTTCTTAATAACTATATTAAGACAATTTTCTAAGTTGTAGTCATGTAAACTATGCAATAATCTCTAGTGGCCAATAGGTGTCTGGTACATCAAATATAGTTTTTCTGTGTACATTGGAATTGATGGATGTAAAGAACTTTGGAGGGTGACTATAAATTCACTTATGATGTTTTGGTAGGCCTTCCATCTATAGATTTCAACTAATCATGGCTACCACGCAAACCTTTGTCTTTCCTTATCACTGCTGAGTCTACCTGTGCTGATCCCATTTCATCACTTCTGAACCTTGACCCACATGTTTTTGCAGAAGCTTTTATTTATATCACAACACTATGGTCAATTTCCATAGCTTATATTTTCCACAGTTGATTCCTGCTAAAATGATCAAAGGCTTTCGCATAGTCTACTAAACAACAGAATAATTTCTTCCCTTACTTATGGGGCTAGGGCAGAAAGACAAAATTGCCATACAGTTGTCTGTAGTAGAAGGGCTAGCAGAACCATTTAGCTCCAATTGTTAAGAGAGTTGGTACAATTGGCCGCATGTCCTGGTCTCTAAACCAATTAGGCAGATGTTTAAGAATGTGTTTGATATAAGGCTTTCCCTTCTAGTCTATGAGAGATATCATTCTACATTTCTTAGGCTTGATCCTGTGACCTTTTTGTGGACAGAAGCAAGGGCATTCTATTACCATGACCTCAAACTATGACATATCACCGTTACAGCAGTGACCACAGGAAGGAAACAAGCTAACCAAACCTTAGTGTCAATTTTACTACCATTCTGGGTTTAGGCACAGGAGCTCACAAGAGTTCGGGGTCCCTAATTAATTTCTTATTACCACTGATGATATATTGCTTCAAGAAATTACTAAATTTCTCCATTTCTAATTTCTTTGGTTGTTTTCTGCAATTTTTTAATACAATTCTTACATTTTTTTTTAGCAATAATTAATACTCATTTAAGAAAGTATTACTCAATCCTTATATATTTTCTGAACAATATTGGTAGGATTAACCTTAAATTTTCCAACAGTTTTTATCGAAACACACTACTCCTCCTATTAGCTGCACCAAAGTAATCTCAACACTTGTACAAAACATTCCACCAGGACTTATATGTAACAGGTATTGTTTGGCATATGTGATACTATATCTTCCTCCACAGAATCACAGCTACGCCATCCTCAAGCCTTTGTCACCATACCTAGAGAACAAAGTATTCCCCTTGAATATCTAATAGACCTAACAATAGTTTTGCAATAGTTTATTTTTAAAAGTTGGAAATGTGAAAAACTTTCCATTCTTGGACGTTAACAAAATCAGTAGCCAAACCAATATGGGAGCAATCAACCGAAGTGTAATCTGAGACGTTATTTTCTCAATCCTTCAAGCCCAACAAAACATCAGGTTGCCTGTCCTGCTCTGGTGGTAGGACTTAAGAAACAATTTAAATAGCTCAGTGTTGGATTTGGCACTCCCTGCAGAGTCACCCCCAAACATCTTTCCATCACCCCGCTTGTGTTCTGAACTTCATTTTTGTTGGCCTTTGGACTCCCAGGTCTAAAGTGATTGTGCTCTCTCCGTAAAACATGCTGCAACTGGCTTACACCTGATTGTTGTTATAGTTAATTTACTCATAAGTCCCTAGTAGATCATACTGTATGTATCCATGGCCTTTAAATTAAATGCTACTAATGGGCCTTCAGCACTCATTGTGTCACCCACTTAAGTAGCAATTTAAAGTATGTCTAATGTCTGCCACTGCACCATTTATTGAAGTTTAACAATTGGCAATTCGATCTGGCAAAATAAAACTTTTCCCAGTATTAAACTTTCCCTTTTTAAAGCATATGTGACACTCATGTTAGGACCTTAACAGCCCATACAGCAGGGTGCATTGTATTTAAAAATGAGGACATTGTTTTTCACATTTTACATGTCCTGGTAGTAAAACATTCCAAAACTAATTTTTTAGTCTGTAAGGCCTATGACTCCCATTGGATAACATTGGATTCATTTATTACATTTATTAAGTGATACCTTTTTATTGGGAGCAAATAGGGATATCAAGTTTGGACTCAAATGAATTGTAATTTAAAATCCTCTTTAATGGTAAAAGCAGATTGTAAGTCACAATTCAATAAATGCCCCTTTTAGAAAGTTAGCATTTTCTTGTCCTAATTATTTTCTTCCTGCTGCCTGCATCCTGGGTCATATGACTGTGAATAGCATAGCTATGTTGGCCTTTGGTTTATATATTCCTCCCAGACAGCGAGACAAAGAGGGACTCAGTGTTTGCAGGATGGGTCATCCTGCCAGGATAGGTGGGATGGAGCTGTTCCCTTTCCCACTTACATTTCAAAGGGCCGCCTCCATCACACATTCAAAGGAACCTGACACCAGTCTTTTGTCACCCCAGACTACTTGTAGCCTTGGCATAAGAATGGAGGAAGTTACCAGAACCAAATGTGAGGGTAGCCAGTGGCTCAACCCCACTTCAAAGGCAGACACCAGGTAAAAATATTGGAGTTCCATTTATTTGGACATTTTGGTGCCTGTTGCCTGTATACTGGGTCACTTGACTGTGAGCTTCCCTGCTGTTTGAGGCCTGCCTTGTTCATCAGAGGTCCGTTTAAGGAGTGCCCCACACTCTGAGAAGGAAAACTGGACCTGCTCCCTTCAATGGTCATTTGGCTGGCCTCCTGCTTTGAGCTACAGGGATACAACAAGGTTCAGAAGTGCTTCTGCAACGATCCTGCTGACCTGCCTGGGCCTGCAACTGGCCCTGCCTGAGCCCTGCTGGCCTCTGTTTAACTGAGTTCCTGATCCCCAAGAGGTGTCTTTAAAGGTTCTTGTACATTGGCTGGAATCATTTGTATTCCTCCTGTAAAAGAAGGTGAAGTCCTCAAATTTTGGGCTCTTTACAACCGTGAACGGACCTGTTCATGCTGATGACTGCCAACACAAAGCTCTGATGGACCTGACTCTTTATGCTACAGCGAACACCTGTTATGATCGGCAATGTGATGCCATGCCAGTCAGTGCATGCTTAGCAGAGGAAACATGCACATGTATGCCTCAATCCTGACAATACCTCCACCTTCTTCCATGTTTGGCTTATTTGATTTACTACTATGTCCCTAGTACAGTGCACTATGTTTGCCCATGGCCTGTACATTAAATGCTGCTAGTGGGCCTGCAGCACTGATTGTGCCCCCCGCATAAGTATCCTTTCTAAGGGTTCTCAGACCTGCAACTGTGGTGTCTGTGCACAGTTTTTACTGTAATGTCGACCAGGCAAGTGCACTCACTTGCCAGGCTCTAACGTTATCTTTTATTATATTTGAGTCATCCCTAAGGTAGGCCCAAGGCACCCCTATGGGCAGGTTGTAGTGTGTGTGAAAGATAGGATATGTACTGGTGTGTGTGACATGTCCTGAAAGTGAAATACAGTGTATTTCATTTTTCACTGTTGAAAGGCTAGCTGTCCCTTAGGATAGAATGGGAGCTACGTTGTAACATCTTACAAGTATAACTTCCTATAGGGAAAAGATGGGGAAGTGGAGTTTAATAAGCCTGAACTCAGGTTTTAAAAATGCATTTTTTAGTAAGCTATGTGCCATAGCTGGTTTGTGTATTGACTGTCTGGTTTTGGAGTGTTAGGTGCTGGGAATGTGCATTATCTGCAGCTAGCCACTGGGGGGGGGGGCTTTGAGGTGTATCCTGCCTTTCCTGAGTGACTCAAGGCTGGGATGAATAGACCTGGGCTGCATTTAGAGTGGTGGGGGGAGATTGCACTTTCACCTGGTTACTTTAGCCTGGTAATCTCCAGAATTGATTATGCCAACTCACTATATGTTGGCATTCCAGCATATCAACTACATTACTTGCAGTTGGTACAAAACCAAGCGGCCAGGTTAATCTATCGTCAACCCTGACACAATCATATCAGTCCTCTGATGAAGAGTCTCCATTGGTTTCCGGTGGCTAAACGCAGTGCATTTAAGCTGGGTTGTACCATCTTTAAAGCCCTTGCCGGGAATGGTCCAGCATTCATCTCTTCAAGGATCCAGCACTATATCCCTTCTCGGGAACTACGTTCTTCCTATCTGAATTTACTGACTATTTCCGCATTCAAACGTAAAAAACATAGGGGACTCAGATTTACAGTCTTGGCCCCACAATTTTGGAACTCGCTTCCTGTGGAACTGAGGTCTGCGACTTCCTATGCTCAGTTCAGAAAACAACTCAAGACCAGATTGTTTTCTAAGGCATATGAGTAAGCTAACTGTCCTTTCGATGCCGCCTCCCCTTTTGTTCTCAGCGCCATGAAACCGTTTGGTGTACGCACACTTAATAAATACTTTTAACATAACATAACACCTGAATAGGCCCTGTCTCCCTTGTACAATGCTATCTCCATCTCCTGCCAGGAAGCTGGGCCTGAGAGGACATAACTGGTTTGGACTGAGGTGAGAGACTTTTGCCACAAGAGAATAAAGGAAAATGTGGTATCAATATTGGGGCCCAGACCCCAGAACTTTAGATTACTGCTGGACTAAGAAACTTGCCAGGAAAAAGAGATGGATCAGCTGCCAGGAGGAGTACTGCCCCTTTGCTGTGTGCTTTGCTGGGTTGGCCTGCAGTTGCTGCTTCTGTCTCGGGCAGGGGAAGGACTGGACTGTTCTTTCTGCATTCAAAGTATATCCAAGGGCTTGATGTAGAGCTTGCCTCCTGTTGAAAGTCTCAGAATAATCAAAGACTTCAACATCTGGGTACCAGCTTCTGGTCTCAATGTTTCAGCTGTCACAGAGGAAAAAGGTAACGCAATACCGCCAGTGATGCTGCTGCCAGCTCCGTGACCTGAAGGCCCCGCAGTAGGCACCGCCACACTTTGCACCACAACCCTGGTCTCAATGATGATACTGTCCGCCGTCGCCACCGAGCCACTGCTTGCACCGTGACCTGTGGAATCACACTTCGCACCACCTCGCTTCACACCGCCGCCATGGTATCCCGGATGACTCTGCTACGCCATCACCAACGCCGCTGCCTGCCCCTTGACCTGTGTACACCGCTTGTGGAGAACATGGAGCATCACCCCACTTCGTTCTGCAGCCCTGGTCTCACCAACGACGACACTCCAAGCTGACATCAATACTATTTCTTGCACTGTTGTTCGAGGGCACTGCTTGTAAGTTACTCAACACACCGCCCGCCCCACACCACAACCTTGCCCTACTAATACCAGCGCCATCAACTCCAGATTGTCAACTGACGCCACTCCCTGCACCGCAACCTTTGGCTCCTGCAAGTCTCATTACCCAGTCTCGCACTGCAGACTTGGGTCCACCGACGACAGCCCTTCAGCAGCTATGACGCCGTTGCCTGCACCACGACCTGCCAGCACCACAAAGAGAACTGCATCACTTCTCACCGCAGTCCTGGTCTTAGAAACGCCACTGGATGACTGTCACTGAACTGCTGCCCACACTGCGACCAAGGGCACCTCATGCCACACCTATGCACTTCATAGAACATCCCGACACCTGCCAACGCGGGCGCTCCTGATGTCAAACTCACTGAGTTTGACCTGCAAGGCATGTGATTCCAAGGGCTCGACAACTCCTGCACCAACACCGTAGCTGGCCTGCGGTCAGCCAGAGCTGTTTGGATTTGTTTGGTCATTATACCTTGATAACCCGAGATGGAGCTATCAACTTCAAGGAAATGTATATAAAGTCTATTTTTGTTTTATTGGTATTGTGGATTACTTAATGTTGGATTTCTATCATGTTGGTCTTATTTTACATAGATAAATATTGGATATTTTTCTAAAACTGGTAAGATGGCCTTTTTTTAGTGTTTTCACTGTCGTACTGTATGTTATGTGCAAATGCTTTACACATTGCTTCTAAGATAAGCCTGACTCACTCATACCAAGCTAACAAGGGGGGGAGCAGGGGTTATTTTACACATGCAATCCCCTTCCTGACTAGAGTGGTGGATTGTGCCTGGTTTAGGTGCAAACCCTAGCCAACTAGAAAATCAATTTCTAACATTGATTGTCAGTGGTGAGGATAGGACTTGCGTTTGCACTTGACCTACAGTGATCGGTATACACTACTACCATATTGCAGACCACTACGTACCACATACTGGGTTTTTCCTTTTTGATCTCTTTATGTATTTCCCTATTTTTGAACTTGAACTTCCTACTGCATCATGTCTCAGTCAAGAGCATTGTCAATTACATTCCTAGAATTGGTTTTTGAGGAGGCTATGTTGGAAACCTACACCGTAAAGGAACTGAAGGCAGTTTACATAAACCTCAAAGTTCCATTGAGAGATCTTACCAAAAAGGAGGAGCTACAAAAGGCACTGAGGGTGTGGGTAGCAGCCAGAAGTGCCAATGGGCATCCTGAGGATCATAGAGTGGAGACCAGGGAGCCAATTGAAAGGGAAGATGTGCTGAGAGCTCAGGAGCAGTTAGGAGGAGAGGTACCCTCTAGGTCAGGCAGCAAGTCTCTTTTCAGAGGAGATGGTGAATAGATGGAGAGCCAGGAGGCTTGAGTTTGAAAGGATAAAAATGCAATTGGAGATGGAGGAAAGGGAAATGATTTTAGCATATTAGGTTAAAATGAGAGAGTTTTAGCTGGACTGGGAACCCAGGAGGGCGAGGTCAAGCCTTGATGGTGGCAGCAAAAGTGTTAGGTTCAGTACTGAGGATGAGGTACACACACAGAGAGACTTGGTGCCCTGCTTCAAGGTGGGGGTCACCATACACCTGAGGGTTGAATATTGTGAGGTAACTCCAGTTGTGCGTAGGGTCCCTGAGGTGAGTTAGGGAACTGGCACAGGGGATCATATTCCTGGTTGGAAGGGATACTCTACTGACTGGGAGGTGCAGGGAGAGGGGTTCCCCCATCGTAGAAGCCTTAGTAAGTGAGTATGGAGACCAGTCAGAAGTGTATGGGTTGAGGGATAGCAACAGTCAGACCTATCTCACTAGTCTTGCGAGGATGATATGGGGTAATTTTCTAAGGCACTGGATGCTTGGGTGAAGGGTAGTCTGGTTGACACATGTGAGGGGCTGTGTAATGTAGATGCTGGAGATCATATGTTCAGTCCCTGTTTTCCAGAGCTATGCCAACACCCTGTGGAGTGTGAGTGCTCTAACACCAGGGAGCTCACACTGGAGGCAGACCTTTTGGCAGATTCCAGAGGGTCTAGAGAAAAATCTGGGGGTGATCCTGAAGGAGGTGTCTCAGGTTTTCCCCGACCAAGTGAGGTAGGGGAGGGTTATCGTAGCCCAGGTAGGTCCAAGGTTAGTGGGATGGGTGTAGGGTCCCATGTAAAGTCTCAGAGTAGAGGGAGTGGTGGTGAGATGAGTCCCAGAGTGCCCGTGACCCAGTCACAGCACCTGATTGGTTCCATGAGTGAACACCAGGGACGAGGCCTAGTCTGTACCGGAAGGCCAAACCCCGGGGGGTATCTCAGTGTGTAAGGTGAGCTGGGGGGATGGCTGTCCCAAGCATCCCACCAGTTCTGGTGTCTGGCAGCATTGCTCCAGGTGGGAGAGTGCAAGAGTCCAGAGAAAGGAGTGAGGGGAAGACAGTCCCCAGTGGCTGACCCGTGGGTCATGGATTGCCTGCTCTGAGGTCAGAGCACACCAAGACTGCCCCTGGTGAGGCCACTTCTGTCCTGGGGGATCTCCGTGCACTATCAGGTGGAAAAGAGGTTAGAGACCTGCACCAGGCAGACTCTCCCACAACTCATGAGGAGTGTGTTTTCCTTGGGGTGTGTACTCCCTCAGAAGTCCTGGCTTGCCAGGCACAGATCCAGAAGGGTACAGACCCTGGATGGAGGGACAGGTTCAGGGTGTCCCCCCTGACCTGGAGGTAAGGGCAACTGCTAACAGTGCCCCTACTGTATTGTATTCTGGGGTGCTGCTCCAGGTGGGAGAGTGCAGAGCCCCAGGAGGGGGGGGGGGTGTGGAGAGGACAACCTCACCTCTGACCCCTGTCCAGCCTAATGGTATATATAGACCCTGGGCTGGTGTACCATTTGCAGGATAGCAACCCTGAACTGGTGAGCGAATTGAGCAGGGCAACTACCACAGGTGCCCTGGCAATTCTGGTTTCTGGGGGTACTGCTCCAGGTGGGAGGGTGCAGAGCCCAAGGGTAAAGGACAGGGTATGGGAATACCCACCCCAGTCCCTTTATCAGCCTCAGAATACAGTACCAGTTGCAGGATAGCATCCCTGAACTAGTGGGTGAATTGTGCAGGACACCTGCCACAGGTGCCCTGACAATTCTGGAACCTGGGGGTACAGCTCCAGGTGGGAGGGTGCAGAGCCCCAGGGAGGAGGGTGAGGTGTAGTAGAGCCCACCCCAGTCCCTATTTCAGCCTCAGGTCACAGACCCTAGGCTGATGTACCAGTTACAGGAAAGCACCCCTGAACTGCTGGGCAAATTGTGCAGGACACCTGCCACAGGTGCCCTCACAATTCTGGAGTCTGGGGGTACTGCTCCCGGTGGGAGGGTGCAGAGCTCCAGGTGGAGGACAGCCTGTGGAAGCACCCACCTTGGTCCATAGTTAAGCCTCAGGGTACAGACCCTGGGCTGGTGGGCCTGTGTCAGGGAGCCAAACCTGATATGGCAGGGGTGAGAGTGGATAAAGGGTACCAGTCACCCGGGGCTACTGCCCTGCACTCCCTAACACCACAGAGGTTAGAGAGCCCTGAGAGGCATGAGGCCTAGCTCGCACCACTGATAGCTGTCAGTGGCCCCTGAGGCTTGCCGTTCAGGTGGATAGGGTTTCCCCTGGTTCGGACAGGAGTCACACCCCAGGGGTGGATTGGGACACATCACTGTGTTGGCTATGGTGGTAACATCCACCTGCTGGGACACCTCTGCGAGCAAGCTAAGGTTAGGTGCTGCACAGATGGGGTTCATAGGTGAGCAGAAGGGTCAGAGGGATCCAACTGGGTCCATTTAATTTTAATTTTTCATTTGTACTTTATTGTATGATTAATTAAAATCTTACAATATATAAATATTAGTTCCTATTATAAAATCCAGTTTTAAAAAGGGAGAAAAAAGGTAATTAAAACATGATTGAGCGTAATATTCTTTCATATTATACATTATGGCAGACTAAGGGGCTGATTCCAATCCTGGGAAAAGGCTGTATGAATCGTTGTACGGAGCGTTTTCTCCGTACGACTTGTACCCGGTAAACTTTCCGTACAACCTAGGAATTACGATTCGTACAGAAAGCCTATTTCCGTACGTTTCGTACAAAAGATCGTACGGGTAAAAAAAAAAATGATTCTGATCCGGAACAGCTTGTACGCGACGATCGGACACATTCAAGAAGCGGTTTCCGGCCCAGCAAGTACGATTCGTCCCTACGTCACTCCGTACAGCTCTTTTTTTACGGGAGCCAAACATAGCCAGAAAAGCAGAGTACGATGCGAACCGCTACGCAACGGAGCCCTGGTATGCGATATACACGCCATGAACCCCATCGTACGTGTCATCCCGGTCCTCCTAGCCTACGACCTGGTGCACTGGACCCGATGCACACGCCGCAGAAGGTGAGAACAACACCCAGGAGCCATGGGGGGGTGAGGGGCAGGAAACATACCCCATACCCAAAGCAAAACCTATAATATGGAGCCCATACATTACCACCAGGGTCTGGTCACTTGGGGGGGCATGGCCAGCAACCCTTGCGTACCGCAACAACGGAAGTGGACGTGTACGGTGCGTTGCACACGTACCCCTACGGCACCAGTAGAACAGTTATACGGACCGTACACACGCAATGAATGCGTGGGTACGTTGCGTTGCACATGTACTCCTACGGCACCAGTAGAACAGTGATACAGATCGAACACACGCAATGAATGCGTGGGTACGGTGCATTTCACATGTACCCCTACGGCACAAGTAGAACAGTGATACGGACTGCACACACGCAATGAATGCGTGGGTACGGTGCATGGCACACGTACCCCTACGGCACCAGTAGAACAGTGATACGGACCGTACACACGCAATGAATGCGTGGGTACTGTGCGTTGCACATGTACTCCTACGGCACCAGTAGAACAGTGATACAGACCGTACACACGCAATGAATACGTGGGTACGGTGCGTGGCAGATATACCCCTACAGCACCAGCAGAACAGTGATATGGACCATACACTTGCAATGAATGCGTGGGTACGGTGCATGGCACCCGTACCCCTACGGCACCAGTAGAACAGTGATACGGACCGTACACACGCAATGAATGCGTGGGTATGGTGCGTGGCACACGTACCCCTACGGCACCAGTAGAACAGTGATACGGACCGTACACACGCAATGAATGTGTGGGTACGGTGCATTGCACACGTACTCCTACGGCACCAGTAGAACAGTGATACGGACCGTACACACGCAATGAATGCGTGGGTACGCTGCATTTCACACATACCCCTACGGCACCAGTACATTTGGGATACAAGGCGTACACACACCAGGAATGTTGGCTTACAGACTGGCCCTGCATGTTACCTTCATATTGGTGTGTGTGTAGGTCCAGGCCAGCAGTGTACTGCTCCAAGGGGGTGGGTAGGTGGGTGGGTGGTTGCAGAGGATTCCCAGCAGTGGCCATCCATATAGGGGTGGCTGCAGATCAATACCAGCAGTGGCCACACATATAGGGGTGGGTGCAGATTAATACCAGCAGTGGACAGAGACATGGGGGTGGGTGCAGAGGACTCCCAGCAGTGGCCCGCAATATGAGGTGTGTGTGCAGATGAATACCAGCAGTGTCCAGACATATGGGGGTGGGTGCACAGGACTCCCAGCAGTGGACAGAGACATGGGGGTGGGTGCAGAGGACTCCCAGCAGTGGCCTGCAATATGAGGTGTGTGTGCAGATGAATACCAGCAGTGTCCAGACATATGGGGGTGGGTGAACAGGACTCCCAACTGTGGACAGAGATATGGGTTTGGGTGCAGAGGACTCCCAGCAGTGGACAGAGACATGGGGGTGGGTGCAGATGAATACCAGCAGTGTCCAGACATATGGGGGTGGGTGCACAGGACTCCCAGCAGTGGACAGAGACATAGGGGTGGGTGCGCAGGACTCCCAGCAGTGGACAGAGACATGGGGGTGGGTGCAGAAGACTCCCAGCAGTGGACAGAGATATGGGGGAGTGTACATCATTATCAGATGACCACACCTACATGGTGGTATGGACGCATCCCTAACTTTGGACTATGATGATAGTGCTATAACAACACATCACTGACAGCAGTGTCCCACTCCCAGGAGGATGGATGTATTTCACACACTGCATGACACACCACATGTGGGTGTGAGGACATATAACACATGCATACCCACCCATGGCGGATGCAGCACAATACACACCCTGATATCATGCCACAAGACTGTATAGTCCTGTAACTGCCTACAAAACTAAGATAGCCAAAGGGAACACACACTGTCACGCACATCCCAGGACTGATAGGAATGTCCAGGTGCCGGTTCAGCCACCAAGATGTTGTCTCTCATGGAAGGAATAGGGTGGAATTCCCCTGGATACAATGCCCACAATTGTCAGTCAGGTGCCCAAATACCCTGCTTAACAAGTACCATTTGTGTGGTAGGCTGTAATTACACACATGCATAGTGCTGAAAAGGGTGAATTTGTCCATGAAAGCATTTCGACATACTCAAAACACAAGTACAGTGACTAGCAAGGATGGCACAGACGATTCAGCAGGAGACATCGGTAAGCAGGCATGGACAGTGTTGAAGGGATCTGTCGCCAACAAAGGAAATGTTGACACAGGTCAGCACAACAATTGTGCAACTGTTTGCAGGGAAGATGTCAGGTGCTACGGAGGAAGGAACACTCCTTAGGACAATGTCTCTAAACAAAATTAACACACACTACCAATGATTCTCTGCAGAGACATTGTGAAGGCACACAGATACCATGGTCCACCTTATGACCATCATACAAAACATTTATCAGAACCCTAACACATTAACACCAACTCCAGGAGCCTCAGCACCAACATCAAGTACCTGAAATGCAATAGTGTTGAAAGTAGAAATAAAGGCTTTATTCAGCACAAAAAAAAACCAACAAAAAATAGACACTGTACAGAGGCCAATGGCCAGTCCATATTTCAAGTCCAAGTGGGGACGTAGGGGACTGCGTATACCCTTAGCTTGCCTGCACAAAGGAACCTCAAGGGCATCATCTGTGGCAGTACCAGGCACCGCAGGGACAGGAGGGGGAAGGGTAGGTGTGGTGGTTGCAGGGGGGCATGTCTCCACCACAGGGGGTGGGGCTGCACCGAAGGTGGAGGGGAGCTCGGCGCGGCACACCGCTGCCAGTACCTCCATCCGAACCCCTGCACCTGAGGATTCCCCAGGGTCAACAGAGGGTGTGGTGGGTGAGGGATGGGGTGCAGCGCTCTTGGGGGAGGGGGTCGACATGGTGGGGGACTCAACTCCCGTGCCCGGGAACTTCCTCACCCGCTTGTGGGCTGGTCGATCAGTGGGGGCGAGGTCCAGCTCAACCATAAAGATATTCTTGGGTGAGAGTTTGGCAGGGGAGCCAAGGGGAGTGGTTTTTGGAGGAACAGGGTTGTGAGGACTGCAGACTGCGACGGTCGCTGCGTGTATGTCGTCTGTCCCCAGACCCTGTGGGTGTGTCTACATCCCCCTGAGTGTGCGTGCCAGGAGGTGTGCGCTTTGCCTTACTTGGGGGTGTGCTGGCTGTGTCTGGTGGGGTGCGTGCCCGTGACTGTCTGTGTGTGCGTTGAACAGGCATGGGAGAGGGAAGTGTGGATGGGTCTGGGGTAGTGGGGGGATGGAGCGCTGCAGGAGACTAACTGCTGCCGTCAGGGAAGAGTCCATGGACCGCAGAATCCTGCGTTGGTCAGACATCGTTGCTGACATGCCCTCCATGAACGACACCATCTGTGTGAGCAGTTTAGTGTGTCCATGGAGGACTTTCAGCACCGATGCCTGCCCAACCTGCAACTGCCGCAGTATGTCCACAGACTCTTCACTGAGGGCAGCAGGGGTGACAGGGGCAGGGGGTGCGGTGCCTGGGTTGAAGGAGACATGGTGGGCCTCTGCATGGAAAGAAGGGGCGGGAGCAACTGGGAGGGCGGAGATGGTAACGGAGGAGGCGGGGACAGATGTGGGGATGCTGCCAGGTGGTGTTGCAGCCTCCGCCTCCTCCAGGAGGTCAGCGTCTGACCCGTCGGCGTCATAGCTGGTATCGTGTCCAGACATGTTCTCTGACTGACTCACCTCGCCGTCCGTGCCACTGGCTCCTCCTGACTCTACAGCACTGGTGGCACTGTCGCTGGGTCCCTCCTCCAGGTCCGTGCAGGTGTCTCCCTCCATTGCGGATGATGATGCTGTGGCAAGGAGAAGCAACCGAAATGCATCAGTCACCTGTATACATCTGACACATGAGCACAAAAACAATTGGTCACAGTGCATATCAGGCAATGCATCATGAGTTACAGCTAGATTACTCCGCACATATGTAAGCCCTGTACTGACCAGTTGGTAGACCCACTATGCCACTAGGACACAAGAAAAAAAGAACACACCAGGCCACTACTTGAATGAGAAAAACACTGAGAAGCTAGTGTCTGTGAACCGGTGAGCACAGCAATACAATGAAGTCATGCCACCTCTTGTTTACCCTGAATGAAACAGTAGTGGTGCACCCAACGTAAACTGACACACCTCAATACTCAATGTGTCACCACACTCAGAGACCTGTAAGTACTTTGGAACACAAAATGAAAAAATGTTGTTACCTTGGGACTCACAATGTTTTACACAATCAACATGTTTTGAATGTGCCAATTCGCCATTTCGTGAAAGGAACACTCATGTGCCTGCATGAAATATGTCTCACTAGGCAGTGCACACAAAACTACATTTACACTGTCATTGAAGAAGCTGGCACCTTTTCTAAGAAGCCTCTGTTAGAAATGAATGGTGTTGCAGAAAGTACATATACATGGGCCCACGGAGGTCTTGATGTCTTGAGACTTGTTAGTTTGTATCACCAAAAACAAAGGAGTCTCACAAAATCAAGACCACTGTGGGAACATGTATATGGAGAATCTGCAACACCATTTAATTCTAACAGTGGCTTCTTTGCAAAGGTGCCAGCGTGTTACATGAAAGTGGAAATGTCGTTTGGTGTGCACTTCCTTGGGAGACATCTTTCATGCAGACAAATCATAAAATTACCACATTTAAAACATGAAGAACTGTTGACAAGTGCTGTGAGTGCCACGGTACAATTTTTTTAGAGTAACAACTTGAAATATGTCAGTTGTCACATGTCCATCCGTCACCTGATTACACAGTTGGCTACACATATGACCTACTGCCTGTCATCTGGAGTGGCACCAATGTCCCCACCCAGGACAATGCATGAGCTACTGGGCCTGCAATTGGGTTGTTAAAAAGCATAGCTGTACTGTGGAGACACCCTCATGGCAAGCCAGAATGTCCACACAGATGTCAGCACACAAAGTCCAAACTGTGTTGCATCTGAACCACACACAGGTGCCAAAAATGTATAAGCAGGAATCATGTTTTTGAAAAAATGACACAGGCTGCAAAGCACGAACATTAAGCACTGGCCAGCATCACAGGGGCACTGCACTGTGATTCTGTGTACAGCCAATTCTCACACACAGGTCAGACCTGGCAAGGAAAAATCAGGGGTGCCCATGTAGGCCTCTCCCGCACAACCACCCATACCTGAGTCAATGTGATTGATACAGATCAAGAAGTGACACCTCTTATTCAGGGTAACAAAAACTGTGCAGCAAAAATTGCTAGATTTACACAACATCACCTCCTGGGGATGGCAACACATATTTGTGACAAACAACCAGCAACAGATTTTTGTGAATAGCCACACAGGCACTGCCCAGTGTGAGTATGCACAAGCAAAATGGTGTATCCCTGTCCAGTGGACACATGTAGCACACATTAGAAAAATACATACTAGGCCAGGGACCAATGCCACAGAGGCAGACCTATGCTGAACCCACAGAGAATGTGCACAGTGTTGGATGACACACATGATTAGGAGGCCAGGGTGTCTCAGGGGACTGTAGTGGGCACACTGCTCCATGTTCCTGGAATGAGCTGACTGTACCATGAGCAACCGTCATGGCACTATGCATATCTCACACTCATGCACATCATGTCTGAGGCCGCAACATTGGTCATGCATGCTGCAAGGGTGTTCAGTTGAAACCTCACATTCCTAGGTTGAGAATCATCATCAGTGCCAACAAATATGGACCCCCAACATAGTGAACAGGTCATGGCACAGGCTAGGTACCAACACAAGTCACAGACCACCTTCCCACATGATGCAGAAAGCAATGTGCACTGGAACCTTAGATGAACATGTGCAAATGTGATTACACACAGACCAGGGGACACATGTCAAGGAGGGGAAGGGATGAAAAAGTGCACCAGGTGACATTGGGGAACAGAAAATGCACTGCACATATAAACTCTGGGAGAGTATCCAGGCTACAGAGCACTTCCAAAAGCTGGTGACACATACCACAACAAACAGCCATGTACCTACCCCCTTGTTGCTGCAGTCTCTCCTGTAACTTCCTATAGGGGTCAGGGAATACCACCAGGACACGGCTCATGTGGGGGGTCAGGCGTCGGCGCCCGCCGTGGGGGCGAGGAGTGTCGATCCCCAGCTGGACCCGGGCGATCCGCCGGGTCCAGCACCGGATGTCCTGCCACCTTTTGCGGACCTGTGGCAGGCTCGGACTACGCTCTCCCGCATATCTCACTAACCTGACGATGTCCCTCCAGATCTCCCCCTTCTCGTAGGCAGTTACCTGTCAGGATGACAAAGTGACACAACATCAATACACCTGCTCCATGTCCCAGAGACACAAATTTGAACATCTTTTAAATGTTGAACAGGGCATAGGATGCTGACAGGAATTGCATCATTCACAATAAGAAATTGGCCTGTGTGCAAGCCCCAATGCACTACATGGCATTGAAAGTCAACAGGTGGCATGAGGGGTGCGACACACTCACTGATCATGGCACACACTGTGCAGCACATGCAACAGCAGGCTGATGGCCAGCACGTGTCAAGCAGTCACATGTCCCACTCCACTGACGCACCGTCAGCAGACTAGACAGACACACCAAGGCACAGATCACTCACCTGTCATTGACAACAGCGGATACTACCCTCACTCTGCACATGTGCCACTTGCCAGTAGGGTGTCACAGGTGTCGTGCTAGCTCTGTAAGTCAGACACACAGCACAGCTTACTTGTCACATCAGATGGGTAGATCTGTTGCCTCCTCCATGCAGCTGTGGTGCAACACTTCACATAGACACTCAGCCACATGACAAGGAACATTCACACACATCAATGTCCATGAGGTCATACACATCACCACAGGTCCACTCAACTCATACACATCTGTCGGTACAGTCACCTGTCACACCGGGGGGACCACTGAATCACCTCAGGACAATAGGAAAAAAAGCCACCAATGATTTGCCAGGCTGAATGTGTCATGCACTATGCAGTGAAAGTCACAGTAAGCACAATGCAAGTGAGGAGTGCACACAGGAACTACATCATGCTCTGCATGAGAGACATCAGCATGTCCCCCCCTGGGCCCCACTCTAAACAACATTGCATATCTGTCCCACCTGGACACAATATTGACAGTCACACAACAGGTGCATAGGCAAAGTAAGTGGACTCAGCACTCACCTGCTCCCCTGGTCTCCCATACAGCTTGGTGTACTGTGGGAGGAGGCAGGCCAGCAACGCCTCATTCTCCTCCAGGGTGAATGGCTGGGCCCTCTCCACAGTACGTGACATGGTCCAGAGGAAGCAGAGACAGCAGCAGTGTGGTCGACTCGAAAGTTGTGCAGGCAAGTGCCCTCTCATGGGTTTTGGCTGCCTTATATCTGTCTTGCTGAGGGGCATTCATTTTGAGGAGTACATAGTGATTGGTCAGACACATTTGCATCGTACGTTTACTCCAATCCCTTTAAACATACACCTATGACACGCATTCGCATCGTTCAAATTTTGAGCATCATGTCAAGTCAACAACCACTTTGCAACATTGTATTTTGTGGCCAACTGACTGTTCTAGGACACCTGATGGACACATTTCAACTGAAAACTCAGTATCCATGACAACCAGCATGCATTTAGGGCTTAATACTTGTCCCTTATGTGTTCCCTATGTAATTTTGAAATCCACACACAGGTACGGTGCGTTTCACACGTACGCCTACGGCACAAGTACAATAGTGAAACAAAACGTACACACACGATGATTGCGGGTGTACAGTGCGTTTCACACATACCCCTACAGCACAAGTACAATAGTGAAACGAAGCGTAGACACGCGATGATTGCGGGTGTATGGTGTGTTTCACACGTACCCCTACGGCACAAGTACAATAGTGAAACAAAGCATACACACGCGATGATTGCGGGTGTACGGTGCGTTTCACACATACCCCTAAGGCACAAGTACATTAGTGAAATGAAGCATACACACACGATGATTGCGGGTGTATGGTGCGTTTCACACGTACCCCTACGGCACAAGTACAATAGTGAAACGAAGCATACACACGCGATGATTGCGGGTGTACAGTGCGTTTCACACCTACCCCTACGGCACAAATACAATAGTGAAACGAAGCTTACACACGCGATGATTGCGGGTGTACGGTGTGTTTCACACGTACCCCTACGGCACAAGTACAATAGTGAAACGAAGCGTACACACGTGATGATTGCGGGTGTACGGTGCGTTTCACACATACCCCTACGGCACGAGTACAATAGAGAAACGAAGGGTACACACGCGATGATTGCGGGTGTATGGTGCGTTTCACACATAACCCTACGGCACAAGTACAATAGTGAAACGAAGCGTACACACGCGATGATTGCGGGTGTACGGTGCGTTTCACATGTACCCCTACGGCACAAGTAGAATGGTGAAACGAAGCGTACACACGCGATGATTGCGGGTGTACCGTGCGTGTCACACGTACCCCTACGGCACAAGAACAATAGTGAAACGAAGCATACACACAGGATTATTGTGGGTGTATGGTGCATTTCACACGCTTACAATGGTAATACAGGCATACACATGCCAGGAATGGAGGGCTACGAGTCGCACAAGTACTTGTCATTGCATACTTTCATGTGCAGGCCCTAGGTGTGTCAGCCAGTGATATTGCACATGTCATCTCATCTAGTTGCACAATTGATGTGTGATGACCTGTGTACACATGTCATGTGTGATGGGGTACTATGTGGCACACATCACCTTGACACTTGCCACATGTGTGTCTGTAGTCCAACTGTGTCATGCACAGCAGCAGTGGGATGGCACAGTAATCAACACCCGCACCTGTCTCCTGAGGCCAGGGACAGGGACACTCTCTCAACTGACATGTCATGATCAGCGTGCCCCTATGTGACTATGTCAGGTGTGTGTCATGTGTTCCCATGAGTTTGCTGTTAGTGTTCCGTCAACTGCATCTGCTGTTGGTGCATCCAACATGGGTCTGTGTGGAGATGGGCATGGCACACATCTACGCACACCATGCCACATGTTGATTCCCACGGCTGTAGGGTCTGTGTGCATTGGACATCATATTTTCCCAGGCATACATGTCTGCGTCGTCTCAATGGCTGTGTTTAATTGTTAAAACCAAAGGAAATGATGGACGGAGTGTTGAACATTGCAAGCACTCACCCCCAGTCAACTGATCTGGGTTTAATCCATCACCGTTCCTTAGCCCACTCTGCCACCCCAGTTCAGACATGGCCATATGCAAATCAGTCTGACCCTGTGCCTCATGGGAACAGTCCAGCCCGAACTGCCAAGCCATGTCTTTCCTGGACCGGAAACAAGCTTCCTAGGACCGGTTTCTGGCATTTCAGCCGTCCTCAGCCAGGCTTGCTTGAATCCAGTGGCAAAGTGAGCAAGGGACTCACGTCTGAGCATACCCTGCCAACTTATGGCGAACAAAGCAAAAACCAAAGGAAATGATGGACGGAGTGTTGAACATTGCAAGCACTCACCCCCAATCAACTGATCTGGGTTTAATCCATCACCGTTCTTTAGCCCACTCTGCCACCCCAGTTCAGACATGGCCATATGCAAATCAGTCTGACCCTGTGCCTCATGGGAACAGTCCAGCCCGAACTGCCAAGCCATGTCTTCCCTGGACCGGAAACAAGCTTCCTAGGACCGATTTCTGGCATTTCAGCTGTCCTCAGCCAGGCTTGCTTGAATCCAGTGGCAAAGTGAGCAAGGGACTCACGTCTGAGCATACCCTGCCAACTTATTGCGAACAAAGCAAAAACCAAAGGAAATGATGGACGGAGTGTTGAACATTGCAAGCACTCACCCCCAGTCAACTGATCTGGGTTTAATCCATCACCGTTCTTTAGCCCACTCTGCCACCCCAGTTCAGACATGGCCATATGCAAATCAGTCTGACCCTGTGCCTCATGGGAACAGTCCAGCCCGAACTGCCAAGCCATGTCTTCCCTGGACCGGAAACAAGCTTCCTAGGACCGGTTTCTGGCATTTCAGCCGTCCTCAGCCAGGCTTGCTTGAATCCAGTGGCAAAGTGAGCAAGGGACTCACGTCTGTGCATACCCTGCCAACATATGGCGAACAAAGCAAAAACCAAAGGAAATGATGGACCCACTTATTTACATGATGTTTCCATGTAGGGGACTCTGGATATCCCAACATGCCATGGCTAATGACACCTCTCCTCAACCCAAGAACAGCTGCAGATCACAGGTACAACAATGCACATGGGCAGACCAGGCGAGTGATTGAGAGGACGTTTGGCCTCCTGAAGAGCCGATTCCGGTGCCTTGACAAGACAGGCGGGTTCCTCCCATATGTACCGGAGAAGGTGTGCAAAATCTTCATTGTGTGCTGCATGCAGCACAACATGGCCGTTGAGAAGGCAGTGCCACTCATCCTTGATCCTAATGAGCAGCAACACCCACCCGTGGAGGATCCAGGGCTTGGTCACGAGGCAAGTGATGAGGAGGAGGAGGATGATATCCGGACTCAGCTCATACTCAACTTCTTCTCATAATGGTGAGTCACTGGGTATGAGTGTGCAAGCTTGTAGCATTGAGTGGCATGTGTTGCAATGTGTGTGTGTCCATCTGACTGAATGCAAAGTGACTTTGATGTGTGTACTGATGTGTCACTCGAGTGATGATGTCATGCCACACAGTTTTGCGGAGAGACATTCTTTGAAATTTGCATGTGTCCAACATTGTTCATGTTTCGTAACTGACAATGTGTACGGCGAGATTTGTTTTAGGTGACTTCTTGTGTGTCTGTCATTCCCAGGTTTTTGCGCCTGTTGTCTGCTTGTGTCATCTTTGTCCTCCTGCTATTCCTCATGAGGATTGCAACGTGTGCTGAATACGCGTTCCATGCACGGACATGATGAACCATCAGTTTGGGTAAGGATTGCAGCAAGGCTTTTTGGTGGTGGTACGGGTTGGGAATGTGTGGGGACTGCTTCTGTGCATGTTGTGGTACCATGCATACATGTCTTCTCACCGTGGAGCATATAACATGTAGCATCACTCCCATGACATGATAGTCACCCTTCTTGACAGTCATCTGTAGTGGAGTGTGGAGTCTGATGAAGGCATCAATGTGCGTAAATCTTGCCTCTGAAACATTGCTGATGCTACGGGTGGACATAGTGTGGGACATCACAACAACTGGCTCTATGGTGATTTGCAGCATCTCCGTGTGCAGCAGGACGTGTTTGGCTCATCCCCTTGACTTGTATGCCAGTTCATTGGGATTTACAACATCTGTGTTGTGAAGGGGGGTCCAGCGTATGTTCCACATGTTCTGTCAAGTGACCTGTGAGTCTGTTCGTATGGATGCATTTCCCTTTGTGTGAGTTTGTGTAATAAAGGTGTTCTGCACAATCCAAAGTGCCTCATCTCTGTCACTGCAGATCTCTTGCCAGTTTGCATGCGTCATCTATGGCATAATTGTCAAAGATTGAGCATATGAGTGTATGTGTACTTTGGCAACATGCATGCATTTCTTCATGGCTAATAATCTCTATTGTGCATGAAGTACCTGGTTGTGTATGTATTTGTGCAGGTAGCGCCCCACAACTGGACATCAACGCCTGCTGACGGTGTGTCTCCTGTGCGCAGCTCCGCATTTTGTTGCCTGATCCTGTGGCCATCATTTTTGTTGATTCTTCATACATTTTCTCGGAGTGACCCATGAGTAACCTGACACTCCTTCCTTTACATACACCTGTTGCACTGTGCCTTTCTGACCTCCTTGTCTTTGTGTGCTACTTTTTGCCTAGTTTCTCACCCCTTCCGCCTGCTGCTGCCTCACCTGCGGCACCGCCCCACCGAGTGCCCTGATTCTGCAACCCACACGCCTCCAAAATGCTCCTCCTTTCACCCCTCCACCCATTCTTAATGCAGCCAGCAGCTTGTCTGTGCTACTGTTGTGCCAACGCCGTGCCAAAGGCAGGACTGTCTGTGCCTGCAATGTGCACAGTGCACGGCCCTCTGGTCCTTGCATGACCCATGTCACACAACAGGCTCATGCTGCAGCCATCCCTTCAAGCAATGTCCACCAGACAAGCAACCGCCTGCTATCAGGCAACCCCTAAGCGCACACACAACACCTTTGCATGCTGAGTGTGCAACTCCAACTGCCTACACAGCACTGCCCCGCCTACCAGACCCTGTCAGAACAACCAGGTCATGTGCCTCCTACTCCACACCCGCTCCGTCCACCAGCACGCCATTGGACTCTGTTACCTCCTCAACACAACAGCCTCACACATCACCTTCATGACAGTAACCTGGATAAAATCATCCTCAGCACACAACTTCTTCATTGCCATCTCTGACAGATACAAGATCACCCGCAGGGACGACACCAACAATCCCGGCGGATGACTTGCAATTTATTCACAAGTACACCCTCAGAGTCACAAATCCGGTTTCGCACAAACCCCCTGGCAACCCTCAGAGTAACTCTCATCTACAGATCTCCAGGCCTACATCCACAAATCCATGAACACGTACATCTGCACGCACGCCCTCACCTCCACAGGCTACATGTGGCTGGGGGCCAGTAACTTCTTGCTGGAGGAGAACCACACCACCATCCATCATTGGTCCATCAACATTTGCATCCAAGTCTCCGACAAGCAACACACTGCCCCACACCCGGCTACTGATCACCCAAAGATGCTTGATGTAAGTCGCCACAGACAAGCTGTGTGGGACACTCGAACCAACACCCCTGCCACACCCTGCAACCTCACACCCTGGATCAGCAACTGATCCAACAATCTTCCCACATTGACGGACTTTCCTGTGAGGCACAACAACAGTTAAGCCACCTGGGACAAGGCAGACCTACTGGGCTCCTACAGATCTAGCCGGACTCTTGTGCAAACCTTGCAACACAAAGAACCATCAGTTACCTTACAGCCCTGGAAAACGCCACACACAGCCATCACCATATCATCAGCAAGGACAAGTGGAGATCCTTCAGATAGGGCCGAGGCACCACAACACACGACATGAAGGAGCTCATCAGCATTGTGAGTGGACTGACAGCAGCTCTCCATCCAAAAGATACCCCACCCTTGCAAGGCAGACCAAATCCCCTGCAATTTTCTACCACTGCAAGCTCATAGCCATACGTGACAGCCTTGGCACACAGAGGCAGACAGCATTATTATCCACGGAACAAGCCCCCCTCAGGTTCTGGACTCCCGTCAGCAGCAAATACAACACCTGGCTCATGTGCACCATCCACTCTGGCTCTCCATCAGGCCCCTTCCCACACAACATCTCAACCACATCATTCCCCATCCTTGAAGCCCACGTCCAGCGCGTCCTGAATGTCTCCTTTGAGTTTGCCACATTCCATGGGAGCTGGAGGCATGCAGAGACCCAGGCCCTTCTTCAACAACGGACGGCAGTACCGCAGGATCTCATGGAACATCACTACCCAGGAAATGTCATCAGGAAGACACTCAACGAGCAACTGACATACTTCCTCCGCGAATCCAGCTCCAGGCAACCGGCAACAGAACATCTTCCACAGTAATCACACCACTGCAACCGTCATCATTGCCACCACCAACGACAACTTTGCCCTGCTCAACAATGGTGAGACCACCCCCCTTGACCTATAAACGGCATTGTACACCATGTGCTACCACACTGTCAGCTCACACATCTCCAACACTGGTATCCAGAGGAGGGCCCAGGATTAAATCAACAAGTAGCTCACCAGCAAGGCCCAGGGAGTCGGCCTCCACCCTGCAGCATGTAGTATACTGGGGTCATGTGGCCCATGCCCCAGGGCTAATCTCTCAGGTGACGAACTTCAATGTCTCCATGACCCCCCTCTCCACCATCACATGCGCACACAACCTCATCATCATCTCGTATGCCATTGACACCCAGCTGCTCCTCAACCTCACCAAAGACCCAGCCATTGCCAGATCCAACCTTCAAGATGCATGAGATCCGTTGACGACTGGCTGAACATCAGCCACCTGAGGCTGGACTTGGACAGGACTGAGGGCATCATCTGAGGATTGTCCCCTTATGGCTGGGTCAACTCCTTGTGTCCTACCGGCCTGGGCACCACACCAGCACCCAGTGGCCACTCACGCAAGCTGGTGCTCATCATGGACTCATCGCTCACAATTAACATGCAACTCAACACCATCTGTACCTCATGCTGCAACACCCTCCGCATGCTGCAAATGATCCACAGATAGATCCACTCCAAGGCAAGACAGACCGTCCCCCAGGTCCACAACACCAGCCGGCTCAACTACAGCACTGCCCTCTACGGAGGAACAACAGCAAAACTGCAGGAGAAGTTGTCCACATCCATGGTGCATCCGCACATCCCCGCCCCAGCCATATCACCGTCCACCTGAGATAGCTAGAATGGCTCACTGTCTGCTGCAGGATCACCTTCAGACTCCTCAACCACACTCAGGAGGCAGTCCACAACCGACCTTGGACGTCTGTCATCCAACACCCCGTTGGTCCACCTCCGTGCAGCCCACTTTGCCCTGGCCACCATTCATTACATCCACAGGAAAACTGCATGCAGGAGATAGTTCTCCCACCTCGCCAAACAGACCTGGGACTCCCTCCCCGAGCACCTCAACATGACCCATGACCTCTACACCTTCATGATACTCTGCCAAATTGGTCTGACTGAGCAGTATTGCAAGCCCCCCCTCAGCAGCTTGAGGCCATCACGGGTGAGTATTGGGCTCCATGTCTGTATTTGGTGATACATTGTGACCCATGTGTGTCCTCAACCGGACTCAGATCCAAGTGTATGGATGGCTGAAGTTAGTTCCACCTTCAGGCATACTTTGACACATCCCCACACGTATGTTGTGGACTCATGCTAAATGACTGCAACATAAAATTACAATTATAAATGTATTTATTATAGGTCTGTGGCATGATCTGTGCACAGGAAAAGGTGCAATACAGGGACCATAGAATCCAAAGTGAGAGATGGGATCCTTGGCATTTGAAGTCATCAGAGTCCAGGCCACATGTGTTTGGCATCATTGGCCAGACTGTGACCAGCAAGTCCATGTGGCAGATGATGTCAGTCAATGAGGTGATGCTGTCGCACATGGAGGCCAGGTGCCAGGCCAGGTGACCTGGGAGATGTGGATGGCCGCTGCCTCTCACGGTCTTTTCCGTGGACAACCCATATTCCTCCGGGGACCCTCAGATGCAGGCCTTGACGATGCTTGGGATGCTCCGTCAGATGAATCCTCCTCCTCCTCCCTCCCTGTGGCTGGCGGTTTTTCTTTGCCTGGTGGCACAGGGAGCGTTGCCCATGTTGTCGGCGATCCGACGGAGTGATGGTTTATGTCCCTTTGCACCGCCAGGAGCTCAACCAGTCTTGCCTCCATCCGTCCTTGGTGTTCTTGTTGACTGGCGTGTTGCTCGGCCTGCTGGTTCTTCATCTCTGTGAGGTTCACCACTACCTGGCTGAACTCCCTGGTGTCACGCCGGTATGCGTCCATGATGTTGTCTATGTGTGACATACTGGTCCCTTCAGCTGGCTGGTCAGGTTCTCGCCTCCGCCTGCCTCCACTCCCACCACCCCTGCCCACATGAGCCTGGCCTGCCGTTGTGGGCACATCGGGTCTACGGGACCCCTGAAGGATGGCAGTTGCGGTGTTGTCTGCCTCCTCCTGGGTGCCCGGCGCACCTTGTCCCTCCTGGTCAGACTGGCTCAGTTGTTCACTGCAGGCAGGGCTCCTCGGTGTCTCCTGGGATGTGGCAGGAATGGGGCTGGTGGTTGGCACAGATGTTCCTTAACCAGGTGCTGCTGGGGCTTGGACACCAGAGGGTCCAGGTCGGTCAGGGTCATCCGTGGAGTGTTGAGAGGCGTCATTGCCGGTGGAATTAGGTTCCTCCCGAGCCTAGGACTGTGATTCTTCACCCCCATTGTTGGAGGGAGATTCATCACGTTGCCCTGTGTGTGAGAGACAGACAATGTTAATGCTGTTTCATGCAACATCCTTGTTTCATATACATTCAAGTTGGCACTGTTCCTCCAGGTAGTTGTATGTGCCTAGCATTCTCCTCAATGTTCACTTGTGGATGGGTATGCTGCGGGGGACAGATTGATATGTTCTCCTGAGTCTTTGACATGTACATTTTTTGCTTGGATGCTTCTTCGGCTATGTATTGGTGTTGTTGTGTTACATGTCCACTGAGAAAGTGAGTAAATCCATTGCCTGTCCCGGGGGTGTCTGCTTGTATAAGGGGTGTGTGTGACAGGGCCTGCTGGTGTGTGTAGTGTGATTTTGCACTGGGGCTCCCAGGTGATGTAGCTGTCCCCCCATGGAGCATGCTGCCATGACAGTGAGTGTGAGTTCCTGTCCTAGATATCTGACCTTGTTGTTTTGGTGTTTGTGTTTGCACTGGTCACAGGAGGGACTTGTGCTGCCTACACCCGGGCCAAGTCTCAGCTATCTTGTCAGTACTTTCCCAATCTCTGTGCATTGCGCGTGGTGCATGGGTATGTACCTGTGCCATATGGGATGAGGCCAATTGTGTCTGATTTGGAGTTCAAAAATGCGTTTTGTGACACCCACCCTCCCAGCATACCGGACATCCATTCTTTGGTTGGTGCTTCGTGTAGCATGGGACATAGCATGGCCTTGCTTTGTCAATGGGGCATACACTTGTAAGTGGCATTAGCGTTGTTTTTGACTGTGGTTCTGGCCGGTGAGGGCTTGGGGGTAGTTGCGTGCATTTTGTGTAGTTGGGGCGTGGATGCCATTACCCTCATGTTATGTAAGTTGTTTGTGTACTCACCAGGCTCTGGAAGTCCTTGAAGTCCATGTACTCCCACCGGCGAAAGCAGGGCCATCACCTTCTCCCAGGAATGGAAATGTACTGGTCTGCGGGGCCCACCCCCTCCAGTGATGTTGCTCTGGGCGTAGTCGTCATGCATTTTTCGCTTGACCGCCATCCGCAGATCGCACCACCTGGCTTGGCATTCAGTCCTGGTCCTTCTGATGGGTGCAACAGCATTCACCCTATCGACGATCCTCTGCCACAGGCGTGATTTTTCAGCTATTCTGGTCTGTCTGACCAATGTTCCAAACAGCTGTGGTGCCGACTCTGATGACTTCATTGACAAGGATCTCCAGCTCCTCCCTCGTGAACTTTGGATTCTTGTCTGTGGGCATGGTGTGGGGTGAGGGTGTG
The DNA here is from genome assembly GCF_964204655.1 of Triturus cristatus. Classification (NCBI taxonomy): domain Eukaryota; kingdom Metazoa; phylum Chordata; class Amphibia; order Caudata; family Salamandridae; genus Triturus; species Triturus cristatus. The sequence continues at coordinate 626,934,997 of NC_140580.1, read as the reverse complement.
GATGGTTGTGGGTGTGTGGGTCTGAATGTGAAGGTGTGGGTCTGAATGTGAAGAGGTGGTATGTGTGAAGGAGGTTGTGTGAAGGTGTATATGTTAAGGTGGATGGGTGCAGCTGTTGGTGTGTGCTCTCTAGCTGCAGTGAGTCTGTTGCAGAGGCTCATGGTTTGTGTGTGTGGGCCCTTTTTATTGGTCCATTTGTGGGTGGGCCTCAGTTAAAATTTTTGGTGGGTGTGTTATAAGGGGTGGTTGTGTGTTTGCCCCTCTGTTTGCCTGTTTGGATGTGGACAGGTCAGTCATTTTCATGTTTTGTGCACTGTAGACGTGTTTTGTGGTGTTGTGCGAGTCGAATAGACCCTCCTAGTGCTGTTTTTCATTGCCTATGTACGGTGCGTACATACGCGATGTTGTTGTGAGGTGCCTACATATGCAATGTTGGGGTGCGCACCGTACATACGCGATGATGTTGTTGTTCGGTGTGTACATACGCGATGATGTTGTTGTGAGGTGCGTTCATACGGTGATGTTGGGGTACGCACCGTACATACAAGATGATGTTGTTGTTCGGTGTGTACATACGGGATGATGTTGTTGTGAGGTGCGTACATACGCGATGTTGGGGTACGCACCGTACATATGCGATGATGTTGTTGTGAGGTGCGTACATATGTGATGATGTTGTTGTGGGGTGTGTACATACGCGATGTTGGGGTACGCACTGCACATACGCAATGATGTTGTTGTGAGGTGCGTACATACGTGATGATGTTGTTGTAGGGTGCGTACACATACGCGATGTTGTGGTATGCACCATACATATGCGATGATGTTGATGTGGGGTGCGTACATACACGATGTTGGGGCACGCACCGTACATAAGCGATGATGTTGTTGTGAGGTGCGTACATACGCGATGTTGGGCTATGCACCGTACATACGCGATGATGTTGTGGTGAGGTGCGTACCTACGTGATGTTGGTGTACGCACCGTACATATGCGATAATGTTGTTGTGGAGTGCGTACATACGCGATGTTGGGGTACGCACCGTACATACGCGATGATGTTGTGGGGTGCGTACATACGCGATGTTGGGGTACGCACCGTACATACGCGATGATGTTGTTGTAAGGTGTGTACATACGCAATGTTGTTGTGAGGTGCATACATATGCATGGGGGGCCTGTATGACTCGCACCCCGGGAACTACTTTTCCCGGGATACGAGTCGTACAAAGTTTGCTTTGTAGTGGGTAAACTCATTCCCTGTGTACAGGACGTTTTCCGTACGAATCCTAAATCGGAAAGCCGGTCCGGATCGTACTTGTACGGTCGGACTGTATTTTTAGGCTTTGTACGGAAAAGTGTCCGGGTCCGTCTCGTACAACATTTCCAGATCGAATTCATACGGATCGGGCCGATCCGTATGTATTTTTCCCGTACGAATCGTACTTCACGGGTGGGATGGGACTTGTACGATTCGTACGGGAAAAATTACGGACACGAGTCGTACGGGAAAAAAAATACAGGATCGGAATCGACCCCTTAATGTTAATGGTACTATTTACTTATTATAATCATATTTATCCTACATTACATTCTATTTGTTTGTCTAACTTTGCACTCAGTCACATTAAAAACTTTATAGAAGCGGAGGTTAATATTATATCATCAGTATGAAGACATCTTATCAATGCTTGTCTGCAACTCCGTATTTCTCGAGCATTAAAATGTCTCCTAAGGATATATATTCTTTCAAATTTAAAATTCGGACATACACAAAGGAGGTGCATAATGTTATCTTCTCTGAGTTTACATAAGCAGCAGGCCGTCCATTCCTCTGTTCTCAGACATCACATTAGGTGACATGAGCCTGGAAATACTCCAAAACAGGCTTTTATAAATATTTGTTTGTGCTTCAGGGACCATGGGATTTCAAGATACGGTTGAATTTTCACCTTGGAATAACCATTCATTAGAGGCCACGCATGTTTTCTTTTGGAAAAAGAGTCTTTGTCCAAAAGAAGTGATAAGTGTTTTGTTGCATTATTGATGGCTTTTTAAAATGAATTTATAGGTATTGTCATTTCCCAGATCAAATTCTATGAGTATTCATCTAATGAAGCATGTAGATATTTCCATGCCTGGGCTTTCCAGTTTGTGTTTATTTCCTGGCACAATAGTTTAGACATTTGATTTACAGGATCCATTTTTATTCTTTTGCACACTTTTATGAATTGGCCTTTTCGCGCGAGTAGTTGATTAGTTAGCCCAAATTCCATTTGGATCTGTGCAGGCAATGCATTATGTGCCAAGTGAAAGAGGGTTTTAATTTTTTTTATAACAGCATTATTAATTGTTACGGAATCTTTTCCACACATTGCTTCGCTACCATATGTTAAGGTTGGCAAGAGTTTTGATTATATTATTTTTAGAAATGGTCGGTAACTCAGCCCTCCTACGGATTTCTGTAAAGTTCTAAAAGCTGATAACAATATATTTGCTTTCCCTTGCATATCAATCTTATGGGGTGGAAAGGTTCCTTTGTCATCAAATATTACTCCCAAGTGTCAATATGTTCTTACTTGCTCTAGTTGAGAGTTCTCCAGGATTCATTTATTCTTATGTTTTGTCCTTAAATTGTTGTCAACCTCCATGATTTATGTCTTTGTTTCGTTGATAAACATTCCGTTTTCTTTAGAGTATCTTGATAATAAGTTTATTAGGTGTTGCAGTCCGACGTTTGTTTGGCTAAGTAAGATAACATCATCTGCGTATAGCAGATTTGATATCGGAGTATTAGCTAATTTGGGTGAATAGGCGTTCACCTTGTCCAATGCTTGCATTTGATTTGCTAAGAACAAATTAAAAAGTAGTGGGGCCAGTACACACCCTTGCTTCAAGCCTAACGCGGTTGGAATTTCTTTCATTACAGATGATCAATCTCCTATCTGGACTCTGACCCAAGTGTCAGCATAGAGGAGAAGAATCGGTGTTAAAAGGGCGAGTGGTATACCTTGTTCAGTCCGCATTTGCCACAAGAGATTTCTATGAACACAATCGAAAGCTGATTTAAAATCCACAAAGCAAAAATACAGGGGTTGTTTCTTTTTGATATATTTATCTATTAACACTGATAGCACAAGGATGTTTGTTGTAGTACCTAAGTCTTGTATTAATCCTGTTTGATTTGAGGGGATTATCTGTTTATCCTTTACCCATTCCGTTAAATTTGATAATAATACACCTGCAATCTCCTTTTTTATATGTTGGAGCTATGAATGAGCCCTTCCAGTTTTCTGGTATTGTCAATGACCTAACAATTTCCTTAAATACTTTCATCAAGTATCCTGACCATAGACCAGGATCTTCCTTAAAGAGCGCAAACGGTACACCCCATTTTTTTATTCCCAAATTAATTCACAGAATTGTTTGTTAGTTATGTTGATTTCTTGATTCAAGTCATTCCTTGATGTATCAGTCATATTCCCACTAAAGTTCAGCTGGTTTGTTTCCCCACCAAAATTTAGATGTGTTGACAGGAATCTAACCCAAACTTTCTCACTGAAAGAAGACGTTACAGCTGTTTTATTTGGGCATGCTAAACCATTTATCAATTTCAAGAATTCTCTAGAGTTCGATTGATTGCTCTAAAAGAGCGCTTTGGTCCAGAGATCATGTTTTCCTTGATTCCTTTCATTCCACAATAACGTCTGCAGGTTGTGGTTAACACTTTTTAAGTTAGAACACAAGTCTAAATCTTTGGGGTGCTTTTTTATCTGTCTCCTAAAACGGTTACGTGTTCTTCTCATAATCCTCATTGTTAACGATAAAGTAATTTCATCTCTTCTACCTAGTTGTATCTTTTGATTTTTCTTATGGTAAGGTTTTTGCTCATAGGTTTTGACATGAAATTGATTCTTGATTTATGATTTTGTGATTGAAATGTCCATGCAGGTGATGAGTCTTGAGGTAGTCTCCCATTTAAAATTCTTAATCCCATTGCTTCTATGTCTTTAACGAAGCTCATCCCTAATTGGCTTTGGATGAAATTCACTGCAATAGATAGTGTTTGATGTGGGATTGCCCAACGATAGTCCTGTTGTTGGATTATATCATCTCTTAAATAGGGCACAAGAAAGTTTAAATTGAAATCCCCTGAGATAATATATTCTGTGAATGGATCCTCCATAATTTGCTTTGATAGTAAGGTAATGAGGGTAGTGCACATATTACTTCTTGAGCTTGCTGTAGGATGTATGTATACATTTATTATTAACAAGATATTTAATTGATTATTTTCCCTATACCGTAACATTACTATTAGTAAATTTGGATTATCCATAAAAACTTGTGCATAGTCCACTCTCATTTCTATGGCAATAAATGTGGCCAGGCCCCTACTGGGGCGTCTGCATTCGTTCTGTTTACTTGCTGGCTCAAAATATCCTTTGTATTCCTTGAGCATTACGGGGTTAATGGACCAAGCTTCCTGTAAGAGAATGACCTGATAGCAGTTAGTCATTGAGTTTAAGTAAGCATTGTTTATTTTTTTACGTAGCCCATTTATATTCCATGAACATAGTCTTAATGTTTCACTATCTTTATTTATTTTACCTGTTGACTTTCTTGTTTTATTCTGTCATTGCGTATTTGTGCCATAAAGAGACAAACTAATCAATTTTTCATTTAATCTAGTTGGCTTTCTATTTTAATTGGATTAATTTTCAAGTTGAGTGATATATCTGTTTTTCCAATAGGATTTTTTTATACTAGAAAAAACAGATGGCTTGTTTTATTTTGTTGCTGGTGGTTCGGGGATACAGATATGGCAAATGGTTTTGGATAAACTGTTGGCTGTTGCCTACTAATTTTTATTCCCCAACTGAGAAAGACTTCCTTTACATTTATTTTTACTTCTGTTACAAGAATTGAATCCAAAGTTACCAGTGTCATTTCTTGGCTGCTGTCTGGGTTTGAAAGGAATTCGATAGATACAACTTTTCACTCAAAACTTTTTCTAATGATTGATCAGATTTAAAGAGGTGGAGGATAATTCCTCTAATTAATATGCATGGCTGCCTCTAATGCAATATTCAGGTGTAAAGATCAGTTGTGGTGTATCAGACATTGTTTTTTTTTCGTTTCCCACCCATATAGTGGGTGCAAGATCATAATTTACAGGCTGCTGTAACTCCTCGGTATGTCCCAGTTGTCTTCTTGGGTCTTATTTGTTTATCTTTGAAGGTATCAGGGACTTTGATTTGCGTTTTGGTGTGCGTGGATTGGTCTTTGTGATATTGAGGATAGTTGTCCTTCGACACCCTCATTCCTTGGATCCTTAGCTTTTCCAGTCATAGGTAGGGTCTTTGCTATTTCCATCTCTTCCCGTACACTTGTGTTTAACTTTTGTTGAGCCGGTATTGTTCTCTGTATTGTTGGTGAAATATGTCTCTCTTACTCATTATTCCATCCCTCCTTAGCCTCTATATTTGTGGTAGGGATTTTTTTCCCACCTGTCCCTGCATTGTTCTTTGTATTGTTGGTATGGAATGTATTTCCACTTTCTCATTCCACACCTCCTTAACTTTTGCATTTGTAGGAATGATTTTTTAATTTTTCCGACTTTTTCATTAGTACAGCTATTTTGTCTGTTATAGTTTAGAATTTCCTCCACTAGTAATTGCTAAACTGTTTATACCATTTTGCATTTGTGTGTCATTTCTTTGTTCCTTAAGATTGTTTTCCCTATTACCTTTGTTGAATAAGGCAAAGTACTTCATACATTTTCCATTGGTTATAGAGTTCTGTTCCCCATGTAGTTCTTTATCTTGTTTTTCCATAATGTCTTCATTTTGTTTTGTGTTATCATCGCCCAATACAGGAGGCTGTGTTTCTTGACATTGTATTGAAATTACTTAACTAAGTGTGGCCTTATTTCTTGCTTTATGCAATTTTTTCTTATGTTTCTTTGATGAACAAAACATTGGAGATACCACTTCCTTCACCTCCTGACCTTTGCTGGTTTCTTCTATGATAAGACCACCAAATGTTTTACATTATTAATTATTCTTCCTTCTTGTTGTTGGTTCTGGCCTACTATCGTTATTCTGTTATCCGTGGTAGCCATTACTGAACTACATTTGGTCTTTTTTATTGCTTTGTACAATTTTTTCTCAATTTTCTTTGTCAAAGTGAACGTTGGAGATTCAGCTTCATTAACCTCCTGCAATTTGGTGGTTTCTTCTCTACATAGGTCGATCAATATGTTTGCATTGCTTCTTTCTTGTCGTTGGTTTTGGCCTGCTAACGTTGTTAAATTATCCGTGGTAGCCGTTTCCCTTGTAACAGTTTGTTGGTCAACATCGCTTTGCTGTTTTGCCTCATTATTTGGGCCCGTGTCATTAGTTTTCTATTTACCCCTTGTATCTTGTGTTTTCCATTTTGCAGACTTAATTTTACATCATCAAGTATTGTGGTCATTGCATCTGGTATTGTGATTAATTTGTTTATTATTGGGGCACATGTACAATCGATGTATGTCGCAAAAGCCTGCAATTGTGCTCTTTTTATCAGGCTATTCAGCTGGGCCAATTTCTGATCTATACCAGCTATCCCGTTTGCCATCACATTGAGTAAATCAATTTGAATCTCCATTTTATTTGATTGAAATGTCAGAGCTTCTAGTGTCAGTGTGGATGTATGATAAAAGATGTTCCATATTGACCCTAGATCTTGATTGCCTGTAGTTGTAAAATTCTGATTTTGTTGTCAATCGTAATCAGATTGGGTTAAATTATCCATATCACCTTGAGGGTTTGCTTGAATTTCCTCTACTTTTTTGTATAGCAGTAGGATTTTTTGTTATTAGAGGTAATCCTGTCACTCGGAGTATTAGAGAGCTGTATATCATCGTTTTTTACTCTTTATTCTCCTTTATTTCCTCTACAGCTGTCGGGTTCATCCTTATTATGATTATAGAGTATACTATTCTCCTTATCCGGTCTTTTTTCTGTAACTATACCCCCGATGGCATCACTACTAGATGCGGTGGGTTGTGTTCCAGCTACTAATGTTTCTTGGGTCACCTGCTTAGCCAAAGGCAGTGGTGAGTTAGACTCAGTCCCTATTTCACTTTTGTTCTTCTTAATTACTACTTTAACCTCCAGATGTGGCGGGACCCTGGCAGTCCACATTTGCTGAGATTTTTCTAGTGCATCCATATTGTTCTGTTCCCCTTGCATTGTATTTACAATGCTAAGCATTTTGAGATCTGTGATATGCCCCTCCTTTGTATCTGAATTTTCTGTTTCTAAAGCATGCTTACACTTGTTCAGCATTTGTGCATCTAGAACTTGACCAGCAACTTGTTTATTGTTATTTGGTTTAATCGGCATTTGAAGGTTGGCTGCTTCTGTTACTGTTTGCATTGTCATGATAGCTTCAAGTGGATCCTTCATAAAATCAAATTTGTGTGGAATTTTCATGGACTTTTCGAACATCCGCGCCATAGGTGAAATTAGAGAGGAATTCCCTCCAGCAGCATTTGCTTTCATTTTGTTCGGTGCTTTTGATGCCTGAACTTTCCTTATTCTTCTTGTGGGAGGACCAGAGGCTCTTTCTTTACCTGAGCACATACTGCCACTATTGCCACTACTGCCACTACTGCCACTACCAGGCTCCACTGTTTTTAAACTATTAAACTATTATAACATGGCTCGTTGAGTCGTTTCGATCCTACAATCCTTCAATATTATTCAGTGAATGTCCAGGCCAGATAGCCAGATAGTGATTTGTAAGGGGTAAGGGCTTCTCTCTACCAGATTTTCTGCACAAGCACAACTCTCACCTTACATCCTATAGCAAGATAGTCGTCCATTTGATACCCGGACCAAGGACCTAGTACCTAGGACCACAGCAGCAGTAATCCTGCGCCTGGGCAGTGGGCAGCGGGCCAAGGAAAGAGTAATTCATTATGGCCTGTATATTAGAACTGATCGAACCACTGGGGGGAGTCTGGCAAAAGACGCTCAGTAGTTGACGTTTATTGTGAATGGGGAGTGGGGGAGCGAGAGACAGCACTGGTTCCAGCAGTGACAGCGGGGGGTGCCGCAAACCGCACACAGTAGAGTAGGGCCGTCTCCGCAACACCTGAAGCCAGCACTTTGATAAGCTGAACACCAAATACACGCCCGCTCAGCCCGCTCAGCCCGCTCAGCCTGCTCAACCCGTTAGCCTGTTTCTTGCTTCCTGCTCCCTTTCTCCTTTCTCTTCCAGTTTTCAGTCCCCCCCTTCACCACCACTGAAATTTTCCCTTACATCAACAGAAGGGAGAACCGGGGGAATACTCCCAATGCCACTCACCGCTGACCGTAAACTTCTAACCGCAAACCGCCAGCTGCCAGCTCCTTCCAAACACGGCTGGCGCAGCTCAACTCTGACAAGCGGCACGCCAAACTGTGAAACCAAAACGTGGACTGGAATCTCCACCACTGTTCGAGTTCAGCTGGGTTCAGCAAGGCACAGAACCAGAATGTGGCCCTGCTGTTGTGGGCCAGGTGTAGGTTCTATCGCCCCAGGCAGATAAGTCCATCAAGTGATTGATTAGTCTACCATGGCTTTAGGCTTGAAGGGGGTTGTGTTAGACCTGGCTTTTTCTGTGGGGTTTTCCCCAGACTTTTTGCTTTTTTGGCTCCTGTTTTTGACTTTGTTTCCGTTAGTTTTAGGACTCGGGCTCTTAGTCTTTACCACTGCTATTCGGTGCTAAAGTGCATATGCTCTCCAAGTAAATTGAGTTTATGTATTGGTGTTCCCATGATTGGCTTTTTTGATTTGCTACTAAGTCCCTATTACAGTGCACTGCTTGTGCGCAAGGGCCTATAAATCAAATGCTGCTAGTGGGCCGGCAGCACTGATTGCACCCGCACATAAGCATCCATTCAAAGGGTTCTCAGGCCTGCCACTGCTGTGTCTGTGCACAGTTTTTATTGCCATGTCGACCTGGCAAGTGCATCCACTAGCCAGGTCCTAACTTTCCTTTTTATTACATGTGAGTCACCCCTAAGGTAGGCCCAAGGTACCACTATGGGCAGGGTGCAGTGTATGGGAAAGGTAGGACATGTACTAGTGTGTGTGACATATCCTGATGGTGAAATACAGTGTATTTTGTTTTTCACTATTGAAAGGCTATCTGTCCCATAGGATATAATGGGAGACACTGTATAACATCTTACAAGTATAACTTCCTATTGGGACAAGATAGGGAAGTGGAGTTTAGTATGCCTGAACTCAGGATGTAAAAATGCATCTTTAGTAAAGATGATTTTTTAAATTTTGTGTTTGAAAATACCACTTTTAGAAAGTGGGTATTTTCTTGCTTAGCCATCCTTTGTGCTTCTGCTGGTTTGTGCATTGACTGTCTGGTTTTGGAGTGACAGGGGCTGGGGATGTGCATTCACAGCAGACAGTGACTGGGGGTTGAGGTGTGTCCTGCCGTTCCTGGGTGACTCAGAGCTGGGGTAAATAGACCTGGGCTGCATTTAGAGAAGTGGGAGGAGTTTCACTATTACCTTAATAGGCCTGGTCTGCATTTAGAGTGGTGGAAGAAGATTTCCCTTGCACCTGAATAGGCCCTGTCTCCCTTGCACAATGCTGTCTCTACATCCTGCCAGAAAGATAGGCCAGAGAGGGTGGAACTGGTTTGGACTGAGCTGAGAGACTTTTGCCACAAGAGAACAAAGGAAAATGTGGTATAAATATTGGAACCCAGACCCCAGAACTTTAGATTACTGCTGGACTAAGGAACCTGCCAGGTAGAAGAGCAAGGAGGAGCTGCCAGGAGGAGTACTGACCCTTTGCTGCGTGCTTTGCTTGGTTGGCCTGCAGTTGCTGCTTCTGACTTGAGCAGGGAAAGGACTGGACTGTTCAAATTATGTCCAATGGCTTGATGTAGAGCTTGTCTTCTGTTGGAAGTCTCACGGAAATCATAGACTTCAACATCTTTTGGGTACCCGCTTCCGGAACTGGATGTTACAGATGCCATGGAGGAAATAGGTAACCAGGCGCCATCAACAATGCCACTGCTGGCTCACTGATCTAAAGGCACTGCAGAGGGTACCGATGCACTTCGCACCACAACCCTGGAGTCACCGATGCCGCCGTCCGATGCCACCACCGAGCCGCTGTTTGCACCGTGACCTGTGGACACCACACTTCACACCGCCTTGCCTCACACCGCCACCTTGGTATCCCTAACAATGCCGCAACACCATCAGTGATGCCACTACCTTCACCGTGAACTATGGACACCACTCATGGAGAACATGGAGCACCGTCCCACTTCGCACTGCAGCCCTGGTCTCACCGACAAAGACGCTCCAAACTGACATCGATACCACTGCTTGCACTGTGGTTCAAAGGCACAGCTCGTAGGTTAGTCGATGCACAGCCCCATCCCGCACCGCAGCCTAGGCCCACCAACGCCAGCAACATTGACTTTGGATCATTAACCGACGCCGCTGCCTGCACCTTGACCTGTGGGCCCCACATGACATATTGTCCCATCCCGCACTGCAGCCTTGGGCCTACCGACGACAGTGCTTTAGCAACAACATCGCTGCTGCTTGCACTACGACCTGCCAGCACCGCAACAAGCACCGCATCACTTCGCACAACAGCCCTGGTCTCACTGACGCCGCTGGACAACCGTCACCGAGCCGCTGCCAGCACTTCGACCTGAGAGCACCACATGCGTCATGGCTCTACTTCACGCCACAACCCAAGGCCTGCCAATGCCAGCACTCCTGACGTCAAACTCACGGAGTTCTACCTGCAACTCATGTGACTTCAAGAGCCCGACGACTCTTGCACTGACCTCCTGATCCAATGCCTGCTAACACCGGCTCCTTGGAGCTCAATGAGAGGTCGCTGACACCCTGCATTTCTGAAGGTACTATTTTGCGGGTCTTCCCAACACTGTAGCTGGCCTGTGACGCAGCGGTCAGCCAGAACTGTTTGGATTTGTTTGCTCATAATGCCGTGATAGCCCCGGACAGAGCTATCAACTTCAAGAAACTGTATATAAAGTCTATTTTTGCTTTGTTGGTATTGTGGATTATTCTATGTTGGATTTTTATCTTTTTGGTCTTGTTTTGCACAAATAAATATGGGACATTTTTCTAAAGCTGGTGTGGCTTCCTTTTGTAGTGCATTCACTGTATTACTGTGTGTTATGTGCAAATGTTTTACACCAAGCTACGAAGGGGGTGAGCAGGGGTTATGTTAGACGTGTTATCCCCTTCTTCTGACTAGAGTGGTGGATTCTGCCTGGTTTAGGGGCAAACCTTAGCCAACCAGAAAACCCATTTCTAACAGGTAGCATAAATTGTTTGCACTAAGCACTGCATTACTTACCCCAAAGGTCATGAATTTGCGGGAGTCAAAAATATTTTGGAAACTTGGGCTTTCTCAGCCTAGAGTGATAACAGAGTCAAAGGAGGAAAAGAATCAATGATCCAGAAGCAAGTTAACTGCGAAAAGCACTCAAAGGAGAGTAGATTCTCTGCATGTGTTCATTCATTGCTTTGCATTGTTAGAAAAAGAAAACAATAGACAGGAATGTATTGCTTTTATATTCATAATACTTTGCATAGATATATTTAACACTCACATACAGCATATCTAAAAATGTGCCCACTTCAGCATGAAATTAGTCCAATTTAAATTAAAGTGAGGAGTGACTTAGAGTTGCAATGTTGCTTCTATTAATTAGGGGTGGTAGTAACTTGCGTAATTTCATGTAGCGTAATTATGCAGAATTTCCCCAAACATTCCATGAGATTACACTGAATTAAGTGAGAAGAGTAATTCTGCATTTAATGCTAGATTCAACAGAACATGAATATAAACAGCATTGCGAGCAGGTGATCTCTAAATGTGCTCTCGCAGTAGGATTTTTTCCCTTCAAATTACTCATAAATACGCAAGTGGGTGAAATCATGTTATTATTGGTAATTCCTCATCAAAGAGAAACACAGACTTTTCTAAATTCTTCGGATTACTTTAGTACAATTGATATTCCACCCAGGCCTACTATTTATGTTACTATCTATGACTACATCGTGCCCAGCAAAATCTAGTTTCCTGGGTGTATATTTAGGATTCGTGCCCTGGTTTTAGGTGAGCTGCCTGATGGTGAATTAATTAATACTGTCTGCAATTCGGAAACTTTGGAACTACCACATGGACTTCCTCCTGATTGCTGCCTGCTTTCAGTTTTGAGATTTTCTCTTTTTGGAATTAATTTTTATATGTTTACTCTTCGTTTGCTCTTAAAATCATTTTGATAAACAAACGTGTCACTTTTTATAATGTTTTATAGCTATTGCCGTGGGGGATTTATCTCTACCGCATGAGCGAAACACCTCTATGTTTTTGGTCAAATTATAACTTTCTTTCTTCTCTTAAAATATAGAGCTGGCATGAACAGAAACAAACTTCTGCATTTTTTGAAGTCGAAAACTTCTGGAATGCTTTGTTCCAAACCTTTCCATTACCAGCCCTATTGGGGGCTTAACGCACACCATTTTTGATTAAATTAAGCTGCAATGGCTATTAGAGATAGCTTCGTATGTAAGATGTTCAAGAAGACATCATTAGTGACTTTCATTTTCCTTTTACCCATTGTTCAGCAGGCACCTACATTTGCATACCGCATTGAAAACTATGCACATCAAAAGTTCAGCAGTTAAAACACTTGAGGACAGCTGTGGCGCCCAGAGAATATCTTTATTTCATTTGGTTTTCAATTTTGTGATATAGTGATGATGGTATTTTGAGCTCTGCTGAGAATTTGAAAGACAAATGTTCTAAAGTAACTTTTCTTAACTTAGTGGGAAAAGATCAGATAAACTGCCACTTTCAATTACCAATTCAAGTGCGGATATGTCTTTTAATTTACTGCTTGGGGGTTTAAAGCTTTCATTGTATAATATGCAGAAAATGCGGAAAAGACAGATACTGCTGCTGGTAATACACCTGTATGGATTAACAGTGAAGTCTTTCACATTTCCATAAGGAAAATAATATTGGTAGGTTTTGTTATAAATGCATTATATCCTTGAGTTATGGGGAAAAATGTGTTTACAATTTTATTATATGGGAATATGGGATATCGTGCATTAAAAGAATGATGCAAGTAACCAAGGAGTCCTTTGACAACGGATGTGTTCCCTTATAAAGTTATGCAAGTCAGAGTTTTTTCAGAAGTTGTAATGATTGGTCACGCAATCACCCTTTAATCAACACTCTGAAATCCTTTGTTACTCATGCCTTCCTTTGACAGAGATTTCTCGGTTGAAGATAGTGCTTAATTTGAGATGTAGCCCACCGGCAGTATTTGATGGGGAACAGGACTTATCTGTAATCTTCAGACTTTGACACAGAACAAGAGGAAAAATGGCAGTAGAGTGGGAAAGGGTGAGGAAGAGAAAGACGGAAAAACAGTGACAAAGGGAGAGATAAGCTTTGAAAAAGAGCCTTAAAGACTGAGATGAAGGAGCAACGAAAGTGTGTTGGGGAAGAAAGAGGCAAGAAGTTAAAACAAGACTATGCAGCTTTGAGGCCTGTTATACCAGCTGTTCAGCCTGTGTGTCTGTGGAGTGGAATGTTGGTGTGAGAGCTGGTTGTGGAAAGTTGGATGAGAGAGAGTGTCAGTTGGAGGAAGGGCTGAGCAGCAGGGAGGCTGCTCCTGGTGGGGCTCTCTTATTGTAACATCTTATCTTTGAATAAATCCTTTAAAGAAACTACATAGAATGGACCTACCTTTTTACCACATATTTTGGCAATGATTTATATAAAAAGAACCTGCGTGTGCCACCTAATCGGACTGAAACTAAGCTTGAAGTAACTGAATTGAAGATAAAGAGATTTAAGTGGAACTTCAAGAAGCTGGCACCCCTGAGACCCACCAGTGACACCCCATTGGTCACCCACAACCCAAAGGTGCCAGTTCCAACCGTAATCTGCCTGGTCCTGCTCTACCTCCCTCTTGCTCCAGCTCCTTTGGGACAGTGGTCCCCGTCCTGTCACTTTGGGACAGTGTTTCCACAAAGTGCAGTTTCCCAGAAGATCAATCTTCATTTGCTTCACTACTGCCTCAGTGATCTACTTTACCCTGCTACCCTGCTACAGAGAAGACCTGTTCCTGCTTCTGGCTACACTCATTGCCAGATCCAAACCCAGCTGCCTGCCTGTCCTGTTGCTTTGGAAGCCAAGATCCACTCTGTGGAAGTGCCACTGCCATCTGCCCCCAGACAGCTTCTTTAACCTGTGTTCATCTCATGTTGGAAATGCTACTGTTCCTGTTTGGTGGACTGAGGAGTTTATTTTTGGGGCATGAAGAGGAGCGACCAGTGGGAGGTAAAAGTCATCGGGGAGAGGGAGGAGTTAGACAGCATGGAAGTGCAGTTTTCTCTCTCTGCCGTTTGTTGAGCATTTGGGGCGCTTGTGATTTGTGCTTACTTGTGACTTTGGCTGTATCTTTTATCACTGTGCCTTACATTTAAAAAAAAAAACCTGTCACCTACCTGCAGTGTTCATTGGTACCAGCGCGAGCCATGCCTTTGCCTCATGCATTGTCCTGCTGTTTCTGCCCTGTGCTGCATTGACGAGCCTGCAGCCACCCGGCATTTCGTCCTTCTACTTGCCGCCATCTTGGTGTTGGCAAAGCCGCAAGTATCCACTTTGCACTGCACGCATGAAGCACAATTTCATGACCTGCCTGTCAGTTCTTCCGATCCTCGTTTAAGGATGTGGCGATTTTATACCGTTTCTGTTGTACTCCAGTTCTTGGTGGAATGCAGGACATTGGCAAGTTCAGAAAGGTGGAATGTTTCATCAAGGTACTGTTTTATTTTCATTCCGTTTCTGTCACTTTTTCTTCAAGCAACACAAAGCTGGCGTTTCTCTCTTCTTCTTCTAGTCTTCATACAAGTATTGTTCTTACGTCAGGAAGTTCTCATCCAAGTAGTCTACTCAAGTCAGCGATGGGCATGTGTTCTGGACACACTTGGCGAGTGACACATTTTAAACAGAGCTATAGGATGAATTCATTTTGTGTTAATGGGAACTTGTGAATGGTTTATTCAAGCTTGTTGTTGTTTTGTTGCGGTGTGTTACACTCTTACAGGTTCCGTGTGGAGCGTACTTTTCCTCACATCACAACCCAACTTTTGGTTTGGGTGGAGATTTTGCTCTGTTTTTTTCAGGTTCTGTGTGGAGCGTAGTTTTCTACACGTCACACCCCCATCTTTACTTGGAGGAAGTACTTAGATGTTGAATGAAGTGTATAATCTTGCATTGTTCAGTGTACAGTTTTTCCTACACGTCACACCCCATTTTCAGTTGGGGGAGTGCTAACATTTTCAGTGAAGTGTTGTGAATGCTTAGATTCCGTGTAGAAGGTTTTCTACACATCACACCCTGTCTTTTAGTATTGAATTTATTGATTTTTTTTTGCAAGTATGGTTTCTTGTCGCGCCTTTTAGTCAGGACCCTTATTTTATTTTATTGATTTATTTATTTTGAAAGTTTTATAGAGTGTGATCAAGATCCTTGCGGATATCAGAGCGCTATACAGTTAGTAAAGCTCTTTATACATCAAATAAATGTAAATCAAAGTGCATATACATAACGTCTTGTAAAAGCAAAATATCAGGGTACAACACAGAAACTATCCCTTTGTGTAAGACAGAGGGAAGATATAGTGTCTAGGTTGCTTAGATGGTCCCTTATCAACATAAGGTTAGTAGCGCAGGTGCAATTGGTCTCGAGATTTCTTTAGACCATACTCAGGTGAATTTGGCCAATAGAATCGATTTTACTTCCTTTTTGAAAGAAGCAGTAGAGGGGTTAAGTCTGGTTTCTGGGGATAAGGCATTCCAGATTCTGTGCGCCATCTCTGAGAAGGTTCGATTATATGTTTTCTTCTTGTTGAATCTTTGCGGTTTCAGTAGTAGGTTTTCCGCACTTCTTGAAGATCTGATCCCACCAGAGATCATCAGTTTCTGTGCCAGATAGCCGGGTGCATTGTGATGCATGGCTTTGTGCATCATACACGCTATTTTCAAATGAATTCTGGCTTCGAGAGGTAGCCAGTTCAAGGATTGTAGATCCGGGGAGATGTGGAAACTCCTTTTAGAACCAATGATGAGTCTTGCTGCAGCATTGATTGAAGCTCTTAACGGTGCCGTTGAGGCTTTGGGTAGGCTACAAAGAGAGACACTTGCGTACTCCACTCTAGGTATAACTAGAGCTTGTACTGCTTGCTTGAAGTCATTGAATGGTAGGAAGGGTTTCAGCTTCCTCAGTGTGTTTATCTGGAAGTTTGCTCCCTTTGTAGCGTTGTTGATGTGTTTTTGCATGTTGAGGTTACTGTCAAGAGTTATTCCTAGTGATTTCGCTGAGTCCATGATGGTAGGTTGAACGTTGAATGCCGTAAGATGTTTGATCCAGTCTTGCATTATGGGGACTTGGGCGGGTGGAGCTATTAGAAGGAATTCGGTTTTTAGAGCATTCAAATTGAGATGGTTTTCTGCCAGCCAAGTCTGGGTATTCCTAAGTGTTGTATTAAGCAATTTGATGTCTTCTAAGGTGTGGATCTTAAGGTATAGTTGTGTGTCGTCGGCGTACATGTGATATTGCACGTGAGAGGTGTTTAGAAATTCGGTGAGTGGTTCTATGAAGTGATTAAACAATCTCGGGGACAGTGAGGACCCTTGCGGGACTCCCAAAGTTACTGGGACGGGTTTGGACAGGGAGTTATTGACCTTGAATTGTTGTGTCTGATTTTGGAGAAATGAGGTAAACCAGTTTAGCACTGCCCCTGATAATCCCATTCTATGTTTCAGGAGATCTATCAGGTTCTCGTGTTTGACTGTATCAAAGGCTGAGGAGAGGTCTAGCAGGATGAGTAAGCAGGATCCATTTTGATCAAGGATTTGCAGCGCGTTGTCAATTATATGTGTCATGGCTGATTCAGTGCTATGACCTGCTCGGAAGCCTGATTGGTGTTTGTTAAGGACGTCAAAGCGATCAATAAGCCTTGTCAGTTGGAAGTGAAGACATTTTTCCAACAGTTTGGCCAAGGTAGGAATCTTGGAAATAGGGCGATAGTTGGTTAGTTCCGTAGGATCGGCCGTGGGCTTCTTTAGAATGGGTGATACCTGACCAACTTTGAGGGTGTCCGGAATGCAACCTTGTTGAAATGAGCTGTTTACGATCTTGGTCCAGAGAGGCAGAAGCAGTGGAGTTAAGTCTTTGACAGCGTTTGCGGGGAGAGGATCGGTGAAGTGATTGGCAGGGTTCAGGGCACTGAGTATTTTGCCTATGGCTTCTTCAGAATAGGTAGTAAAGGATGACCAGGCTTCGTCATTTTTTAGGTCAAGCTTTGATGGGATTTGGTATGGGGCAGTTGGAATTGCTGGGGAGGTTTTTGTATGTGGTCCTGAGTGTAAGATTAGATCATTTAAGAGGTCCTTCTTGATGGTGTCAGTCTTCTGAGTGAAGAAGGCAGAAAATTCTTCACAGTTTGTTTGCGGGCCCGATATGTCTTGTGGACGTTGAGGTGCCTCCTTAGATTGGGTTTTGATTAATTCGAAAAGTTTTTTGGAACGATTTCTTGCTTGGTCTAGTTGGAGGCTGAAGAAGTCAGCTTTGGTGTGCTTGATCTTTCCATAATATGCATTTATCTTTGTCCTTAGAATCTTGAGGTGATTGGCGGATGGAACTGATCTCCAGGCGCGTTCAGAAGTTCTGAGCGATCGTCTGTCCTCGTTGAGTATTCCATTGTACCAGGGCTTAGAATCTTTTATGGAGGCTCTCTTTAGTTGAAGAGGGGCGACCACATTTATTATCGAGGTCATGGCATAGAGGTAATGGTTGGTGAGATCATGGACTTCGGAAGATCCTGCAGGGGGCAAAAGTAGGTTGTAACTGGAGGATGGCAAAATGTCAGGGTTGATTTTTTTCAGGTCTCTTTTCCATTCTTTTGGTCTTGTGGATTGAACCGAGTTAAGTTTCACAATTTCCTTGATAAAGAAGGTAGTAATATGATGGTCTGAACAGTCACAGGGTTGGATCGACTCTAACTGAATGGAATCTCCTTTAGAGGTTATTATATCCAGGATTGATCCTTTATCATGTGCAGGGCTGTTACAAATTTGGGTGAGGTCTAGCTCATCTAGGAAATTTTTGAGACTGTTGACCACTGCATCGTTGTGATCGTCCCAATGGAGATTGAAGTCTCCAAGGAATATTTGGGTATTTTGGCACCCAATGTTCGTTGATACCATATCCATGAAGTGTTCGGTGAAGGCGAGGTTCTCACCTGGCAGATGATAGATGGTGTGTAAAGAGCATAGTGGTTTGCCATTGCTGGTGATGTCGAGGCATTTGTATTCGCAAGGGAATACAGGGGATATGGATCTGTTTACTGAGCTATTGCTACGGTGTATACAGGCGATACCTCCCCCTGTCTTATCAGTTCTGTCCAGTCTGATGATGTCATAGTTTGGGGGAATTAGCATGTCAATGATTGGTGTGGAGGATTCCTTTAGCCAGGTTTCGGCTAACATTATCAGGTTCGGTTCTTGTGTGAGAATGAGGTTAGCTATGCCAGCTGCGTGTCTAGAGGCCGATCTACAGTTTAAGAGTATGCATTTAAGACGGGGCATTATGAGGGATGAAGTAGGTTCCTGAGTGAGGGGGACTTTTCTTAGGTTGTTGTCGATGACGCCTCTAGTGTTGAGTTTAGTGAACCTATGAGGGTTGGGGGGTATAGTCGGGATCATCATTGCAGCGGGAGTGAGCGGGTTCATGGGGGCAGGTTCATATGAGTGTAATAGAGAGAGTAAATCGCTCTCCGAAAGCGGAATAGTGCTTCGGATTGGTCGGTTGATTTATTACGGGAGGGGACTGGATTCCAGCTGGGAAGATTGAGTTTCGAAGTGACTGTTAGGTGGTTCAGAGGCCAGCTAGATTTGGACTGTCGTGTAGCTTTAGTGAACCACTGTTGTCTCGATATCCGATCATTAAGTGCTTGGAGTTCTTCTTTGATTTGATTTAATGAGATCATGATCTCATCAAGTCTGGGGTTTCGTGCGGATATGAGTAGGGTATGGGGATGTGTTATGGATGTGGATGCCTGCGATGTTATCAGAGGGCAGCATGTCTTCAATTTGGTAATGGAGTGTCCTATTATGTTCTAACCCCTGAGGTGGGGGTGGTGGTCTAGAGTGGGGGATGTACGTGCTAGGAGTGTCAGTGTTCAGCAAGGTTGAGGTAGCGTGAGTGTTAGTAATGGAAGGGATGGTGTTAACAGGGGGCATCTGTGATTGTAATTAAGGGGGATTCATTATCTATTGGGGGTGCGTAGGTAACTGCGGTCATGCTGGGTAGGTGTTTTATGTGTGTGTCAGGCAGAGTGGTAGTGGTATGTGTCTCCAATGTGAATAGTGGTCGATGTAATAGAGAAATAACTTTGGTGGGAGGGTTTGGTGAAGTGATGTGAAGTGTGTTGGTGTAGGGGGTAGTCTGGGTGGGAGTAACGTATGATTTGGATGCAGGTAATGGTCGGAATGGTAGTGGGGTGTGGTTGTCAGAGGGGATAGGCAATGGGATATATTGTGTACTGGTGGAGGGACTAGCCTGTGTGGCAGTTTGGGGTTTAGACACTTGTTCTTTAATAATAGGGAAGATGTGATCCAGTAGGTTTAAACTACGGTCCATGGATTACATGAGGATGGTTCCATTATTGTAGATGGTGATGGTTGCAGTGGCTTGGAAGAGCTGGAGGGGGAGGTATAAATAACTAGGCCATGAGCAGTTTTCCTAGTGGAGGAGATCGCAGATAAGGTTAGGAATGCGTTCCTCCATTGCGCTCTTCGTTTTGTGTGGAAAATGATATCATTGGTTGTGAGTCCATTGTGTATTGAGAAGTAGGGATCAGCGATGGGTGATTCAGGGTGAAGTTTTATAAAATAGTGCTTATATCGTTTGGCTGAATTTCTTGAGAGGTTCCTACCTCTTGTTGGCCTGGCCAGCCTACTTGTATGGCTTTTGGGGTTGTGTTTGTGTTTTGGTGGTGTTGCAGTGTGTGGGTTGATTTGGCTTGGTTTTATGGGAGCGTGGACTTTGTTTTCGTATGGGAAAGTGAGAAGTGGTGAGTGTTAGAATTGCTGGAGTGAGTTACCTCTTTACTTCTTCCAAATATTTATCTTTTGCTATTTTGTATGCATGTATATCGCCATCTACATGTATTGCATGTTGCCCCTCTCTTGCACGTAATTATTATTGTCACCTTATGCATGCACCTATTTTATTGTGATTCTTTTGCAGTTTATTTTCTTCTGCATTAAGGAACGGAGATGTGTTATACCTGCTGCTCAGCCTGTTTGTCTGTGGAGTGGAATGTTGGCGTGAGAGCTGGTTGTGGAATGTTGGATGAGAGAGAGTGTCAGTTGGAGGAAGGGCTGAGCAGCAGGGTGGCTGCTTCTGGTGGGGCACTCATATTGTAACATCTTATCTTGGAATAAATCATTTAAAGAAACTACATGGATTGGACCAACGTATTTACAACAAGGCCAGATTCACAAAAGTCTAACTTTGGTCTCACTTTACGACTTTCCGTATTTACAGAGGGCATTTACTTCTTCTGAAGGTCCTTTGTGAATACCGAAAGTCGGAAAGTTAGACTTTCGTCTCACTTTTCCTTTGTGAATCGGGCACTTTGTGTTTGGAAACCTTAGAAACCTTGGAATACGGCAGTGGAGGGATACTAAGAATATCTTAAACCCTGGCACTCATTCATTACTTTACATATTAAGCACTGCAGATGTATAAAAAAATGTGGATCCTGTACTGTAATCAGAAATGCTCATGTGCACCTTGTAATCGGTTTTCAAATAAAGTTTAATAAAAGTCACTCTCAGGAGTGAATACAGTTCAGATTGTGTGCTGACATGGATATGGATTTATGATTTGGTTAATGAACTCCAACCGTGCCATACATAATTATATTACTATGACAAAGTTAGTATGCAGTTCCTAATGTGCAAGCAGGCGATATGTATAAAGAGTGAGCTCTAGTGAATACTAGAATGAAGGAGGGGAGAAGGAACTTCTCCTTGTTGGAAAAAGACCCTCACACACCCAGCCAGCTAGGTGTCATGCTTCATCATCGGGTCTGCTCCTTATCGGGGCGGCGCTGCAATCCCCGATCGGCACCCAAGATGGGGCCTTCCTGGCGGAGATCTTTTTTCCAGAAGCCGGTGGGTGAAGTGCGTGTGAGGGCCCTAAAATAGTGTAGGTGATAGTGGTGTGTAGGGAAATCTAAAATAGGGGAGGAGGTCCACTCAGAAATTTTTTTAATGAATGTGGTACCAACCCTAATTAAAAATGATAAGACAAACCAACGCTATAACCAACTATAAGGATGCCGGTTAATTGCGTTTGTCAAGTGGTCAACATGTTTCTTGCCCTTGAGTCAATTTGACGGCAATTCGTCAGTACCAGAAAGAACTACCTACACTTAAGTGGTGGTGGTGTAAAGTATAATATACAATTGACCACCCTTACAGCGCCCAAAGAAAGTGTGGTACCTGTAACTCAAAAAACATAGCCTGCAAAGTAAAAACGGATTAACAATATTAGAAAATCAAGTCAATATATTATTCAATTGTACACGACAGGACATGCAGAGTTTTGATGCAAACCTCATGCTATTTAAGATAGCTCGTGACATGCAAAATGGCGTGTCTGTCATACAGATTAGAACAGTGAGAAGAAAACAAATTGAAATGAATGCAGCAAGAGGAGCACACAAAGGAAGTTAACTCACCCATTAGGGTCATGGAAATGGTGTTTCAGATCCGGCTAGTGGAGACACTAAGGTGTAGTGTCCTAATAGTAAACGGGAAATGAAACGAAGAGAGACATAATTGATACATGAGAAATGTACAGTGAGTCCAGGGCAAAAATGCCCGGGGTCGCAGAGGGCACACAGAGAATCTGCGTGTCTAATCAGTAAACCAAAGGTTCAGAATGAACCGAAATAGTGCCACGCCTCCAAAATCGGGCGCACAAAGTAAGGAAAAATTATACAATAACACAGGGAGACATCGCGTGGTGCCCCGGCAGGCATGAATACCACCCACATCCTCACCACGGTGAGGTCAGGAGTGTAAACAAGGCCTGTCAGGGTCCTGCGCGATAGTGTCAAACCAGGTCTGTAAATTAAAATAACACCGTATGATAACGATGAAAGCATTGAGACAATGCGAGCAGAGACGGGCACAGTCACCAGTACCGCGGAGGACATGATTACGGGGCATAGCTGGTGTTAACCGCCGCGGAGTCAGTGCCGCGAAGCCGTGCAATCAACAATCCTAAACAGTGTGGTGCCAAGTATGTGGGGGGTCAAGGCACGAATAATCATCGACTAAAATTAGTCAAGGGTTGGTAGTACTCACGGTTTCCAAAAACGGAGGTGGCGGTAGACCTACCCCCACGTCGCTGGTCCGGGAATTACAAGTGTATGCCGGCATTGAGCGTGTAATATACCCGTACATGGCGTACAATGGTTGAAGGACTTCCGGGTACCTCACTGGAACAGCGAGCAAGGCTAGAATGTAGCATTAGTGTAGGCGCCATGTTGGAAGGGGAAACACTGAGTTTCCTCCACGACCGTACGAGCCAAAGCCCCGGACTCGCCGCACGCCCCCAAGAAACCAGTCAAGTCGCTGCAACGTATGCTGGGACAGGTGAGAGGGAGTCTAAGAGGCAAATTTAAAATTGTAAATTTGTAATTTTGAACTCGGAATACCTGGGGTGTGCTGCTAGTAAGAACACCCTGTGGTATGAGTGAATTACCGACACCGTGGATTCTGCTAAAGTTGTGTGATAAAAATTAAATAAAAACATAACGAAGGTGTCAGAATGTATTGAACCCCCATATGTTGATTGTAAAGGGCAGATGCAGAGTAGGGTTAAAAACCAACACAGAGCAAAGGCAGCTCGTGGAGTAAATCTATCGTCAGCCTCAGCACGGACTAGGTCCCCAGTAGCCATAAAGACCGAAACGTGATGATACATAAGTGAGTACTCTTATGTACTATAAGTCACCAGAAGATGACATATGGCAAGGGTTAGGCCGTATGGCTGTCTTAAATATCATGTGGTCATTATTTGTTAACAAAGGTGGTTCATGTCAAATCAGAGACACTTATGACAAGTTATCTAAATGATCATATCTTGATTGATTTAGGTCAGAAGGTGCCAAGGTATATTCTCATTTAACCCAGTTTTGTCAGTAGCTAGTCGTAGGACCCATCGTTGCTCAATGCGGAAGAAAGCATTTTTTGTTATTCCAGGATGAGTTTCTAATACACCCCATTCAAAAGAGTCTGGTGAATGTTGTGTGTCTTTGAAGTGTGTGGTCATTTTGGTGTTGCTCTTCTGTCGTAAATAAATTATTACGAATTTCAGAATTTCTAGATATCAATATAATTATGCATGAAGCAAGAGGCTGTGTCAGTGGTATCAGGTTCAAAGGGCTTTATTCAAACAACTCGAGTTATAGGGAGAATAGTTCCATCACCACAAGGGTTCAGGACCAGGGTTCTCAAAAAGGTATTCTCAAACTTTATTCACAGAGTACAGTATATATATGTTTGTATTAATATACGTAAGCAAGAGCGCTTCAGGCGGAGCAAGAGAGAATGAGATAAGAGCATGTGGGTGTGTAAGTAGGCGTGAAGGTGGGCGTCCACTCGATGATAATAGGTAAGTGTCATAGGTGGGTGGATGCCTAGAGGGGGTTGCGTGATCAGCTGGAACTTTACTGGAACTTTGCCTTACTTGTGCTCAACTCGAGCATGACGTGTAACTGACGTGTGAAAGGGTTGCTCTGCAACCGGGGAGTCTGGAGTCTGAAAATGAGGCCTTCAGTGTCAGGGCGACCTGCACATCTCGTATTATCTGATATCTAAAGTCTGGAGCAGGGACTGATTCGTGACATAGGTTGCCCATCACCAAGGGCCAATGTGGCATTTATTTCTTCGTTTACTGCTGAAGTCTTGCACGGGGGCTATGGGCTTTTCACTGACGTGAGCTTTGTAATCACACAAAAAGAGACAGAAAGGCTGGGCTTTCTCCTTTGCAGATGGGGCATGTTTATCCCTCCTTCTCCAGGCAGGAATGTGGTTTCGGTAGGAGTAAGCAGATAACCGTGCTCAATACTGTCTCGGACAGGGCCCCTTTGGCTGAGGCCCAAGTGTGCAAGGCCAAGGATACGCAGCTACAGCTTTCAGAGCGTTCTGAGGCCTGAAGCCTCTTTTCGGCTCTGGCTGGGCCACAATAATGGAAATGCGGGAAAACATGATGCAAAACGTGTAGGCCTCAGAGCAGATTTGTCGTTTCTCTCGTGGGAGACTGGATTATGGCAGGCCACGTTATAGCATAAGCATCATGATAGACAGGCCATGGAGGGGTAATACATAGGTGACATGTATGTGCACATGAGTGTGGGGGAACACACGGGGACACATAGGCCTCATGATATTTTATTTTCCTCATTCCCTCCTTGTCCTCTAGTGGACCCTTACGTCATATCTATTCTCATTAGACAGTCAATCTGTTCTTGCAGCATTATTTTTCCATTTTCAATGCTTTGTAAATGGGGATGTGGGACACATGCAGTAGCACACAGGCCGCAAATGGCCGGGCCACACTGCAGACATGGGCAACAACTGAATATCATCAGTAGTATTAGTCCACAGACCGTCAACACTTTCCATCCCCATGCTGATATTATTTCCCAGAGCCAACTGGACCAAGTCCACGTGCCTGGGTCTTGGTGTATGCTTTGGGCAATCTTGTGGAGTCTTGTTATTGCTTTGTATACAGACGGTGCGTTATTAGGTATGAAAACGCAGCAGCTGGAACCGATGACCCTACAGGCCCCGCCCCTATCCGCTAGGATGACGTCAAGAACAAGACGATTCTGAAGAACGACCATTCTCATAGCAGACTGTTCCTGGGTCAAGTTCCCCAGGGCTGATGCAGTCTCATTAGCAACTGTTTCTAGAATCCTTGTTAGTCTGCGGATAAGTTTACTATTCTGGACGGGACCTATGAAGAAAAAGAATCCTTTGTTGAAATCTGTATATTGCTCCCAAGCTGTTTCAGTCTGGTCAATGCCAGAGGCATCGAGCCCTCGTCTGTGCCTGATAAGTGCTAGTTGAAGATTTTGATGATAGTTCGATGGGGCCAAGAAAACGGGTGGTAGGAGAAATGATATATAGCACGTCCCACCCCAGTCTAAGGGCAGTTGTACATAGGCTGTCTGGCCACAAATAAAGTAGGTGTGTCGTGATGCTCTGAAGTAAGACTTTCCTTTGTCTTTGAACACTAGTATAGTGTTACACTCGCTGTGCCCCAACTGTACAGAGCCTTCTTTTCTGACACACAAGTTCCCTTTTACTGGCAGGACTGTGATTGAGGATGGACCTAAATTGTGTATGGGCTTGACATTCAACACTATAAAGTCAAGGGTCGCATTTCCTTGCAGATACTCTTCATTTTCTAGATCGGTACCTTTCCTTTGGGGAAGACCTTCTTCATCTGGGAAACATGCTTTATTCATGACTTTGTTCAAGTTACCCCATACCCAGTCGCCCCTACACTCCTTATCTTGACATTCTTTGGCATCACCGTTGATGGATGTCATTAAGGCAAACCATGCTCCGCAAGAACCATTATGGGAGAATGGAAAAGGGAAAAGAGGCAACACTCCCTTCACCTTCTGATACGGGGAAAATCGGCCACAAACCCAGCAGTCTGTAGCATTGCTAGTCTGATGTGAATGGTGCAGCATCTGGATAAAAGTATTGTTGCGTAGGGCAAGTCGATATGATAGCTTATGGGATGGCAGATCACTAAATGTGTGTTTTATGGTATCATTGGTAGAGTGTAAGAGTGAGACAATAGGAGGAAAAATAGCATGTAGTATTAAGCTGATACATATCATCGTGATGCACAGAAGGAATAAAAATATCAGAGTCCCAAAGTAGCGTTTACAATGATGAAGATGAACCCATCCTTTTCGTCCTTCGACTTTAACAGCGGTCCTCGTAGTTAATAATACCAGTTTAGGCGTCTTCCACCTTGGCTCAAGAGGGCTCGTTCTGTCAAAGTTCCTTATGAGAACATAGTCCCCAGGAGCGAGGGAATGTTCCTTGACCTGGGTGTTGTCAGGGAAGGCGGCAGCAACCTGCGAACGACAAGAGAGTAGTGCAGACATCAAGGAAGCCAGGTAATCTGTCAGCATGTTACTATCAACATCAGTGATCTTTTTAGGCATTGGAGTGCCCCACATATTCGGTGGTCTACCAAAGACCACTTCATAGGGAGATAAGCCTGTTCTAGAATGGGCTACCATTCGCATGTAAAAGAGGGCAACCGGCAGGGCTACCATCCAATCCACACCTTTGTCTGCGCAAATCTTTGCTATTTTTATCTTTAAGGTCTGATTATGTCTTTCTACAAGGCCTGCTGCCTCAGGATGTCGTACACAATGGAACTTCCAGGTATACCCTAACAGAAGGGACACTTGTTTCATGAGTTCAGAGGAGAAAGGCTGACCGTTGTCGGAATATACGACACGCGGTAATCCATAACGTGGGAAAAACTCTCGCACCAGTTGTCTGGCGGTAGTTACAGCAGTATAATCAGGGACTGGATAGGCCTCTGTCCATCTTGATAGGGAACATACTACTACTAGGACATATTTGTAACCTCTGCATCTGTCCATTTGGATATAATCCATTTGAAGGACTTCAAAAGGATGGTCAGGTGGATGGTAACCACCTTGTTCCATTGGAATGCCTTTTCCTGGATTGAATTGGCAACAGATCATACACGTTCTGACCTTTTGTTTCGCTGCTGCACGCAGGTGCTTGTTGAACCATATATTCTGTAAGCTGTCTAGCATTGCTCTCTCTCCTAAGTGTGCAGGGCTATGTGCGGTATTTATGATCACTTGTACCATCGAATCAGGAAGAAACCATGTTTCTTTGCCCTTAGTCATCCAACCCTGATCAGTCAGTACCCCTCCCTGTTCCGACCATTTCTTTAATTCATCTAGAGTAGCATGTGTCTGAATGTCTTGTACATCCTTGGAAGGATCCCTAACTGTCATGGCTTTGGACCTTAATGGTACCCGTGATTTCGTCATGTCTAGTGGGGTCTGAGCTGTCTGTTTAGCTGTTCGGTCTGCCAGATCATTGCCTTGAGAAATGGTATCTGTGGCTTTAGTATGTGCTTTGCATTTCAGGATAGCTATGGCTGTTGGTAAATGTATCGCTTCCAGAAGGGCATGAATAAGGGGGCCATGCTGTATCTTGGCCCCGTGAGAAGTCAAGAAACCTCTTTCCCTCCATAGGACGCCGAAGTCATGCACTACCCCATATGCGTATTGTGAATCAGTGTAAATGTTTACTCTCAGGTGCTTAGCTCTTATGCACGCTTGAGTCAGAGCGATGAGCTCTGCTGCTTGTGCTGACAGTATGTCCATTCTTTTAGTCTTCATGATTTCAGTAGCAGTGGTCACTGCATATGCTGCCACTAATTCTCCCGCCCCCGTCCTCATGCATGAGCCGTCAACATAGAGTGTTAGGTCAGGGTCTGGGAGTGCAACATCTGTCAAGTCTTGTCTTGGTTTCGTCGCGGTATGTATTACTTCAACACAGTCATGTGGGGAAACGTTTTCTGTACTGGAGGGCAAAAGAGTAGCAGGATTCAATATGTTGCATCGTCTGATCTCTATGTGTGGTTGAAATAGCGTCAGCTCATAACCTGTCAGTCTACAGTCAGGTGTTGTGTTTGTGTTCGGTTCAAGAGAACCTCTACTGGGTGTGGTACTTGTACTGTCAGGGGGTGGCCCAGCACTATCGAGTCACTTTGTCTTATGGCTAAGGCTGTTGCTGCAACAGATTTTAGGCACGCAGGCAAAGCCTGTGCTACTGGGTCCAATGTACTAGAGAAATAAGCGCAGGGCTTGTGTTTTCCTGCATGATCTTGTGTGAGGACAGATAGTGCTGTTCCATCCCGCTCTGTCACAAAAAGCATAAAAGATTTGTTGTAATCAGGGATTGCTAAAACTGGTGCTTGACATAAAGCTTGTTTTAATTCTTCAAATGCCACAGTGTGTTCTTGTGTCCAAGGGAGGACTTTAGTAGAAGCTACCTCCTGTGTCGTCAACTGTATTAGGGGCTTGGCTATATGAGCATACTGGGGAATCCACTGCCTGCAATATGAAGTGAGGCCAATGAATGCACGTACCTCCTTTTGTGTCTTGGGCTGTGAAAGGCCAGAAATCAATTGAATACATTCTGGTGTTAGTCGCCTACCCTCCTTGGATAGCAAGTGCCCAAGGTACGCCACTTGCTGTTCACAGAATTGTAACTTCGAAGGGGACACCTTGTGCCCCTTGTCAGCCAGGAAATGTAAAACAGTGAGTGAAGCACTTTCACAGTCAGTTTCCGATCGTGCGGTAATGAGAATGTCATCTACATACTGTATCAGCGCTGTAGTGGTAGGCATATGAATACTGTCTAGTTGTCTTTTGAGCGCCTGACTGTAGATGCTAGGACTTTCCGTGAAGCCCTGTGGTGCTCTTGTGAATCTGAAGCTGCGACCTTTTAAACTGAAACCGAAAAGATATTGGCTGTCCGGATGTATTGGGATACTGAAAAAGGCGTTCTTTAGATCGATAACTGTAAAGAACGTAGCCTTCGCATCAATGGCAGTCAATAATGAAGAAATGTCCGGGACCACAGGGTACTGCGGCACCACACATTTGTTTAATTCTCCCAGGTCCACAACTAATCTATAGACAGGTGATGCATTGGGATCAGTTCTTTTAAGAATAGGAAGAACAGGTGAATTGCATATGTTTGACTCTGTCTCTATCACCACCCCTTGTGCAATGAGTTCATCAATAATTTTCAGCAACCCTACTTCAGCTTCAGGTGGAATTTTATATTGTCGAATTAGTGGCAGCACCACTCCTTCCTTGAGGGTGACCTGGTATGTTGTAATGTTCATGAAACCTACGTCAGTCGGGCCTTGTGCCCATAGGTGCTGTGGTACATTTTGAAGCCTGATGTCAACATCTTTCATAACAAAATGTCCCTTGAAATCACATAAATACAGTCACACTCCTTCTGGAGAGCAACAGATAACTGCTCCCAGTTCTTTTAATGTTTTTATGCCAAGTAAGTTTTCTGGACATGATTTAGTAAGCAGTAAGTCTGTTGTATGTATTAGTGGACCGACTCCTAAAGAGACTGGTTCTGAAACCTCATTGATAATATGCTTTCCTGAAAAGCCCAGGGATATACTCTTTGAGCCCGAGAGGGGTGCCCCTGGAACCTCAGAATGACTGATGGTAGTTCTACTTGCCCCGGTGTCACCCAAAAACTTTTTATTCTTTCCTAGTGAACGTGCATGCACATAGGGACCCGCTTGGTCCACAGGAACTGGAATAAGGGGCAAGTCGAATTCCCT
The DNA here is from genome assembly GCF_964204655.1 of Triturus cristatus. Taxonomy (NCBI): domain Eukaryota; kingdom Metazoa; phylum Chordata; class Amphibia; order Caudata; family Salamandridae; genus Triturus; species Triturus cristatus. The sequence continues at coordinate 626,905,380 of NC_140580.1, read as the reverse complement.
CTCTGGGCTTTTTCACGAATATGCTTGATATTCTGGATAGTTAGTCTGAGCGTGCTCATACATTTGTGCTGTGGCGTGGGCTGGTGCAGGTGCATGGACAGGCGGCGGCGGCGGTGGAAATGTATCTGATGTCTGATGTGTGTTATTTTCTTTGGGAGGATAAGATCGTGGCTTTGTTTTACCTATCGCTATATTGTGTTTCAGGACCGCACATTCATTTACGAAGTGGCCTGGCTTCTTGCAATAATTACAGGTCCCAGTATTTTGTTTCGTGCTATTCTTGTTCGTGTTTGTGTTTGCCGGTGTCGATTGGGCCACCAGCATCTTCATCTTTGTGTCTCTCATGCGTCTCTTATCCTGTTCGTGTTCCTCTCTAATTCTGTTCTGGTGGTATTGTAACATCTGTAACATTTGTGAAGGGCTGTTTGCTTGCCAAGTACTCTCAACCTTTAGTACCCTATACTTTACTTCTGGTAGGGAATTTTCTACTAGTTTGCTCACGAAAAGACGGGGATATGAATCAGTACCGGGCTTAAGACCACTATTGATAGTGAAACATTTCTCGAACCTAGAGTAAAAATCGCTAGTGTCCTCGTCTGGTTTCTGTTTACAGGCCGAAATAGCATCCCAGTCTTCCTTCTTGGTGATTAGTAATCTGGGCAAAACTTGTACAAGGAGTTCAGGTAGGTCTTTAGCTCGAGGACCCAGACCAACCTCCTCTCTTTCCAGCAGGTCCCAACTGAGCCTTTTGTCTCCCACCTCCCAGTCCTGTCCTTTCAATTTCTCGTAAATACCAGCGGGCAATAGTACTTTTAATAACTTTAGAATGTCAGCATATGTATATTCTCCTAAGCGAAGAATGTCCTTTAGTTCTCGGTGAAAACCCCCCGGGTCTTTATCATGGGATGGTAACATTTTCTTAATTTCCAGTATCTCTAATTTTGACAAGGGGGTGTAGACATACACCCGTTGCAGGTCGTTGTTTGCATCCTTTACAGGATGAACCTCTCGTAGGGGGTTCAGCTTGTCGTACGACTGTTCCTTAACCTGAGGTGGAGCGGGAAGCAGGGATCTAGTCACGTATACTATATACTTGTGTCGCTGATCCAGAATGACATTAATCAGTTCAGTACCCATGTTCATCCACCTGTCTAGTATTATGTCGTCCAGCAACTTATACAACAGACCAGGACCAGAATATTGACTCTCATATAACATGATCAAATGTTGGACCATGTAAACACCAGCTATGCGCTGTTCGTTTGGTGGGAGGCTCAAGAACGTTTGGGCTACGATATCATTATTATATATATCATATTGGGATATCCACAGGGTGGCTGATCGTGCTAATTCATTTTCAGTCGGGGTGAGGGGCTGATCGTTACCCAGCCATTTATTCACCGCTTTTTCGGTGATCTGAAACAAACTTTCAAGGGAATATCTTTCTTTTATGGCAGTTCCCTGTTTACGGTGATTGAGGCCCTTGGGCCTTTCGAATCGCCGGGCACGGCCCACATAATGTATTCTGTCTTTGTCCCCTGCTTCGTCATCAGATGATAACTCAGCTGTTTCGTTCGGGCTTCCTTCGTGTGATGCTATTATTGCCTTCCGGATTTTGGTCAACATGTTGTCTGTTTGGCCTGATTTATCATGCTGACCGGCATCTATGCGATCACTCCAACCAGTATAACAACGGTCTACATCACCATCACCTTCGTCTTTTTCCCTGATCAGACAATTGATTAGGAAGCGAAGGATATAGTTCTTAATAATTACCTTTCTATTTTGTACGGCTTCTGCTATACACTCAGGACCTTCCCCTGTTCTTATGAATGTGTACATTTTCTTTAGATGTTTATCCATATCCGGTAATTTTTCCAAATCTGCGACTGCTCGTCTAAGCCGTAATGAAAACACGAGCATTCTGCCCTTTCCTGGATCTGGGTCATATATACATTCGGAAATTGCTACTTTTACTGTCGGCCCCCCTCCTGATGTTGCCCCGGATCGTCCCTCCCCACCGTCCTCGAGCTCCTGGAGCTGTTCTTGCGATGGGGGTGCAGGGAAGATTCCGTCCACGTACGATGGTGGGGGTTCCTCTAGGTAGTTGTTAATGAACGTGTCGGATGCTGTTTGTTTTATTTTTCGGGGTACTGGCGGTGGCACTCTAACTAGTTTTTCTACTGGGGCCACTTTTGCTAGTTCCTCTGAAAGGACGGGATAAATACCAGCAACGGCAGTATTTCTTTCTCTTTCAGCCTGCTCTCTTTTTACCCGCTCCCCTTCTTCCTGTAATTTTTCTTCTTTGGCTTTTTCGGACTCCTGTCTACTTCTCTCTGCTTTGTGGAACTCTTTCTCTGTTCTTCTATGTGATTCCTTGCGCCATAACTCAATGGCATCCTTCTGAGCAGGTCTAGATTTTCTCTTCCGTATCTCTTCCTCTACCTTCATGATGCATTCCGCATCCCACGTACCCGTAATGGGCCATTTATACTTCGTCTCTAAATCCTTCGTGTAATCCACCCAAAGTTCTAAAAACAACACGGCATCTAAACCATGCTTACAGTACATGAAATGTCCAGGTGTGTCTCTAGGCGGAATGTTAACTGGTTCCTCTAGTACACCTTTCCTGGTACCTATCTTACGCAGTTTCGAAAATAACGGCATGGTGGAATGTAACCGAAAACAAAAATCACAATGAACAAAAAAAAAAAAAAAAAATCACAATGCAACAAACTTACACACAAACCTGACACATTCAAACCTAACTGAACCTAACTTAAGACGATAACATTCATACAGTTATATCGGTGCACCTGAAAACTTGGCCTCTAAATCTTGAAACATTAATTCTTGAATGCATGCTCTTAAACATACCGGTCTCACAAGTGAGACACGTCTTTACCGTGTTCATTAAATGAACCCGTCATGATTGCAACCCCCATGAGAAACTCACCGGGAAGCAGAACTTGAACTTGAACTTGAAGGCCTCGGACACTTGACGCTGCGCAGGGAATGGCGTATCTTAGGTGGATCTCTAGAAACCTCGGACACAGCTCTCTCGCAGGTGGGCTCTGGGTCGGGACGATCCGCAATCCTCACCGCCTCGTATGGATGCCTGGTCGCAGTCCGTCTCCTTCGTTGGCCTGAGGGAGTTGGCGGGAAAACCCGCGTTGTGTACACTCGAAGTCCGTCACGGCTGTGGAAGGGGGCAAAACTGGACCTTCATCTCCGGCGCATGGGGAAGGAGATTTGTCCCTATTCGGGCGCCATTATGTCGTAAATAAATTATTACGAATTTCAGAATTTCTAGATATCAATATAATTATGCATGAAGCAAGAGTCTGAGTCCGTGGTATCAGGTTCAAAGGGCTTTATTCAAATAACTCGAGTTATAGGGAGAATAGTTCCATCACCACAAGGGTTCAGGACCAGGGTTCTCAAAAAGATATTCTCAAACTTTATTCACAGAGTACAGTATATATATGTTTGTATTAATATACATAAGCAAGAGCGCTTCAGGCGGAGCAAGAGAGAATGAGATAAGAGCATGTGGGTGTGTAAGTAGGCGTGAAGGTGGGCGTCCACTCGATGATAATAGGTAAGTGTCATAGGTGGGTGGATGCCTAGAGGGGGTTGCATGATCAGCTGGAACTTTACTGGAACTTTGCCTTACTTATGCTCAACTCGAGCATGACGTGTAACTGACGTGTGAAAGGGTTGCTCTGCAACCGGGGAGTCTGGAGTCTGAAAATGAGGCCTTCAGTGTCAGGGCGACCTGCACATCTCGTATTATCTGATATCTAAAGTCTGGAGCAGGGACTGATTCGTGACATAGGTTGCCCATCACCAAGGGCCAATGTGGCATTTATTTCTTCGTTTACTGCTGAAGTCTTGCACGGGGGCTATGGGCTTTTCACTGACGGGAGCTTTGTAATCACACAAAAAGAGACAGAAAGGCTGGGCTTTCTCCTTTGCAGATGGGTCATGTTTATCACTCCTTCTCCAGGCAGGAATGTGGTTTCGGTAGGAGTAAGCAGATAACCGTGCTCAATACTGTCTCGGACAGGGCCCCTTTGGCTGAGGCCCAAGTGTGCAAGGCCAAGGATACGCAGCTACAGCTTTCAGAGCGTTCTGAGGCCTGAAGCCTCTTTTCGGCTCTGGCTGGGCCACAATAATGGAAATGCGGGAAAACATGATGCAAAACGTGTAGGCCTCAGAGCAGATTTGTCGTTTCTCTCATGGGAGACTGGATTATGGCAGGCCACGTTATAGTATAAGCATCATGATAGACAGGCCATGGAGGGGTAATACATAGGTGACATGTATGTGCACATGAGTGTGGGGGAACACACGGGGACACATAGGCCTCATGATATTTTATTTTCCTCACTTCAAGCATCTGAAATTGCTCCTATGCTCCCTTATGCGTGTTTTTACCTGTCTTGTGGTCATGCCGATGTAGAGCAAGTTACATTTACATCGCAACAAATAGATGCAATTGGAGGAGTTACAGTTGGTATGTGCATTGATGGTCCACGAAACCCCATTGGGAAAATCCAGATTTTTTGTCGCCTTGGTGAGGTGACAGACGGAACATGAACCACAGGGATAGTGACCTGTGACCGGCGGAAGGCCCCACAAAGTGCTTTGGCGAATGATAGTTTGTTTTTTTGGCCTAGTGTGGATGAGGATATCTTTAATGTTGCTTGTTTGTTTGAAAGCAAAACGAGGAGTAGGTAAATTAAGTGTACCTATATTCAGGATATTCCAGTGTTTGCGAATAATTTTTCTTATTCGGTGTGTGTCAGGGGTAAATGTAGTGACACAAGTCATCGCTGGATCTGGTACTTTGACCCTGTCTTCCAACAGGTTCTCACGGTTGTTGTTTAAGGCTCTTTTGCAAGCGGTATCAACAATCTTTTTAGGATATTCACGCAATAGAAGGTCTTTCTTCAATGTGTGTGATTCTTTTTTGTAATCAGAAAGATTACTGCAGTTTCTTCGGATACGAAGGAACTGTCCGAAAGGTAAGTTCTGTCTCAGGGTCTTCGGATGGTGACTACTGAAAAGTAGGAGACTGTTCCTATCGGTTGGTTTGCGATAGAGGGTTGTAGAAATGTTATCACCCTCTAATCTGATCGTGAGGTCAAGGAAGGGGATTGCTGAGGAAGAGATGGTGTTGGTGAATCTCAAATAAGGGTTCAAGGTGTTGATCCACGAACAAAATTCGACACATTTTGCTCTATCCCCTTTCCAGAGGATGAAGATATCATCAATGAACCTTTTTCACATGCCAATGTTTTGCAGGTATGGATTTCTAGTGTGAAAAATCTCCCTGTCTTCAAACACCGACATGTACATACATGCCAGGCTCGGCGCAAATGTGCTGCCCATTGATGTACATTGTGTTTGGTGGTAAAGTTGGGAGTTGAACTCAAAGTAGTTTTCTGTCAATGCTAGAGTAGCACACTCTAGTATAAAGGCTACTGGTGTCTGCGAACTCCATTCGCTGTTGGACAAGGCATCTTCAATCACATCAAGAGTGGCTCTCTGTGGGATATTGGTATATAATGCCTCAACATCCAGTGTGACCAAAAGGTCAATCGATTCTGGATGTTGGGTGCCCTCCAGTAGACGGAGCATATCCGTGGTGTCCCTGATGAAGGATGGTGTTTCCCTGACCAGTGGTTGTATAAAGTGGTCTACAAATTTAGACAGTGGTTCCAGAATGAATCCGATCCCTGAGACAATGGGGCGTCCCGGGACCGGGGTGATGTTTTTGTGAATCTTCGGAAGGCAATAGAAGTCAGGAGTAATAGGTTCCTTGGTTATAAGGAAATCAGCTTCTTTTTTGGTAATCTACCCCTGAGTTTCTGCAGTGAAAACCATGGTAGAGATTATTCTGCTCAACCTAGGAGTGGGATCCTCTCCTATTGGAGTGTAGAACTTCCTGTCACTTAGTTGCCTATTACACTCTACATTGTAGTCAGAAGTAGACATAATGACTGTAGCCCCACCCTTATCAGCCTGTTTAATTGTGATGCTGGTGTCACTTGCCAAGGTCTTGATGGTAGTTTCTTCTTCACGAGTTAGGTTGTGAAAAGGGGTGGGGATCGTCATATTGTTAAGGTCTTGGAGTACTGCTTTCTCAAAAGTCAGTACTTCGTTGGGAACCATGCTGTTATTGGGTGTAAACGTAGATGGTCTATGTAAACCTGAGTCATTGTTGGATACTGGTGTTTGATTTTGAAAAAAGGCTTGTAAACGAATTTTACGAAAGAAGCCCTGTATCTCACATATGTCTCGAAATGTGTCAATCCTTGGGGTCGGGACAAAACCTAAACCATTTTGTAGGACCCTCTCTTCTGTTGTTGTTAAGGTTCTTGTTGAGAGGTTAATTATTAGTTTCTCTTCCACCTTGTCTGGCTCCTGGTCTCCACCGATCGTGTCGGTTGGTCTTGCCATTGGACTCTTTTTTGTCCTCTTCTGCGCCCTCTTCCTCTGCCCCAACCTCTGCCTAAAAAAGGTGGTTGTTCGACCCCAGGTTGGAAGAAGGGCGGGGGACCTTGTTGGTATAAGGGAAATTGCCAGAAGGGAGGTCCCTGATATGGTGGTAAATTATAGGGTGCATATCCCTGATTTTGGAAGGGTCTGTGTTGTCTATTATTCCAACTCCCAGTGCTGGAGTCACTGTTGGTAGAGGATCCCCTACGTGATAAGGTCGAGCCTTCATCTGAGGAATAACTAGTGACTGTGGCGATGTAATCCGCTTTTAGATATGGATAGACTTTCTCAGTTGAAAATTTCTGAATATCCTTCTGGAGTTTTGAAATTTTTTCTTTCATTAAATATTCACGATTGTCTGCTATTTCCGCATTTATTTCGGCTTGCTTGCTCTTGTATGCTGCCGTCTGGACAATGACTTTAATCGCCCCTTCTGCTGTTTGGATCCTGATCAAGAGGGCATCCGCGATTCTCTTAGCTGTATTAATTATGAGAATCAGCCAGTCCCTAGTGCATTTCCATGCAACTAGGGACCATTCTTTTTTGAAAAGGGTGTCCTCAAGAAATAAGCGTGGGACATTATTGACAACGAGGCCGTTGGGGGCTATGTTGGCTCTAAGGTACTCTGTCATCATTGCCCCATGTAGAGTGATCTTAAGCCACTCGTGCTTCAAGTTGGTTAATGAAGCCCAATCCTCTGAATGGCTACTAGATGCTACGCTGCCATCTGGCCCTAGCAATAATTATATTGCCATAAATGTCTCCTCCTTTGCTAAGAAGTGCGCATTTTCAATTAAAGTAGTTCAAAAGAAATAGCTAAAAAGTTGGTAACCCCATTCATAGCTTTATGACTAGTTGTACTTGTGCTCAGTGGCATGACTTTGATACTGTCTGCTTGCAAGAAGCACTGTGACCTTACAGTTCAACTGCACTGTCATTTTCTTATTACTGGTAAGTAGGTTTCTCATTACTAGACTGTAATAAGTCAATTGGACATGTTTTTGTGTAGTTATCGCAGATTTCAGCGAAAATTATACCTTGAAGAGTAAGGTGTAATTTTTTTGTCACACCAGTCATCAAGAAGTATAGAATATGAATGTCACCTTAGCACATCTTGTGAGCATTTCTCCGACAATGTCTTCATGAGAAACCAAGTGAGACCGTAAACACATTTACAACTAAAAGCCATTACATACCTTGTTTATTCATTCTTAAAGGAGAGCAATCACTTTTTAACACTCTAAATACATATAGGTTCACCTTGCATTGTACAAATAATTCTCAGCACAAATCCATAATAATATTGTTTATTTTAATTTTCATTGTATCCAAATAAAAAAAATCATCTTCGCCTGTTAAATACACAGGTTACTCGTAATAATTACTTCCACCAGACTCTTTAGGTTATTAGTTACATCCATCAATTTAATCATTTCTTGATACACATTTCTTTTAACAATCTCTGATAAATAAGTGAAAATTACAAATTACAAAACAGTTAAAAAGACGACTGTTCAAATGGCATAGTGAGACGTTCTGTGTTATCATATAAGGCCAGATCACTATTAGCCTTGTACAACAAGTCTCAGCTTGAGCCTGAGCCCACGGGTGTTTTTTCGGAGCTCTTAAGAATACAGTTGACTATCTGTCTCACTTGCAGTCTTACTCCGTACACCTCAGTTAGTCCAAACTCTTGTGCTCATCTCTCTGAAATGTCTAATGGGTCCAAATAGATTTTAACAAATCAACTATTAATAATGATAATGTTTACAGAGGAAACTTTCCATAGCTGTCCTTAGTCTCACAGAAACATCCCAATAATAACTAATATCTGAACGAGAACTCTAATCAAACTCTGGGGCATATTATCAACAGATGTCGATGAATATCGCAAAGCACGCATAGCGCGTTTCCATTTTTCGCTGTCTATCGCTGGACGTTATCTCCCAGTTAGCGCGTTATTAACATAGCTAATCTCGGAGGCGATAATTAATCCAGTGATAGCAGCGAAATGTGGGTATATTGCTGGAAATCCAGCAATAGCTCTGCAGTGATAGGGAATTCCTTGTTGATAGGCCATGGTGGACTTAGCCTGACGATCCACCTCCCTTTATACATATAGATAAGTCAGAAATTTAGCAGGCGTTAGCTTCCGATGATAACCGCGGTTAGCGTGGCTTTTAATATTGCTATGTGTGTCCTGGACCGGCTTGTTAATACCGCGAAGTACAGTTAGTGATGCTTTTTCATGTTGTTTTGTAAAGGAACGCCTACTTTGCATCTCATTAGCGATGCAAGGTGAGGCGTGGGGAAAACGGCTGCTAACATGTGCTAATGCATGTTAGCATTGCCTTGTTAATAGGGCGATAATATTATCTCCGCTTTTTTGGCTTTTAAAGCCAAAAAAGCAGAGATATGGCCCTTGATAATATGCCCCAAAGTCTCTCACGAACCATGCAAAAAAAGCAAACACATTTACAACTAAATGCCAAAACATACCTTATTTATATGGCAGTTCTTTTAGGATTTGGCTGTAAACCAATAACAGTTGTTTACATTCGTGTGTGTGGGGGGGCTCTCTCTCTCTAGGAAGCACATCTTTAGGCAAGGGCCCCTATGTTTTACTCTAAGAACTCGGTGACGGATATCCAGCCTCCCAGTACTTGTGTTCTGACCCTGAAATATGGTGTAAATTAGTTACATCCAAATAGCATATATTATATTTAAGCAACTCCATTGTGTAATGGCACACAATAAAAACCAGAGGCATTACATTTAAATGCCACATCTGGATTGCAGTGTACAGATACACCACCCACATGTGTGATTGTAAATCTTATTTTATCTGGCATGCCACTGCAGCCTGGGTCTGTTATGATTATGCCCGTGTCAGAGGATATTGTTTGGACATGTCCAAAAACTTACTTTTGATGTTAGATGGGTCATCCATTCTTAGTGCATAATGTCCAACATTGGGAAAGGCATATTACTTATTTCATTATATCCTTGCATTGACAAGTTACACGTTTCGTTCAATCCTTAGCGTAGGTAGATTCTACCATAGTATATGTCTTCTAATGACTAAAAGTACTTTTTTTGTCAGACGTGGAAAATGTTGCAAAGATTATCTGTACACTTTTATGAAATGTTTCAGAAATCTAATTTAGTGATAAACATAGAAGTTTTGTAAGAAAAAAAAAACATTGTGAGATGATCTTATAAACTAAAGTTCAGTCTGAGAGAGTAGCTCTCTATCCCATCCAGCATCAAGAAGTGTCACCTTAATGAGGTGTGAATATAGACATGGGACTTCTGGCAGGGAGGCAGGTTGTAGTAATTACTTGCAACCTTTCTTGAAAAACTGGAGAGTGGAGAAAAGAACAGCAGATTGACCTAACAAATAACTGTCCAGAAGCTTAAAGAGTAAAATGTTTATACTTAACAGTGTTACTCTGTCAGGGAAGTTCCATACCTTCGATGGCAGTGTTGGCACGGGAAATGTTCAAATGGGTCCACTCATGTAAGGGATATATGTTTTTTCTACTTTTTGAGCAACAATCATCCTTTGCTGCCCCCATTGGCAATCAACAGTAATGAAAGCGTAACTGCTCTGTGTTTCGATGTTTTTCTAGTTCAGAGCTTTTTGCTGCAAATAAAAATGCTTCATTTGGGCTTAAAGATGAAGGTATCTGACGGGTGTAGTTCTAGCCAGCTTCAGAATTCTGCCTCACACCACAGAAGTATTTCAATTTCTAAAAAAGGTGTCTAATTCAAGAGTTAAAATGTTGGATCAGGATAAGACGGCAAAGTTAGCTCAGCAAAGGACAGATCCTGGCACCTAGAGATTTTTTTTTAGTTTCACTCAAAGGTTTTAGCACCACAGTTCCAGGGGTGTAACGAAGGCCCCCGAGGTGCGTGGGGGCCCCCATGCTTCCCTATATTTGAAGGAGCCCCCTCAGCCCCACCCTGAAATGAGTGCTGAAGCATAGGGCCAACAGGCCCGACCAATGCACATTAGTTCCTATTTAACTTCAGCCTTTCTTTGGGCAGGTAGCAGTGTTGTGAAGATCTCGGGCCCAAAAAAGAAACAGTTGCAATTTATAGCTTTTGTTTCTTGCCCGTGTAGAGAGGCCTGGAAGGAAAGGGACCCATGATTTTTCTGTGAATCCAAGTGCTGGAGTGCAGAAAGAAACTGTCAAGAGAGAGGCGAGCAGGAGAAGGTCAAAAGGAAGTTCAAAGGAAGAAGCAAAGCTGAGACGGAAAGACAGATGATAGAACTCTGTGTGGGAGTGTGTGCATGCAAAGGGGCTTTACACTCCCCCCACCACCATGGTGCAGGAGGCCCCCGGGACCGCTCAGCATGCACCTTGCTTGTCCTGATATCATGCAACAGACTGCAACTTGCTCTGTTCTTTGTGCAGAGACAGTGCATAAGGGCAGGAGACACTGAATTAAAATACATCTGAGAGCTAATGTGCTTGATGCAGAGTTCTTTGTCCAAGTCTTACACTCTCTCTTTGTTCTCAGGATGTATTCAGGATTGTTCCTGAAATGTAATAGTTTCCAGGAAGCTTGTTAGAAACTCCTCTTCGAGTCTTTGTCATGGTAAACGCAGGGAGTAGGATATCATAAAGAGCACTGCTAGTTTGAGGAGTGAAGGACGTGATACTGTATATAACTTACAACTTAAATCCTTGAGGGATTATTCAGTAGGTTGATGTGGCAGCACAGCAAACTTTTTATAACTGCATTTTTGGTAGATAATCGACCTGAGGTATGGGGAGAAGCTGTATTTTGCCTTGTATCACACAATTTGTTGGTGAGTGCAACGTAGGAGCATATGCCTATGACAACAACGTCTGGGCCCATGTTTTCAGTTCTATTTAATGTAATACTGACTTTTCTGTTGTGATGACATTTAGATTATAGGCATATTCTTTTAGACTGTATTGACCAATAAGTGGAGAGGTAGAATGATAAAAGATGACTATACTCAGAAAGGAATCAAATTACATTCAAGTGATATGTTACCATTAAAGTTGCCTCATGCTTGAAATCAGAAAATAATCTTAGTATTTTTAAATGAATTATGCTATAGTTTAATCTTGCTTACCTGTATTCCTGAAAACAAAATAAAACACTTATACAGCATACAATAGATCTTGTGTTTGACAGTCTCCTAAACTTACATGCCAGTGAAAATAAATGTGGCCCAATAACACACGTAGTGGGATAAGAAATCTACATTTGCCTATTTATCATCATTGTTGATGAGAGAACCATTTTTTGGCATTCATATCTTTCTAAAGCGAGGGAAAGGCTATGGATCAGTCTCCTACTTTGTAAATCAATCTCATAATGTTAAGTTTTTTTATATGTATTACTTCATACCGCTGTAAATATCACAGAAATAATGATTTTCTGAAGGGGAAGGGAGCAGAAAACAATGAGGGTGCCCCTTCAGCATCTCTTGTAGGGGGACGCCTTCAAGTTTTGTTATGCCACTGCACAGTTCCTCCTAGCCAACTTTGAGGAACCCTCGCCAGATCCTGTCTTGCCCCTCTGGAGAAACTGGACTTCCATAAACACAATTAAGTCCCATAGTAAACCTTTTGATCAGTGTAAAACACTTAAGGACTTATTTATTAGGGGCTTGCTCTACCGGAGCGTCACTCTGACGCCCTGGCGGTGCAAAACTCCCAACCATATCTATGAGGCCACGCAAAGCCACTTAGCGTGGCTTTGCCTGGCCTCATAGATATGGAGTAAGACAAGGAAGGGCAAGTCGCTGTGTTGCCTTAGTTTGTACCAGGAAGGCGTCCTATGGGCGTTGCAGTGGGTTTTCCCATGCAACACCCAGGGATTTTGATGCTGCCCCAGATTTACTTAATCACGTAAACCTGGGGCAATGCCAAAACCTTACACCTCCAAAACCTTACATTCTGCAGCACACATAGAAAGAGAAACATGCCTCTCTGGATTGTTTTTGTACAGAAAGGTGCCCCTTACAGCCAAAAAACAATCCTGCATGCAACACAGATACCCTTACACCATGGTGGCATAGGTGCCTGCATTGGCGCTAGGCAGCAAATTGTGCACCAGCTCAGGGGGAAAGGGCAGGAATGCACCATATTTCATTAATGCAGTGCTTTTCTGCCCTTTCACATTGGCTTAAGACTTGCAGCGCTGTCCTATGCCAATTCCCCATAATTGAAGTCCTAGGTTTACCTAACATGCACTACATTGTAAGGGGTATGAAATCAATTGGAACTAGGCATTTTTGAACCACAATCGTTGATTTACCTTGGTGCTATCTATTTTCTTGGCACGTTTTGACATAAAAGCCACTTTACTCAGATTTTGATAATTGTTTGGGACTTCTTAAAATTTGGATTGGGAGCGTTATTGTTTTTCACCATTAACATTATTTTGGTGCTGCTTATCAACTTAACACACATTTCTCCAGGTGAAACAATGGCCACTTTAAGCCATAATTACCTGGGGTTAAGTCCCACTTTTCCAAGTCTGACCTATCAATACACAGGGGGGGATATTCTCAAGAACGTGCGATAATCATAGCCAAAATAAGTTAACGCAATTTTTCATATCGACGTCTATCACGGGAAAATAACTCTGTGTTAACTTCGTATTCTCAACAGGGCGGTAGCATGAAATAGTTTCCCAATCACGCGTCAAATGTCCGCGATAAAATTACCTGAACGGCGATAACAGTGAAAACCCGAGCGTGATAAAAGTTGCAATGGGAACAACTGCGATAAAAATTTCGGCGATAAGCAGCGCCAGGCCTGCAAGTCCCACAAGTCAGGCGGGAGAAATCACTATAACAGCGGCAACAAAAAACATAAACAACTGCAAAGCACCATGGAGGTAGCCAGAGCAAGTACAGAGGACAACCAGAACCCCACAAGTCCTATGGAGGACCAGCCTGGGACCTCGGGGTCAGGGGAGGGCAAGGAGAAGAAGAAAAAGAAGAGGAACACACATTTCAGTCCGCAGGAAAACCAGATCCTCATTATGGAGGTGATAGAATACCACCACCAACTGTTCATCACCTCCACTGTGTCATTGGCAACTAAAAATACAATATGGCAGTCCATCTTGGCCAAGGTGAATGCAGTCGAAGTGAAGAGAAGGAAAGTGGATAACTGCAAGAAGCACTGGACTGATGTGAAGCGCAAAACCAAGCTGAAACTCGCAGCCAACCTCAAAGCAGCAATGCAGACTGGAGGTGGGAGTCCAGCGATACACCAGGAGCTGGATGAGAAGGAGGACATGGTATCCCGAGTCATCATTGGGGAGACAGTGGCAGGAGTTGGGGGACCGGACACTGCACAACATGACCTGAGCCATCAGCAACAGGGTGAGTAACAACCAGGGACGGGGGGACGGGGGGAGATGGGCACAATGGCACTCAAGCACAATTAAGTATAGCACATCTGCGGACAAACCATGCCCAAGAGTCACAACTCCAACCAAGAGCCCAATTTACCCAAGTCTGCAACATCTCAGCACTGCATAAGCACAGAAGTGAAAGGCACACCGCCTGAAAGGGATAAGGGCACGCCAAATCAGAGCTGAAGGGGCAACTCACCCAAAATGCAGCACACACACATAAGAATAAGAGCACCTCAACATTGACAACAATGTGGTACAAACTGCAACACTTTCACAACAGAACAGAGGACACAACTGCCGCCGCTTGTGAGTAGAAAATGGCCATTGGCATTTGGCACAGCAAGAAACTGTAAGATGATAATATACAAGTACAACCTCACATCCCTGATGTTGTAGAAATGTCAACTGTCCTGCATCAAATAGGCATCTCCTCACAAACAGCCACAATGTACATTGTCATGCAGTCTGTTAGTAAACTTGTACAATGAATGAGCATACATGTGAACACAATGTCAATCTGCATCTCCCCTTCACATTGCAGAGGGACAATCAACACCTCCTGCAGAGCAGACCCAACAACTCAGCACTGATGATGAAGAGGTCCTCCCCAATATCGACACTGACGCCCTCCAACAGCCCATGGACAGCTTTGACACCCACCTCCAGGAGCAGGGCAGCCCAGCTGCATCAAGTAGACCCCATGCCCTGCACAGACCACACAGCAGGAAGCACCCACCACCACGGCTGTCTCCCAGGACTCCCACGACCAACACATGGCATTCCAACGCTGTGTGTTAGGGTGCCAGGAGAAGATGGCTGATCAGCTGCGGGTGGGGTTCGACCTCATGGCAGCCAAACTAGATGCCATACGTGGGTGTCTAAGTCCCATCAGGGATGACTTACAGTCCCTAACGGACACCCACTGTCCGCTGACTGCTCTCCAACAATCCTTGGCTGACATCGCTGGAGTCATGACTCTGAGCCAAGAACAAACGTTGAGTCAGAGTGGCTCCAGCGATGTCAGCCGGGAGTTGGGACACATAAGGAGAATGATGGCGAGCTTGGAGCGGATGCAGGCGGAAAGAATGTGTGCCACGGCTCAACACCAATGAGATGTAGCTTTGATCTTCCATGCCCTGCAGATCCTCGTCATGGCATTGCCTCCACAAGGCCTGGCGTGAATGAATGCTGCTGTTACTACTCCATCCACATCTCCGCCCCCTGAAGTGTCAGTGCCACACAGTGCGGCAAACATTCCACCTCCGGCCCCTGATGTGTCACTGCCTCACAGTGATGCAGACCAAACACCACCACCCACATGTGAGGCACCTGAAGATGATGAAGAATCTAGCTTTGTGGTAAGAATGAAGTGGTAGCATTTATCTCTGCCATATGGCCTGTTTCAGCTTGATTCTGCCCTCTGCATCATGCCCTGGAATAACATCTTCCACTGCCCCCGATACACTCAGCGACACTCACCTTGGACCTCGACATGGACTGCCATATTTTGTTTGGTTACCAATGACACAGCAATGACACTACGGACTGAAGTCTTCCACTTCCGATGAACTTGCCAATCCCTAAAGGACTCTGGCTGGCCCTCCACGGGGCAACAATGTGAAACGGGGTTTGCATGGCCCGGTACTGGTCCAGCTTCAACACTCCACTGAATGTGAATAAAACATTCTAATTCACACAGATATGTCATGGCTATGCTCAATCAAGTAGGAAAGTATTGATGAACGTAGGGACAGTGATTCCACAAAAAGGTACTCCCTCGGTAATGCTATCAATGCACATGTATGG
This sequence comes from Triturus cristatus, assembly GCF_964204655.1. NCBI lineage: Eukaryota > Metazoa > Chordata > Amphibia > Caudata > Salamandridae > Triturus > Triturus cristatus. The sequence goes on along the minus strand of NC_140580.1, from coordinate 626,889,651 downwards.
CCGTGACCCAGATAGGCAGTGAGACGCACATTGTCATTCAAATCAACACTCATCACAGTTGAATACAAGCGAAGGTGCATAGACTTTATTAGCATATGCATGTCAGTATGGGCAAGATAAGTGCCACAACATGCAGACCAATGCAGCACTATTTCAGAATGAGGAACGTTGTCAAGCGCTGCTGTCCACTCCGGGGGAATGCCTCACCTTTCACAGGTGTGTGTTAACCCGTGTTTTTGACCTCTCATGTATTCGGAGTCCAGGCGAATGCAGCCATGTCCATTGTTGTCATGGGATATGTGACCAGATCTCAAAGATGCAACAAGGTGTTGGGACATGTGCAATGGGTTCCAATCTGTTTTGGCAGCAGGAACGTAGTTACTCATCCATGAAAACGATTGCAGCTTTGTAGGCTATCATTTCCAACATGAGGTAATTGTCGACTTCATCAAACAGGACAGTGAGGCGATCCATTAGCAGGTCCGGACAGATGTGCTGCATCCACCCCCTTTCACCAATTAGCCCTACAGCCCAATAGGGGAGCGGTTCAATATGGTCTCTGCACACGAGGAGTTGTGCAATCTCCCAGGTCCAGCTGCCAGCATGTATGCCAAGTATCAAGGCATCTCATAAACGGGTATCACGGTGAGACTCCTGGACGTGGGCCAACAGGGGGCGCACACACTTGTCAAAATCCAGTTCAGCTACCGTCCTGTTGGATAGGCATACATCCATGGATCACTCGAATATGCACGATCGACAATTGAACACAGGCTGAACGCAGGTGACGTTGGCAAGGCGGAAGCTTAGCTGGTAACTGATCCGTAGCACTGCCAATGGCACTGCCCCCAGTAAATGCAGCATACGTGCATGGTACAGTTCCATGTGACAGGGGTTGTGCATGTGTCCGTGATGTTCTGCCATTGCGTTAGGGCTCTGGTTGAGGTGGCACTGTTCTGACCTGCGCCAGTTCTGTGGATGAAATGCCAGAGCTCGGATCAATGAGTTGTTTTAGTGTGCAATGGTTGTACGCTTGGGATGGTGTGGGGTTAAGTGTGAAGGCCATTCCATGCAAGATAACTTTAAGCAAAGACTTCTGTGTGTGGGGTGTGTATACGTTGGTCTTTCGTCGGGCTGTGCGCTGTGTGGGAGTTGTCATCTGCTGCTATAGTATCTGTCAGGGGGTGCCGGACACATGCAGTTCCGAGGTCGGAGGTGCAGCTGTGCTTCCACCTGATAGTTCAGACAAAGGAGCTTTCATCCCTAATGTTAGTTTGTAATCTGCTTGCTTCAGCAAATTTGATGTGGCTTGTTAGGGGTGGGGTTGGATGTGTGCGACTTTGGGATTCATGTTTGACATGTTTTGCATGTGGCAATTGAGCAGCATCACAGTGTGTTACGTTGCCTCACAGCTGCTCCTCCCTCCCCCCGAGCCTATTTACTTGTGTGTGCTGCGCAGTTGCATCACTTTCACTCCTACGGCACACCATTGTCATGCCTGTCTGCGCATGTCCACAAGCCTGACAAAGACAATGTGATGTTGGCCGTTGAAGGTGGGCAGCCACGTGAGTGTAGGCCTCTGGTAAGGATAGGGAGGACACAGATGTAAAGTTCATGCATGGCTGAACTCGCACTGCGATTAAGGCTAGGCATTTGGCTCATGCTGTGGCAATACAGATACACAAACACTTGGCATTTATGAGCCAAGACCCCGAGCGGTCTTGCGCTCCTTCATTTCTTTGTTCATCTGAGCCTGCTCTCCGGGTGCATGCTACATTGCAACATTGTCGATTGCGGGCCGAGTGGCACCGACACTACAACAGAGACACACGCATGAGTTACTTCCTTGTCCGGGCCAGAACTGAACCACGCCCAGAGACCCAGGCAAATTTTTCACACCCCTATGTTGGACTGGCGTTAGCCGGCCCAGCCAACTCCGCTTATGCTTACAGGGGGACAACAAAGCTACATGTCCAAGGTCTTACCCACTGCCTGAGGTGACAAATTTGCATCCGCTGTCCACAGCACTACAAACACTAGCAGTATATGTCCACATGGACATGTCTGTGCTCTGCATACTGAGGTCTGTCCAGCACATCACTGCCACACATGGCATTGTGTACATTCTTATTCATGGGTGACTTGCCTCCTTCAAACATACTTGATTCCCACCTCTCCCCATATTCTGCAATTGTGTGAGTGAGGGGCCATGCCTGTTTCGTAAGGTCAGCTGTCTTGTTCTGCGCTGCATCGGTGGTAGTCCGGGGGGGGTCTGGGGGGGAGGGTGCCTGGGGGTGGTGGTGGTGGGTGTTGTGGCCCTCTTGGGTCTCTGAGCTGCATGATCAGTAGCTCCATGACATGTGTTGGTCTTCAGATGTGGCTCTGGGCTGGGCTCCTTTCATAATGCAGGTTGTCGTCGTGCTTGACACCAGTAAAATGTTTGCATTGTCAGCATTCGTCCATCATTTGTTTGCTGTAACACTTTTCACCCTAAGTGGGATGGGCATGCCCAGCCGTGGGTCCCTTGCTCACTGTGCCACTGGATTCAAGCTAGCCTGGCTGAAAAAGGGTGACATACCCTGAAAGCGGTCCCAGGATACTTGTTTCCGGTCCAGGGAGGACCTGGCCTGGCAGTTTGGTCTGGATTATTCCCACGGGGCACAGTGTCAAGACTGATTTGCATATGGCTGGGTCCAAACTGGGGTGGCGTAGTGGGAAAAAGAACAATGGATTTAACCCAGATCTTTTGACTGGGGGAGAATGTTTTCATTGTCAGCATACCTTCCATCATTTGTTTGCTGTAACACTTTTCGCCCTTAGTGGGATGAACATGCCCAGACGTGGGTCCCTTGCTCACTGTGCCACTGGGTTCATGCTAGCCTGGCTAAAGAAGGGTGACATACCCTGAAACCCATCCCAGGATGCTTGTTTCCGGTCCAGGGAGGACCTGGCCTGGCAGTTCAGTCTGGACTGTTCCCATGGTGCACAGGGTTTAGACTGATTTGCATATGGCTGGGTCCAAATGGGGGTGGCGTAGTGGGCAAAGGAACAATGGATTTACCCAGATCTTTTGACTGGGGGAGAATGTTTGCATTGTCAGCATTGCGTCCATCATTTGTTTGCTGTAACACCAGTAAAAGGCAGGTGTTAAATCCCTGCTGCTAACGCTCCTTATCACCAGTTTTTGGATCGCTTCGCAGATCTGGCTGGTCGTTGAGAATATCCTGAAGGGGTGTTTTTTTGTGTGTTTTTGCACAGGAACGCCTACTCTGCATATCATTAGCGTTAGTTGTCACTCTCATCCGTGGCGAGGATTTTTGCGGCAGCTATCGCTGGAAAACTGGCGATATCGGCAGTTTGCACCAGATTGAGAATGGGGCGATAAATCTATTGTCACTTTTTCAGCGCTAAAGTGCAGATAAATCAGCAATAATTCCTTGATAATATGCCCCTAGGTGCAAGAAATTGGATCATTATTTGGGGTGAGCAACTGCCCACTTCAAGGTAAAATGACAACTCGTGTCAGGGTTAACCCTTAAGGTCACTAAATTAACCTGAGCTTCATGCCTTGGTAAATATGGCACAGAACAGACAGGCTTAATTTAGGGCATTGTGTAAAGTATTTCTACAGCAACTAAACAGTAATAAAGTAAAACTGCAAACCAAAAAGAATCTCAAACCCAAACAGAAAACTGGAATAACATTTAATAAATAAAATGAAACCAGAAAGATAAAAATCTAATAACGGGAACTGGAATTATGAGTTGATAACCATGTATGGAACAATAGCACCAATAAGCACAAAGCATCAATGATAGACTATGACCATGATAGACTGGGACCTAGGCTAAATTTGAGACTGACAGCGATAGAGCACTGGTTGGAAGCACAGTATTACCTTTTAACTCAACCCAACCCAAACACAGGAATATGCATCTAAGGCCCCCAGGACCTCAAATGAGGTACTTAGCAGCTCACAGGTTGTCAGTCAGAGGCCAACAGAAGAGTCCAGTACAGGTCCAGTTGCCGCTGGTCAGCTGGGTACTTCCAGGAAATGGCCTCTTGTGACTTGTTGTTTTCCTGTAGTCACACAGTAGGTCATTTAGCGGACGTTGGAATTCACATTTTTGTACTAAATACAAGAGAGAGCAGGTCCAGTCCTTCAAGACTCCTCACCGGTCCCAGACAGCAGGTAAGGTCCTCTTCTGATCCAGAATTTGCTCTGAAGTGGGAGCCTAGGGGTGCCAAATTTAAGCCTGCAACCAGCCAGGGTGGTGCGGTGACTTCTGGCAGACCCTATACAATGAAGTAAATGTTCCTGGGACCAACTTCATGCTTAATTTGTGCAGGTGGTTGCCAGTGGTGGCCACCTGCACACATTTTGGACAACCAGCACTTATTTTTCCTTAGTAGATGCTTTCACAATATTAGGAAGTCCACATAATTTCCTTGTTCACATTGAACTTTCCAATTCGAATTTCATGTATCTGTAGTCCCTCTTTTGTTTTCAATTAGTTTCCATATCTCGTTTTTCAATTAATTTCCAGACGTTGGTTTGTTTTTCCATTGAGTTCTTTTTATTAAGTATCCAATTCCATCACATGTAAAACAAACCCAGACAGCGCGTTTCATTCCTTAAAGGGACTTCATCAGGGCATTTGATTTATCCTCCTACTCAAATTTCTTCTTCTCCATTCATTCCCAGTTTAAATGTCTGGGCTCCTTTTGAGCAGCCTTTAGGCATGTGTGTCCTAGTCCTATCCGATCGATCGAAATTAGGTTGCCCTCCTAATATTGTGAAAGCATTTACCAAGGATTGAGTTGTGTAGGTAATCAGAACTCCAGGAGTGGTCATAAGAGAACTACAAGATTGGGATATTTGACTGGTGCCGTCTAGAAACACCACTTCTGGTTGTCTTTTTTAAATCAAAAACACTTATTTTTCCTGTTCAGTCATTTCCTGTGAGAAAGACAGAGAAAACAAAGGGAAAAGAAGAGGAAAAGTCACAAAGGGAAAAAGCAGGAACCTGCAATAGTGAGACAAAGGGGAGAGGCATGTTTGGTAAAGGATTAACTCAAGCAGCATTAACCCCTTCAGTGCCACACCCTTTCCCCCTCCTGTGCCGGGTGTTGCATTAGTGGGTGGGGTTCATGACGAGATAGTCTCATCATGGGCACAGCGCGACCGTGCTCCATGACGAGACTATATCGTCATGGGCACAGAAGAGGTTAACATTCCTTGTCAGGGTCAACAACAAAACGTCACTAAATCTGTGCTTAACCCTCTGGTAACGTGGCACAAAAGCAGTCAGGCTTAACTTAAAGGCAACATATAAAGGATTTATGCAGCAAACAAACAGTAATACAGGGAAAAACTCAACTCAAGGAAAATCCCAAACCAATTTGGAAAACTAGAGTGATACATAATTAATTACTTGAGAGCAACATGACAAAAATCCAATCTGTAGATTTGGAGATGTGCAAATTTAAAGATTTTAGATCAAAGTAGTGCCAAATGGTGCAAAGCGCCAACTGAGGGAATCTGTTCGCTCTGGACCATGACAAAGTCATAAGTTCAGGCTGACTCCGATGGAGTGCAGACTGGGGTCAGGACCAAATTTGACCTGCTGAGGATTGTAACTTATGTCCTTGGTGTGCTGTCTATGCAGCATTGCTTTGCAATGCTTTACGTTGTCGTGCACCGGTTCTCATGAAGCTATGTGGTGAGGACTTGCGGCCTTTGTGCCCCTCTGTGATGGTTCCAATGAGCTATGCAGCGAACATCGCTTGGCATCAATTCCGATGAAGCTGTAGCTTTGACCAATGATTTACTGTGCTGCATGTCGCTCGGCATCAGTTCCAATGAAGCTTGCAACTGTGCGGTGATCTTTGCAGGGCTTCATGTTACTTTGCACTGGATTTGATGGACCCTTCAGTTAGGCCAGGAGGAGCTCCCTCTGATGCCTGTCAAGGGCCCAGGACTAAGGGGCATATTATCAAGCACGGCGTTAAAATTATCACCGCTTTAGCGGCAGAAAACTGCCGCTAAAGCCGCGATAATGGGCTTGATAATATGCCGCAGAGAATTCCAATAGGAGCCCATGTTGACACCAGAACATGAGCTTCTATGGGAATTCTCAAGGGCATATTATCAAGCCCATTATCGCCGCTTTAGTGGCAGTTTTCTGCCTCTAAGGCGGCGATAATTTTAATGCCGTTTCTTGATAATATGCAGCCCTTCGTTTTGAGGCACATTAATTAAGTCCCCTTTGAACAAACAACGACTGCTGCTGCACTGTGCAGAACGTGCTAGACTGGGTGGCCCCACTCTCACAACTCTCCTTAATTGAATTACCCAGCCTTTTCATATTCAGTTTGCTCACCCTGTCCTGAAGATTATCTCGATTAACTGAGATTGAAACGCTGTTGACCCCCTATAAAGAAGAACTCTTTACATTCTATTTAAAATTCATGAGGAGTACTCCTATATGTTGTCAATGCGATGTTTATGTTTTAAAGTCACCGTCACTTTTGCACGTCACGCTTTTTCGTCACTTACTTATGTGAGCACCTGATTTTTGAAAAATCTTTCTAAAAATAAATAACTTACGTTATTCTGATCTTCATGTCCCTGTGCATATTACTTATCGCTCCCTGAGATATTGATTATCAAGTACAACTGTGGTACCTTGTCACCTTAACGGAGACTACCTACCTTGCACCTTGTTAGCCATTTCCGAACCACTGTCTTCTGAAATATAAGTCCTATAGAAGCTCATCTGCATAACCCTCCAACTGTTACCAAGATGCTGAATGGCCCCTTTGATACAGTTTAGACTGATTCCCAAATAGAAACAAAGGCCTTAGGTGTGGGGAGTTGTTCTGTTCGCCCAACAGGAAGACCATCTAGACAATGCCCAAAGTCCTAATTAACTTAAAAGGGGCCTGCCCTGACACAGGCAGATGTAGCTAACACTTGAGCATGCACCTCCTTTGTACATCTGGTTAGCCAGGTGCCAATCCCAGTGGGAGAGGAACAGCCCCCAGAATCACTTTTGGGGGACCACAGAAGAAGGATTGCTAATTTCTCTGGCCACAACTCAGTTGTGGAAATAGGAGTTCTGTACAGGGGAAGAAAGGTTCTCTCATGTTGGTTGTAGCTTGAGATGGACACTGTGAGATTGTTTGCAGTAGGACAAACCAGATCTGCTGTAAAAGTGTGTAAGATTACCCCTAAGAACCTGTTCTCTACCAGTTAGAGAAGAGCCACCTACATGTTAGCACCAGGCTTAAATGTGGCAGAGGCATCCCTTCAGAACATTAATGTCACAGTAGAAAACAGACCAAGGACTGCACCTGCTGTTGAGACCTGTAAGGAGAACCGAAAGGCTGGATCAGCTACCACTTGTACCCAGGACAAAGAAGTGGACTCTAAGGGTCTGTTGGTTGACCTTCTGTTACTTTACAAGGACACAAGAAGCTGCTAAAAGCCCTTTTTCCTTAAGAGCCTAGCTGGCTATTTCCAAATGGAGCTACCCTGGGCCCTGCTGGTGGCTTCTGCTGGAGTGAGTCTTGAGCTCCAAGTCCTGTCCTTGTGGTCCTGGGACTCATGGCTTTGTCAAAATGTACTCCTCCTAGCATCCTTAAAAACCTGGGACTTAGAAATGTTTTGATTCCAAAGAACCCACTGAGGAGCAGGACAAACCTACCAAGTCAATCCTATAAAGGTGCATTGCCCCGGAGCCAAAGATTCATTTTGCTCCTGCTCAGAGCTTTTCAATAGCAGCAAATCCATTTCACCAGGATGGCTATCCAGCCTTGTGGAGCTTTATTCCTTGTCCTTCTGCCAAAAAGTTACTGAAGGTAGAAATCATCACCAGGGAAAGGTGCCAGACATAGACGGACAGCAAAGTGCCATCCTTGGGAGCATATTTGTAATTTCTTCCACTTGAAGCTTCCTCCCCAAAAGTCAATGACTTCACCGGGACGTTGTGTGACAACTATCTGGCATGTTGTAACCCATCTCATACACAGCCAGCTACCTTGCCCTGCTGCAGATTTTTTACTTCAATTTTGGAGTAGGGGTACCATGGTCTGCCTTTTAATCGCACCTCGGTATCCGACAGGGGGAACCAGAAGACTGCAGCTGGCGTTTAGCACTTTTGGCGGGGGAACAACCTTTACAACGCAACTTTTACAACGCACTACCGTTACAACGAAACTGTTACAACGCGAGTGCATTGACAACACAGGACATTACAATGCAAGTCTTTACATCGACTTGCACTAGATGGCGTGCTAACATTAAAAATAGTGTAGTTTACTATCCCAACACCTTCCCTACTGTTACGTGGACTGGAGTTGGAATAGTAAATTACACTTTTTTAATGTTAGCACGCCATCTAGTGCAAGTCGATGTAAAGACTTGCGTTGTAATGTCCTACGTTGTCAATGCACTCGCGTTGTAAAACTTTCGTTGTAACAGCATGCGTTGTAACAGCATGCGTTGTAACGTCATACATCCCTTTTGGCGCTATTTTCATTAAAAACTTTAATCATTAATTTCTCCAGTTCCTCTTATTGGATTTATGCCGTTTTGGTGTGTTTTGTTCACTAAATTATTCTCTATTTTCAGAAATGGGAGTGGGATTTTTATTGTGTTGTGTTTTTGATTTTTTAACTGTTTTGGTACTTCTCAATGCTCTACAAATTTTCTTAAGTGTGTCTGCTCTGTCATAGTTATCAGAGGTTGAGCTCAGGTTTAAATTACTGAAACCTTTACTGAACCTAACTCGAATAGTGACATTATTATAAATGGAGGAATAGCATTCACCCCAACCACTTTCTCACTCAAGCTAAATGGGTACTGCCAAAATCTAGGGGGACATTACATAAAAGATTGTCATTTCCTACATCGTTACTATACCAGTAGGAGAACTTCCCAACCCCATGGGAGTTCTCATTGCTGAGGTTGAAAAACCTCGAAAGACCAACAGCATTCGCATAGTCAGTCCCAGGGCAGGGTTCCACCATGATTTCCATGCCCTGTAGGGAAATGGATCATCCAAACAGATTTAAATTCTCTCCCTGCATTTGCCTGAACCACCTGAGAGGCCTATGGTCTGGCTGCACCCGTAAGTAAATACAGGGGCCTTACTTTCTTTAGCTAACAGAGCACTGCAAATGTTTCTATTTCAACTGCAGTCCACCTCTGCACCCTGGGTAGTAGCCATATGCAGATGTATGCTAAAGGTTGATCTAGGCCCTTTTCATTAGTCAGTGAGAGAACTGCCCCAATTCCAGGCTTTTCCATATCTGTCTGCACCACAAATTTCTTGCTGAAGTTGTATACCTTGAAATTTGATTTAAAGTATATGGACTCCTTCAGGGTGACAAACACCTTTTGACATGCATCGGTCCATGTGCATTTACTGGTTGTTTCTTGGACATAGGTTCAGTAAGGGGTGCAACAATGCTCCCATACCCCTTCACAAACAAGAAATCTCTCATTTGGGTCTGTGGCTTGGGATGCTCCTCAGTTGGAGACCTCAGTTGGAGGGACTCCACGTAACCTCCTCCAATTTGGTGGCTCAGGTACGCCATAGAACCCTGACCTATCTGGCACTTACTTTCCTTAATCATCAGCCATCCCTGTTGTAGCACCTGGACCACTCCTTTGAGGTGGATCAGGTAGTTCTCCGAGCTGGAGCTGAATACTGTAATTTCATCTAAAAAGGTGGTGCTGAATTCTTCCAACCCATTCCTCCATCCCAGTCATGACCCAGTTGACCAACCTCTGGAAGGTGGCAGGGACATTCTTTATTCCAAAGGGCATTACCCAGAATTAGAAATGTCCCTATGGCATGGAGAATCTGGCCATGACACCATTCTGCACTATACATAACTCTGCCTGGGTTGGTTCTCCGCAGTTTATCACCCGGCCAGCTCAGGCAGATCTCGCAGGGAAGATACATAATCTCTTGTAGGTATCAGATCCTCGCCTTCAGGGTTGGGTTCTTCTCAGACCGTGGGAATCCTAGGTTCTAGCTTCCCATGCCCCCTGCCCTCTCTTTTCTTGGCAAGAAACTGGGCCACTGTCTGAGGCTCCAGGTCCCTCTGACTCCCCTGATGGACTGCCATGGACTGTGTGCACCCAGTCAGCCAATTCCAATATAGCAGCATGGTACATGAGTAGTATGTTAAGGGTCATTTTCCAGCAGACAATCAGCAGGCAGATCTAGACCCACTGACCCCACTCCAGGGAAACCATTCCCACAGGATAGTGACTGACTTGGTTGTCACCAGTCACTGCTTGGTGGATTACATCTGGGATAACCTGCTCTGCAGACATCAGCTGACACTTCAGAGTAGTCACACTGACTCCTGTGTTTTTCAGAGCCTTCTTTCAATGATGGTAGGCCACTGCATCTACTTTTTAGTGTTATTAGGTGTGTGGGCCTTAGGTACTGTCTCTTTGTCACCTAAGGACACTAATAAGAGTGATCCCTGCCCATTTTCCAATGTGAATATGGGCAATTACCTACCCCAGTACTACACTGGCAGTCCCCAAAGTGGGCTTACTGTTGGGGGGCTACTTGGGACATCCTGAGTCCCTTTTCTTGTATCTTATCTCTCAACAGTAAGCATCTGGGCTGGTAGGGCACCATGGGTTTCTAATTAGGGGTGGGCAGAATTTGCATAGTCGGGCTACGCAAAGCTCCGCAAAATGGTAAAAAATCTCTGCGAGCTCGCAAAATTTCCACGAACACGCGGAATTGCTTTTTCTGCCCATTGGCGATGCTTTTTTCCTGTTCGCGAACACTGTTTGCGTGTTCAGGGAGAAATTTCTCTCAAACAGGCATTTTGAAAGTGCGAACAAGCATAAAATTCCACGAAGCCGCGGATCACGGAATTTTCGTCAATTTCACGTTCTCCACGGAACGCGAAATTACCCAAATTCTGGAAATTCCGCAAGCGGAACAGAATTTACCGCCCAGGCCTAGGTTTCTTACCACGAAACCCACCCTTCTTCATTTTGGCATTAGAATGGGAATCCCTCCCCTTTAAACTGATTTAGGGCTCTTTACAGACCTCATTAGAACTATCCCAGATTAAAAATAAATTATTGAAGATGCACTCTTTCTAATTGTACCGCTCATCATAATTCTTTACTTTACTACCCTTCAGCTAACCTTCCAGTGCCTTTCTAGAGGAGTCTACAAAATGCAGACCAGTGTACCAGCTTCTGGCGATCCCTGATCTATGAGTGATACTTTTTGGGGGGCAGAGAATTGCCAATGAGGACTTCTTTCATCAAGGAATACCTAACCTGTTCAGTGGCATCTATGACTAATAGTGTATCACTCCCAACAATGGACATGTGCTTCAACAGACTACTCCCGCAGTCCTACTATGAGACTCTATGCATGTGCAAGGTCACCTCATTTGCTATAAATGATTTCTCAATGTCATCCCTCACCACATAACTGAGCACCAGGGGATATGTTTATGAGAACGAATGCATTGCCGCAGTAACACAGCGATGTGTCAGAAAAAGTTGCACTCCAATACGAAAGATTCACGCAACATAAATGCACAGTATTTACGGTATGGTACACCATTTCGTAAGGTCCCAAAGTGAGTCAACAATATTGATGTATCAGTAGGATGGAAGGAGCAAAGGATTGCAACATATCTGCTGCCAAAGCGATGCTATGCTGATTTGTGTGGCGTAAAGCAATTCTTACGTGCCCCAAATCAGCTTTGATTCACATTGGAGAGCATAATGCATTGGAAAGCATATAATAATTATGCATTGCAAAAAAATATTTTTGCCAAAACAGCATAAGGAACAATTGGAGGGAGCTGCAAGCACCAGCAGTGAGGACCACAACCCTAACACCAGCCAATATGTCCAGACAGAACCACTAGGAAAGAGGAAGTGAAATTTCAGTGAGGAGTAGAACCAAACGTTAATTACTGAGGTGACTAGGAATGAACACCTTCTCTTTGTCACCTCCAAATTGCCAATAGGATAGAAATAAGCCATTTGACAGTCCGTAGTTGATAAGATAAACAGTGTAGTGTGAACAAAAAGGACAGTGCCAGAGTGCAAAAAGCACTGGCATGATTATAAGCGTAGGACCAAGGAGAAAATGGCCAAGAATCTGAGGGCAGCCATGTCGACCAGAGGAGGAGTACCTGAGGACCAGGAGGAGCTGGAATCCTTGGAGGAGCAGCTGACGTCTGTCATCCCAGAAGAGTTGATAGCAGGAGTGGAAGGACAGGACTGTGCTGGGGTCAAGGACCTGGAAGACATACAGGGTATGTGGTAACAAGTCATTATATGGTTAAAAATGTCATGCAGTGCAGCGCAGCAAGGTAGTTTGCTGTGCTGCTCTGCGTTGTGTGCACGGGAAAGGGCAGGAATATCTCACATGTAAATATACACATCACCTATATGTTAGTTGTTTTTGCCTAGTGAAATTTTGTTCAGCCCTGTCCAGTCCAGTTCAGCCCAGCCCAGCCCTTCCAAGTTTGTCAGGTCCATGCATGAAGTGCTGTCCCAGACCAGGTTTCCTTTCAATACTGTCACTTGTAGTGGAAGGTATAATATGAATGGGCAGGCGTACAAGTCACACAGTACATAGCAAAAAAACAAACCTGGACTGGAGCTGCACATCATGCATGGGCCCTGACCACCTGCCTAACCTGAAAGTGATACTGCAGGCCCCCTTGCAGCATCAGTCAAGTGTGTTTGTCTTGGGGCTGGGCAGCCAAAAGTGGTGTGTAAAGTAATGTAATGGGGTTGTCAGAGGATTAACTTCTCACCTGGGAGGGATCAATGTGTTGAGTATGTGAAGGCTCTTCAAATAGGATCATGTGAAGAGCCACGTGTACAGTCACTAGCATAAGCTAGGTATCCAGGATGAAGGACAGGTGTTGTTGATGGTTGGAGGGCCTCGTCATGTGGGCAACCAGGGTAAGTAAATATTATAGATTATCATCAATATTATCTTTTGAGGTTCAGCATGAGCCATAACTCTCACATACAGTTAGGCATGTTTATTGATTGCATATTGTGACAAAGGTTGGATGGTGTAGTTGTCACCAGAGATCCAAAGTATGATCTGGGTGTCATCAGTGTGTGAGAGTAAGTTCATTTGCTTGGCCTAAATGATGATTGCCAGAGGATTCATGTTCAGGTACAAGTGAGCAGGGCTGAGTGAAGCGATTTGTGATACTTAGAAGATGACCAACTTGGGTGATGACGAAATGCTGTGAGCTTCTGTGGTTTATATTCCCAAGTGTGACAGTGCTTATTCCCTTCAGAGATTATTCACATTGCCTATTGTTCTGGACTCCGGAGATGACTGTGTGCGCTGTGACATCAGATGATTACATACACATACGTAAACCATGGTAAGAACATGCCCATACCCATTCCTGGAGTGTAGCAAGGCTGCTTCCTGAGAAGAGTTGTATGGATGTGTGTCAAATATGAGCCCATGGCCATATGACTGCCCAAAATGCATGCAATACAGCACTGCAAGGCAGATTGGCATGGTGTATGGTGTTAAAGGCAGAGTGCTTGCCAAAGTCTAAGAGATGACTGAACTAACATTACTTTGTCAGGATCTCTGGGCTAACTAATGGCTAGAGGGAATGCAGACACCCTGGTGACATGGTGTAAAATTCTCAGTAGTAGTGTCAGTAACAGAACCTTATATCAAATTAACCATAATATAAAAATAAGCCAAGCAACATGGTAAATGGGGGGGTGTGGCCTGACGCCAATGGGGATAGACGTGTGACTGCGGTACTCCTGGGCAAGCACTGCCATCCAGCGACATTCGGTGATAACCATGACAATCTCACTCCCCCAAAAATGAAGGAAAGATAGTCTTTTGTTTCCCGACCCCCTATGGGCATAACAGGAGACCATTGTAGCGAATTGTAGATTGGCACCCACAAGGCCTTTGGTATATGGCAGATAGTGAAGCTGCCTCCCAAAACGGCGGCCTGCCAAAATCTTGCCCAAGTGATGGATGGTGGGCACAGAATGATTCAGCCGGTGTAGGAATGATCCCCACCCCGGTGTCTCCTATCTGCAACGACCGACTGAGACGGTGAGGAGGCTGTGATAAAAGTACTGAATCGGCTGCGAGAGTAGTGAGCTGCACTTGGCAGGGGGCCCTGGTTTCGGTGGACACCAACTGGGGCTCGGAGCCAGCAGCACAAGTAGACTGATTGGGACTGAGGTGGGATATGGGCGTTGGTGGCTGTCTGGGGCTGGCTTCCCCTCTCATCCCTCAGCAGCCCGGAGCTAGGGGTCATGACAAAGCTGCACTACACAATACCGAGCACTGAAGACCTGGCAGAGAGCCAGCAACCAGTCCCCAGGTACCATCCTGGAAGGGCATAGCGATATATAGAATGTCGACCCCATGGCCACACCTGACCCCCCATGCTGTGCCTGACAGTTGTGAGTGACATGGGAGCAATGGGAGGCATGGCGGATTGGAAGGCACAGGGGTGACCAGGGTTGATGACCTCTTTCAGGATGGTAACCTACTGTCCTTCAAAGAGCTCTCTGATATCTATAACATGCAGCCAGGACAGTTTTTGTTGCATAGAGTGTTGATAGACACTGTTAGGGACCATTAGCGAGCTGGCCTAACAGAGCAGCCTATCCACCAGAGCAGTCGGGTCTTATATACAGTGACAGGCAGGAGAAGGGCAGTGGGGCTTCTATACCAGGCAATCAGAGAAGATATCAATTTAGTGGAGTTGAAACAAAGTTGAGAAGAGGCTGTGGGCCGACCTATCCTGGATACAACTTGGACTAAAATATTAGCTGCAGTGCCCAAGATCTTGCGAAATGCACAGTTTAAGCGAATTCATTTTTACTGCCTGCATAGGCCCTATCTAACCTTGAGGAAAATGAAACAGATCTACGGGGCCTAGGATGTTGTATGTCCGAGATGTGGGAAGCAAGGAGCGGTGATGATTCACATGGTATGGACATGCCCTATCTTGTAAGAGTATTGGGAAGGGGTAATGAAGTGTATAAATAAAATCACTGACAGAACGATTCCATGTGGCCCCTAAAATTTCACCTGAGGTGATTCCCTCAGCCACAGAAAAATAAAGTGACAACTACATTTGTAGACCTGGCCCTGATGCTAGCCAGAGTGAAATCACAAGGCAGTGGAATGCCACAACTAGCCCCCTTGTAGGCAAATGGATTGGCACACTATTAATATGGGCATGATACCAATGGGCCACCCTATTACGAGAATCCAGACAAGGCCGCTGAACCATAGATAAAGCAAGAGCATGGAACGTACTTGTAGAGTATCGGAGACACCAGACATAGACTCTCCTGACAGTTCCATACACATGGATCAGCATAGTGACCATCATGAGAATATCCATAATAGTGAGATAAATGGGGAGGCCTGATAGTAGCTAACTGGGTGTGCACAACCGACGCAAGCCACAAGCAATGTACATGTTATAATGATGTTAAGCTAGTGGGGTGACAGGGGAAGGCACAGGGAGGGGGTTAAACCTGAAGTTATGGGGGAATGGTGTGCACAAGGTGCTGTAGCAGAGCAATCAAATGGACATTGAACAGAACTAATATCCATGGTACAATGAATGTTAGATTAAAAGAACAATGCTCATAGCATGTATGTAAAATACTGGGGAAACCATCCGCTGTGAATTTGATTGTCTTATTGTAAAACTATACCATTTTGTTTTTTAAAAAACATTGTAAATGGGGCCCTTCCCTCCCCTCACCCTGTCAGCCAGGGCAGGCCAGCAAGCTGAGTAACTGTGTTTCAATGTGTGGTATGACACAAAAATAGCCCCCTTGTCACACAATCGTTGTGTGACAGAGATTGTCATGTTCTAGGCAACAACAGTGTTACTTGCTCTCATTTACTGTTTGTAACACATGTTCAACACATCTATGTGTAACATAAAGTGAATGAAAAAAAAGTCTGTACGTCACCAAAATTACTAATGTTAACATCTATAATAGATCATCATTAACATGTTACAATTTCGTGCAGAGGGACAAGCAACACCTCCTGTCCAGCAGCCTGTCCTGGATGACCAACCTCTTGATGATGAGATCCTGCCCCCCCATGGACAATTACACCTTTCAGCAACTCCTGGACTTCATAGAATCTCCTTCTCCAGACATGACAAGGGATGACAGTGTTGCATGGTCTCCCTCCAAAGGAACTGCCATCCAAAGGACATGCCTCATCTGCCAGTTCAAGACTAGCAGCGAATTCTGAGGACCACTTAACTGTCTTCCAACAGAGAGTGGTAGGAGTCCAGCAGCAAATGGCGGATGAGTTGTGAGCATTGCTGGAGACCATTGTGGGCACCCATAGAAGGAGTCCTTAGGTACCGCAGTCCTAAAAATATACATCAGAGGCAACTAAAGGCACATACCCTTGCCTCCATAGTATGGTTGAGTCCCTAGTTGACATTGCTGGTGTCATGAGGCAAGAACAACAGGCCTCAGCATCTGACACCAGTGAGGTTGCCACCAAGCT
Source organism: Triturus cristatus (assembly GCF_964204655.1). Classification (NCBI taxonomy): domain Eukaryota; kingdom Metazoa; phylum Chordata; class Amphibia; order Caudata; family Salamandridae; genus Triturus; species Triturus cristatus. Next base: position 626,873,074 of record NC_140580.1, on the reverse strand, counting down.
GGGGACCATCATTAACATCATGTCATCTATGGACCGCAAGTTGGATCCCTGCATAGCAGAAATGGGCGCTCTCCATAGCGAAGTTGTTGCATTGCTGAGAAGCCATCAATCTCTTGTCAGCGCTGTGCTGCCTTCCTTGCTGGCACAGACAAATGCTGGCTGGGACAGGGGAGCCACATCTTCTGCCCCTGATGTGTGTATGCTTCAAATGCCACCCACACAAACACCACCAACTGCAGGGGAGGCACAACACCCATCATGGGAGGAAGATAATGACTTGCCAAGTTTCAGTCAGAAAACTGCCAGGTAACATTTGTCTGTGCCCCCTGGCCAGTTTCTCAGTGGTCCTGCTTATCATCATGCCTCCTCCTTTGCCACCCAGTACTGTACCTTTTTGTTTGTACACCTGCTAATCTTATCCACTTGTGGACTACTGCGGAGGCCTACCTTCCCTAATCGCAATTTGCACCTCGTCACTGATATTCTCCTCACTTCCACAAGTCTCATGAAACGTCTCCCAAACGGACTCTATCTGGACATCCTTTGCTCACTATCAATGTTGGTGTTGTGGCCACAAACACTGTTTAAAATACTTATGCTGAATCATCCAGATCTGTAAGTAAATGTGCTACTATAAACCAGAGTGTTGTATGTATGTTTCATAAAGGACTAACTATACCATGGTGGATGGGTATTATCAGAACCCCCTTCTAACCATCTCAAGGAGAGTGAGCCAAAGTCACTAGCACCTGCTCTCTTTGGATATGCACCAACTCCAAGTCTATACACTGTAATGGAATAATGTGTTGGCTCCCAATGGACCATCGGGGTGTGAAAATAAGATGCTGCTACACGACTCACACACAGTGAAAAGCCCTAGGAAGCATGCAAATGCCTATCTGCTACAAAGGGGATGGTGAGGGGTTGTGAAGCATGTGAGCCAATAACACAGTTACACTCATCAGCTTGTATCTAGCGCAATATGCATGACAATTTGATAATGTGATCAAACACATATGACAGCCTCAATGCTCTCACGGAAGAGATTCTAAAGTACATAAATCATCATGGTTGGACTGATAATAGGCAGATACCCATGATTATACCTCATAATTAGCATCATACATGTGCACACAGTGATGTACCATGGCAGTCCTAAACCTTGAATATCAATATGAAAGAAATGTGAGGGTCATTGTTGTGGCTCTGTGTCAACTGACAAATTGTGGTGAAAGCTACACTGGTATACGTAGGGTAAATGTGTTCCTCTGCCTGAGAGTCCTCACAAGTTTTGAGGCTGAGTATACCACACATGACATCTATTGCAAAAAATACACACATATTACTGTATACGAGCCAGACCTCAGAACCAGGACCAAAGCAACACCTCTCCAGGGGAAGAGGACATGGGAGACTTCATGTGCTTGAACTTAGCAAGTAGTCAAACAAAGTGACATGCAAGTAGTGCCACACTCAGCAAGCAGTGAATGTCAATGATGATGGAGGTTTTTTAGGCAGGTGTGGACACACCCATGTGCAAGTAACCAGCCAACAACAATGACCAACTTGTACAATGGTGAAATGGTGTGTGCAGTAGGGGCAAGCCCCGGTATGTGTCCCAGCACAGCAGGAATATTTAATCTGTGGTGACAAAAAACATCCCAACTATACATGCTGTATTTCTTACAAACATAGTGCTACTGTAGGTGACTATCTGTGTTGGCCTGTGTGTATACTGGTGCTGAGACAGAATATTAAGTTGGAAATGTCGGCTTACACAAATATCGAATTGGAAATATCAGAATTCAGAAATATCAACAGCAAGAATATCATGGTCAAGAATATAGAATTTAAGGTAAGAAATATTGTTTTTAAAAATATAGAAGTCATTAATATTGTTTGCAAAAATATAGATGTTTAAAATATATATTTTTTTAATTAGTGTTATGTATTTTATTTTATATTTTAAATGTATGTTTTTTGTATAAGTATTGTTTATGTTTTTTTATGTCTGTTAAATTTTTAGTAGTTATGAATTTTATTTTATTTACATTTTTCATTTTTTAGTTCTGTTGCGGGTTGTGGGTTTATAGGGGAATAGGGTGGGAAGTAATTTTATAATAATTAAGGCTCCCTGTTATCCGTTTTAATGGATATTTACAGATAAATACAGACAGAAAACAATGGGGCCCATTAGCATGGTGGGTGGATTGCCACCGCCTGACCGGCGGCGGTGATCCGCCTGCCAAAACACCCCGCCGGCCAATTGCCCACTGGGCGGAAAAGGCCTGCAATATGGGCACCGCCATCCATATTATGATGTTGGCGGTTAAATGCCTTTCCATGGTGGAGACTCCGCCATGGATAGGCATGCAGTGTTTACTTTGGGGGCCCGTTGCGGGCCCCCAGGGGTGTGGGGGGGTAGGGGATGCACTTGGGGGGTACCCATGGTACCCCCATACATTGGCATACGCAAGGTGACAGGCACCGAACAGTGCCTGTCATGTTGTGCATGCCAATGCACAACATGCATTCACAACATTATGGCGGGTGCTGCTCACAGCACCGCCCGCCACAATGTTGTGTGTGCAGGATGCGACCGCCACAGTGGTAGTCGCATACTAATTGGCGGTGCGGGACAGCTGCACCACTGGAGGCCAGTCCCAGCACCGCTAGGGTGGCAGGCGGACTAAAGTCCGCCCGCCATCCTAATCGACCCCAATGTGTTTTCTCTCTGCATTTATTTTTAAAAGTGGATAAATACAGAAAATCGTGCTCCTTTTAAGTGACTCTTCATGCTGTCTTTGATGATTTATAGGCCAACAGCTGAGCATTTGGACAGCATGGGCAATTAAAAAAAAGGATGAACTATATTTAAATAACAGCATTTGTCAACATACATCAATGGTATAATGCTAGTATTTACCAGTGGATGTATGGTTATGTAAAATTTGACAGCTTAAATAGCTAAAACATGACAGATATCAAAGTATGAGTGAGCATCTATCAGTTAAATAAATATGGAAATGCACAGTTTTTCAACTTCATTTACACACAAAACACAAAATAAACATGGATTAATACAGATAAAAATGACCAAATAATAAATATGATGGAACTGTTAAAAAAAGAAATACCATAAAACTGGTAGCCCTAATTATAATAAATTAATGACTATTTTTTTTTATTTAGCTTTTTTATCGTTAATTGTGGTAAGTAATGTATTTGTGATTAATTATTATTTGGTTGTTAATTATCAATAATTAATTCATTGATAATTAATTATGGTAATTGTGTGATTTTTTTAGGTGTGGGTTGTGGGGTTTATGGGGTGAAGGGTGGGAAGTAATTTATGTTTATTTTATTTTATTAATTAATAATTTGTTGGTAATTAATATTAATTAATTGAAAATTCAATAGGGAATTTGTGTCATTCATTTTCGGTGTGGGTTGTGGGGTTTATAGGGGTAAAGGGTGGGAATAATTTGTGTTTAATTAATGAAAATTTGGTTGATCATTAAAATAAATTAATTTATATTTAATTAGGATATTTGTTATTATTTTTGTGTGTGTGGGTTTTATTGGTATAGGGGTACAGTGTGGGGAGTAAATTAATGTTACTTACTTTATAATTAGATGTTAAATACAATTAGTTTTTTAATTGAAAATAACTTTTAATTGTGTAATTATTTTAGCTGTGGGATGTGGGGATTATAAGGGTAAAGTGTGGGAAGTGAATCATTTTTTTGAGGTTTCATTTTTTTTAATTATTATTTTTTTTGATTGGTAATAAATGACGTTAGTTGAGTAAGTACTTTTCTTCATTTATATGTGGGTTGTGAATAGTGTAGTGTTAAAGGGTAGGGAAGAAAATGTATGTAATAAGTATTGTTTTCGTTTCTAAATAATTTTTAATTACAAATCTTTATTTGTTTGGAATGTTTTCTTTATTTAATGTAATATTTGTAGGTATTTGTTACATGGATTTAACATTATAATATTTTTTTTTATTTTTTATATTATACATATTGGTATTTGAATTTTTAACATGTTTATATATTTTTTATTTATTTCGCTTTTTAAATATTTGTATTGCTGTTAAAATTATATTTGTTTTGAACTGACTGGAGTGAGAGCATTCATTGTTACTCCTCTGCAATGTAACACTTTCCCTACTGTTGCACTCACTGGAGTTGGAATAGTAATTTTTACGCCTTGGTTATCCGACACTTTCCCTACTGTTACATTCACTGGAGTGGGAATAGTTATTTTAACAACTCTGTTATCTAACACTTTCCCTACTATTGCACTCACTGGAGTTGGAATAGTAATTTTACCCCTCCGCTATCCAACACTTTCCCTACTGTTGCACTCACTGGAGTGGGAATAGTAATTTTATTTTTTACCCCTCCGCTATCCAACACTTTCCCCACTGTTACACTCACTGGAATGGGAATAGTAATTGCTACCCCTCCGCAATCCAACACTTTCCCTACTGTTGCACTCACTGGAGTGGGAATAATAATGTTTACCCCTCCGCTATCCAACACTTCCCCTACTGTTGCACTCACTGGTGTAGGAATAGTAATTTTTTACCCCTCTACTATCCAACACTTTCCCTAATGTTGCACTCACTGGAGTAGGAATAGTAATTTTTTACCCCTCTACTATCCAACACTTTCCCTACTGTTGCACTCACTGGAGTGGGAATAGTAATTTTTTACCCCTCCGCTATCCAAAACTTTCCCTACTGTTGCACTCACTGGAGTGGGAATAGTAATTTTTACGCCTTGGTTATCCAACTCTTTCCCTACAGTTGCACTCACTGGAGTGGGAATAGTTATTTTTCCCTGTCTGCTATCCAACAATTTCCCTACTGTGACACAATCCAAGGAGTGGGAACAGTAATTTTAACAACTCTGTTATCCAACACTTTCTCTACTATTGCACTCACTAGAGTTCGAATAGTAATTTTTACCCCTCCGCTATCCAACACTTTCCCTACTGTTGCACTGACTGGAGTGGGAATAGTAATTTTATTTTTTACTCTCCGCTATCCAACACTTTCCCCACTGTTGCACTCACTGGAGTGGGAATAGTAATTTCTACCCCTCCGCTATCCAACACTTTCCCTACTGTTGCACTCACGGGAGTGGGAATAATAATTTTTACCCCTCCGCTATCCAACACTTTCCCTACTGTTGCGCTCACTGGAGTAGGAATAGTAATTTTTTACCCCTCTACCATCCAACACTTTTCCTACTGTTGCACTCACTTCAGTGGGAATAGTAATTTTGTACCCCTCTACTATCCAACACTTTTCCTACTGTTACACTTACTGGAGTGGGAATAGTAATTTCTACCCCTCCGCTATCCAACACTTTCCCTACTGTTGCACTCACTGGAGTGGGAAATTTAAGTTTGAAGATTTTAAAATAGTTTAATGTTTTAATATATAATAGAATGTTTTTTAAAATTATATTTTATGTTATTGGTAAACACACATATATAAAGTAAATATATTTGAATTATAATGTATGTGTGTTTAACTTTTTTAAAGTTTCTTTATTATATTTGTTTAATTTATATTAAATCTACTTTATATTTTTATATTAATTTTATTATTTAACATATTTATTTTTTATTTTTTATTTATATATAATATATATATATATATATATATATATAATATATATATATATATATATATATATATATATTTATATCTGTCCAAGTTACTCCGTAGCGTCCTCAATCTATAAGGGGTGGCGCGAGACCGGCGGAGAAACCGGTATTTAAATATAGTTCCAAAACGAAGTCCCACTCGCGCACTCGGAGTCTACTGACACAATAATCCAGGCTTAGTTCAATTCCAAAAGGGGGTTTATTTCAGTCATAAACCCGCCGTGACGCGTTTCGCCACCGTAGTGGCTTGTTCACACAACATTTGTGAATAAAGATTGCCAATACATACATTTCCGCGTTACTGGTTCGTAAACATAGTAAAAGGACTATAACATTTGCACCAACAATGACTGCAACATAAGCGCCATCTTATAATGTAGTTTTAAACCATTCTCATTGGAATATGGTTGCATCTCATTTTATGCAAATGTATATTATTATCGCATATACAGGACTTCTTGTAGCCTCAATAAAACATCCTAAAAGTTGCTAATTTTTATTGCTGTAATATTTGCCAGGGATCATTTCTTTGAAATAGCGAAGTGTTTGGATCGCCTAAATATTTCTACTTATACTTTCGTGAATTGCCCCATAGTCTGATCCTTACGTTACTGGGTTTAAACACTAAAATGTGTGTAGGTTTAAAAAAATGAATGTGTTGCAATGTTACCCTAATTAGTGGGTGTGTATTCAGTCATATAATCTTTGGTGGAATGATTATAACCATTGCGAAGTGTGCGGATCTCCTACCCAGTTTCGCTCTTCCTTACGTGATAGTGCCCCATTTAATGATCCTTTATGCTACTGGGTTTGGGACATTGAAAAAAGGGGTTCCCAAAACGTGTTTTCCCCATGCAATTTTCCATAGGGACCTTTGGTCGCAGCTACAGGTCGAACTGCTTAACGGAATTACACCAAATTTGGCAGAAAGGTAGACCTTGGTTCAGAGTCATGCCTTTTGTTTAAATGGTGTAAATCCGTTCAGTAGTTCCTGAGAAAATCTAAATCAAATTCACATATATATCTGGGCGAAACCTAACCACTCATCTCATCGTGAGATCTGATTGGCTGTCAGCACTTCATCCAAGAAGTGTTGGCAGGCATCTTGAGACCAATACACATGATAGCACCTCATTAAAAAGCATTGCAGTTAATAGAAGGTTTTAAGACTTTAGTTACATTATAAATCATTTGTTGATGGTACCATACTAATTTTAGGAATTGTGGTGTGTTCTAAGGTGATTTTACCATCTGAAAAAGCCTTCTGCTGGGAAATCATGAATCATGTTTGAGAGAAAACTATTTTCTCATGCTTTTCCCACAAAGGTTTGGAAGGTGATCTATAAGCTAAACTGACAGCATATTTTCTGTAAATTCACATTATCTTTCTCAGTCATGTGAGAATGAAGTCTGACATTCTCAGTAAAACATGTACATCCAACAAGGGCAGAGACTGTCAGTTGATTCCTTTGTGTTCTACTGCAGCTTCCCAGAGTGTTCTCAAGAACAACTAGAGCGCTAACAGTCCTACTTATGACAAACATATGGCACACCTGAAGCCATCTTGATTGGAAAAAAGTGGTAACTCTTAAAACATTTAATTTAAAAAGGAACAACATGAAGGGGTCCATTTAGCCATAGAAAGTATGATTAGTACTGCAGAAAGAAAAATTAGGGCACATTTTGAGTGACTTCTCAAATCCTCTTCTATTTCATGACATGCAGACTGAAACATGCACTTTCAATACCAGCAGCAGACTTCCCTGGTGAGCAGTAGCTTTACTACAGTGATCTAATGAGCAACTAGAGTGCTAAAATTCTGAATTTATGACAAATGTGTGACACATCTGAATGCCTTCTTGATGGAATCAAAGTAAAAAACTGAAAGTATTCCTACTAAGGAGACTGTAGTAAATGAGGAAATTAGGAAACTTCATAACAAATAAGACTCCCAAGATGGCCACCAGAGACAAAAGAGCCAAAATATAGCACAAATATCACCCAGATGTAGCCCAAGTATATCCCAATGACAGAATGTCCCAGAGTGTTCTAAAGAACAACTAGAGCGATAACAGTCTTACTTATTACAAAAGTATAGTACACCTAAAGCCATCTTGATTGGAATAAGGTGGTAATACTTAAAACATTTAATTTGCAAAGGAACAAAATGAGGGGGTTCATTTTGCCATAGAAATGATGATTAGTGCTGCAGAAAGAAAAATTAGGGCACATTTTGACTTCTCAAATACTCTTCTATTTCATTAAAAAATTTTGACATGCAGACTGAAACATGCACTTTGAATACCAGCAGCAGACTTCCCTGGTGAGCAGTAGCTTTAGTACAGTGATCTAATGAGCAATTAGAGTGCTATCATTCAGAATTTATGGCAAATGTGTGACACATATGAATGCCTTCTTGATTAAACCAAAGTAAAAACGCATTGAAAATGCAATAGGTCTGGCCCTCGTTTAAGTTAAAGCAATTCTGTTTGTAATTAGGTGGCTTTTTAGCTTTGCTTTTATTAGTGTTTTTCAAACTTTCATGTACATAACATGCATATGTATGCATATATGTATGTGTATATGTGTGTATGCATTCATATTTGTATTTATTTAAATATGCAGATTATATATATGTGTATATATGTATGTATATGTATATATATACGCATACATATATATAAATGCATATGCATATATATATATGCATAAATATATGTGCATATGTGTGCATGTAGAGAGAGGTAGAGGTCTAGAGGTAGAGAGGTAGAGGTAGAGAGGCAGAGAGCAGTAGAGAGAGAGGTAGAGAGAGGTAGAGTGTAGAGGATGAGTAATAGAGAGTAGAGATTGAGTAGTAGAGAGTAGTAGAGAGAGTAGTAGAGAGTGAGTAGTAGAGAGTAGTATAGTGAGTTGTAGAGAGTAGTAGAGAGTGAGTAGTAGAGAGTGGGTAGTAGAGAGTGAGTAGTAGAGAGGAGTAGAGAGTAGTAGAAAGTGAGTAGTAGAGTGAGTAGTAGAGAGTAGTAGAGAGTGAGTAGTAGAGAGTAGTAGAGAGTGAGTAGTAGAGAGTGAGTTGTAGAGAGTGAGTAGTAGAGTGAGTAGTAGAGTGAGTAGTAGAGAGTAGTAGAGAGTAGTAGAGAGAGAGTAGTAGAGTGTGAGTAGTAGAGAGTAGTAGAGAGAGAGTAGTAGGGAGTAGTAGAGAAGTAGAGAGTGAGTAGTAGAGAGTGAGTAGTAGAGAGTAGTTGAGTAGTGGAGAGTGAGTAGTAGAGAGTGAGTAGTAGAGTGAGTAGTAGGGAGTATTAGAAAGTGAGTAGTAGAGAGAGAGTAGTAGAGAGTGAGAGTAGAAAGTGAGTAGTAGAGAGAGAGTAGTAGGGAGTAGCAGAGTAGTAGAGAGTGAGTAGTAGAGAGTAGTAGAGTGAGTTGTAGAGAGTAGTAGAGAGTGAGTAGTAGAGAGTGGGTAGTAGAGAGTGAGTAGTAGAGAGTAGTAGAGAGTAGTAGAGAGTGAGTAGTAGAGTGAGTAGTAGAGAGTAGTAGAGAGTGAGAGGGAGAGAGTAGCAGAGAGTGAGTAGTAGAGAGTGAGTAGCAGAGAGAGAGTAGTAGAGAGTAGTCAAGAGTGAGTAGTAGAGAGTGAGTAGTAGAGAGTGAGCAGTAGAGTGAGTAGTTGAGTGAGTAGTAGAGAGTAGTAGAGAGTAGTAGAGAGAAAGTAGTAGAGAGTGAGTAGTAGAGAGAGAGTAGTAGGGAGTAGTAGAGTAGTAGAGAGTGAGTAGTAGAGAGTGAGTAGTAGGGAGTAGTAGAGAGAAAGTAGTAGAGAGTGAGTAGTAGAGAGAGAGTAGTAGAGAGTAGCAGAGAGTCAGTAGTAGAGAGTGAGTAGTAGAGAGAGAGTAGTAGAGAGTAGCAGAGTAGTGGAGAGTGAGTAGTAGAGAGTTAGTAGTAGAGGGTAGTGGAGTAGTGGAGGGTGAGTATTAGAGAGTAGTAGAGAGGGAGTAGTAGAGTGAGTAGTGGGGAGTAGTAGAGAGTGAGTAGTAGAGTGAGTAGTAGAGAGTAGTAGAGAGCAAGTAGTAGAGTGCAAGTAGTAGAGAGTGTGTAGTAGAGAGTGAGTAGTAGAGAGTAGTAGAGAGTGAGTAGTAGAGAGAGTAGTAGAGTAGTACAGAGTCTCGGTTGTAAGCTAACCGTGGCGTGCAATGGAAGCGATTCACGACCGAGCCAGTACGATGCACGCGTCCAGGTGGTTGCCTTGTCACCCGCAGCCCTACGACTCGGACACAGGGGGAGACCCATGGGTCTCCCCAACACAGGCATGTACGGTGCAGATGGCACCGACGCGTACCCACTGTAGGGGGCGCACTTGTCAGTGACGTACCCATTCAGTTAATGGAGCCCATGTACGCGTCGTACGACCGGCTCCCATTGACTTCTATGGGAGTCCGACCGAACTGAGTCCGGCAGCATACGGCCGCATCGTACTCGCTGGGTAGAGAGTAGTAGAAAGTGAGTAGTAGAGTGAGTAGTAGAGAGTAGTAGAGAGTGAGTAGTAGATAGTGAGTTGTAGAGAGTGAGTAGTAGAGTGAGTAGTAGAGTGAGTAGTAGAGAGTAGTAGAGAGTAGTAGAGAGAGAGTAGTAGAGTGTGAGTAGTAGAGAGTAGTAGAGAGAGAGTAGTAGGGAGTAGTAGAGAAGTAGAGAGTGAGTAGTAGAGAGTGAGTAGTAGAGGGTAGTGGAGTAGTGGAGAGTGAGTAGTAGAGAGTGAGTAGTAGAGTGAGTAGTAGGGAGTATTAGAGAGTGAGTAGTAGAGAGAGAGTAGTAGAGAGTGAGTAGTAGAAAGTGAGTAGTAGAGAGAGAGTAGTAGGGAGTAGCAGAGTAGTAGAGAGTGAGTAGTAGAGAGTAGTAGAGTGAGTTGTAGAGAGTAGTAGAGAGTGAGTAGTAGAGAGTGGGTAGTAGAGAGTGAGTAGTAGAGAGTAGTAGAGAGTGAGTAGTAGAGTGAGTAGTAGAGAGTAGTAGAGAGTGAGAGGGAGAGAGTAGCAGAGAGTGAGTAGTAGAGAGTGAGTAGCAGAGAGAGAGTAGTAGAGAGTAGTTGAGAGTGAGTAGTAGAGAGTGAGTAGTAGAGAGTGAGCAGTAGAGTGAGAAGTTGAGTGAGTAGTAGAGAGTAGTAGAGAGTAGTAGAGAGAAAGTAGTAGAGAGTGAGTAGTAGAGAGTAGTAGAGAGTGAGTAGTAGAGAGAGGGTAGAAGGGAGTAGTAGAGTAGTAGAGAGTGAGTAGTAGAGAGTGAGTAGGAGGGAGTAGTAGAGAGAAAGTAGTAGAGAGTGAGTAGTAGAGAGAGAGTAGTAGAGAGTAGCAGAGAGTCAGTAGTAGAGAGTGAGTAGAGAGAGAGAGTAGTAGGGAGTAGCAGAGTAGTAGAGAGTGAGTAGTAGAGAGTTAGTAGTAGAGGGTAGTGGAGTAGTGGAGAGTGAGTAGTAGAGTAGTAGAGAGGGAGTAGTAGAGTGAGTAGTGGGGAGTAGTAGAGAGTGAGTAGTATAGTGAGTAGTAGAGAGTAGTAGAGAGCGAGTAGTAGAGTGCAAGTAGTAGAGAGTGTGTAGTAGAGAGTGAGTAGTAGAGAGTAGTAGAGAGTGAGTAGTAGAGAGAGTAGTAGAGTAGTACAGAGTCTCGGTTGTAAGCTAACCGTGGCGTGCAATGGAAGCGATTCACGACCGAGCCAGTACGATGCACGCGTCCAGGTGGTTGCCTTGTCACCCGCAGCCCTACGACTCGGACACAGGGGGAGACCCATGGGTCTCCCCAACACAGGCATGTACAGTGCAGATGGCACCGACGCGTACCCACTGTAGGGGGCGCACTTGTCAGTGACGTACCCATTCAGTCAATGGAGCCCATGTACGCGTCGTACGACCGGCTCCCATTGACTTCTATGGGAGTCCGACCGAACTGAGTCCGGCAGCATACGGCCGCATCGTACTCGCTGGGTTGGACTGCAGGACGGTTCGGTCGGTGTGCTTTCCAACCCGGATGGGAATCGGCCCCAGAATGTTAAAACCAACTTTACTAAAAGATGTATTTTATCATTCTGAGTTCAAGCATACTAAATTCGAATTTCTACCATGTTCCCTGAGTCAGTTAGGATTATAAAATGTAATAATCTAACTGCCCATTCTGGCCTATGGAGAACAGGTAGCCTTGCAATTGTGAAAAACGGTAATGGCTGTAATTCACTATTAGGATATGCTACACACAGCAGGGCATGTCCTACCTTATACGTACAATGCACCCTGCCCTAGGGCCTACCATAGGGGTGTCTGATATGAAGAAAAGGGAAGGTTTAGGGACTGGCAAGTGGGTGCACTTGGTCAGTCAGCATGGCAGTACCAGACTGCACATAGGTTCTGCAATGGTAGACCTGAGACACACTTTACAAGCTGCTTCTGTTGGTGGCACAACCAGTGCTGCAAGCCCACCAGCATCATTTGATTTACAAGCCCTGGGCACACATGGTGCACTGTACTAGGGTCTCACAAGTAAATCAAATAACCCAATCATGGAGTCACTACTCAATACATCAATTTAACATAGGGAGCACTTGCACTGTGGCACTGAATAGCAGTGGCACAGTGCCCAAAGCATATAACCAGCAAAAACATATCAAAAACAGAGGAGGCAATCAGACAAAATGGAAAGGAGACTCACGCCAATTATGCCAAGTCTAACACTAGTTGAGTATAAGGATATCCTTAAGGTTAACATTGTTGCTGGGGCACAGCCCTCAGGGATTTATTTATTGTATTTGAATCTGAAAAAATCCAAGAAAGTCACTTAAAATGTTGTATCAGGGTCTTCTATGGAGGTGGGAGCATTCTACCTTCAGGGCCCAAGATTCTTCAATCACCACAGATGCTCCTTTCAAGCCCATATGGGTGATGTCTGTGATATCCATAACATTTTCCTAATTAACACGGTCCAGTCAAATCAACTTTGCTTTCATAATCCTCAAACCTTTTAGTGTGCTCTCAATTACAGTTACGTTACACAAGCAATAGATCTTGGAGTTGGTTCAGTTGATGGTGCAAGCAATTTGTTCTGGACAAGCAGAATTGCACTCCTGATCTTTAATTAGCCGGCTGTTCTATGAAGCCGATATTGTGATTCCAAAGTACTTCATTGTCATAATGATCATGCTTACTTGTTCTTAGTGTTCAAACTAGTTTGAGAAATATGGCTTATACTTTCCCTGCTTCTGTATTCTCTTTGTTGGACCTGGCCATTTTTGCACAGTCTGCCACATATTTTAACCTTCTGTTGCTTAGCCAGTTGCTGTTGGCATTAGGACTTTGTGCACTTTTTCCCTGCTAACCTGTGTTTAAGTGCCTGTGCTCTCTCCCTACGATATGGTATAATTCACCTGCACAAAAATGGCGCATTGAACTTACTTGTAAGTCCATAGTAAATGGTACTAAATGTAGCCAGGGTCTGTAAATTAAATGCTACTGATGGGCCTGCAGCACTCATTGTGCCACCCACTGAAGTAACCTTTTAAAACATGTCTCAGTCTCTGCCACTACAGCCTGAAGTCCAGTCTTAAACTTCCATTTTGACCTGACCAAATAGAACTTTTGCCATTACTAAGTCTTCCTTTTTAATACATATAGGTTACCCCTACAATAGGCCCTAAAGGCTCATAGGACAGAGTGCCTTGTATCTAATAAGTGGGAAATGTGGGTTTACGTTTTAGATACATAGCGCATACAGTTGTTTTTCACTACTGTAAGCTCTAACTCTCCCATTGACTAACATGGGGTTATCTGATTACATTTATTAAGTGATTGGGAGAAGATACAAATATGGTGTTTACACTCAAATGAACTGTAATTGTACATCCTTTTTAATGATAAAGTTGGAATTTAGGTCACATTTCTGAAAATGCCACTCTTAAAAATTTGAATGAATAAAAACTCAGAGGTGTATCCAGGAATGCCAGGTGCACTACATCCAAGTCACTAAATAAGTGTAAACAAAATTTTCAAAAGTTATTAATGCAATTGTATGAAAATTTACAAACACTAGAAGTTCATCATGCTTAAACCGTAGTTCAATCTGCTTTTATTCTTGATTGTCGCACATGAAATATAGTTCATGAAGAAAAATAAATCAAAAAGAAAAAGAAAACCAATATGCTTTAAGTCTGCAGAAAGATTGACAGCGTAAAATTTCCCAATGCATTTCGGGTGTAATATGAGCCCTTCCTCAGGGGACTCTGAAATACATTAATTGACTGCATTATTGTTTCTAGTAACAAATGCTCCAAACTAGTCTGAGAATTAAGCAAAGACGAAACTACATCGGGGCTCTGTTTGGAGCATTGACAGGGGAATGTAAGAACTTTCCAGAAATAGATGTGGGAGTAGTATAGGAAATCGCCCCACTTGAAAGGATGGGACCAGGTGTAAACTGTGGCGGCTGTTGACTTTTGAAAGTTGTGAGGCATAAACATTTTTGACGAGTGAGCGAAACACCTGTGTGATTGGAATAGGTGGTTGTGGTGAGCGCCCACTGAGAAAACTTTGAAAAATAGCGGACCACATGGTACATTTTACAGCTAATTTTAAAGATGAAATTGGTTAAAAGCAATATTATGAAAGGCAATTCTGAATGGCAGCTCTTGGAGACTTCAAAGTATGCACACAGATAGTTCTGTCAGCTTACAAAAACTGTGCGGGTGGGGGGTTGGGCTCTTCAGTCTGACATCTGCTGCTTGCGCAAAATCAGTAGAGACACCAATAAAATAGCCAAAGATAGACAGCCGAGCATATACATCAAAATTACAGGGTTGATGCACGCTTACTCCTCAAGTAGCAAGCTGGCACTTAAATACATACAGATCGAGCCTTTTGATATCTGTAGCAGGAGGACATGTTCCTTAATGTGAAATGTACCATGAGTGCGCATTTCCTGAACGAAAAATCAGGCTTTTGGTAAATGTCAAATATCAGTTATACCTCCAAAGATCTGTAGGTCTAACCATTATAAAGTCAATTTCGTAGCTCAGTGACATGGGTGTCCGTTGTTACATGTTGCATGTAATTAAAGGTTAATTGCTTGGTTGCCGTGGTGTCTGCCTCAGTACCACACACGAACAATGCCAGAGATCTTAAACGCTCCCGACTGGTGTCAGCATCTTGTCCTTCCCAGTGCTTGTGCATTCTGTAGAATTAAATCCTGAACTATAAGTAGTAGTAGGGAGATAAATAAGACTGGAAATCTGGATGTGTGGTGGCTAAGCCAGAGATGAAAAACCTAAAGTTCTCTGTATTATGACTAATTTAGAGAATTAAGAAGGACAAAAAACGTTAAATCAAGGGTGGTAAAATACACAAGGAAATAGACAGGGAGGGCAGATCAGGCAAAATAAGAAAAAAACGAGTAGAGGGCCTACAAGACGATACAAGAACAGAAGAAAAATGACACAAAACAAAAATTGCAGCAAGTTATTTGTGAGCTGCTGATTATTGAGAGGACCAAACTTGTGCACAAATGACTTACGAAACCGCCTCCAGCTGTGCAGGACCAGCTATAGGGTAGTGTGACTGTTGCAGCCGCACTGGGCACTGACCTGGAGGGGGGCACTGACCTCAGGGGAGGGTGCTGTGTTTAGCAATAACTTGTGATTTAAAAGCACCTGCTGCAGTGTTCCTTGTGTATCCAGTTTTCAGGCAGCAACAAAAACGTAAAAATTAGTATTTTAATTAATGTTCCTGCTAGAGAGAGAGAAATCAGAGTTTTTTCTAGTGGCATTTTTGACTCACCATAAAGTATCACAGAGGGTTAATATGTCTGTTGCAAAGAACTGATCTGTATTCTATGTGGATAGCTAAGTGGATTAGTAAACACAGCCTTGGACAGCACTGTAAAACAAATTAAATGTACGTGAGAGAGGGGTTGTGGAGAGATGAGGGGCACTTTTACCTGGTGGTAGTGACTAGTGAGGGACTCCAAGGAAGAGCTCAGGAGGGTGGAGGTGCCTAAAACAATTGTTGCACCGGGCGCTAAAGTCAGTCCTGCAGCTATGAAGGGAAAGCGTGAGCTCTGCACCATGTGGGGCTTTGTGAGTCTCATGGGCGCACATAATTAGTTTTCACTTTCTAAAGATCCTTCCGTAAGGAGAGGATCATTATTTTGGAGGGGCTAAACCTGCAGTTTTGGTAGGAGCAATAAAGAAATATCAAATAGGAACAATGGCACAATGAGGCAAGTTTCTGTGACTGCAGAGGGCACGCTGTGTAGGCTGTATTCCTGAAGCTCCCTAGCTGGGTTTGTCAGTGTCGTACAGTTCTGCAATTCAGAGGTTATTGGGAAAGCGCAACAGGAAGAGTCATAATACAGTGATGGGATGAGGCAGTTCGAGAAAAAGAAATAACTGTGACCGCTGACTTAGACCCAGTACCGGCTTCCTTCGGACGAGACATAATTTATATTTATGTCAGGTCCTTTTAAGTATGGAAAGCCATTTGTAACGTACTTGTGTTGTATGAAGGATGGTGCTGTCAGAGAGACAGGCATGTAAACATGGGCTAGTTCGTAATTAATGGCACACAGTATTTCGGGAGAATAACAACTAAATATTACTGACAGCCGCATCGGTGCTCTTCTCCTCCAGTCCCGGCAGCCCATGGGGGTGCACAGGCTGCCAGACTCTGGTACGCCAATACTGACACTGTTCTCTTGCTGATAATACTATTATCCAGCATGAGCGGGCTAGTTTGGCGCTCGCTCAGGGAGCCTGTGCCTGTTCTCCACCTGGCTGTGCAACACAGCTGGGTTGGAGAGATCTAATTGCGCATGTTTGTTTGGCGATATTAAAACGGCCAGCCAAACCGACATGCGTGCTTACAGTGCCCACCACTCATCCTCTATGCTGCATGGCCCTGCACTCCCTTAGACTGGCTGAGACGCTCAGTCGGCTCGGCTGGCAGCCTGAAAGACGAAAAATAAAAAGATAAGAACATTGTTTTATTATCATTTTATTTTTCATGCTTGAATTTGCTGGCTCTAAGGAGTGGGGCACCGCTCCTACACAGTAAAGGAGGCGCCGCTGCTGGGTATAAATATTGGACCCTCAGACTCACTCTTCAATACACTGCTGGACGTGTGAAAGACTTCAAATGGACTGCCTGAAACCCATGGAACTGCTCTGCTGCTACCAGATGACTGCTCTGCTGTTTGACGGACTGGTTTGCTGCTTGAAGGAGAACTGGACCATCTTCTTGAACCTAGGACCACCAGAAGTAACTTCAAGGGCAAGGTGCAGGTCTCAGGTGTGAAACATAGGGAAATAACAAGTTCCTGAGGCCTTGAACCCTGCACCTTACCTCTGCTGGAGTGAGTCCTAACAGCCAAAGAGGTGCTCTTGCGGTCCTGGACCCTTGAAAGTGGTGTTAGAGGTGCTGCTACTGCCTAAACTTAAATATTGGTATGTAGAAAGATTTTCATCAAAACCTTCTTGGAGAATTGACAGAAGATTTTGACCAACGTGCAAGGTGATCCTCCCAAGGTGCATCGCTGGTCAGCCTGACTTCGCAGTCGCCCCTGTTACGTTCTTCTCCACAGCAGCAAGTCTTGGCCAATGGGACTTCTCGGTGAGAGTATACTGCCTCATGGAGCCCTCTTCAGCTACAGCCTGCATCTTGATCCAGCTGGAGGATTTCGACTTCAAAAACGTTGTCTAAGTCCAAAGGTAAAAATCTTCACTATGCTCGATGGCAACCGGCTCCCAATTAACAAAGACAACCTCCTTGGCCTGGAAATCCTACTTTTACTACTCACAGCTTTTTCCCTCTATTATCCATGCCTTCACCAAGACTTCATCCAGCAGCACCCCGGCGATGACGTCTCCTCCTTGTACACAGGCTGCTGCCTTACCCTGCTAACTCTACCTTTTCCTGGATTTTTCCCAAGACATTTTTAGGGATGGGCAGAATGTTCCGCTCATGGAATTGATGGAATTTTCACCACTCTTTAATGGGGAGTTCTGGCCAAATTCTGCCAGTCAGCGCTTGGTGGAATTTTTCTCCGACGAGGCTACAGAATATGCAAACTGGCAAGCACGAGTGAGATTTGGCTTCCGCTAGAGTGATTTTCTAACGCAGGTGGCCACCAGCGTGCACAAGTAGTTGTCTACAGACAGCTGCCGTTTGAGTAGATTTGCTGCTGCTCAAGTAGATTTTTTGATCGAGCAGCATATTTCCCGCCCATTGGTGGAATTCCACTGAATCTCACAGGGATTTCCTGCAATTCCATGGAATTCTGCTGAGTGAAACTATGTGAGTTCTGCCCACCACTAGAAATTTTCTTCTCAGTCCAAAGGTAAGCTGTGACCAAGTCCGATCTACACATTGTATCGGACCTGTGCTCCATCACAGTTGTCCTTAGCTTTTGACTTTTCCCTGGTCTTGCATAACCAGATACCCATCAGTGGCACTTTGATTTTTAGTCACTATTTTACACAAAAAATCATAACTCCAGTTCTATTCATTGGATTTAATTTGTTTGGGTGTCATTGTATTTGTTCAAATGTTACCTAATTTTCAAAATTGGTTTGGCACTTTTCTTATGTTGTGCTATCACTTTATTACTGGTTATGTGCTTCATAAATACTTCACACATTGCCAATATGTTAGGCCTGACTGCTTTCTGCCAAGCTACGAGAGGGTTAAGCACAGGTTAATTTAGTGACTTTTTGGTTTACCTTGACCAGAATTGTGGTTGTTGCCGGAGTGGGGCTTCCACTGCCCTCAACAAATAACTGATGTTCTTCCCCCCTTGCAATGGCATGCAAGAAAAAAAAACAGCTAGGCTGCCAGGTCCTTGGTCGTGGTGGGTGGAAGCTGATGCAATGCACCTGCGATGTCCTGTGAGGGTACCCTCAGAGGCAGGGTGCTTTGAGGCTGCGTAAGAAGGAAGCTGGTGGGTCGATGAAGTAAGAGATCGTTCAGTCCACCACTCACCTGAGCCTCATGATGCAGTGGACCCGGGAGAGTCTGGGTGTGCCTCAGGAGGCCACCCCCTCAATGTCAGCATGCTATTGTGTGGGTGCCCTCCGAGCCTGTTAAGACTCTCCCCTTTTGCTAGCTGGGTCAGTAGACACTGTGCGAGGTGGCCATCTTTGTCGGCGGTCAAGATCCACCTCCAGGGTAACTAGTCTTGTTATCTTCAACAATTTTAGACAGCACTTTATTGAGTCACTAGGATATACTGAGAGGACTCCACCAAATTTGCAGCTTTGATGGCTTACATACTTATTTGAAAGATAACAGCTTTTCCTGGATGTCCTTGCTGTGGCATCTTGCAACAAGTTGGTCCTTGATAAGTAAAGTTTCCAAATTCACATTGAGACATCTATTATGAAAAAGACATAACATATGACTCCAAAGCTTCTTCTGATTTTTGCTCTTGGGGAAAAAAACAAATTAAAATGTCTACCAATGATACTTCTCCATGAGCCTAAACATTGATCAAAGCACTGACTAGCTTCCTGATATTCGTCTAATTCCTGACCCTCAGCTGGGGTACATACAAGTAGATGTTTAGAAATAGATTAGCCCTCAATGCCAAAGCACTGTTCTAACAGGACATTTTTTTCTCAGCCTTCATCACTGAGCATCAATGACAGCTGGACAAATGTTGAAGGACCTCAACCAGTTCCTCCAACTAATTGGTGGTTCACCAGTTGAGTCTAAAAACATTGTATAGTGATGGCCTCCATGTCAGCAATAGTTACAGGTCGATCGAAGAATAACTAACTTTACAAAACAATAAGGGGCATATTATCAAGGGCATAATCTCCGCTTTTTTGGCTTTAAAAGCCAAAAAAGCGGAGATAATGTTTTCGCCCTATTAACAAGAGGGTGATAACATTTTTACCCGACGCCTCCCTTTGCATCTCTACTGAGATGCAAAGTGGGCGTCACTGGGCAGAACAACCTTGTAAATATCACTGATGTGCACATCGTGATATTTACAAGGAGGCCCAGGCATTTTTGCAGACGTTAGTTTTTGGCGAAAACCGCGGTTTTCGCCAAAAACTAACGTCTGCAAAAATGCTGAATTACCTATACTTTACATTGGAGGTGGATTATGCTGATATGACCACAGGGTCGTATTAGCAAGGTTATCGCCGTTTTCCATGGAACATCGCTCCTTTTCCAGCGATGTTCCATGGAAAACAACGCTATCGCAGGAATAATTATCGCCATTGCACTATGCATTGTTAATACAGCGCTAGCATGGCGATAATTATCTGCGATAGCCGGCGATAACAATTATCATGCACTGAACGCCCAGCGATAATTATCGCTGGCCGTTGATAATATACCCCTAAGTGTGTTGAAAAATGCATGAGGAGCAACTTAATAACACAAATATAAAACAAATACTGTGTAGCTCAATCAGTGCGCATAGTTTCGGTAAGCTCCTAGTAGTTACTGGTAATATTTGGAATGAACAGACATGCAGTTAATATGCACTTAAACCAATCCTGAAATAATGGCCGCAAATATAGGTTGTTCACCTCACCAATTTGCTTAGTCATCAATAAAGTGGAATAAGTAACCAGATAAGGCCACATGAATAGTGCACAAAACATAGACAATTACCCAATTATTTGCACTCTTTTACAAACTTAAATACTTCAAACTCCTGAGGTAACAATACCATTACCATTGCAATTACAATACAAGTGCATGAGGAGAGATGTGTGCATCACTAGAAATCCCACTGTATGTTTTAATTTAGACATGGATGTTGTGCAAATCACCAAAATATCAAAGTGGCTGTTGGAAGGTGGTTTATTAGTAAGGGCAAGTATGTACGTACACTTAGTAATAACACCACAATCACAAAAAGGATACAGTCATGTTCTCAATAAATAAATACTTCCTCTATCCGTGGTAACTTTGCTGCGAGCAGACAGGAGACAGGTGTGTAATGCATTCAAAAACACCAATACAGTAAATATGGTATGGCACAACACACAATATAAATCCAACACCAATTTATAAAAATAGGAAAATTACAAACATACAATGTAGGGTACCGGAGATCTGAATTTTTAAGATGAAAAGTAAAACAATCTCTTGGAATCAAATGGCACTCAAATGGGTAAACAAAGGTCATGCTGGACCGGGGCAAAGTCAAGAGTTCAGGCTGCCTGCAATGTAACACTTTTACACTTACTTTTAGAAGTGTTTCTTGATGCAGGAAAGTGGTCCACACAGCACCAGTTAAGGTTTCAGAAGCTCTGGTTTGCCCCTTGGTGTCTGGGACTACAATTTATTTCCACAACGCACCTGGTCAATCCAGATAAAATCTATGTGAAGCTTGTCAGTTGCAGTTGTCCTTGCTGTCGATGTTGCAGGTAGCCCTTCCAGCACTTTTCTATCTTTTACTGATCAGGAAATCCACTCCTTATCCTTTAAGGCAGGCAAAGTCCTTTTGTTGTGACGACTTGTGAGTGCAGCAGATGCAGTCCTTATTAGTGCAGTCCAAGGGTCCATCAGGGAAGTCCATCTTTTTCAGATTCTTTCTGTTGGGTCATGTAGGGTCCTCAACACCAGACAAGTGTCCAGAACTCTGATTTGCCTCTTGGAGGTTTGGAACTACAATTCCAACAATGCACCTAGTTAAATCCTAGTTAAAACAGGTTATCTGGGCATGTCTTGATGGAGTTGATGCAGGTAAATTCTTGAAGGTCTTTTGTACCTGTTGATTTCAGGGAGTCTACTACTTAATCATTTTGAAGTCCAACAATGTCCTCTTTTGTAAAGCCCAAAGTGTGCAGCAGGTGCAGTCCTTATGAGAGCAGTCTTCTTGTGGTATGGACCAGGGGTTCAACAAGGTAATACTTCTCTTGAATTTTCCAGGCAGGGATTTGAGTTGCTGGGCAACTCTCCTATATTGGTTCCAGTTTCTGGGCTGAAATGAGGGGGGGCACCCCTGACCAATGGGGTTCAGGGTGCAGCCCTCTTCGATGACAACTTACTCGGACATGTGGCATATTTTTGTCCCAGAAAGCACTTATCCATAAAAAACAAAATTGAGACAATCTAGGTGAAGCAGGTCAGCTGGGCATGTCTTGATGGAGTTGATGCAGGTGACTTCTTAAAGGTCTTTCAACCTGTTGCTTTCAGGGAGTCTACTCCTTAATCATTTTGAAGCCCGGCAAAGTCCTCTTTTGTGAAGCCCAAAGTGTGCAGCAAGTGCAGTCCTTATGAGTGCAGTCTTCTTGTGGTACAAACCAGGGGTTCAACAGGGCAGTCCTCTTGATTTTCCAGGCAGAGATTTGAGTTGCTGGCCATTTCTCCTATATCGGTTCCAGTTTCTGGTCTGGAATGAGGGGGGACACCCCTGACCAATGGGTCCCCCCGCTGTGATGACAACTTCCTTGGAATTGTAGCATACATTTGTCTCAGAAAGCACTTATCCACAAAAAACAAAATGGAGAAAATCTCTCTTAGATGTTCAGGTCTGGCTAACCCAACCCACAGCTGTGGCTAACTTTTCCTTAACTTACCTTCGAGTCCCTCTCCAAATCTCAGTACAGTAAGTGGAGGTGGTCCTGATTCCTCTCCTTACTATCTTACTTCCTTTGAAGAACAATTTTGGCTACCCACCCCCCTTTCTGTCCTGGCATCAATAGCAGCAGATCTCCTCCCACCAGATATCTTCTTTGTCTCAATCCAGGCCACTTTACAGCTAATCAAGGCAGCCAAACAAATGCTGGCCAATCAGAAGAGGGTGATACAAGGCTGAATATGGCAACTTTAGGAAAGCAGTTCTATAACTTCTTTCCTGCCATATTTGTAATAAATTTAAGCTTGGCAAGTTGCTGGATTTATTACAACTATTATTTTTACTCTTTCAATTCTTATTTTAGCTCACTCCTGTCAAAAGTTAGACTTTATTAACGTTTAATAAAGCCTTCCCATGTTAGCTTTTGGGATAATATACTACAATGAGGAAAAGTGAAATTGGAAGTTTTTCCCTCACCAGGGCATATGAAACATCTTTTATAATGTCCCTACCTAATACCTACAATGCACCCTATTCTTGGGGCACCTGGGGTAGACCTTAAGAGTGGTGTATATGTAAAATTAAGGCAGTTTAAGACTTTGAAAGTACTTTTAGTTCCAAAGTCCAATTTGGGCAGAGTTTTACTTCAAAAGCAGCCTGCACAGCAGGGCTGCCTTTAAAATGACAGCAGGCACCACAGCAGTGCACACTTAAGTGCATTGATTCCACTGGACTTTTAAACAACCTACATGCCCTACATACACTAGGGACTTACAGGTAGGTTATCAGTACCAGTTTTAATTACACCTAATACTGTATACCTTTTAAACTGAGCTCTGGCCCTGGGCTTCGGTTAGCAGATCCCAGGGCACACTCAAAGTCTGAAAACCAGCATCTAGTAGTCCAAATGAGGGCAAAAAGTGGGGGGACATCTACAAACAGCCCTATTTTCTCACTGATGCAAACTGTAACTTCCAAATTATAGGTGTGGGTATCATCAAACAGTGCACATTGGGCTGGGTGGCCTGCCTAAGATAGCCTTGTCACACTTAAGATCCTAAGGTGATGCAGTTTATCATACACTGTTGACAGACACCTATTATTCAAAATCATTGCAGATACTTTCGGTGCATTTCAGTGCAGCAGCAGCCTGTAAAAAGGAAACCTCACATGTAGATATTGGATGTCTACATCGTTGTGTAGACTATGGTGCATTTTCCACGAGGAGGACAGCTTGAAAAAAAGTTAGTTGAAATATAAACATTGAAAGTACACCCACTCAACCATTCCCAGGGCAAGCAGTTATGAGAGGAAACACTCCCTTGTGCATGTTTTCATGTGATGATGCAAAGCTGTGGCCCAATAGGAATAGACCAGTAGGTTTTCTCAGCAGGGGGCAAGCATTCAAAAGGCATTGGAGCTGGACAGCACAGATTTGTGTGTTCTGTGTGCTCTCATCATCAATAGTTAATTGTGGATATGGCACACTTTTGCAAAAAGGGATATGAGTATAAGGAGGCATGTGAACACAGACACATGTTTCTTCACCACTTCTTCTTTAAAACCTAACGATCGTTTTCATTATTTAATACAACAGTTCAAACAGTCTGGAGATTCAAATCACCATGTATTTCATATACAAAAACTGAATTTCTTGTCGACATTGTCCAAACTTAAGCTTTGTTTTTTTTTTTAAATAATTATTTTTATTACTTTCTACAAACACATACAGCCTTTGAAAACATACACACCAGTCACAGGGAAATCAAAGTATAACTTGCACCACAGTGCATCCATAACCAATACATGGATTGCAAAAATGACCTCATCTATGGAACCCAGCTGGGCCTTACCTCTCACCTTGACTGGTAAGCCATAGACCCCACAACCCCTTATGTTTTGCTGCACAGCCTGTTTAGTAGTGCACTATCATGTCAACTGCAACACTCTTCAGATTTACCCACAGTGCCCCGGCCACCCAGTCTTGACCAACTCCATTCCCGTAATGCCGGAGCAATTGTCATCCCTAGCCCTGTTCACCTCCCCTACACCTCCCTCACTCCCTTTCCTCCTAGCTCTCTCCTACATAATTCCCTTTCTACATTGCTGGCTCACCCACCCTACACCAGGAAAGCAGTTCCCCCTATCCTCCCTTCTAGCATCCACTTACCTTGTTCTCCTGTACATCAGAGACGGAAATCCTCCCCAGAGGTTGTACCCCCTCCCCTTCGTCCCCTTTCCCTGAACTCGCCTACGTCCACCCTAGTGTACAACACTCCTCCACCCCTCCACAAGAGCCACAATCCACAAGCGCATCCTGCTGCTAAGCTCAAGGAAATAAACCAGGAAACCCTAAATCTCAAAACTGTCATTCAAAATCTCATTAACACAACCGCAGAGCTGGCCCTTGATCACTCATCCAACAAGAGCTCGCAGGAGATCCTGCATATGATCCAACACCACCATAATCTACCATTGCCTTCCACTATGTTACCGATCGACTCCAGGCAGAAACCCCCAGACCAGAACTGGATTACCAATCCCTACCCTAACGCCCCATCTAGACCCGTCAGATCCAAAAATCACTTATCAGAACCAGATACTCTCTCCCTCCTCAGAGCTTACAACCCCCCTTTTAAATGCCCCTGGAACGACAAATCTCAAGCGAGGCAACACGGAGGCTATACAAAGCATCACATCTATCACATCTAACCCGCATAGATCTCCCAGACTCAATGACAATGCCTTAAACATTAATAACCTCATGCAGATCCCCATTACGCAGCTCTTGCTCACTGACCACAAATCACACCTGAAATGCATGTTACTCAACTGTAGATCAGCGGTGAAACATGCCACAGACCTTACAGATCTCATCCTGGTTCTGGAACGTGACCTCCTTATACTCGCAGAAACCTGGCTCACCGACTCATCAGGCCCCATCCTTGACATTCTAGTCCCTCCCAACCACAACAATATCAGACTCAATCGAGTTAAGAAAATGGGAAGTGACATAGCCTGTATGTACCACAACTCTCTCTCAGCAAAACAGTCCTCCTCAGCTAATCTCTCATCCTGTGAATATTTATGCATAGACATCATTAGGAAGCAGAGACCCTTATGCAGCCTACATATCTTCGACCACCCTCCAGGACACAACCTCCCTCTAATTGAACAAACTATGGAAACCATCTCCTCCAACCTGGGCCGACACTGGCCCCAGATCTTCCTTGGTGACTTTAATCTCCACTGGAATGACCCTCATGATAAGGTGGTTAATACTCTCAAAATCTTCCTAACTGACCTCTCCCTGACCCAATTCTGTGACAGTCCCACGCACAACTTAGGCTCGACCCTAGATCTAATGATCTCCAATCCCAACTCCATCCAGCTCGAATCTATTCTCCCATGTGACTGGTCAGACCATCACTATATCACCTTCCCTATCCTTGAAAATGGAACTCCAAAAGATCACGACCACTAATACTAAAACAGTGGAAAAGATCGCTCCATAATATAAATGTAACATGGCAGACGTTCACAACCTCACTGAGCACTATAACAACGCCATATTGTCTGCCCTGAATGCAACTACACCCCTTCAACTAAAAAGAAAATCCATCAAAGACTCCAAACCCTGGTTCAATGACAACGTAAATGCTGACAGACGCAGCCTGAGATCAGCAGAACGCCTTTGGAGATCCGCTCCATGCACTGGTCAACTAAAAACTCTAAGACTAAAAAAGAGTAGATACAAAAACACATCAGAACCGCAAAAGCAATCTTCTTCAAATCCCAACTTTCCCAACTTGACAAGGCCAAAAATCAACTGAAAAGGCTATTTGATTTGATTAAGTTACAATCCAATAACACTTCTGGCCAATCCCCACACAGTCAGCCAAACTG
The DNA here is from genome assembly GCF_964204655.1 of Triturus cristatus. NCBI lineage: Eukaryota > Metazoa > Chordata > Amphibia > Caudata > Salamandridae > Triturus > Triturus cristatus. Next base: position 626,846,942 of record NC_140580.1, on the reverse strand, counting down.
CAATGTCGTTGCTGACTTCTTCCACAAAAAGGCGAGTAAAATCGAATCAGACCTAAAGTCTGCTCTTATCGAACTCTCACCCTCTCCTTTCTCCTCCTTACCTTCACCCCCACTTACGCCACCCTGTGTCTCCCCAAAAAACAATGCCACTTCGAGTCAATTCACACCCCTCAACGACACTGAGAACCTCAGCACACTATCGTCCCTGAAACTTACAAATCACTTCAATGATCCCCTTCCCCCCAACTTCTTTAAACAAATGATAGGATCACTAGTGCCGCTCTGGTCAACATGAACGCTTCTCTTCTTCAAGGTGAGATGCCGGACTGCCTGTAGGCAGGCCTAGTTCTCCCTATTCTCAAAAAACCCATGGCGGACCCTGAAGACCTGAATAGCTATCGACCAATCACAAACATCCCTACTCTGGTAAAGCTCCTTGAGAAATGTGTACATGAACAACTGCACAAATACAGTGAGCAATTCCAACTTCTCGACCAATTGCAATAAGGCATCCGCTCTGGCCACAGCAGTGAAACGGCCATCACTCATATCGTGGACAATGCTCTCACTCTGCTGGGCCAGAATGAAGTTTGCCTACTAATAATACTCGATCTCTCCTCTGCATTTGACGTGGTCAAACGTGACAAAGTACTTAACCTCTTGCAATCCAGGAGGGGGCTCTCAGGCAATGTCCTAAAAGGGTTTGCCTCTTTTCTCAACAACAGAACGCAAAGATTCAAATCCAATCAAAATCTATCCAACTTCACTCCCTGCACGCTGGGTGTCTCCCAAGGGTCCTCACTCTCCCCCGGGCTCTTCAGCCTTTTCAATGAACCTCTGACTGTAATCCACAAAGCTTCCAACATCCAATATCACATGTATGCGGATGACACCCAGCTGTGTAAAACTGAATTCCTCCTCACCTCTCCCACTAGGCAAACTCCCACTGTTGTGAAATATCTAAGAAATCTCACCGCTCTTAACTGTACACCACACATCATTGATTCCACGAAATCACTGGGAGCTGTGCTAGATAAGGATCTAAACATGCAAGATCATATCAGAGCATCTACCAAAGGAGCAGACTTCCAATTAAGCATCCTAAGAAAACTCAAACCCTACCTTCCACAAGACGACTTCAAATAGGCAGTGCAAGCACTAGTCATCTCAAGACTTGAATACAACAGTGCTACTCTATGCGGACTTGGGAAACTTAGCCCCCCTCAGAGCATCCCTGAATGCTGCGACTAGACTGGCTCCAGGAAATCCAACCACATCTTGCCAGACCTGAAATCACTCAACTGGCTTCCATTTAAGGCAAGGATACCGTTAAAAATTGCATGTATGACACATAGAGCACTACACTTCAATACCCCTCTCTACCTAACAAATAAGCTAGAACTATCGAGTGGCTCGTCTCTCAAGGAGCACTAGCACAGTGCTCCTTAAGCTGAAGAAATTTTAAAAAATGAAAACCTACAAGCGCACATTCTCTGGCATTGCCCCAAGAATCTGGAACTCCCTACCTGTGGAAACAAGACTGATTACCTCAACAGTGGCCTTCAAAAGGGAAGTGAAAGCTATACTGATGAACACTGCACTGAACTATAATCTTTTCTCCTTTTGTCCCCTATCCTGTTAAGCTGTGTTATCTACTACTTGGCTTCTGTTACGGCCCAGTCATTTTTGTTTCTGATGTATATTGCTTTACTTTTTTCCCGCAACTATCTACCTATGTCTTTCGCAAACATTTGTGTTCCTGATGTAGATTGCTTTACTTTTCTCCCGCAACTATCTACCTATGTCTTCCACAACCCGTATGTAAAGCACTCTGATACCTGCTAGGGTTATGTTTGCGCTATACAAAACTTTAAATAAATAAACACAATAGTCTCTGCCATGTCTCCAATCTATCAACGAAAGAAGAGAAGCCTCATGCCATGAGTGAGCTATGTTTCTCTTGGCAAATATGTTTTAGAGGCCCACCAGTATCCTCTGGAATCCACCCAATCATTTATTATTCCAAACAGTGCCACCTTATGGTGAGGTACTGCAGAAGTGCTCAAACACCTGGCCAGCGCATTATGCATTCTGTGCCATTATCCCTAAATAAGTTGACAACCTCAAAGTATATGGTAGAACGTACCTTCAACTCGAACCCACCATGTACAATCTGGCCTTTTAAACCTGTCCATCTTCCACAGCCAACTAGGGCTATAGTACACCATGTGGAAATAGTTGAATTGTATAAGGCGGAGGTTGGAGGGTATTGCCATAACTTGAGCCACCATCTTGACCTCCTGCCTCTCACCATCATCTATTTCACTTACACTGCAAGTGTTATATTCCATAGAGGTACCCAATATAGGCTCAGGAAATATCCTAACCCTTCACCTATACTCTTCCCTACATTAGATACATAACGGTTCTTAGGGACCGACCTTTTACCTAGATACGACACTGCACACAAAATGCAGGATTTTCCCAGGTAAAGGCCTCATGCATAATACATGAAGATTCTTGGAAACTCAGCAGGGCTACCATCTCCTGTATAATAACTATGTATAAAGTTAATTTCAGATGTCATCCTATATCCGACAAGTAGCACAGCAAGGTAGAACCCTCGGGGAGACCTTTGGGTATATAAACATCCCATCTTGCTGAGACAAATAGAGGAGATCAGGATTTTCCTGCCGACACACACTGACGAGAGACACTGAGGTTCCTGCATGCAGATATTATAGCTCGCAGTGGTCTAACATCCCTTGCGGGGTGTCCAACTCAAGATTAAGATGGGGTCCCGCAGTCTCTCACTTCAGGTAATGGGCTTGACATTATCCTAGAGGGATTCTTGGCTTAACACCTACATACATGCTACACTTAGGTACATCTAGTTAGGGTAGCATTGTAAGAGTACGCATTTTTATTGTCATTTTTTTTTATACTTGCCTGTATTCATGGTTATAGCAAAATGGTAGAAATCTACCATCCTTTTACTTTCTTAGTGCTTCTAATCATTTATATCTTTTAGTGTCTAATGGTTGTTTCAGCGCACCTATTTTACACTAGAATAACGACTGTTCAATAAATACTTATTGAAAAACGTCCATACCATTTATTCTGTGTATCTCTCTGAGACTAAGTGAGCACAAGTGACTGATCGTGAAGTAGTCCACGTTCCTGAGGGATCAGGGTTGTCATGTTCGATAGTTGCCAAGAACTTTTCTCTCCTTGGTAAGTGGAGTTTCTAGTGGCACTGTGAGCTAGCTGGTATACAGACCAACATACCCAGTGGGGGTGTCTAGAATCAGTCTGGCACCAATCCTACAGTGTATGTTGTCTAAACACACAAATCCTATATAGGGTTTATAGGAGCTAGAAAACTTGTATTGTGATTGCACCACTATTAATCAGTATATTCAAAAGGTCCACAGTAAGTCCATCAAATGTTTAGTTGTCCATCTTTATTACTGATTTGAAATCTTCTTGTTTTTAGAAAACAAACAGCCAAAGCGTTTCGTTCTCGACAGAGAACTTCTTCAGGGCATTCCTGATTTCCACGAAAAAGCCAAGTTAATCTTTATGACCATGTCGTCCTAGTCTAAAACATCCTATCTGCCCATTAGATTCGGGTGAACTTCTAGGTTGAGAGGAATATTATAGCCACATTCCAAATTTTCGTTATTTTGGCGTCGTCCAAAGCAAGTGTGATATGATAGTCACCATACATTTCTCATTTAATGGTTATGGTAGAAACATTGCGGTATTACCTATCGTAGAGATAATATAGTGGCTACCGAATTCCCGTAGTGCGGAGTCCCGCTATAATTTCAAAGGCCTTTCAAATTATAACTAAACATTTGATGGACTTACTGTGGACCTTTTGAATATACTGATTAATAGTGGTGCAATCACAATACAATTTTTTTTGCTCTTTCAACCCTGTGTATCAAGGTGGTTCCACTGGACAGTAGGCGCCTTTGTGAGTTTGCACACCGAAGGATCTTTGTTCTTGGTGAAAGTAATTTTCTGGTTTAATTTTTGTAATTGGTGCCTTTTGCTTAGTTGGTCCACTGTCCAGCTTTGTTCAAATAATGGTTTATAGGAGCTACACGACACAAGTCCAAGTGGTTGTGAGTTCTGTAAGTGGATCAGGAATGTTCATCATTGTGGACGAAGACATCCTGGAGATCCACTTAATCCCCAGAAGAACAATATAACTGGCATGTGGTATCTACTATAGGGCACAAAAGTCCCCCTTTTGATTTTATCTAGGAGCCCATTGACATTCTAAGTAATGAGTTTATACCAGTCCTGTGTGATGCCCATTTCTAGCATGACTAGTAAGGATTGCTAAAATAATGCAGATTAAGTGGCCCTTTTGTTGCTGACTAAATAAAACCTTTCCAACTGAACACCCACCCAACCTCCCCACACTACCTAATTAGAAGTATCTGTTGCCCTACTATTCTCAAAACACAAAACATTCCCAAAAACCCCTCTAGAAAATAATGCTGTGTCTGTAAATTAAACCATTTGCAGAGATGACATATTTTCGTAGGGTTCAGTGCATTGAACACATTAAGTCGAATCAGCCAACCATCCAGTTTTCACCCCCAACTTTGTGGGACATGTCACTTCACTGCCTCCCTCTGTGTCAACCTTTCCAGTCTCTCCAGACTCTGGGAGCAAGACGACCCCCTGCTAATCCCTATCTGTGTGGCCACGACCTCTCCTCTATCCATTAGCTCATTGCATCATTGGTTCCTCTCCCAGCTTTGTGGTGGGATTTTATGCATTCAGGTAGCAGCAGCCTTTTCTTAGCTCATTCTGAGATGCTGTCTGCATCCTTTGGAAATAGTTGAATTGTGTAAGGTTAAGGTTGGCGGGATAGCCAGAATCTTGGCCTCCTGCCACTCATCGGCATCTATTTCCCATACATTGCTTGTCCAAGCAGCTCTGAGTTCGGACTGGCCGTAGCGGGAACTGGGCAATACCCCGGTGCGCTGCAAGGGTGGGGGCCAGTTTTGGGCCCTTGGGGGCTGCTTTTGTTACAGGGCCATTTTTGCAGCATAGCTGCAAAGTCAGCCCTGTAACAAAGACGGCCAAAAACCGTCCCTGGCAAAGAGCTCGGCCGCACCCCCAACCCCCAGGGGGGTGGGAAGCCGAGCACTTTGCCAGGGCCGGTTTTGGTTCCCAGTCCGGCCCTGATCAGAAATGTTCAACATTAGGGACCGGTATGTAATCTTGAGATCTCCTTAAGCTCCTCCCACTCCTCAGCGTACATCAACAGGCCATGGCAAAATTGCATATACTTGTAAATTGTAATTGGACTTCATCACATATTTGCTGGTAGGATTTTATTTGAGCCAAAACCCAAACATCCCCAAGGTGTGATATGCTTATAAGGTCACAGGCACCAAACTCTGGCAGACGAGCAACATGCCTTAAACAGGAAGAAGCTTACAAAAAGTGATGGATGGAAAGCTTGAATTAATCTGAGTCACTGATAATTCTTTGTGCAGCCTCTCAGATCATCGGGCTCATGATTGAGCCCCACCTTGTTTAATATTTATATTGCAGTCCTTGCCAAGAATATTGAGGCTTTTGTCTTTGGAATTATATTTTATGCTGATGATACCCAGCTGACCTTCACTTTTGACTCTGATCTTGCTGTAAACAAAGACCATTTTGCAAAGGGAATGCTAACCATTTTTATTTTTGGTGACTGACAATTATTTACAGTTAAATAGAGACAAGACAGAGTTACTCTTGTTCGGCAAAGCTACCTCTCTGTGGTCAAGCAAATGGTGGCCATCTCAACTAGGATTGGCTCGTCACCTACGCTATCTGTGAAGAATCTTGGCATAAAAATAGATCAGACTTTCTCCATGAAATATCATATTTTAACCACCACGGGCATGTGCTACCACATCATGCACATGCTACACAGAATATCTCCTTTTCTTCAGATTATCTAATAGAATTACATTAGTCTAAGCTCCGGTAGTAAGCAGGCTAGACTACGAGAATGCTCTACTGGCAGCAGCTAATGAGACTATGATTACAAAACTACAGGGGGTGCAAAACACGGCAGCCAGGCTTTTTCTAGACCTTCCGCCGGGCACCCCGTTGGATCCTTCATTAGGAACATTGCATTGGCTAACAGAAAAATGAGCATTTTCACGATATGCTGTCTCACCTATAAGGCCCTACAAGGAACTTTCCCTAAGTATCTCCAGCAAAGAGTCAAAGCTTATACCCTCACTAAAAGTTTAAGATCAAAGGATAACACCTTGCTGTGTCCCCCCCTGCATCCATCGGGTGAGATATGGGGGAGATCCTTTTCTTACGTGACTCCTGTCTATTGGAATGGGCTGCCCGTGCACATCTGCATTTGTCCGAACTACTGCCAATTTTGGAAATTATTGAAAGCTTCCCTCTTTTAAAGTTGAATCTGTAGATAGAAGCAGCCTGTTTCTGTCTCACAGTGCCGAGATGCCTATTGGTGATTTGAGCGCTTTATCAAGTACAAATAACAAAATAACGAATCTTTATTTTGCACAGCTTGCCACCCCAGTTTGGATGCAGCCACATGCAAATCAGTCTTGACCATTATCCTTTATGACCAGATTAGTCTGAACTGCAAGACAAGTCCTACCTGAACCTGAACACAAACAACCAGATGCCAGTACATATTGGGGTATGATTAGTGACTTTGTGCAGCCATTTATTATTTTACTATGATTCTTGCTGACACAGTAAGGGGATCCTCGTGACCTGAAGAGTGCATGGAGAGAGCCTCCCCATACAAACAGGCAGCCACACAGGGTCGTGCCAGGGCTTCCTTTTAAGGCTGAATGCCAAATAATGGTGGTCACTGAACAGCAAATCCCCGTTGAGAACCAACTAATCTATGAACAGGTCCCACAATCTGCCCTCTTACATAGGCTGAGTAAATTTCTTACATGAAACTCTAGGGGTTTCCAGCCTAGTCATAGTTTGTAAGCATACATTTTATTTCCATGAAGAAGGTGGGTGGGAGGAGGAAGGGGTAATTTTGCATAACATATAAGTATCTAGGGAGAGTTACCATCTTGTAGTGCGCTGTCCTTTCCATGATAAACAGCAGCAACTGGGCCAATGCATCCAAATCCTTCTGTGTGCACCAGTTCAGAGAGACAATATTAAGGGTCTCATTAAGATGTCAGTCGGAGTTGCCTCCAACTGACACTGTCTCAGACTTGGGACTGACCGTCCTCCAGTCGGTGGTTCCGACTGCCTGATTACAATGCTTCACACTGTTCTCTATGGGAGCTTGTGTCACAGCTGTAAATCGGCCATAATACAGGCTCCTATTGAGAAATGGGTGTGTGTGGAAAATCCTGCACCCTGTGCCAGGCACTCCATGGTGCATTCCACACAGTGCAGGGTTTTTACAGGGGGTATCCTAGGTGCCCCTTCGATCACCGACCGTAGACCGCGGAGGCATCAAAGTCACTTTCCGACAGCCTTTCCGTGTTGGAAAGACCGGCACAGAAGGGCTGTGGAAAACCAACATCATAATCCCGATGGCGGAAAGAGACTTAGGCCAACTTAGCATTAACCTGAACGCTTCTCAACATATACTCAGCATCTCCATTAATCTTTGGATGGAGGTTTGTGGTTGCAGAAGGAAAGCAAGAAGGTCATCAGTGTATAACACAATTTTATCTTCTTGACCATTTGGTCAGCAGAATGCTGTTAACTGGGCATTTCGACAGATCCATTCTGCTAAAGGCTCCATTGCTAGGGCAAAAAGAAGTGGAGATAGAGGGCATCCCTGCCGAGTCCCCTGCCCACAGGGACTCTTGAGTATAGCATACCATTCACCCTGATCTAACCTTCTAACTTGGAGAACATATTTATCCTGTCCGGGACATGGAACAGAAAGTGCCAGTACACCGTATAGAAAGCTTTCCCGTAATCAATTGGAATCAGATCTGCTGGCCCTTGTTTTTCGGAAGCCCTGGCAAGGGCCACATGAACCACCCACAGGGAGTACCTAGTGCCCTTAACTGGCATTCCGTCATTTTTAATTTTCATAGATAAGAATGTGTGTTACCTTGTTTAACATTGAAGCTAATATTTTGGGCAGTACCTTTAGTCAACATTGAGCAGTGTAGTTGTTTATCTGGCTTCTGAAGAAAGTAATTCTGACCCTTCAGAGGTCAGCTGGTAGCCTCATCTTTCCCTCTGCTTGTTCAATTGGAAAGAAAGCTGCTGTTGCATTTCAATCAGGAGTCCTTTGAGACGAGGGGTTTTGCCTGTCACCATTTTTGTGATGCTCTTCTGTACTTCATCTACAATGAGGGAAATGTCTATCTCTCTGTGTTCCTCATCTGAAGGAACCCTTATGGGGATGTCAGTTTCTATTGGATGCACATTCTTCTCCACCAGTACAGCTCCTTGTAATAGTCTGCAAACAATGTCATTAACTCTGCTGAGGAGGTGACCACCAGGCCCACCGCAGAGCAAAGCTCAGTGACTATCCTCCTCCTTCAGGAACAGCCAGCGGAGGAGCCTACTGATTTTGTTACTGAATGCATACACTTTGTACCTAGACATTGCCCAAGCCAACTTCACTGAGTGAAGTAGTATTTTTCTAAGCAACTGAAACAGCTGCTCAAGACATTTTGGTATATATGTGTGTAGCCAAAGTAGCCCAGACACTTACATCTTATCCTCAGTAGGTGCCTATCAGATGTTGGCACATAGCATATGACACAACAGCCTCCCTTTTGATGTTACCTAGAAGTGTAACTGGAAAGGATTGCTAAAATACATGTAACTTTAGTTTCCTCTGTGTCGCTGCCTGCATAAAACCTTCCCAAATGAACAACCACCACACTACCCACCCTCCCCACATTACCTACCTAGATGCATCTGTCACCCCTACCATCTCAACACACAAAACATTCACAAAAACCCCTCTGAAAAATAACTCCCCAGGCTTAAATGAAATAATTTACAGCACTGAACCTCTTTTAGTAGGATATAGTACCTTGAATCAACCAACCCTTCAGTTGTCACCAGCCAATAGGCTGGACATGTTACTTACCTGCCCACTCTGTGTCTGTTGAAACCTGTCAGGTCTCTCCAACCTCTGGGAGCAAGATATCCTCCATGCTATACTCTTCCTATGTAACCGCCACCTCACCTCCGACCATTCAGTCATCATATTATTTTTTCCTTTCACAGCTTTTCAGCTGGACATTGTGACATTGGGTAACAGCAGCCACACCTCAGCCCTCTCCCAAATGTGGTCTGGGTGGCCAAAATTCAGCACCGTTCCTTAAAGTATGATCTGTAATTTTACTGAGTACAGCAACATTTACAGATTTCCCATGGCCCTAATATTCTGTGTCGTTTGGTCAAAGTTTTTCTTTGCTGCTGCACCAAGTGCATGTAGTGAGGGAACATAAATATCTTTTGGGAGTCTTGTCGGACATCAGAGCATCTGACCTTACTCCTGACCAGGAAGCAAGCTGGCATTGGGTGAGGGGGCCCCACAATGGGGTTTCTGAAGGAGAGTGCGGTGTCACCACTGAATGAAAAAACAGGCAATTGGTCTTCCGGGATAAAATCTGTAGCCAGTTCTTTGGGAATTTTTCAGGATGTGTCCCTCAGTCCCCTTCAGGATTTTGGAGATTGGTTTTCCTTGAGCTGCCCTCTACGTACTCCACTCTGGCTGCCTTATTTCAGGAAGCACTTTGTAGTTTATGTACTGTTTGATATAGGCCCTTCACCATGTCCTTAAGCGCAGCAATGCGGATCTCTCCCTCCGTCAATCAGCCGGTATTCAGACAAAATATTGAAAATTAAATATTGTCATACATGAATATCAAGTTTGAAATATCGTCATACAGAAATATTGTGTGTAAGAATATCATTGTCAAGAATATCGATTTTAAGGTAAGTAATATTGATTTTAGCATTATCGAAATCATTAATATAATTTACAAAAATATCATTGTTAATAACATTTTAAAATAATTTTTACCTATTTTAGTATGTATTTTAATATAAGTTTATACATTGTTTGCATTATTATTGGTAATTTTTTACTACAGTTTTTACATTTTTAGTAGTTTGAAATTCAGGGCCCTATTACGATGTCAGGAGGAGCTTCCTCCAACCAACATCATCTTGGTCATGGGACTGACTGACACCCAATCGGCAGTCCTGACTAATTAGGATGTGAGCGAACATTGTTCAGTCGCATTTCTATACTTTACAATGGGAGCATTTATTCCTTCCGGAATACACGCCTGCATTGTAAAATAGGAGGTGCAGTTCATCCCTGCACCCCATGGCAGGCACCTCAAGGTGCCTGCCACGGGTGCAGAGATCAGCAAGGGGAGGATGCGGAGGGTGTTGAAACAGCTGGAGGCGACGGCGTTGACCTGTTTATTAATTGAGAGGGAGGCGTTAAGTATGATGCCGAGGTTTCTGGCGTGTTCCGTGGCGGTTGGTGGGCTGCGGAGGGCAGTGGGCCACCAGGTGTTATTCCATGCTGACTGTGTGGTTCTGAGTATGAGGACTTCAGTCTTCTCTGAGTTGAGCTTCAGGCAGCTGTTGCTCATCCAGGATGCGACATCCTGCATTCCTGCCTGGAAATTGAGTCTGGTGGCGGTGGGGTCCTTAGTGAGGGAGAGGATGAGTTGGGTGTCATCAGCGTAGGATACTATGCTGAGGCCGTGTGGCTGTCGATGGTGGTGAGGAGGGCCATATAGATATTGAAGAGGGTTGGGCTAAGTAATGGGGTACTCTGCAGTTGATTTTCATGGGCTCGGAGGAACGGTGGCAGTCTGATTCATTGGCTTCTGATGGTGAGGAACGAGCGTATCCAGTCGAGGGCGGTTCTGTGTATGCCGGTGTTATGTAGTCTGGTGGTGAGTATGCGGTGGGAGACAGTGTTGAATGCTGCTGACAGGTCAAGTAAGATCAGGGCTGCAGTGTGACCTTGGATGAGGAGGGTGCAGATGTTGTCTGTGGCGGCGAGTAGGGCAGTCTCAGTGCAGTGGTTGCTGTGGAATCTGGATTGGGAGGGGTCAGGATGGAGTTCTCTTCCATGATCTTTGTTAGCTGTGAGTTGACAGTCTTCTCAGCGACTCTAGCCGTGAATTGGAGGAGAGAGATGGGCCGGTAGTTTTTGAGGTCGTTGGGGTCTGCTGAGGGTTTCTTAAGCTGTGATCTGACTTCTGTGCATTTCCATTCATCGGGGAAGGTGCCAGTCCCAAAAGTGGCATTGATGGTGCGTCATAGTTCTGGTGCGATGGTGGTGGCAGCTCTGTGGTAGATGTCCCATGGGCAGGGGTCCATGGGGGCCCCGGAGTGCATACCTTTCATGGTCGAGGCGGTCTCTTCTGTTAAGACTGGTGTCCAGGAGTCTATGGTGGGTTGGCTGGTGTAGCTGGAGGGTGCGGTGGTTGCGGGGATGGGTGTGTGGTCGTTGAAGTCATCATAGAGGTTCTTGATCTTCAGATGGAAGTACGATCCCAGCTTGTTGCAGAGGTCCTGGGAATGGGTGATGTCTGTGGCTTTGCCGGGGGGTTTGGTGAATTCTTGGATGACACTGAAAAGCTATTTGGAGTTGCTGGCGTTGGCGAGGATTTTGTTGTGGATGAAGGTTCTTTTGGTGGTTCTGATGCGTTGGGGGTATTGTGTCATAGCTGCTGAGTCGCAGCGGTGGATTATTGGGAGGTCCAATTAGGTCTGGCGCTGGTCGCGGTCGGGTCGCGGACGGGCGCAGGCAGGCTTGCTTTTGGCCTGCCAGCAGTGTGGCCACACAGGTGCCACCATTATATAAGAGAAGGGTGAGGGAAGAGCAGCTGGGAGGCGGGCAAGGGAGAACCGGAGGGTGGAGGGACCGCGGAGGCAGCAGCGACAAACGGATGGGAAAAACAATTTAAGGCAAAAAAACTATAACCAGGAAAAATGTGAGCAAAACAACAGGGAAAAAACATATTTTATTAATTTTTAAGAAATATGTTATTTATTATTGTGTGTGTTATTTGTGCTGTGCTTTTAAAATCTAAATATGATTGTATTTATTGGTTTTTACTATTTTGAGAATATAGTTGGTATTTTGACTATAGTAATATTTGTAATAATTTAGGAGGTGCATTCAAAATTGCAATAAAATATATATATTTTAAAATCATATTTAGATTTTTTTTTTTAGATATTTAGATTTTTAGGTATCTAGTATGTTTCTGAAATAATTTTAGTTTGTTGAATGGAATAAGTCTGTTTTTAATGTTGCATAAAGTGCAGTGTGAGCAGTAAATTTACTCCTTTGCAGTCCAACACTTTCCCCACTCTTGAACAGACTGGAGTATAAATAGTAAATTTTACCCCTCCACAATATGACACTTTCCTTATTGTTGCTCCAACTGGAGTGGGATTAGTAAATGTTACCCAACACTTTCCCTACTCTTGCAGTGACTGGAGTGGGAATAGTAAGTTTTACCCCTCCACATTCCAACACTTTCCTAATGTTGCTCTGACTGTAGTGGGAATAGCAAATATTGCCCCTTCACAGTCCAACACTTTCCCTACAGTTGCACTGACTGGAGTGGGAATAATAAATGTTGCCCCTCCGCAATCCAACAATTTCCCTAATGTTGCACTGGCTGGAGTGACAATAGTAAATGTTACCCCTCCATAATCCAACACATTCCCTACTGTTCCACTGACAGCTACCAAAGCAAAGACAGAGATGTTGGAGAAGATCGCGCACAGCATTTCCTCACTTTCACCGTCAATTTCTCAGTGATCCGCAGCCAAAGTTGCAGGATGAAGTAGGTTCTGATGAGTGCCAGGAGGGCCTTAAGCACCAGCATCTTTGGTGTAACACTGGGTAGATGTCCGGGTCCTTACTACTTCTTTCAGCAGCTGTGTTCAAACCGAGCACCTGCTAGCCCCACAACCTTGTCTCCCTATCAGAATTTCCCTGGGACGAGGATTCTCTCTCTGCACCACTGGCAATCAGTAAACCTTACTCGATGGAACAACTCCAGCTTTCCTAGAAGTCACATCCATTAATCTGCTGCCCACTGCTTGACCAACTACCGTTGAGGTGGTTTGGTTGCCCTCTCTTACTCCACCGTCCCCACCTCCTATCCTAAGGCCGGTCACAAGTCAACAAATAAGGCTTCTGTGGTATGTAGTAACTTTACTAAATACAGCAACATTTTAATGTATTGACATCTAATTCCCCCTTGAGGCAACCTTATGCATTCTTACCTATCTGAGGTACTGGAATCTGATGTGCATTCTAAGACCGTCATCCAGAGATTCAGCAGTCCTTGAAGTATTACCCATGAGATAGGAATTGTGACCTTGTGTGAGTATTTACAGAGAGATAAGAATGGTGGTCACTATGGTCATTATTCATGCTAAACATGTAAAATTGGGGTACAGTTTTCTTGTCTATTTGATTAAAAACAGATATTCTTCAGAAGTGTACATCTGGAGCAATGTATAACTTTTTACAGTGTTCTCATGGAAGATGTTGGTGGACTGGAAATCTTCTCAAAATCTCACATCAGGATCTCAGAGAAGATACCACAAATGGGAAAACACAGACAGAATGCAATAGGGTACATTCGAGCAATTTTTTAAGGGAGAACATTTAGATATGATTGACTCTAAATTGGGAGACATAAATGATTTATTGGTCGCTGAAGACATCTAATTTGTTGGTATGTGATTTATGCTTTTACTTTCCTACAAGCTGTGAATTCAATTTACTGTAAGAAAATAATCATACATATATGTTTTTCAAATAAACTTGAGGATGTACATTTTAATTTAGAACACCATCCAGCCTTAATTCTGTAGCTACTTTTCTTCTTGCCAATTTTGTACAAGCCTTCGGATTGTGGTGTTAAGGTGTTTTTAATGGCACTTACCTTAGAATGAGTGACAACGCGTAATAAATGATTCCAACAGGATGGGGTATGTATGATTTAATTCCTCTGCTTTAACAGATAGAACCTCTGACTTACTGTTTAGTGGTGTTTTATTTTTATGTTTAAACTACAGAAAGAGATGGATTTGGCTGTGTATCGGATATCATGCAATCACAAAAAGGATTACAAAACAGAACTGAGAGAATGGCTTTGGCTCAGTCCTTTTTATGATCTTCGTTTACAGGTATTTCATTGAGCAGCAGTTGGGTTGGCCTGATATCAAGCAGTTTCATTGTTCATCTATAATAGAGAAATGTTAATGCTGTACCTGTGTCAAATACAATAGGAACAGGCTTTGCATACATTGAACAGTCTGTGTTAAACAACATATACATGAGATTGACTTTGTTTAACAGACACTTTCTTCCACTGAAATCTAGCAAAGGAGGGCAGAAAGGTTTGGCTCCTATTGCAGACATTTCTATTTTTTTTTATGTGTACTTAGGTCAGATTACTTTTTATTTTTTAAAAGCACTGGCTACACATTGATTTGAGTGTTGTGTGCTTGTCGAGTTCCGAGTTTTTACCCAACATTCCCTCCTTGAGTAAACCTTGTGCTGCTGTGTCTTATTATCTTAAATGTCAAGTGCTAAAGGAGTGTACTTGGTGCTCATTTTGGGTCCATTAGCAAAGCTATGAACTAAAATGGAGAAGCATTGTTATTGCCCACTGTTCCAGGAACAAAAAGCCTACTACTCTTCATCTCTGCCAGAGCCCACTGCTGTGACATTGCAAGCTTCGACAATTCCAATGCTGGTTGCTGGAAAAATAGAACTCTATGTATGCATGTATTTATGTGGTATTTGTATTGGGTGAATTTAACCGAAAGGAGGTGGATGGCTATACACGGTCAAAAGGAAAGAGAGAGTGAATGTGTGATTGCAGGGGTAACTGGTTTCAAAGAATGAAAGTGGACTGCTACTGAATCGCCATGTAGTGTACTTTAAAGAGATAGATAGATATATTTGTTTGCACAATTAATTAAAATCATTGCAATTCATACAAAAAGAACATAAAAAGCACTTTCCACTCTCAATTTAAAAGTTATTATTTTTTTTAAATGGAAAGGGGAGGAAGTTCATAGCTGACACAGCAGAGGTTCATGGCTGGTATCTGCCGGTACAATTGAGTTAATCTTAATCATGAATCTTACAAATCGGGCGGCCATCTGAGCTGAGTCCCCCTTCATACACTCCTCTAAGGCTTCTTGGCATGTCCACACATTGAGAATTCTCCAGATGGGGCGCAGCCCAAAAGTTCGAAAGCGGATTAAAATTCTACAGATGCACAAAACGTGTATTAAGTTTTCTTCCCCGTTGTTGCAAAAACGACACTGAGAGGGCGTATCTGCCTTGCACCTCCGTCCATACTTGTACGCCATCAGGGGGATTAGTCCAAAGTGTAGTCTCATTAACTGGTGTTTCACCAATAGCTTCATGGAGGATGACAGATAATGTGGTAAGGTTTTAAGATCATAAAGTTTTAACGCCCAACTGCCATGGGATAGATTTTTCACGGATAATGCATCGTGTTCCATTGAAAGGATCTTTGCTTGTTTGGTCAGAGCTTTGGCAGCCACCCATGGGCAGCGGCAGCGGGCTCGCTCATAGATCATGAGCTTCTAGTGCGTCTAAGCAGAATATAAAAATATATTCCAGGAAGTGCTGCGGTTGTTTAACAGTGACCAGATGCAACTCTTTAATGTGGAGTCATGTGCCATTTTGGTTTTTGCACAGTAGGCAATGAATTTTGCTTTCATGATCCAATGTGGGGAAAACAAGCGGAACTCCATACGGATTTGGGCGTGAGAGGTCGAGTTGGGTAGGTGAAACACTCTGTGAAAACAGGCTGATTGAATTCTATCCAACCAGGTGAACATTTTATCTTTAAAAGTAGTGGCACCAAAGGCTATAGTGGATAGTAGTTTGGCATCTATCACCCTGATTAACGGAGTGAAGTCTGGAGAATGGAGAGCTTTCTTGGCTCTTAAGAAGGCCCTCTCCAGGCTGCGAGCCACACCTTGCATTGCAGCGATTTGGGGACCCGGGCTCCCTCTGTGGTCTATCCAGACTCCAAGATATTTATATGTGGTAACTACCTCTATAGCTTTCCCAGCGATGTACCAGGGGCGCTGTCTCGCTCGACATCTCGAGACAACCATCTCCTTGGTTTTAGAGATATTAATCTTCAGAGCATTTGTTTCGCAATATATTGCCAAGGAATCAAAAAGTCGTTGGAGGCCCACCTGAGTTTGATCAAGGGGAATCGTATCATCTGCGTATTGCATTGACTGGATTTTAACAGATGCGATTCTTGATGGAAAAGCTCGAGAGCGGGACAGCCCCTCCGGAAAATCTGCAAGTTACAAATTAAAGAGTAGAGGGGCCAAAATGCATCCCTGGTTTTAGGCTTCTGTTGGTCATGATTTTATTGGTTGTAGACCAGCCAGCGGAGACTTTTATTTTGACCCAGGTATCAGAATACAGAGCGATGAGGGCATTCAAAAGGGTCTGCGGGATGCCATATTTGAACAATTGATCCCAAAGCCTGGGACGGACGACGTTGTGAAATTCCTTTTGGAAATCAGTAAATCCCAAGAACAGCGATTTTCCCTTTGTTGCAAGTGTAACCTCAATCATGTGGGCTAAGCAGATCAGATTGTCCTCAATGTGGCAGCCCTTTTGGAAGCCAGTTTGCGTAAAAGGTATTAGTTTACGGTCTTCCGCCCAACTGGTCAATTCTTGTAATAAGACGCTTTCATAGGCCTTCCCATCAACGTTAAGGAGTGCAATCATCCGATAGTTATCGGGATTAGATCGCTGGCCTTTTTTGTAGATTGGGACGAGGAGAGAATCTCGCCAAGAGTCAGGAATCGGTCCGCCCATTCTGCATGCCTCAAATATGGGGGCCAAGAGCGCTGCCCACTTGTGAGTCGAAGCTTTATATATCTTTGTTGGTAACCCATTGGGGCCGGGTGCCCCTCCTGGACGCATTTGTTTTATGATAAGGGCAACTTGATTGGGGGCGATCTTGATAGTGGGTGACGTTCCAGTATGGAGATTAGGGGGAGTAGAGCTGTGATAATTACGCCAGTTGTATCTGTCGGGCTGAACGTAAAGAACTTCAATATGAGCCTCCCAGTCAGTGGGGGAGACATTTGTTGCGGTGGATGGTTGGTCCGATCTAGCAGTCTTATTTACCCAGCTCCAAAATCTTTTTTGATCCTTTGATTTTATAATTTCGTCTGCAAATGTCCAGTGCTGTTCTTCTTTTATCCTTTTATACTTGAACATTGTCTTCCTATACTCTTTACGAGTAGTCAATATCTTCTCTCGTAAGAATTTGTGATCTATGTTGGTATATGTGCATTTACACAATAAAGTGTTTAATTTGTGTTTAATGCTCAACATAGTGTGCTTGTAGTCACTGAGGTGGGGTATAGATGGGGGGAATTATTTGAGCTTTTAACACTCTTTACAGATAGATTTTTTTTAAGGTCCTCCACCACCTCTTCCCACGATAGTGTCGTCAGCTGACCACTAAACTCATGGTTCAAGTTTTCCAAAAAGTTAACCACCTTCTCTTCAATTGCCTCTTGTTGGTCCAAAGTCCACCATAGTTTTCTAATAGGCTCCAATATTGATTCTTTCCCAATCAAGTAGTTTTTGGGGCGGGAGCTCTGCTTGGATAGAACTTTGCACGTTAGGACGACATGATCACTTTCCAATGAAGGGGTTACCACAAATTCCTGGAGGAATTGGAAATGGGCGACCGAGATCCAAGGTAGCCATTCTGAAGGGGGATACATGGGTGTAAGCGTCGGGCGAGTCTGCATCCAGTCCACCGTTTAAAATATGGAGCCCTAGTTGGTTTAAGCACACAGCCACCTTTGTCCCTTGATTATCCTTCCGTTGGACCTGGCACCTGATATCTGGGATAGCCCACATTTGGTTGTCCAGTGAGAATATAAGGGATAGGTCCAAGCCTGTCTCCATTAGGTTAGCATTAAAGTCTCCCATTACTAGCCATATATTGTTTGGGAAATGTACAAAGAGGTCTCTCATGATAGGGAGAATTTTATTCCAGGTTGACTCTCCCTTGATTTTGGAGGGGTGTAGATAACTATAACCAAGGATAATAGTTTGTTGTTTGGAGTTATTTTTTTCCAGCGGTTGTGACTGAATATTGATAAAAATGTAATTGCCTTGCCCATCAGAGATTGAGGAGACCTTTAGGGCCAAGTTGTTCTTAAGAGCGATTACCGCCTACTTGAGATGCAATTGCACAGGATTCATAAACAGTGTAGTCCTCCCAGGTGGTAAATTGCAAGGACCAGGTTTCTTGCAGGGCAATAATATCATAGTTTTTAAAAAAGAGAGGTTGTTACTTTTTCAGCTTTTTCCTTTGTTAGACCTCGGATGTTCCAGGAACAATTTGACAGAAACAGTACTTTAAAGAGATGTGTCTTCAGCTCTGAGTAAGGTAGTTTATGATGTGCCTACAATTGCACGCTGGTCTATCGTGATGCACTTCTATGACCATGCACGTCTTCAGGAGTGGTGGAGGATGGAAGGGTATGAGTGCCACCTGGACAGGACACTTACTTCTTAGAAGGACAGATTTTATTAAACATCTGAAAAAAGACAACATGTTCTACGTGTCCCCAGGGACATCTTAAGGATTTTGGAGGCCCTGGACTAAACTTATTCTGGCGTCCTATGTCCAGAACAGCTGTGAATATATGAGCCAATTTCAGCTCTTTCCTGCCCTCTTTCTCCAGGCCACTGACAGTGCACAGGCATATTCCTCCAAATTCTAAATGTGTTTACCTATAATATTTAGGGATAATGTCCTGTGTTTTCAATATCGTAACACAACATCAGCTCACTAACATTCCCACAAATTATCTTGTGACACCCTCTCATTTCTCATAGGTGAAGTCCTGGTTTGATCTAAAAGAACCTTTACTTTTTTTAATGGATGTTGCCTGAAACATAAACACAAAACGGCTCTGCAAAATGTCTGTAACATCACATTAAAAAAAAATTAAAGGGAAAAACAAACGTATTTTAAATTATCTGTTTAGGACTTATTCAAGGTCATCAGGGCAAGACTGAAAGGCTGGGGCCCTGAGCCAGAGCCCACTTTGCCCATGTCTTAAAACGTCTTTGCATGTCCCATGAGGCTGTAAACAGTCATGCGACTTTCCATACATGGAAGTCATATTGATGCACAGACTGTAAGTTCCGCATGGTCTAAAAAATCCTTACTAGGCATTCGTCATTCAGGGTCGCTGACGCAGGAACTTGTTGTTGGAACCCTGCTATTTTTTTCTGTGAAGTCAACACGCATCAGGAACCAGAGATGTATCTGGCAATAATAGTCTTCCAATGTTTTGTTTCTCAAGGATTGACCGACAGGGAATCAGCAAAAACATCTGGAGACAGAGAAAAAGCTTCCAATAGTCTTGCATTTGTTTTGTTTCACAAGGATTTATTGAGATGAATTATGTACTCCATGGCGCTTGTTATTTTTCGCTAGGACTCATACATCGGAATTATGAACTCTATAGTATTTGTTTGTTTCGAAATGAGTCTTCTGCAGGAATTACAAACTTTTTACATTTGTTTGTGGATCCCCATTTATCATAAATTCAAACCAAGCATGAAAGGTTATTTCCTAATTTTGAAGCTAATTCTCATTGATAAACAAGCGTATTGAAATCCTGGATTGTATGACATAATTTCGAAAGACAAAAATTCGACCTACAAAAATATCGCAACAAAAATATCGTGGTCAAGAATATCGACATCCTATCTACAACATGGTAAGTACAGAAATATCGATAATTTAATATCGATGTCAAAAATATCGTAATTCAAAAATATCGGTTTTTTTTTAGTTTAAAAATATATGTAAAATAAACCAAATAATACTTATAAATCAAAGAAACATAATTAAATATATTGTATAATATGTAAAATTTATAATAAATATATATAATTAAATGAAACTTTAATTAAACATATATATAATATATAATATATACACTTACTTAATAATTACTTTTAATAATAATTTCTATAACATATAAATTATTAAATATTTATTTAAATTACCAATACATCTATACACATAAAACAATAACATTAATAAATATTAAATAATTACATATAGCAAATAATAATCAATAATTTTAATTTGAATAATTTTTATTATTAATTATATATTACAATAGCTAAAATATTACAAAACATATTTAATATCAGACACAATAAAACTACTAGTCCAACTTCAACAAAAACAACAGTAAGGAAAATGTTGGATAGCGTAGGGGTAAAAATATCTATTCCAACTCCCGAGAGTGCAACAGTAGGGAAAACATTGGATAGCGTAGGAGTAAAAATTACTATTCCAACTCCAAAGAGTGCAACAGTAGGGAAAGTGTTGGATAGCGTAGGGGTAAAAATTACTATTCCAACTCCAGAGAGTGCAATAGTAGGGAAAATGTTGGATAGCGTAATGGTAAAAATTACTATTCCCACTCCAGAGAGTGCAATAGTAGGGAAAGTGTTGGATAGCGTAAGGGTAAAAATTACTATTCCCACTCCAGACAGTGCAACAGTAGGGAAAACGTTGGATAGCGTAGGGGTACAAATAACTATTCCAACTCCAAAGAGTGCAACAGTAGGGAAAACGTTGGATAGCATAGGGGTAAAAATTACTATTCCAACTCCAGAGAGTGCAATAGTAGGGAAAGTGTTGGATAGCGTAAGCGTAAAATTTACTATTCCCACTCCAGAGAGTGCAATAGTAGGGAAAGTGTTGGATAGCGTAAGGGTAACATTTACTATTCCCACTCCAGAGAGTGCAACAGTATAGAAAACGTTGGATAGCGTAGGGGTAAAAATAACTATTCCAACTCCAAAGAGTGCAACAGTAGGGAAAACATTGGATAGCGTAGGGGTAAAAATTACTATTCCAACTCCAGAGAGTGCAATAGTAGGGAAAGTGTTGGATAGCGTAAGGGTCAAATTTACTATTCCCACTCCAGAGAATGCAATAGTAGGGAAAGTGTTGGATAGCGTAAGGGTAAAAATTACTATTCCAACTCCAGAGAGTGCAACAGTAGGGAAAACGTTGGATAGCGTAGGGGTAAAAATTACTATTCCCACTCCAGAGAGTGCAATAGTAGGGAAAGTGTTGGATAGCGTAAGGGTAAAAATTACTATTCCCACTCCAGACAGTGCAACAGTAGAGAAAAGGTTGGATAGCGTAGGGGTAAAAATTACTATTCCAACTCCAAAGAGTGCAACAGTAGGGAAAGCGCTGGATAGCGTAGGGGTAAAAATTACTATTCCAACTCCAGAGAGTGCAACAGTAGGGAAAGCGCTGGATAGCGTAGGGGTAAAAATTACTATTCCCACTCCAGATAGTAAAACAGTTGGGAAAGCACTAGATAGCATAGTGATTCTATTAACATTATAACCAATTTAATAATTTCTTATAAAAAAATTGCATGTTAACAATGTTTAAAAAAAAAAAATATTATTAAATACCAATTATGTAAAATAAATATTTAAATAAATAAATTTTAATTACATCCCACACTATTCCCCCTTTAACACACAACACACTACACATAAAAATTCACATAATTAATTTAATTATGAATTAATCACTTAATAAAATTAAATCACCAATTAATTACTAATTAACAATTAATAATTAACTATAACAATAAAGAAATATTATTAATAAACTAATTATAATTTATATAATTAACAAAATAATAAAGTAATTTTACAATTAATAATTAATTAAAAATTAATTAATCTATTAATCACATTAATTACCAATTATTAATTGATTACAAATTAATTAATCATAAATACCAATGAAACAATACATATTAATTCATTAATTATAATTACATTACTTCCCACCCTATTCCCCTATAAACCCACAACCCACTACACATTAAAATTCACATAATTAATTTAATTATCAATTAATCACTTAATAAAATTAAATCACCAATTAATTACTAATTAACAATTAATTAATTAACAATAAATAAATATTAATAATAAACTAATTATAATGTATATAATTAACCAATTAATAAAATAATTGTACAATTAATAATTAATTAACAATTAATTAATCAATTAATTACCAATTATTAATTAATTACCAATTAATTAATCATAAATACCAATTAAACAATACATATTAATTCATTAATTATAATTAAATTACTTCCCACCCTATTCCCCTATAAACCCACAACCCGCTCTGATACTAAAACGCTAAATTAAATGTAAAATAATTATAAATCTCTAAACATTTATTTTTAAATGTATTAAAATACATTACAATAATCTTTCACATACAAATAAAATACATATTAAATGACATTACACTAAATAAATATCGATATTATTGACATCGAAATTTTTACTTACGATATTACTTACATCGATATTAATTACTTCGATATTATTTACTTCGATATTACTTACCTTGGGATCGATATTCTGTCCATCGATATTCTTGACTTCGATATTCTGTACCTACGATATTAAAAACACGATATTATTGTAGGTCGAAATTTAAAACTCGATATTTTGGCTAACCACCGAAATCCTGATGATTATTTAGTTACTATATCAAAGCTTCATTTTATTTCAGCTCAGAAGAAAGGGAGAGTTTCACATTTTAACAGAGAGCTGAAACACAGAGAGTGTCAGCAGTTATATTATAGGAAACACCTCATATCATCAATGTCCAAACTTTAGTTAACTCAAAGCTCTCCTTTACTTTCTGGATATCAAGGAGGCACATTAATTGCAGCTTGGCGAGTAGGCTTGAGACAATATCCAGTCTTCTGTTTGTCTCTTTTATCTAATTCCCTGTTCCCCAGGACTACTGTTTTACTCCATAATAGTACTGTGGAGTTGGAATGGTTTTGGCAATGTGTTGGAAATATCCTTGCTCATATTGGATCAGGATTTCCAGAGTAGTGTATCCTGACATCAGCTCTTTCACAACTAGAACTGGGTTGGGAGCAGTCTTGATGAAGACTGGAGTGTCATTCCAGGCTCTGGGTTCAAAGATGAAGAAGTCTAATTTTAGGCAATGAGGTATACAAAAATGGACCTGGAATGGCAGTTTGGCAGCAGTTGTGGCCGGAATGGCTTGCGGGTGGGGAGGGAGAGTTTTGATTAAACAATAAGTAATTTTAAAAAACGTACCTTTCCGCCAGCCCGGTCCCGTGTCTTCTCGGCTCCTGCTTCTGCTCTCCTGCCTCCAGCAGGAACAGGAACAGGAAGCAGACAGCCTCCCTCCCCTCCCCTAAGCCAATCCCAATGCTGAAATGGCAGTGTTGTGATTGGTGGGGATGCCGCCCAGCCATGGGCTTACGGGAGGTCATGTTCTATGCAGCCTGCATAGAGAAAGGACAGAGTGCTCATGACTGGTTTGGGTGGCCCCCGAGGGCCGACCAAACAATCATTGCGCCATCAGGAGTAGGCACACCACTCCTCCCCTGCTCACAGAGCAGCCCCGACCATCCACAACTAAATAAGAAATGGTAGTAATGGAAAGTTATTACCATTTTATGTTTCTGCTTCTCGCACTGAGAGAAAGCAGTGGGGCGACGCTCCTCTGCCCTAGTGGAGGCGCCGATCCTGTTTGGCTGGATTGTTCATATTAGAAACAGGGCCAAGGCTGATGTGCATATGGCTCAGTGCCGCCTGAGGTGGCATGGTGGGTAAAAAAAGATGCACTGGGAAGCAGTCCTGACTAGTGTCTGAATTAAGGGACTTTGTCTAAAGTGTGACTGATGTGTCAAGACATGGGTCCTGTGCTCATTTTGACACTAGAACCAAACTACAAGCTACTGAAGAAGCCCAAATAGGCTAAAACGAGTAGATGTTGCTTGTTTCTGGTTCAGAAGGGACTTGGCCTGGCAGTTTGGGCTGCATTGTTCCTATTGGAGAAGGGCGTAGACTAATTTGCATTTGGTACATGGCTGGGTTCTACCTTGTATAGTATGGTAGGCAAAAAAAGATATACTGGGATAGGCCGGAGTAATTATCAGTGGCTGAGGTTAATTTAAGCATTTCTCCCACATTTCCGTCATCCTGTTTTGGACGATACGATGTCATGTTGCATGTGCCAGCAACTCAAGGGTCAGTATAATTGGCATGAAGCACTGTTGATCACCTACTTGTAAGATGGCTGTCAAATCTATATATAACATGTTAGAATACGGTATGGGTTGATGGGCATTGCATGTTGTACTTAACAAAGTCAAGCCACTTTAGTGTGCTCTCTGCCTTTTCTCAAGCAAAGATCATCATGTATTGTTTTCATAATTACCAGACTTGCCTCAGAGCTGATGTCCCTCCCCCACAGTAGGCAATGAATGACACAGGTGAGTGAGACCTGTGCTGCCTTATGCTGGTTTGTCTAGTGCATGATTACGATGGTGTGCAGTGCCTGTCCATCGTTGTGTTTTTTGCAACACTTAGCATGCAGTGATCCTGCCTCGTAGTCAACAAAGTGCTTTCATCAAGCTCATCATACCACACATGTTCCCTCTGCTTGTGAGAAGGGCGCTTTTCTGCACAAGTAACTATGCGTTTGTGCAAGCAGGCAAGCTAAAGAGGTTTCAGGGTTGGTGATCTGGGGCTTTGATCAGACAAGGAAAGTAGTTGCTATAAACTGTAGTCAGAGACAACCTTATAATAAATCCAAAAAAGATCAACCAAACCAGACCAAAGCAGTTCTGATATTCGGGTTCCTACCTCACCCCCAAATCACCATGTTTATGACAACAGATAGTGCACAAATATAATTTTTAAACCCAAACACCAAACTTCACTTATATTTCTCTCATCAGGCATTTCCTCATAGGGATAGGCTGATTTTGAAGACTCCCAGATACTACTAGAACCTTTTCTCTCTCTCTAGCTCCCAGACTTAATGCAGAAAGCACGCGAGAGAGAGAGAGGAGGGAATGATACATTGAAGTGAGGCAAAGTACAGGAAGGCGAAAGAGAGCTTGGAAAGAGAGAAGCGAATGAGAGACAATGATTTAAAGAATTGAAAGAGAGAAACAGAGATGGAAGGAAGGGAGTGTGGCTAACTTGAGCATTTTTGTCAATGCTTCGTTTGGTTTCACGTCAGGCACTGTCCTACTCCAATCCTCATATAGCATAAGCAACAATAAATATATGCTCCCAAGTGTATTTTATAACGGTGATCTATGGCACTTTGTAGACTTCCACAAAAAGAGTTTAAGTTGATGCACTGTTACATAACATATCTGATATACCCCAGAATAATGCATATACTGAGACTTGCTTCTGGTGGAAACCAACATGCCATGAACACGCGTTGCAAAGGTCATTCTTCTCTGGCACAAAGACATTAGGGAAAGAGGCATTAGGGAATAACCTAAAGTGTAATTAGAAGCTCTCAAAAAAGGAAAACCTAGACTGGCAGCAGGCGGGCATTTGGACATGTGGAAAAGTAATGATTAGAAAAATGAGCCATGTGGGAAACATCCATTTAGATTTTGATATTGCTTATCATAAAAGTGTTTGTAAATGTATAAATATATAAACTGAACATGGGTGGGGTTTCATAGTTACATCAGAGGATTTGCGATGGATCAGACTGTCCTATCTGTGCTTGGGGCCCTGGATGACTGGGCGCTGAGGTGACAAACCGTTGTGGAGGTACCAGCACCCTGCTCCTAACAGAAGAGTGGCCAGGTGAAGAGTGACCTGCTCCCATCATTCTCCTCATTTTTTTCATACTCTGGTCTTGTCGCATTGCGCAATAGATACCAAGACCTGAATTCTGAGATTTGAGATTGCTTGTGTATTAACATACTTACAAACTGACCTGTCGTTGGTGGAAGATATTATTAGACAGCTCGTCTATGAATTGAGACTAATATTGCTGTGCCTCCACCCCTCATTTCTGTTACTGCTTGGATCTGTGGCAGGTAACTTAGGAGATTACAAGACAAGGAACTACTTGAGGTTTTTTTCTAGGGCAGTTGTTTCATATTCTCATACAATTTAGCTAACATGACATGTCCAATCTTAGACTGATATTTCGGTATATGTCCTCTCTAGATTGTCCTACTTCTGATTGGTATGTTGAGCTTGTATTCATACGTATCAGTCAGGTATGATGTTACCTACGTATTTATTAAATGTTTTTGAAGATACAACACTGAAATATTTGCTGACCTTACATTTTATGGTGTCTAGATACCCTTTGGTGCTCCTCCTTCTTGCCCGTTCACTTGTGTCGAGATGCAATTGTTTTGTTCTTCGCTTATTGTGTTTTATTTCTTATGTGGTGTGGGTCACAGCCCACCAGAGTTGAATATAAAAGTAGAATGCTATAGAAATGGAATGGTATCATTTTGTGATCTTACACAGGGATCACTAAAACTGCAAAATTATACCACTAAAGTCCAGTCGAATGTTGCCTTTTTGTTGTTCACTTGTTAACTGCCATCTTTTGTTTCAAGTTTAAATTGATATCTCTGATTGCTATGGTTCTCTTTATGTTCGGTGTACTGTTGCAAAAGAACGTTCTAATGTGATGGGTCAACTGGCAAAAAGTGTTAGTCTCAATGATACAAGAACCCCAGTATTTGGGCAAAGATGTATTGCAGCAGTGGCTGCTTCTTTATCCCTTTAGGTGCCACTCTTTGACTCCTGCCAAAGCTGAAAAAGTGTGGACATTGTTGTGTAGAGTACATGTTTCAGTTTGAATGTTTATAACCAGTATAAAGAAGGTCGAGTCCCAGACCTAAGGGGCTCATTGAGAGAAAATTATAATCTTCTTCTTTAAATTTGTTTACATGGGGGAACATGGAAACATTCTTTGCAGGCTTATTCCTTTTAATTGCAGGAAGGGGGACCTACTGGTGGGAGGTGACCTTAACATGGTATTAACCTACAACTGAGGTCTAGTCCAGCCTCATCTGCGTTTGCTCCATTGCCCCCCATGGATGATGCAGGGCAATGCGGATGTAGACCTGAACAATCACTGGAGAATCCAACGTTCTGATTAAAGAATTTCACTTGGTATTCCAATGTTCACAGGTCTCTTTCAATGATTAATGTTTACTTCTTCAAAGATCAGTTCCCCCTTGTTTTGGCCTGTTCAATAGGCACGCAGATATTACCTGATCGTGCCTCAGTGGTGTTGTCCTTCAATTCTTTTATAAGGGGACACACATTTACCCGACAATGATAAATGAATGACCAGCATTCTGTGATCCTATTCGGAGAAGTTCTCTTAGGGACGAACTGGAACATTACTTCTACAAGAATGTAACTGATGGCATCTCAAGGTTAATGGTGTGGGTTGCTGGGTAAAGCTGACAGTTACATTTGACTAGGGGAACAGTCATGAATTGGAGAAACCTTAAACCCAACAAAAATCCTAGCTCTAGTTGGTGTTACATTCCAATAGTTGTACTGAAATATAATTCAAAATATTTTTGAAAATCTTTACTTCAGGTCTGGCGAAGATATGGCCCAAGATTATAAATTCAGCCCATGCAGCCTTTACTATACACAGACAAGCCCAGGATAAAATATAACTGGCTTTGAACCTATCTAATGTCCCTTCTTATAGGCAATTGTATGTGCTCCTTCTCTCGCTAGACATGGAGAAGCCATTCACTATGGCCATCAAGTCCTTTTTACTCTGAGTTCTGGAGTTAACAAGGTTGGGTCCTGTCAATTCTGGACAAATTTAATTGTGTTCCCACATCCACTAACAATAAAGTTAACTGTAATATGGCTACAACAATTTTCCTATGCAGAGGTGCAAGGCAGGGCTACTCTCTAGCCAGGCACTGCTTTCCTCTGCTAATGGAGCTTGTCTTACAAATGATAAACTCCAATTCAATATTCACAGTGTGACACTGGGCTCAAATGTTTATGAATTTGTTATTTGCTGACAATTGTCAATGCTTCCAACAAGTCCTGAACGTTTTATGTCACTACATATGTAGGAGCTTATATACTTTGCCCTGCTTTTAGGCTTCAGAGTCAACTGTTAAAAATCGGTGGTTCTGGGGGTCAAACAGAAAAGGCTCCCATGAGCCATTGAGGTGACCAGCTTGTGGAGATGCACCTGTGCGCATGTGAGAGGTACTGAGAACTGAAAGGAATGTGGCAGCTTTCTCAGCAACCTCATTACATTTGTTTTTATCGCTACTGATGATGGATGATATCCAGAAACATGTGTCTAGAGCTTTACAGCACTAACCTGCACCAACTTTGGTGAAATACTCCAGTAAATGTTCAAGTAAGCATGTGCCATGAACTGCATTTGCCATAATGCTAAGGGGCAAACTATGCTGGGAGGTGAAGCAGTGTGCTCCCACCCCTTTCATTTCTGGGGGTTGCATTGTGTCCCTCTGGATTTAATGAGTTTCTATGTCATGTTTGTCCTCCTCGAACATCTAAGGGTCAAAATCCCGACTGCACCATATCAAATACATGGCTGTAATGTGCTTCCACAGTTGGATACTCTGTTTAAATAACTCTACCAATAGGGCAAATAGGTTAGGGCAGTTAACTTGTCTCAAAGTAAACTTCAAGCATTATTTATAAAATATAGCTCAGAAAAAAACCTCTATGATTTCTATTTGACATTCTTAAAGGGATTCAATCTAAATTATTGTCTATCACATGGGGGAATAAAACCCCATGACCTGTACTCTTTAACCCTGTAGAAGAGGGAAGTCTAGTCTTTCCAAACATAAACGATACATACATGTAGCGCAATTGAAACCCCCACTAGGCTCTTCTTATTTGTTAAGTGAAACGCTATGGGCAGAGGTAGAAAGGCAAGATTATTTTAATCCAATCCATGTACTGCGACATCAACCACCTTGGGTTAGGTGAGGATAGATGTTGTTATCATGAAGGATTTGAGAAATGGGTTTCTGTGTCAGAGACAACTGTAAGGGAGTGCTAGGAAAAGGGGAATGTAAGGACACTTGAATATTGTTAACAGACTTGGAAACTACTTTGGACAGACCCTTTTTAAAACGTACTATCATTGCATCGAGAGTGACAAAGACAGCTAAAGTCATGTGGGCTGACAGACATAACTCCTATTGATAGTTTGGTGAAGGAACACTATACTAGGAAGTGCACATTCAATTTATGTAGATTGTTAGGAAATAAACAGATTTTCTCAAAAATTACTTACATGGCTTATAAGTAGGGTTCCCAGTTTTACCTTTTTAATGATTTTTACAGATAAATACAGACAGAAAACTATTTATTTTCCTGTCTGTATTTATTTTGAAATACAGAAAAATACAGACAATAGGCCTTCTTTAGATGATTTTTTCTACTGTCAGTCATCAGTGCCAGGTCAGTAGATGTACAGATTTAGGGGTAGGAGAGATGAAAAAAGATAATAGATTTCCTAATTAAGCTTAATTAAGTGCAGATCTACAGTTATTAATGCTATTCAGATAACACTATTGCGCTGTATACTGCTAAAGCCTTTTGGAAATTCAAATGGGAATATACAGTTATCAGTTAAATACATGTGGAAAAATACACATTGCAGCTTCATTTATACAGAAAACACAAAATAAAAATGGTTAAATACAGAAAAACTGAGCAAAAAATAAATATGGATAAATACAGATGGAAATGTTGAAAAAATATATACCATAAAACCAGGAGCCCTACTTATAAGTAAGCCGAGTACAGAGTGAAAATGTCTCTGAAGTCTGCAATTTGACTGTATGGTTTAGAGCAGCTTCTACCTGAATGTCTTCATTGAGGTGAAAATGAATATAGGATGCAAGTGAGATAGCGTCTTACTCTTGTATGTGTGACTGTGATGTGTGGGCTTCAGACAGACACATGTTGGGGGGGTTCAAGTGAACAGGGCTCTGCGGCTGATACGTGGTGGGCCTTTAGCATTAGGTAAAATGTTTTGGAGAACAGATCTATTCCCCGGCCATTTGGTGAATGAGTTTAAGCTGGCATGACGGAAACACTTTGGGGCAGATTTATAATAACTGGCGCATCCCTGCATATCAGCAGGGATGCGCCAGTTATTATGCGCCACAGCTGCGCCACCATGGATGCGCCGCATTTATAATGCGGCGCACCATGGGGCAAAAACGACACAGATGCGTGACGCATCTGTGCCGTAAAAGTGGCGCATTGCTGGAGTTGCGTCGCAAACGCGACGCAGCTCCAGCAATGCTCTGGGGGGCCCTATCTTTACAATGCTGCGTCAATCCTTACGCCTGCTTCAAGCAGGCGCAGGGTTTTGATGCAGCATGGGCCTAAAAGTGACTGAGTGAAATCTTGTAGATTTCACTCAGCCACTTTTAGGAGGCCTTCCTGCGCCGGAACGCCCCCACCTGCCCTGGAACGCCTACATGTGGCGCAGGGCTTTACAACGTGACGCATCTCCCAGATACGTCACGTTGTAAATACCCCGCACCATGGCACAGGATTTGCGCCGCTGCTGCGTCACAAAAGTGACGCAACGGCGGTGCAAAAGTGGCGCAAGTGCAACATAAATCTGCCCCGTTTGGCGCAGGAAATATATAATACCGGAAGGACATGAATTACGAGAATGCTGGAATGATCAGCACTTACTCATTTTCCAAAAACAAATCTGCAAAGGGTTTGTTTTTGTAAAATGAAAAAGATGTTTTTTAGGACACAGTAAGAGCTTTTACCCACAGAGTGGGGAATATTTTCAGCATTTTTCATAGGCGAGCAAGTG
Source organism: Triturus cristatus (assembly GCF_964204655.1). NCBI lineage: Eukaryota > Metazoa > Chordata > Amphibia > Caudata > Salamandridae > Triturus > Triturus cristatus. The sequence goes on along the minus strand of NC_140580.1, from coordinate 626,816,106 downwards.
AAATTCCATTCTGGAAGATGGCAGCTCCGCGAAATTATTTTCCTGCTGGAAGAGCTGGAGGTGGCACTGCTGTCAGGAAAACTACAAACCTTTGCAAATGAAATGAGGCAAGAGATAAGTGAGGACAGTGGAATAAGCCTTCATCCACTTTTAGCAGATGCCTTGCGGCTGCCAACCATTGAATGAGTATCTAGTACTATATTTTCAATACTAAGACTAGGCAGTACCTGTTGTAGCAGTTGAAGACATTTCACGGAGGCGATCAAAAAGTTGTAGCATTGCTTGCATGCAAGGATAGATCGAAGCAGGTGATTAAGAAAGATGTAGAGACTCGTGTTACATTGTTATAATTTCATTACATCTGAATTGAAGATAAGCAGAAAAACTGCAAATTTAAATCTAGAGAAAACCATTAAAACCGCGGGACCAAATAAACACTGATTCTGTCTTTGCATTAGAGGTCTGAACTCTGTACACAGGGAACAGGCTCAGACAGACATTTGCCTAGAAGGGAAACCATTTCCCTCATGAGCTAGTTTTGTAACGTGTTGAGTAGGCTACTTACTCCTCCCTGTTGCAGTTAGGACATGAATTTTAGTGCTCACCTAGGAGGGTCAAATGCAAGCAATGACTAATGGAACAGAGCTGATAAAAAGGTGTGTTAGGGTAAAGAAGCACTTATAAAACCACAAATGTTTTTTCTCTCTGATGTGCTACATATTATTGTGGAGTGCACTTTGCTGAAGTAGAAGAATATGAGTAGAACAATACGACTAATGTATGTTTATTTTATTGTAGAAAGTGAGTGGAATTTGTGCAGAAGACCCCACCAGCATACAACCAACGTTTGAAGCTATTTTCCTCCATTGGAGTGCCAAGCAAGCAAGCGTTTATTTTGAGACAAACTCAGTCAGTTGTATTGATTTCCACGCCAAGTTTTGAAAGAGATTACAAAGTCCATCATGTTAACCATCTGAGTTTCATGTCTGACAATGTGTGTTTCTGTATTTGTGCTATTTCCGTCTGCCTTTTGTAACTGCCAACCAATTGACATACACACTAGTTAGCCTGCAATCTAAGTCCAGTTTTATCCACTTAAAATCATGATGGCAAGCGCTCTTATTTTTCTCTAGAGGATGGTGGATGGTGTCCCTAAGTGTGAATGACCAGTAAAAAGGTGACCACCCTCCACCTACAACACAATGTAGCAAACAGAGCAGCCAGACCATTCATTACAATTTGTTCACCCATCCTCTCATCTCCACACCACCAATGGAGAGACACAATTTAAGCTCCACCGCTATACGTCATCAAAGAAGCAATGCATACTTGCATTAGCACAATATATCTACTATGTGCATTAACCTTATTAGTGTAATGTGAAGCACCAAACGCTGTAATGGAGTTTATTCACTGTAGACAGTAGTAATTCAGATAAGTATGTGCTCTATTACCTTCACTATAATATTACAAATTGAAGTTCTTGTTCACAATTCTAGGTATACTGCTTTTACTGAAATGTATTCCTTATGTATTCGTTTTAATTTATTAATGTTTTGTATTTATTCTATATACATAGATCTATATATAATCATGTATTTACTGTGTACACTGACTGTTTTATGAAGTTAGCTTAACCAAAGGCCTTAATCATTTGGTCTTCAATGTTTAACCTTAAAAGTGAAGGTTTTGCTTGCAGAGCAATGTTCATTCTCATGCAGGTTACTTCATATGATTTCATAGCTAGTGAATGGCATATTGTGTATTACAGTTAGTAAGGTCCAAGAGGAGAACTTTTGGCAAGAATGAGATGCGCTATTGAACTAAGAGAATACTCCTAATCATGTTGAATTCAAAGCTCGGAGATATTCAGGGTCGCCTTGATGTTAAAACCTTAGGATGGGAAAATCAAGTGAAGTTGCCAATTTCTAAAGCAAGAAGATGGAAAACTACTCGAATTGATGATGTGGAATTCTTGAATTTTCTGTGGCTTTATTTGGTGTTCACATTTTAGTCTTTTAAGCCGAAACCTTTTGTACTCTGAGAGGTTTAGGCCTCTCTGCTAATATTTGCATTGTGTGGATTTATGCTGTACATTATCCTGACTTGGAGAACTCCTATAGAAGTCTCCAATACGCTGACACCTTTCTGATTTCTCTGATTTAACTACTTTCTCCTAGTTTTTCAACTTTAATGTAGGACTAGTTCAGTAGATTTTAGATTTATTCTTGCACAAATGGGAGGATCGAAACCTGTACAGTGATGATCACATTCTATTTCTTATATCTTGTATTGCTGCAACCGAATTTCTGCTATGCCTTATGCTACTAAGACTTAATTTTATTCAACATTTCAGTTTACCTTTGATGATTCTGTATCTTTATAATATTTTCTTACGATTCATATGTATCAGTTTGTCCCTTACTTTGAAATAAAACTCATGTAACTTTATTTATCAATTCTTGGTCCTTAATCAGTGGCCAAATAGGTTACACTGCAAATTGAATTGTTGGATTGATGTTGACGCCCTTTTACCTCTCAGGCAACTATCAAAGGCTCTTCACAGGATAAATGGTAAGATGGGCCCAGTGCCTCATCTCCAAGAAGCTTGTCTTTGATACACTCTGTTAAAATCCATTTCTGTAATCTAAATAACCTGGACAGAGCACATTCAGTGGAACAATGGGGCAAGCAAGTGTCACGGGCCTCAACCGTGAGGTAGAAATGGTTTGTCTATGATGCCCCAGTGTTTGCTCTACTATGTCTCTGCAAACTCAATCAAGCACCACCCCTCAGCACTTAACTCTCAGTCCATAGCAAGGAGATGCAGGCTTCTGAATGAGGTGGAGTGGAAATGCTCAATCATCACTTAACAAACACACATTAGAATAATAAATAATTGTCCAACCAGTGCTTTACTTTCAAAATGAAAACCACTTTAATGCACACTGGAACTGAACGCTTCATATAAGATATGAACAAGATGCAAGTTAGTGTCATGTGCCCTTGAGCTTGTCTGTGCCGCATCTCACAATTGTCATAATTCCGCTCCTTATGGTCCAGGCTCAGCTGAAGATTACTAACATTATTCTTTCAATGCACGCCTCTTACACAATTCACTTAGTCCCTTTAAGTGAGGTTCTCTTACTGTGTTAGGGTTGACACAGTCGGGTGGATGACTAGCTGCTTCTCCACTCATTAGGTCTCCTAGTTCTGGGAGACTACTTTCCGGGCAGCTCCTGTAAGCATATCTTCAGTGGTTGCATGTCTAATGAGGTGGTTGTTCCATGTCCTCCTACTGGGCAGCTCCTCCAAGGCAGCAACAGCTGTTCTGGGAGACTATGGAGCACATATGGATCAGTGTCCAAGATGGTATGGCCATGCTCAGGCTGGTCTTGAGATGGAACGGCCACACACAGGCAGGTCTCAGTCAGATTTCAAGGCCCCAGACAGGTCTCACTCGTTGGCAAATGCAGCTCGGGTCATTCCATGGTTTTGTCTTTTGATTGCAGCGTCTTAGATCAAACTGCAAATTATTTATTAGCGCAGCAGTTTAGGTAATACTTGACATGCCTACTGCAACATTTGGATTGGCCCAAATCTCTGTACTAGGGTGAATGCATGACATTGATTCTGCATACTGTCCATCAATTGTTCTTACTACAACATACAGCAGGGTGATGGGTGGGATGCTTTAAATAATCTCAGCGACAAGTGATCGCTCATGCCACAGTACAGCCCATTGTTTTTCATCCACTGTGCCCTTCTAGAAGATGCCAACATGACATGACAAGACATGAACTTGCACCACATGGGAAGAGCCCATTCCAATCTGCCAAGTGAGGCCCCTCCAGAAGGAACACAAGTAGCCCTAAACCAGTTTCATCCTACTGGTTCTGAAGTAGGATGAAGCTTGATTCCCATAGCAGTGTAAGGATGGGATCCAAGTATGGGCATACCTTTATAACTTAGGGCATCAATACAACTAACAGTAAGGTATTAGATTGGATGTTTGAATTAATCTCAGTCCTTGGTGATTGCGTTCTCATTGTGCTACAGAATGCAAGCTATACCTCACTGATGAGACCTAACACGGCCAAATTTCATCTAAGGTTGCGTGTGTGGCTTTCTGAAAGAGGTCTTGCCTGGTTGATATGGATTATTCTCATGAGAAGCAAGGTCAGTGGCACAGTAAACAAACATGATGGGTTTAAATGCTACCCAAAGCAATTGTCAGTGGTTTAGAATATTTGCAAGCATTCCTCTCATCACCTTTTGTGTGTTTAATATAACTCTCTAAGTGGCCATATGTATATACTGATGCTAATTGTCCAAGCTTTATCTTACTTATGAGACCTAATCAGGCTGAATTGGGTCTAGGTTGCTTGAGTTCCATTCTGCAAGGGGTCTTGCCTGGCAGTTCATGATAGTCTGTTCTCATGAGGACTAGTGACAAATCTAATTTGCATACGATGGGCATCTTTCTGGGTGGCACATTTGGAAACGACAATGGATTGAAAATGCTACCCATAGAAATTGCCAATAGTTTTGACTATTTTAAAGCATTCATCTCATCACCATTGGGGTGGGTGATTAATTTCCAAAATGGCCAATTGTGTGCCGTTGTGTTTGCTTTGTTTGCCCTAAGTGGGTCCCATGCCCACTTTGCCACTGGATTCATGCTAGCCTGGCTGAAGAGGGTGTTACCCCGAAACCAGTCCCAGGATGCTTGCTTCCGGTCCAGGGATGAACTGGCTTGGCAGTTCGGGCTTAACTGTTCCCTTGAGGCACAGGGTCAAGACTGATTTGCATATGGCTGGGTCTGACTGGGGTGGCAAAGTGAGCTAAAGAACGATGATGGATTCCACCCAGGTATGTGACTGGGGATTAGTGTCTGAAATGTTTCAGCGTTCCATCCATTATCTCCTTGTGTTTGCTTTGTTCGCCCTAAGTTGGCATGGGCATGCCTAGACATGCGTCCATTGCTCAATTTGCCACTGGATTCAAGCTAGCCTGGCTGATGAGGGGTGTTACCCCAAAACCGGTCCCAGGATGCTTGTTTCTGGTACAAGGAAGAACTGGCTTGGCAGTTCGGGCTAGGCTGTTCCCATGAGGCACAGGGTCAAGACTGATTTGCATATGGCTGGGTCTGAACTGGGGTGGCGAAGTGAGCAAAAGAGCAATGATGGATTCATCCCAGATCTGTGGCTGGGGGTGGGTTTCTAAAAAGTTTCAGTTCTCCATTCATCATCTCCTTGTGTTTGCTTCAGGCATGGGACAAGAGCAACCCACATGTCTTCAGGAACTGGGCATTAAATATTTAGACAACAGTGGTTTGCACAGAACTCATTCAAAAGAAAAACTAGGTATATAGAACAGTAAAGTTACTCTAAAAAATATAACATGTACATTTCACAGGTTCTAGTCTCGCAAGGTAGTTCAAAAACTAGGTGAAACAGTAGTGCAAGAGTACAGGGTGACGTTTTGATATACAAGCAACTGCAAGAGCTTTCAGTTTAATACAACAAGCCTAGGTTCAACTGTGTACTTGTAATTCACATGGTTATTTTGACAGGTCAAATTTGCAGTTGAAACCTGCCCATCCAAGCTACTAGTGGCAGGTCTGAAGTCTTATACCTCAGAGGCATTCATTTTCAAATAGTCCAGCTGCACCCTCTACACGTATCCCACAAAGACAGCACAACGCTGTCCAGATGCTTGATTTAATTTTTATTTTTACAATGCAGCAACACCCAACACAGGATGCCAATGCATTTTGACTCATGCCTTTAAACGGGCAACTCTGTGACTCACAACCACAGTGTTTAAAAAATATCACTTGGTGATTATGTATTTCCTTTCAACAGCAAGACTTGTCTGCATACCATCACACTCATGTCCCAATGCAGTAGCCAATTCGGAATTTCAAATATCTACATATATCCTGATCATTTCATGCCTATCACAGCTAGCAGAACAGCACCACATGAACTCAAATTCAATTTGCACAAGGGAAGTTTCAATGTCACATAGAAAATATTGCATAAAATTAATCACATTTCAAAGTTTGTGTACCTACATTGACTATTGCACATACTCAATTTAAGTGCTAAATAGTCAAGATAAAGTGATAATGCATTTATTTTAAAACACATTCTTGTTGTCACATTTCACCAATTTTATACCTCCATTTGCTGTTGCACATACTCAAAACTTCCAAATATCCAAAATAAACTGCTAATGCATGTATTTAGAACACCTTTACTGAACAACTGAAATGCATATTGTACAAGCCCACTTGAGAGTATCATTGCTACGTACAATGCCTATGCATTTACTAGAGGTATCTTCAGGGGGTGATTTCTGTGGATATTGCACAAACCCATCTATAAATATTATTACTAAATAAAATGGCAATGCATGCAATAAATAGTAATTTTCGCATGGGCTAGTCAGTACCCTTTTCCTCTGTACTCGAGTCCTCCTAGGAAAGTTCAATATATTACAGTCCCATTGCTACAGTATATTATTATTGCAAACACCCACTTAAAGTGCAAGTGCATATTAGCATACAGTTGTACATATAATTTAATTTATATCTGAGGTAAAAGACATATTTATCAAGCAACAAATTTGGCAACAATCATCTTATAACTACCTAAATCATATCTCAATGCACAACAGATGTAATTAATTTTCCTTTCAGAGAAAGGTGTGATGCCCACATATAGCTGCGATCACTGATTGTAACTCTATTTGATCAGGGATAATCAACATGCTGTGCTATATATTAGTAGGTTACTTATTGGGCTACTGGATGAACACTGATTTAACTGGTTTAAGTATTTACTTTATGAATGTATGTGCTGCAATGTTGAATTAGAATAAAAATGTTTGAAAAATGTCAGTCCTGTGGAGTGTCGAAGTATGCCTGGAGAAAGGTGGGACAGACAAGTGTTGAGATTTTTTTTAAAGTAGGTACTTACAGTTAATGGTCAGTTTCCACAGGATTTTATTTTCATTTGCCAATAACTTTGGCGTCATTTGGCAAATCCTCGTGAAATGTTTTAAACTAGTATGATGCTCACTCAAGCTGCTGTCTTGAAAGTTTTGTGGTGATCCGCCAAGCAGGGGCCAAGAAAAAGGGGGAGTCCAAAAATCTGTTTTCCCCAATGTTAATTCTCATAGAGATTTTAGACATGACAACAGTCTGAACTGCTGAACGGAATTGCACCAAATTTGGCAGAAAGGTAGCTGTTGGTCCAGAAAGTGACATTTTTGTAAAAGTGGCATGAATCCGTTCAATAATTTCAGAAATATTAAGGAAAATCCAAATTTGCATATAAAGCAAGGTTGATCATCTGAGGATCCAACAGTCCTCATGCTAAAATCTGATTGTCTGCCAACACTTCAGATCAGGAAGTGTTGGCACTCATCTTGGGATTCAGCTTGAGCCGAGTCCTACAAAAAATGTTAAGAAAAATGAGACGGGAGCAGGAGTACCCCACCAGAGCAAAACATATTTTTTCTAAAAACATTTCAGCGAGGGCCACCCTGGAGCTACAGCTCCCTTTGTACATTTTCAAAAAAGAAGTCTGGGCTCCTGCTCTTCTTTTCTAATAGGCCCGAGGTGGGCAAGGTTCTGGGTCATTTGAAAATAAGGAACGGGGCACATGGGCCCCCCTCCTGGGGCATATAAATTCCACTGGTATCACCACCTTTCGGAGAATAAAGGTGGGTGCTGCTTGGACCACCTCAGACCTTGAAGACAACCACCTCCATGGGGACACATAGGAAAAATAAATTGGGGAGCATGCGAACCTTCTGACCTAGGGACTCTCATCCTCTTCGGGGCTAAATAAAATGTAATTGGGGCCACGCAGACCCCCTCAGGCCCTGGGGACCACCACGTCCCCAGGGCTAAAAGTAACATTAAAAGGGGAGGGTGACCACGCGGACCCCCTCCTGGGCCATTCTCGGCCCAGGGGATTGCCACCTCGCTGGGGCAGACCCTACTGAGCAAAATGAGGGTGGTCACCTCTTGGAGCCAGAGATGGCCTTTGGAATGGCCACCTGCCGAGCGCAGGCACCTGCTATGTCCCTAGGTGCCAAAATCTGAGCTAGAGCTCTTTGCGGTGGCTTGTCTGGAGCTTTGACTGCTCCCTCTAAGCCACAGCAAACACTCTGCTTCCAGAAAGCAAGAGCGGAGAAATGCTATTGCTTGCTTGAAGGAGAGCATGTATCTGTTTTCCTGCCCGCTGTCAAAACCTTAGAAATTACCTACCTTCTGTTGTTCAAGACCATGCACCAGCCCCTCCCTTCTGCCCTGCATGGTCCTATGTGATTCCACTGCCTTCCAGTTAGCTTGATGTCTGTGCCCACTCCTCTGAGTGAAATCTGTGCCTAACTGTAATGTCCATGAATCCTTTGTTACAAATATTCATACATATATTCATACATATATATTCATACATATATATACATACATACATACATATCATACATATACATATATATGCAAATAAAACAGAGAACTCTGGGTAGTTCTCAAGTCTAGGTGGAAATCAGCTCCTGGTAAAATACCAACCAAGCCAACCTGAAATGAGTAAAAGCAACCCCAGGCACAGTGTTTGGCTCTACTTAGAGCTCTTCGGAGAGGTATAGCTTTGTCCAGACACAACGGAGCACCCAGTATGAGTCTAAACAATACCCTTTCAGGCATATAGTAGTACATACATTGTGTAAAATAGAAGCAGAGAACTTTGGGTTGTTCTCAGGTTTAGGTGGAAAGCAGCTCCTGTAAAGAGCACCCTCAACACCAGCGACACTCTAGATCTGCTCACATCAAATGTCTGCTTTTCTATCAAAGTCTTTAAGCATAAGGATTAGCACAGCCCCATCCACGCCGAGATAGAAAGTGACAAAGTCTTTTGCCATTTTAACAGCAAAGTCTTTAAGCATAGGACTACCACAGTGCTGTCCATGCCGAGCTGTAAAATGAAAAAAAAGCAATTTACCACTCCAGGCACAGTATTACAGCTTTGAATTGTTTTTTTAACAAAAAGAGGGAACAAGCGGGCTTTTTGAAGGTCCAACGTATGTCTTGAGCAAGGTGAGGGAGCCAGCGAAACTATTACTACGGGGATAGTCCAACCAATGTAACAAGAGGGAGGGGAATTTCTCCCTTTGAAACTAGGGCCCTCACACACCCAGCCAGCTAGGTGTCATGCTTCATCATTGGGTCTGCTCCTCGTCGGGTCGGTGCTGCAATACCCGACGGGCACCCAATGCGGGGCTCTTTGGCGGAGATCTTTTGTTCCATGCCGTATGGTGTCGTGGGGGTGAGGGGCCTAATAGGAGTAGATGTGGTGAATACATGCGTGCAGTGATTAAAACAGGTAAGGGAGTCCAATAAGAGACCTTTATTCTGGTAGGTTCCCTGCCTGATAGAGTGACGAATATGTGACTGTGATAAATCATGATATTTACGCTCTACTCGTAATTATACAGGTCAACATGTTTCTTGCCTCGCTCGTCAGGAGGATCGAATGGCAATTCTTCAGGACCAAATAAAATGCATCTACACATCGTGGATTCGTGGCGAGACGGGAACACCTACCTCCAAAATAATGAAACTGCGGGAAAAGTGCCCACAGAGGTGGAGGACGACCTATGGAAGAGAGATACTTCATACTCAAACACACATTTGTCTATATCTGTGTAGACATAGTAACAGTAACGGCTCTCTCAACACTAAAATTATTTAATATTTATAATAATGACCCTTGATATGAGCAGTCGTGCTTTACATAGTCGCACAACTCAAGTGCTGATGTTTACTGAAAGGCTTACAATAAGCTCTTGGTAAAAAGTCTAAAACCAGGACTCACAATAGCCATAGAGATAGTGGCAAATGGACTCACCTACTATTGCAAAAATCATGCCTCAGCAGTTGCCAGCTAGTCTTAGGACACCTATCATATAGTGTCCTATGGGGACAGAAAGGTTGAAGGAATCTCCAATTAGTTGCAAACACATACAGAGTCAGGTAAAACCCTGTAGTAAAAGACCGACCGTTGGTAGGCGGCGGGGAGGGCAGTGTATTAGGAGTAGCGCACATCATCCCTCAGAGAGTTAGACAAGGGCCCCCAACCGAGATGGAACAACGGAGAGCCACCACAACACCCTTCAGCTCATCGCTAGGAACCATCACTATGTAGGGTCCAAACCTAGAGGGTGCGTGAGGATTGTCTCCCCGTGTTCACGGCTCGCTCCGTGGATGAACAAACTCATGGGAAAAGCACTTGCCTGCTACCATATTCAGCCGCCTCTCACCCGTCGACAAATCCACAGTGTCATTATGATACGGGCCGGAACCGCTCATAGATTACTTAAGGCTCACCTGGTTAGCAAGGATTCCAACCGTTACACCTAACACTCCGCTGACGGAACCGGATGGTGACATTCAGCTTCAGTATGTGCCGATATATCCACCAGTTCCAGGCTGAGGGCGGGGCCAGTCTCCAATTGGTTGCAGAGTGCCGTCTCACCTGCGGCTCAATACACCATAGGGTCAAAACGGGAGATACCATGTCTGCCATCTTAAACGGTGCAAGAAAACCCTTTGAGGGGTTGCAAAATTTCTCATACTGCAGTAGCCTCAATTAGGCGCTATTTATGGAAACTGTGCCAAAGTTACTAACCATCCTAAATATATTACAGTCCAAGGAGTAACTTAATGAAAACAATTATAACACGGACTATGCTGGGTCTTATTCACAGTGGATTAGCAAATATCGGCCATATCGAACCAAATTAAAACTAATGAAAGAGTGTCACCTCAAATGTCACACATAAATTCCAGTGACCTAGTATCTAGCCTAATAATGTAAATACCAGCCCAATCCATTGATTAATTGAAGAGCAAATAAGAGTTATAGCAATTGTGTAATCGCCCCAAGAGCATACTATCAATTAACGGCATACTAGAACAGTATTGAGGTGAATAGACTATAGTTGATGTGTACTGCTGTTCGCTAAAGGTGTTAGTGTGCAAGGTGGAAAAGGCACTCTGTGCTATACCAGGAATTCAAAATCCAAAGACCACTAACACCAAGTCCAAGAGAGATCCCTTCTCCAATGTGTGAGCAGTCCAAGATGAATGCTACATCGGTAAAGATGGAATTTGTTTAAAAAGAATAAAAATATATGTACATTTTATATACAATGGGCCAGAAGAGGCAATTTGCGTCTCTGGTAACCTAATAAAGTCCCACGGGGTAGTCCAACCAATGTAACAAGAGGTAGGGGAATTCCTCCCTTTGAAACTAGGGCCCTCACACACCCAGCCGGCTAGGTGTCATGCTTCATCATTGGGTCTGCTCCTCGTCGTGTGGAAATTTAGTTTGTAACTAAACATTATCTGCGCCATCTTGCCTCTCCCCAGCGCCACGCACAGCGAACGCACGGGCGCCATTTTAGGCACCCCACTCTCTCCCCCGTTCATTGTCGATCGCCAGCGCGTTCCCCTGGCGCTGCAAGCATCCCCCGCGCGCCGGCCACCCCAGCTCTCTCATACACGGGCCATAAACCCTCTCCTTCTGCGCGACCCTGCCATAGAACCACATCCCACGCCTGACCGACATCCCATACATGGTCATGCATCTCTTTGATAACCCCCTTCCTCTGCGCCCCATTGTCCGAACCGATCCCAGGCCATCACCTAGCCCTGCGGATGCAGTTTATTACCCCTACTGTAAGGGAAACACCCCACATCAAAGGGATTACAGTAGATCAAGGCCCCTACCCCCTGAGACCCAGCCGGTCGCACACACCCCCGGGAATTGGCGGAATGTCCAGCTGTGTGATAGCCATCTCCTACTGTGGATGGGGTGGGGACTTCCACTGTAGATATGTGTGGGAACGAGCTCAAAGTGGGGATTCTGAGGATGTTCTTTCATGTTCCAAGACAATCTCAAGAATGTGCCATGTATGATAACTCTGCAATAAAGTCATAAACCTGTGTATAAAAGGCCAGACCTCAGAGATGCAGTTAGAGCACCTCGTGACGATACCTTGCTGTCTGATCTGATGTGTTCTGCTCCGACGGAATAAAAACTTTGTTTCCTGCCTTCCAGTCTCCGGCGCCTGCCTCTTTCATTGGTAAATTATCGAATGGTATGAGAGGCGATTACCGCCGGGCAATACTTGAAGGGTTATCGACTGAAACTGCGGCTACCATTTAACAATTGGCGTCCCAAACGTGGGGCCCATCAGCGACACGTGGATCCAGTGGGAGAGGTCCCGACGACAGAGTGAACGACTGCAATGATCGGGAGAGCTCCTGCCCAATAGACCCTCGTCTGGCAGCCGATCATCCGAACTTCACTGGTTCCGAGCAGACCTCTCTCGAGTGATCTACGGTCCTGACTGGGAACCATCAGGAGTGCCGCGGCAAATACGGAAAGTAGAGGACGATCGGGCGCTGGAGGCGGAAGACGAGAAACTGTCCACGCGGTCCGGGTAAGGTCGTGAAACACGACAAATTGCGAAATAATTGATTGATTATCTGAAATACTAGTATTGCTCATTGATTGTTCTCTTTGAGATATTCGCTGTCTACAAACGGGGAGGAGTAGAAATTCTCTCTCTCTCTCCCTTTGCAGATAGTGAAGGGTAGGTAACGCAGACTTTTGTCCCCGTTGTAACCCGTCGTGCCTATCTTTATCTCCCCACTGATTGATTGTCCGAACATTGATTGTTTTGAAGAATAGTGCTCTTTGAGATATTCTCTGTTTGCAAATAACGTAGAATAGAAATATTCTGTCTAGTCTTTGCAAATAGTGAAGGGTAGGTAACGCAGACTTTTGTCCCCGTTGAAACCCGTCGTGCCTATCTTTATCTCCCCATTGATTGATTGATTGATTGATTGTCCGAACACTAGTTGTTTGATATTGGTTCTTTGGAGGTATTCTCTGCTTACAAATAACGAGGAATAGAGATATTCTGTCTAGTCTTTGCAAGCAGTGAAAAGATAGGTAGTGCTGACTTTTGTCCCCGTTGAAACCCGTCATGCCTATCTTCTCCCCACTGATTGGTAGTTGGTTTTGCCCGGACCGCTTATTAGAGGTGAACCATCCGGCTCCACTGGAAGGCACCCCTAATAAGGACATGTTCACTAAAATACGAACTAATCGCCGTAGTTTATTGCAAGCTATGGCATAAAATATACAAAGGGGGACCCCGAGAGTCAGTGGCCACTGGTAGGATCCTTTTTGACCCTACAAAACTAAAGAAACGCTAGGAAATAGCCCTTTGTAGGATATATGGAACTAGGGGAAGGAACCAAACTCACGGTCAAGACGGCCACGAGGTAGCCCGGCCCCATCGCTCTCACTGCCTAAACATGTCTGCCCTACCACCCACCCCACCCAATAGACACAACCGGAAGTCCGTTGATACCCACCATCAACGTCACCGAACTTGACTAGGATCACGCGCAATTGGACAATGCCATTTTCCGATTACACTAACTAGATTGCAATATGTACAACACTCCAACAAAGTAGTATGGTTAAACATTTTAATAACTTATAGGTATAACAACATTCCGACAAGATGAACAGGTTAAAACACGTTTTAAACAACTATTTACATGACAGTCTGCTGCGACCTGCATCCCAAAGCATTTACGTCCACGTGACACCGTCCTCGCCTCTCCTTCCTCGAAGTTGCAACATTGGCCTGTTTTGGGCGGTCCTTTTAGTCGGCTTTGGGCTATAAAAGCCATGCAAAAATCCATTGACATCAGTGGCGGACGACTGTGCGAATAGGCCGGAGGCTGCACGAAGCGCCGGAGCTCTGGCAGCGCCAAGGCGGAGTCTGCCACGCCGTGCGGATCTTCCCATTTTCTTCTTCTTCCTTCAATAACGAAGGGTGCCCTGGCGGGGGGAAGCGACGCGGACGGGCTTCCCCCGCCTCCCCAGGTGGAGGCTCACCAGCAGATGAGGGCACCCCAACCATTCATTCGCCGTTCGGCTGAGTTGGCGCCCCTGCACTCGACAGCCGGACAACCACCCAAGCACGGGTTCACCAGGATTGCCACTAGCACCCGACGCGAGGAGTGGGCCCCCGCAGCCGAGTAATCGGGGACCCACCCCGGTGGCGATACCATCCAAACTGCTGCTGTCGCTGCTACTGGACCCACCCCGGTGGCGGTACCATCCGAACTGCTGTCGTTGCAGCTGCTGGCCCCTCTCCGGTGGCTGTACCGAAGAGCTGCTGCTACTGCTACCTTTGGACTCCGGCGGTCGGTTCTTCGGATCCAGGCCTAGCCCACCGTGAGACGATTCTGGACTCGAAAGCTTGTCTGCTTGGGCGTGGGCCCCACCCTTGACGAAACGCCCCCTCAGCTTTGCAGAGTCTGTGGGAGTCATTGGCACTCGACTCCCGTGGACTTCCGGTAGGGACAAACCGCCGCCATTGTTCTTTGCCCCGGGCGGCAGCCACCTTGCCTCCGCTTGGTGCAGTGAGAAAGACTGATTCAAGACGTCGGCGGAAGAACCCGCCCCAAGAACAGACCACGGCATTGCTACAAGATCACGGTGACGCCATGCTGACGCAAGCTGACGCTAACGAAAGTTCTCGAACTGCCGAAAGGGATTCTGGTCCAACAGCTAATTCATGGAAAGACTTAGACTGTACACTGGCCCGACCTCGCCCCAAAATGGCGCCGATGTAGGAGAGGCCTACAACTCCTTGTGGCGTTCCAGTCACGTGGCATTTGTGTTAAAAGGATATGTATGTGATGTTTCCACACATGATGAGCAGAGGGACGGGAAGGGTACTGACCGAGCATACGTACAACCTTACTGATTGCTGACCTACCCATTTTTATTTAGCTAAGATAGTATTGCTCATGATATTCGACGCCTCTCACGCCGTGGCCGGCCTGAACGGTTGTAGGCCCGTATTTGTATACTGACATTGTTTTAAATAAAGGGCTTCTTGAAAGGATTACTGAATCAGTGTCATGACAAATCATATAGGTTGATAAAGATTTTTCTTTTGAATAAATGATTGTTACTCCCAATCAATAGGAAACAGATAATGCAGACCCCATTTACATGAATATTTTTGATTAACAGAATTTGTGCCCGTCACACCTATCTTTCCCAAGAGTTGTCGGAAAATGGTCAACCATAGCTTAAGGTGTATGCCGAATGCAAGGTATGGTATCTTGCACCATAATACACGACCGATTGAGAAATGCATGCACGACCAGGGAACCCGAATTTAGGAGATGAATGAAATAGAGCATCTTTGTCTCGGACGAAAAGAATAATAGGTCTGTGGTATTACCCACTCCTGCGGCTAGCCTGGTACGAGGTAAGTAGAACTTTTTCGTGTCTACGCGCGCTAAGGTACTTTGAATACTGCACACCCCCTCCCCTCTTTTTCCCCTCTATAGGTCACGACGAGGTTCCGACTGAAGAATGGAGTGGGCATGGACCGCACCGTGCTCAATATCAGGAAAAACATAGACAAACGTTGTGGGATAGTGCGTAAAGTGCAGACCACCATTGGGAACATGAGAAACTGTATGGTATGATTGTGCGTGTGTGCTACGATTATACGGTATGAATGTGTATGCATTTCATGCTTGGGTCACTTGAAGAGAGCATCACCGTATGATTGAAGTGCTCGTCCATTGATCAAAGGGAGGAGAGTAAAAGGTCCGACACCCCCCCAAGATAAACTACAAAATACTGAAAATACGCAGCATGCATAGGAAAAAGGACAGGAAAGGAGAGGTCCCCATTCTCAACGTAGCCCTGAGTCTCCGTCTTAAGTTTCTGCGCTTCATGCATGTACTGTCACACCCTATCCGGTATTTGTGTGTACGTGATCACCGAATTTATGTCTTTTCCCGCTTGTGTTTTCTTACATAGAACGGACCCATGCCACTCCATGTTGTGTGTGCACCAAGTGGCCTATTATCATACCCATGTCTCTCTCTCTCGTTTTGTGTCGTACATATGCCAAATAGCCTACTTGATGCACACGTCACTCTCTCTCTCTCTCCCTCTCTCTCTCTCTCTCTCTCTCTCTCTCTCACTCTCTCCCCCTCCCTCACTAAAGGCTTTCTTGCCCTCTTTCTTTTTGAATAAATTAACGACACATACCTCTCCGGTCAGTGTATAATTGGCCTGAAACACGGTAGTGTTCAAACAAATTGACAGAAACAAAACGACCATACTTTACCACGTTACTACCTCTCCTTTATGCAAACGTTGAGCTTAATTGGCTGAGAAAGAAAGGACAGGTAAGACGACTGATGTCTCCCAATCCGGCCCTCATCACGGGGACTATATGTCAGTGGTTTTTGTTTTTAGAAGACACCATCTCCACCGCCCAGAATTACCCCCGCCCAATTACCCCGAAATAGAATGTCTAAAGCACCCCGTTCTCTCAAAGATAACCCCAGCCCTATACTAGCCGTCTCAGAGTATTTCGAACGAAACAGCTGATGACCTTATTCTCGAATAATACATCGCCTAAACTGATAAAGGGTTACCTATTGTCTCCAGCAAAAAAAATAATGCTTAGCTTATGTTCCTCCCCAAAATGGATACTCGTGAACGCATGACAGTAGCACCTCGCACTCTTTCATAAACTTAGCAGTCCTCGGAGGAAAATATGTATTAACAAAACTTGTGTTGAGATGAATGAGTCTCTACCGGAGAAGCCGGTTCGAATTTTTTTAATAGACCAGAAGGTTAACAGATGTCAGGCTTCCTGCAACGATTATAGGACGCAGGAATCGACACCTAGAAGGCCAGACGATGGACAGGGACACCCACAGAAACCTGCACCACAGCAATGATAATAGATTGGTAACACGCACACTAACATCAGAGTTAATAGACACCAATCATACGGCAACCGATAAAAGCATTTCCGCAACTACTCGGTGGTTGGGAGAGAGGATGAAGTATGTAAATGTCTTCCCTGCCAACTCTCTAAGATGTTTGTTTCTTGTACCCATTCAAAGATAACCTGCGGCCATCGGAAGAGAGGGGTCGGACGTGACGCACAGCCTGGCTACGGACCATGGAACATCTATGGCATTGACCAAGGGGGAAGCATCGAAGCAAAAAGGGCGTGAGACGAGGCACCATTATCAGGATGATAAGCGATAGAACGAAGGGCTATATCAAGGCCCCCTGCTCACTGACCAGCGTGCCTGAAGTCCCAACCCATCGGGCCCGATTGATGGGCCCAGTGCTGGAAGATTCTGCTCTCCTTGGTCCGCATTTTGATCCGATCCCACTCCACCCCCTCTTCCCTCGGCATCCCGAAGCACGTCACACCCTTCTCTCTCTCTCTCCCTCTTTTTTTATGGATTATGAATTTGACTTAACTACAGAAGAACAAAAAGCAGGTACCCTGTCTCAAAGTACCTATGAAGAACTGTGTTAAGGAACAGGACTGTGATCGGAGAACAGCGAATGGTCACACCCTGCCACGTGAAAAATTGGATTTGAGCTGGACCTTAGCTCCACCGCCGGTGCTCAACAGTGACAACGAAAGAAGAACAACAATAAGAGCTTACCAGTGATGGCTCTTTATAAAAGGACACTGGAAAGAAGAACCCATGTTAAGTCGAAAATCCTCTCCCAACCACCTTTTTATATTAACTGTCTTCCTATCGAGTTTTTATGATGTTGCATCAAATCACTTCCGACTGTACACTGAGAAGTTAAGAAAATCTAACTTTGTATAATGACATTCCATCAACACCAGCCATGCACACGACTATACTGACTATTTTCGATCCACACGAAGTCTGGGCCTTCAGTAATGTACGAAATATCCCTTGTTTTGCCAGAAACATTTTTTTCGCTTTACAGTATCCTATTTGTGCTCAAACAAGCTCCCCTCCTCCTATTCCTGGGCCTGACATGCGGCGCAGCTGATGTAATTTTGTATGTACTACCTCCTCGCCTACTTTATCAACTGTATGTAACTATGTACAAATGTGTCAGATTACTCCTGCCTGCCCTAAAAACTCTGTATCTTTAAGAAATGTATGAAAAACATTAACGGTATTATAGCTGAAGGGTTAACGAAGATGAGTGTCGGCCAGGCAAGCTGGCGAGATATGTTAAAAGGGAGGACTGTGGAAATTTAGTTTGTAACTGAACATTATCTGCGCCATCTTGCCTCTCCCCAGCGCCACGCACAGCGAACGCACGGCCGCCATTTTAGGCACCCCACTCTCTCCCCCGTTCATTGTCGATCGCCAGCGCGTTCTCCTGGCGCTGCAAGCATCCCCCGCGCGCCGGCCACCCCCGCTCTCTCATACACGGGCCATAAACCCTCTCCTTCTGCGCGACCCTGCCATAGAACCACATCCCACGCCTGACCGACATCCCATACATGGTCATGCATCTCTTTGATAACCCCCTTCCTCTGCGCCCCATTGTCCGAACCGATCCCAGGCCATCACCTAGCCCTGCGGATGCAGTTTATTACCCCTACTGTAAGGGAAACACCCCACATCAAAGGGATTACAGTAGATCAAGGCCCCTACCCCCTGAGACCCGGCCGGTCGCACACACCCCCGGGAATTGGCGGAATGTCCAGCTGTGTGATAGCCATCTCCTACTGTGGATGGGGTGGGGACTTCCACTGTAGATATGTGTGGGAACGAGCTCGAAGTGGGGATTCCGAGGATGTTCTTTCATGTTCCAAGACAATCTCAAGAATGTGCCATGTATGATAACTCTGCAATAAAGTCATAAACCTGTGTATAAAAGGCCAGACCTCAGAGATGCAGTTAGAGCACCTCGTGACGATACCTTGCTGTCTGATCTGATGTGTTCTGCTCCGACGGAATAAAAACTTTGTTTCCTGCCTTCCAGTCTCCGGCGCCTGCCTCTTTCATTGGTAAATTATCGAAAGGTATGAGAGGCGATTACCGCCGGGCAATACTTGAAGGGTTATCGACTGAAACTGCCGCTACCATTTAACAGTCGGGTCGGCGCTGCAATACTCGATGGGCACCCAATGCGGGGCTCTTTGGCGGAGATCTTTTTTCCATGTGGTATGGTGTCCTGGGGGTGAGGGGCCTAATAGGAGTAGATGTGGTGCCTGTATAATTACGAGTCGAGCGGAAATATCCTGATTTATCACAGTCACATATTCGCCACTCTATCTTTATTTTAATCAGGCAGGGAACCTACCAGAATAAAGGTCTCTTATTGGACTCCCGTACCTGTTTTAATCTCTGCACACACGTATTCACCACAGAAGGACTCCCAGGGCCAAAAAAGCATTTAAAAAAAGAAAAATTACAGCAGAATTCATGCTGGGGTCATGAATTCCGCCGAAATTGTGAAAAAACAATGAAGCGCGGGTTCCCACGTTTTATTTTAATGAGGCCCCTGGGTGGGCTAGGTCCCAGGGGCATTTCCTAAAAAATATTAGCGGGGGCCTGAGGGGTCCCCCGCAGCCCTGGGGACCACCACATCAGCAGAGCTTCACTCATGTTGGGAGGGGAGGGTGCGCGGCCCTCCTTCTGGAGCCCGTGTTGGCTTTGGGGACCGCCACCCCCCAGGGCCGGCTCCGGCAGTGTCCCGGGGTGCCCACCCCGGGACACTGCTGTTTGCTATTCCAAAATCCAAAGATGATTGCTTTTCTGCACGGGGAGGTGCATGTCAGCAGCTCCCCGTGTGGAAAAGCAATGCCGGCTCCCGCAGGACGCGGGGAGCCGGCTGGACCGTAGGTGGATTGGGCTCCCCCCACGGTCTCCAACGGTGAGGCCAGGCCCTGGGGTATGGGGTCCTTGAGGCCGGAATTGGCCACTGAAGGGGGGCCAACAGGGCCCTCTTCTTGTTTAATTTTTGCGTGGCTCTCAGCTTGGCACATGAGTACTTCTTAAGTCTTTCAAACACCGAGGGGTATATTCTGAAGGACACATCGCGGAGTTAACGGCACTTTATCGCAACCAAAATGGTGATAAATTTAACGCACCATTCACAAGCTGGAGCAAACGGCCCATATCACCAGTTTACCAGATAGCAGCCTCAAAAAGCATTGTCACGGATGAACCCGGCAAGTATTGCGAATGAGATGTAGAGTAGGCGTACCCGTGCAAAAAGCAGCGAACACATCACTTCGCAAGTTTCTCAACCACCAGCAAGATCGCCGAAGAGAGTACAAAACAGGCGATATGGTGTGTTAGTAGTAGGAACTTTACACCTGCTCTGTGCTGGTGTAAAGTCAGACTACAACCTGCAACATGAAAGTGAGCCCAGCCCAGAGCCACACCTGAATGACAACAGATTCAATGGAGCCAACGATCATGCAGCTTGGACACCCAACACTGCTCTGACACCCGCTGCCACCAGCCTCTTGTCTGCCATCCCCTGTCACCACCACACCCCACAAACAAATGTGAGAGCAACTTTAGGAAATCTGGAATGTAACAAACTGGGTGATGTCGCACAGTTAGAATTAAGAATATGCATGTGAGGTTGGACAAATAAGAATCTCAGTCATCTATGGATTTACATATAAAACATTTTATTTAAACAAAACAACAAAATACAAGTAGATATAGGCATGGCGTGTCATCCCTCGGCAATTTGTGAATCACAGCCTGCAAGACAAAAAGAAAGATAAGATTGTCCTTCATGCGTCCCTCAAAGGAGAGAGAGAGAAAGAAAAAGAGAGAAAGAGAGTGAGAAAGAAAGAGTGAGAGAGAGAGGAAGACAGAGAAAGAGAGAGAGAGAGGAAGAGAGAGAGAAAGAAAGAGTGAGATACAAGGAAGAGAGAGAGAAAGAGAGAGAGAAACAGGGTGAGAGAGAGGAAGAGAGAGATAGAAAGAGTGAGACAGAGAGGAGGAGAGAGAGAAAGAAAAGATGAGAGACAGAGGAAGAGACAGAAAAAGAGTGAAAGAGTGTGTGAGAGAGAAAGGAAGAGTGAGATACAAGGAAGAGAGAGATAAAGAGAGAAACAGGGTGAGAGAGAGGAAGAGAGAGAGAGAAAGAGTGAGATAGAGAGGAAGAGAGAGAGAAAGAAAGAATGAGACTGAGAGGAAGAGACAGAGAAAGAGTGTGAGAGAGAAAGGAAGAGATAGAGAGTGAGAGAGAGAAATAGTGTGAGTGACAGAAAGGAAGAGATGGAGAGGGAGAGGGAGTGTTGACACTGTGGAGAAAATCCTCACAGCTCACCTTTCTGCCACCGGTGTGTCTCCAACCACGTGCTGGGACATAGTGCAGCCCTCAAGTTTAATCATCTGAAATATAGTATAGAATCAGTAATGGCAGAGTGTATACAACTGCACACGTGTAATTCTCTGTGATGCCCCTGTGCACCCAGGCTGCTGCACCCCATTGACTCTCGCCGCCCAGAGGTGTCTGTCCACCCTGCGCACTCAGGGTGCTGCACCCCATCGTCTCTTGCCACCCAGAGGTGTCTGCCCGCCTCTGCACACTCAGGCTGCTGTACCCCATCCACTCCCACTGCCCAAAGGTGTCTGCCCGCTGATGTGCAGCCAGGCTGCTGCACCCCATCCCCTCCCTGTGCCCGGAGGTGACTGCCCATTCCTGCGTACCTACACTGCTGCACCCCATCCACTCAAACTGCCTAGAGGTGTCTGCCCACTCCTGTGCACCCAGGCTGCTGCACCCCATCCACTCCCACTGCTTGGAGGTGTCTGCCTGCTCTTGTGCACCCAGGCTGCTGCACAATATCCACTCCCACTGCCCAGAGGTAACTGCCCGCTGCTGTGGAAACATGCCTCTTTGCTCACCTTCCACCACTGGCGTTTGGATAAGAGGGTCCACCACGTACCGAAGCAACCTCCTCAGCCATTGCGTACACGCGGTCAAGTCGAGCTCACAATTCAGGGTGGGTGTTGATTGCAGGATGGTCATGCATCATCGCAGGCCTGCTAGACAAAAAGCAAGATAAGAATGTGGGTCATG
Organism: Triturus cristatus; assembly: GCF_964204655.1. Lineage (NCBI taxonomy): Eukaryota > Metazoa > Chordata > Amphibia > Caudata > Salamandridae > Triturus > Triturus cristatus. The sequence continues at coordinate 626,794,111 of NC_140580.1, read as the reverse complement.
CATCCATCAAAGGAGAAAGAGAGAGAGAGAAAGAGTGAGAGAGAGGAAGAGAGAAAGAGAAAGAAAGAATGAGAAGAAGACAGAGAGAAGGAGTGAGAGAGAGAGGAAGAGAGAGAGAAACAGTGAGAGAGATGAAGAGAGAGAGACAGAGAAGCAGTGTGAGAGAGAGGAAGGGAGAGAGAGAGAAAGAGTGTGAGGGAGAGAAAGGAAGAGATGGAGAGGGACAGTGAGTGCCCACACTGTGGACAAAACCCTCATAGCTCACCTTTCCGTCACTGGTGTGTCTCCAACTACGTGCCAGGACATAGTGGAGCCCTCAAGCTCACTCATCTGAAACAGTACAGAATCAGTAATGGCAGAACACATACAACTGCGCATGCCTAAATGGCTGTCCCGCCTTTGTGCATCCAGGCTGCTGCACCCCATCCACTTCCACTGCTCAGAGGTGTCTGCCCGCTGCTGCGCACTCAGGCTGCTGCACCCCATCCACTCCCTCTGCCAAGAGGTGTCTGCCCACCCCTGCGAACCCAGGCCTCACTGCTCACCTTTCCGCAGACAGGGCACCCTCCACATCATGCAGACCCTCTCCACAGGCCACCAGGTCACACATTTGGTGCTACGTCTTGATTTTACCATGGCAGAGGGCATACCAGTGCACCCACCATCATCGCAGGTTGCACACTCGCTCAGCCCTTGTAGTGCCACTAACTCGGTGACCAGTGAGGCTACACCACGTGACGGTAGACCCCCGCTGGTCGATGGTCAGGCCTACACTGCGGTCCAGCAGGGCACACAAAACCTGACCTGTCCGAACTACCAGGACGGGACATCGTCGCAGGCTGCCCACCCGCTCAGCACTTACAGTGCCCCTACCTCAGTGCACCAAAAGTCATCATCCCATGGCGGTGTGCCTGTGTCGGCCGCATTGCATCCGGTGCACCAAGTCTGAAATGGAAATGGCGTGGAGCACGTGCGCCCGGTCCTTTTTACTGGCAGGGTTACGTGTCCTGTGACACCTGAGCTTGATGGGTGTGGTGTGGGTGTAAACCAGCCGTCAGGGAGTAGCTGTGGCATATTGACAACTAGTCCTGTGAGCAGCAGATCACTACAATGAAAATCCGGGCCAGGTAGCATTGTTGTCCCTCCCTGTATGCGTAAGTGGAGTAGGCTGGCCTGGCATATGCCAGTCCTGCGTGAGGCTGTGAACAATGACTCTGGAGCTCTGGGCATGGTTCCATCCTGGGCTATATGAGGAATCAACTGATGCGGGTGTCCCTTTTGTAGTGCTGCCACCACCCGGGCGGCAAGCGCCAATGTGTCACCCTGTGACCCAAGTCCTAAAACATGGCCAACATGGAAGGTAGGGGGAATAACTGACCCTACATTCATCCATATTTCCACACATGAAAGATCGTGCACATGACATATCTGTGTGGATATGAATGTTTATTGCACATTCAGTGGAGTGTTGCAGGTGTAGCAATACAGGGCCATGCAAAGCACAAATTTCTGTTTTTGACACATGGAGGGCAGCCAATTAGAGCCAATCTCGTGCTCGGGGGTTAGGCTCTGTTAACATATATACTTATCCAATCACTCCACCAATTCCGAAGCACTTATAAATTCACTATACACTCTCCTTGAAGTACTCTAATGATCCAGTCTCTACCTATGTACTTATACAATGACCGAGACAAAGTTACATAACCGAAGTTTTCCCCACTGCCAGAGGTAACATGGTTGCTAGCCCTGTCCACAGCAGAATGTAATGTGGTAGGGCCCAGGGGCAGCATCATGCATACATAATGAACACACGGACACAGTTTGATAGATAGTGGAATGGGGTACATCCCTGAAACCTAAGGTTTTTTCAGTAAATGTCTAAGGTTTTTTAAATGCTAATTTCTAACTAGAACGTCCCTGAAACCTATGGCTTTTTCAGTGATTCTATATACATATATATATATATATATACTTCACTGGTTGCTGTAGTATCAATTTATTCAAGAGATCTTGATGGCAGCATGACGCGTTTTGCCTACCTCTTTGAGCTTGTTTACAAACTTCACATACAGAATTTCACTTCCAGAATGGTGCTATATAGTGCTCTTTAAAATCACGTGATATAAACTTGGTCAAGGAAATAGAAAAAAACGGCAATTTTAAACTAGATGTATAAAAAACAATGTTTGTAAGTATATGCCTATATTTTTACATAAATACAAGTTCAAATAAAAATGTAAATAACAATGTAAATGAAAAATATTTTAAGGCAATTTAGTATAAATAACTATATATTTCACTGTGTTATATAAATCTTTCCTAAAAACATGGTAATTGATCCTTTTGTTGTCTCATAATAATATACATGTTAAAAATTACTCAAATTTCTAAAAAGTCCTTTTCTTTTAACAATGTTCATGTGAGTTTAGTGTTAGGTTAAATGCTTTTACTGAGCTTTATATAAGCATGTCATAGCCTACCAGTATGTCTGTATCAAACCTTACTATATAGTAAAAACTCTAAATAGTTTATCTAATAGAATCATTAAAGTGCTATGTGTATGGAAACTAAATCAGAAACATGAATATCATTTGATATTAGCTGCCATGTACTATTAAAGCCTGAACAAATGATCTTGAACAATGTTATAGCCAAAGCCACCTATTAAAATGAAAAACCAAGCATTTGCTTGCTCATGATTGCTTTAGCCTATTACGAGTTAATTAAGGAAAAAAGTGCATATGTGCTCCTAAAAGTGCTAAAGTGCTATTTTTTTTTAAAAAAACTAGTTGATCCTAGGTTAAGGAAGGTAGGCAGTAAAGATAATATAATAGTAATGTTTCACCTGAAACTTATAGTGGTGGCTAATTCCCTGTGTGGTCACTTATTCTAATGTGCGTACCAACCCTGAAAGATTAAAAGCATATTCTCTTTGGGGCATCAATAAAAAGATAGCTGTTGCATTACTGGGAAATAGTTACAAAGTTTATATCTAGGAACTTTTAACTTTTTTAAAAGTTGTGCAGTTCTTCCCCAATATTGAGTCCATTAGGTGTACGGGTATCTAATTCCAAAATGAATTTAGACTCGAGTCTCCTCAAGAGTTTTTCTCTATTCCCACCTCTCTTAAGAGGAGGAACTGAACCAATGACAAAGTATTTAAGGCAGTTGAAGTCCCTGTTATAGACCATCTTAAAGTGCCTTGCCACAGGGTAAGACATGTCAGAATTCACAATTGCCTTCAGGTGTTGGAGAATTCGCACATGTACCTGTAACTTTTTGCTGCCCACATATACAGGTACATGCTAGAACATAAACCACAAATTCTGTGCGGTAATTGTATCTTCCTATGATAAGATTGATACTAGGTCCAAATACGGAGGAGTATTTGGTTGTATTAATGTCAAACTTACAAGCTCAGCAGTTACTGCACTTTAAAAACCTGGTCTGTTGACTCAACAAAGTTTTCTTTGATTTATTGCCTACCCTGGATAATTCCGGATGACTCCTCACTAGAGAGTTGTGCATAGACCTGGCTCTTCTAAAAGTAATAGAAGGGTCTTCCGGAATAAGGTCACCCAGTACTGAATCTGTCTTGATATTATGCCAGTTGTGACAATGGTTCTGATGCGTTTATGTTGACTACTACAAGTAGTAATTAGTTTGCTTCCTTGGTCGTTAGGCATTATGTTTGACTCAGCATTTTTCTGTTTGTTCTGTCCAGAGTCCTTGTTATGTAGCGCTTCACTGTGCGAGACTCTGTTGACTTTTTCTAATGCAGTATGTATGATTTTCTCACTATATCCTCTCTCTGTGAATCTGATTGTAGCATCTTTAGCACAGTCCCCAAATGCTTGGTCTGAACAACAGATTCCCAAGAGTCTGAGAACCGCTCCGTATAGGATGCTTTTAATCAGGTGGTGAAGGTGAAAGCTGGAGGCATGTAGGGTGGTGTTTTTTCTGTAAAGTGAGGTTTCCAGTCTGTTATTAATGAATTGGACTTTTAAATCTAGGAAATGTATTTCTGTGTTGCTAAGGTCTGCTGTAAATTGTAAATTCAAATTATTGTGGTTAATACTATTAATGAATGTATTTCTGAACCATTCCACACCATAAAGACATCATCTATTAATCTCATACAGCAAATAATAAGTTGCCCCACACCTGTCTGTGTGTGGCCCTAAGTACCTGCTCCTCCCACCAACCTATTTGTAAACACGCATAGATGGGGGAGAAGCAGGCTCCCAAGGCAACACCACTCGTTTGTTGGTGTGTTTCATTATTAAACATAAACTGGTTATGTAAACAGAAGTATATCATCTCAAGTATCATTTTCCCTTGTCTATACATTTTAATGGGCGCATTTTCTAAATAAAAACTTTCAGCTTTAATCCCATCAGCGTGGTTGATGCTAGTATATAAAGCACAGATGTCGAGTGTAACTACAAGGTATTGGTTAGACCAAGAGATGGTTTTGATTTTGTCTAAAAAAGTCATTTGTATCCTTGATATACGATGGTAGTGCTTTGACGTAATTCTGTAGATAATAATTCACATATCGGGACACCTTTTCTAGTAATCCTCCTCTAGCTGATATGATAGGTCTTCCAGGGACTGGCGCAATCTTTTTATGAATCTTGGGAATTAAACAAATTATGGGATGATAGGAAAATCTGGTATTAAGACTAGATATTCATCATTGGTCAGAAGACCTTCCCTTTTCTATTTGTTGAGATATTGTTTAAGTTGTTCTTGTACTTCCTTTAGTTTGTGGTGATTAGATTTAACGTAGTATGTCGTGTCACCTAAATATTTTTGGGCTTCTACTAGATTGTCTGCTTTTGGCCACAAAACAATGTTTCCTCCTATGTGTGCTTTGTTTATAATGACATCATTCTGGTCCTGTAATTCTTTTATTAGATCTTGGTACTTTCTTTGTTTAAATCCCATTGTCCTCTTTTTATGCTGGACTTTTAATTGTAGTTTTTTTAGTTCATCTATTGCTACATCCTAAAAGATGTTGATGGCATCTCGGGGCATAATGAGAAGGAGAACTGAGCTTTAAAGTGACTGAGATCCAAGTTCCCAAGCCCAATGCCTGTATTTTGTATGGTTTCTTGTGTGTTTGGCACATGAACGCTTTCATTACTTTCTGATGCAAAGGTTTCCAAAGTTTGAAAAACAGGAATGTCGGAGACTGTTAATGAGGATTGATTTTTTGTATCCCCTCATGTTCTTTTATTGATCTGGGCTCTGAGGTATTCTTGGAGTGTTTGATAGCAAAATACTTTGTTAATTCCATTTTTCGTATGAACTTGAAAATGTCCATGTGGGTTTGTACATAGCTAAAACTCCTCTCTGGACAGTAGGACAAACCTAGAGATAATAATTGCAGTTCCCCCTTATTTAATTCTGTGTGTGACAGATTAATGTCCCTCCTCCCTAGGTTCAGTCTTTGTTTTGAGCTGACGTGGGTTTCCGTGATCTGAGGCTTTGCCGCCTGGGTCACTGTAAAAAATCCAGCTCTTCTGCAGGGGTCAAGGTGCCATATTCTTCACTTGTTTGAGCTATTTCTTGTATACTGTCTTCTGATTACGTTTCACTGGGTAAGGAACTCGCTTCTGATTCTGATGGTGTCCGTACTCCTCCAGGGGCTGAGACAGGGCCACTGGCATCTTTGTTTAAGTTGCTTTGTTGGAACTGCTTACGTTTGATGACCTCATATTTGTGCCCAAATGAAAAAATCTGTCCTAACTCATAGTCTTGTTTGTCACTTGAAAAGTTGTATGCCTTTCTCGACTTGATTGTGTCCTCATGTTTCCTTAATCTGTTGGTAATATCACTCCTGATTTTGGCTATTAAATCCTTGTATTCAGATTTGTCAAGCTCAGTATTGATTTTTTGTATTTCTTTAAACACTTTCTTCCTATCAATACAGGCATGTTTGATCCAAATGTGAACTAGGCGCATTGAACCCTCCAAATTGCTATCGGACCATTCCGTAAGCATGTCAGGATTGGGAATGACTGGAATGATCATGATTGGCAGTCCTCGTGGAATTCTGCCCACCTCTATGAATTTTTTTTAATGATTTTTGTTCCCACCATTTGGTGATTTCAGAGTTTTTTTGTTTTTCCAATTGCCTCAATAAAGATCTTAGGGTCGATTCCGATCCTGTATTTTTTTTTTTCGTACGACTCGTATTCGTAATTTTTCCCGTACGAATCGTACAAGTCCCGTCCCACCCGTGAAGTACGATTCGTACAGGAAAAATACATACGAATCGGCCCGATCCGTACGAATTCGATCTGGAAAAGTTGTTCGAGACGGACCCGGACACTTTTCCGTTCGACGCCTAAAAATAAAGTCCAACCGTACAAGTACGATCCGGACCGGCTTTCCGATTTAGGATTCGTACGGAAAACGTCCCGTACACGGGGAGTGACTTCACCCGCTACAAAGCAAACATTGTACGGCTCGTATCCTGGGAAAAGTAGTTCCCGGGGTGCGAGTAGTACAGGGGTACGAGTCGTACAGGCCCCCCATGCATATGTACATACCTCACAACAACATCGCGTATGTACGCACCTTACAACATCATCGTGTATTTACCGTGCTTACCCCAACATCGCGTATGTACACACCTTACAACAACATCATCGCGTATGTACGGTGCGTACCCCAACATCGCGTATGTACGCACCTCACAACAACATCATCGCGTATGTTCGGTGCATACTCCAACATCGCGTATGTACGCACCCCACAACAACATCATCGCGTATGTACGGTGCGTACCCCAACATCACGTATGTACGCACCTTACTACAACATCATCGCGTATGTATGGTGCGTACCCCAACATCGCGTATGTATGCACCCCACAACAACATCATCGCGTATGTACGGTGCGTACCCCAACAGCGCATATGTACGCACCTTACAACAACATCATCGCATATGTACGGTGCATACCCCAACATTGCGTATGTATGCACCTCACAACAACATCACGTATGTACACACCTTACAACAACATCATCGTGTATGTACGATGCGTACCCCAACATCGCGTATGTACGCACCTCACAACAACATCATCACGTATGTACACACCTTACAACAACATCATCGCGTATGTACGGTGCGTACCCCAACATCGCATATGTACGCACCTCACAACAACATCATCCCGTATGTACACACCTAACAACAACATCATCGCGTATGTATGGTGCGTACCCCAACATCGCGTATGTACGCACCTCACAACATCATCGCGTATGTAGTATGTACACACCTAACAACAACATCATCGCATATGTACGGTGCGTACCCCAACATCGCGTATGTATGCACCTCACAACAACATCGCGTATGTACGCACCGTACATAGGCAATGTAAAACAGCACAAGGAGGGTCTATTCGACTCGCACAACACCACAAAACACGTCTACAGTGCACAAAACATGGAAATGACTGACCTGGCCACATCCAAACAGGCAAACAGCGGGCCAAACTCACAACCACCCCTTATAACACACCCACCAAAAATTCAAACTGAGGCCCACCCACAAATGGACCAATAAAAAGAGCCCACACACACAAACCATGAGCCTTTGCAACAGACTCACTGCAGCTAGAGAGCACACACCAATAACTGCACCCATCCACCTTAACATATACACCTTCACACAACCTCCTTCATGCATACCCCCCTCTTCACATTCAGACACACAACTTCACATTCAGACCCACACACCCACAACCATCCACACCCTCACCCCACACCATGCCCACAGACAAGAATCCAAAGTTCACAAGGGAGGAGCTGGAGATCCTTGTCAATGACGTCATCAGAGTCGAGCCACAGCTGTTTGGAACATTGGTTAGACTGACCAGCATAGCCAAAAAATCACGCCTGTGGCAGAGGATCGTCGATAGGGTGAATGCTGTTGCACCCATCAGAAGGACCAGGACTGAATGCCAAGCCAGGTGGTACGATCTGAGGAGGGCAGTCAAGAGAAAAATGAATGACGACTACGCCCAGAGCTGGAGGTGGTGGGCCCCGCAAACCAGTACATTTCCATCCCTGGGAGGAGAAGGTGAGGGCTCTGCTTCCGCCGGTGGGAGTACATGGACTTCAAGGACTTCCAGAGCCTGGTGAGTACACAAACAACTTATGTAACATGGGGGTAATGGCAGCCACACCCCAACTACACAAAATGCACGCAACTACCTCCAAACACTCACTGGCCAGAACCATAGTCTAAAACAACGCCAATGCCACTAACATGTGTATGCCCCATTGAGAAAGCAAGGCCATGCTATGTCCCATGCCACACTAAGCACTAACCCAAGAATGGATGTCCGGTACGCTGGGAGGGTGGGTGTCACAAAAAGCATTGTTGAACTCCAAATCAGATACAATTGCGCTCATCCCATATGGCCCAGGTTCATACCCATGCACCATGCTTAATGCACAGGGACTGTGAAAGTACTGACAAGATAGCTGACACTGGGCCCTGGTGAAGGCAGCACAAGGCCCTCCTGTGACCAGTGCAAACACAAACACCAAGACAACAAGGTCAGAGATCTAGGACAGGAACTAACACTCACTGTGATGGCAGCTTGCTCCATGGGGGGACAGCTACATCACCTGGGAGCCCCAGTGCAAAATCACACTACACCCACCAGCAGGCCCTGTCACACACACCCCTTACACAAGCAGACACCCCCGGGACAGGCAATGGATTTACCCACTGTCACAATGGACATGTAACACAACAAGACCAATACGTAGCCGAAGATGCATCCAAGGAAAAAATCAACAAGTCAAAGACTCAGGAACACATATCAATCTGTCCCCTGCAACAAACCCATCCACAAGTGAACATTGAGGCGAATGCTAGGCACATACAACTACCTGGAGGAACAGTGCCAACTAGAATGTGTATGAAACATGGATGTTGCATGAAACAGCATTAACATTGACTGTCTCTCACACACAGGGCAATGTGAGGAATCTCCCCCCAACAATGGGGGTGAAGAATCACAGTCCCAGGCTCGGGAGGAACCTGATCCCACCGGCAGCGACGCCTCTCAACACTCCACGGATGACCCCGACCGACCTGGACCCTCTGCTGTCCAAGCCCCTGCAGCACCTGGTTCAGGAACATCTGAGCCAACCACCACCCCCATTCCTGCCACATCCCAGGAGACACCGAGGAGCCCTGCCCGCAGTGAACAACTGAGCCAGTCTGACCAGGAGGGACAAGGTTCGCCGGGCAACCAGGAGGAGGCAGAAAACACCACCACTGCCATCCCTCAGGGGTCCCGTAGATCCGATGTGCCCACAACGGCAGGCCAGGCTTGTGTGGGCAGGGGTGGTGGGAGTGGAGGCAGGCAGAGGCGAGAACCTGACCAGCCAGCTGAAGAGACCGGTATGTCACACATACACAACATCATGGAGGCATACCGGTGTGACACCAGGGAGATCAGCCAGGTAGTTGGGACACTCACAGAGATAAAGGGGACCATCACAGAGATGTTGAACCAGCAGGCCGAGCAACACGCCAGTCAACAAGAACACCAAGGACGGATGGAGGCAAGACTGGCTGAGCTCCTGGCGTTGCAAAGGGACATTAGCCATTCACTCTGTCGGATCGCAGACAACATGGGCAACCCTTCCTGTGCCACCAGGCGAAGACCACCACCAGCCACAGGGAGGGAGGAGGAGGAGGATTTGTCCGACGGAGCGTCCCAAGCATCATCAAGTCCTGCATCTGAGGGTCCCCTGAGGAAGGTGGGTCGTCCACGGAAAAGACCCTGCGAGGCAGCGGGCCATCTATATCTCCCAGGTCACCTGGCCTGGCTTCTGGCCTTGTGTGCAACAGCATCACCTCATTGATTGACATTCTCTGCCCCATGGACTTGCTGGTCACAGTCTGACCAATGATGCCAAACACTGTGGTCTGGACTCTGCTGCTTTCAAATGCCAAGGATCCCACCTCCCCCTGGGAACTTTGGATTCTATGGTCCCTGTGTTGCACCTTTTTCTTGCACAAATCACGGCCCAGACCTATAATAAAAAATAATAATTAAATTTGATGTTGCAGTCATTTCGCATGAGTCCACAACATATGTGTGGGGATATGTCAAAGTATGCCTGAGTGTGGAACTAACTCCAGCCATCCATACACTGGGATCTGAGTCCGGTCGAGGACACTCATGGGTCACAATGTATCATCAAATACAGACATGGAGCACAATACTCACCCGTGATGGCCTCAAGCTGCTGAGGGGGTCTTGCAATACTGCTCGGACAGACCAATTTGGAAGAGTATCATGAAGGCGTAGAGGTAATGGGTCATGTGGAGGTGCCCGGGGAGGGAGTCCCAGGTCTGTTTGGCGAGATGGGAGAACTATCTCCTGCATGCAGTTGTTCTGTGGATGTGATGAATGGTGGCCAGGGCAAGGTTGTCTGCACGGAGTTGGGCCAACGGTGTGTTGGATGACAGACGTCCAAGGTCGGTTTTGGGTCTGGGGTTGCGGACTGCCTCCTGAGTATGGGTGAGGAGTCTGAAGGTGATCCTGCAGCAGACAGTGAGCCATTGTAGCTATCTCAGGTGAACGGTGATGTGGCTGGGGCGGGTGATGTTGAAGATGAGGTATGTGGGCGCACCCTGGATGTGGACAAGTTCTCTTGCAGTTTTGCTGTTGTCCCTCCGTACAGGGCATTGCTGTAGTTGACCCGGCTGGTGTCGTGGACCTGGGGGACGGTCTGTCTTGCCTTGGAGGGGATCTATCTGTGAATCATTTGCAGCATGCGGAGGGTGTTGCAGCATGAGGTACAGATGGTGTTGAGTTGCATGGTAATTGTGAGCGATGAGTCCATGATGAACACCAGCTTGCGTGCGTGGCCACTGGGTGCTGGTGCGGTGCCCAGGCCGGTGGGACACAAGGAGTTGACCCAGCCGTAAGGGGACAATTCTCACATGATGACCTCAGTCCTGTCCAAGTCCAGCCTCAGGCGGCTGATGTTCAACCAGTCGTCAACGGATCTCATGCCTTCTTGAAGGTTGGATCTGGCAATGGCTGGGTCTTTGGTGAGGGTGAGGAGCAGCTGGGTGTCAATGGCATACGAGATGATGATGAGGACGTGTGCGCATGTGATGGTGGAGATGGGGGTCATGAGACATTGAAGATCATCACGCTGAGAGATGAGCCCTGGGGCATGGGCCAGATGACCCCAGTGTACCACATGCGGAAGGGTGGAGTCCGACTCCCTGGGCCTTGCTGGTGTGCTACTTGTTGATTTAATCCTGGGCCCTCCTCTGGATGCCAGTGTTGAAGATGTGTGAGCTGACAGTGTGGTAGCACATGGTGTACAATGCCGTTGAGAGGTCAAGTGGGGTGGTCTCACCATTGTTGAGCAGGGCAAAGTTGTCGTTGATGGTGGCAATTATGACGGTTGCAGTGGTGTGATTACTGTGGAAGATGGTCTGGTGCCGGTTGCCTGGAGCTGTTTGCGTGGAGGAAGTTTGTCAGTTGCTCGTTGAGTGTCTTCCTGATGACATTTTCTGGGTAGGGAAGCAGGGTGATGTTCCAGGAGTTCCGGCGGTACTGCCATCCATTGTTTAAGAAGGGCCTGGGTCTCTGCATGCCTCCAGCTCCCATGGAATGTTGCAAACTCAAAGGAGACATTCATGACGTGCTGGACGTGGGCTTCAAGGACGGGGAATGATGTGGTTGAGATGTTGTGTGGGAAGGGGCCTGATGGAGAGTCAGAGTGGATGGTGCACATGAGCCAGGTGGTGTATTTGCTGCTGACGGGAGTCCAGAACCTGAGGGGGGTTTGTCCCATGGATATTAGTGCTGTCTGCCTCTGTGTGCCAAGGCTGTCGTGTATGTCCATGAGCTTGCAGTGGTAGAAATTTGCAAGGGATTTGATCTGCCTTGCAAGGGTGGGGTGTCTTTTGGATGAAGAGCTGCTGTCAGTCCACTCACAATGCTGATGCACTCCTTTATGTTGTGTGTTGTGGTGCCTCTGCCCTATCTGAAGGATCTCCTCTTGTCATTGCTTATTATATGGTGATGGCTGTGTGTGGCGTTTTCCTGGGCTGTAAGGTAACTGATGGTTCTTTGTGTTGCAAGGTTTGCACATGGGTCCAGCTAGATCTGTATGAGTCCAGTAGGTCTGCCTTGTCCCAGGTGGCTTAACTGTTGTTGTGCTTCACAGGAAAGTCCGTCAATGTGGCAAGATTGTTGGATCAGTTGCTGATCCAGTGTGTGAGGTTGCAGGGTGTGGCTGGGGTGTTGGTTCGAGTGTCCCACACAGCTTGTCTGTGGTGACTTACATCAAGCATCTTTGGGGGATCGGTAGCGGGGTGTGGGGCAGTGTGTTGCTTGTCGGAGATGTGGATGCAAATGTTGATGGACCAATGATGGATGGTGGTGTGGTTCTCCTCCAGCAAGAAGTTACTGGCCCCCAGCCACATGTAGCCTGTGGAGGTGAGGGCGTGCGTGCAGATGTACGTGTTGATGGCTTTGGGGATTTGTGGATGTAGGCCTGGAGATCTGTAGATGAGAGTTACTCTGAGGGTTGCCAGGGGGTTGGTGCAAAACCGGATTTGTGACTCTGAGGGTGTACTTGTGAATAAATTGCAAGTCATCCGCCGGGATTGCTGGTGCTGTCCCTGCGGGTGATCTTGTATCCATCAGAGATGGCAATGAAGAAGTTGTGTGCTAAGGATGCTTTTATCCAGGTTACTGTCATGAAGGTGATGTGTGGGGCTGTTGTGTTGAGGAGGTAACAGAGTCCAATGGCGTGCTGATGGACGGAGCGGGTGTGGAGAAGGAGGCACATGACCTGGTTGTTCTGACAGGGTCTGGTAGGCGGGGCAGTGCTGTGTAGGCAGTTGGAGTTGCACACTCAGCATGCAAAGGTTTTGTGTGTGTGCTTAGGGGTTGCCTGATAGCAGGTGGTTGCTTGTCTGGTGGACATTGCTTGGAGGTGTGGCTGCAGCATGAGCCTGTTGTGTGACGTGGGTAATGCAAGGACCAGAGGGTCGTGCCCTGTGCACGTTGCAGGCGCAGGCGGCTCTGACTTTGGCATGGCATTGGCGCAACAGTGGTACAGACAAGCTGCTGGCTGCATTTAGAATGGGGGGAGGGGGGAAGGGAGGAGCATTTTGGAGGCATGTGGGTTGCAGAATCAGGGCACTCGGTTGGACGGTGCCACAGGTGAGGTAGCAGCAGGTGGAAGGGGTGAGAAACTAGGCAAAAAGTAGCAAACAAAGACAAGGAGGTCTGAAAGGCACAGTGCAACAGGTGTATGTAAAGGCAGGAGTGTCAGGTTACTCATGGGTCACTCTGAGAAAATGTATGAAGAATCAACTAAAATGACGGCCATAGGATCAGGCAACAAAATGCAGAGCTGCGCACAGGAGACACACTGTCAGCAGGCGTTGACGTCCGTTGTGGGGAGCAACCTGCACAAATACATACACAACCAGGTACTTCATGCACAATAGAGATTATTAGCCATGAAGAAATGCATGCATGTTGCCGAAGTACATATACACTCATATGCTCAGTCTTTGACAATTATGCCACAGATGACGCATGCAAACTGGCAAGAGATCTGCAGTGACAAAGATGAGGCACTTTGGATTGTGCTGAACACCTTTATTGCACAAACTCACACAAAGGGAAATGCATCCATACGAACAGACTCACAGGTCAGTTGACAGAACATGTGGGATATACGCTGGATCCCCCTTCACAACACGGATGTTGTAAATCCCAATGAACTGGCACACAAGTTAAGGGGATGAGCCAAACACATCCTGCTGCACAAGGAGAGGCTGCAAATCACCATAGAGCCTGTTGTTGTGATGTCCCACACTATGTCAATCCGTGGCATCAGCAATGTTTCAGAGGCAAGGTTTACACACATTGATGCCTTCATCAGACTCCTGACTCCGGATATCATCCTTCTCCTCATCACTTGCCTCGTGACCAAGTCCTGGATCCTCCACTGGTGGGTGTTGCTGCTCATCAGGATCAAGGATGAGTGGCACTGCCTTCTCAACAGCCATGTTGTGCAGCATGCAGCACACAATGAAGATTTTGCAGACCTTCTCTGGTGCATATGGGAGGGACCCGCCTGTCTTGTCAAGGCACCGGAATCGGCTCTTCAGGAGGCCAAACGTCCTCTCAATCACTCGCCTGGTCTGCCCGGGTGCATTGTTGTACCTGTGATCTGCAGCTGTTCTTGGGTTGCAGAGAGGTGTCATTAGCCATGGCATGTTGGGATATCCAGAGTCCCCTACATGGAAACATCATGTAAATAAGTGGGTCAGGAGTAGGGGTGGGTGGAATTTGCAAAATTAACTTTTGCAAATTATCGCGAAAATGCTGAAAATCTCCGCAAACACGCCAGAAATATCGCGAATACGCTGAAGTTTTTTTCCCGCTTGTTCGCGGTATTTTTTGCGTGATCGTGGGTCGCCAACTTACCCATGCGGTTGCTCACGGGCACGGCCATCTTGTTTTCACTTGTCCTGCCCTCTCGCGATGCTTACTTCCTGTTCCGGGTCGCACAATGCATGTTCGCGCCCGTTCGCGGTCGATATTTCCTGTTCGCGACCGCTTTTACTTGATCGCGTTGCTTTTTGCTTGCTCGGGAGAAAATATCGCATGAACTTGCGCACGTGGTTGCAATGGGCGCGGCCATCTTGTTTTTCAATCTATTGCATGGTTCTGGGGCCTGATTTTGAATCCTTCCAAAATCTTTTCAATCCTTTGTTTATAGATCTTTTTTACTTATTATTTCTCTAACTATTTTCCTGCCTCTATATTTTTGGTTTTTGTCTACTTTTTTTTTGTTTTTTAGCTACTTTTTCTCTTTCTATTGCCTGCTATTTATTTCCTTTACTCCTTTATTTATTTTACCTTTTCTTTCCCGCCCCGTCCCCAGAACCATGTCCAAGGGTAGGGCTGTTCGCCGGCGCAGCCAGAGCCGCAAGGGGTGCAGGCACGGGCCTTATTTGGGGAGGTGGAGTTGGCTGCACTAATTTTCTTTGTGCAGCGCCACCTCCCCTCAACCCTGGCAGCAGGTGGCAGGCCTGGGTCCGTGTACGGCCTCCGGGAGCGTCGGCAGCAGGGGGGGAAGGTGCGCCAGGCAGTGTCACGCTTCTCTGGTGTTCGGCGCAGCTGACGCACCGGTGGTCCGACATCTTGGACCGTGAGCAGGACCTGCTGGACCTGCTGGACCTGCTGGGAGTTGAGGTCCCGGGGCTTGGTGAGTACCTATTTAATTATTACTACTTTGTGTCTGTTCTTCTGCTCTGTGTTATATATTGCGAATATCTTTTTTTTCTTCCAACCAGCTAGAATGTTGCTGCTTACATTCCAGGTTAATTACGTTTAAAAGTCTGTACTTTTTTGACACAGGTGCTCTTCTGCGCTACTACTAATCTTACTTGTTTGCAGCTTTGCGTTTGCGCTTGCTTAGCGTGATTCTTTACGAGGTTATTTTAGAGAAATTAAGTTACATAATGCTACAGTGACTCTAGTCCACTCCTTACTTTGTCCTGTCACTAATAGATAGGGGCGGATTGATACTTCGGTTTAGGTACTTTGTATGAGCTTCTAATTTGTTAGTGGTATGCGTGATGCCCCCTCACTCAGTTATGTGACATGCTAGTAGTACGGCTGTCTTTATTAGAACCTTTTCTAGTTTGTTCAATGAGTGGTGGTAGGCTTAGCAGTTACTTAGCACTAGCAGATCAGCATCAATCAATCAAATCCAAATTTGGTGTATACAAAACATGTAGTCATGTTCATGTGTCCTCCATGATTTGACCATATGCATTGTTGAGGAATACAGTGGAAATGCATACTTAATGTACAATTGGCATGCCTGGAATAGGTGGGCTAGGTTGGGTGGTACGTTGTACTTAGGCTTAGTTGTAACTTGGTAGTCTGGAATCAGAATGGAAGACTGGATTACTGTTGATAAATAGTAACTTAAGTAGTCGAACTGCGAATCCCCCGATATTACTCGTTGACCAGATGAGATCGGTCAATTTAGTTATTGCAATTGTTGTTTACATAAGTGTTTTTTTACCGTTGTTGAAAAATATTGTATTTGTTTGACACCATCCATCAATGTTTGTCTCTTTCTTATATCTTTCCTGTTCATCAGCACCCAGGGGCAGACCGACAGGGACTGGGCAGTCGGCGGGACACACAGAACACCACCAGGAGGACACCGCTGAGGGCTCCTCTGCTGGCCCCAGTAAGTCTTCTTGTTTTTAATAATATTTCTTATTCCATAACTTGTACTGCCCCATATTTTGCCCGAACTATTGTTTGTTTCCAAATGCTATTTTTTTACCGCCAATTATCCTTCGATCTGTACGGTTTCAAAAATCTTATCCCTGCCTCCGCTATGATGACTCTTTGTACTACTACTACTACTACTACATACTATCAGTCTGTCTGTACTGTAGTAGCTAGTCTTGCCCAGTTGGCCAGTGCCACTCTTTGTGAAAGGTTGTAATATAAAACTCATATTCACCAGTAGCTCGAGCCATTGAGTCCAATCCGTTGGGTCGTTGTCTTGTACTACTTTTACTCTTATAGATCTTGAGGCTTTGAAAATTCACGGCAACAGCCCTACCAGATTTATTACTATTTTGATAATATACCCTATAGGACATACTACTGTTGTAGGGATCTTGCACATACACAGAAATTTGCACCAGAAAATAGGATGTTGGTGATGGTAGGTTGGACCTTCCTTGCACACCTCAATCAGAAATTCCGCACCCACCACAATTCCACTGCTTGACTATAGTACTGTCTTGTCATAACTATTAGGTCTCGGAACCCTCCCCCCAAGATACCCAACAAGTAGACAACCCAGAACATAACACACCCAACCTCTCAGTCGTGGAAGCAATTCACATGCACACCCTTACGTTAATTTGCTCACTCGTGTAAGTTAGTCCACACCAAATACCACCAAGTCTATGTAAGTTCAAAATGTTTATTTCAATTTGAGAAGGTCTGTACACTGTTTTCTTATAAATGCAGCACCACCAGGAAAATCAATAACATTAAAACAATATACATTCTTACACTTATACAGTTGGGAATTAAATCATGATAACTGAACAGTGGTGGAAGGCAGCACCACCATCCCATAGCAATTTAGTTTATATAAATTTATAAATGAAGATGTGAGTGAAGGGACGCCTCACCTTAGAAGAACCTAGTACTGGTAGTTGTTGCGTCATTCAGAAGCTCTGGTTCGTAGAAGGGAATCTCGCGTCTGTAATGCGAAAAATGAAATGGTGTGTGTTAGTATATTGCAACTTGCAAGCATTTCTCAGCCGTGCCAAAAAGTGTAGCATTTATGGATAAGCAATATGGACTAACAGTAACAGTAGTACACCAGTACTTCCTAAAAAAGTAGCTTGTTAATGTTTGTTGACCGCTTGTACGCAGCGCGTAGACTAGACAGTAGCAGTGTGAGGCAGGTCATGTGGGCTCAAAGGTGTCTTAAGCTGCAAGGTAAAGGTAACATCACATGTGCAAAAATAAAAGCCACAAAGGTAACATGGTAGCATGGCTAGGGCTAATTAAGCAAAGGTTACAATGATCATATATAACTATTAGTGTCTACTCTACTACTACCTGATTTGTACCAGTGATGTATGTTAGTATTAACTCATTTTCAACCTTGCTACTGATCAATAGGGGGAGGTGTATATGATGCCTAATAAATGTGTAATGTTTTCTAGGCGCACTACCGATCACCATTGCCGGGGCCAGCGAACAAGGCGACGCGGAGGGCGAGGACGCGGCAGTTGCTGCCGATACTGACGATGGAGCGGTAGGGGGAGTGGCAGCACCAGTGGCAGGCGGTGGTAAGTTAGATTCATAATCCTTAACCATTGTTGAACTTGACAGTACACTCACTGCAAGGGTGTACTGTATGTGTATGTATAATGTACAGTTGTGACTTAGGGCCCCATTAGGATGGTGGGCGTATTGCCCCCGCCGGGCCGGCTGGAATTCACTGCCGACACCGCAGGGGCAAATCTCCCGCCATCCCTGTAGAAAATATACAGACCACCCACATGTCGACCAGGCGGAAAAGGGTTCAATATGCCGGTGGTGTCTCTCTGAACACACCGCCAGCCATATAATCTGCATTTTGGAATGCCTTTGCGTGGCGGCATTGCCATCCGCCACGGAAAAGCATGCAGACATTGCAGAGTATGCTTGGGTGCCCCCATGGAGGGTACCTACCTATGCTATGGTACCTCCCCGCCTTTCAAAGCAAAACGTGACAGGCTCCGTGCGGGGCCCGTCATGTTGTGCTTGGAAAAGCAGCACAACATTTTAGCATTGCTTTCAGCAAAGCCAACCAGAATGTAAAAAAAAAACAGGATGCGCCCGCCACTGTGCCGGGCGCATCACCCTAATTAATTGTCCCCACGGGAACCCCACCCTTTTTAGCATGAGGATGGCGGGCAGACAAAATCCGCCCGCTATCCGATGTCGTAAGTAAGTATGAGTTGTTGGGGACGTTTGAAGAGTGAACTAGAAGACTAGAATTCCCTTTAATTGGCATAGGAGCCGGAGTATTGAGTAACCAATGGCCTCATCTATCTGATTTCAACTCAGCTTTGAAAGTTTTATGGAGAAGAGCACCTGGTGCACTGTTCAACTAAAAAGTGAAAGACGGGTGGAAGGAAGAAGGACGGGCGACATTTAAAATGTTATGTACTACTGTGCTTTATTGTGCTACTCTACCATGCCACTATGTGTATAAATAATTAACTTGTCCTACTGTTTTTCTAAAAGTATATTTTACAATTTTCTTGTTTTTTTTTTTTGATACACAGCTACTCCGAAACAAAATCGGAAGGAGTTGGCCGCCAAGGCACGGCGCCGGAAGCTGGAGGCAATCCAGCGAGAATACCGGCGGCTGGTGGTCTTAGCCGAGGAGGAGGAGGAGACTGCGGCTGCAATTGTTGAAGCCTCCTCCCGTGGCCCGGGCCCCAGCCACCGCCCTCCAGCGGTACGGTGCCACTGTCTGGCGGCTGCCCACCGCCACCGTGCCATCTCTGGTGCCCCCCCCCACTGTGGCTGCAACTGCCGCACCCTTAGACGCCGGGTCGCCCATTTAGAGGGCGAGATGCGCCAGATGCGTGTCCTCCTGGAGTCCCGCCCCACCACTTAGTCCCTGTCATCCTGTTCTGCCCCTTTTTAATTCTTGTTTGGGTGGGTGGGTGGCAACTTGTTTGGGTGTTACGGACTTCAATGGACATTGGTTGGGGTTAGGGAGGGGGGTGGGTCAGCTTTTGTGGGTTTAGTTTATTTGTTAGGGTAAATTAAATATATTTTTCTATGTTACATGCATTGTTGTTAATGTTTTGTAGGTGGGGTAACTGTTTTACATCACACTGTTTCCTTGCTGATGCATGGCCGCCCATAGCCTGTGTTTGATTTCAATAATTGGCTGACTGTATAAGACGCAGATAGATGCGACACACCTCACTCATTGACTGGTCCTTCTAGTACTTTCAGTCTGTCCTCTAGTCTATGCATTCTTTGTACTGGTGTGTGAAAATGAAATCATTGACAACATGTCCATTATTAATTCTGCCTCCCCCAAACTTGTCTCTTACCGGTGCTTGATGTTTATGTCCAACTGTGGCACAGCACTGGCTGCATGGTGAAGATGGTTTCCTTTTTCATACATGCCATGATTGGGGTGGTGGTGGTGGTAGCAGCATAGTACTAGTAGTAGACACTGGCAGTGCGGCAGCATTTGCAAAAAAAGAGAAGAAGACAGTCAATCGCCTTTGAGAGACTGTTAGGGGTAGTTGAATGAAGTACAGTACAGAACTTACCGAGCAACAATAATATGCTCAAATATTTGACAAAAAACAGAATGGTGGTTAGGAGGATAGCCTACTAGACAGAGTTACAAACTATAGTTGTGTCGAGTCACTTGACTATGCCTACAGCCTAACAGTTAGTGCTGTATATGAGGAATTACAAGAAACAAATCCAATCAATGCCGGCAATTCATGCTGAGGTATATGTTCCTTTGTTAAAAAAAATAACCTCTGAAATATCCTACTCATGGGTGGCCAAGCAGAAGAAAATCATCGCTCTGCCTTGAAATTGAAGTAGTGTTGCTTTCACCACATCCGCCCCAGCAAGTGTGTGATTAAGTATTGGTGTACATTTAATTTAGTTACACCTCGACAATAAGTCACACAGCCCGGGGGAAGAGAGTTAGGGTTTGTTGAATGGATGAGAAGGGGGTTTTTGGGAAAGGTTTGACATAGAAAAACAGTATGCATACATAGACAAACAAACGACAATCATTGAAGACTACCATATCCATATGTTAAGGGAGAAAAAGGCAATGCATGCATGATGATGAGAGACCCGTATTACATACACTTCTAGTTCTTGTTCTGTTGTTCCGGCCTTAATACTTTAACAGATAGCAAATAGAAATTTTAAATATTGGTAGGGAAGAATCGTAAACACAGAGCAAACCTAATGATGATAATAACAACTCCAAGAACACACTGTTGTAAAGATTGTATACAAGATATTAATCAAATTATTTAAAAGAAGATAAAAGTGGATACTGTTACTGTCTTATCCTGGTCAAAAATGTGGACTGGATTTTTGCATCTCGGCATTCCTCTTGCTCCTCTCGTCCATCAATCTTGGGTGTGTCGCCTCGCCACTCGCCACTGCCCGGCTGGAAAAAAAAGGTGATTGATTGGTAAGGTAATTAATATGCATTGTAATGTTTTACAAAGTTTCGGGCAAGGCCCGGCCTGTAATTGTAGATTGAAAACCAAAGGGGATATTGAGAAAGAAAGTTAAAACAAATGCACAAGTGATGGTGTAGTGCAACAAGAACACTTTCCGAGGTGGCATCTATGCATCATCTCTACTCTAGTCTGTTTCCAGCATTGACCTTCAACAGTAACAGGAGAGAGCAGGCCCACAGTGCTTAGCATTAGCACATCCTACGTTAACACTTAAAATTCTTTTTTTTTCTCTCAAAGAGTTGGACAAACGCAAAGCACATTATCCATTCCAAACATAGCATTTTACAGTTTAAGTTAGTAAAATCAATGCACTGCAGTCATCCCACCGCTACACTCTATTCAACTTCTACACAGACATTTGGGTCTGCTGCGGTTGTTGTTGTTGACGTGTTTACCTTTTGGCTTTTCCGTTTTATGCCACTCATGAAACGTCCTCCTGAGTCCTGACTTAATCATCATCATCTCTGATACTTTTACTGACTGACTGTGAAGATCGGCCTGCAGTATAAGTAAAAATTTTATGACACAACAAGAGTAGAAATATAAATATTACTGACTTGAGTCATTCTTTATTGTGTACAGAAAGATAGATTACTAGTACACTTTGACATCACTTTGTGCACAACAAACAAACAACGCAAACACAAAGACCAATAGCTTAGAGTCAGGTGTCCAATGCATGCCATTAATTGTCATCATTACCTGTTCCTTCTCATCTTAAGTTAACGGGCCGTCTATTTCGCCATCATCATGATGGACGGTGCTGTTGTGTCAATCATACTCATTGCGCAGATTGAGTGAGTCCCCTTCCTGTATTGAATTAAAAGCAATGGGTCACCAAGCTGCAGGAGAAAGACACTTGCGACAGGGCAAGCCAGATAGCTTATCGCCAGCCTGCTGAGCTGTGGCCATTCAGACCTTTTCCTATACCAATACTGCAATGGGTTTTGATCAACGTACACCTGTGTTGGGTCGTCCAGATAGGCCTGGACCATCCGCTCAATGTTCAGGGTTGCTGCTGGTAAGCTTTTGTGCTGTTTCTTCTGTGCATCAGCACTGTGCTTACACTAGCCCATCTTTACATACCAATCCTGTAATGATAATGATTGTACTCGGCCTAATGATCCAGTTATTGTTTCTGTAGTCGATAGTGATGGTGAGTGTTGTGATTGTGAGCCAACCGCACTGCCCTCAGCCGACGAAGTTGTACTTGATTCTGCATGGCCTGCTTCAGTATCAGTACATGTTGTGGGTTGATCTTGTGGGCTTTTAATTAGCAGCCATTCATTTTCCAACTTACTGGCTGCTTCAGCTATACAACTTTTGTAGCGGGCAACATCATTGTCGGAAAAAGCAAGGAATGTCTTCAGTAGTCCCAATTTTGCACGTGGATCCAGAATTGTGGCACAAATGTAATGTTCTTGTGACAAAATTTTATTTTGTATCCTTACATTTTCAGTTAAGCGCCGGGATAAGCTCTCCACCAAGTCATGGGCTTGCCTTCTGTCCTCTACACCTTTGTATGATTCAGACACATTATTCAGCTCATACTCTAGCATTTGCAAAAATGGGATAGCTTGGCCCATTGTACAGTCCTCCTTGCTGACTTCTCGTGTGAAGACCTCAAAAGGACAAACCATCTCAGTCAGGCATTTAATTAGGCTCCATTGCTCCATGTCAAGGTCCATGCCTTTAACAGTAGCACTAGCATCCCCTCTTCTTTTCCAGACATATTCATGGAGTGACATGTGCTGTTTGTACAGACGATCAAGCATGTAATACGTTGAGTTCCAACGTGTTGCCACCTCCTGGATGAGTGCCTTGACTGGCATCCTAAATTCACGTTGGATGATCCTCAGCTGCTTCCGAGCTTTAAAAGAATGGCTGAAATGAGTGCATATTCTTCGGCAGATGGCCAGTAAATTGCTGACTATGGGTTCTTTTTTCAGAAAGTCTTGAACTATAATGTTTATGCAGTGCGCCAAACACGGAACCCTGAAATAGGAACCAAGTTCCATGGCCTTAAGTACATTACTGCCATTGTCTGTGGCAACAAAACCAATACGAAGCACTCTGGGCCGCAGCCATTCCAAAACCTTGGTGCGAAACTCGTGTAAAATGTTTTCAGCCGTATGAGATTTCTCCATGGCGAACATGGCTACAGTTGCATGTTTCCGAGTACCTTCAAAAATTGCAGCTGTGTTATCAACAACACCTCGTGCAGATAGTTTATCATTAACCCCCACAAAAGAGATCCAGTGTGCAGTGATGCACATGTAATCTGTGGCTTGGCAACTGCTCCACATGTCTGTTGTCAGGTGGATATTGTGCACAGCACTCTTCTGCAAAGCTTGTCCAACCAATTCCAGCACATCATGATGTAGTGCCGGAACAGCAATTCTTGCGAAATAGGACCGGCTGGGAACTTTCCATTTCGGGCAGATGGCAGACACAAATTCAAGGAAACCCACCCCTTCCACAAATGAAAAAGGAAGAAGGTCCAGCGCTAACATTTTAGCCAGCTTCGCATTGTACAATCGTGCCGTTGGGTGGTTGCGTTGGAACTGCCCCTCCAACCTAAACATGCTGTCAATGGTAAGCTGGCTTACTTTCCTTAGTGGTGCTGTTTTCATTAACCCACTACGGCTCAACGACACAGATTGTCTCATTGAGGTACTCGCCGGTCGCCTTGGTGTCTCACCCAGACTCTGAGTATGGCTCTTACTGCGGTGCCACTCTGATGTTACTGAGGAGGATGTGGGCGTTACCACTGCACTACTGGGGACAGGGCTAGAAATGCCTCGCTCTTCTTCACCTGCCACCGCAATAATATCGCTCTCTGATTCATCCTGACCAACTTCAATGGGTTGACTTTTTCTACTTTCTTTTAACTTAAGTAGGTGATCCTCCCACACGATAGAGTGGTGTATTCTGAGATGACTTGCTTGTCCTCCGGTACCATAATTTGTACCAAGCTTACCACGCCGAACACCTTGCTGACAAATTGAGCATATAGCAACGTTCTCCTCCTTGGCGCTAACAGAAAAGAAGTCCCAAACTGGGGAGGAGAACTTTCTGGCACTGCTGGATGTGCCACTTTCAACACCAGATGAACTTGAGGGGATGTTTGAAAATGTGTGACCCTGTGCACCTACACTGTGACTTTTACTACCACTACCTACTGAGATGGTTGAGCTGGATGTAGGTCCCTGCCGGGCCTTGGAAAATATGGCAGCTGGAGGTAGTGGTGGTGTAACCTGTGTTGGTGAGATCCGTGTTACATCCCGCTCAGTAGCAGCCTTTCTGGATAGGGTGAGAATGTTGGTCTCCAATTCCTTTGGGGCGGGAGTAATGTGTGTGATGACTAGCTCGTCTTCATCAACATCATCACCCCCCTCTTCTACATCTACCTCCATAACTCTAAGTTTTTCTGGGACCTTCCTTTTCAGAAGCATTGTCTTGTGGCGTATATCACTCTCAGACCGAGCTGGTGGGACCCAAGTGTCATCACGATCATCAGAAGCGGGGCTTGAAGAAGAAGATGATGGACTAAGCCTCCTTTTCCTTGCTGGTGATCTGGAAGACAATAGATCTTCTGAAACAGTGGTTTGACTTTGCTCCACTTTGTCTGCAGGAAGCTCGATTTCCTGAAATGCCCCTACGTCAAGAGCAACAACTCCTATGGTGGGCTGTTGCGACGGCTGCTGCTGTTCTTGTTGCGGCGGCTGCTGCTGTTCTTGTTGCGGCGGATGCGGCTGTTCTTGTTGCGGCGGCTGCTGCTGTTCTTGTTGCGGTGGCTGCTGCTGTTCTTGTTGCGGCGGCTGCTGCTGTTCTTGTTGCTGCGGCTGCTGCTGTTCTTGTTGCGGCGGCTGCACACTGATCTGCTGAGTTTGCGCCTGCGTTGAACTTGATTGTGTACTACTTTGCGGTAATGACATTTCTTCAACATCGCTGCTCGTTAGTAGACTGGCTACCTCTGCGACACTAAAGCCCTTGGGCCTAGGTTGGTGGGGTTGGACCGCTGTGCTGCTCCCAGCTTGGTTCCCGGACAACGCTTTGGTGCCAAAAAAAACATTGGCCGGCACACCGCCAGTCGTGGTTAATGGCACTTCCTTTTTCTGTTCCTTCTTCTCACCGGCAACTTTCTTGGTACTGGACCTGGTACCTTTCTTTGGGGCCATCTTCTTCAGATGCCAGGCAGGATGCAGATGCAAAACAAGTTCTGGTCACACGTGGACGTGATGCGCAGCAGGACTTCTGCCTGGCTGGCAGTACAACGGGTAGCCAGGTGATGCTGATGACACCTCCTACTCTGTCTTTTGTGCACCTAAAAGCAAATAAGACAGGAGAAGAACATCAGTGAAATGTTGCATTTGTTGTTGTGGTTCAGTTACTTAGTACTGTACTAGTGCAAACAAAATATAGTCTAGCCATTTATGACTTTTTTTTTAACTAGAGCTATGTTATACTACTGTGTACAGCCACACACTACACTCTCAGGAAGGATAGGAAAGTTAATAATAACCACCAAAATAAAAATGTAATGAAAGTGGGGTGGACCATTAAATTATTTGAGCATCTCAGCATCCATGGAGCTGCTGCTGGCAAAGGGGGTGGATGGATGGAAGCAGTAAGCCAAATAGCCAATAGGAAAACCATGCAGGCCTATGGCAAAAGCAGGACACTAATAACTCACAGTCCAAACACCAAAAAAGGCCACCACCCACATGAACAGTCACAAATCACAAACAATCCGGGGGCCTGGGAAACACCAGGAGCTGACAAAAGGCCTATAAAAGCCAGGTAAAGGATGCATGCTAAAGCACACTGCTCTGCCTTTTTAATGCAACAAAATGTAAATACGAACATTCACAGGCCCCAAAAGGTCTGCAGGGTGCATGCATTGCACACCAACACACCAGTGAAGAGACACATACAAAAAAAGCATGTCTTTAAGACAACCAACATCAGAAAGGCCACCCCCAAAAAGCACACTTCCCCAACTCAATCCAATGCCATCCATGCCCTAAATGAAGTCTAAATTCAACAGACCACACAGAAAACACTTGATTAATAAAGCTGTGGCTACCTGCTCTGATCCTAGTGGATGAAAGCAGGCCTGATGGCAGACAAGGCCAGGCAAGCTTGCAGGCCTAGGCTTCAAAATGGCCACCAGCCACATGGAGCGGCCCAACAACATCAAAAAGGCCACCCCCAAAAAGCACACTTCCCCAACTCAATCCAATGCCATCCATGCCCTAAATGAAGTCTAAATTCAACAGACCACACAGAAAACACTTGATTAATAAAGCTGTGGCTACCTGCTCTGATCCTAATGGATGAAAGCGGGCCTGTTGGCAGACAAGGCCAGGCAAGCTTGCAGGCCTAGGCTTCAAAATGGCCACCAGCCACATGGCCAGGCCCAACAACATCAGAAAGGCCACCCCCAAAAAGCATACTTCCCCAACTCAATCCAATGCCATCCATGCCCTAAATGAAGTCTAAATTCAACAGAAAACACTTGATTAATAAAGCTGTGGCTACCTGCTCTGATCCTAGTGGATGAAAGCAGGCCTGTTGGCAGACAAGGCCAGGCAAGCTTGCAGGCCTAGGCTTCAAAATGGCCACCAGCCACATGGCCAGGCCCAACAGCATCAGAAAGGCCACCCCCAAAAAGCACTCTTCCCCAACTCAATCCAATGCCATCCATGCCCTAAATGAAGTCTAAATTCAACAGACCACACTGAAAACACTTGATTAATAAAGCTGTGGCTACCTGCTCTGATCCTAGTGGATGAAAGCAGGCCTGGTGGCAGACAAGGCCAGGCAAGCATGCAGGCCTAGGCTTCAAAATGGCCACCAGCCACATGGCCAGGCCCAACAACATCAGAAAGGCCACCCCCAAAAAGCACACTTCCGCACCTCAATCCAATGCCATCCATGCCCTAAATGAAGTCTAAATTCAACAGACCACACAGAAAACACTAGATTAATAAAGCTGTGGCTACCTGCTCTGATCCTAGTGGAAGAAAGCAGGCCTGTTGGCAGATAAGGCCAGGCAAGCTTGCAGGCCTAGGCTTCAAAATGGCCTCCAGCCACATGGCCAGGCCCAACAACATCAGAAAGGCCACCCCCAAAAAGCAAACTTCCCCAACTCAATCCAATGCCATCCATGCCCTAAATGGAGTCTAAATTCAACAGATCACACAGAAAACACTTGATTAATAAAGCTGTGGCTACCTGCTCTGATCCTAGTGGATGAAAAAGCAGGCCTGTTGGCAGACAAGGCCAGGCAAGCTTGCAGGCCTAGGCTTCAAAATGGCCACCAGCCACGTGGCCAGGCCCAACAACATCACAAAGGCCACCCCCAAAAAACACACTTCCCCAACTCAATCTAATGCCATCCATGCCCTAAATGATGTCTAAATTCAACAGACCACACAGAAAACACAAGATTAATAAAGCTGTGGCTACCTGCTCTGATCCTAGCGGATGAAAAAGCAGGCCTGTTGGCAGACAAGGCCAGGTAAGCTTGCAGGCCTAGGCTTCAAAATGGCCACCAGCCACATTGCCAGGCCCAACAACATCACAAAGGCCACCCCCCAAAACCCACACTTCCCCAACTCAATCCAATGCCATCCATGCCCTAAATGAAGTCTAAATTCAACAGACCACACAGAAAACACTAGATTAATAAAGCTGTGGCTACCTGCTCTAGTCTTAGTGGATGAAAGAAAGCAGGCCTGTTGGCAGACAAGGCCAGGCAAGCTTGCAGGCCTAGGCTTCAAAATGGCCACCATCCGCATGGCCAGGCACAACAACATCAGAAAGGCCACCCCCAAAAAGCACACTTCCCCAACTCAATCCAATGCCATCCATGCCCTAAATGTGCTTGAAAATGAAATACATTCAAAAAACAACAAAAGGAACAGTTGCTTCATCATGCACACACCCATGAGGCCATGCCATGGCTAGCTCGGGCCTACTACTACTACCCACAAAATAAAAAATAAAAAAAGGAATGATGATAATTAATTATCAAAAATAAATTGTAGTTACAACAACTGCAATGCCCACAATCAAACAGACACAACAACCACTTACTTGTAAAATATCCTATTCCAAAAATCCTCAAATCCAATTGCAATGATGCAGCAGACAAAAAGAGTGATCTTTCCAGCTCCAAATCCAAAGGCAGAATGAGCAGGAGATGAACAAAGCACTGGGAGGAGCCTGCTGGACAGGAACAGGAAGTTGGAGATTCTGTGTCACTTCCTCCCTCTCTCCACCTTTTAAAAAAAGGACTCCTTGCACAAAAAGGACAGCCAAATGTCAATGTAAGGAGTTGTTTTCATCCAAAATCAGCATTTGCAGAAGGTTTCATGCTGCTAAAGCTGATATTCCTCTCCAAATTGAAAATTTTACATGTTCGAGTTCTCGAGCTTCACATTACTTCCGCCGGTGTGTCGAAAATGACATGATCGCGTTCTCTTTGTCCCTGTCGCGTTGGATATGACGTGTTCGGGGTCTCTTTCTCCTGTTCGCGTTCGATTAGACGTGCCCGCGTCCTCACCCTCACGCTCGCGATGTAGAATGACGTGTTCGAGATCTCAATCTTCTCATACTCGCGCGGTGCATGATCGCGAGAAGAAAGACGTGATCGCGCGACAAATGACGTGATCACGCGACAAATGACGTAAATGCGGCTGCGAACTGTCGCGAGACAGCGCAAAATGGCTACCAACAATCCAACATCTCGTGGAGAACGCGACCGGGTCGGGAAAACTTGTCGGCGAATGCGGGGATTCAGGTAAGGCGATCGCGCGCACGCGAGAATGTATTTTTTTACAGCGCAAGCAAGAAACAAATTATCGCTAAGCTGTGGAATGCGAAAATTTTGACATTGTCGCGCTTTCCGGAAACGGAACGGAATTTTGGCCCAGGCCTAGTCAGGAGATGCCGTAAGAGCCAAAGATACCGCCACACACAGGACCAACAGAGTATACCCACCAACAAGACATGCTCGTTCGTTGTCCAGCCGCAGCATCATTTGTGGCACCCTGCTACGCCTCATGATGTAGGCATCATGTGCTGATCCTGGAAAACGTGCACAGACATGGAAAATCATCATGTTAGCAAGACACACCACGAGGGCATTTATTGAGTGGTAATGTTTACGGTTGCGATAGGCTTGCTCCTGTGCCTGTGGTGATACCAAAGCCACATGTGTCCCATCAATTGACCCAATGACATGGGGCATCCCTCCCAGGGCATAGAAATCACCTTTCACATCTGTCAACTCCTCAGGAGTAGGAAATTTGATGAATTCATCAAGGTGCTCCAACATGGCTGCCAAAACATCACGCAGGACACGGCTGAACATTGTCTGTGACATCCCACCAACATCAGCTATGGTCAATTGAAATGTACCTGTGGCAAAAAAATGTAGGGCTGCCATCACCTTCATCTTTGGGGTCAGCGCAGTAGGATACCTGTGTCGCGGTTGGAGGTGCGGTGCCAGCTTGTCGGTCAAGTCCTCAATCAACTGTTGAGTGAATCTGTAACATCAGATGCAGGCATGTTCCTCCATGGCAGCCAAGTCTGGCATTGTTCCTGGGACGGGCGGTACCCTGCAAGACATTGTTAGGAATAATGAAGATTGAGAGTCTACCAACATCAATGTCAATGAACATAGCACATGCTAAACTGCTACTAAACATCAGGTAACTATGGAGTCTGGTGTGTGCAATACATCCAGGACACATATGCCAACTTGTTGGCACTCCTACGAAAAGCCAGATATACCTGTTGATTGTTAAGTCTACATGACATGCCCTGAAATGAGCTGGGGGCAAGTCTGAGTGAACAGCCAGTGATATCACAGGAGTGACACACATCCACATAGCAGCATTGGAAGGATGTCATCTCATCCAGACAGTTGACTGCAAGGCACACGCACAGGTGACATGGAATGTCAAATGTACATATGAAACACATTGCGATGAAGGGGTACACATGACAACAAATAAACACAACCATTGAGACTACGCAGACCTGTATGCCTGGGAAAATATGATGTCCAATGTACACAGACCCTACAACCGTGGGAATCCACATGTGGCATGGTGTGTGTAGATGTGTGCCATGCCCATCTCCACACAGACCCATGTTGGATGCACCAACAGCAGATGCAATTGACAAAACACTAACAGCAAGCTCATGGGAACACATGACACACACCTCACATAGTCACATGGGGGCATGCTGATCGTGACATGTTAGTTGATAGAGTGTCCCTGTCCCTGGCATCAGGAGACATGTGCGGGTGGTGATGACTGTGCCATCCCACTGCTGTGCATGGCACAGTTGGACTACAGACACACATGTGGCAAGTGTCAAGGTGATGTGTGCCACATAGTGCCCCATCACACATGACATGTGTCCACAGGTCATCACACATCAATTGTGCAGCTAGATGAGTGGACCTGTGCAATATCACTGGCTGACACACTTAGGGCCTGCACATGAAAGTATGCAATGACAAGTACTTGATGGACATCCTTGTGCGACTCGTAGGCCTCCATTCCTGCCGTGTGTATGCCTCATATCACTATTGTACTGGTGCCGTACGGGTACGTGTGAAACGCACCGTACACCCACATTCATTGCGTGTGTACGGTCCGTATCACTGTTCTACTGGTGCCGTAGGGGTATGTGTGAAACGCACCGTACAACCGCATTCATTGCGTGTGTACGGTCCGTATCACTATTTTAGTGGTGCCGTACGGGTACGTGTGAAACGCACCATACACCTGCATTCATTGTGTGTGAATGGTCCGTATCACTGTTCTACTGGTGCCGTAGGGGTACGTGTGAAACGCACGGTACACCTGCATTCATTGCGTGTGTACGGTCCGTATCACTATTGTAGTGGTGCCATACGGGTACGTGTCAAATGCACTGTACACCCGCATTCATTGCGTTTGTACAGTCCGTATCACTATTGTAGTGGTGCCGTTTGGGTATGTGTGAAATGCTCCATATCCACGCATTCATTGCGTGTGTATGGTCCGTATCACTATTGCACTGTTGCCGTAGGGGTACGTGTGAAACACACCATAAACCCGCATTCATTGCGTGTGTACGGTCCGTATCACTGTTCTACAGGTGCAGTAGGGGTACATGTGAAACGCACCGTACACCCGCATTTATTGCATGTGTACGGTCCGTATCACTATTGTAGTGGTGCCGTACGGGTGAAACGCACAGTACACCCGCCTTCATTGCTTGTGTACGGTCCGTATCACTGTTCTACTGGTGCCGTAGGGGTACATGTGAAATACACCCTACACCCACATTCATTGCGTGTGTACGGTCAGTATCACTATTGTAGTGGTGCCGTACAAGTACATGTGAAACGCACCGTACACCCGCATTCATTGCGTGTGTACGGTCCGTATCACTATTGTAGTGGTGCCGTACGGGTACGTGTGAAACGCACAGTACACCCGCCTTCATTGCTTGTGTACGGTCCGTATCACTGTTCTACTGGTGCCGTAGGGGTACATGTGAAATGCACCCTACACCCACATTCATTGCGTGTGTACGGTCTGTATAACTATTGTAGTGGTGCCGTTTGGGTATGTGTGAAACGCTCCATATCCACGCATTCATTGCGTGTCTATGGTCCGTATCACTATTGCACTGTTGCCGTAGGGGTACGTGTGAAACACACCATAAACCCGCATTCATTGCGTGTGTACGGTCCGTATCACTGTTCTACAGGTGCAGTAGGGGTACATGTGGAACGCACCGTACACCCGCATTCATTGCATGTGTACGGTCCGTATCACTATTGTAGTGGTGCTGTACGGGTACGTGTGAAACGCACAGTACACCCGCCTTCATTGCTTGTGTACGGTCCGTATCACTGTTCTACTGGTGCCGTAGGGGTACATGTGAAATGCACCCTACACCCACATTCATTGCGTGTGTACGGTCTGTATCACTATTGTAGTGGTGCCGTACAGGTACATGTGAAACGCACCGTACACCCGCATTCATTGCGTGTGTACGGTCCGTATCACTATTGTAGTGGTGCCGTACGGGTATGTGTGAAATGCACCATACCCACGTATTCATTGCGTGTGTCCGGTCTGTATCACTATTGTACTGGTGCTGTAGCGGTACGTGTGAAATGCACCGTACACCCGCATTCATTGCATGTGTACGGTCTGTATCACTGTTCTACTGGTGCCATAGGGGTACGTGTGAAACGCACCGTACACCTGCATTCATTGCGTGTGTACGGCCCGTGTCACTGTTCTACTGGTGCCGTAGGGGTACATGTGAAACGCACCGTACATGTGTGTGAATTTCAAAATTATATAGGGGACACATAGGGGACAAGTATTAGGCCCAAAATACATGCTGGTTGTCATGGATACAGAGTTTTCATTTGCAATGTGTCCATCAGGTGTCCTGGAACAGTCAGTTGGCCAAATAATACAATGTTGCAAAGTGGTTATTGACTTGACATGATGCTCAAAATTTGAACGATGCGAATGCGTGTCATTGGTGTATGTTTAAAGTGATTGGAATAAACGTATGATGCGAATGAGTCTGACCAATCACTATGTACTCCTCTAAATGAATGCCCCTCAGCAAGACAGAACCCATGAGAGGGCACTTGCCTGCACAACTTTCCAGTCAACCACACTGCTGCTGTCTCTACTTCCTCTGGACCATGTCACGTACTGTGGAGAGGGCCCAGCCATTCACCCTAGAGGAGAATGAGGCGTTGCTGGACGTCCTCCTCCCACAGTACCCCAAGCTGCATGGGAGACCAGGGGAGCAGGTGAGTGCTGACTCCACTACCTTTCCCTATGCACCTGTTGTGTGACTGTCACTTCTGGCATTGTGTCCAGGTGTGACAGACATGCACAGTTGTTTAGAGTGGGTCCCAGGGGGGGACATGCTTATGTCTCTCATGCAGATCATGAGGTAGTTCCTGTGTGCACTCCTCACTTGCATTGTGCTTACTGTGACATTCACTGCATAGTGCATGACACATTCAGCCTGGCAAATCCTTGGTGGCTTTTTTTCTATTGTCCTGAGGTGATTCAGTGCTCCCCCCCAGTGTGAAAGGTGACTGTACCCACAGATGTGTATGAGTTGAGTGGACCTGTGGTGAGAGTGTCCAAATGATGTGTACGACCTCATGGACATTGATGTGTGTGAATGTACCTTGTCATGTGGGAGAGTGTCTATGTGAAGTGTTGCACCACAGCTGCATGGAGGAGGAAACAGCTTGCCCATCTGATGTGACAAGTAAGCCGTGCTGTGTGTCTGACTTGCAGAGCTAGCACGACACCTGTGACACCCCAGAGGCAAGTGGCACATGTGCAGAGTGAGGGTTGTATCCACTGTTGTCACTGACAGGCGAGTGATCTGTGCCTGGGTGTGTCTGTCTAGTCTGCTGAGGGTGCGTCAGTGGAGTGGGACATATGACTGCTTGGCACGTGCTGTCCATCTGCCTGCTGTTGCATGTGCTGCACAGTGTGTGCCATGATCAGTGAGTGTGTCGCACCCCTTATGCCACCTGTTGACTTTTAATGCCATGTAGTGCATTGGGGCTTGCACACAGGCCAATTTCTCATTGAGAATGATGCCATTCCTGTCAGCATCCTATGCCCTGTTCAATATATCAAAGATGTTCAAATGTGTATCTCTGGGACATGGAGCAGGTGTAGTGATGTTGTCTCACTTTGTCATCCTGACAGGTAACTGCCTACGAGAAGATGGTGATCTGACAGGACATCGTCAGGGCCGTGAGATTGGCAGGGGATCGCAGTCGGCGCCTACCACAGGTCCGAAAACGGTGGCAGGACATCCGGTGATGGACCCGGCGGATCGCGGTTTCCGATTCTCCGTATACATGTTCCCACAGTGGTCTTGATTTTGTGAAACTCCTTTGTTGTTGGTGATACAAACTAACGTGTGTCAAGACATCAAGACCTCCGTGGGCCCATGTATATGTACTTTCTGCAACACCATTTATTTCTAACTGTGGCTTCTTTGAAAATGGTGCCAGCTTCTTCAATGACAGAGTAAATGTAGATTTGTGTGCACTTCCTTGGGAGACATCTTTCATGCAGGCACATGAGTGTTATTTTCACGAAATGGCGAATTGCCACATTCAATACATGTCGATTGTGTAAAGTATTGAGAGTCCCAAGGTAACAAAATGTTTCCGTTTTGTGTTCCAAAGTACTAACAGGTCTCTGAGTGTGGTGACACCTTGAGTAGTGAGGTGTGTTAGTTTACGTTGGGTGCACCACTACTGTTTCTTTCAGGGTAAACAAGAGTTGGCATGACTTCATTGTATTGCTGTGCTCACCTGTTCACAGACACTAGCTTCTCAGTGTATTTCTCATTCAAGTTGTGGCCTGGTGTGCTTTTTTTCCTTGTGTCCAAGTGGCATAGTGGGTCTACCAACTGGGCAGTATGTGCGGAGTAATCTAGCTGTTACTCATGATGCATTGCCTGATATGCACTGTGACCTATTGTTTTTGTGCTCATGTGTCAGATGTATACAGGTGACTGATGCATTTCTGTTTCTTCTCCTTGCCCATAGCATCATCATCGGAAACCGAAGGAGACACCTGCACAGACCTGGAGGAGGGACCCAGTGACAGTGCCACCAGTGCTGTAGAGTCAGAAGGAGGCAGTGGCATGGAGGGCGAGGGGAGTCAGTCCGAGGACCTGTCTGGAGGCGATACCAGCTATGACGCCGACGGGTCCGACGCTGACCTCCTCGAGGAGGCGGAGGCTGCAACACCACCTGGCAGCATCCCCACATCTGTCCCCGCCTCCTCCGTTACCATCTCCGCCCTCCCAGTTGCTCCTGTCCCTTCTGTCCGTGCAGAGGCCCACCATGTCTCCTTTGGCACAGGCACCACACCCCCTGCCCCTGTCACACCTGCTGCCCTCAGTGAAGAGTGTGTGGACATACTGCGGCAGTTGCAGATTGGGCAGGCATCAGTGCTGAATGTCCTCCATCGCTACACTAAACTGCTTAAACAGATGGTGTCGTTCATGGAGGGCATGTCAGCAACGATGTCTGACCAACGCAGGATTCTGCAGTGAATGGACTCTTCCCTGACGGCAGCAGTTAGTCTCCTGCAGCGCTCCATCCCCCCCTACCCCGGACCCATCCACACTTCCCTCTCCCATACCTGTCCAACGCACACCCAGACAGTCATGGTCACGCGCCCCACCAGACACAGGCAGCACACCCCCAAGTAAGGCAAAGTGCACACCTCCTGTCATGCACACTCAGGGGGATGTAGGCACACCCACAGGGTCTGGGGACAGATGACATACACGCAGCCACAGTCGCAGTCCGCAGTCCTCACAACCCTGTCCCTCCAAAACCACTCCCCTTGGCTCCCCTGAGAAACGGTCACCCAAGGAGCTCTTTCTGGGTGTGCTGAACCTCGCCCCTGCTGTGCCACCACCCCACAAGCGGGCGAGGAAGTCCCTGGGCACGGGAGTTGAGTCCCCCACCACATCAACACCCTCCCCCAGGGGGGCTGCACCCCATCCCTCGCCCACCACACCCTCCCTTGACCTAGGGGAATCCTCAGGTGCAGGGGTTCGGATGGAGGTACTGGCAGCGGTGTGCAGCGCCAAGCTCACCTCCACCTTCGGTGCTGCCCCACCCCCTGTGGTGGAGACGTCCACCCCTGCACCCACCACACCTACCCATCCCCCTCCTGTCCCTGTGGTGCCTGATACTGCCACAGATGATGCCCCCCCTGTCCGACGAACCTGGAGGTTCATTTGTGCAGGCAAGCTAGGGGTAGACGCGGTCCCCTACGTCCCCCCTTGGACGTTCCGTATGGACTGGCCATTGGCCTCTGTAAATAGTCTATTTTTGGTTAAAACAAATTGTGCTGAATAAAGCCTTTATTTTTACTTTCAACACTATTGCATTTCAGGTACTTGATGTTGGTGCTGAGGCTCCTGGAGTTGGTGTTCTGGTAATGTGTTAGGGTTCTGAGAAATGTTTTTGTATGATGGTCATAAGGTGGACCATGGTATCTGTGTGCCATCACATTGTCTCTGCTAAGAATCATTGGTAGTGTGTGTAAATTTTGTTTTGAGATATTGTCCCAAGGAGTGTTCCTTCCTCTGTGGCACCTGCCATCTTCCCTGCAAACAGTTGCACTATTGTTGTGCTGACGTGTGTCAACATTTCCTTTGTTGGTGATGGATCCCTTCAACAATGGCCATCCCTGCTCATCGATGTCTCCTGCTGAATCGTCTGTGCCATCCTTGCTAGTCACTGTACTTGTGTTTTGAGTATGTCGAAATGCCTTCAGGGACAAATTCACCCTTTTCAAATGGTACTTGTTATGCAGGGTATTTGTGCACGTGACTCACAATTGTGGGCATTGTATCTAGGGGACTTCCACCCTATTCCTTCCATGGGAGACAACATCTTGGTGGCTGGACCAGCACCTGGACATTCCTATCAGTCTTGGGATGTGCGTGACAGTGTGTGTTCCCTTTGGCTATCTTAGTTTTGTAGGCAGTTACATGACTATACAGTCTTGTGGCATGATATCAGGGTGTGTATTGTGCTGCATCCATCATGGGTGGGTATGCATGTGTTACTTGTCCTCACACCCACATGTGGTGTGTCATGCAGTGGGTGAAAGACATCCATCCTCCTGGGAGTGGGACACTGCTGTCAGTGATGTGTTGTTATGGCACTGTCATCATAGTCCAAAGTTAAAGATGCGTACATACCACCATGTAGGTGTGGTCATCTGATAATGATGTACACCCCCCCCTTATCTATGTGCATTGCTGGGAGTCCTCTGCACCCACCCTCATGTGTCTGTCCACTGATGGGAGTCCTCTGCACCAACCCTCATATTGCATGCCACTGCTCGTAGTCATATGCACCCACCCCCATGTCTCTGTCCACTGCTGGGAGTCCTCTGCACTCACCCCCATATCTCTGTTCACTGTTGGTAGTCATATGCACCCAACCCTCATATTGCATGCCACTGCTGGTCGTCATATGCACCCACCCCCATGTCTCTGTCCACTGCTGGGAGTCCTCTGCACCCACCCCTCATATTGCATGCCACTGCTGGTAGTCATATGCACCCACCCCCATGTCTCTGTCCACTGCTGGGAGTCCTCTGCATCCACCCCCATGTCTCTGTCCACTGCTGGTAGTCATATGCACCCACCCTTCACATTACATACCACTGCTTGTATGTATATGCACCCACCCCCATGTCTCTGTCCACTGCTGGGAGTCCTCTGCACCCACCCCCATGTCTCTGTCCACTGCTGGGAGTCCTCTGCACCTACCCCTCATATTGCATGCCACTGCTAGTAGTCATGTGCACCCACCCCCATGTCTCTGTCCACTGCTGGTAGTCATATGCACCCACCCCCATGTCTCTGTCCACTGCTGGGAGTCCTCTGCACCCACCCCCATGTCTCTGTCCACTGCTGGGAGTCATATGAACCCACCCCCATGTCTCTGTCCACTGCTGGGAGTCCTCTGCACCCACCCCCATGTCTCTGTCCACTGCTGGGAGTCCTCTGCACCCACCCCTCATATTGCATGCCACTGCTGGTAGTCATATGCACCCACCCCCATGTCTCTGTCTACTGCTGGTAGTCATATGCACCTACCCCCATGTCTCTGTCCACTGCTGGTTGTCATATGCACCCACCCCCATGTCTCTGTCCACTGCTGGGAGTCCTCTACACCCACCCCATGTCTCTGTCCACTGCTGGGAGTCCTCTGCATCCATCCCTCATATTGCATGCCACTGCTGGTAGTCATATGCACCCACCCCATGTCTCTGTCCACTGCTGGTAGTCATATGCACCCACCCCCATGTCTCTGTCCACTGCTGGTAGTCATATGCACCCACCCCCATGTCTCTGTCCACTGCTGGGAGTAATATGCACCCACCCCATGTCTCTGTCCACTGCTGGTAGTTATATGCACCCACCCCCATGTCTCTGGCCACTGCTGGGAGTCCTCGGCACCCACCCCCATATGTCTGGACACTGCTGGGAGTCCTCTGCACCCACCCCTATATCTCTGTCCACTGCTGGGAGTCCTCTGCACCCACCCCTCATATTGCATGCCACTGCTGGTAGTCATATGCACCCACCCCCATGTCTCTGTCCACTGCTGGTAGTCATATGCACCCACCCCCATGTCTCTGTCCACTGCTGGTAGTCCTCTGCACCCACCCCCATGTCTCTGTCCACTGCTGGGAGTCCTCTCCACCCACCCCCATGTCTCTGTACACTGCTGGGAGTCCTCTGCACCCACCCCTCATATTGCATGCCACTGCTGGTAGTCATATGCACCCACCCCCATGTCTCTGTCAACTGCTGGTAGTCATATGCACCCACCCCCATGTCTCTGTCCACTGCTGGTAGTCATATGCACCCACCCCCATGTCTCTGTCTACTGCTGGTAGTCATATGCACCCACCCCCATGTCACTGTCCACCGCTGGGAGTCCTCGGCACCCACCCCCATATGTCTGGACACTGCTGGGAGTCCTCTGCTCCCACCCCCATATCTCTGTCCACTGCTGGGAGTCCTCTACACCCACCCCTCATATTGCAGGCCACTGCTGGTAGTCATATGCACCCACCCCCATGTCTCTGTCCACTGCTGGTAGTCCTCTGCACCCACCCCCATGTCTCTGTGCACTTCTGGGAGTCCTCGGCACCCACCCCCATATGTCTTTACACTGCTGGGAGTCCTCTGCACCCACCCCCATGTCCCTGTCCACTGCTGGGAGTCCTCGGCACCCACCCCCATATGTCTGGACACTGCTGGGAGTCCTCTGCACCCACCCCTATATCTCTGTCCACTGCTGGGAGTCCTCTGCACCCACCCCTCATATTGCATGCCACTGCTGGTAGTCATATGCACCCACCCCCATGTCTCTGTCCACTGCTGGTAGTCATATGCACCCACCCCCATGTCTCTGTCCACTGCTGGTTGTCATATGCACCCACCCCCATGTCTCTGTCCACTGCTGGTAGTCCTCTGCACCCACCCCCATGTCTCTGTCCACTGCTGGGAGTCCTCTGCACCCACCCCCATGTCTCTGTCCACTGCTGGGAGTCCTCTGCACCCACCCCTCATATTGCATGCCACTGCTGGTAGTCATATGCACCCACCCCCATGTCTCTGTCAACTGCTGGTAGTCATATGCACCCACCCCCATGTCTCTGTCCACTGCTGGTAGTCATATGCACCCACCCCCATGTCTCTGTCTACTGCTGGTAGTCATATGCACCCACCCCCATGTCACTGTCCACTGCTGGGAGTCCTCGGCACCCACCCCATATGTCTGGACACTGCTGGGAGTCCTCTGCTCCCACCCCCATATCTCTGTCCACTGCTGGGAGTCCTCTACACCCACCCCTCATATTGCAGGCCACTGCTGGTAGTCATATGCACCCACCCCCATGTCTCTGTCCACTGCTGGTAGTCCTCTGCACCCACTCCCATGTCTCTGTCCACTTCTGGGAGTCCTCGGCACCCACCCCCATATGTCTTTACACTGCTGGGAGTCCTCTGCACCCACCTCCATGTCCCTGTCCACTGCTGGGAGTCCTCGGCACCCACCACCATATGTCTGGACACTGCTGGGTGTCCTCTGCACCCACCCCTATATCTCTGTCCACTGCTGGGAGTCCTCTACACCCACCCCTCATATTGCAGGCCACTGCTGGTAGTCATATGCACCCACCCCCATGTCTCTGTCCACTGCTGGTAGTCCTCTGCACCCACTCCCATGTCTCTGTCCACTTCTGGGAGTCCTCGGCACCCACCCCCATATGTCTTTACACTGCTGGGAGTCCTCTGCACCCACCTCCATGTCCCTGTCCACTGCTGGGAGTCCTCGGCACCCACCACCATATGTCTGGACACTGCTGGGTGTCCTCTGCACCCACCCCTATATCTCTGTCCACTGCTGGGAGTCCTCTGCACCCACCCCTCATATTGCATGCCACTGCTGGTAGTCATATGCACCCACCCCCATGTCTCTGTCCACTGCTGGTAGTCATATGCACCCACCCCCATGTCTCTGTCCACTGCTGGTTGTCATATGCACCCACCCCCATGTCTCTGTCCACTGCTGGTAGGACTCTGCACCCACCCCCATGTCTCTGTCCACTGCTGGGAGTCCTCTGCACCCACCCCCATGTCTCTGTCCACTGCTGGGAGTCCTCTGCACCCACCCCTCATATTGCTTGCCACTGCTGGTAGTCATATGCACCCACCCCCATGTCTCTGTCAACTGCTGGTAGTCATATGCACCCACCCCCATGTCTCTGTCCACTGCTGGTAGTCATATGCACCCACCCCCATGTCTCTGTCCACTGCTGGTAGTCATATGCACCCACCCCCATGTCACTGTCCACTGCTGGGAGTCCTTGGCACCCACCCCCATATGTCTGGACACTGCTGGGAGTCCTCTGCTCCCACCCCCATATCTCTGTCCACTGCTGGAAGTCCTCTACACCCACCCCTCATATTGCAGGCCACTGCTGATAGTCATATGCACCCACCCCCATGTCTCTGTCCACTGCTGGTAGTCCTCTGCACCCACCCCCATGTCTCTGTCCACTTCTGGGAGTCCTCGGCACCCACCCCCATATGTCTTTACACTGCTGGGAGTACTCTGCACCCACCCCCATGTCCCTGTCCACTGCTGGGAGTCATATGCGCCCACCGCCATATATCTGGACACTGCAGGTATTCATCTACAGCCATCCCTATTGGGCTGACCACTGCTGGGAGTCCTCTACAGCCACCCCTACATGTCTGGACACTGCTGGTATTGATCTGCAGCCACCCCCATATGGCTGGCCACTGCTGGGAATCCTCTGCACCCACCCACCCACCCACCCACCCCCTTGGAGCAGTACACTGCTGGCCTGGACCTACACACACACCAATATGAAGGTAACATGCAGGGCCAGACCGTAACCCCACATTCGTGGCGTGTGTACGCCTCGTATCCCAAATGTACTGGTGCCGTAGAGGTACGGGTGAAATGCACCGTACCCCCGCATTCATTGCATGTGTACGCATCGTATCACTATTGTACTGGTGCTGTAGGGGTACGTGCGAAACGCACCGTACACACGCTTTCATTGCGTGTGTACGGTTCGTATCACTGTTCTACTGGTACCATAGGGGTACGTGTGAAATGCACCGTACCCACGCATTCATTCCGTGTGTACGGTCTGTATCACTATTGTACTGGTGCCGAAGGGGTACGTGTGAAACGCACCGTACCCACGCATTCATTGCGTGTGTACGGTCCTCATCACTATTGTACTGGTGCTGTAGGGGTACGTGTGAAACGCACCGTACCCACGCATTCATTGCGTGTGTACGGTCCGTATCAATATTGTACTGGTGCCATAGGGGTACGTGTGCAACGCACCGTACACGTTCACTTCCGTTGTTGCAGTACGCAGGGGTTGCTGGCCACGCCCCCAAGTGACCAGACCCTGGTGGTAATGTATTGGCTCCATATTATAGGTTTGGCTTTGGGTATGGGGTATGTTTCCTGCCCCTCACCCTCACCCCCACCCTGGCCCCTGGGTGTTGTTCTCACCTTCTGCGGCGTGTGCTTCGGGTCCGGTGCACCAGGTCGTAGGCTAGGAGGACTGAGATAACACGTACGATGGGATTCATGGCGTGTACGTCGCGTACCGGGGCTCCGTTGCATAGCGGTTCGCGTAGGACTCTGCTATTCCGGCTGTGTTTGGCTCCCATAAAAAAAGAGCCGTATGGAGTGATATAGGGACGAATCGTACTTGCTGGGCCGGAAACCGCTGCCTGAATACGTCCGGACGTCGCGTACAAGCTGTTCCGGATCAGAATCGTAGGTTTTTTTGATACGTACGGGCTTTTGTACGAAACGTACGGAAATCGGCTTTCTGTACGAATCGTACTTCCTAGGTTGTACGGAAAGTGTACCGGGTACGAGTCGTACGGAGAAAACGCTCCGTACAACGATTCGTACAACCTTTTTCCAGGATTGGAATCAACCCCCTTGTCTCTCCCTCAGGTGTTGCTGTCAGTGCAGTTCTGTTTCGTCTTTGCTCTGTGACGACCATGAGATTAGCAAATAGAGCTGCCACTTCCCTTTCTCTTACTTCCTCTTCTGCCATCCTGAATCTTTCCTTGTTTATTGTTGCAGTCGTGTTAGATCATCATAAACCAATTTGAAATAACCCCTTGTCCCTCTTTCTGCATTTCTCTTGTCTGTTTCTGCACCTCTCTTGCCTCTTTCTGCACTTCTCTTGCCTCTTTCTGCATTTCTGTTTTTTTCTTTCTGCTCTTCTCTTGCCTCTTTCTGCGCCTCTCTTGTCTCTTTTTGCACCTCTGGTTCTTCTTTCTGCACATCTCTTGCTTCTTACTGCACCTATCTTGCTTATTTCTGTACCCCTCTTACCTCTTTCTGCACCCCTCTTCCCTCGTTCTGCACTACTCTTGCCTCTTTCTACACCTCTCTTGCCTCTTTCTGCAGTTATCTTGCCTCTTTCTGCACTTCTCATGCCTCTTTCTGCACTTCTGTTGCTTCCTTCTCTTCTGCAGTTCTCTTGCCTCTTTCTGCACCTGTTTTGCTTCTTTCTTCACCTCTCTTGTCTCTTACCCTACCCCTCTTCCTTCTTACAGCACCTCTCTTGTCTCTTTTTGCACATCTGTTCCTTCATTCTGCACTCCTCTTGCCTCTTTATGCACCTCTCTTGCTTCTTCCTGCATCTTTCTTGCTTCTTTCTGCACCTCTCTTGCCTCTTTCTGTACTTCTCTTGCCTCCTTCTGCACCTCTGTTATGTACACCTTCTTGTACACAAATTTACAGAGTATGCTGTTTGAAACACGGGTGTTCAAGTATTTGTATGTTTATTTTTATGTAACATGTCACTAGGTAAAAGCACAGGCACACAAATGCATGCATACCTTCACAAATGTGGCGAGACTTACAACAGTGATCTGGTTAGGATTGCTGTTTTACATTTTGTGGGCCTAACATTCTGAGCAGTGGATGAATAGTGAACCTTCAAGAGAAAAGTGAGGTATAAAACATCTTGGGAGAAGGATTAGTGATTAGGCTACATTGTTTGCGTCGTGGAAAGGTACTGTTGAAGCAGGCCTCTTTCTGCACCTCTATTGCTTCTTTCTGCACTTCTCTTGCTTCTTTCTGCACCTTTCTTCCTCTTTCTGGACTTCTGTTGCCTCTTTCTACATTTCTGAAAGTTGTAACTCAATATACTGTTTGACAAAATAGCATGTTAAATGTACAAAAGTGTGTGCCTCATCAATTTTTCAAGTTTTCAATTTTTGATCAAAAATGTACTTATTAAGCCTGGACGTTGAACTATGCTCCGTTTGGGGAGCTTGTGAAGTTTAGGCAACTTCGCGATTCGCGCAGAGCACAAAGTTGCAGATTACTACGCAATCTAGCACGTAGCGTAGTAGTTTTGCTTCCTCGCGCGCTCAATATTCATTCTCGCGCGCGCGGTAACATCTTACCGTGATTCTGCGATCGCCAACTGGCTTTTCTGTCCGTTCGCGAGCTCCACGAGATTTGTAATATTGCTTTCCAAGCCCGCGAGAGTGTGCGAACGCGAACACGTCATTCGGGCGTGCGAGCTGACTTCTGGCAGCTG
Source organism: Triturus cristatus (assembly GCF_964204655.1). NCBI lineage: Eukaryota > Metazoa > Chordata > Amphibia > Caudata > Salamandridae > Triturus > Triturus cristatus. The sequence continues at coordinate 626,750,462 of NC_140580.1, read as the reverse complement.
TCTTGGTAACGTTGCGATCCCGAACATGCAAAAACTACAATCTGGCGAAGAATATCTCGCGATCTTCATAAAACCTTCTCTAAAATGATCATTTTGCTCAGAAAAACTCCTCAGATTGTGATTTTGCTGTAGTCTTTTGTGTAAGGAGGAGTCCTTTAATTTTTTTAACTCTTTTTTTCAAGAGGAAGGAAGTGCCCCTGAGTCTACAACTTCCTGTTCCTGTCCAGCAGGCTCCTCCCAGTGCTTTGTTCATGTGCTGTTCACTTTCATTTGGATTAGGAGCTGGAAGGATCACTTTTTGTGTCTGTCTGCTGCATCATACCATTGGATTGGATTTATTTGAGGACTTTTTGATTTGAGATTTAATTTACTACGTTGGGGAATTGGTGTGTTTGTTTCATTGGGGCTTGTATTACCTACATTTTTCTGGGTTTTTCATTGTTTTTTAAAATTATTGTTGTGGCGGGTGGCGTGTGCTTTCAATAGGGGCCTAGTTGTTTTTCTCTGCAATTTCAGCCAGTAGGGTACCAGTGGGTCCATGTTTTGTGGTGTCTGTAGAATTTTCAACATCATGTAGGGCATGGATGGCATAGGATTATTTGAAATGCTAAATGTGGCTGTGGTATATTTCACTGTTGGTGTGTGTGTGTGTGTGTGAAATACCTTTGTTGGATGTGTGTGCTTGATGTGTAACTTCTTTCCAATCCTTTCGTAGCCCTGTTGATTTTCATTTTTGTATTAAAGCTGTGTTGTTTAGCAGGCCTCCTTTGTCCGGTCATATATCATAGGCCTGCTTCAGTTCATTGTTTTCCATGGCCTGTTGTGACTGTGAGTGCCCATGTGGCTTGTGGCAATTTTGTCGTGGTAGTTTAGTAGTGTGTGCTTCTTTTTCCATAAAGGCCTGCATTTCTTTTCTTTGTTCCCCTTGGCTTATGCTTGTTGTCGTTGTGTCCTCCTGGCCATGTGTGTGGCGGCCATTTTGTGAAGGCAGGCATTGTGCTTTTGCCATAGGCTTACATTGACTGTTCCAAGCTTGTGGCCTAGTCTGCCAGTAGGCCCAGAGGTAGTCAGCCTCAAATCTTTGGTGCGTTATTTAAATTTACAGTTTGTGTTGTCTGTTGATTTTTTTTTTTTACACCATGGATGGCTTTGGATTTTATTGCAAAAGGTGTTTTTTTGGGGTGGAATAGCATTTTTTGGGTGTGTGTTAAATAAATAGGGCTTTTTAGCCAGTAGGCAACACTAGGGATTCAGCTCGCATACTTTTGGTAACTCTGCACAGCGCGACAACGCGGACTTACAGTATTCGTCATTTTCGCGCTCTCAATATGCGTGTTCGCGCACGGGATAAAGCCATTTTGTACAGTTCGCGATCCCGAACACGCAGCATTTGCAATCTGGCAAACAATATCTCGCGAGCAACATAAATCCTTCTCGAAAACGCTTTTTTTGTGCATGTTGCTAAAAAAACTCCTCAGGTGGTCATTCAGCTGTAGGTTCGGAGCACGGAGAAGCTTTTATTTTTTTGAAAATATTTTTATGAGAGGAAGTAAGTTCCACAGACACTACAACTTCCTGTTCCTGTCCTTTGTAATCGCTTTTTGGTTATTTGTGGTGGGTGGCCTGAGCATGTGTGTGGCGGCCATTTTAGGAAGGCAGGCATTGTGCTTTTGCCATAGGCGTACATTGACTGTCTTCCATTTCATGTTGTTGTGGGTGTGTTATGGCCATTTTGTGGAGCCATCCAAGCAGTGTGCTTGCTTTTGCTATTCTGTTCGAAGCTTGTGGCCTAGTCTGCCAGTAGGCACAGAGGTAGTCAGCCTCAAATCTTTGGTGAGTTATTTAAATTTACAGTTTGTGTTGTCTGTTGATTTTTTTTTTTTACACCATGGATGGCTTTGGATTTTATTGCAAAAGGTGTTTTTTTGGGGTGGAATAGCATTTTTTGGGTGTGTGTTAAATAAATAGGGCTTTTTAGCCAGTAGGAAACCCTAGGGATTCAGCTCGCGTACTTTTGGTAACTCTGCACAAGGCAACAACGCGGACTTACAGTTTTCGTCATTTTCGCGCTCTCAATATGCGTGTTCGCGCATGCGATAAAGCCTTTTTGTACAGTTCGCGATCCCGAACACGCAGCATTTGCAATCTGGCAAACAATATCTCGCGAGCAACATAAATCCTTCTCGAAAACGCTTTTTTTGTGCATTTTGCTAAAAAAACTCCTCAGGTTGTCATTCAGCTGTAGGTTTGTAGCTTTTATTTTTTTGAAAATATTTTTATGAGAGGAAGTAAGTTCCACAGACACTACAACTTCCTGTTCCTGTCCTTTGTAATCACTTTTTGGTTATTTGTGGTGGGTGGCCTGAGCATGTGTGTGGCGGCCATTTTAGGAAGGCAGGCATTGTGCTTTTGCCATAGGCGTACATTGACTGTCTTCCATTTCTTGTTGTTGTGGGTGTGTGGCGGCCATTTTGTGGAGCTATCCAAGCAGTGTGCTTGCTTTTGCCATTCTGTTCCAAGCTTGTGGCCTAGTCTGCCAGTAGGCACAGAGGTAGTCAGCCTCAAATCTTTGCTGCGTTATTTAAATTTACAGTTTGTGTTGTCTGTTGATTTTATTTTTTTACACCATGGATGGCTTTGGATTTTATTGTAAAAGGTGTTTTTTGGGGTGGAATAGCATTTTTTGGGTGTGTGTTAAATAAATAGGGCTTTTTATCCAGTAGGTAACCCTAGGGATTCAGCTCGCGTACCTTTGGTAACTCTGCAGAGCGCGACAACAGGGACTTACAGTTTATGTCATTTTCGCGCTCTCAATATGCGTGTTCGCGCATGCGATAAAGCCTTTTTGTACAGTTCGCGATCCCGAACAGGCAGCATTTGCAATCTCGCAAACAATATCTCGCGAGCAACATATATCCTTCTCGAAAACGCTGATTTTGTGCATTTTGCTAAAAAACTACTCAGGTTGTCATTTAGCTGTAGTTTTGGAGCACGGAGAAGCTTTTATTTTTTTTTTAAATAATTTTGAGCGAGGAAGTAAGTCCCACAGAGACTACAACTTCCTGTTCCTGTCCTTTGTAATCACTTTGGTTATTTGTGGTGGGTGGGCTGAGCATGTGTGGAAGCCATTTTGTAGAGGCAGGCATTGTGCTTTTTGCATAGGCCTCCAAGCTTGTGGCCTAGTCGTACAGTAGGCCCAGGGGTACTTCTCAATAATCATCACGGGTGCATGGAATTTGAACAACTGTTTTTGTGTTGTGCGTTAAATTTCAACATCATGTATGGCTTTGGATTCAATTATAAAATGTGGCCTTTACTTTTTTATGGGGATAGATTACACTTTTTGGGTGTTGTAAATAAATGCTTTTAGTTTTTGTGTATATGTTCGTTGTTGTTGCTCCCTGATGCTGCATCCATCCCATAAGATGCACACATTTTTATTTAGGGCAAGCAGGCTAGACTACATTTATGTTTCTGTTCTTTGCTATTCTTCTTCCTGAGTGTACACAGTACAAATACAACAGGATCCCTGGCCTTGTCAGTCTATTAATGGCTGGTTATACTGTTGTTGTTCACTGACTTCATAAAATGTAATAATTGTGACCACCCACCAGACACTAATAAGTTATATATTATATTATGGATCTCTTGACTGATGTTCTTCTGGCTTTTTTGCTTTTAGGTGCACAAAAGACAGAGGAGGTGTGTCATCATCATCCACCGTTGTGGTGCCAGACCGACGTCCTGCTGCTGTACACAACGTGACGTGTGAGTGACCTGACTAGGCATCTCTGCAACTTGTGCAACTGAGTGCTGTTTTGACATCTGTTGAAGATGCCCCCAAAGAAAGCAGGTAGCAGGTCCTCCGGTACCAAGAAAGATGCCATGGAGAAGGTGGAACAGAAGAAGAAGGAAGTGTTACTTAAGTCTGGTGTGCCTCCCAAAACCTTTTTTGGTACACCAAAAATGACGCCTGCAGCAGCGGTGTCGGGGGGCCAAGCTGGGGGCAGCACCTCCACATCAGTGGGCCCAACCCACCAACCCAGGCCCAAGCAGATGAGTGTGGAAGAGGTAGCCAGCCTTATGGTGAAAAGCAGTGATGCTATGCCTGAACTAAACTTATCGCTATCTCAAAGTAGTACACAATCAACGCAGGAGGGAACACAGCAGATAAGTGGTCAACAGCCACAGCCACCGCCCGCAATAGTAGCTGTTGTTCCTCCCGAAGTAGGGGTAGTTCAGGAAATTGAGCCTCATGCAGAGGAAGAAGAGGAAGCCACTCCTTTAGAAGTTCCATTGGCTTCCAAATCCCCAGCAAGGAAAATAACTTCAAGTTCTTCACCAAGCCCCCCTTCTGATGATCTAGATGCCACTTGGAAGCCACAAACTGAGTCTGAGAGGGAAACACATCACAAGAGCAGGCATGGGAAAAGAAAGGTTCCAGAAAGCCTTACACTTATGGATGTTGATGTAGAAGAGCAGGATGATGATGATGAGCCAGTCATCACAAACATCACTCCCGGGCCTGAGGAGATGGAGACCAACATTTTTACACTATCCAAAATGGCTGTGAGGGATGTAGCACGCATACCTCCAACACAGGTAACACCAACACGACCTCCAGCTTCCATATTTACATTAGCAAAGGGCCGGCAGCGTCCTACATCCAGCACAAGCACCACCTCAGCAGAAGTAGGTAGTGGTACTTCACAGAGTCAAATTAAACACACACCCTCCAGTTCATCCGGCATTGGAAGTGGGAGTGGCACCTCCAGCAGGAGACAAAAGTTAAGCTCCCCAGTGTGGGACTTCTTTACGGTTAGCGGAAAGGAGGAGAACATTGCTATATGCTCCGTTTGTCATACCTCTGTTAGTCGTGGTAAGCTTGGTACAAACTATGGTACCGGAGTCCAAATGACCCATCTGAAAAAACACCACGCAATCAAGTGGGAGGAGCACCTTAGTCTTATCAAAACTGGAACCATTGCTGTTGGGCATAAACGAGTAGAAAGTCCGCTCACGGGGGAACAGGAAAAAGAGGGAGACATTCTCTGTGGTAGTGGTACACAAAGTAGCCCTGTCCCCAGCACTGCAGTGGTAACGCCCACATCCTCAGCCACATCTCATTGGCACAAGAGTAAGAGTCAGCCTGAGACACCAAGGAGTACTGCTGGCCAAAAAAGTGCGACGTTGACCACAGGAAGGAATACCATGCAGCCTACCATTCTTAGCATGTTTAGTAGGCCGGAGGGGCAGTACGAACGCAACCACCCAATAGCACGTTTGTACAATGCAAAGCTGCCTAAAATGTTAGCACTGGACCGTCTCCCTTTTTCTTTTGTTGAAGGGGTGGGTTTTCTTGAATTTGTGACCACCATCTGCCCCAAATGGAAAGTTCCCAGCCGCTACTATTTCGCAAGAGTTGCTGTTCCAGCACTACATCACGGCGTGCTGGAATTGCTTGGAAAAGCCTTAAAACAGAGTGCTGTTCAGAGTATACACCTGACAACAGACATGTGGACCAGTTGCCAAGCCACTGATTACATGTGCATCACTGCACACTGGGTCTCTTTTTCTGGTGTTAAAGATAAGATATCTGACGGTGTTGTTGACACCGCTGAGATTTTTAAAGACACTCCCAAACATGCAACTGTAGCCATGTTTGCTATGGAGAAATCTCATACTGCTGCAAACATTTTTGATGAGTTTAACAGCAAGGTGTTTGAGTGGCTGCGACCAAGAGGGCTTACCATTGGTTTTGTTGCCACGGACAATGGCAGTAATGTAGTTAGGGCCATGAAAGATGGTGGCTATTTCAGGGTGCCATGTTTGGCACAATGCATTAACATTGTTGTTCAGGACTTTCTGAAAAATGAAAGCACATTCAGCAGCTTACTGACCACCTGCAGAAGAATATGCACACATTTCAACCATTCTTTTAAAGCCCGGAAGCAGCTGAGGGTCATTCAACGTGAGCATAAAATGCCATTCAAAGCACTCATCCAGGAGGTGCCAACACGTTGGAACTCAACGTATTACATGCTTGAGCGTCTGTTTGAGCAGTACATACCACTTAATGCTTATGTCATGAAAAGGTCAGAGGATCCTACTGTGAAAGGCATGACAGTTGAGATGGCCCAATGGGACCTCGTCAAGTGCCTGACAGAGATGCTACTTCCTTTTGAGGTCTTCACACGTGAAGTGAGCAGGGAGGACTGTACTATGGGCCAAGCTATCCCATTGTTGTACATTCTAGAGCAAGAGCTGAAGGAGGTGATAGACATGTACGCAGGTGTGGATGACAAAGTAGACGCATATTATTTGGCAGACACCTTAGTCGCTCGCTTATCTGACAATACAAGGATTCAAAATAACTTTGTGTCACATCCACATTACATTACTGCCTCAATTTTGGATCCACGTTACAAATTATTGCTGCGCAGTAATGAAGTAATTCCTTTTTCAGAAGTGGATGTTGCCCAGTACAAAACTTTGATAGCTGAGGAAGCCAATGACTTTGAAAACGAAGGATCTTAATTAAAGGCCCGCTCCCCCAGGGCAGAAAAAGTACTGCAGGGCACCCAGAGTCAAGTTCTACTTCAGAGTCCAAGAGCAGTGCGTTTGCCTCCCAGCAGTCAACAACACTGCCAGCAATAACATCAACAGCAACAACAGGATAATCAGCCACATTTAAAAAAACGGCAGGTGATTGGTTTCTACGGAAAGGGTATTGTATGTCCATGACTGCTGCAAAGGCAAAAGAGGCCCAGGAAATCGGAGCACCCCTGAACATTGAGCGGATGGTTCAGGCCTATCTAGATGACACAACAGAGGTCTTCATGGAGCAAAGCCCATTGGTGTATTGGTATGGGAAAAGAAGCCAATGGCCAGTGCTCAGCAGGCTGGCGATAAAGTATGTGGCTTGCCCTGTTGCAAGTGTCTCTTCAGATCGTGTTTTCAGTGCTGCTGGTGCCATTGTTACTGTCAAAAGGACCAGTCTCTCACCCAAAAGCGTTGAGAGGTTAACCATGATCAAAATGAATCAACACTTTATACCACCGGAGTACAAAATACGTGAATCACAGCAGGAAGAGGAGAGCGACTTCGATGACATAAGTAGTGGGTTGTTAGACGTACTTCTGTCCGAACCACCAGAGTTTGAGGATGAGCTCCTCTTCCCTGACAACTAGGCTTTCAAATTGTTCTCCCTTCCTTTATTTGTGTGTGACTGTGTATCTGTTTTTCTAGTTCAAAATCTAATCACAACAAATCCATCAACAGTCTCCTCTTTTTATTTCCCTATTGGAGTTGCACGTCTGTGCATAACTGTCCACTCCAATCCTCAGGGTCCTGCTCCATCTTCCTTACTCTCCCTAAGTACATTTAAAGCAAGCCAGACATTGGATGGAGATGGAGAATAGTACAATACATGTTGCCTCTAACAGTCCCTCCATAAGAAGTGAAGCGTGACTCCAGCTATATTCCATTTTGTTTCCAAGCCGAAAGAAACTCATCACTGACTGCCAGAAGGCTAGGCAAGCATCAGATCAGACAGCCAAAGAGAACACCAAGACAGGTAATGAGTGATTATTGTGAATGATGGTGGCATGCATTGCATTGGATGCTAGCTGACTACGAATAATTGTGCATGAAGTAGAACTATACTAGTTTATCGACAAAGTAAAAGTGACTCAGGTGTGGTGATAGTTAATGTTTCCTTGTTGTTTAATAATAACCACATTGTACTCCTACCACTGCAGGTGCCGGCCAATATCCGTTGCAATTTTGTAATATGGAATATATTATGAACTTAATCAGTCACTACAGACTGAGTTGGTGTTGGAGAATACGTACCACACGGTCATCATCATGATGCTGCTGAGCATACTATCTTTGCACACAGTCAGTTGGATCGGAGAAAATTGATGGAATAACTGCGTTTCATGGCCTGACTTAAAAGGTAAACCGTTTGAACAAGAACCACAGCAGACCTAGGCTAGATGTCCGTGTAGTGGTGTGTACTGGAGTAGAGTGTAGTGGTATGAGGGACAGTGGCGCATTGATTTAGTCACTTCATTTGGAAAATGCTAGGTTGCTGCAGTGCATATGACATTTCTCTGGCTCGGTCAAAATGTAAGTAAGGGGTAGGGTGCCTGGCCTGTGCCGCAGTTCTCCTGTTCTGTGGCTGTGCTGGCTCCTGAGTTCTGTCCCGTTGTTGTTGTACCTTAATGCTGTAAAGTAGACACTATGTATCCTATCCAAGCTGCCTCAGTCTGAAAGTGTTCTCTCCAGAGTGTTGCCTTTTCGTCTTGCACTCCACTGTAATTGAGTTTATTGTTTTAAAAGCAGTAATTTTTTAATACCCCGTTTGTTTTTCCATCTACACTTACAGGCCGGCCTTTAACCTGTGCTATAGTGGGTGAAACGACACACACTTACCTTACCAATCCACATCAGGCAGGCAGTGGTACCCAAGATTGATGTGCGGAGTGTCCATGGAAGGGAGGACCAAGAGGAATGACGAGAATGATGCAACTCCACATTTGGACCAGGATAATACAGTAACTTTAGTATCATTCATCATTCGTCTTTAAATTTATTTGATTGCTTTTTTCTCTTCAATCATTACGACTGTGTGTTGTGGTTTGTTTGGTAATTGATCCCTACAACTATTTTTTAATTTCCTTTGCTAGCTTGAAAAATAAAAGTAAGCCCGGTACAGCATGTCATTGGGTTCGGTCTGAGCTCTGAGGGCGGCAGACAGGCAAGGCAAATTTGAATTTCTTCCCTGACTGTACTGTCTCATTGGGTAATAGTAGTTATAGTAAGTACAACTCATTATCATTAACCATCAAGTTCTCTTCCTCGGCATGCATGCATTTGCTTTTTCTCACTTTATACTTTGATTTCTTTGATAATGGATCATGGTTGTCTTACAAGATTGTGTTTTACTTTTGTTGTGTCCATGCATACTGTCTGTTTTTCTTTCTCAAACCTTTCCCAAAACCCCACTTCCCATCCATTCATCAATCCCTAACCCTCTTCCCCCGGGCTGTGTGATTTATATTGAGGTGTGATGTGATTACTACATTAAATTTACACCAATTGATCACACGCTTGCTGGGGCAGATGTGGTGAAAGCAACACTAATTGAATTTCAACTAAGGCAGGGCAAGGATCTTCTTCTGCTTGCCCACCCATGCTGTAGTTTACTTTGTGTTCTGTTCTACTACTCCTCCCACAGTGTCTCAGTCAAGTGACTTTCTATTTCTTTTTTCAAATGCTATTGCCAGTGTCTACTACTACCACCACAATAATGGCATCTTGTCCGTTAATTTGGGAAACCAACCATGCAGCCATCAGTGTGCCGAACTTCATCATCAATCACAGGTAAGATAAGTTTGGTGGGAGGTATGGACTAGGAGGAGAGACTGAAAGTACTATTATGACAATTAAAAATAACTCAGTGAGGGGTACTGCATCTATTGGTTTGTGTGTTACAAAATCGGCAGATCTTTTAAATCAAACACTGGCTGTGGGCATGCAGCATCACGGAAACAAAGTAACAAACCATGTAACTTAGATTGAATTCGGAAAACTGTAACCCATCACAAAACATTAACTTCGTATAAGTAAATACTAAATAGTATATAACTTAATATCCCCTAACAAAAATAAACTATCCCACGCTGACCTAACCCACCCCCCTCCCTAACCCCAACCAATGTCCAAAACGAAACGAAAGTTGAAGAGTCCCAAATGTCCGAAAGAATCCCCAACGCCCAAAAACCCACCCACCAACAAAAGGAATTAAAAAAGGGGCAAATGACGCGGTCCTCTATTGTCGGCGGGCCTTAAGGTGTTTGTCCACCAGGATCTTTACCCGCTCTCCAGGTTCTCCTCTAAGCGGGCCATCCGGCAGAGCAGCTGGCGGCGAAATGCCCTGCAGTTACATGCAGGGTGGGGGGCAGCAGTGCTTGAAATCGAGGCGCGGCGGCAGGCGGATGCCGGACCATGGCGCCGTGAAAGTGGAGGCAGGGTCTGACTGGGGCCCGGGGCATTGGAGGAGGCTGCAGCTGCAGCCGCCTCCTCCTCCTCCTCCGCCTGAGCCACTAGCCGGCGATAATGTTCGCAGATGGCCTCCAGTTTCCGGCGCCGGGCCCTAGCGGCCAACTCCTTCCTTGTTGGTTTAGTGGATGTGGAAGGCGTATCTATATCAAGAAAGAAAAAGAACATGTTGTAGCCAATACTCTTAGCAAAACAGAAACACTAAAATCATTCAACACATAGTGTCACAGTATCACTAGCAAGCACAGTTCATAACATTTGTGATTTGGTGGTAAGTATCTCTACTCCTACTTCCTTGGACTGTAACATTTGTGGGAGTTTCCGACATTATAAATATAATCGTACTATGTACTCCGGTACACCAGTCGTGTTGTTCTTATCTGTAGTTTAGCCCAATTACATAACCTTGGTGTAGTCGGCATGCCAGCTCAGTCAGCTAAGCTTGCACCCAAGAGAAACAGATATGAGCCACATGATGCAGACTCACGTTAGTTTTATTTACTACTACTGTCTGCAGGTGGGGAAGTTCATATTTTTGTATTCTGCCTTACGGCCGTTGGCACTGGCCATACTCTGTTACATGAGGGCAAATGGCATGCACAATTTCACTTACACCCTGCCATGGGTACTACAAAAAGGCTGATTATTTATCTGATCCAATGATCATTGCTTATATTCAGATTATAGATGCTAATACGAAACGACATCAGGTCAGTAGCGGTCGGTGGTGGGAGTGCTGCCGGGCGGTGAGTCGGTGACGTGGGAAGGTGCAGGGTGGGGATCGTAAACTATGGATTAAGGACAATCACAGGTAATTAAACAATACATAAAAAAAAAAAATTGTTGCAAACACTGCATCGCATTCGGCGGTGCAGTGCGCACATTGAAAATAATGTTATTTATTTTTATGTTGATTATCTGTATTTGGCCGTAATACACAGTTTACTTGCCAGTGCCACCCACCAGTCCCCTCCCCATGTCACCATCTGCCAACACTCCCACCACCAACCGCTACTGCAGAGGGTACTTTGCTTTCATTGATTGTGTAACCAATAACCATAAACAACAGATAGCCCACCCTTTGCAGACTGGCTGCCCCAATCGAAAATGCATTAATAATAATAGGTAGGGAGTGGTCCCCAGAGTGGGAGGAGGGGGCTTCCGCTTGATAATATATAATATATATATATATATATATATATATAAATATATATGACGTGCTTGCAAACTAATGCAAGTGTACTGTATTCTGATAAATACTACCTATATTCCCCTAGGCTTTGCTACTGTTGCGCAGTTTCTTTTACATTTACTTAAAAGTAAGAATCTCCAGTGACACTTTCCACCTATACTGTCTATTGATGATAGTACATCCAGGCATACATCCATTAAAGTAAACGTTTATCCTTCTTTTTTATATCTTTCATACTTAGTTGGTTTCAGCCAACAACCGCCCATGCTTCCGCTCCTTCCTTGCTAGCCTTGGCTTTGAATTTGAACCAAACAACGCTGATTTTTGCTATCTAGCACTATCCACCCATACTGTTTCGCCCACCCAGGCAGGCATTCTTTCACCTTCCACCCATCCTTCAACAACCCATGCATCTGATCGGATTACTATCAGCCACCTATGCATGCTTCCAACAACATATCCTTCTCTGCCAGTTAGTCATATTATTTATCTCGCCCGTCCTTCCACCCTTAGTTCTTTCCCTCTTTGTTCAACACATCCATCAAGGTCATCTGATCTGAGTTTGTCTTCTCCATAAAACCTTCACAGCTGATTTTGGAGTCAAATAGAAGAGGCCATTGGTTACTCTACTCACGCTGCTAATGCTAAGTAAAGGGTGACTTCTTCAACCGTTGTATAATAATAAGTCGCACAGTACAGTGAAATAGTGAACACACTTCCATCTAGTAGTAATGTCAAGAAGTAATGAATGTAACTTACGGCCGCCGGCCACTGCTGCTGGATCCCCCTCTGTCTCTCCTGCAGGTGCCGCCAGTTTGCCTGCCCCCTCTGGAATGGCCGCATCGCTGGCCCCGACGGCACTGGTGGATGGTAGTGTGCCTAGAAAAAAAATCACAAATTATTAGCTGCCTGGAAACCTCCCCCTATTTTAAGTGTTCACTTGGAACATTAAAAAAAAAGTTAATACAACATACATCAGCACTAGACAGTAAGAACAGTCAGTAGACAGACACTAGTAGTAGTGATATGGTTCCACTTCCTAGGCAAAGTGGGACTAACATAGAGATAGTCAGCGTTGTGCACAATGCTGAGGGTTCCTATAACCCAAACTCATATTCAGCTTATTCAACAGAAAAAGTAATCGAATACAGCTAGTCAGTTATGTTCAATAGTCACATATATTTTTTCAAATAGTTTTGTCACATATATGCATTAATTACATTCAAAACTTTTCAAAAATGATGTAATTATACACACCAATCAATACATTTCATGAAAACATATTAATGCCATTATACACACATCATGGCATGTTGAGTTGAAACATTTCTTATATACAAAAATGGATAAATGTCAAATGAAAAAAAGCCCAATGCATTTCGGGACTGATGCGTCCCTTCGTCAGGGGCAATCTAGAAAGAAGGAAACAATTGTTGTTAACAATCCTGCTAATTATACAAATATACTGTCACCCAATGCATAGAAACCAATGCTTGTGTTGTTACTTTGTGTTACATGAATTACTCACTAGATCACACAAATGCATGGGTTAATCGGATACTGATGTCATGTAGTTTACTAAGCACACTATAGACTTAAGACCAGGATATAAAAACCAACGCCACCAGGGGCTTACAATCACCAAGTGATTAGTTATGAGATGTTAAGACAAACTGATGCTGGTAGGGGAAATTCAAAAGACGCAAGTGAAAGAAAAAACACAAGTAAAAGGTAAAACAAGGAGATGGTAACAAACGAGGCCAGCTCACCTCGTCAAATATCCCAATAAGAGAAAAACGTGAATGTAAGGCTGATAAATTGGAGGCCCAAATTTGGTCCGATATTGTACTGGAGAAGAAAAGGGAAAGGGACTGATTAGACTCTGCGAGACTAAGTAGATCAAGCTGAATGGCGTCAGAGGAGCAAAAACTTACCCCCCAATGTGCTCGAAGTGAAGAAACAATGTAGATCTGCAAAATAGTAAACAGACCGAAAGCTTATTACGTGTCCGGTGCTAGTGGCTCGTATGGACACGAAATACTATTCAAGTGTCCCGCTAACAGAGAGGCAGGAATACGGAGTAAAACTTACTGGTGAGTGGAACGATGAAAACGCGAAGAATTTTCACAGGAACAGTCTGATGCCGGACTGCACGTATCGCGGTACCTCTCGGTGTGAGTTTGATAAAGTGTTAGAAACAAAAGACGACTAATGATTGTGACCGCGGACCACTGTAATCATAGTCGGAGGGTAACGAATACGCGGCCATATTGAGAGGGTGAACACGTTGTACAACGTGCACTAAAATGGTGTATTAGGAGCTGAAAAAAGTTAGATAGAAGGCCCCTTAATAAAAACAGAGAAAGGGTTGCGGACATGCAGAAATAGTAGCAACATAAGGGCATGAACAGCATGTGACAGCAGCACCCATTCAGTAAAAATGTCTTTCGATACCATTACCAATATTACGGACAACAGAGCCAATACTAAAGCTTATACCACTGATGAAGCAACAGAAATATATGCTCTTATACAAGAAGTAAAAACCACTGACACTCATGGGGGAACCATCACGCAACAATTGCGTCAACTCGAATTTATCACGAGAAGGCAACTGAATCAAAAATTGCATGCTTCCACTCTTGTGCAATATCATAAGGCCAAAAGGATACCTAGAGGTCTTCATTTAGCCATAAAGCCTATGCTCTTTCGGTTTCATCTCAATACTGGTTTCATGGACAAATGGTATGCCATCCTCAACAAATACTCTTTAGATCTCATTTTGTTGATTATCGAGGAATTATCCAAAACAATCAAAGACCTTGAGGACGAGATTTATTCCCTGAAGAATGAGCTACAGATACGTATGGAAACTGATTCTTGGAAATTACAATTAGAAGTATTGAATCAGAAATTGGAGAAGTATGAAAGAGAACTGCAAGAGGGCAAACTACAGAAATATAGGCGAGATACCATAGACTATAAGCTTAATGAGGTCTATACGTGGGCGGATATCTACACCAGAAAACGCTTTGATACTAGAAAAACACCCACGTCTTCTGATGAAACCTCAGTTTCTGACAAAGACACAACAGTCAGCCGTACACCAGCATCAGCAATAATGGTGTCTCAACAAGCTGGACCAACATCACTATCTACTGCATCAACATCTGGTACAATGAGCTCTTCGTCTTTTTTATCACAAGCCATGGATCATGGACGCCCTCCGGCCCAACCAGATCAGCCCAAGGCAGTGCCGCTCGAAAAACACGCAGAGGGCAAGGAAGCAAGCGGAAAATCATTACGCAGTGGGAAAACAGTGACCTAGTTATTAATATCTCTTCCTACACCCTTAATGCGCAAGAAACAGCCCTACTTGGAAGGGGATTATCTTTTGTACCTACAACTCATACTTCTCCACTCCAAACTTAGGGAGAATTATTTAAGTTCATGCGAACTATTCGACTCAAACATTTTTTTACCAACGTAATTGCCTCAGATACACAAGATGCTGACCAGACTACGCAGCGCTTTAAGCCAAAAAGTACGTGGATTGCCCCCCATTTCACACAAAACCCTGGATACTTTCAAAACCTTAGTGAACAAGGATCTTCAAAAACTAAGCTATCGTCCTAAGAATTTTCACAATATATCCAAATACGAGCGAAATACCATCAAAAATCTAGCCAATAACACATCAATCACTCTACAACCTGCTGATAAAGGCGGAGCTATTGTGGTAATGGATACCACTTATTACCACGCCAAAGTATCTATACATGTTTCAGACACCAATACGTACATGTTACTTTCTTGTGATCCTACCATGCAACTTCAAGAAATGCTCAGAAACCTTCTAACTGAGGCGTGCGACAACGATTGGATCAATGACACCACACGACTCTTTTTAACGACCACCAATCCTCGGAGACCAAAGCTGTACATGATTCCAAAGATACATAAGGACCCCAGTGACCCACCATTTCGCCCAATAGTTTCCGGTTGCGGTTCCATTTTTGATCCAGTTGGGAAATTTTTGGACTATTATCTTCAACAATTTGTACAGACGTGGTGCACATATCTTAAGGACACTACACATTTCCTGCAGGTTTTACAAAATGTAGTGATTGATCCACAAAGCTCAATTTTCTTATGTACGATTGATGTTACAGCACTATATACTTCGATACCTCATGCAGCAGGTCCTGACGCGGTGGAATGGGCTCTTCTACAAATGGGTGAAATTGGCATTGAAAAAATTTTCATTCTACAACTTCTAAAATTTTGTCTACACAACAGTTATTTTGAATACCAGCATCAATTTTTTGCGCAACTCACAGGAACATCAATGGGTTTTTCGGGAGCACCGGCATATGCCAATACCTACATGTCGCAATATGAACAGGAAAATATCATCACAAACTCCACCTGGTGGTCACGGATTATTCTTTACTGTCGGTACATTGACGACATTTTTCTCATTTGGTCAGACACAGAAACAGCTTTTACAGCTATGATTGAGTCCCTGAACCAGGTGAATCCACACATTCAGTTGACGTATAATATTCATGAAGACACAATCCATTATCTGGATGTACAGGTCTTAAAAACAACCCTTAACAAATTTGAGACAACTATTTACCATAAGCCTACTGATCGCAATAGTGTTCTAGCATACTCAAGCTTCCATCCTCAGAGTTTAATCAAGAATTTACCCTTATCACAATTTATCAGGATATGCAGAATTTGCTCGGATACACATAACAGCATTTCAGAATTACAAGAAACCTCAAAACGTTTTGCAGCACGGGGCTACCCTCAGGACGTCCTTAGCAACTGTTTACAGAAAGCAATGGTTAAACCCCGTCAGGATTTATTAGCATTACAAACTCACGCTCCAGTACAACGTTTGGTATTTCTCACTAGATTTTCAACCATTTCTTCATCCATCAGGAACATCATTAATTCACGGTGGGAACTTTTGCAACAGGAGAATGATTTTCAAGATATATTTCATTCCAAACCACTGTTTGCGTATATGAGAGGGAAGAATCTCCGTTCACTATTGAATACTCCTGTCATTGTTACTGAACCATCTGTCTATCAAGGGACTAAAAGATGTTCTGCTTGCACACACTGCAACAATGTGATCACTGGGAACATACTTACTCACCCCTTATCTGGATCAAAAATTCAACTAAGACATACCAGTGACTGTAATACATCAAACGATATCTATTGTATTAAATGCCCCTGCGGTAAAGCGTATGTGGGTAAGACTGAGCGTAAAATAATAATACGCATTACTGAACATAAGAGCAGAATCAGAAATAAAAGCAGTACTTCCAGTATTGCCACGCATTGGATTGAGGCTAAACACACGATCTCGCAGTTACGGTTCCAAATCCTAGAAAAACTGACAGTACGACTCGGTCTTGATGTAACCAATACACTATTACGAAGAGAAATTTTCTGGATTCAGAAATTGCATTCCATGTGTCCTTCTCGTCTTAATGACCGTTTGGATATGTCATGTTTCCTTTAAAGACCAGAGTTATTCACAACCATGCAGCCATATTCGATTTCTATCTGATCTTTCATTTTAATTTTTCATCTTTTCTCTTACTAACACTCACTTTGTTTTCTCACTGTGTCTGATTCTGAGGCTTTCCCTGCGTTTTTATCAGTGCTATAGTGTCCATAGTGCCTGATGGATTTGTGAGTCACATGGCTCTTGGTATCTTTAGCGTCGTGTAATCACAAGTAGACAGGTATTCACTTCTCTTTTCGTTATCTTTTTCAGTTGTATTATCACATACGATCTTCCCACAAGTCTTGTTTCTTCACAGCATGTAATTTTTTAGCTGGAGTTCGGCATTTGATAGGTTTTTATTATCTAAATAGTTTTTTCTTTTTATTCATGCCCTTATGTTGCTACTATTTCTGCATGTCCGCAACCCTTTCTCTGTTTTTATTAAGGGGCCTTCTATCTAACTTTTTTCAGCTCCTAATACACCATTTTCGTACACGTTGTACAACGTGTTCACCATCTCAATATGGCCGCGTATTCGTTACCCTCCGACTATGATTACAGTGGTCCGCGGTCACAATCATTAGTCGTCTTTTGTTTCTCACACTTTATCAAACTCACACCGAGAGGTAGCGCGATACGTGCAGTCCGGCATCAGACTGTTCCTGTGAAAACTCTTCGTGTTTTCATCGTTCCACTCACCAGTAAGTTTTACTCCGTATTCCTGCCTCTCTGTTAGCGGGACACTTGAATAGTATTTCGGGTTCATACGAGCCACTAGCACCGGACACGTAATAAGCTTTCGGTCTGTTTACTATTTTGCAGATCTACATTGTTTCTTCACTTCGAGCACATTGGGGGGTAAGTTTTTGTTCCTCTGACGCCATTCAGCTTGATCTACTTAGTCTCACAGAGTCTAATCAGTCCCTTTCCCTTTTCTTCTCCAGTACAATATCGGACCATATTTGGGCCTCCAATTTATCAACCTTACATTCACGTTTTTCTCTTATTGGGATATTTGACGAGGTGAGCTGGCCTCGTTTGTTACCATCTCCTTGTTTCACCTTTCACTTGTGTTTTTTCTTTCACTTGCGTCTTTTGAATTTCCCCTATCAGCATCAGTTTGTCTTAACATCTCATAACTAATCACTTGGTGATTGTAAGTCCCTGGTGGCGTTGGTTTTTATATCCTGGTCTTAAGTCTATAGTGTGCTTAGTAATCTACATGACATCAGTATCCGATCAACCCATGCATTTGTGTGATCTAGTGAGTAATTCATGTAACACAAAGTAACAACACAAGCATTGGTTTCTATGCATTGGGTGACAGTATATTTGTATAATTAGCAGGATTGTTAACTACAATTGTTTCCTTCTTTCTAGATTGCCCCTGACGAAGGGACGCATCAGTCCCGAAATGCATTGGGCTTTTTTTCATTTCACATTTATCCATTTTTGTATATAAGAAATGTTTCAACTCAACATGCCATGATGTGTGTATAATGGCATTAATATGTTTTCATGAAATGTATTGATTGGTGTGTATAATTACATCATTTTTGAAAAGTTTTGAATGTAATTAAAGCATATAAGTGACAAAAATATTTGAAAAAATATATGTGACTATTGAACACAACTGACTAGCTGTATTCGATTACTTTTTCTGTTGAATAAGCTGAATATGAGTTTGGGTTATAGGAACCCTCAATATTGTGCACAACGCTGACTATCTCTATGTTATTCCCACTTTGCCTTTTGATCCTATATGCTTGACTGACAGCAAGCATAGCGCTGTAGCACCTAAGTCATAAGCATTCACTAAAAGTTTAACCATTAACAGCAGGAGTGCGCTGTCCTTTTTACAATTGATCCAATTCCTAGGGTCATCTAGTCCTACTCTACTCTTTTGAAAGTTAGCCTGAGCCATGTGTAACCCTTTTAGATTCATCATGTCGACTACTACTCTTTTGGCGCATATTTAATTATACCTGCCAGCTTATTGACATGTGCAGTAGATGCCTTTGAGGCCACTTGATTGTTGCGTACAAGTGAAGAGGTCGAAAAAAAACCCACTTATTGAGTTTGTTTAGTTCATATTGCTTAGCCATCACATACATGTTACACTTTTTGCCATGACTGCAAAATGCTTGCATTCACCAGTATACTATCTAACGGCTAACTCGGCTAACTCGCAGCATTTTTCTCATATAATAGTCGGAAGATTCCCTTCTACAAACCAGTGATTTACAGAACATAGTATGATGCAAGATTATGTAACCAGTATTTCTACGTTCTACGGTGAGGGGTCTTCCAGAATTCTAAAGATCTTGGCTCTTGTTCTTGTTCTCATGCACTTGTAAATGTTTACTGTTTTAATCTTTGGCTTTTTGCTGGCTTATTGACTATGGCTGTAGTAAATTAAATTTCATATTAACGATGTACAGAGTTTGATACTTGTTTCAAATAAACCTTTTGAACTTACACATAGACTCTGTGGTATTTGGTGTGGTGGGGTAGACTTACACAAGTGAGTGAGCAAAATGGTGTTATTATGTTCTAGGTTGTCTGTCTCAGTCATCATCAACATTGTGTATCTTCTTCGTGGGGGGGGGTAGGGAGTGGGACCCTAATGTGAGACATTCACACTATAGCTAGTAGGTCAGGGGATCCTGGGTTCTTCGGACTGAGGTGTTATCAGTAAGGTCCAACCTCCCATCAGCAACATCCTATTTTGTTGTGCATAGTTCTGTATGTGGCTCTGCAGAATCACTAGACAAGAGTAGCATCATGTACTATCCGATCAAAAATACTAGTCAAATATCTGGTTGGCCATTTTGTTTGTGGTAATTGTCAAAGCCTCAACATTGAGAAGACTTGAAGAGGACAACCCAAAGGACAGGACACAGTGGCTAGAGCTATTGGTCAATCAGAGTTTTATTATTCCAAAGAAAACCTTCTATAAAGAGTGGGCAACTGTGCAAACTTCGTTACAGACAGAGTAATATAATAGTAGTAGTAGTAGTAGTACAGAGAGTCATAGCAGAGGAAGTTAGAAGCAACTTAGTTAGAGGCAGGGATAAACAGAATTTGGAAACAGATAGTCAAGGTCAAAGAAGTAAGCTTTTGCAAAAAATAGAATTAGAAAGTGGAACCATAATTTATAGTTCGGAAAAAAAAGATGCAGTAAAAGTTAGGGAAATATAAATGTCAATATAACCACTGGAGGACTTACTGGGGCCAGCAGCAGGAGCCTCAGTAGAGGAGCGGTCCTCTGGTTCCCCCGCCGACTCCGACCCCGTCTTCTTGCCCCTGGGTGGGGCTGATGATCATGTAAAATATAATAAAGAAAGAGACAAACATTAAGGAGTGCTGTGAAAGAAATAATAATAAATCATTTAGAAAAATAAGTCAAACAACATTTTAGGAAACAACATAATCATTCTGATTACAAATACTAACGAAGCCTAGTAAGTACCACCTGACCTACACCACCTATTCCAGACGGGCCAATTGTTCACTAAGTCTGCATTTCCATTTTTTTTCAGCCATCAAATGCATAGATGAGATGGAGGACACATGCATACATTAGTGCATACATACATACAACAAATTGTGAGTTGGTTGCATGCTAAGCCTACCACTCACTAAACAAAGTACAAAAGGTTCGACGGAGGACTGGGGTAAGCAGCACTCAGTGACAGAGGAGGCGTCACGCAGACCGCATAAAACAATTATTAACTAATACTAACAAACTAAACCTAGTATCCAATATCCATCCACCACTATTTCACAGTAGGACAATGGAAGGACTAGAGTCTCTCTAGCAAATCGCATTACCTAACTTCAGTTCTGTAAAATAAACTCTTTTATAATCAGCATCAGCACAAGCTAGCGCAAACTAAGTTACAAACAAGTAAGAGTACCACCGAGCACCTCGGTCCGAGTTAAATCAAAGAACATTTTGCTTTTTGGAACTTAATTTACCAGCAACGCTTGGCACGCAGCAGTAATCTTGTTCGACAAATTTAATATACACAATACAATAAGTTACTCACCAAGCCCGACGACCTCGACACCTAGCAGGTCCAACAGGTCCTGCTCCCGGTCCAGGATGTCGGACCACCGGTGGGCTAGTTGATTGTGGGTGCGCCGGACCCCAGAGCACCGGCACATGGCCCGGCGCACTTTAACCCACCGACGGTGCCGCTCCTGGGTAGCATACCCGGAGCCGGGCCTGCCGCCTCCTCCTCCCCAAACAGTTGCCGGGCCTGCACCCCTGCAGGACGCATTCTGCCGCAAGGCAGGCGGCCCTTCTCTGCTCCTGCAGGTCCCTTGCCCTTGGCACTCGGTCTGCCCTTGGCCATGGTTCAGGGGTGGGTGGGAGGTGGAAAAGAAAAGTTAGAAGGGGAAAAAAAAGTTAGGGGGAAGAAGATAGAAAGAACTTTATAAAAGTAACAAAAACACAGTAAAAATAGAAATAAACTGCAAAATATAAACTTAGGCAAAGAGAGAGATAGATAATAACTAAAAATAGTCAGAAAAAATGTTTTAAAGACAAAGGATTGAACAGATAAAGGGAGGATACAAAAGTAGGCCCAGAACCATAGAATAGAGTGAAAAACAAGATGGCCGCGCCCATTCGCGACCGTGTGGGTAAGTTTGCGCGATATTTCTGGTGAACATGTACTATTCATCGCGAACAAGTAAAATGCACTCCCGAACACGTCAATGCACATCGCGAACACGCTATCTGTGACCCGGAACAGGAAATAAGGCATCGCGAGCGGGCGGGACAATAGAAAAACAAGATGGCCGCGCCCGTTGGCGACTGCAGGGGTAAGATCGCGAGATATATCCCCCGAACATGCAAACAGCTCCCCGAACATGCTCACCGCGCTCCCGAACAAGAAAAAGCCATCGCGAACGGGCGCACCAAGCAACTACGCAAGCTCGCAAAGCTACGCGAAGGTCGCGTAGTGCAAGTACATCTTCGCGAAGCTTCGCGAAGCGCGGCTACGCGAACTACGTCCAGGGTTAGTACTGATGCGCAGTCACTTTATATAGATAAAATAGAAAAAATCCAAAAGAAACGTAAATAACTACCATCATGCTATGCAATAAACAGACAGGAAATGTCTGCAAAAATTGGAAATAAATTATGCCTGTTTTGAATCTGAAAAACATCCCGTGAACAAGGTTCGAGTGGAAAACTGAAACGCATTGGGCATGGTTATCGCCTTCTGCATTTGAATAAATCATTATTCAAGATTCCGAGCGAGTGCGTCTTCAATAATCCCTGCAACCCACAGTCACACTTGTGAAATGTGTAATATATATGTGTGTGTGTGTATATATGTATACATCATTAACCACCACAAGGGCAGCCCAAACCACCTGAACCAGGGGCATTCAATAATTATTCCAAACAAAAGGTTCAGAGTATACAATTCAAAAGGAAATATCCAAACACAATAAAAGCATAAATTTATATAAACAAAAAGAAAAAGAAAGAGAAAGAAGAAAAGAAGAAGACCCTAATAGAAAAACATACAAAATGTATTCAATAAAACAGCTCAGTGTATTAAGCAGGTACATATAACATTAAAAACATATACATGACCAGACAAGTGGCAGACAAGGAGAAAAGTACATAACATGGGAGTTTACACTATTTTTCATAAAACTCCAGTAGACAAAAAAGTGTGTCCTCCAATAGTTGCGGCCACAATAGCGTCGACGGCGTTTCGACCTTTGGTGTTAATCCATGGTCATCTTCAGGACGATAAATATACTGAGCATCCTAAGCAAGTAATCAAAAATTACAAAAATTGCATTACATCATAAACATTTAAGAAAGGGCCAAAAAACAATATTATTTTACAGAAGAGAGAAAAAAAGGGGAAAAAAGAAGAAAAGAAAAGAAACCAGAATTAGAAAAAAGTTATTTTAGAGAAATTCAACCAAGACAGGTGCAAGAATTAACAATAAAGAACCACCGGTGCAATGGAAATGATTCCGTTAGCCATGCAAAAAGATGTACAGTAACCGACTAGGAACCAATGTGCAGTCAAATCCTGCCACCCATTAATATCAGAATTTCAAAGATGACTTACTTCTGTGTTAAACAAATTTGATACCACTAATATTTTACTTCAGCGGTTAAAATGTCAGAAGCCGCTTGAAATAATATGAAACCGTCAAGGAGACTACGACACCCTCAATTTGGAGAGCCGATCATGAACGGTTATAAATTCAAGGGATCATGGAGCGAACAAATCGTCCTCAGCTTCACCCTATTTGATCCATGCTAAACAGCACGAGAAAAAGGGGGGGGGGCGGAGAGCTGAGGGGAGGGGATTCGGAGGGAGTGGATTGGGTGGAATGCGGACTCCCACTCTGGCTGCATGACTTACGTTTGCCCCCCGACCCAGTGGGTGTGCCTACTCCACCCTGTGTGTGCGTGCCAAGAGGTGTGCGTATGACCTTCCCTGCTGGTGTGGTGCCTGTGTCTGTTGTGGTGGGTGCATGCTGACGTCTGTGTGTACGTGGGACAGGCATGGGAGTGGGAAGTGTGGATGGGGCAGGGGTAGGGGGTGGGACGTAGCGCTGCAGGAGACCCACTGCTGCAGTCAGTGTCGAGTCGATGGACCTCAGCAACTGGCGTTGGTCAGCCTGCGATGAAAAAATGCCCTCCAAGTATGCCTCCATGTTGTGCAGCACTAGGCTGTGGCCATGGAGGACATTAATGATCGCAGCCTGACCAACCTGCAACTGGCGCTGGATGTCCACAGACTCGGCATTGGCGGTAGCAGTGGAGACAGGGGCAGGGGGTGCGGTGCCTGGCAGGAAGGAGACATGTGGTGACCGGGCACGCTGGGAAGGGACATGAGCAAGGGGGAGGAGGCTGATGGCAATGGAGGGGGCGGGGTGCGATGTTGTGCCGCAGTCAGCTGCTAGTGCAGCCTCCACCCACTCGGAGAGATCATCCTCGGACCCGTCAGCTTCATATTCGGTCATGCCAGTGGACAGGTCCTCGGTCTCACTCTCCTCCGCCTCAGTACCACTCAATGTGCCAGCCACGATGTCAACGCTGGTACTGGTGCTCGGTCCCTCCGCTCCGTCTGTGCTCATATCTCCCTCCGTGTCCCCCGACGATGCTGTGGGCAAGGTGAAGAGACAGCAATTAATCACACACCTGTATACATATGTCACATGAGTCCAATCTACATAGGTTACAGTGCATAGCCTGCAAAGAAAGATCAGTAACATGTACAAAACAAGGTACAGATGTAGGGCATGCAACACACAGTTGGTTGATCCACCATGCCAAAGAAAATCCATGGAGAGCATGACACAATAGCAAATGACATGAAATGGAGTTTGACATAGGAGCCAGGCCCTGGGGACAATCCAGCACTGCATCTGCACCACACAACGTTGCCGAAAATAGGGATGAGGAGGGACCATATCCATGAACTTGAGGCACATGCTGTATAGGTAATACTGAAAACATGCCCACCATGACTGGCTCACTGCACCTTGAGTGTATGTCCAGACAAACCTCACAAACTGGCCAGACCTAGCAAGGAGAATTCTGGTTTTGACATGTAGGCTTGGCCCGCATCAACCACCCCCTACATGAGACAATTTGTTGAGACACAGGTGGCACTTACATCTCTTAGTCTGGGTGAAATACACAGGGGCTGCATAAATGCAAGATTGGACGCCAAATACCCAAGGTGCGCCTGTCCAAATAATCATGTACAAATGGCCATCATCAGATGATTGTAACAAGACACACAGGCACTGGGCACTGGGCACTGTGACTATGAACAAGGAAAATCAGGTCAGGCTGTACAGTGGACACTTGTACTACATTTCACGTCAATATACATGGTGCCAGGGGACAATGGCACAGAGCACAACCTATGCTGTAGACACTGAGAGTGTCCACGTTTTGTGATGACACACATGACACCTATGAAAATATGCCCCAGGGGACAGTAGTGGCCACACAACTCCATGGTCCTGAATGGGAATGACTGCAACACACGCCACCATCACTGCACTATGCGTATCGCACACTCATGCACATCATGTCACAGGCCACAACATAGGACATGCGCGCTGTAAGGCATGACACTTGAGAGACTAACTCCCATGTCTGGACTCAGCATCAGTGCCAACTGACATGGAACCCACATGTACTGAACTGGACAGGGCACAGGCAAGGTCCCCAAACCTGTTACACACCACCCCAACACATGATGCTACAGGCATAGTTCATGTGGAGAAAGCGCCAGCCTACATTACCTTGTGAAGGAGTGACTACACACACACCAGGGAACACATTGCAAGGAGGGGAAGGGAGGCAGGAGAGCACAGCTATACTGTGGGTAACAGGATCTGCACAGCACCTTTAAACCCTGACAGTGTATCCATGCAAATGTGCACTTACAAATGCTGGTGACACACAACACACACACATGTACCTACCCCCTTCCTGCTGCTGCTTCTCCTGTAAGCGCCTCTCCAAGTCTGGAAATACCACCGCCAGCACACGCTTGTGGATGTGGGTCAGACGGCGGCGCCCCCGGTTCTTATGGGTCTCAGGTGAGTCCCCCAGCAGGACCCGTGCGATCCTCCGCGTCCAGCACCGGATATCCTGCCAGCGTTTCCTCACCTGGGCCAGGCGCCGCTTGCGACCATCCGCACTCCTCACGGCACTGACGGCGGTCAGCCATATCTGCTTCTTGGCAGAGGCGCCTACCTGTGAGGATGAACAAGTGACACTACATCAATACACCAGGCACATGTCACAGAGAGACATATTAGAACAAATGTGCTGTTTACAACAAGGCATAGTATGCATCCAACGCATTGCACCTTTGTCATAGGGACATGATCCTCTGGGGAAGGGCAAAAGCAGTACGTGCCATTGAATGTACACAGGTGGAATGAGGGCAACGACACAATCAATGATCCAGGCTCACACTGTGCATCACAAGCAACACCAGGATAATGTGCAGCACCTCTAAGCAGTCACATGCAACAGGCCACTGACGCCACCGCAGCAGAGTACACAGACACACACAGGCACAGGACATTCACCTGCCATAGCCAAATGCTGTGACAAAACTCACTCTGAACATGTGCCACTAGACGAGGGGGGGGGCTCACAGGTGTGGGGCTGGCTCTGCACGTCAGACACACAGCACTGCTCCCTGCTCACATCACATGAGCAGGGTATATCCATCCCTCATGCAGCCCGGGTTCTACACTCCACATATGCACCCACCCACATGACAGGGGACTTACACACACACCGATGTCCAGGGTACGAACATACCATGTGGACACTCTCAGCACAGGTACACAGAACTAACACACATCTGTGGGTACAGTCACCTGTCACACTGGGCTGACCACATAATCACATGAGGACTGGAAAGGCTACATTCCCAGGAGGACAAGACAGGCAGAATGTGGCATGCACCATGCAGTGATTGTCACAGTAAACACAATGCAAGTGAGGACGGCAGACATGCACCACAGCATGCACTGGCTGGGAGACATCAGGCATTCCCCCCCCGGGACCCCCCCTACAGTACATAGCATGTGTGCCACACCTGGACACAATGCCAGAAGTCACACTCACAAAAAAGGGACACAGTCTGTGCTGGTGGACTCTGCACTCACCTGATACCCTGGTCGCCCATACAGCATGGGGTACTGTGGGAGGATCACATCCAGCAAAGCCAGGTTCTCCTCCAGGGTGAAAGGCTGTGACCTCTCCACAGACCTTGACATGGTTCCAGGGAATCAGTAGCAGCAGCTGGGTCGTGGAATACAAAGATGTGCAGGCAAGTGCTCCCTCATGAGACCTGGCTGCCTTATATCTGCCTTGCTGGCCTGTTTCATGCACAGGAGTACAGAGTGATTGGTCACTCACATTTGCATCCTATGTTTCCTCCAATCCCTTCAAACCTAGCACAGTCAGTGGGTTCTTATTGTGGTTTTTTTCTTCAGCATGATGTCAACTCCAGAAGCACATTGCAACAAAGTAGATTCATTCAAACTGACTACTGCTGTGCACCTGCTTCAAAAAATTCAAACTTTAAACTTGGTCACCATGACAACCAGCATGCATGTAGGCCTTTATTCTTGTCCCTCATGTGTCCCCTATGTAATTTGGAGCTTCACACACAGGTACGGTGCGTTCCGGGGCCCTAGGGCACCCCAAATGCATAGCAACGGCCCGTACAGGCGTGTGTACGGTCCGTACCACTATGGGTGTTCTCGCGTATGCGTACTCATAGTGCTAGTGAGCGTACAGGCGTGTGTACGGTCCGTACCACTATGGGTGTACTCGCGTATGCGTACTCATAGTGGTACAGACCGTACACACGCCTGTACGCTCACTAGCACTATGAGTACGCATACGCGAGAACACCCATAGTGATAGTGAGCGTACAGGCGTGTGTACGGTCCGTACCACTATGAGTACGCATACGCGAGTACACCCATAGTGATAGTGAGCGTACAGGCGTGTGTACGGTCCGTACCACTATGAGTACGCATACGCGTGAACACCCATAGTGAGACGGACCGTACACGCGTGCGTACGCTCACTATCACTATGGGTACACATACGGCAGCACTCCCATAGTGATAGGGAACGTACACAGGCCCTCTTAGCGAAAGTACGGTGCCTTTCACACATCACAGTGGTGACAGGCAGCACACAGGAAGGAATAGGGCTGACATATTTGTCCATGGATGGACAACAAGGCAGTGTCTGGCCAGTACTACATGTGTGGGGCACAGGTGTGAAAGGCTGTGATGTGGCACATTACTCATGAGTGGAGAAGGCACCAGATGTATGATGAGATGTGTACAGATGTTATGTGTGATGGTGCAATGTGTGCCAGGCATGCCCTTGACTCCTTTGACATGTGTGCATGTCGTACTGCACACTTGGGATGAGTGTCACTGGCATGGTACGGTCAACAACACATGCAAGGGTCCCCTGATGCCCGCTACAGGGGTTACCACACCAGACAGGTCACTACCCACGGTGCACGATGTGACTATGTCATGTATGTGTGGGGGGTTCCCATTAGGTTGATGTTGGAGCTCCCACAAAAGCATCAGCTGTTGCAGCAACCAACATGTTTCTGTGTGTAGATTGACATGGCACACTGTTCCGCACACCAGGCCACATGTGGTATCGATGTGAGGTGTGTATGTATGCATGGGACACAGAGTAGCGTAACAAGGACATGTCTGCATCCTCTTTATGAATGTGTGGTGAGTCATCACATGTACACCTTCATGGCAAGGTGTGTGGGCTGTCCTAGTGTAATGTCATGTGACCTGTGGCTCTAGTGTTCCGCTACCAGTCTCTGCAATCGACATCCTACTTCTGCTGATGTGTGGATGTATGTCACTCCTGTGTTGCGTCTGGCTGTTCACTTACACTGGGACACAGCTAATCCCATGCCATGGCATGTGGAGGTTCACAATCTCCGTGTGTGGCTGGGTCTTGGTAGGAGTGTCACCTGCCAGCCATACGTGTCCTGGGCATGTGGCACATACCTCACTCCGTATGTCGCATATGTGTATTGACAGATTAACATGTGCTCAGTACATATAAATTGTTGTTCCAAATTACTGCAGAGCACCGCCTCTTCCCCGACCAATTCTGGACTTGGCTGCCATGCGGGAGAATGATTGTATCCGGTGCTACCGCTTCCCCCAACGGTTGATTCTGGAGTTGACGGCGAGACTGGCACCACACCTGCAACCGCTGCACAGGTATCCTACGGCACTGACACCCAAGCTGAAGGTAATGGCAGCCCTACATTTTCTTGCCACGGGTACCTTTCAAAATACCATAGCTCATGTTGGTGGCATGTCCCAGAGCATGTTCTCCAAATGGATTGTGGAACGTCGCACTCCTGGTTATGATAGGTAAATGCTGTTGAATTTATTTAGGGTGCCTGGTAAATGACCTCTTGAGCCAAGAGGCGAAAACTAATACTTGTGAAAGCGTTGTCTCCCGTAGGAGTAACGACCTTTACTCAGCACTCCCTTTTATTTGTTGAGTTTCAAATAACGGTGATTCAATTGTTGTAATTTTCTTACATGATTTATTTTCAAATTCAAGTTCTTGATAATTTCATTGACATTCATACAATTTCCGACATGGTATTGTTCAACATGAAATTCAAATTTCAATTTTCACTGTATTTCAGCCCTATGCATTTCGGGCGAACCCTTCTTCAGGGGACTTACATCTCTGAAAGCAGAAAAATAATATTCAAATAACCATATACAACATTTATATCATCAAAACGTTTTACATACGTATTTACACTAGCATCTATTTCGGTGGTTGGAAGAATGGTTTAAAAAATTGTGGACGGAAGAGTACCGGACTGAAATAATTCATGTGGTGAGTCAGCAATTAAAGTTATGTGACACCTGATAACATAAACTGTGATTGAAAGTGGAGCGTAAATGACTGTAGGACGAAAACACAGGTGGATATGTGTAAACGCTCTGTCATTAGCAACGGTATTGACCTGTAACTAAGATGGTTAAAGTTCTAGAACTAAACCCCGTTGAGGTAAATTTATCTTCAACAGTAACGGCTCACGGATTTAACGATATCGATAGCTTGAGTGTACTAAGAATCAAAGCTAACCTTTCAGTAAGCAAACAATCTCATCCGCCCGTCTGCCATGGCGAACAGTGTTACTTCCTCTAAAAAGAAAGAGGAATGGTGCGAATAAGTAAAGTTGGATGTACCAGATTTTGCGAACCACTCGTGCAGGTGTAAAGATTTCTTACCTCGTATACGGCTACGGTCGAGTTGAATAGAGGGGTCCTGTTTGCAAAAATGTCGAAAGCGTCTGCTTTCTTATATATTCGCGATATCATGAGTCATTCGTCACGTGACGATAGAAAGTGAAAAAAGACGATTTCTACTTGTACTTTATGCGATTAATTCAAAAGTTGTTGTGATTACAAAGAATGTAATTCAACGAATATAAAAGAGATTGTTTCTCAACCAATATAAAGAGATTGTTTGATAAGCCTGATCAATAACTATGAAAGCCAGTCTTAGGGATGTGTTCTGGAACTCGAGGTGCCGATGTATCGATAAAGTTTCAGGTAAAAAAATGATGTGAAAAAAGGGTTGACAACAGGGTGAAACTTTTAACAACGTGCTTGTCGTGACTCAGTGTATACTCGCTTATATCTCCTAACGGTCAATGTGATATTATAACGAGTATGAACAAATTATAATGGAATTAGAGGTACGTGGGGGGGTTTCCCGTGCTTATGAAAGATAATGTAAATGGTGTGTTCTGATCAATTGGTACTTTAAATGAGACTTAGTATTGGGACCGTGGAAAAGTATACGAAAATTACAAAATGAACATATATGTCTGTTAACATTGTTTTTAGTATACACAGTAATAATGGTACTTAAGTTCAAGCTACAGTAGATGAAATACGTAACATCATAATCTTCCTACAGGAAACAATGTAATTCAAAACGATCATTTAGACCTTTTGGTTGAAGCGTATTAAGATGGGATATCCAAAATATTTCTCTTCTCAAGAGATGTTGAGAATTGTCTCTTCCTGGGAGGATGGGTACCTGTTCTAGTATGCAAAATCGCAGTTGACTGGGATTGTGATGGTGTTCAGTAAAATGGGAAGCAACTGTGGATTTAGTGTTCTTGAGTCTTATGTTGCTTTTGTGCTCGATAATCCTGGTCTTTAGTTTTCTTTGCGTTTTGCCCACATAAGGTAAACCACATGGGCATTTCAATAAATAGATCACATTGCTGCTGTCACATGTACCAGATACCCGTAGTTTGATTTTTGTTCCTTGTGAAGGATGTAATATTTCACTGCCCTGTATTATAGCATGGCAATTACTACAGTTGTAGCATGGAATAGTTCCTCGATGTTTAACAGGGTTAACTTCCTCTTTGGGTCTGAGCAATTCTTTGAGATTACGAGTGCGTTTGTACGCAAATCTTGGGGTGTTGTTGAATATTCCTCTGAAGTCTTCTTCTTGTGTAAGTAATGGCCAATGTTTTAATATGATCCTTTTGATGTTAAAACTTCTTGTAGAAAATTTGGAAACAAATACTGATCTTTGCAGATCATTTTTAAGTTGTGTTGTCAAAAGCTGTGTTCGTTCCAGATTCCGGACTCTTTCCTGTGCTTGATTTAAAATGGTTTCTGGATATCCTCTTTGTCTAAATTTCTGGATGGTTGTGATTTTAGATTGATTGTAATGGTCTGTATTGGAAGCAATTCTTTTAAGACGTAGAAGTTGTGAAAATGGCAAGTGTTTTTTTAAAGGAAGGCTGATGAAAGCTTGCGAAGTGTAGAAAGTTGTTTTTATCAGTTGGTTTGGTAAATACTTTGGTTTCAAGGTTACCTTCATTGTTAATGACTAGAACATCTAGGAATGGAATTTCTCTTTTATTGATGTGATGTGTAAAGCCAATTCTTTCATCGACCTGATTCAATTTTTCAATGGCTGTTAACAGTTGTATTTCCGTGCCATTCCACAGTAAAAAAATATCGTCAATGTACCTTCCGTACATGATGATGTGTCTGTGCCAGTTGGGGTTTGATAAAATGTAATCCTGCTCAAATTTTTACATGAAAAGATTAGCATATACCGGTGCTGCACAATTACCCATGGAAGTTCCTGAGGATTGAATAAAATATTGGTCTTCCCATTTGAAGTAACTGTGGTACAGCGTAAAATGTAAAAGTTCCATCAGAAATACTTTGAACATTTCCTCATGGTCACTTGTGGTTAAGTAGTGTTCAACGGCTTGTAAGCCCAGATCGTGGGGTATGGACGTGTACAAAGATTTTACGTCAATGGTACACATGATCATGTCATCTGTAAATGATGGTCTGTGAGTCTCCAGAAGGTTGAGAAAGTGAGTAGTGTCTTTGATGTAAGTACTCATTTTTTGAACGAGTGGTTGAAGATGTTTATCTAGAAACTTTCCCACTGGCTCATGAATGGAATTTATAGTAGAAACAATTGGACGGAACGGTGGAACTTTGGCGTTTTTGTGTACTTTGGGAATCATATAGATATATGGAGTTGCCGGGTTGGATTTGATCAAGTAATCTTTCACTTTGGTACCAATGATTCCCTGAGAAATTGCTGTATTCACTATTAAGTTCAAGGTATTCTTGAATTCGATGGTGGGATCCCTGTTTTGTCTTGAATAGATGTTTAGGTCATTAACATGTTGGTTGACGTTGTTTTTGTAGAAATCTGTATCCATGATTACAAGGGCACCGCCCTTGTCTGCTTGTCGAATGGTGATCTCATTGTTTTTGGACAATTTTTCCAATGTTTGTCTTTCTTTTTGAGTTAGGTTGGAAGTTTTTGAACGCGGTTGTTTGAAGGTGTCTTGTATTTCCTTTAACACGACTTTTTCAAAGGCATCCAGTACCTTGTGGCTCGTGGGTGGAATGAATTTGCTAGGGTTCCTTAGGCCCATCAATTTATTCTGTGGTTGTTCTGCTGTAGGTTCTGACACGTTGGAAAAAAAGTGTCTAAGCCTGAGTGTACGTAAAAATTTATATACGCTGACTTGTGTCTCTAGTAAATTGGAGTGATAGGTTGGTACATAGGAGGTTCCTTTCTGTAATGTTTGCAGTTGAACACTTGAGATTGATACTTTTGAGATGTTCATTACTAGGGTCTCTGACTCCTTGTGTTCTTGGCAATCGTGTCCGTCATTGGTTTTCTTTTTGGACCTGCTCCTCCGGGTTCTTCTTGTTGGAGGGTGCCGCGTTCTAAAAAAGAAGAAGAAGAGATGTCTCTGCTTGTTGAAGGCTCCTGGTCTTGTGCTGTGGGGACAGATGGTCTGTCTGATCTCTCTGTGTTCATTGGTGGAGGCCTTTTTCTATATTGAGCTTCATCTGAAGAAGAAGTTTCTTCCGAAGATCTTCCTGTGTTTGATCGCTGTTGTCTGCGTCGGGCATATATGTCTGCCCATGTATACACCTCTCCAAGTCGATAATCGGTGGTGTCTCGTTTGAATTTCCTGATCTTACGATCATTTATTTCTTTGGAATATGTATCGAGTTGGTTATTGATGTCTTGAAGGACGTTGTCCCACTCCTCCTTGGTTAAAGACTTGTTTAGTTCTTCTTTTAGTACAGTTGCTTCTTTGTTTAATTCGTCAATTAGTTTGGCTAATTCTTCAACAATAAGTAATATTAAGTCTAAGGAACATTTGTTCAGAATTGCGAACCACTTTTCTGTAAAGCGTGCGTTGTTTTTGCACAATGTTGATTTGAGGGATATCCGTAGACCTCTTGGAATTCTTTGAGCTTTATGATATTTTATTAGTGTGCTAGCGTGCAACCGTTGATTTAAAATACGTTTTGACATGTACATCAGTTGTTTGATATTTGATTGAGTTGATCCTGTTGTTGTTGTGGTGCTTTCAGGGTCATCTATTAAGGAATAGATTTGTTTGGTGTCTTCCTCGGTAAATACGAACGTGTCGGCACGTTGGTCTGACGTTTGTGCAATATCTTCAAATTGCATTTTGTTTGTGGGTGCGTGTCCACGTTGGCTCTGTAGATAATGCGGAACTCCAAATGGATTGTGGAACGTCGCACTCCTGGTTATGATAGGTAAATGCTGTTGAATTTATTTAGGGTGCCAGGTAAATGACCTCTTGAGCCAAGAGGCGAAAACTAATACTTGTGAAAGCGTTGTCTCCCGTAGGAGTAACGACCTTTACTCAGCACTCCCTTTTATTTGTTGAGTTTCAAATAACGGTGATTCAATTGTTGTAATTTTCTTACATGATTTATTTTCAAATTCAAGTTCTTGATAATTTCATTGACATTCATACAATTTCCGACATGGTATTGTTCAACAAGAAATTCAAATTTCAATTTTCACTGTATTTCAGCCCTATGCATTTCGGGCGAACCAGAGCATGTTCTGCCATGTGCTGCATGATTTCTTAGAGGCCATGTTGCTTCACTTGGATGAGTTCATCCATTTCCCAACCCCTGAAATGTTGACTGGGGTCAAGCGTGGATTCTATGCCCTGGGAGGGATGCCCCATGTCATTGGGTCCATAGATGGGACACATGTGGCTTTGGTACCACCACAGGCACAGGAGGTAGCGTACAGGGATCGCAAGCACTACCACTCCATCAATGCCCTTGTGGTGTGTCTGTCCAACATGGTGATTTCACATGTCTGTGCTTGTTTTCCAGGATCAGCACACGATGCCTACATCATGAGGCGTAGCAGGGTGCCTGAAATGATGACGCAGCTGCGCAATGACCGAGCATGTGTTGTTGGTGGCTACACTCTGTCTGTCCTGTATTTTGCGTAGACTTCCAACACGACCACTTCTCCTGTCCTACTTATGTCCATGTGCTTTCCATGTAGGGGACGCTGGCTATCCCAACATGCCATGGCTGATCACACCTCTCCGCAACCCCATCACGCCGGCCCAGCTCCGCTACAACACCGCCCATGGCCGGACAAGGCGAGTGATAGAGAGGACATTTGGCCTCCTGAAGAGCCGATTCTGTTGCCTCCACAAGACCGGCGGCGCCCTCCCATATGCCCCGGCGAAGGTCTGCAAAATCTTCATGGTCTGCTGCATGCTGCACAACATGGCAGTTGAGAAAGCTGTGCCACTCATCCTGGATCAAGATGATCAGGACCATCCACCCGTGGAGGACGAAGGTCTTGGCAATGGGGCTAGTGATGTGGAGGATGTGGTTCCGCAAGAGGACATCTGGACTCGGCTCATACGCGACTTCTTTGCTTAGTGGTGAGTACCAGTGTCTGTGTGTGCACGCATTGGTCCCCGTGTGGCATGTGTTGCGATGTGTGTGTCCATCTGCATGTATGGCGCGTGAGTCAGAGGTGTGTGTGGATGTGTCACTCGAGTGATGGTGCCAGTGATGTGTATTTCCCCAGTCATAATTGTGACCTGGCATGTTGTCATCCTTACATGTGTCGAGTCAATGCACATGCAAGTGGCTGTGCTTTTTGTGGCTGACTTCTTGTGTGTCTCTCATCCCCAGGTACTTGCGCATGCCGTCTGCTTTTTGCATTGTTGTGGCACTGCTATTCCTCATGGACACGTCATCGTGTGCTGACTCAGCGTTACACGCACGGACAAGTTTGGAAGTCTCCTTAGGGTAAGGGATGCATCAGGGGTGTATTGGGTGTGGCATTTGTTTACAATGTATGCACACTGCCCCTGTCGATGTTTGGTTCCTCTGCAGACATGTTGCATCACCATGGTACACATTACATGCAGCTGGGTATACCTGAATAGATGGTCAGACTTGTTGACAGTCATCAGTGATGGGATTGTGGAATGTGATGATGGCATCAATGTGTGTTACACTGCCCTCGGACACATACGGTTTGCATTGGCTTGACATGGTGTGGGACTTCCACATCAGCGGATCAATGGTGTATGACAGTTTCTCCGTGAGCAGCAGGGGGTGTTTAGCTGTTAGCCGACACTTGTGTGCCAGTTCCATGGCAATCACGCTTTTGTGCTGCAGAAGGGGGGTGCCAGTGTTGGACCCACATGTTACTCCACATGACCCATTCATGTGTACTCCAACTTGCCTCTGCAATCCCAAATACATGACTAATAAAGGTGTCCCTATGCCTCCAAGGTGCCTCTTCTCAGTCAATGCTGGTGTGTTGCCACGGTGCATCCGGCATGTCTGGCATGGTTTTCCGTGATAGTGGCTATGTGTCTATGTGTAGAGTAGCAAGATGCAAGCTGTTTGTGTGGGATTAGACTGTGTATTGTGCATGATGTCCATGACTGTGTGGGTATTGTGACATGTGCCATCCCCATGCATCCAACGTTGGCCAGGCCATCATTCTCTGCATCCACCTGACTCAAGCTTGCAAGACATGGTTCTGCCACCTGTCCACACATACCTGGGTGCCCCCCAGGACACTCCACATGATCCCTGACCTCTGCGCATGGCTGTCGCTGTACTTGATATGTCTGTCGGCACGGTTGTGCGGCCACCCCCTCAGCTGGTTGGGACCATCACGGGTTTGTATGGTGCTCCATGTCTGTCTTGCCTAATACAATGTGACCCATGTGTGTCCTGTGCCAGACTCAGGCCCCAGGGTGTGGATGGTTGAAGTCAAATGAGAACTCAGGCATAGTTAGACTTTACAAGACACATGTAAGGTAATAATGCAATCAGTAGGCATCTTCTCTTTATGGTGTGACTTTTTATTTTGGTTGGGGTAGGGGGGGGTTTGACATGAGGGGCTTTCCGGGTGTGTGGAATCCAAAGTTCACTAGGGGAGTTGGTGTCCTTGCCATTTGAAATCCTCAGAGTCCATGCCACAGTCTTTGTCAACATTGGTCAGACAGTGACCAGCAAGTCCATGTGGCAGAGAATGTCTTTTGCTGCTGTGCTGCTGTTGCTCCAGTGGGCCAGGTGCCAGGCCAGGTGTCCTGGGAGATGGTGCTGTTGCGCCGACCCTCACGGTCTTTTCCGTGGACGACCCGCCCTCCTGCGGGGACCCTCAGAAGCAGGCCGTGATGATGTTTGGGATGCTCCATCGGATGTCTCGTCCTCCTCCTCCTGATCCCTCCCTGTGGGTGGTGATGTTCTACGCCTGATGGCACAGGGAGGGTTGCCCATGTTGTCGGCCATCCGACGGAGTGTACTGTGAATTCCCGTGAACACCGTCACAAGCTCAGCCTGTCTGTCCTCCATCCGCCGTTGGTGTTGCAGTAGACAGGCATGTTGCTCCGCATGTTGCTGGGCCTGCTGGGTCTTGATCTCATCGAGGGTCCCCTTCATCTCGTTGAGGGTGGACACAACCTGAGCCATGCCCGTGGTGTCCTGCCGGTATGTGTCCAGGATGTTTCGGACATGGGAATGTACCGGTTCCCCAGCCAACCGGTCAGGCTCGCGCCTCCGCCATCCTCCACTCCCACCACCCCTGCCCACTTTCACCTGGCCTGCCCTTGTGGGCACATCGGGTCTCCGGGACCCCTGAGGGGTGGCATTGGCGTTGTCGCCGGCTCCTCCTGGGTGCCTGGGACACCGTGTCCCTCCTGGCCAGCCTGGCTGCATTGTGGTGGTGGGGCAGGGATCCTGGGTGTCTCCTGGGATGTGGCAGGAGTGGGGGTGGTGGTTGGCCCAGTTGTACATGACGCAGGTGCTGCAGGTCGTTGGACACCAGAGGGGTCAGGTTGGTCGGGGTCAGGTTCGTCCACAGAGTGGTGAGAGTCGTCGCTGGCGGTGGCTCCGTCATCCCGCCGAGCCGGGTCCTGTGAGTCTCCCCCCCCAGTGTTGGGGGTGATCCACGACATTGACCTGTGTGTGAGAGAGACAATGTTAATTTTGTTCCATGCAACATCCATGTTTCATTGGTTTCAAAGTTGGCACATTTCCTCTGGGAATTTGGATATGTTTTGCATTCCACTCACAGTGCACTTGTGCATGGGTATGTCCCTTGGCCACAGCTTTTGCGACTTTACCTATGTGTGGCACAGTCTTACTTGCTGCGTCAATTGTGACTGCAGTCAGCAGTGGAGTGGGCAGGTGTGGCGAACCATGCATTGGCGCCTTCTGTGTAGCACTGTACGTGTGCACATGGAGTGGTTCCACAAACTTAGATAATGCAGGTAGCTGGCGTTGTGCTCGTGCACAGGTTGTTGGGACATGGCCCTGTGTTTTGCCATGGAGAAGAGGGGGGGTTCTTGCACTGGCCACCCTTGTCTACATGCATGCAGTCCACCTGCTGATGAGCAGACATTCCCACACACCACAAGGCTGATTTCCTCTCCCTGTGTGTCCCTTTCTCGCTCCCTCTCTGTCTCCCTCTCCCTCCCTCTGTGTGTCAGCCTCCTCCCTCTGTCCGTCGCCCTGTGTCTCGCTCCCTCTCTGTCCCCCTCTCCCTCCCTCTGTGTGTCAGCCTCCTCCCTCTGTCTGTCTCCCTGTGTCTCCCTCCCTCTCTGTCCCCCTCTCCCTCCCTCTGTGTGTCAGCCTCCTCCCTCTGTCCTTCTCCCTGTGTCTCCCTCCCTCTCTGTCCCCCTCTCCCTCCCTCTGTGTGTCAGCCTCCTCCCTCTGTCCGTCTCCCTGTGTCTCGCTCCCTCTCTGTCCCCCTCTCCCTCCCTCTGTGTGTCAGCCTCCTCCCTCTGTCTGTCTCCCTGTGTCTCCCTCCCTCTCTGTCCCCCTCTCCCCCCCTCTGTGTGTCAGCCTCCTCCCTCTGTCCTTCTCCCTGTGTCTCCCTCCCTCTCTGTCCCCCTCTCCCTCCCTCTGTGTGTCAGCCTCCTCCCTCTGTCCGTCTCCCTGTGTCTCGCTCCCTCTCTGTCCCCCTCTCCCTCCCTCTGTGTGTCACCCTCTGTCACCTCAGCCCAGCTTCCTGGGCACACACTGTTAGCAGATCTTTGAATGGCCCTTGGATTGTTGATGTGAGTTTGTTTCTGATCTCCAGGCACCCATTGGGTGTAGTGTCTGTGTCTGCACTGCTGCTGTGGTGGTGTGTGCTGCCACTCTTTCACAGTGTTGGCTGTTCATTAGCTGCTGTCATGTGCAAGAACGTGCCGTCACCCCCATGTGTTGATGCAAGGCGTCTGCCATTTGCTGGCGAGTCTTTCCTGTGTGGGGACACACTGTTTGTCTGGCTGTGACCTAGGCCATATGGGCAGGGGGCATTGTTGTCTGCTTCTGATTTGCATGCACTATGTGATTTTTGGGGCCCACACTCCCGCCATCTGGCTTACCGTGTCATGTGTTGGTGTTTTCTGTGGCCTGTGACTTGACATTGTCCAGCTGGGTGCATGGGGCATGGTGGCGCCAGTGGCATGTGCGTGTTCATGGAGTGTGGTTGAGTCATGCGATAGCTTGGGGTGGTTGCGTGCCTGTTTGTGAGTTTGGTTGTGGATGACGTTCCCCCCATGTGAGGTGAGTTGTTTGTGTACTCACCCGGGTCTCGGAGTCCGTCTAATCCGTCCACTGCCACCACCGGCAGTATGGCCATCACCCTCTCCTCCCAGGGATGGTATTCTAGGCGTCTGCGGGGCGGCCCTCCTCCAGTGACGTTGGCCTGGTTGTGTTCGTCCGTCATTTTGGCTCGGACCCTCCTCCGCAGATCGTACCACCTGGCTTGGCATTCATGCCTGGTCCTTCTGGTGTCCGCAACAGCATTCACAGCATCGACGATCGTCTGCCACATGGATGTTTTTTCTGAAATGCTGGTCTGTCTGACCAATGTTCCAAAGAGGTGTGGCTCAACTCTGAGGATTTCATCGACAAGGACCTCCAACTCTCGGCTAGTGAACTTTGGATTCTTGTTAGTGGGCATGGTGAGGGGTGTGGGTGTGGATGGGGGTGTGTGGATGGTTGTGGGTATGTGGGTGTGGTTGTGCAGGTGTGTGTGTGAATGTGATGAGGGGGTGT
Organism: Triturus cristatus; assembly: GCF_964204655.1. Classification (NCBI taxonomy): domain Eukaryota; kingdom Metazoa; phylum Chordata; class Amphibia; order Caudata; family Salamandridae; genus Triturus; species Triturus cristatus. The sequence goes on along the minus strand of NC_140580.1, from coordinate 626,711,166 downwards.
TTGTGAAGGTGTGTGTGTGAAGGTGTGCAAGTGTAAGGTGTGGTAATGTTTCTAGTATGGTGCTGTAGGGTGTCTGTGGGGTCTGGCAGCAGTGAGTCTGTTGCAAAGGCTCATGGTTTGTGTGTGTGGGCCCTTTTTGTTGGTCCATTGGTGGGTGTGGCTGTGTTTGAACTTTGGGTGGGTGTGTTATACGGAGTGGTTGTGTTTTGGGCCTCTGTTTTGGATTTTGGCAGTTGCAGGTCAGTGAATGTGTTGTTTTTGTGGTTGTTGGACATGTTTTGTGGCTTTGTGCCATTTGAATGGTGTATTCTTGTGTTGTTTTGCTTTGTCCTGGTTGTGTACGTGCGTTTTTGGCGTGTGTACGGTGTGTACATGGGCCATTTTGTTGTACAGTGCTGTCCTTGTGTCTGGCTTTGTACGACTCGTCCATGCGCGATGTTGTGTGAAGGTGGTGATGTTGGGGCCTGGGGTACGCTCCATACGTACGCGGGTGAGGGTACGGGTCATACATACACGTGTGGGGGTACGACTCGAACGTACATGGGTGTACATACACGGGTGGGGGTACGACTCGAATGTACACGTGGGGGTACGACTCGAACGTACATGGGTGTACATACACGGGGGGGTACGACACGTACACGGGTGTACATACACGGGGGGGTACGACTCGAACGTACACGGGTGTACATACACGGGGGTACGACACGTACACGGGTGTACATACACGGGTGGGGGTATGACTCGAACGTACACGGGTGTACATACATGGGGGGGTACGACACGTACACGGGTGTACATACACGGGTGGGGGTACGACTCGAACGTACACGGGTGTACATACACGGGGGGGTACGACTCGAACGTACACGGGTGTACATACACGGGGGGTACGACTCGTACACGGGTGTACATACACGGGTGGGGGTACGACTCGAACGTACACGGGTGTACATACACGGGGGTACGACTCGAACGTACACGGGTGTACATACATGGGGGTACGACACATACACGGGTGTACATACACGGGGGAGTACAACTCGAACGTTCACGGGTGTACATACACGGGGGGTACGACACATACACAGGTGTACATACACGGGTGGGGGTACGATTCGAATGTACACGGGTGTACATACACGGGGGTATGACACATACACGGGTGTACATACACGGGTGGGGGTTCGACTCGAACGTACACGGGTGTACATACACGGGGGGTACGACACGTACACAGGTGTACATACACGGGTGGGGGTATGACTCGAACGTACACGGGTGTACATACACAGGGGGGTACGACTCGAACGTACACGGGTGTACATACACGGGGGTACGACTCGTACACGGGTGGATATACACGGGTGGGGGTACGACTCGAACGTACACGGGTGTACATACACGGGGGGTACGACTCGTACACGGGTGTACATGCACGGGTGGGGATATGACTCAAACGTACACGGGTGTACATACACGGGGTGGGTACAACTCGTACATGGGTGTACATACACGGGTGGGGGTACGACTCGAACGTACACGGGTGTACATACACGGCGGGGTACGACTCGAACGTACACGGGTGTACATACACGGGGGTACGACACGTACACAGGTGTACATACACGGGGGGTACGACTCGAACGTACACGGGTGTACATACACGGGGGTACGACACGTACACGGGTGTACATACACGGGTGGGGGTACGACTCGAACGTACACGGGTGTACATACACGGGGGTACGACTCGAACGTACACGGGTGTACATACACGGGGGTACGACTCGTACACGGGTTGACATGCATGGGTGGGGGTACGACTCGAACGTACACGGGTGTACATACACGGGGGTACGACTCGTACACGGGTGTAGATACACGGGCGGGGGTACGACTCGAACGTACACGGGTGTACATACACAGGGGGGTACGACTCGAACGTACACGGGTGTACATGTACGGGGGGTACGACTCGTACACGGGTGTACATACACGGGTGGGGCTACAACTCGAACATACACGGGTGTACATGCACGGGGGGTACGACTCGAACGTATGGAGGCTAGGGGTGTTGGGCGCGTATGCGGGCACATGTCTCCATGGTTGCTATGGGTGTTCGGTGCGGACGGTGTTTTTTGCATACAGTTGTATTATCGGACGCACGGGATTGATCGTGATTCCACGGTCGGACTTCACTTTTCACATTTGTACGGTAAATCGTCCGGGGACGTGTCGGACACAATTTCCAACCCGAGGACGTGTGGGGAATTATTCCAAATGCGATTCGTATGGTCTTTTTCCCATGCGAATCGTAATTGGCAGTTTGTACGGCACTTCTACGATTCGAACGGTAAAAAGACCGGATACGAGTCGTACGGGGAATTTTTTTACCGGATCGTGATCGGCACCTAAATAAGTTTATCCCCTTTTCCCCCCCTCCCCCCCCCCTTTTTCTCGTGCTGTTTAGCATGGATCAAATAGGGTGAAGCTGAGGACGATGTGTTCGCTCCATGATCCCTTGAATTTATAACCGTTCATGATCGGCTCTCCAATTGAGGGTGTCGTAGTCTCCTTGACGGTTTCATATTATTTCAAGCGGCTTCTGACATTTTGACCGCTGAAGTAAAATATCAGTGGTATCAAATTTGTTTAACACAGAAGTAAGTCATCTTTGAAATTCTGATATTAATGGGTGGCAGGATTTGACTGCACATTGGTTCCTAATCGGTTACTATACATCTTTTTGCACGGCTAACGGAATCATTTCCATTGCACCGGTGGTTCTTTATTGTTAATTCTTGCACCTGTCTTGGTTGAATTTCTCTAAAATAACTTTTTTCTAATTCTGGTTTCTTTTCTTTTCTTCTTTTTTCCCCTTTTTTTCTCTCTTCTGTAAAATAATATTGTTTTTTGGCCCTTTCTTAAATGTTTATGATGTAATGCAATTTTTGTAATTTTAGAATACTTGCTTAGGATGCTCAGTATATTTATCGTCCTGAAGATGACCCTGGATTAACACCAAAGGTCGAAATGCCGTTGACGCTATTGTGACCGCAACTATTGGAGGACACACTTTTTTGTCTACTGGAGTTTTATGAAAAATAGTGTAAACTCCCATGTTATGTACTTTTCTCCTTGTCTGCCACTTTTCTGGTAATGTATATGTTTTTAATGTTATATGTACCAGCTTAATACACTGAGCTGTTTTATTGAATAAATTTTGTATGTTTTTCTATTAGGGTCTTCTTCTTTTCTTCTTTCTCTTTCTTTTTCTTTTTGTTTATATAAATTTATGCTTTTTTTGTGTTTGGATATTTCCTTTTGAATTGTATACTCTGAACCTTTTGTTTGGAATAATTATATATGTATACACGCATACATATATATGTGTGTATATATATATATATATATATGCACACAAAATCTCTCCAGTCGGAGGGATATAAACGGGACAAACTCTCGTATTCTTTTCTTTTTGCACTTTTTATTTTGATTTCTTCACAGTAGCGGGCTGTTTAGGCAAAGCAAGATCTACGCGTTTTGGAATGCCCTGATTCCTTGCTCATGATCATCCTGGCTTATGGGCACGTGAGAGTTCGTCCTGTTTATATCTCTCTGACTGGAGAGATTTTGTGTGCATATGGAGCGGCGTGGTTCTGCCACAGGGAAACGAACCCACAAAGAGCGCTGCATGTCCCGGTAAAGGTGAACCAAGGAAAAGGATATATATATATATATATATACACACACACACACACACACACACACAAGCACACACACACACACAAACACTGCAAAGGAATGCCAAAGACACAAGTGTGTTAGTCAGTACCCATTTATTTGAAAGTGCTCTCATGCTCCCACTGATGCAGTCTGGCTGCCCTTTAGCCTTGCTCACGGAGGCACCATATTGGTTTCAACATTTAAAGTGCACAATCCTTATATGACCATGGGCAGAGAAAACAGACCTCATTATACATTCCTGTAAATGATAATATATCAATGTCAGCCTTTTGTAAGAAAACATCACCAATCTATTTTTACTACTCTCAAATTAGAGCAAATATATTATTGTGCTTTTCGGTATTTTAAAAGAGGTATGATTCTAAAATTAAAACTGACTTTCACATTGTTATACATCTCATTCCGTCATATTTCTTATTCCATGAATGACCTATGAATTATCCCAAGTGGGCATACTTAATGGTATAAGCCTGAAAACAATGGCCAAATACAGGGAAAATCTTATGTCATTTAGATGGCTCCCCATCAGCACCAGGTAAACCATCACTCAAGCTTTAGCCACCAGCCTACTAGACTACATTAATGCACTCTACGCTGGAACCACTGTCTAGCTCCTGCAGAGACTCCAAATGATACAGAACTCAGTGGCCAGGCTCATCCTTCAACTCCCCAAATGGACCCACATCACCCCCCACCACAGGAACCTCCACTGGTTCCTGTTCAGGAAGAGATACCAATTCACGATGTTGACCCACATCTGCAAAGACCTCTAGGACTATGGACCTGCATACATCAGCCACCCTCTGAACTTCCACTAACCCTCCAGGCACCTCTGATCTGCCTCACTCATCGTCGCTCACACGCTCTCATCTTCTATAGCTGCAGTGGAGAATGCTCCTTCTCCTACCTCAACTCTAAGTCCTTGAACAACCTGCCCATTCACCTCAGAGCTACACCGTCTCTCACAGAATTTAGAAAGGGACCCAAGACTTGGGTCTTTGACTGAACCCAGAGACATCCTAGTGATTAGATACCCTCCTGGGTGATTAGTCGCGCTGTACAAGTACTGATTGATTGATTACTACGCTTATTGTACTATATCGTTCTCCTTATTCCCTTTAATTAAAACCACATGGTTCAACTTAGCATAGAATTTAAATGAGCATTGACACATTGTTCACATTTCAGATCATTCCCTCTTCACGTAAGTAAATCTGCAGTTCTGCCCAAGCAGGCATGCTTCACTATTATTATCTTCACAAATGCTTTACTAATGGAGATTTGTTACTTTCTGCCTCATTTTTCAATTACACAATCCTGATTAAAGTCAACAGTACAAACCAAAGTGCTACGTGCAAAATTAAAACTCTCTTTAAAAACATACAGACCTCTTCAAAGTTATAGGAACTAGAGGACACAGAGGAATTTACAGGTGAGTATGGAGATAATCTTCGCAGTTCAATCTCAATAATATCTTTGTGTTTAGGTCTATAAAAAAGTATATCTCGATTCTAAATGTCTTTGACTCTTCTCTGTGTTCCCTCCTCTGTTGCACTTTGGCACAGTGTCAACCACAAAATATTCATATCTCTACTCAAAATGGCAGGCTTTTGGATATGTTTTATTTCTATTTTTGATTACCGTTACATGCTGTAAGATTTTGATGTGGACTGAGAGTGTGGTGCTTCCTACATATACGAATTTACAGAGGCAACATTGTATGTATACCGAATGATAATTTTTACAATTAAAAAAACCTTGTATTTCTTTATGTTTTGCCAGTAAGAGTGATTCATATTCCTTTTCATGGATCCCTAGGCTTTTCATTTACTTTCTCTTTTAAAGCCTTTTATGTTCCTTAGTCAGCTGTTCATTTGTTGTCTACACCCCAAATTGCTTTTTGTTAAAGACTACCATAGACTTTGCCCTTCTGAATGTTAGGCCTGGCCTACTATGTGCTTTCTTGCCAATTACAGGTTAATTGTTTATCAAGTGCCAATACGTTTGGATAATCCTGTGAATAGCTCCTTCCTGTTTGTTAAAAGTAGTAATTATTCTAAATTGAATGTATTTCTGAGGTTTCTTTTTATTCTTCTCAAATACCAACTATTCTCCGGATTTAACCACCGCTTTTCATATTGCTTCTTCAATATTAGTATGAGAGAATCTCCTTTCCCAAAATCTTTTTAGTTATTACTACTAAGGCCATATCCTTCTCTTGATTTTCACTGCAATTTATCCTGACCCTAAATTATACAATTATTTTTCACAGTTAATTTATCAAAACTACTGAACCTATTTACACCAAATCAAGAAGCACAATCTACGGACCAAGAACTAGGTTCGTGACAAATTTTGTGTGTAATTTCATTCAGTAGTTTTTGTTTTAGCCATGTCTGTAAAAGTCTATGGAAAATAAATTGGGATTTTACTTTTAGGGACCCACTTTCTTTTCGGCCTCCTCTTGACGGATCAACCTGAAACTTCTCATGAAGTAGCTGAGATGGATTAACTTTATTTTGGCAATCTTTGTGGAGATTTTTCAAATGGGGCCAAAGTTATTAGCAAACAAAAAACACTCCATTTATGGAAAAGTAGATCTAACTATAACTACCTACTGGTGATCGCCAGTAGGATATGTATGTATACATGTATGTATGTATGTATGTATGTATGTATGTATGTATGTACGTATGCATGTATGTATGTATATATAGAAATATATATAATAATGAGGAGACTCTAAATAACACTCAAGAATTTTTAAAGGAAGTGGGCATAACATCTTCATTTCTTTAGGCAAGCCCATTCAAATCAAAGTCTACCTTTGTTCCAATTATGCCACGAGATGCCATTGATATCTATCAGGAGATGGTGGTAGAAGATATCAAAAAGCTCCAATTATCGTCCAGAGACACAAAGAAAAAAAGAGGGACATTTAAGAACAAAAATTACCAAGATCTGATTAATAAACTTCAAGAACATAACAAAATAATTATAAATAAATCAGACAAAGGAGGAAATATTGTGTTGTGGCCGAGAAATAAATATCTAACAGAAGCCTATAAACATCTGGACGATAACAGCTGCTATAGCAAAGTCACAATACAGCAGGTTAAAACCACTAAAGAACAATGTATGCAGAAACTTAATAAATGGAAAAGAGAGGGTCTGCTGACAAATGAGTAACAATTGTTTTTAAAGACAGAATTTCCAGTAACACCTATCATGTATGTTATCCCCAAAATACATAAAGGGGCTACTCCAGTCCCAGGACGACCCATAATTAATGCAAGAGGAGGACTGCTTAAAAAAATGTCTAAATATGTAGATTACTATTTGCAAGATCTGGTCACCATGTTGCCTTCCTATATAAAGGACACAAATGATTTTTTAAAGAAAATTCAGGACATACAATCGACGGCACAGTGTCAGTTGATCACACTAGATATATGTGCACTGTACACCAGTATAAATCATGTAGATGGGATGTATGCTGCGTATTTCTTCTTGATAAATATGCCCATTGAAACATGCAGACATAGTAAAATGATTGTTGAAATGATCCGGTTCTGTTTGGACCATCATTTCTTCATGTTTAACAATGACATGTATCAGCAAACCAGAGGAGTAGCTATGCTTCTCCCCCAGTAATGCGTGTTTACACATAGGATGGGGGAGGAGCAGGTGCTCAAGACGGAACATAAAGAGTTCTGGGATGAACGCATCCTTTGTTGGATGCGTTTCATTGATGATATATTTTTGATATGGAAGGGCACACAGGAGTCTGCTACAATTTTTATTGAGGCCAATAATAATAATGGCCTCAATTTACAATTCACAGCACCAGTGGACCATGCTGCCGCTGATTTTCTAGATTTCCATCTATACATTGAGAAAGAAAAACTGGAGAGTACTCTCCATAGAAAGAAAACTGCAGGTAATTCAACGCTAAATGCGTCTAGTTTTCATCCAGGCCACCTAATAAGGAGTATCCCCTATGGGGACTTCCTAAGATTACTTCGAATGTGTAGCACGGATGAATCATTTGAAAGCTGCGTTAGAGAAGGCAGCCACAGGTTTAGAGCTAGAGCATATGACAACACCACCATTACACAAGCCCTCGCAAAAGTAAGAACACAGGCCCGCATAGATATGCTGAATAATCAAAAGATGACAGAAACAGACTTACCAACATCACAAGAGCCAATAAAAGAGAAAGAAAACGATACCGAAAACAATGCAGAAATGAGACTGATAACCACATACTATGCTTCCAACTGCACCACAAAATCCATGCTCACAGATTTAGTAAAAAGCAGTCTTGAGTTAGTTTACCAAAAACTCAAACCAACTACCATGTGGTTGGGTCCAACAAATAGATTTGTAAAGTGTAGCTCTTGTCACGCTTGTAAATTTGGTATAAATACAATCCAATATACCACGGTATATTGTCCGAAAAACTGCAAAGTACAGGGGAGATACACATGCCGCACTGAATATGCGGTTTATGTATTAACATGTACATGCAAACTTAAATACGTAGGCAGTACTAAACTGCCTGTACACATATGCATTCTCCAACACATAAAAGCTATAGTAAACTCTGATATGTCATATCCAGTAGCCAGGCATTTTAAATCCATGCATGACAGTGATCTTAATAACTTGTCATTGCTTCAATCCCCCCACTAAAAAGAAGTGGCAACAGGGAAAAGCTCCTGAGAAGACTTGAATCAAAATATATACTAGAGCTAGATATTAGAGCCCCGGATAGATCGAATAATGGGGAAGAACTATATAATTTCATCTAGTATATATTTCCATCTACAAACTTATCTAGTTAGTAAATTCCGATCTCTGTAAATGACACAATGCATTTTTGCAATGAAATTTAAAGCTTCTTACTTTCCGCACTGTAATTAGATATAGCACTTTAGGTAATTGTTTGCACTAGCACAATTTCTGCACCTTTGTATTGTTGGACAGACAAGGTATACAATATTTACATATATTTCCATGTTGTGGAGAGTATCGACAAATACATATTTTTACAATATGCTGTTTGGGTAATAAGAACCAAACCTGATGCTTAGAGTTATTTTATCTAGGCTCATGCAGAAGCTAATATTAAGACTCAATTAAGACATATGAGACAGTGTTCAACAGGTGCAATATGACACTTAGACTCACTATTTTACTAATTGCCAGTTCGATGATTCATGCATGTTTCAATATGACTTTGTGCCATATGTAGAAAAGATTGCACTATGCACTTTATATTTGACACATGGAGGCAGCTACTGTGTATACTATATATGTGTACATGCTAGAACTAATTGGCATACTAGGTGAGATAAGATTAACTTAAACAGCTCCAAAAAGTGGGTATTTTAACAACAATTGCAGGTTTTGCACAGCAACATATTATTGTATTAACCTAGCACATAATCAATGCTAAGTGTTTGTTCAAATGTTAATGAACGGGGAGCCTATGGGATAAATAGGATTTATTGGTATTTGTACCCAATATTATCTCATCTCAAAATGGTCTATTTTTTAACAAGAAATCTAGTAATTGGTTAATTTTGCACATCTCTATATTTGTATAAAAAAAATATTGCGTGGTTTTAGCCAAAAATGCTGGTTTTATATTATTATAGTCTAAATTTAAATATCAACCACAATTCTGCATGTATATGTTTACTTATTTAACTATCATCAGGGTTATAAGTCAATGAAAAAGTTTAACATCAATAGTTTAAATGATGATTCTGCCCAATACATAAAAGTGAGAAATATCAGTATCGCAGTATTTGCACATCAAAATACTTTGCACATGTTTTAACATTTTTATCAATTTGTATTGGTATTAAGATGTTATTTATAATGTTTGTATAGTCTGTCTACCGTTTTTATGGGGACATGTTACAAGTCACATGGTGCATGCTGTATAATTGTAAAGTGGCCATGTTTCACTAATGTTAAAATGTCTAACCGACCAGTGCACTATGTTTGAAATATGCCTCCCCAGCATATAATGCTAAAAGTGTAAAGTGGCCAGGTTCCAATGGCAACCTGGGCGTAACATGCACAACTCTAAATGATAAACAACAAAATACTCAAAGTATTCAAAAATTTACAATGTTTTCAATTTTTTATGTACTTGTTTTGGTCATTGTACTCATGACAATTCGTTTTCAACTTAACATACAACATATATACAAAACAATTTTGAACAAACCCATTAGGTGGGCGAAACGCCTCATCTTGCCATGTAACAGCATGATATAAGAAAGAAGAAAACGAAGCACTTAACTGGTGTCCGTGTCCCAATTCTGCCGATGTCTGTGGGAGTTTGGAGTGGAATATATATATATATATATGTATGTATGCATCTACGCGTCACAGCCCGGTTTGTCACCTGAATTTGGGGTTGAGACATTGGGGACCCAGGTCGATCACGGACACTTGTATTACTGGACTCACTCGGCATTCACAAAGCCCCATCCCCCCTTTGCCAGGCACAACAGCGATCAATGTACCACAACGTGGTTCCGCAATCCTTACTCACCGAAGAGATGTATGCTGGGAGATGCAGTCACTGTCAGCAGGCTGCAGCTGCATTCAATAGTGAGAGTAATCAGCTACACTCCAGCCAATGGGAGGGCATTAGAAGATTCAAAGGAGGGAGTGAGTGTAACCCAGCGAGAAAGGCATCTGAGGAAGGCACACGACAAAATGCATTATGTCTGGCAACAGTGAATAAAGGGTTGCCTTGAATTTCCCCACTGTGTCCTCTGGTCTCTTCTTCAAAGTGATCCTTTCTGCATATTGTGGTCGCCAGTAGATAGTTATAGTTAGGACCGTGTTTCCATAGGAAATCTCAAAATTCTATTTTGAATAACTTTGGCGCCGGTTGACGAATCTTCGCGAAATTTTCAAAACTAATGGGGCGCTCCGCTCAGCTCCTACCTGGGGGGATTCGTCAAGCGGGGGCCGAGAAAAAAGGGGGGTCCCAAAATGCGTTTTTCCCATGCATTTTCCCATAGGACCTTTAGTCGAAGGTACAGCCCGAACGGCTGAACAGAATTACTTGAGATTTGGCAGAGAGGTAGTCCTCAGGTCAGGCATGTGCCTTTTGGATATAGGGTGTCAATCTGTTCAGTAGTTCCTGAGAAAATTGCAGTTAAAAGCACATACATATCTATAGCCGCGCACCGTGCCTGCCGTGCGCGCACCCTAACATGCGCGAGCGTAATTCTGATTGGTGGTTACTAGGGGTGGGCGGAATTTGCGAAATTAACTTTTGCAAATTATCGCGAAAATGTTTAAAATTATCGCAAACAAGCGGAAATATCGCGAAGATGCAGAAGTTTTTTTCCGGCATGTTCGCGAGATTTTCTGCATGGTTGCGGGTCGCCAACTTACCCATGTGGTTGCTTGCGGGCGCGGCCATCTTGTTTTGCGTTGTCTCGCGGTGCATGATCGCGAGAAGAAAGACGTGATCGCGCAACGCATGATGTCACTGCGGGCGCGAACTGTCGCGAGACAGCGCAAATGGCTAAAAACAATACAACATCTCATGGAGAACGCGACCGATCAAGAAAACTTGTCGGCGAACGCAGGGATTCAGATAAGGCGATCGCGCGCGCGCGAGAATGTATTATTTTACAGCGCGAGCAAGAAACGAATTATCGCCAAGCTGCGGAAACCGGAATTTTTGACATTTTCGCGCTCTCCGCGGAACGTGAAAATGTCAAATTATCGCAATTTCCGCGAACGGAACGAAATTTTCGCCCAGGCCTAGTGGTTACATGTCAGTCAACGTTCGAATCAGTCGAAATCAGGAAGTGTCGGCCGCCATTTTGTTTGTTTTCAGTGCGAGAGTGAAAAAGGAAGGTGGCGAACGTGAAAAGGGGGCAGGGTAGAGAGTTCCTGACCCCCTAGCCTTTGTCAGGGGGTCCCTGAAGGACCCCGAAGGCAGAAAAAAACACTTTAACTTTTTTTTTTTTTAAAAATCGCGGGGGTGCGCGCACGGTGAAAAACCATAAAAAAAATTTAATACGTAGTTTATTGTAAAATAAATATATATAAAAAAAAATAATACATACACGACTTAGCATTTAAAAACCGTACAAATTCACTGAAAAAAACATAGGTTTCACACACGTTATAGTTAGGAATTAGCATTTAAAAAACCTTGCAAATTCACTTAAAAAACCATAGGTTTCACACATGTTATAGTTAGGTGGATATTTCACTCGTAAAAAAACAATGAAATTCCCCTGTTATAGTTAGTTCAGATAACTATAACTCGCGCGACCGCCACTCTTTCACAAGGATGATGTCATCAGTGATGTCATGAGTGATGCCACTGACCATGTCATGAGTGATGTAATATGTGACGTCATGAGCAGGATTGCGGGCGCGCGAGTTATAGTCTTTTGAACTAACTATAACGGGGGAATTTCATTGTTTTTTTACGAGTGAAATATCCACCTAACTATACCATGTGTGAAACCTATGGTTTTTTAAGTGAATATATATAATATATATATAGATAGATAGATAGATAGATAGATAGATAGATAGATAGATAGATAGATAGATAGATAGATAGATAGATAGATAGATAGATAGATAGATAGATAGATAGATAGATAGATAGATAGATAGATAGATAGATAGATAGATAGATAGATAGATAGATAGATAGATAGATAGATAGATAGATAGATAGATAGATAGATAGATAGAGATCTTGCGCTGCAGGCAACGCAGGAAACAGTCGCACTCAGGATCTTACTTTAAGCAGAAAAAGTATTTATTGACTTGACGCGTTTCGACACCCTGTCTTTGTCAATCGGGGCACTTAGCCGCTAATGAACTGCCAAATGTACATACATAAATATATAAAAGAACTACATATGTATTTTATACAAACTAAAAGATTAGATTCTTTCTTCAAAATTGAATAATATTGAGACACATTACACTGTATATATTAATCAATTTTTCACAATGTAAACTACATATCCCATGATGCATTTCAATGGCCATATGGGTAATTGGATATATAAAGACATCACTTGTAGCACACAACTAACCGTGATCAAGACCAGAGTGGTCGAAACGCGTTGGTTAGCTAAGGGAACCTGATGGTGCTTAAGCTGTTTTTGAAATATTTGAAAGTAAAGAAACTTTTGAACTGTTCTCCTGGAGTGCGAGTATCTCTTCTTCTTGGTGAAAAAAAAGAAAAATATATATTTATATATATATATATATATATATATATATATATGTATATATATATATATATATATATATATACATATATATAGATAGATATCTCGCGCTGCAGGCAACGCAGGAAGCAGTCGCACTCAGGTTCTTATTTTAAGCAGAAAAAGTATTTATTAACTTGATGCGTTTCGACACACTGTCTTTTTCAAAAAGTCATACACTCGAAAACGGGCAGCCATGTCTTTTAAAGAAGCATTTCCTGGTTACCATCCATGAACTTAGAAAACATTTTAACATTCATGTGAGCATGTCCTGAACACCTCTTGTTGGAAGAAAGACTATCCAATCTTAACAACAAAACTTTATTGTTACAAGTTGACAAAACGATCACATAGAGGTTTCTAAATTAAATAGAATTCATAAGTGAATTTACTATTATTGCATAATCAACAATAAAGGAAATCAGCTTGTGTGTAAAGAAATATATTTATATAATTCAAAAATGCCAAGTATCGTATATCTGAACGCAGTGAACCGGGCCAGTGCCCGTTGCGTATTTATAGGGAGTTCAGGTTATCATGTTTTGGAAGAAACGCAAAAATGTCAAAGACATAGAGTCAAGTCTGCCCATGATCGTATATGAGTGAGAGAAAAATAACTCGGTGTCGGAATGGCATTGAAGCAGACTAGGGATATTAGGAATAACAACAAAGGGAAAAAGAGGGGATACAAGCCCCATTGGGCTTAATCAAACCCCAGTACATTTACTGAATATGCATGATGATCATTTCTACAAAATCCTTGATTGTTAGGTTAGTATTGGAATATATTAACTCAAGGTGTAGACAAATTAAGATCCCACAGCCGTAAGGATCTAAAGGAGGAAGAGAGCGGATACAGTGGAGTCCTTATATCGTGTATGTATAACAGATGGACAAAATACAAGAAAGGGGAGGGTTTTTAGCCTAGGTGGACATGGAGATCTTCCTCATGGTTGAGGCCTCCCGGGCTCTTGCTTTGTAATTTCACTATATACTCAGATTCCAGGCGTCGCAAATGACGTTCCCGATCTCCTCCTCTCGTTGACAACACAACCCTGTCGATGCCAAAAAATGAGATTTTAGTGCTGGCATCTTTGACATTAGGATGTATCTGATCGCAATGTTTGGCTATAGCATAAGAGAGATCGCCATTTCTCATTGCGCGCAAATGTTCCAGAACACGCTTCTTCACCGGGAAGATTGTACTTCCCACATAACGCAGGCCACAAATGCAGATCAAAACATAGACAACAAACTCTGTGTTGCAGTTTATGAAGCAGTTGATTTTCCCTGTTTTTCCATTAGCTAAGGTGTATGTCTTGATATTAGTGCTACTGTTACATGCTTTACATCTCCCACATTTGAGGAATCCTGGGAGTTCTCTTAACCAGGTTCCACGTGGCCTCGATTTAATTGTGAGGTGGCTATGCACTAGAATGTCTTGTAGAGACTGGCACTTTTTATATGTTATATGTGGTGTAGGACTAACCTTTTTCCCTATAACAACGTCATTTCTGACTATGTGCCAGTGCTTTTTTACTATTTGATGAATCTCCTGTGAAGCATGATTGAAAGTGGTAATGAGTCTTATCTCATGTTTATCACTATTCTTTTCTTTAGGTATCAGTAGACTGTTTCTGCTTCTTTTCTCTGCTTTTTCTGTTGCTATTCTGATAGTCCTGCCTGAATAGCCTCTGTTCTTAAAGCGACCCCTCATGTATTGTGCATCTTGCTCAAAAGACTTCTTAGTGCTACAATTGCGCTTGGCTCTTAACAGTTCCCCATAGGGGATACTGTTCTTAAGTCCCGTGGGGTGATGGTTGCGTGCATGTAAGATGCTGTTGCTAGACGTGGGCTTTCTAAAATGGCTGGTGTTCAGTGTGTCATGTTCGACCTCCACTAGAATGTCAAGGAACTCTATCCTAGTTCGATTGGTTTTACTGGTTAACTGTAAATTTAATTTGTTCACCGACAGACCTTGGATAAAGATGTCAAGAGAACTTTGTGGACCGTCCCATATTAGAAAAATATCATCTATATAACGGGTCCACATCATGACATTATCCATGTACTGTATGTTATTGTCATGCCACAAATGCTCTGCTATATATATATATCATTTTTGCCCACCCAGGCTAGTCGAACGTTCGGCGGGTGCTTCCAATGGCGGGGGGTGAACTGCATCTGTTACACAACAACTACGAATCATGGAGCACTCTCGGGAGTATACGGTGGTTTCATTGCGCAAATGCATTTCGGCTTAGGCCTTCTTCAGTGCGTAAAACCATTTCAATTAGGTACAGCTTGCGTTTTTCTTTTAAATGGTCATTATGTTCCCTATTGGTGGAGTTTGGACGAATTATAAGGCGGCATTCCCATGTGTGGACAGCATGTATGGCAACCAAGCAAGGCACCAATGTCTCATAATGCAATATTATTATATAATCATGTTCCACATTGGTATGTTGTATTTATTGCCATTCCCCATTGCTAAATATTGTGCCGCCTCTATAGTCACACCCGTCCGCTCGCTGCATCTATCTTCCTTGCCTGCTGCTTAGTTCGTTTTCACGGTATCCCGTAGGTATCCCTCATATGGTAGGTAACCTTAGACTTGAATAGCCCACATCCTCTTGGTTGCCGGGAGCCGCTAGCAGTGGTTCAGACTCGCCAACATAAACAACATTTTCGCTCACCCAGGCTTGTCGAACGCTCGGCGGGTGCTTCCAATGGCGGGGGGTGAACCGCATCTGTTACACAACAACTACGAATCGTGGAGCACTCTTGGGAGAATACGGAGGTTTTATTGCGCTTCGGCTTAGGCCTTCTTCAGTGCATAAAACCATTTCAATTAGCTTGTGTTTTTCTTTTAAATGTTCATTATGTTCCCTATTGGTGGAGTTTGGACCAATGATAATATATATAATGATAATGAGATATATATACACATACATGTCTCTGCCCTGTCTCTCTCCCCCTTGAGTGGCCACCCAACAGACTGCCTTGGTCTGCCTCGCCCAAAATTCCCCCACCTTTTTAAAATATTTTTTCTGTTAAACCTTCCCACTTCAATTCACCTCCGCAGAAACTGATACTAACCTTTGGTTTTTAGTGGTACCAGTGTCTAATCCACTTGCACCTACTGTAACATCAACTTGACATGCAATCACAGGCACTTGCCAATCACTGCACAAACTTTAATTTATCAATTCATTTCTCGTGCCCACAATATGAACTTCGTGTTACAGAATTGAAATGGGGCATGCAATATAACTGAGCACAGAATGATAGAAGTGTTCACCACCACTCTGCGTTTTCATTTTTCAGAACTTTTTGTTTTGCGCTTTGTCACCTATTGCCACAATGAATTTACTTGAAATACTGTCTCCTTGCATATACTATGAATTAACAGCGTTTATTTTAACAGTTTAAAATTGTTTTCAAACTTTGTTCAAATCAGATTGATAAAGTTTTGGCAAGTCTGTCTTTTAAACCACGAGGCAGGCGAACAATATATGCAATGTGTTTTCTATGTTTATTAACTTGTAACAGGAAATGCTTGAAGAGACACTGCCACTTCCTGGTCTTTGTATGACTTATTGACAAAGCCCGTGCTGTCACTTTACTTGTAAGCTGTCTCACCTATCATCAAGGCTCACTGCAGAGCTGAAACACGTAAGGAAATGAAATGAGAGCATGCTGCCATCTGTATTTTGGAATAAATGAATTGCTGTGTACAGGAACTGGGCATCAGTACCTCTGTCATGGGCTGCTCTGTTACAATCCATGCCTGAAGGCTGCAGGGTAGGAGGCTCTCTTTTCGGAGGTGTTTTTTGGAGGTACATTAATGCAATTCAGCTCTCCAAAGCAGTTCCTTCAGGTAATAAATGGCACAACTCAGAGATTCTCCCACTCCTTTTGTCTTTTTAATCTATTTCACCATTGTAACAAACAAAGTGCATTGTGTATTTATTGCATAGCCCTAGCCATCGTGTTTCAGCCAAAGCTTTCCAGCGGGCCATAGAGTAGTGTCATTTACTACTACTACACAGTTCATAAAAACATTCGGTTGGAGTATAGACTGATAGAATTCTTCATTTGTTTGTGCATTTTTGGGTGCTGCCTTTCACTATGTTGCTTTCTTATCAATAGGTGTTGTATTGTAAACAATGAATGCTTTATAGTATCTAAACACAACTTGAAATTTAAGTAAAGTTCTTGAAAATCACAATGGCAGTTCTTATTTTCTTTTTCTTTACTTGTTTCTGTATGTATTGGTAAAGCACCCATGTGCACCTTTGTGTCCAGATATCTTTTATACCTGTCTTCAACCCTTGATGTAGTCATAGTTTCTATACATAACAAAGAACAAGAGTTAACTTCCACATCCTTAGTGTTATTATCTAATAGAAGTGTGTCCCATTGCAAAGTCTTCACTTTCCTCTAATTGTTATGTTTCAATGCCAAAAGTAGTCATCTAATTGATCTCATCATAAGCCTTTATGAGATAGATTCTCTACACTTGTTAATTCCTAAAAATTCCAAGTAGTGTTTAAACAATATCAGAACCAACAATTATCAATAAATACTACATCCCCACACCATCATGTTTGTTCTATTCACTTCTATAATACTCATTGCATGCTGTTCTAATACTGTCTAGAAATTCTTTGATTTCCCATACTCAATAATTTGGGCAAGGAATAGCCTTTATTAGAGTCCAATTTGTGCTTATTGTAATAAAAAATTGAAACATTCGATTTTAGATATTGCAAAGAAACAAATTCAGTTCTTCTTAGCATGAGATGCCTGTTCAGGTTTATATGAAAATGCATTTAGTATTGAAAATGCATTTATTGCAATTCATAGACATAATGCCGTTTGTCTAGATGTTCTTCGCTTTGAAACCTCTAATTTTGCATCCTTAGCAGGGACTATCAAGATATTTACTTAATTTAAAAAAAACATAAATATTCATAATTAAGTGCTTGTTAGACACAGTGATGTGCACATTTGCAATAAATATCTGATTTTGTCATACCTTACTAGATAGTAAGACCTCAAATCATATATTTTAATTAAAAGCTTCACAGGCTTAAGAAATAAAATTAGATCTCAGATTCAAAGGAAAGAGGGAAGAGATTCAACCTTATAGGACTCACATTCAATTTTATATTATTACCAATGGTATTTTAAACAACAACCAGATCAATGATCTGCCCAGTATATACTGAGTGCCGGATATAGGGTGTGGTTCCCGGTACTACCCTGCACTGTTTTTACTGTGTGATGCTTTTTAAATAATGTGAAACTGTATATATTTTTATCGTCAACTTGTACACCTCTTAATCCCTAATGCATTCATTGGATATAATTACCTGTTTTTTATATTGCGTCGTTGTGTAGTCAGTGTTTTCACTTTCTTCTATCCTCCCCCTACTTGTTGCCAGCTGGCCTTGGCCCGCCACCGCCTGTATAGGCCAAACTTCCGGTGCCTGATGGAAACTGAGGTCAGCGCTCTAGCCTGTAGAACATCCCAGACATCCTGACCTACTTAAGGCGGGGAAGCAGGCGGACGCGCAGCAGAGCGCCTTCGGTGCCGAAGCCACACCAAAGGCAAGCCCGTCTGCGCCCGTCCACGCCAGACCGTCACCAGCGCTGGGACCCCTGCCCTTTTTTTTTGGTTCTTTTTTACCCAAGTGTTTTTCCAGTGAGTGGTTGAATATGGCTAGATTGCGCTACTCTAGTGAAGAGCTTAAATGCCTAAATAATTGCCATGAGGAAAAATTTATTATACCGGGTTATATAGCCACTATCAGTGCATCTGGAAATTTTAGTCCTGAAAACTTAGCTTCTCCAAGTAATCTTATTATAAAAAGCAAATCAGCTAATATCAAAAACCCCAAACCATTAAAGGGGATTTATTTTAATGCCCGTTCAGTTCCAAAGCACGCAATAGAAATATGGAGTCTCCTGGACATGGAGTTGGCTGATATTTGTTTTATAACAGAAACCTGGCTACATGAACATGCCTCCTCTGACGTAGTAACCCCTTTTCCCCCTCAATATAATATAGCTAGAGTGGACAGAAACAAGAGAAGAGGGGAAAGTCTACTAATAGCCACAATACTAATAGCCACAATAAATGGTCTGGAAATCACCTCTTTGGAATCTATGAGTTCAGATCAACTAGAAGTTTGTATCTTTAGAATAGATGGGCTATGCAAAGGCACGTGGAGAGGAGCTTTCGTTTATAGACCACCCGGCCTGAGAAAGGACTTTATACACAATCTGCTCAAGGCCATTGCTCCTCATCTCCATGCTACAGAGAACTACCTTCTAAGAGGAGATTTTAACTACCATGCAGAAATGTTGTCAGACCCTGATACCAACCACTGGTTCTACACACACTGCTGGCCACACCTTAGACCTTTTGTTTACAAATTACATTGGTATCTTAGCAGACCCCCCGTCCCCGTTACTATGGTCAGATCATGACCTGTTGAAATTCACCATTCCAATCCATATGACCAAAAATGAGACTGGAAAGGAACTTATATGGAGAAGGCTATGGCGGAAAGTCACCTTTACTTCTTTTCAACCCATTTTAGTTTTCCTCCCATATGTCACAAAGCCAGTAAAGATCAAGTAGCGACTTTTTTTGAGGAAGCAATCACAGCAACCTTAAACAAGGTTGCCCCCTTCACCAGGGTTAAATTTAAACCCAGAACCGCCCCTTGGTTTACTGAGAAATTAAAAATGGATAAATTCTCATGTAGGACTGCAGAACAAAAATGGCGGAACAGTAAAAGCCTGGAAGATCATGAAGAATATCAGACAAACAAAAAAAATAGTTTCTCTTAAAAAAGATTGAAAAGGCGGCAAATTCTAATAAGGAGCTTTTTAAAATTCTGAAAGATTTTTCGATTCCTCCCAGCCAGACATGTGCTTTCGCCTCACAGGACTGGACTGACTCTCTCTCTCTCATTTCTTTGAAAATAAGATTTTGGCAATTCATAGCTCCTTTCTGCCTCCTGAATCTATAAACTTTCAGGGAAAGGATCCCATTGATTCAACTGGTCCTTTTCCCTTGCTAGAAGAATGTTCTCGGTGTAAATCTGAGGAAGTGGCAATTGCTATGTCAAAAATCAAATCTGGTTCACCAGTTGACCCTATGCCACCTCGGTTTCTTGCCACCATCATCCCTCTGCTCCTTGACAATCTCACCGACCTATTTAATAGGTAACTGTCACAATCAGTGTTTCCAGTGATATGGAAGGCTGCCAGAGTTAGGCCAATTTTAAAATAGCCTACCGCGTTCCCAAAACTCCTGACTAACTATCGTCCGATCTCGTTGCTCCCCTATTTTGGGAAAGTACTCGAGTCTTTAATCAACCGTCAACTTGTGACTCACCTTGAAATTCATGGATTATTGGATCCATCATAATCTGGTTTTAGAACTGTCCACAGCACCGAAACAGCACTGGTGGAAGTAATTGATAATATTAGGTTGGCACTGGACAAAGGACAATCCTCCATCCTTGTTTTGTTAGATCTGTCAGCCGCTTTCAACACCATCTCCCATGGCATTATAGAACAACGGATCTGGGAGATTGGTGTCAGAGGGAAGGCTCTGAATTGGCTAAAGATTTATTTAGCTGATAGAGCCACCGAAGTATAGATCAGTGACAGGGTTTCATGCAGTCGGCCAGTAAAAATGAGAGTGCCTCAGGGCTCTATTTTGAGCCCTACACTCTTTAATCTTTATGTAACTCCACTGGCCAGGGTGATCAAATCTTATGGATTTGATGTAGTGTCATATGCAGATGATACTCAGATTCTGATCACCCTAGGTCCAGATCTTAAGGGCACAAAAATGTGTTTCATAAACTGCATGTCTCATGTCGACAGGTGGATGAGCACTAACCACCTGCAACTCAACAGTGGCAAGTCCGAGTTAATAGTTTATGGTAAGGCATGTGAGCACTGGCCTCCTAAACTCGGTCCTTGCCCAGTCTCTAGACAGGTGGTGTGGAACCTCGGAATTCTAATTGACGACCAACTATCAATGAAGAACCAGGTAAACCATGCAATCGGTACCTGTTTTGGTATGCGCAGTTTGCGCAAAGTCTTCAAATGGATTCCAATAGAAGCTAGGAAACCACTTGTCCAGGGACTAATAATCAGCCGGGAAACAACCATTACAACGCAACTATTACATCGCACTACACTTACAACGCAGGCATTACAACGCAACATCCTTTACAACGCATGACACTACAACGCATACCATTACAACGCATACCATTACAACTCAGACACTACATCGCATGTCACTACAACACAGGCATTACAACGCATACCATTACAACGCAAACCATTACAATGCATACCATTGGAGTTAATTTTTAACCCCTACACTTTCCAACACTTACCCTACTGTTGCACCCCCTGGAGTTAGAATAGTAATTTTTACCCCTATACTATCCAACACTTACCCTACTGTTGCACCCCCTGGAGTTAGAATAGTAATTTTTACCCCTATACTATCCAACACTTACCCTACTGTTGCACCCCCTGGAGTTAGAATAGTAATGTTTACCCCTATACTATCCAACACTTACCCTACTGTTGCACCCCCTGGAGTTAGAATAGTAATTTTTACCCCTATACTATCCAACACTTACCCTACTGTTGCACCCCCTGGAGTTAGAATAGTAATTTTTACCCCTATACTATCCAACACTTACCCTACTGTTGCACCCCCTGGAGTAAGAATAGTAATTTTTACCCCTATACTATCCAACACTTACCCTACTTTTGCACCCCCTGGAGTAAGAATAGTAATTTTTACCCCTATACTATCCAATACTTACCTTAAATGCAATTCAACATTATGCGTTGTAATGGTATGCGTTGTAAAGGTAGTATGCGATGTAATGGAATGCGTTGTAAAGGTAGTTTTTAAAAATGCGTTGTAGTGTCATGCGATGTAATGGAATGCGTTGTAGTGGATGTTGCGTTGTAAAAATTGCGTTGTAAGTGCATGTGTTGTAAAAGTATGCGTTGTAACGTCATACATCCTAATCAGCCGTATGGATTACCGAAATGCCCTGTTGACATCAATAAATGAAGAACTTCTTTCCAGGCTTCAGGTTCTGCAAAACACAGCAGCTAGGCTGTTACTGAATCTTCCATCTAGATCTACCTCAGCATCAAGCCTAAAATATCTTCATTGGCTTCCTGTGAGGAAGTGAACATTCTTCAGAACCCTCTGCATAGCACACAAGAGTATGTATGGCAGCGGTCCCAGCTACCTAGCAAGAACACTTAACTGGTACCAGCCCTGTAGAACATTGAGGACCAGTCATAAATTTCTTCTCAGCCCTCTTAGAGTTCGCACTGTCAAGAATGGCGGACGATCATTTTCCTTCGTGGCGCCTTCCCTCTGGAATGAATTGCCATTTTATCTACGCACTGTCATTGACCATAATAGCTTCCGTAGAGAGTTGAAAACATGGCCGTTTGAAACCTAAAAGGGTTTTCCATCCTTTAGCTGGTCAGGTCAGAGTGGCTGTTAAGTGCCATGAGACCTTCGGGTGATATGTGCGCTCAATAAATATCCCCTGATTTGATTTGATTCCTTTGAAAGATAACCAAATATTGCAAAGAGATTAAAATCCACTAGGACCAATTTCAGAGCTTTGTAGAAATGTGATTTAGCTTATGGATGAACATAAAGCTTAACATCTGTGTTCAAACCCCATGGGATTTCACTGCCAACCATGCTCTCCGCAGAGTCAGGTCATCCCCTCTGGATGCACTAGTATCTGTTGGATTCCATAACTCACTCCTGTTGCCTCTATGTTCATCCCATATGTGCTTTGCAAATACATAAGAGAAATATTTGTTGGATATTACATGTACATGTTGGAGTATCTGAAGCTTTAATTTGTTTATCATACAACCTATGTATATTTTGCCACAAGTACATTCTAGAACATAAACTACATGTATACTCTCACAATGAGTGCATTCCTTTATTTCTTTGGTATGTCCATATGAAAGTCCATATTTAGTTGTATTGTCTCCCAAAGTACAGGCTCACTACATCTTTGAACTTGTAGAAACCAGGTTTTTAGACGTAAGCCAATTTGATGTATTTCTGGAACTAGTCATAAAACTCCAAACCAAGATAACTCCTAATGATGATATTTTTCTGTATGTTATGTTTGGATGGTTTAATACATATGCAGGCACATGCATCAAGCAAAATACCGGTCGCAAACTGACCCTTTGCTCCCGGTATTTTTGCATTTGGGATGCATCATCCCAAATGCAAAAATCGCTATTTAAGGAATCTCAAAATTGGGATTCCTTAAATAGCGATTGCATTTAAGGAATCCCTAATTGAGATTCCTTAAATGCAATGCATTACAGTTTTAAAAAATAGCGATTTCGCTATTAGCGTGAGCAAATTACCATGAGGCTGGACCTCATGGTAATTTGCGAAAACTTAGAAAAATGCACTTATTTGCATTTTTCTAAGTTTCATGTTGCCCACACACATGCCCTTAGAGCATGTATGTATGCAACATTTGTGCAGAGTGAACATACATGGGTGCAATAGGGTGTCATTTTGACACCCTTGCACCATCGAAATTGCGGGAGCAATTTGCGAGTACCTACTGGTACTCTCAAATTGCTCCCGCAATCTCTAATTTATTCCTATGGGCCTGGAGGCCCATAGGAATGAATGGGAAGACATTCCTTAATTGCGACTCGCAATTTGCTAGTCGCAATTAAGGAATTTGTGGGAATAGCTATTTCTTTAGCGATTCCTACATGCATAGGGTTTTGCTATTCCTTAATAATCGCTATTAAGGAATCGCAAAACACTATGATGATGCATGTGCCTGATGGTTTTATGTCTTCATCTTTTTCCAAAGTACTCCAACTGTTTTTAATCGATGTTCTTATTTCTTTTTCTGATTTATTGAAATCCATGGTATATCTTATTGTTTCATCTTCCTGATGATCTTTTACATTCTTAGGGAACAACAAATCCTGCCTGTTCCTTCTTTTTGCTCTCCTCAGCGCATCCTCTAGAACTGCCAGAGGATATCCCCTTCTTCAGAATCTCTGAAATATTTTGATTGCTTGTCTTTCAAAGTCCCTCTCTGAGCAGTTTTGTTTAACTCTCAAGAATTGACCATATGGCACACCTAATTTTAAAGCATGTGGATGGCTCTGTTCACGATGAGGATGCTGTTACAGCTGATAGGCCTCCTGTATGCTTTAGTGCAGATTTTATCATTTTGAAAATACAGGCTGATATCCAAAAATTGATTTTGCTGGTGCTCATTTCATATGTGAACTTTAGATTGTGCGGATTATTTTTAAGTGATTTAAAAAATATCTCAAGCTCAACTAGCTTGCCTTTCCAGACTATAAAGAGGTTGTCAATAAAACATAGCCATAAAATCACTTTTTCAAATTTTCTGTGTTGATATCTGTGCATACGGCTTTAGCCTCCCAGTGTCCCATGGTTAGGTTTACATATGTTGGGGCGACTGAAGTGCCCATGGCAGTTCATTTTAATTAAATTAAATACTTTCCTTCAAAAATGAAGATGTAATTTTTCAAGCAGAATTGCATCATTTCCATTAGCATTTCTGAGTGTTCCATAAGGTTAAGTGACCTTGATCTTAAATATTATCTACTGGCTTTCAGACCATCGCTTTATAGATGTATATAAAGAAACAACGTCAACTGTCACCATTATATATTGCTTCTTTCACGGAATGCCATTAATCCTATTTAAGAAAACCACAGAGTCTCTGATGTAGGATGGGAGGCTTAAGACATAGGGAAATAAAAAAAAGCTATCCACAAATCTTGAGGTGTGCTGAGAATTGTACGTCACAGAGGAATATTATATGCAGCCTAAATTTTAATTAAAATGCAAGGATTGCAAATTCACCCATGAGTGCTGCTCAAATGTTTTGGTTTGGAAGAGTGACAGATAATTGTAGTGTGGCTCTGCTGCTTATGAGGATCACACCACCAAGAGCGCCGTTAACACCTGTGAATCTGAGACGAGCAGGGAAAGTCACAGTCACCAGTAGGTAGTTATAGTTAGGACCTAGTTTCCATAGGAAAAGTGTTTTTTGATTTGGGCGCTCTTTGAAGAATCTTCGCAAGTGTTACAAAACTAACGGCCCACTCACATCAGCTGCTGTGTTGAACATTTTGTGGTGATTCGTCAAGTGGGGGGGCCAAGAAAAAAGGGGCAGTCCCAAAATTATTTTTTTCCATGTTAATTTACATAGGAAACTTTAGACATGGCTACAGCCTGAACTGCTGAACGGAATTACAACAAATTTAGCAAAAAGATAGCTCTTTGTCCAGAAAGTAGTCTTTTTGTTAAATGGTGTAAGTCTGTTCAGTAGTTCCTGACAAACGTAAAGAATTCTCAGATATACAACTGTGGTCACTGAGGATGCGCAAAACCTCCCGATCTCAAGCCTGCAATTTGATTTGCTGCCAACACTTCAAACCAGGAAGTGTTGGTAGCCATCTTGTGACTCAGATGAACTGAGTGACAAGAAAAAAGATTACAAAAAAAGAAAAGGGTAGAAAATCCCTGACCCCCTAGGCTTGCTCAGGGGGTCCCACAGGAACCTGCAGGGCCAAAAAACATGCATATTGTTTTTTAATTTTCAGGGGTGTCACGGTGGATCCATGAATCCAGACAAAATAATTTTAAAAGACAAAGCGTCAGCTCCTGTGCTTCGTTGCATTAGGCCCCCAGGTGAGCCAGGTCCTGTGGCAATCCGATAATAATGTGGGGGGTGTAGGCCTCCACAGCCAGGGACCACCACCTCCCGTGGCTAAATTTGTAAATTAAAATGTGTGGGGGGGCTTCTACCCTCATTCATCCCCAGGGACCTTCACCTTCCTGCAGCTAATACATTAAAATGTGGGGGGCCATGTGTCTTCCCCGCTGCCACGGGGACTACCACCTCGCAGAGGCTAGATTACAACATGCATGGGGGCTCCAGCCCCCCCACACAGCCCGGGGACTGCCACCTCCCCAGGGTTATTGTATTGAAAGCCTGGGGACCACGTGGCCCCAGCCGCCACCAGGGAATGCTTAGCTAACTATAACTCATGCCCCCACAATGCACTGCTTATGACCTCACATATCACATCACTTGTGACATGGTTAGTGACTAAGGGTAGGCGACAATTTCCGTTCCGCTCGCGGAAATTGCAAAAATTCGACATTTTCCCGTTCCGCGCGGAACGCGAAAATGTCGACATTTCCGCGATCCGCGAGGGAACGGAAATTGTCACCTAGGCAGGTGTGCTTTCTCGGTTTCACCCCATATCTACCGTCAACAATTTGCTGCAAATCCTTGATGGAGCTGTGTGCACCCATGAGTTTCTCGAGCACAATCCCCGTGTAGTTCCTGACACCAGGAGGTTCCTTCTGTCTCGTCCTCATCTGCTGCTCTGATCGACAATCTGGCCCTTTATAAACAAGAGGCATGTGAACTGCATGGAAGCCCCGCCCGTTTAGCACCAGCCCACACACCAGCGGTGTGCAACGTCTTCCCACCCTTTCCCCCACTATGATGGACAGCTCACTCGAGGGACCCCGGAGAGCAATCCCCGTGTAGTTCCTGAACCAAGGGGGTTCCTTCTGTCTTGTCCTCATCTGCTGCTCTGATCGACTCTCTGGCCCTTTATTACCAAGAGGCATGTGAACTGCGTGGAAGCCCCGCACGTTTGGCACTGGCCCACACACCAGCAGTGTGCAACGTCTTCCCGCCCTTTCCCCCACTATGATGGACAGCTCACTCGAGGGACCCCAGCGCCCGTCGGTGCTGTGGCAACGTTACAGACACACATGGTCGCTGTAGAATACTCTTCTGGCCCTATACGCAGCTGTAGTGTAGGAAAAGCACTATACATTTATCCAATGAGGTAGCACTTACTGATTAGCCAGTAGAAAGTACTCAAGTTGAGTAGAGGTATTGCACAAAACGGTGACATCTTCTTGGGTAAATAATTTATGCAGGCAGGGCAGGATTCATTCTGGCACGATGCTCCTGTCACAAAAATTAAACCCCAACAGGAAGCACTTGTATTTGACCTTCAACTCGGGCACCTGCTTTATTTATATCTGTAAGTCTTACAGATATAAATGAAGCAGGTGCCCGAGTTGAAGGTCAAGTTCAGTAACGCATTAATCAGCACACAAAAATCTCCGCGATCACTCAAAATTTTGCGTGATCGCAGAGATTTTTTGCCGTTTCGCGATATTTTCCGAAAGACACTTTTGCAATTCCGCCCACCCTTATTAGTGACATCACTGGCAACATCACTGATGACATCTCAGATGACATCACTGATGGCATCATCCTGTGACTGTAAATGTTTCTAAAAACTTTGAGTGTTAAAATTATATATCGAGGTGTATTGATGAATCAGTGGAGGTATGGGTGCCTGTATCAATGATTTAGTAGGTGCATGACTGGCAATATAAGTGAGAGATTAGACATCTCAGTGAATGTATGGGTCATTGACTAGGTTGTCTGAATGTCTGTATGAGTCTGTCAGTTGTTGTGTAAGTGGCTGCATGGGTTGGTGAGTACTTACATGAGTGGCTGTATGGTTTATTAATCAGTTGTCTGAGTACCTGTATGGGTGATTGAGTGTCTGTGTGGGTGGGTGAGAGGGTGTGTGACTGTCTGCATGGAGGAGTGACTGTGTGAGTCAGTGGATGCATGTATTAGTGAGTGTAAGAGAAATGCTTTGTAAGTAACTGTGTCTAGGGCTGTGTCAGTGAGCAAGTGGATATGTGAAAGGCAGTATACGTAAGTGTTGGGGTATATCAGTAACTATATGTGTGATAGTAGCTATACGGGTTAGGGAGTGGGTATGTGAGGGTCTGTATGGGTCAGTGATTGTATCTTAGCATCTGTATGAATAAGTGAGTGGGTGTGTGTATAACTTTACAGAGGAGCACATGGATTCCTGATTGACTCTATAGATGAGTAAGTAGGAATGTGAGTAGCTTTAAGAGTGAGTGGCAGTGTGTGATTGGCTGTATGAGTAGATTTTTCAGTGACTGTATTAGGGAGTGAGTGTTTGTATGAGTGGCTGTATGGAAGATTGATTGGATGTGTGGGTAGACCTATGAATCAGTGAGTGGGCTTCTATGTACTGGTATGGGTCTGCCAATGGTTTTGAGAATGGTAGTGTGGAAGTAAAGGTGGGTCTTTGGATAGTTACACATGAGGGTGTGAGTGGCTGCTTCCTTTGAGATATCATCAGTGATTGTCATGATCATGTCATGAGTGATGTAATATGTGAGGTCATAAGCAGTGCATTGCTGGGACGTGAGTTATAGTTAGCTCAACTAACTATAACTGCCGAATTTCTCTGGTTTTGTACAAGTGAAACTCGAGCCTAACTATACTGTCCCTGTAACCTTTGGTTTTTTCAGTGAATATCTAAGGTTTTTTTTTGTAATCTCTTTCCTAACTATACCAGCCCTCTAACCTTTGTTTATAATTTTTTTATTTTTTTATAACTCTTTTTATTGCAAAAATAAACTTGCTGGTCATTACACACAGGGATTCATAGTTAGTACAGCGTTGCATCCACAGATTCTTATACAAATATACCTCGTCCGATGTCATAGCACACAAGACGGTATCAATATATAAATCATTACGGCGTTAACGGTTCATCAAGGGAGGGGATCAAGGGAGGTTCACACAGGTTTTCGCGGTACTCATTCCATTTTGACCAAATTGCTACCCATTTCCGGGGACAACCCCGGGCCACATAGACTGTCTTCTTTTGCAGCATGCACCAGTCCATGTCTTTCTTCCATGCACTTAGCATTGGAGGTGTTCCCGCTCTCCATAGGTGTGCTATATTGCGTTTTGCAATTACCTGTCCAAACCTCGCCCATATTTTGCCTTTTGCGGACAAGTCTGTGGGCTCCCAGATGTTTAAGATGCACCTTTTACGTTTGGATCGCAAGTCCACCCCCCAGACATTGCACATATAGTTGGGCACCCGCTTCCAATAGGCTTGTAGTAGAGGGCACTCCCAAAGTATGTGGAGGAACATCCCCACCTCCCCACACTGTCTCCTACAAAGCCCATCCACACTCCTACCCATCAATACTAGGCGTGTACCAGAGATGGAAACTCGGTGTAATATTTTTAGTTGTATCAGTCGCAATTTTGCCAAAATCGACACTTCTCTGGGGGAGGAAAGTGCCTCTCTCCATTCTTCGTCATCAATCTCAAGACCGTTAGTCTCCCACTTTCTCCTAAGTGCAAGCAAGGGGTCAGGGGTGTGATGTATAAGTTGTTTTATATGTGAGGGAGATAGCCCTCTCCTGTAGATGGCCGTCAAGCAGTCTGTCCTCTGGTGGAAGACTCCGGGAGCGTCGTTCCGGGTGGAATGTTAGACTGGAGTGAGTGTCTGATCTGTATGTATCGAAAGTATTCCGTTTGCGCTAAGTCGTATGTTTGCTGTAGTGATGCAAATGTCACCATACCATTGGGTCCCCATAGGTCTTTTATATGGGAGATCCCTATCAGGTCCCAGTTGCGAAACCCTTTTTGTACCACCCTGTGTACTCAACCTTTCAGAGACCCAGAGCGGGGTAGCCAAAGTGAGTTTGTCAGCCCATACTAGTTTGAGTCTCACAATATGCCAGAGTTGGACAGAGTGCCTTTGTAGGTCCTGTGAGGGGATATTTGTTAGGTCTAGAGTAGAGCGCAGCCTCAAAGTTCCCCCCCGGGACGAGCCACCTGTCCATCCCGTACCCGGGATCATCCCCACCACTATATGTTTCCTGGTTTATGGCTGAAAGGTGCGCTGCCCAGTAGAATTTTTGAATGTCTGGAAGTTCTATACCCCCATCGTACCACCCCAGTGTCAGCTTCTGGAGCGATATGCGTGGCGTTTCGGCCCACAACAGGTCCCTCTGAGGGGCCTCAATATCTGCAAAAAACTTTTGTGGGACTAAATCTGGGTAGTTTTGGAAGGCATATAAAAGATGCGGAAGCGTCATCATCTTGAAAAGAGCTGCCCGACCCAGTACGGACAACGGGAGCCTCTTCCAAATGGCGGTGTCCCTTTTGAACCTTTGCAGAGGTGGTAAGAGATTTCTCTTGTATCGCGTTGTTACGTCCATGGAGATAAAGATTCCAAGGTACTTGAACCCCTCTTTGACATCTTGATCGGGCAATCGCGCGGTATTGAATGAGGGGCGCCATGTAGGATGTACAGCACTGATTTCCCCAAGTTGATACTGTAACCTGAGTTTCTCCCAAAACTGGTGAAAATGTCTAGGGCAACTCTAAGGGATTTGGCGGAAGTGAGGTACAGAAGGATGTCATCCGCATAAAGCGAAATCCTAATGTCGGCCAAGAGCATGGAGGAATCCTCCTCTGACTGCTCCGACCCCCTGCTGTATACTCTTTTGAAATGTGCTGCAAACTCGCCTATTATCTCCTGAGGTTCAGTGAGGAGGACGCCCACCTCGGTCTGAAGCTAAGGCACCACCCTCTGCGCTCTCTGCTTTTTGTCTAACGAGTCTATTAATTTTCCCGCTTTGTCTCCTTGGTCATACAATCAGCCGTCCCAGTCTCTTGCTAGGTTTTTAGCGGCGTCGGTGGCTAGTTCCTTATATTTATCCGCTTTGAGCTGCATCTGATGTAGAGCCCCTGGATTCCCGTCAATATGTGCTGCCCCCTCTAAGGCGAGAAGATCAATCTCGATGGTAAGCATTTGTGTCTCCTTTTCTTTGTGCTGTCCGGCAATTATGGAGAGGGCTTCACCCCTCAGTACAGTTTTAAATGCTTCCCAGAGGACAGCAGGGAATTCCCCCGTCCCAACGTTTTCTCGGAAGTACTGGTCTATTGAGCGGGTGATCCTCTTCTTGGTCTCCGGACTGTGTAGGAACCAGGGGTTTATGGGTGCAACACAGCCTACCTTCTGTTCCCCAATAGTGAGGTGTGCGCAGATAGGGGAGTGGTCAGTTAAACCCTGCGCCAGATGTTTGATCTCTCGAATGGTAGTGTCATGCTGCAGAGGTGTGAGGATGTAGTCTATTCTAGAAAAAGTGTGGTGCGGTCCCGAGAAGAATGTGTACTGCTGTAGATTTGGATGGCGCATGCGCCACAGGTCAACTAATCCGAATGCCTCCAGGAGATTGGAGCGACCCATGTGCCCTGTCGCAATGTCTCGTAGTGGGTGCCTATCCAGTCTTCCCGATACTACTGCATTGAAGTCCCCCCCAATTTGAAGCTGCCCCTCAGGAAGGGAAAGGAGAAGTCTACCCAAATCATGATAGGACTGGGTTTGAAGACCCGGTGGGATATAAACTGTAACCAAGTTGAGTATGCGTCCCTCCTACCTCCCAGAGAGCACCACCTAGTGCCCCTGCGGGTCGATCTCCAAGTGCTCAATAACAAATGGAAAGTTACGGCGCAACAGAATGCCCACCCTGCGGGACCCCGAAGTGAAGCCGGCATGTGCCGCCAGTGTATAGCCCCATCTGTTGAGTGCGTGGCATGTGTTGCCAATAAGGTGCGTTTCTTGCAAGAGGACAACATCTGGGAGGTGGTGTTTAACAAATTGAAGAACTATACTCCTCTTGAACTTGTCCCCCAACCAGTTGACGTTCCAACTAAGGATTTTAAGACTTTTATCCCACCTTGTAGCCATCGCTGGAAGCTATCCTAGTACGCAATCTGTAGTTCCTGCAACACCACACCTGCCCACAAGTACATTTCCTACAAGACCAACTCAAGCCCTCACCCCCTCCCCCAGGCATTACCGAACATCAGTAAATAACAATGAAACTGTTTACCCCCGCCTCCCCCCACCCTGCTACCCTGCCACGTAGGTTAACAACGACCCACATCCCCAACTAGCAGAGCGCCTTTAGCCCAAACAAAAAAATAGGGAGAGAGAGAAAAACCCCTCCCCTCCCCCCAAAAACTATTAAGTGGGGAAATGCGCTGGCACCAACTCCAGCCACTAAACGCCTTTCCCCATACATGTAGTAGTTCATCAGGCAAATGCACACACATTGCAAATAAACCCAAATGGCACCATCAGGCCCATCCCGCCCCCCACCAAATGCATTTATCAATGTCCCATGGCCGGCCGGGCAGTCTGCCCATGAAGTGCAGATAATGAAAGTCAGGAAGCGTCTCCATACCCCTCCGTCTAGATCCATCCCGTTTTGGGCACAGAGAGCAGAGCGCCCTCCCGGCTGGCACCACCCCAGGAAGCCCATAACCCCAATAACATAGGAAAGAGTTATACATTACAGTACAGATTGCCGAGGTCGGAAAATGCAGTCTCTCCAAACAATGTGAGTCCACTAGCATCCCTGATTGCCGCCCATGTCAGGGCTTTGAGATCTCGATCACCATGAGCGCTGACTCCTTCTGTCGGTGTCCGATCTTCCATCCAGTGAGCCCGGTGACTTGGCCCGGGTGTCTCTCCACTCGTCACTTGTAGCTGTTGCCGACGTCTGCGATGCGCCTCTGTCTAGCCAGTTCTGCACCTCCGAAGGCACAGGGAAGGACATCATGTATTTAATACCTTTTCCCCGAAGCGCTGCTATTACTCCATCAAATGAGCGCCGGTCACGTTGCACTTTGAGCGTAAAATCAGGGAGAAACCTGACTGCCTGCAAGATGGCGTCCCGGTCTCTATAGTTGAGGATTTTTGCAATGCTGGTCTTCGGTGGTGCTCCTGGTTTGGGCTTGGGGATCGGTGCACGGTGTGCCCTCTCGATGGAGAACATAGTAGAGAACTGTTTCGGTTTCAAACAGTTGAGGATCGAATCTTCAAAGAAGAGGTCCACCCTAGGCCCTTCTGAACCTTCCGGAATGCCCACCACACGAATGTTATTCCGTCGGGCCCTCCCCTCCTGGTCCTCGAGCTACAAGGCTACCTGGCGGTGCTGGTGTACAAGTTTGTTAACCCTCTGCACGAGCTTCTTGGTGGAGGGCTGGACCTCCCGGATAACCGTCTCATTGGTCCTGGCCTTGTCCGACATCTTGTTGAGATTGGCACGTATAAGGTTCATCTCAATGGACATCTTGTCAATTTTCGTCTTGAGAGTGGTCCCTAGGGTTTGGATGGCTGCCATTATGGAAGCCAGGGAGGGCTCAGCCTACTTGTCTCTGGAGGACCACCTCGGCCATTTCCCATGCTTCCTTGGTCACTCAGGAAGGCCCATCTGGCAGTAGGCCACAGGAGCACAGGAAGGGGGTCCCACGCAGGCAGGGTCCTTCACAAATCAATTGATCCTGTGGCACAATGTGGCAGAGCTCACCCGCGGCCTCCAATGCGGCCTCCACTCAGCAGTAGTCCTCAGGCCTCGCAGGGCCTCACTGCAGGCCAGGAACACCTCCCTCCGCCGCACTTATGGTCGAGGCCCACTACGCGACCCTCCTGCAATCTTGCAGTAGGGTTGATGAGGGCACCGAGGTCCAGCCCCCCCCTGAGAGCAGGCGCCCCTGCTGGTCTCAGATTGGGGCCGTTCCACAGGTTGCAGAGATGAGCATCCTCCCGCCGGCCCACAGGCACTCCAGGCCGCTGCCTTGAGTACCGGGCCTGTTGCAATGACGGAGGTGTCTCAGGGCCTCCGAGCTTCCACCTCAGGTGCCACCCATGAAATGAGGCCGAGTCTTGCTGCGCAACCCCCTTCAAGCACTTGTGTTGAAGTTGGTGGGGGCATCGAGGCCCGGCTGCACCTCTGATAACAGGCACCGCCACAGGCCCCAACGCCGGGATGTTGCGTAGGCGGCCGACGGGCGCGCCCGCCACCCATCTCTCAGTCTCTCCCGGCTGCCGCCGCAAGCACCAGGTATGCCGCGTTAGCGGAGGCGTCCCAGAGCCTCCGGGGTTCAGACTCAGGTGCCACTTATGTTCTCGAGGGCATTCCCACTCCTCTGACGTGCAGCTTGCAGGATTTCAGACAGATTTTGGGGGAATTAGGGCTTCGCTCCGGCGGAGCTCCCTGTTAGGCCGCCATCTTCGCTGGAGCCAAGCCACGCTCCCCCTAACCTTTGTTTTTTCAATGAATTTCTAAGGTTTTTTAAATGCTAGTTCCTAACTATAACTTACCTGTAACCTTTGTTTTTTAGGGAATTTCCATGGTTTTGTAAGTAGCAATGGTCTTTGCAGAATGCTGTGGAAAGCGGGCACGGCCTCTCTATAGCCCCAGTGCTCTTAGAAATCCAGCTGAATAGGCCTTATAGAAAGTACCAGGAGGGCTTTTTGCTCCGCAAGGTCCTTTAGCATCCAAGACAACTTTATACCCCAGCCAGTAGTGTGCCGGGAGGCGTGTTTCCAGAGGGGTGAAGAAAGGAGGTGTGGCCTCAGAACATCTTTTAGCAAATTGACTATGTGGAACTTGCTGGAGGTAACAAGAGAGATACTTGGCCCCAAAACACACTCAATAGCCAAGGGGACTTCATCCCCCAACTAGTACTGTGCCAGGAGGCACGTTTGCATAGTGATGCAGAAAGGACATCCTTGATAATTCCAAAGGTAGTGACTGTATGATTCTAGATTCTATGTGCGCCATTGCCAAGAACAAACTGCGAATACCGGGTGTTTTTGACAAAGTGTAAAACACATATATAGACATATTTGACATGAAGTTTCAGTGTAGCTATTTAGTAGGATACCAATATAACTTTCCCCTTTGTATTCATTTATCGTAATAACTACATGGAAAAATAATTTTCGTTCTTCGCAGCAACACCGGAGGTCACAATGACATCAGTAGTCATGAATACAAATGAAAAAGTGTAAAACAGACATATAGATATATTTTATTCAAAGTTTGAGTCTAGCTGTTTAGTAACATATTGGTTTAACTTTATTTTAACAACATTTTTAAAAAAAACCATTTAAAATAAATAACTTTCAACATCTAAACACATGAACACAACATAACTTCCAAACAAACATCAAACTATCCATTTTTAACCAAACGTATGGGGAATAAAAAAAAACTGCTGCAAAACTAGTGCAAGGCACAATGTCTGACAAGACCCTCTCTAGAGAAATGAACAACAAATATTCACGTAGGACGACTTCCATCTAATACTATTTTAAAACCAATTATAAAAAATGTTTCCAACTGGCGATCCACTAGAGGGAAGCTGGACGACCATCTACATCTGTGGCAGCAGCAACAATACCCAGCCAGAATGTCCCTTTAGAGGTACCAACTACTACAACAGATATTGCTTCACAATTTTCAAGAATGGCCACGTATTGCATGGACTGTAGTGTTGTTATTACAGCTGGTGAGCAGTGAGTTACAGCTATTCACAATGTTGCCAAAAATCATACATGTTATTTTTCCCCCTTTTATATTTCTTGCACATTCATAACAGAAGTTCATAGTGAGCAGCAAGAAGGCAGCACAACACTGAAAGACCTTCGACTTCAATATCAGGACAATAACACCGAAGCAGATAGTCTATTGAAAAGTCCAATATCAACTTCAAGATTTGGATCAACAGTTTTCCATGATGGCATCATACAGTATGGATTGTGGAGTTGGTGTTACTGCTGGAGAGTAGTCCATAACGGCCATTCACAATGCTGGAAAGAATAATAAATGTTGATTTGTTTTTATTATTGACCGTCATACTTTTTCTACATTAGCAGGCATTTTATTATCTTACAAAATGGGTATTTTATATGTGTGTGTTGTTTCTTTTATTATCTTCCAATTTATTGTAAGACTACTTTCATATAACTTGCCATATAGACAGGTCAAACCATCCCTCTACAAATAAATACACATGTAATGTTTGCCAGTTATCATAATTTAGTTTTTCAACTTTCTATTTTTTAATTTAAATCAACAGTCTGTGTTTAAATCTTCTAGTAAGTGCATCAACAACAAATAAAAACATACTCTGTTTTTTACAGAACACTGTGTTAAATTTTGCAATTTCTTTTTTAAAACTATCAACTGTAATATATTTGTCTTGTTCTGCAACTCCTCTTCTTAACAACTCCTCATTTTCCCTAGAATCCTGCTCAGGACCGAAGAAACAAAACTGCACATCACCTCAAACCTTTTTTACATCTGTGACACTACCATGCAAAAGGTCTCTACTTATTTCTCCTAAACATAAAGCAGGAATTTCCTCATAATACAATCACCTACCTAAAGGTCACGTTGTTGAGTGGTATAATTTTTTTTGTGTTTTAAAATTCACCTTGGAGAGATACGTAGGAATTTCCTAAATATATCAATGGATTGCTGTCTGATACTAGAAACACTACTACAATTCAATTTGTTTACAGTACCCTGACTACGCCTTTCTTGTACCTCTTCTGCAATAACTTCTTCTACATTTCTAGGTACCATCACCTCTTTTGCTATAGGACTACCATTCTTCATTTCATAACATCGTCCTCTTCAGTCAATAGCATGAACTAATTTCTTATCCTGGACATAGCTTTTTGTCATTAACCCCTTCCATGCTCATGACGGAACGGTTCCGTCATGAGCCACGGTTGAGCTGTGCTCATGACGGAACCGTTCCGTCATGAGCCCGCCCGCGCTCGAACCCTTCAGCACCGCGGCGGAATTCGCCCAGCGCTGAAGGGGTTAAAGAAAGCCTATGTGCAAGAAGTACGTATCCATTGTCTACTAAAAACTGTACAACAGTTATTTTCATTCATTAGTCCTTTCTTCTGATTTTGCCTCCTCATGCTAAACACTATTTGTCAAGAATTGTCATTCTATTTAGAATCAAAATGAAAAGCTTCCTCTTCAAAGCAAAGGCCTAATCAACTACTCTTTCAACTCGTTCTTTCTGTTTTATTGCACCTCTCATTCTTCTACACTTATTTAAATGTAACTCTAAGTTTACAAGGCTATAACTATGCAATCATTATAACATTTGTGCAGAACATATGCAGCCATCTAAACACCTACTTACAACCTATGCAGTCATTGAAATACTGAGGCATACGTGTGCACTGATGAAACACTCAGACTCTATTCATGCACATCACATGAGTGCATGAGTAGATCTTGAGTGTTTACATTGCTTCTCTACTGAGTGTGCACATGAATCAGTAAGTTTATAAAAATAGAAGACAACATTTTGAAATTTTTCAAAGCACAAAACCTTTTCTAAATGGCATACCTACATCATTTCTCAAATACTTATTCTGCTTCTAAAACATATATTTAGCATATCTCAAATGAAA
Organism: Triturus cristatus; assembly: GCF_964204655.1. Lineage (NCBI taxonomy): Eukaryota > Metazoa > Chordata > Amphibia > Caudata > Salamandridae > Triturus > Triturus cristatus. Next base: position 626,673,820 of record NC_140580.1, on the reverse strand, counting down.
GTTACACTCAAAATAAACCTAGCAAAAGAACTTCTGGGGCCTTTAGCAATTTTAATCCTTCTCAATTTTAAACAAAGCATGTTTAAAGAAAAACACAACCCTCACTATATACATGAAATTTCCATCAGCCTTAATCAACATAGCTCTCCATGTAAACATATATGCAATTTCTTAATAGATGTACACCTTCAAGCCATCTTTCCCAAAATATATACCTATTTGCATCTTTAGCAAACTCAAAAGTCCCACTGTATAAATAGCTATGTAAAAGCACAAAAACGATATCTCACCTTCTAAGCATATGCAAAGTGGTCATATAAGTTATAAACCACATTGACAAACACTTCCCAAAATGCACCTAACAAGTATTGCTTCTTTCTAATTCATATACACACAGACAACATGTTTTCATCTTTTTATTTCTTACCACACTATTCCTGTTTAATAATGTTACTAAAAGTTCCACAACTCCCAGAATGTAAATGACAGATATCTCTATTCTGCACATGATGTTTAGACATTTAACACATTATTAATTACTCATTGCAACTTTCCAAAAACAATACTGTTATTTTTCAATAAAATACACAATGTAATAAACAGGCAGTAATTCATTTTTCTCTTACTTCCTAAAACATTCACCACTAACCTCTCAAACACATACCCTCTAATAGATATAGTTAAACTCATATATTTGTTCTTATCTCTGTAATAAGCCTTTTAATCAAACTACTATAAACATCTTCATAATGTACATTTTTAGAATAATTACAAAGTTATATACATACCATTGAATTCAGTTTGTAGATTATATTTCTGGATAGTTTAGAGATTCTTAAGACGTGTAAAAACTAAGCACAAGAACTGTACTCCACTCTCATACAAAGCAAGTCTAAAATGGCATCCTCTTCAACTTTCCACTCTATCATCATGAGAAAGGCAGCAAATAAAATCATGTCTTTCATTTTAGAATACTGCATTTCCACTTGTGAATGGTTAGTATCTGTTAAACATTTCCCTTTCTTTCAAAACAAGGTTCCCATTGGCATGTTTTTATGATCATCGCAGAATAATCGGGAAAAAAACGCTAGTTCAAACCAATATCTAGCTTCATTTTCTGAAATTCAAATACTACACACCAGTATATTACATAGTCCTGACTTGGAAATTAAAGCTTGGCATTACTTACATTGAGTCATCACTCCACAACTCCCCCCCCCCAAAAAAAATCTTTTCTTTAACAACCTCCCCCTATACAGTCTTAGCTCAGTGTACCTTGCAACCTAGTGGGACCAGTAGGTCACAAGTTCACAGCACATTCTAGAAGTAACATGCTACTTCCAAATGAGATACAGTACTTCCAAATGAGATGCAACAGGTGTGGTTTACTCCACAGATTCAAAAACATATCAATTTATTGAATTACATTTCTTTTTAAAACAATAGCCAATAATAAGACTTCTGCCTGAGCCTTCCAACATACTACCTAATTTTATTCACTTTCATGCTGCCAGCATCCAGTGAAATATATATAAACTTTTTTTTTTAAACCCTCCATTTTAACTTATTTTCCTTTAAAAACTACCTCATTCAGCTCAAGCCTTCTCCTGACAACTATTGCTACTTCACTTCAAAATGCTTAGAGTATGGATTGTGGGCCACAGCTATATCTATTGGGCTAAAGAGGCTGCAAAATAGAGAGGTATTGACTGGGACTTGGGTTTGCCAAATGTGCAGATTACTTTGCTTGGCCTGAGCGAGTTAAAGTTTCATCAGTTGCTGGTTTTGGTAAAGTCCATTGTGGATTCCCAAACTCCACACCTCATGATTGTGCACTGTGGTGGCAACGATCTAGGCACATTGACTGGGTTAGGGCTGGAAATCCTAATTAAAGATAACTTTGCAGAACTGATGTCACTTTTCCCTCACACTTTCTTGGTGTACTCTAATATATGCCAAAGACAGAAATGGAAGTGGCCAAATCAGTTCTGTCCACAGATTGACAAATCCAGGAAACATGTTCATAAAACTGTTTCTGCATTCCTCAGAGACCATCTTATGGGCTGTATCTATAGCAAAATTCTGCATTTTGACATGCATAGAATTTATAGAAATGATGGTGTGCACTATGCAGATGAAGGCAATAGGGTGTTTCTAAGTAACCTGAAACTCTGCATCCAGTCTTATGTGTAGCAGCCATATACACACAACCATCACAATGGCTCTTGTCAGAGCCACCCTAGTACCCAAAATATGGTGACGTTTTTTCTAAAGGTTTTTTTTCCTTAGTTGTTGGGGATCTATGTGACGACGTTGAAATCCCTGCGGACACATTGCGAAAACGGAAAACAAAAGCAAACATTCAATGACCACCAACATACCCAAAAATAATATGTAAAATAATCCTTTCTGATCATTGCCCTACCCACATTACTATATACATACTTCTTTCTTAGCATGTTCAAACTCACATTTTTGTACTACGTTTCTTTCAAAACCATCTTCCAGACCTATGTCCCGTATTCGCAACATCGCTAGAGGTTTATTTCTGTACATTTCAAACTCATGTTTTTGTGTGCTTTTCTAGAACAACCATCTCTAAATTCTATTTTCTGTTTTTCCTGTGACTCCGGAAATTGCAATGATGTCCCTCCGCACAATCCCCGCGGGTACTTGGCGAAAGTGGAAAGCAAAAAGCAGGATCTCAATAGCCACCACCAGATTAAATAACTATCACTATGTAATTAATTGTAACCATCACATTAGATAACTCACTATATAAATAACTCTATAAAAACACTTATCAGAAACTCAATATCTCCATAAGAATGCGCATTAATGATTCATCAATCTTCATGATGATGTTGTTATTCACAACGTCCCCGCTACAGTACATGGGTGGCTGCTCTACCAGTTGCAGGGTTGTCACAAATATCGCACATGAATAAAAAATACATTTTGGACACATTACTTGCGTCACTAACACATCCATTTCTCAACCATGGGGTCAGAGTATCTCCACCCTGACCCCTTATTTGGGCTTACACACTCTTGTTCAGCCCTGGGAACCGTTCCTGATAAATAAAATGGCGGCTGCAACTTTCTATTCAGGTTGCGTCCAGCCAATCAGAGCATTCCCGTTGGCACTTGTATCCACAATTCATTGTAAAACCACTGTGAAATATCCATTGCCATAGATATCATTATAATTTTAAACTTAAATTTCTCAAAAACTACTGAACAGATTTACACCAAATAAGCAAAAGTCACTTCCTTGAACTGACATCTACCTCTCTGCTAAATTTGGTGTTAAGTCCGTTCAGCTGCTCAGGCTCTAGAGGTAGCTGAAGATTCCTATGGGAATTAACATTACAAACGCAACCTTATTTTGTGCCCCAAATTCTCAGTCCCCTCTGCACAGATCACACCCAAACTTTCCCAATCAATAGTACTTACCGTGACTCATTTTTGGGAAAATTTCCTGCAGATTGGTCAAACAACACCAAAGTTATAGCCAAGTCAGAAAATGCTTCTTCTTTGGGAACTAGGTCCTAAATATAACTACGTAAAGGATATATATACATATATATATATGTGATATACTGACCATGTCATGAGTGATGCAACATGTGATGTCATCAGTAGTGCATTGCGGGTAGGGGTGGGTGGAATTTGCGAAATTAACTTTCACAAATTATCGCGAAAATGCTAAAAATCTCCACAAACACGCCGGAAATATCACGAAGACGCGGAAGTTTTTTTCCCGCCTGTTCGCGGTAATTTTTGCGTGATCGCGGGTCACCAACTTACCCATGCGGTTGCTCACGGGCGTGGCCATCTTGTTTTCACTTGTCCCGCCCTCTCGCGATGCTTACTTCCTGTTCCGGGTCTCGCAATACATGTTCGTGCCCGTTCGCGGTAGATGTTTCCTGTTTGCGACCACTTTTACTTGATCGCGTTGCTTTTTGCTTGCTCGGGGAGAAAATATCATGCGAACTTGCGCACGTGGTCGCAATGGGCGCGGCCATCTGGTTTTTCACTCTATTGCATGGTTCTGGGGCCTGATTTTGAATCCTCCCTACATCTTTTCAATCCTTTGCTTAAACCCACTTTTTTTTATCTTTCTTATTTATTATTTCTCTAACTATTTTCCTGCTTCAATATTTTTCTCTTTCTTTTGCCTTCTATTATTTATTTCCTTTACTTCTTTAATTTTATTACCTTTTCTCACCCCAGAACCATGTCTAAGGGTAGGGCTGGTCGCCGTCGCAGCCAGAGCCGCGACCGCCTTCCTTGCGGAAGGCGGCTCCCACAAGGGGTGCAGGCACGGGCCTTATTTGGGGAGGTGGAGTTGGCTGCACTGATTTTCTTTGTGCAGCGCCACCTCCCCTCAACCCTGTTAGCAGGTGGCAGGCCTGGGTCCGGGTACGGCCTCCGGGAGTGTTGGCAGCAGTGGGGGAAGGTGCGCCGGGCAGTGTCACGCTTCTCTGGGGTCCGGCGCACCCAGGCGCTGCTGACGCACCGGTGGTCCGACATCCTGGACCGTGAGCAGGACCTGCTGGACCTGCTAGGAGTGGAGGTCCCGGGGCTTGGTGAGTAACTATTTAATTATTACTACTTTGTGTCTGTTCATCTGCTCTGTGTTATATATTGCGAATATCTTTTTTTTCTTCCAACCAGCTAGAATGTTGGTGCTTACATTCCAGGTTAATTACGTTTAAAAGTCTTCTGTGATTATGACACAGGTGCTCTTCTGCGCTACTACTAATCTTACTTGTTTGCAACTTTGCGTTTGCTCTCGCGTAGCGTGATTCTGTACGAGTTTATTTTAGAGAAATTAACTTACGTAATGCTACAGTGACTCTAGTCCACTCCTTACTTTGTCCTGTCACTAATAGATAGGGGCGGATTGATACTTAGGTTTAGGTACTTTGTATGAGTTTCTAATTTGTTAGTGGTATGCGTGATGCCCCCTCAGTTACGTGACGTGCTGCTAGTACGGCAGTCTTTATTAGAACCTTTTCTAGTTTGTTCAATGAGTGGTGGTAATTGGCTTAGCACTAGCAGAACATCAGCATCAATCAATCAACCCAAAATTTGGTGCATACAAAAAATTTAGTCATGTGTCCTCCATTTGACCATATGCATTGTTGAGGAATAAAAGAAGTGGAAATGCATACTTAATGTACAATTGGCATGCCTGGAATAGGTGGGCTAGGTTGGGTGGTACGTCGTACTTAGGCTTAGTTGATTGTAACTTAGTATTCTGAAATCAGAATGGAAGACTGGATTACTGTTGATAAATAGTAACTTAAGAAGTCGATCCGCGGATCCCCCAATACTACTTGTTGACCAGATGAGATCGGTCAATTTAGTTATTGCAATTGTTGTTTACATAAGTGTTTTTTGACCGTTGTTGAAAAATAGTGTATTTGTTTGACACCATCCATCAATGTTTGTCTCTTTCTTATATCTTTCCTGTTCATCAGCACCCAGGGGCAGACAGACAGGGAGTGGGGAGTCGGCGAGACAACAGTCCGAACAGCACCACCAGGAGGACACCAATGACGGCTCCTCTGCTGGCCCCAGTAAGTCTTCTTGTTTTTAATAATATTTCTTATTCCATAACTTTTACTGCACCATATTTTTCACGAACTATTGTTTGTTTCCAAATGCTATTTTTTTTACCAACAATTATCCTTCGATCTGTACGGTTTCAAAAATCTTATCCCTGCCTCTGCTATGACGACTCTCAGTACGACTACTACTATCAGTCTGTCTGTACTGTAGTAGCTAAGCTTGCCCAGTTGGCCAGTGCCACTCTTTATGTGAAAGGTTGTAATATAAAACTCATATTCACCAGTAGCTCTAGCCATTGAGTCCAATCCTTTGGGTCGTCCTCTTGTACTACTTCTAGTCTTATTGATCTTGAGTCTTTGTTAATCTTGAGGCTTTGAAAATTCACAGCAACAAAATCCCAACCAGATTTATTACTATTTTGATAGGATAGCCTATAGGACATACTGCTACTGTTGTAGGGAACTTGCACATACACAGACCTTTGCACAAGAGAATAGGATGTTGGTGATGGTAGTTTGGACCTTCCTCACTCACCTCAATCAGAAATTCAGAACCCACCACAATCCCCTGCTCGATTATAGTACTGTCTTGTCATAACTATTATGTCTCCGAACCCTCCCCCCAAGATACCCAACAAGTACACAACCCAGAACATAACACACCCAACCTATCAGTCGTGGAAGGAATGCACATGCACACTCTTACTTTAATTTGCTCACTCGTTTAAGTTAGTCCACACCAAATACCACCAAGTCTATGTACATTCAAAATGTTTATTTTAAATTGAGAAGCTCTGTACATTGTCCTATTATAAAATGCAGCACCAACCGGAAAATCAATAACATTAAAACAATAAACATTGTTACACTTACTTACAGTTGGGAATTAAATCATGATAACTGAATAGTGGTGGAAGGCAGCACCACCATCCCCTAGGAATTTAGTTTATATACATTTATAATTGAAGATGTGAGTGAAGGGACCCATCACCTTAGAAGAACCTAGTACTGGTAGTTGTTGCATCATTCAGAAGCTCTGCAAAGCTCTGGTTCGTAGAAGGGAATCTTCCGTCTGTAATGCGAAATATGAAATGGTGCGCGTTAGTATATTGCAACTTTCAAGCATTTCTTAGCCGTGCCAAAAAGTGTAGCATTTATTGATAAGCAATATGGACTAACAGTACACCAGTACTTCCTAAAAAAGTGGCTTGTTAATTTTTTTGTTGAATGCTTGTACGCAGCGCGTAGACTAGACAGTAGCAGTGTGAGGCAGGTCATGTGGGCTCAAAGGTGTCTTATGCAAAAAGCTGCAAGGTAACGTCACGTGCAAAAATAAAAGAGACAAAGGTAAAATGGTTGCATGGCTCGGGCTAACTAAGCAAAGGCTAGAATGACCATATATAACTATTAGTGTCTACTTACCTGATTTGTACTAGTGATGTATGTTAGTATTAACTCATTTTTCAACCTTGCTACTGATCAATAGGGGGGATGTGTATATGACGCCTAATAAATGTGTAATGTTTTCTAGGCGCACTACCAACCACCATTGCCGGGGCCAGCGAAGGCGACGCAGAGGGAGAAGATGCAGCAGTTGCTGCAGATACCAACGGAGCGGTAGGGGGAGTGGCAGCACCAGTGGCGGGCGGTGGTAAGTTAGATTCATAATCCTTAACTATTGTTGAACTTGACAGTACACTCACTGCAAGGGTGTACTGTATGTATATGTATACTGTACTGTTGAGACTTAGGGCCCCTCCCGCCATCCCTGTAGAAAAGAGTCAGACCCCCACATGTCGACCAGGCGGAAAAGGGTTCAATATGGCGGTGGTGTCTCTCTGAACACACCGCCAGCCATATAATCTGCATTTTGGAATGCCTTTGCGTGGCGGCATTGCCGTCCAACACGGAAAGGCATGCAGAAATTGCAGAGTATGCTTGGGGGCCCCCATGGAGGGTACCTACCTATGCTGTGGTAGCCCCCTGCCTCTCAAAGCAAAATGTGACAGGCTACGTGCGGGGCCCGTCATTTGTGCTTGGAAAAGCACCGCAACATGTATTTTTAGCATTGCTTTCGGCACCGCCAACCAGAATGTAAAAAAAAGGATGCGCCCGCCACTGTGCCGGTCGCATCATCCTAATTAATTGTCCCCACGGGACCCCCACCCTTTTTAGTGTGTTCTGTAGAAAGTTGATTAGTGGCAGTGCACAATTACATAAATTCATGCCCAACAAACACAACAAAATCATTCAGTCTACGACTCTGCGTCCAATGCATGGCATCAATCATTACCTGTTCCATCTTATTTTCAGTTAATGGCCAGTCTCTCTCGGCTCTGAAAGGAGGATAGCTATAGTAGTCATCTGATTCATGCTCCACTTCTTTTGGCAGGACTAGGAAAGTTTGAATTTGTTCTTGTAGTATTTTACCATCATCCAATCATCATTCATGAGGGCAATGGATTTGGGCGGGAGATTCAGTATGATGGAGCGGAGGAGCTGGATTCGGAGGACTGTACTGTCAAATTGCAGACACCTGAAAATTGTATATTAAATAAGAAGAGTAGAAGACGGTGGTAATGGATTTGTTGTGATTCACAAGTTTGTAACCGAAACGACAGACACACAAATAAAGGTGGGAAAAAAGGGAGGAAGACTGTAAGTGCAAGCCTAATTGTCAGGGAAGTATAGCTCGCCCTCAAACTCTGGGGGGTCAGCCAGTAGTAGGTAATAATCATCATGTGACACACTACTTCCGACACCTGAGCCACTGTCCTCATCTTCCTCCATTGCTTCATGTATCGTGTAATTGGGTGGTATGAAGTGCTGATTCATTTTGATCATTGTTAACCTCTCCACGTTTTTGGGCGAGAGACTGGTCCTTCTCAATGTTACAATGGAACCAGCAGCACTGAAAACACGTTCGGAAGAGATACGTGCGACAGGGCAAGCCAGATAGCTTATCGCCAGCCTGCTGAGCTGTGGCAATTCAGACCTTTTCCTATACCAATACTGCAATGGGTTTTGATCAATGTACACCTCTGTTGGGTCGTCCAGATAGGCCTGGACCATCTGCTCAATGTGTAGGGTTGCTGCTGGTAAGCTTTCGTGCTCTTTTCTCTGTGCATCAGCACTGTGCTTATTAATGCCTAACTTTACATACCAATCGTGTAATGATTCTACTCGGCCTAATGATCCAGTTATTGTTTCTGTGGTCGATAGTGATGGTGAGTGTTGTGATCCAAACGCAGTGCCCTCAGCCGACGAAGTTGCACTTGATCCTGCATGGCCTGCTGCAGTACTTCTTGTGGGTTGATCTTGCGGGCTTTTAATTAGCAGCCGTTCGTTTTCCAACTTACTGGCTGCTTCAGCTATACAAGTTTTGTAGCGGGCAACATCAATCTCGGAAAAAGCAAAGAATGTCTTCAGTCCAAATTTTGCACGTGTATCCAGAATTGTGGCACAAAAGCGCTGGGATAAGCTCTCCACCAAGTCATGGGCTTGCCTTTTGTCCTCTACACCTTTGTATGATTCAGACACATTATTCAGCTGATGCTCTAGCATTTACAATAATGGGATAGCTTGGCCCATTGTACAGTCCTCCTTGCTGACTTCACGTGTGAAGACCTCAAAAGGACAAAGCATCTCAGCCAGGCATTTAATTAGGCTCCATTGCTCCATCTCAAGGTTCATGCCTTTAACAGTAGCATCCCCTCTTCTTTTCCAGACATATTCATGGAGTGACCTGTACTGCTCATACAGACGATCAAGCATGTAATACGTTGAGTTACAATGTGTTGCCACCTCCTGGATGAGTGCCTTGACTGGCATCCTATGTTCATGTTGGATGATCCTCAGCTGCTTCCGAGCGTTAAAAGAATGGCTGAAATGAGTGCATATTCTTTGGCAGATGGCCAGTAAATTGCTGACTATGGGTTCTTTTTTTCAGAAAGTATTGAACTATAATGTTTATGCAGTGCACCAAACACGGAACCCTGGAATAGGAACCAAGTTCCATGGCCTTAAGTACATTACTGCCATTGTCTGTGGCAACAAAACCAATACCAAGCCCTCTTGGCCGCAGCCATTCCAAAACCTTGCTGCGAAACTCATGTAAAATGTTTTCAGCTGTATGAGATTTCTCCATGGTGAACATGGCTACAGTTGCATGTTTCCGAGTACCTTCAAAAATCGCAGCTGTGCCAACAGCATCTTGTGCAGATAGCTTATCTCTAACCCCCACAAAAGAGATCCAGTGTGCAGTGATGCACATGTAATCTGTGGCTTGGCAACTGGTCCACATTTCTGTTGTCAGGTGGATATTGTGAATAGCACTCTGCTGCAAAGCTTGTCCAACCAATTCCAGCACATCATGATGTAGTGCCGGAACAGCAATTCTTGTGAAATAGGACCGGCTGGGAACCTTCCATTTAGGGCAGATGGCAGACACAAATTCAAGGAAACCCACCCCTTCCACAAATGAAAAAGGAAGAAGGTCCAGCGGTAACATTTTAGCCAGCTTCGCATTGTACAACCGTGCCATTGGGTGGTTGCGTTGGAACTGCCCCTCCAACCTAAACATGCTCTCAATGGTAGGCTGGATTACTTTCCTTTGTGGTGCTGCTTTCATTAACCCACTAAGGCTCAATGACACAGATTGTCTCATTGCGGTACACGGTCGCCTTGGTGTCTCAGCCTGACTCAGAGTATGGCTCTTACTGCGGTGCCACTCTGATGTTACTGAGGAGGATGTGGGCGTTACTACTGCACTACTGGGGACAGGGCTGGAAATGCCTCCCTTTTCTTCACCTTCCACCTCAATAATATTGCTCCCTGATTCTTCCTGACCAACTTCAATGGGTTGAGTTTTTCTACTTTCTTTTAACTGAAGTAGGTGATCCTCCCACACGATAGTGTGGTGTATTATGAGATGACTTGCTTGTCCTCCGGTACCATAGTTTGTACTAAGCTTACCACGCCGAACACCTTGCCGACAAATTGAGCATATAGCAACGTTCTCCTCCTTGGCGCTAACAGAAAAGAAGTCCCAAACTGGGGTGGAGAACTTTCTGGCACTGCTGGATGTGCCACTTTAAATACCAGATGAACTGGAGAGTGTGCTTGAAATGTGACCCTGTGCACCTAGACTGTGACTTTTACTACCACTACCTACTGAGTTGGTTGAAACAGGATGTAGGTCCCTGCTGGGCCTTGGAAAATATGGCAGCTGGAGGTAGTGGTAGTGTAACCTGTGTTGGTGATATCCGTGCTACATCCCGCTCAGTAGCAGCCTTTCTGGATAGGGTGAGAATGTTGGTCTCCAATCCCTTTGGGGCGGGAGCAATGTACGTGATGACTGGCTCGTCTTCATCAACATCATCACCCCCCTCTTCTACATCTACCTCCATAACTCTAAGTTTTTCTGGGACCTTCCTTTTCAGAAGCATTGTCTTGTGGCGTATATCACTCTCAGACTGAGCTGGTGGGAGCCAAGTGGCATCACGATCATCAGAAGCGGAGCTTGAAGAAGAAGATGATGGACTAAGCCTCCTTTTCCTTGCTGGTGGTCTGGAAGACAATAGATCTTCTGAAACAGTGGTTTGACTTTGCTCCACTTTGTCTTCAGGAAGCTCGATTTCCTGAAATGCCCCTACGTCAGGAGCAACAACTACTATGGTGGGCTGTTGCGACCGCTGCTGTTCTTATTGCGGCCGCTGCAGTTCTTGTTGTGGCTGCTGCTGTTCTTGTTGCGGCTGCTGCTGTTCTTGTTGTGGCTGCTGCTGTTCTTGTTGCGGCTGCTGCTGTTCTTGTTTCGGCTGCACACTTATCTGCTGAGTTTGCGCCTGCATTGAACTTGATTGTGTACTACTTTGCGGTAATGACATTTCTTCAACATCGCTGCTCGTTAGTAGACTGGCTACCTCTGCGACACTAAAGCCCTTGAGCCTAGGTTGGTGGGGTTGGACCGCTGTGCTGCTCCCAGCTTGGTTCCCGGACAACGCTGCTGCAGGCGTAACTTTTTTGGTGCCAAAAAAAACATTGGCCGGCACACCACCAGTCGTGGTTAATGGCACTTCCTTTTTCTGTTCCTTCTTCTCACCGGCAACTTTCTTGGTACTGGACCTGGTACCTTTCTTTGGGGCCATCTTCTTCAGATGTCAGGCAGGATGCAGATGCACAACAAGTTCTGGTCACACGTGGATGTGATGCGCAGCAGAACTTCTGTCTGGCTGGCAGTACAACGGGTAGCCGGGTGATGCTGATGACACCTCCTCCTCTGTTTTTTGTGCACCTAAAAGCAAATAAGCCAGGAGAAGAACATCAGTGAAATGTTGCATTTGTTTTTGTGGTTCAGTTACTTAGTACTGTACTAGTGCAAACAAAAGATATAGTCTAGCCATTTATGACTTTTTTTTTAACAAGAGGTATGTTATACTACTGTGTACACACTACACTCTCAGGAAGGATAGGAAAGTTAATAATAACCACCAAAATAAAAATGTAAGGGGGTGGACCCTATTTTCCATTAAATTATTTGAGCATCTCAGCATCCATGGAGCTGCTGCTGGCCAAGGGGGTGGATGGATGGAAGCAGTAAGCCAAATAGCCAATAGGAAAACCATGCAGGCCTATGGCAAAAGCAGGACACTAATAACTCCCAGTCGAAACATAAAAAAAGGCCACCAGCCACATGGACACTCACAAATCACAAACAAGCAGGGGGCCTGAGAAACATCAGGAGCTGACAAAAGGACTATAAAAGCCAGGTAAAGGATGCATGCTAAAGCACACTGCTCTGTCTTTTTAATGCAACAAAATGGAAATACAAATATTCAAAGGCCCCAAAAAGGTCTGCAGGGTGCATGCATTGCACACCAACACACCAGACACATACAACAAAAGCATGTCTTTAAGACAACCAACATCAGAAAGGCCACCCCAAAAAACACACTTCCCCAACTCAATCCAATGCCATCCATGCCATAAATGATGTCCAAATTCAACAGACCACACATAAAACACTTGATTAATAAAGCTGTGGCTACCTGCTCTGATCCTAGTGGATGAAAGCAGGGCTGTTGGCAGACAGGGCCAGGCAAGCTTGCAGGCCTAGGCTTCAAAATGGCCACCAGCCACATGGCCAGGCCCAACAACATCAGAAAGCCCACCCCAAAACACACTTCCCCAACTCAATCCAATGCCATCCATGCCCTAAATGATGCCTAAATTCAACAGACCACACAGAAAAAACTTGATTAATAAAGCTGTGGCTACCTGCTCTGATCCTAGTGGATGAAAAAGCATTCCTGTTGGCAGACAAGGCCAGGCAAGCTTGCAGGCCTAGGCTTCAAAATGGCCACCAGCCACATGGCCAGGCCCAACAACATCAGAAAGCCCACCCCAAAAAACACACTTCCCCAACCCAATCCATGCCCTAAATGATGCCTAAATTCAACAGACCACACAGAAAACACTTGATTAATAAAGCTGTGGCTACCTGCTCTGATCCTAGTGGATGAAAAAGCAGGCCTGTTGGCAGACAAGGCCAGGCAAGCTTGCAGGCCTAGGCTTCAAAACGGCCACCAGCCACATGGCCAGGCCCAACAACATCAGAAAGCCCACCCCAAAAAAACACACTTCCCCAACTCAATCCAATGCCATCCATGCCCTAAATGATGTCCAAATTCAACAGACCACACAGAAAACACTTGATTAATAAAGCTGTGGCTACCTGCTCTGATCCTAGTGGATGAAAGCAGGGCTGTTGGCAGACAAGGCCAGGCAAGCTTGCAGTCCTAGGCTTCAAAATGGCCACCAGCCACATGGCCAGGCCCAACATCAGAAAGCCACCCCGAAAAAACACACTTCCCCAACTCAATCCAATGCCATCCATGCCCTAAATGATGCTTGAAAATGAAACACATTAAAAAAACACCAAAGGAACAGTGAAATGTTGCATTTGTTTTTGTGGTTCAGTTACTTAGTATTGTACTAGTGCAAACAAAAGATATAGTCTAGCCATTTATGACTTTTTTTTTTAACAAGGGCTATGTTATACTACTGTGTACACACTACACTCTCAGGAAGGATAGGAAAGTTAATAATAACCACCAAAATACAAATGTAATGGGGTGGACCCTATTTTCCAATAAATTATTTGAGCATCTCAGCATCCATGGAGCTGCTGCTGGCAAAGGGGGTGGATGGATGGAAGCAGTAAGCCAAATAGCCAATAGGAAAACCATGCAGGCCTATGGCAAAAGCAGGACACTAATAACTCCCAGTCGAAACATAAAAAAAGGCCACCAGCCACATGGACACTCACAAATCACAAACAAGCAGGGGGCCTGGAAACATCAGGAACTGACAAAAGGCCTATAAAAGCCAGGTAAAGGATGCATGCTAAAGCACACTGCTCTGCCTTTTTAATGCAACAAAATGGAAATCCGAATATTCACAGGCCCCTAAAAGGTCTGCAGGGTGCATGCATTGCACACCAACACACCAGACACATACAACAAAAGCATGTCTTTAAGACAACCAACATCAGAAAGGCCACCCCAAAAAACACACTTCCCCAACTCAATCCAATGCCATCCATGCCATAAATGATGTCCAAATTCAACAGACCAAACAGAAAACACTTGATTAATAAAGCTGTGGATACCTGCTCTGATCCTAGTGGATGAAAGCAGGGCTGTTGGCAGACAGGGCCAGGCAAGCTTGCAGGCCTAGGCTTCAAAATGGCCACCAGCCACATGGCCAGGCCCAACAACATCAGAAAGCCCACCCCAAAACACACTTCCCCAACTCAATCCAATGCCATCCATGCCCTAAATGATGCCTAAATTCAACAGACCACACAGAAAACACTTGATTAATAAAGTTGTGGCTAACTGCTCTGATCCTAGTGGATAAAAAAGCATTCCTGTTGGCAGACAAGGCCAGGCAAGGTTGCAGGCCTAGGCTTCAAAATGGCCACCAGCCACATGGCCAGGCCCAACAACATCAGAAAGCCCACCCCAAAAAACACACTTCCCCAACTCAATCCATGCCGTAAATGATGCCTAAATTCAACAGACCACACAGAAAACACTTGATTAATAAAGCTGTGGCTACCTGCTCTGATCCTAGTGGATGAAAAAGCAGGCCTGTTGGCAGACAAGGCCAGGCAAGCTTGCAGGCCTAGGCTTCTAAATGGCCACCAGCCACATGGCCAGGTCCAACAACATCAGAAAGCCCACCCCAAAAAAATACACTTCCCCAACTCAATCTAATGCCATCCATGCCATAAATGATGTCTAAATTCAACAGACCACACAGAAAACACTTGATTAATAAAGCTGTGGCTACCTGCTCTGATCCTAGTGGATGAAGGCAGGCCTGTTGGCAGACAAGGCCAGGCAAGCTTGCAGGCCTAGGCTTCAAAATGGCCACCAGCCACATGGCCAGGCCCAACAACATCAGAAAGCCCACCCCAAAAAAAACCACTTCCCCAACTCAATCCAATGCCATCCATGCCCTAAATGATGTTCAAATTCAACAGACCACACAGAAAACACTTGATTAATAAAGCTGTGGCTACCTGCTCTGATCCTAGTGGATGAAAGCAGGGCTGTTGGCAGACAAGGCCAGGCAAGCTTGCAGTCCTAGGCTTCAAAATGGCCACCAGCCACATGGCCAGGCCCAACATCAGAAAGCCACCCCAAAAAAACACACTTCCCCAACTCAATCCAATGCCATCCATGCCCTAAATGATGCTTGAAAATGAAATACATTAAAAAAACACCAAAGGAACAGTTGCTTCATCATGCACACACCCATGAGGCCATGCCCATGACTAGCTTGGGCCTACTACTGACTACTACTACCCACAACATGTTTAAAAAAAGGAATGATGATAGTTACCAAAAATAAATTGTAGTTACAACAACTGCAATGCCCACAATCAAACAGACACAACAACCACTTACTTGTGAAATATCCAAATCAAAAAATCCTCAAATCCAATTGCAATGATGCAGCAGACAGAAAGAGTGATCTTTCCAGCTCAAAATCCAAAGGCAGAATGAGCAGGAGATGGACAAAGCACTGGGAGGAGCCTGCTGGACAGGAACAGGAAGTTGGAGATTCTGTGTCACTTCCTCCCTCTCCCCACCTTTTTAAAAAAGGACTCCTTGCACAAAAAAGGACAGCCAAATGTCAATCTGAGGAGTTGTTTTTATCCAAAATCAGCATTTGCAGAAGGTTTCATGCTGCTAGAGCTGATATTCTTCTCCAAATTGAAAATGTTACATGTTCGAGTTCTCGAGCTTCACATTACTTCCGCCGGATGTCGATGGCCTGTCCAAAATGACTTGATCGCGTTCTCTCGCTCCCTGTCACGTTGGATATGACGTGTTTGGGGTCTCTTGCTCCTTTTCGATTTCGATTAGACGTGCCCGCGACCTCACTCTCTCGCTCGCGGTGGAGAATGACGTGTTCGAGATCTCAATCTTCTCATACTCGCGCGGTGCATGATCGCAAGAAGAATGACGTGATCGTGCGACAAATGACTTGATCGTGCGACAAGTGACAATAATGGGAGCGCGAACAGTTGCGAGACAGCGCAAAATGGCTACCAACAATCCAATATCTTGTGGAGAACGCGACCAGGTCGGGAAATCTTGTCAGCGAGCACGGGGATTCAGGTACGGCGATCGCGCGAGAATGTATTTTTTTACAGCGCGAGCAAGAAACAAATTATCGCTAAGCTGCGGATTGAGGAAATTTTGACATTTTCGCGCTTTCCGCGGAACTCGAAAATGACAAATTATCGCAGTTTCCACGAACGGAACGGAATTTTGTCCCAGGCCTAATTGCGGGGCGCAAGTTATAGTTACCTCAAGAAAGTATAACAGCTGAATTTCTCTGGTTTTGTACAAGTGAAATGTCCAACTATCTATAATGTCCATGAAACGTGTGTTTTTTTCCAGTGAATTTTTAAGGTTTTTTAAATGCTCATTTCAAATTATAACGTCCCTGAAACCTATATTTTTTCCAGTGAATTTTAAAGGTTTTTTAAACGTTAATTTCTAACTATAACGCCCCTGAACTCTATGGTTTTGTCAGTTAATTTCAAATGTTTTTTTGATGCTAATTTCTAACTATAATGTTCCTGAAACCTATGTTTTTTTAAGTTAATTTCAAAGGTTTTTTAAATGCTAATTTCTAACTATAACGTCCCTGAGCCCTATGTTTTTTTCAGTGAATTTCAAAGGTTTTTTCAATGCTAATTTCTAACTATGCCTACAGAGGTATTGCATGTGCAGAAAGAGGAAGAAAGGTGCAGAAAGAAGCAAGAGAAATTCAGAAATAGGCAACAGAAGACCAGAAAGACGAAGAAAGGTGCAGAAAGAAGCAATAGATATGCAGAAAGAACCAACAGAGGTGCAGAAAGAGGCCTCGTTGCAAAGTCATCCTGTGCCCCCGACCGCGAAATTACGCAAATTCCGCAAATTCCGCGAGCGGAACGGAATTTACTGCCCAGGCCTACATATTAGGGCAGGGGGATTAAACGAAAGAGGCAAGAGAAGTGCAGAAAGAAGCAGCAGAAGTATATAAAGAAGTAAGAGAAGTGCAGAAAGAGGCAATGAGGTGCAGAAAGAAGCAAGAACAGTGCAGCCAGAACCAACAGAGGTGCAAAAAGAAGCAAGGGGTGCAGAAATTGGTAGGAGAGGTGCACAAAGAGGCAATAAAGGTACAGAAAGAGGCAGGAGGAGTACAGAAAGAAAGAAGAGAAGTGCAGAAAGAGGCAAGACACTTGCTGAAAGAAGCCACAGCGGTATAGAAATAACCAACAGAGGTGCAGAAAGAGGCAAGAGGGGTACAGAAAGAGGCATGCAAAGGGCAGAAAGAAGCAAAAGAGGTGCAGAAAGAGGCAAGAGACTGCAGAAAATGGCAAGAGAGCTGCAGGAAGAGGCAGGGGAGGTGCACAAGGAGGCAAAAGGGGTACAGAAAGAAGCAAGAGGAGTGTAGAAAGAAGCAAGAGAAGTGCAGAAAGAACCAACCAAGGTGCCTACAGAGACAAGAGGGGTGCAGAAAGAGGCAAGAGAGGTGCAGAAAGAAGCAAGAGAAGTGCGGAAAGAGACAAGTAAGGTGCAAAAAGAAGCAAGAGCAGTGCAGAAAGAACTACCAGTGGTACAAAAAGAGGCAAGTGGGGGCAGAAAATCATAGGAGAGGTGCCCAAAGAGGCAAGACAAGTAAAGAAAGAGGCAGGAGGGGTACAAAAAGAAGGAAGAGAAGTGCAGAAATAAGCAACAGAGGTGCTGAGAGAGGCATGAAGGGTGCAGAAAGAGCAAGTGAAGTGCAGAAAACAGCAACAGAGTTCCAGAAAGACACAAGAGAAGTGCAGATATAGGCATGAAAAGGTGCAGAAAAATGGAACAGGGGTGCAGAAAGACACAAGAGAGCTACAGAAAGAGAAAAGAGGGGTGAAAAAAGAGGCAAGAGGGGTGCAAAAAGAAGCAAGTGAGTGCAGGAAGATGCAACAGAGGTGCAAAAAGGCGCAAGAGAAGTGCAGAAACAAGCAAGAGAAGTGCAGAAAGAGACAAGAGAATTGCTGAAAGAAGCAACAGAGGTGTGGAAAGAAACAAGAGAAGTACAGAAGCAGCAAGTGAGGTGCAGAAGAGGGGAAAGAGAACAGCAAAAAGAGGCAAGAAGGATACAAAATAGGGAAGAAGGGTACAGAAAGAAGCAAGAGAGTTGCAGAAAGAAGCAAGAGAAGTGCAGAAAGAAGCAACAGAGGTATAGAAATAATCAAGAGAAGCACAGAAAGAGGCAAGTAAGGTGCAGAAGGAAGCAAGAACAGTGCAGAAAGAACCACCAGAGGTACAAAAAGAGGCAAGAGGGGTGCAGAAAAAGATAGGAGAGGTGCACAAAGAGGCAGTAGGGGTACGAAAGGAAGGAAGAGAAGTACAGAAATAGAACAGAGGGGTGCAAAAAGAGACAAGGAGGTGCAGAAAGAAGCAAGTGGGTGCAGAAAGAGGCAACAGAGGTGCAGAAAGATGCAAGAGAGGTGCAGAAACAAGCAAGAGAAGTGCAGAAAGAGGCAGGAGAATTGCTGAAAGAAGCAACAGAGATGTGGAAAGAAGCAAGAGAAGTAAAGAAAGAGGCAAGTGAGCTACAGAAAATGGTAAGAGAACAGCAGAAAGAGGCAAGAGGGATGCAGAAAAGAAAGGGAAGGAGGGTACAGAAAGAAGCAAGAGGGGTGCAGAAAGAAGCAAGAGAAGTGCAGAAAGAGAAAAAAGGGGTGCAAAAAGGGACAAGAGGGGTGCAGAAAGAAGCAAGTGAGTGCAGAAAGAGGCAACAGAGGTGCAGAAAGACCCAAAAGAGGTGCAGAAATATGCAAGAGAAGTGCAGAAAGAGGAAAGAGAATTGCTGAAAGAAGCAACAGAGGTGTGGAAAGAAGCAAGAGAAGTGCAGAAAGAGGCAAGTGAGGTGCAGAAAATGGTAAGAGAACAGCAGAGAGAGGCAAGAGGGATGCAAAAAAGGGAAGAAGGGTACAGAAAGAAGCAAGAGAGTTGAAGAAAGAAGCAAGTGAAGTACAGAAAGAAGCAAGAGAGGTACAGAAAGAGGGAAGACAAGTGCAGAAAGAGACAACAGGGGTACAAAAAGAGACACAAGGGGTGCGGAAAGAAGCAAGAGAGGTGCAGAAAGCGGCAATAGAAGTGCAGAAAGAGGCAAGTGAGGTGCAAAAGGAGGCAATAGAACTGCAGCAAGAGGCAAGAGATTTGCAGAAGCAGGCAAAAGGGGTGCAGAAAGAGGGAACATGTGTGCAGACAGAGGCAAGAGAGGTACAAAAAGAGGGAAGAGGGGTACAGAGAGAGACAAGAGGGATGTAGAAATTTGCGAAAGAGGTACAGAAAGAAGCAAGAGCAGTGCAGAAAGAACCAACAGAGGTGCAGAAAGAGGCAAGAGGGGTACAGAAAGAGGGTGCAAAAAGAGGCAAGAGGGATACAGAGAGAGACAAGAGGGATACAGAGAGAGACAAGAGGGGTACAGAAAGAAGGAAGAGAAGTGCAGAAAGAAGCAACAGAGGTGCTGAAAGAGGCAGGAAGGTTGCAGAAAGAGGCAAGAGAAGTGCAGTAAGAAGCAAGAGAGTTGCAAGAAGAGGCAATAGAGGTGCAGAAAGGGGCAAGAGAGATGCAGAAAGAAGCAAGTGAGGTGCAGAAAGAGGCAAGAGATGTGCAGAAAGAAGAGAGCGAGGTTCAGAAAGAGGCAAGGTAAGAGCAGAAGTGGCACATGAGGTGCAGAAAGAGGCAAGATATGTTATAGAAAGAGGCAAGATAACTGTAGAAAGAGGCAAAAGAAGTGCAAAAAGAAGCACTTGAGGTACAGAAAGACACAAGAGAGGTACAGAAAGAAGCTCAAGAAGTGCAGAAAGAGGCAAGAGAAGTGCAGAGAAAGGCAAGAGAGGTGCAGAAGGAAGAGAGTGAAGTGCAGAAAGAGGCAAGAAGGAAGCAGAAACAGGCAAGAGAAATGCACAAAGAGGCAAGAGAGGAGAAGAAAGAGGCAAGAGAGGTATAGAAAGAAGCAAGAGAAGTGCAGAAAGAGGCAAGTGAGGTGCAGAAAGAGGCAAGAGAGGTGCAGAAAGAGGCAAGAGAGGTGTAGAAAGAGGCAGGAGATCTGCAGAAAAAAGCAACAAAGGTGTTGGAAGAGGCAAGTGAAGTGCCGAAAGAAGACAGTGAGGTACAAAAAGAGGAAGAAAGGTGCAGAAAGATCCAAGAGAAATGCCAAAAGAGGCAATAGAGGCACAGAAAGAAGAGAGGTTTGTGCACCATTAGTACCAATCTAACACCCGCATTTAGCAATAAGTAACATGTGACCATTCCAGCTTTGCAAAGGGCTTTACACCACGCTGTAACACGTTAAGCTGCATTTTTTAGAACATTTGAGCCATTTGAGCTAGATAGCAGATGATGGAATATTTGGCAAATGCAGAAAATGTTTAATGATGTGAAAATTGGTGCAGCTGAACAGTCACATAATTCCAGTGGCCCTGCTCATACCTCTGACGAGGTCTAGAAGTGCTCCTCGGTAGTTCCTTCTTTTTTGTGTATCATTGAGTTTATAGTTTAGCTTCGATGGAAATGAGGAAGACTAAACCTGAGGTTACCCCTCCACAACACAGACTACAATATCACATAATTACTCTCCAAAACACATAATCCCACTCCACATAATTCCTATACACTAAATACCACATACTTTCTATTCACATAATTTCACTGCACAACATACCACTTAATTCCACTACACACAACGTACATCCAATCTACACCAAAAAACATTAGTAAAAATCTTTTACATTTACAATGCCAATAGCTCTAACTCTTGCAAATGCGAAACCTGTTACATTGCAATTGCTTCTTTAACTAGTAGTAGCGTTTGCAGAGTGGTGGAGAAAGGGTCTTGGGCCTCTGACCAGCACTTAGTAATTCCACTGCTTAGGACTAACAGGAGGTACCAAGAGGGTTTCTTGGCCCCCAAAGTCCCTCAGGAGTAAAGTGGACTTCATCTCGCAACCACTACTGTGCCAGGTTGCGCATTTGCAGAGTGGTGGAGAAAGAGGGG
This sequence comes from Triturus cristatus, assembly GCF_964204655.1. Lineage (NCBI taxonomy): Eukaryota > Metazoa > Chordata > Amphibia > Caudata > Salamandridae > Triturus > Triturus cristatus. The sequence goes on along the minus strand of NC_140580.1, from coordinate 626,652,626 downwards.
GGCCTGGCCTCCAAAGACCTCTTAGCAATCCCACTGTGTGTGACATAGTTGAAGTAATAGGAGAGGTAGTTGGCCCCCTAGGACAACCTTGGGGGGCAACTACCCCTCCTATTACCTCCAGTATGGCCCACACAGCGGGATTGCTAAGTTATCATAGCAGGCCATGCCCCTTTCCCCACCACTCTGCAAACGTACTTCCTAGTATGCTCTTGGATGGGGATTAAATACTCCTTCACTGCTGGGGATCCTTAGGGGCCAACTAGCCTACCTGATAGCTCAAGTATGCCCCAGATAGTGGGATTGCTGATAGGTGGACACAAGCCAAACCCCCTTTGCCCACCACTCTGAAAATGCACCTCCTGGCACGCTCTTGGTTTGGCAATGAAGTCCCCTTGCCTCCTGAGGGTCCCTGGGGGCCAACTAGCCCACCAGGTAACTCTAGTAATCCCCACACAGCTGGATTGCTGAGAGTGGTCTGAGGTCATGCCACCTTCTTACACCACTCTGCAAATGCACCTCCTGGCACACTGCTGCTCGGGGGATAAAGTTCACTTGTGTCCTGGGGTCCTCATACTGCTTGCCCCCGCAGATAATCAGCATGGCCCCTGGGAAGTGAAGGTCCCTGGGGCTGTGGGGGCTCTGCCCTATACTTTCTGATTGCCCCTGGAACATGGCCCATCCGGGCTTAATTAAATGAAGTGCGGGAGCCCGCGCTTTGCTGTAAAACATTTTTGGGACGGATTCGCACCCAGCGCGAATTCGGGAAATTAATTTTTTTAAATGCTATTTTGATCCTGAACATGTCTAGGGGGTCAGGGTGTTTCTACCCTTCCCCTTTTCTTTGTTTTTTACTTTTTTTTCCTTTTTCTTGTGACTCGGTTCTATCGAGCCACAAGATGGCTGCCACTGGTTTGGAGTGTTGGCAGTCAATCAGAATGAAGCTTGTGCTCGGGCGCATTCATGGCTCCTCCTCAGTGCTCAGATATCGATATTTTTATTTTCTTAATTTCTCAGGAACTACTGAATGGATTTACACCATTAAAAAAAAAAAGATTGCTTTCTGAAACAAGAGCTACCTTTTTGCCAAATTTGGTGTAATTCCGTTCACCAATTCGGGCTGCAGCCTGTTCCAAAATTTCATATAGAAATGAACATGGGGAAAACATTTTGGGACCCCCCCTTTTTTTCGGCCCCTGCTTGACAAATCACCCCAAAGATTTCAAGACATGAGATAACCTGTGTGAACCATTAGTTTTGAAAATTTCGAGAAGATTCGTCAAACGGCACCAAAGATATTGGCAAGAGAAAAAACACTTTTTGAATAGAAACAAGGTTCTAATTATAACTACCTACTGGAGACTGCCAGTAGGTAATATATAAATATTAAAATATATATATAAATATATATATATATATATATATATATCCCAATCACTAAACAGCCCCAAGGAGAGCGCTCTATTGCATAGTGGGTGCTGGACTCAAGGACGGGCCAGTCCTCGCAAATAATTTTTCACCAAAGTTCCTTTGCAAGTGAACCCCTACAAGCGGAGTCAATTTCGGATGTAAGTGAATAAGAGAGGGCTTATGTAGAGTAGTGGGGATAGAGTGACTGACGGATGGGAGCTATATGGGACAGGATGACTGCCAAAACAAACAAGGGTACATGGTCACAAAGACACGGCACAGAAACAATGTATATTGTATGTTGAACAGTAAATACCTTCAGGTGTTAAGATGTAAAATAGGATTACATGTGGATCAGGTTTGTTATTGTTTGCAAAATTAATAAAATGCTGTTAAAAAAAAAAGTTCCTTTGCAAGAAGGAAATCACCGCACTCCCAGGAAGTCGTAAATTAATTGGAATTTATTTTATCGTGGAAATGGTCACCACCAACCACCACCAACGCGTTTCAACCAACAATAGGTCTTGCTCACGGTATGTGAGTCCGTTCTTTGTGTCTTTATTCATAGTTACTCCCATTGAAACCACTTAGGAGGAATTATGAGAGATGTAGCTCTTAGTTCTATACCGTTTTTAGGCAATCAAATTATTTTATCTTCTGTAAAGCGATATATTAATCAATTGTGGATATGGTAGTATTGTTTATTGTTGTTTTTGGGTATTTTATGTTTGGGTAAAAAATCAACTTCATTGACAATTCACAATTCTATTCCTTCTTTGCGCTTTACGGGTAAAGCATTTTATGATGTGTGGTTACTTGCTCACACTTGGTGCGTTTTACTTCATGCATGATATTCTACACGCGCTTGAACATTTCTCATTGTTGATGTTGATTAGCGCTTAGTGCGCTTTGTCATATTTTCATTGGTGGTTTCTTTGCTCAGTGCATTAATGAGAAATTATATATTCCATAATCCATTTCAGATAAGTGCTATTGAGAGTCAATAAAACTGTTGATTATTGATTATTCCTTGATAATTATTCTCTTCCTTTTATTATACCCATCTTTTCTACCATATCCTTCTTGTCCATTTCTTCTTCAGCACAGGAGATTTACAAGTGACTGTACAGTTCTTCATCTCCATTCAAACCAAATGGGGTATTCGTCTAAATCCTTATGATCATTATCGACTTCAACCTGCGTAGTTTAATTGTTCTATTTCCTCCTCGTTCACTTTTGGCCACAGTTGTCAGTTCAAAATATTTGATGCTTTGTTTTATGTTGTCTTTATGAGTATTTAGATGTTTCACAATTGCATAATTGATATCTCCATTCTGTCTGGCTCGTAGATGTTCCAAGATTCTTTTCTTTAGTGGGCAGATGGTACTACCTATGTACCATAACCCACAATGACAGATAATAACGTACACAACATAAGTTGATTCACACGTGATTCTTTCTGTGATATTGAAGGTATTGCCCATAAAATCTTTTACTTCTTTCATGTTCAAGCCATATTTACATGCCTTGCATGTGTTGCAGTGTACAAAGCCTGATTGTTGGATTTGCAACCAATTTTTCTTCTCTTTCTTGTCTGTGGTCATATGACTTTTCACTAGTTTATTCTTTAGAGATGGTGCCTTCCGATAAGAGATACTTGGTTTATTGCCAATTATGTGCCCAATGTCTGGATCTTTCTTCAGAACATCCCAATGTTTATTGAGGATATTTATGATTTGATAATTTTCTTTGCCATACGTTAATATCACTCGAATTGTAGCACTTTCTTCTTTCTTTTCTTTTCGGTCCAGAGTTTTAGCTCTTGGAATGGCTCTCGCTCTCTCTTGGCCTTTTTTAATGTCTTTGTTTAGGTATCCTCTTTGTTGGAAGCTTATTTCTGTTTCCTTAAATTTTCTCTCCATTTCGGTATCATCAGAGCAATTGCGTCTCATCCGTAGAAATTCCCCATACAGGATGCTTCTTTTCAGTTGTGGGGAATGAAAGCTACTTCCATGCAATATGCTATTAGTCGCAGTTGGTTTTCTGTAAATTTTAGTCTTCATTTCATCATTCTCTATGTACACTGTTACATCCAGAAATTGAATTTCCTTATTACTGATATTATACGTGAATTGCAGACCCACTTCATTGTTGTTTAAAATATTCATATATTCCGCATTTTATCATTGAGCTGCATCACTCTTGCACCACGCAAGGGGAAGCAATGGCAGCACAACTACTTAGTCAGACGAATAAAGCAGCAAAAGGATACTTGAGTGGCCCTTCATGGCTTGATAAATCTAGAGTAACACAGCACAAATCGATGTGTTGCATTACTCTTCCCCAGGGGGTGTTCCATGGGTAGAACGTGGGTGTTCCCATGCATCCACTCATGGATTTTGGTGCATTTCCAGATTTACCATTATTGGTAGACCTGGGAATGTGTCAAAATGATGTGCCACCCCAGGGGAGGTGTAACAAGGAGAAATATCTTTATTTCTCCTCATTGTTTTCCTTTTTTCATGTGTGCTGCAGCACACAGAGAAAGAGGAAAATTCCTCTGATGATTGTTTTTGTGCAGGAATGTGTCCCTTCCTATCAGCAGAGGTCCGTGGAGGGAGTTCCGTGGGGCGGAAAGGCGGGGCGTACTAAACACCGGAACATGGATAATTGGAGGTAAGTAAACAATTAAATCAATAAAACGAATTTCGTAGCGCGCCCTGCATCACAAAATGCGGTGCAGCGCGCGCTACGAAATTCGTTTTATTTATTTAATTGTTTACTTACCTCCAATTATCCATGTTCCGGAGTTTAGTACCCCCCACCCTGCCCCTCCCCCGCCCCGCCTTCCCGCCTCACGGAACTCCCTCCACGGACCGCTGCTGCTTCCTGTATAAAAACAATACTGCCTGCAATGCAGGCACCCTTGTACCTTGGTTCAAGGAAAGTGCAAGGGTGTCTGTGTTGGCACTAGGCAGCATTTTGTGCACCAGTGGAAGGAAAGGGCAGGAATGTGTCAGATAATGTTAAATAGGTTGCATTCCTGCCCTTTCAAGCATCACCACAAGGTGGCTTGCTGTGTTGGCCTGCTAAAAGCTTGATAAATGTGCCCCACTGTGTATTTTGCTCTTTTCTGATTTGTAATAGTATCACGCTTTGTTTCACTTTCTTAAAGGTCATAGTTAAAAGAAAAACATAATTCAAAAAAATGAAAGTTTCCGTACATTTCAGTGCAAACCAAATTTCTCAATCCCATGATATTTTGCCTCACTAATTAAATACAAATCAGAGCTGTGTTCTTTCAGAAAACATACAAATTTCATACCGTTTGAACTACGTGACTCATATGCACTTTACTGCTTTCAATGTCATTCTGTTGATGCGAGCTTTACGCACACCCATAAGGACATCCCTAGGTCCCATGCTGCTCTCGAACAAGTCTCCGTTATGCACACTACTAATATTGCCACTACATTCAAAAGATGAGACAGGCTCGCTGCTCCGAGCTCATTAGCATTAGCTAATGAGGCCTAAACGCTAAACTGGCATATGCTGAATCAAAAATGTATCGCATTCCCTGAGTGGAAGGCTACATTCACATTTGCATAAGCAGGGAATTTGGGTGTGACAGCACACGAGGCTACGGGTAGATAAAAGGCAAATAATAAATCAAAACTGAGAGGGAAAAGCTTAATATCCGAAAAGTTGGCTCGAATAGTCTCCAAACAGTTGGCTAATTGCGGAAAATTCTGGCATCTTCAAGTAAGCTAACAAGAGCCTGCAAATTCAGCTAGTCATCAGGAAATTACCAAATTATGTTTTTGCTAATTAGTATCCTTAATACGTTTTGCATTTTTTTTAAATTTCAAATATAGCGTAAGTCAAATAAACTGTAGGTTAACTACAGATAGAATTGAAATAAATATAAAAATTTTACAGATTAATTCATATTTAATTCAGTCCAGTTTAAGTCTTAATATTAAGAGTTTCCTTCAAACACCGATAAACAAAGATGGTTCCCTAATTGTTTTACTGTAATTTTCCAGGGTTGCATTTATCAAAATATATTCAATTCACTTTCTTCATTTTAAGGAGCCATGGGACTATGTAATCTGCTTGTAGGTGTTACCAAATGAACTAACCTGCTTGCAGAATTCTGGTTGTAGGACCAAATGTGTCTTTGTCGTAGGTCACAGCTACTAAAAGGTCATCTTGATTTCATCAGAACCGGTGTGCATTTGACTGGCACTCGGTTCTGCAGGACTCTTCAATTTACATTCCTTGTTTTTTTTTTAATTACTTATGAAAAATAGTTTGATACAGTCATGTGGAAATATGTGTTACTATTTTCCAGAGGTTGTAGAACTCCTGACATTAGCCCTAGGATGCCAAGATACTCTGCTACATGATGTTGGGCATGAATACATTTTCTGTGTCACACCTTCCTCTTCTCAGAGGGGGGTGGCTCTTTGTGCTTCAGCGCCCTGCCTCTCTACTTTATGGCCTTCCTGCAGGGATATAGGAAGCATTAAATAAATATGCAGGCTGACATCTCCCACAGGGACGTTCATTGAATGTCTTCTACCTGAAAAGAGAAGGCATATGGGGCTGACATTAATTAATTCACTGACCTGCTCCATCCTGGCACCACTCTAAAGTGAGGAATCACCAAAAGTGGGCCATTAGCACTTTACTGGAAGCAGGAAGGGGCAGGTCAAAAATGTAGAAAACTCCATGAGGCATATTTATGGGCCCTAGCGCCACCTGAGCATTACATGTTGTGACGCTCTGGCGGCGCAAACTACAAAACCATATTTATGGGTCACACAAAGACATTTTGCGTGACTTCAAATGGTCGCATAGATATGGAGTAAGGCAAGTCAGTGCAAATCGCTATAGAGTAGAGCAAGTCAGCACAGAGAGGCATTCCGTGGGCATTGTGGTGGTTGTTTCCACGCAACACATGGATTTTGACGCTTCTCCAAATTTACAAAACCATGTATACCTGGTGATGCGCCAAAAAGTTTCACCTTCCCAGTGGAGGTGTAACGAGAATAAATAACTTAATGTTTGCTCATGTTTTCCTCTTTCTATGTGTGCTGAGTTCTTCAGCACACCAAGAAATAGAATAAGCCTCCCAGGATTGTTTTTGAGCAGGAATGTGCCCCTTCCTGCCAAAAACAATCCTGCATTAAACGGAGGCACCGTTGCATCATGGTGCAAGTGTGTCTGCATTGGCGCTAGTCTGTCTAAACAGCACCAGCATGGGGAAAAGTACAGGAAGGCACCTTATTGGAAATATATGGTGCATTCCTGCCAGTTTCTTGTAATGCAGGGCAGTGCAGCAAGTTAACTTGTGGCGCTGCCCTGCACCACATCTCCCATAAATATGCCCCATAGTATCAATTATACAAGCTTATACCCTAAAGTGAAAAAGAAAAATGCTAAAAATGCGCAGTTTGTTTCATGAAATGATTACCAAAGATGTTTTCCTAAATTAATACATTGACATCAAACCTCTCATGTGTTTGCATACTCTGTTTATTTATCAAATGCACCTGGTAGGCTCAATTTTTAAGAAGATATCACATGCTTGCTACAAAAACACAAACCATGTTTAATTGGTTGTTGTTTAAACACAGGAGTAACTTTATAGATCTGTCTCTCAGGGTCATTTATCGCACAACAATATATTTGTATGTAGTATTTGTATGAGAGGATATTGCAGCATTGCATATCATAAAGAACATAAACAGTACACAAGAAGTAAGCTGACAAAGGGTGAATGAGATATATTGAGGTAACTATATTGTCGTATGGAAACACCATGTCAAGAGTATTGTCAATTCAAGAATAATGTGGACAGAATATTGAAGGTATGAATATAGCTTTTTAGGTATATGATATTTTTTAAAGATAATTTCATATATTATTCTTTTTGTTAATATATTTTATTAAATATAGTTTGTAATTAATTTAATGTATATTAGTCAATATATTGTTTTTAGGTGTTAGCATTATTATAATATTTGTTTTTTGTAGCATACTTTGCAATTTTTAATGTGTAAGCAACAATTTATATTTCATTTAATTAATATTTTTAATTTCACAGTGGCTTGTTGGGTTTGTAAGGGGTTAGGGAGACAAGCTATTTCAAATATAAAATATTCTTTTTTAATTTTAAGTATTTACATTTTGAAGTTAATTAAATAATGAATTGGTTAATAATTATGTACATTATGCACTTGATTAGTTGTTTTTTCAATTATTTTAGTATAGATTTCAATTTTTGAAGTGTAATGTTAGTTTTTTAATTAATGTAAAAATTTTAATGTGGTAGTATGGTATTGGGTTTAGACAGGATTAGGGTGAGAAAATAGTTTTCATATAAATTATTTGCATAATTAATTATTTCTTATGTCAATTAAATAATTAATTGGTCATTAATTCTGACAATAATTTAATTTAATAATAGATATTCTAAAGTAATTTATTTTAGTATAGGTTGTATTTTTTAAATTACATTTTTGACAGTTACATTAGTAATTTTTTTGGTAGACTGTATTTATGTTTGCAGGGGCTTATGGTGGAATGGTATTGAAAATATAGTTTATGGTTTTTGATTTAAGTTACCAAAATGCTTAGTTGTAAAGTGATAATGTAAATTATTTAATTGATTCATTGTTGCTCAATACGTTTTTATATTTAGTATTTATTTTAATTCAATTTGTTTAGTTTTAATTAACTAATATAACATCAATAATACTTCATTTATCGTTTTTATTTATTATTTTAATTTGTTGCATTTTTGAGTGGTAGCAGGTAGGAAAGTAAAGGTAATTTTAAATATTTGTAATGTGTTTAATCTTATTTGCATTTTGACTTTTGTTATTTAAACATTACTTTTAATTGTATTTATCAAGACTGCATACATTTCCAATTTTTATATGTTTAAATACTTTTATTTTGTTCTGTATTTAAATGTTTTTTAAAGTTTTTTTTAATTAAAAAGGTATATCTTACCCTTCCAAAGTCCAGTACTTTCCCTACTGTCGCTTAGATTGGAATAGGAATAGTAAACGTAACCACTCCAAAGTCAAAATCTTTCTGTGATTTTTCTTAAGCTGTACTGGGAATAGTAAATATGACCCTTCCAAAGTCCAACACATACCCTACTATTGCTTAATTTGGTTTGTGAACTGTAAATCTAAATATTCAAAAGTCCAACACTTTCCCTGCTTTTGCGTATGTTGGGTCGGAATAGTAAATGTGATCTTTGCAAATTTGCTCCTTCAACATGCTGGATGGTATTGATAAGAAATTCTTTTTAAAAATGGGATCCTCTAGGAGGGGACTTGGAGTTAAAGCTCTCACAACGTGAAGCAATGCTAATTGTTAAATTTGACACTGCAATCACTAGTCTGAACGAATTATCAGAAATCTATAGACTATAAGGGTGGTAGGTTCCCTACCACAATGCATTCCACATTTTTCTTACATCTTTAACACCTGTTCGGCTGATATATGTAAGCCCCACTTTAAAAATAATTTAAAAAGAATTTCTTATCAATACCATCCAGCTTGAGGGCACTCAATCAATATGGGTTTTACATTTTAGAAACACATTTTGGCATTCGATATAGCCGATTCAGTGGATTTAGATCGTTTCATTTGGACTATTCAACTACAATTCCCAGAATTCCGAGTTCCTCCAAGAATTCCATTTAGATCCAACACGGAAGTCCAGGCTCAGAAGCGATTGATTCTTGTTCTGCTGGAAGAAACGCGCTCTCCGCCACGAATTAGGTAAATGCAGCTTGTACGGGACATTGGCCCGCTTGTGATTCTTGGGGTGTGTGACACTCTTTTAAATCCTCATTTATTTACGGCCCATTGGTTGTTTGTAGATTCGCTGGTTCCGGCTCAGCCGAGAGACCATCAGTCGAAGCACCCGTAAGGTATGCTCCTGCTCCCTCTACAGACTTGTTATTTACTAATCATTGCCGTCTCCTTCCCATCCTCCTAAAGAATCCTCCATTTGTCTTACAGCGCGGAGCGATATGCTCCCACTCAATTACGTGGTATGAAAATGGATTAACAGAGACATCAACCTATTTTTTCATCTCGGGATATATTCATCACTGCAGTAAGTGGACTAACTCTACATAATGCCTTGACTGACTCTTTTACCTTTTACTTTTTGTTTATTATTGTGATTTATTTCCTTTCCTACTCTTGTTGTTGTAGTTTCGCCTACTTGTGAATAAAGAAAGGGCAACCACAAATGTGCGGCCACTTCGGTAAGATTTGTTACATCAAGGAGGCGGTTAGCGTTGTTGCACCCTTGGGTCATTGTATATTCATTATCATTTTTAGTTACAATTTTCCTCTCGCTCTTTATTTTTTAGTGTCTTGGTCCTGCGGAGAGCCCCTTCGGTTAAACAAATAGGGGTTCGAAACTCGTAGACCCTTTTCTGTTGTGATACCAAACATTGGTGTAATTAGATCTCTCCGGTGCATTCCAAGAATTATTTTGCTTAGTTGTAAAACGATTGCCTGAATAATAGGTTATATGCACATTTAAATTGTATTGATCAACTGTTTACCATGTTTGGATAGTCCTTGGGTTCATTCAAATTGTTCAGAACACTTTAGCACCTCCTTCGGTGCTACTACAAGATGCACAGCCACATTCTGGAATGAATCCAATCAATCAAACATTACTTGAACTTTGCTTGTCAGTTTATCCTTAAATTTACTCCATTTCTTTTCTACTTTTCATTCAATCCATTTTACTCATTCTGGAAAAAACGTAGGAGGCATACTGGTTTCCACATGCCACTTGTTTATTAAAATCACCCAATGCATTTCGGGAACCAAGTCCCTTCGTCAGGGGTATCTAGAATGCAAAATTACATATATAAGTGATAGTTGACTACATCATTGCTGATTTAATCAATAAAACAACATTATTAATCTATTATCTGCATACCCGTCGCAGCTCCCCATTTACATCTATTTGTCTGACATCATCGTCATTGCAATGCATGATCTCTCGATTTAACATGACATTCCTTGAAAGAGTTTAAAATATCAGCCATATTGTGCGTTTATAATTAATGCACCTAAACTTAAATAAACCTTTCACTGTAACACGTAAGTATGCGCTTACCGTGGCACAAGGATAATTTCATGTTTAAAATAATGCAAGCTCGCTCCAACAAGCCATGCTTCTCGTAATCTTTCGACAAGACGCCGCAGCGTCGATCTCCTCTGGCGTTGGACCAACTAAACTGCGAATGACTCGTGCAGTCTTAATCCCACCTCCCTTATTCTCCACAGGTGCATGATCACGTGTCAATTACTCTAAAACGCGGCCCGACACTGAAAACAGACTGGTAATGTTTAGCATTTCAAACCCTCACTCGTGGTGTAAAGTTGAACTACAAATCCCATAACCTCCCACCTAGGGTCTTTACTACATTTTACCAGCCTGTATTACGCCAGCAAGAACATTGATGCTTGTCACAAGTGTCAAATAATAAGTTATGTAAACCATGTCACAATTCAATACACTTTCTTTGCTCTGCATGCGTTAATAATAGACATGACCCCAAAAAACTATTTTTTTGTGATCTGAATAAAAGTTCTTTTGTGGCCAAAAACCAGCTCTTGCGTTCAGTGTCTTATTTTCCAATCCCGTCAATACTTGCTTCATTTTCCTTATGTTCATTCTGTTCATTCAAATTGTTGTCATTAGTAGGCCTGGGCTAAATTTCCGTTCCGCTCGCGGAAATTGCGATAATTTGACATTTTCGCGTTCCGCGGAGAGCGCTAAAATATCAAAATTTCTGCATTCCGCAGCTTAGCGATAATTTGGTTCTTGCTCGCGCTATAAAATAATACATTCTCGCGCGCGAGCGATCGCCTTACCTGAATCCCCGCATTCGCCAACAAGTTTTCCCGATCCGGTCGCGTTCTCCACGAGATGTTGGATTGTTGGTAGCCATTTGCGCTGTCTCGCGACAGTTCGCGCCCGCAGTAACGTCATGCGTCGCGGGATCACGTCTTTCTTCTCGCGATCATGCACCGCGAGAAGAGTGAAAACAAGATGGCCGCGCCTGCAAGCAATCGCATGGGTAAGTTGGCGAGCCGCGAACACGCAGAAAATACCGCGAACGGGCGGGAAAAAACTTCCGCATCTTCGCGATATTTCCGCGTTTGCGGAGATTTTAAACATTTTCGCGATAATTTGCGAAAGTCGCTTTCGCAAATTCCGCCCACCCCTAGTCATTAGGCAACCAAAGGCAGTTTGTTGAATGAGTGTGTTTTTGATGAATGAGGAGTGGTGTATGAATGTGTTTGTAAATCGGTATATCTGCCAAATTGGCAGTGCAGTCCTTTTTGTCAATTGTGTGGTTTATATATGTTTCTTTGTCAAACAATTGTTGTGGTGCTTAATTATTTGTTGGATAGCGTAGGGGTAAAAATTACTATTCCCACTCCAGTGAGTGCAACAGTAGGGAAAAACGTTGGATAGCGTAGGGGAATAATTATTATTCCCACTCCAAAGAGTTCAACAGTAGGTAAAGCGTTGGATAACGGGAGGGTAAAAATGACTATTCCCACTCCAGAGAGTGCAACAGTAGGGAAAGCACTGAATAGCAGGAAGGGAAAATTTACTATTCCCACTCCAGTAAGTGCAACAGTAGGGAAAGCGTTGGATAGCGTAAGGGTAAAAATTACTATTCCCACTCCAGTGAGTGCAACAGTAGGGAAAACGTTGGATAGTGTAGGGGTAAAAATTATTATTCCCACTCCAAAGAGTGTAACAGTAGGGAAAGCATTGGATAGCGGCAGGGTAAAAATTACTGTTCCCACTCCAGTGAGTGCAACAGTAGGGAAAGCGTTGGATAGTGGGAGGGTCAAAGTTACTATTCCCACTCCAGAGAGTGCAACAGTAGGGAAAGCATTGGATAGCGGGAAGGTAAAAATTACTATTCTCACTCCAGTGAGTGCAACAGTAGGGAAACAGTTGGATAGCGGGAGGGTAAAAATTACTATTCCCACTCCTGAGAGTGCAACAGTAGGGAAAGTAATGATATAATATTAAAATAAGATTACATTAATTATCAATACCAATAAAAAGTTAATTACAAATAATTACCAACTAATACAAATTAATTACCATAGAAAAAAATTAATTACCAATTAATAAAAATTAATTACCAATTAATAATTCATTATCAATTAATTATCAATACATATAAATGAAAATTAATATTTACTTTATTACAATTAATTTACTTCCCACCCAATTCTCCTATAAACCCACAATCCACTCCCAATAATAAAAAATGCAATGAACATTATTATCAATTAATCAATTAATACAAATTAATTAGCAATTACTAAAAATTAATTAGCAATTCATACAAATTAATTACCAATCAATACAAATTAATTTCCAATTAATAATTAATTATCAATTAATTATCAATACACATAAATACAAAAATTAATATTTACTTTATTGCAATTAAATTATTCCCACCCAATTCCCCTAAAAAGCCACAACCCGCTCCTAATAATAAAAAATACAATTAACATAATTATCAATTAATATAAATTAATTACCAATTGATAAAAATTAATTACCTATTAATAATTAATTATCAATCAATTAATTATCAAAACATATAAATACAATTAATATTTAATTTACCATAATTACATTACTTCCCACCCTATTCCCCTATAAACCCACAACCCGCTATGGAATTAAATTACGCAAAAATTAAATTACATAACATTCATTAGTTTAAGAAAATTAAACATACATTACAAAAATAATACATAATTTTAACACATATACTACCATACATAACACTAAAAAAAAATCGATATAATGGAAATCTACATTTTTAAATTCTATATAATGGAAATCGATATTTCATACACCAATTTCAATATTCTGTCCTATCTATATTTTAGAGTCGATATTCTGTCCTGTCTATATTTTGGATTCTATATTTTGGTCGTTCACCGCAGGCTCGGGCTCAGATGGCAGGCAGGCTACAGACTCTCAACACTCTCAAAGCAGCAGGCCGGCTGAGGACTCTGGATACTCTGAAAACAGACTAGCTAATGGCAGAGAGACACAAGGATGACAGACTTTAAATTCTTGGAATGGCAATAGCCTGTGAACAGTATTTTTCCCTGTTGTCAATAGTGAAATCTTCACTGTTCCGTGGCTCTTTAAAACACACTGAAGTGCTTTCTTCGGGATGGCTAAGTTTACTGCCTATATTAGAGTCTCTGATGACCAGGCTCCCTTTACCATTTGGCAGTTCACATGTCTTAGTCAGAGGAAACAGGTGAGGGATTACTTGGTCTTTAGAAATGTTTTTCCTCTATATTACAAGGTGTTACAGATGCATCAGAGCATAGAGCAATATTTTGCTGACTTCTCAATATGTAGTGTACTCGAAGGTTAGCGATAATTTGGTTCTTGCTCGCGCTATAAAATAATACATTCTCGCGCGCGAGCGATCGCCTTACCTGAATCCCCGCATTCGCCAACAAGTTTTCCCGATCCGGTCGCGTTCTCCACGAGATGTTGGATTGTTGGTAGCCATTTGCGCTGTCTCGCGACAGTTCGCGCCCGCAGTAACGTCATGCGTCGCGGGATCACGTCTTTCTTCTCGCGATCATGCACCGCGAGAAGAGTGAAAACAAGATGGCCGCGCCTGCAAGCAATCGCATGGGTAAGTTGGCGAGCCGCGAACACGCAGAAAATACCGCGAACGGGCGGGAAAAAACTTCCGCATCTTCGCGATATTTCCGCGTTTGCGGAGATTTTAAACATTTTCGCGATAATTTGCGAAAGTCGCTTTCGCAAATTCCGCCCACCCCTAGTCATTAGGCAACCAAAGGCAGTTTGTTGAATGAGTGTGTTTTTGATGAATGAGGAGTGGTGTATGAATGTGTTTGTAAATCGGTATATCTGCCAAATTGGCAGTGCAGTCCTTTTTGTCAATTGTGTGGTTTATATATGTTTCTTTGTCAAACAATTGTTGTGGTGCTTAATTATTTGTGCTCTAAAAAAAAGCTTTCATACAAGATTTATTTGAATAATATAAAAAAAGATGTTGTTTGAATAAATACTATTAATTAGTTCAGACGTGGTTGTTTGAATTTTCTTCCGCGGTCTATTTGTTCTACTTGAACAGCAGAAAACTCAACTGGAGAAGCTGCACCCTCTAGCACACCATGTTGTGCCGTTCATGTTGATTTATCAATGAAGAGCGAGCTCCCGGCGCTAAATCACAGCATGAGCAATTCAATGTGCCTATTTCCACCCATTCATGGAATCTTGCCCGTTTTTTGTAACTCCACAGAATTTCATGGCGTTAAGCTCCGCAAGTTCCGACCAGGCCTAACATAATTATGCGGTTAACCTATTACTAGAGCCAAATGTAAGGAGCAGACGGTGTAGTAGGATTTGAGGCAAAAGTTGAGATAGCAGAGCAATTTACTATGTAGAGTTTTCTATAGAAGGCCGAGGACCTTGAAGTTTAACTTGACTGTCACTACCAGCCATCAAAAAGCTCTCAGAGCAACCGTGATGTGATCTCTTTTATTCACATTGCATGGCAGCTGCAACAGAGCACTCAGGACTTTCTGCAGTCGATAAATAGGACAATGTAGTATACGGGCTTAGAGGAAGTTAGCATGGTCTTGGCAGGAGATTGGTACAGCTCAAAATACTGGGTACTGACACCATTTGGAAGTTATTTAGTACCAATGAGACGAGAACCACTATATCAGTTCAAATACTAAAGGTATTATGGTTGAGCCTCCATATAATCCATGACATGATTGGTAGATATTGGCTTGAAAATTTGAAACATTGGAAAATCACTCAAAAAATGTCTTGACTTTGTTGCTTCACAAAAATACCTATTAAAAGACGTTCCTATTTGTTCTAGCAAAACATATTCAGTCCTAATTTCATTGTATATTTCTACTCTCACCCACAATCCATTTTATTATCACCTCAAATGTTCTCTTTTTATTCTCTAAGGAAAAAGAAATGCACCGTACATAGCCCATTACAATTGACACATTGCTGCTGAATTGCACATTGTAAATAAGATGTTGGAATATGCCTAGAGAATTTTATACCAGCCATAGTGGATAGGGTCAGTCAACTAAATTATGGTGAAGGCGAAATGGACATACGTATCGTTCCTGTTTTTGCTAACGATTGTACGATCTGAAGATTTATTAATTGGCTAATGAAGGAAGTGGAGGCCTATGAGCATTATATAATTTCATTCATGAGCAATAAGGAGCTGTTACAGCAAATAAGAACCTCATAAGCAGAACGCATCAAAACCTCCTACATTTACATTTACTGAAGCTCTAGGGATGCACCTGCTCGCCAAGCAATTACCAACTTTGGGGCAGATTTACAAGCCCCTTGCGCCACTTTTGCATCACTTTTAACATGGGAAAAGTGACGCAAAAGTGGCGCAAGGGGCTTGTATATCTTCCCTTTTGTACTTAGCAACGTGGAACCTGACCCCCCTCAACTGTGGGTCATCAATGGGAGTTACCGATCCTATTAAGAATCATACGTTTTTCAGGAACACATATCTGGTGTTTTTCACACATGTAAGCAAAATGTCCCTGTCAAAAGCCAGCATAAAACGTCAAAATAAATTGGCATATTGGGCCCCAGGTCTCCGTGAGCATTAAGGGTTGTCCTAGCGACATTATATAGGAATTGGTGTGGATACACAGATTTCTACATATTATTGCCCTTTAGCTTGTACCCACCCACATGCACTGATACACATAGTATCATTCATTTTGAAATGGAAAATGTCAGGCTGAATACTCTGGATACACTGAAAATTTGGAACAACCCAAGAAGATCCGTGTAATAATACTGAATTTCCAGTTTTTTCCAATTTTTCAGGGTTTAGCTTATAATGACCCCAAATTTGTGCATTGCATAATTATATAATGGCGTCCGTATTGGTAACTTTCAGTGTATAATAGTTAAACCAGTCCCCTGCTAATCAGATGGTGTCTAGTTCCCTGGGCCTTTAGTACACAACTCTACAACATGGGGGAGCTTGGTCTAAGAAGGCTGATGTTATCTGTCAATCAAAGCAGTTATCAATCAGTATCCCCAATGGAGCATGTACGCTAAACAAGTGAAATTCAGAAATTTGAAACAACAGTCTGTGCTCACAGCAGTCTCGTTGTAATTTTCATCTTAAAGCCCCTGAAAATACACCTTACCATAAAATACACACATGCAAAATCTGATCAGCACTGTTGCTACCAGATAATTTGTTGCAATTGTGCCCACTGCTATTGTGTACCTAAGACTCACTGCTCTGCTTGTTGGGTGTTGTGTGGCACAGTTATGATGTTTTAAATGCTCTTCACTGATTAGTTGCTGGGCCTAGGTTGGCTATTGTGTTCCCTCTAACTGAAGATGCTATGATCCTCTGTGATTGATGTGGACCTTCCCACCCAAATTTAAAGGTATGTATTTGCCCATGCCTGTCATCCCTGCTAGGCAGCGGACTGGGGTGTCTCTGCCTTGCTTGCAGCACTGGGAATCGTTCAAGCGTTGACAGGCGGGAGCCACTGCTTTGCACTGAGGTGCAGGCCGGTCTTTGTTTCTGCCTGTGCACTCTGAAGGGCACTTGAATTTGAGATGTGTCTTTTGTCTCCCTGAGTTGTGGATGTGGGTGCATATGCCTTCCTGATGTTCTTGCTGCAGTTGTGGCATACTGGTTTTAGTGTTTGACCTACTCCTCCCTGGCTCCCTACAGGGCTTGCACCTGGGAGGCATTCTGAAAACGAAGACAGATTGACTGTAGGGTCAAAAACAGATAACGGATTGGCAGGAGGCATGGAGGTCAAAGGCAAGCTGGCTGAAGTCAAAGGAGGTAACAGGAAGCAAACCTGAAGCTCTGGCCCTGGAGGAAACATACAGAAGACATGCAAGAGATGCTGGCAGCAGGTTTGCAGGAGATCTAGGCCCTGGAGGTCTACATGTTGAGAGTTTTGTCTCTGAGGCTGGAAGTTCAGTCTCTAAAAGAATATGTGCTTAGACCTTTGAAGGCTGGCTAGCTGGAAGCACAGGGTCAAAAAGTTGGCAAGATAGAGGCTCAAGGTCGGAAGGTAGGGAGCCTGGAAGCTCTGGTGCAGAAGGCAGGGAGCCTGGAATCTCTGGTGCTGAAGGCAGGGAGCCTGGATGCTCTGGTGCTGAAGGCAGGGAGCCTGGACGCTCTGGTTCTGAAGACAGGCAGCCTGGACGCTCTGGTTCTGAAGACAGGCAGCCTGAAGGCTCTGGTTTGGAAGACAGGCAGCCTGGACACTCTGGTTTGGAAGGCAGACAGGCTGGATGCTTTGGTTCAGAAGGTAGACACGCTGTAGACTCTGACTTTGTAGGCAGGAAGTCTGAAGGCTCCAGTACTAATGGCAGGCCGGCTGCAGGCTCTGGCTCAGATGGCAGGCAGGCTGCAGGCTCGGGTTCAGATGGCAGGCAGGCTGCATGCTCGGACTCAGATGGCAGGCAGGCTGCAGGCTTGTGCTCAGAAGGCAGGTTGGCTGCGGGCTCTGGCACAGATGGCAATCAGGATGCGGGCTCGGTTCAGTGACTAAATATCGAGGGACATAATATAGAATGCCCAAAATATCGACTCCAAAATATAGAAGGACAGAATATAGACTCCCTATCTACAATCAGGTAAGTACTAAAATATTGATTCCATAAAATTATAGAATGTTAAAATATAGTTAGCTAAAGTATCGAATTTTTTAAATGTATTAAAAATAATATAAAAGTAATTAAATATTAAAAACAATTAAATAACACATACCTAATATTATATAAAAATGCTTAAAATGTAAAAATAATAAAAGTAATGTAAAAAAAGTTGAGATTTTGTTGGATAGTGAGAGCATAAAAATTACTATTCCCACTCCAGTGAGTACAACAGTAGGGAAAACGTTGGATAGCGTAGGGGTAAAAATTACTATTCCCACTCCAAAGAGTGCAACAGTAGGGAAAGCGTTGTATAGCGGGAAGGTAAAAATTACTATTCCCACTCCAGAGACTGCAACAGTAGGGAAAGCGTTGGATAGCGAGAAGGGAAAAATTACTATTCCCACTCCAGTGAGTGCAACAGTAGGGAAAGCGTTGGATAGCGAAGGGGTAAAAACTGCTATTCCCACTCCAGTGAGTGCAACAGTAGGGAAAACGTTGGATAGCGTGGGGGTAAAAATCACTATTCCCACTCCAAAGAGTGCAACAGTAGGGAAAGCGTTGGATAGCGGGAGAGTAAAAATTACTATTCCCAATCCAGAGAGTACAACAGTAGGGAAAGCGTTGGATAGCGGGAAGGGAAAAATTACTATTGCCACTCCAAAGAGTGCAACAGTAGGGAAAGTGTTGGATAGCGTAGGGGTAAAAATTACTATTCCCACTCCAGTGAGTGCAACAGTAGGGAAAAACGTTGGATAGCGTAGGGGAATAATTATTATTCCCACTCCAAAGAGTTCAACAGTAGGTAAAGCGTTGGATAACGGGAGGGTAAAAATGACTATTCCCACTCCAGAGAGTGCAACAGTAGGGAAAGCACTGAATAGCAGGAAGGGAAAATTTACTATTCCCACTCCAGTAAGTGCAACAGTAGGGAAAGCGTTGGATAGCGTAAGGGTAAAAATTACTATTCCCACTCCAGTGAGTGCAACAGTAGGGAAAACGTTGGATAGTGTAGGGGTAAAAATTATTATTCCCACTCCAAAGAGTGTAACAGTAGGGAAAGCATTGGATAGCGGCAGGGTAAAAATTACTGTTCCCACTCCAGTGAGTGCAACAGTAGGGAAAGCGTTGGATAGTGGGAGGGTCAAAGTTACTATTCCCACTCCAGAGAGTGCAACAGTAGGGAAAGCATTGGATAGCGGGAAGGTAAAAATTACTATTCTCACTCCAGTGAGTGCAACAGTAGGGAAACAGTTGGATAGCGGGAGGGTAAAAATTACTATTCCCACTCCTGAGAGTGCAACAGTAGGGAAAGTAATGATATAATATTAAAATAAGATTACATTAATTATCAATACCAATAAAAAGTTAATTACAAATAATTACCAACTAATACAAATTAATTACCATAGAAAAAAATTAATTACCAATTAATAAAAATTAATTACCAATTAATAATTCATTATCAATTAATTATCAATACATATAAATGAAAATTAATATTTACTTTATTACAATTAATTTATTTCCCACCCAATTCTCCTATAAACCCACAATCCACTCCCAATAATAAAAAATGCAATGAACATTATTATCAATTAATCAATTAATACAAATTAATTAGCAATTACTAAAAATTAATTAGCAATTCATACAAATTAATTACCAATCAATACAAATTAATTTCCAATTAATAATTAATTATCAATTAATTATCAATACACATAAATACAAAAATTAATATTTACTTTATTGCAATTAAATTATTCCCACCCAATTCCCCTAAAAAGCCACAACCCGCTCCTAATAATAAAAAATACAATTAACATAATTATCAATTAATATAAATTAATTACCAATTGATAAAAATTAATTACCTATTAATAATTAATTATCAATCAATTAATTATCAAAACATATAAATACAATTAATATTTAATTTACCATAATTACATTACTTCCCACCCTATTCCCCTATAAACCCACAACCCGCTATGGAATTAAATTACGCAAAAATTAAATTACATAACATTCATTAGTTTAAGAAAATTAAACATACATTACAAAAATAATACATAATTTTAACACATATACTACCATACATAACACTAAAAAAAAATCGATATAATGGAAATCTACATTTTTAAATTCTATATAATGGAAATCGATATTTCATACACCAATTTCAATATTCTGTCCTATCTATATTTTAGAGTCGATATTCTGTCCTGTCTATATTTTGGATTCTATATTTTGGTCGTTCACCGCAGGCTCGGGCTCAGATGGCAGGCAGGCTACAGACTCTCAACACTCTCAAAGCAGCAGGCCGGCTGAGGACTCTGGATACTCTGAAAACAGACTAGCTAATGGCAGAGAGACACAAGGATGACAGACTTTAAATTCTTGGAATGGCAATAGCCTGTGAACAGTATTTTTCCCTGTTGTCAATAGTGAAATCTTCACTGTTCCGTGGCTCTTTAAAACACACTGAAGTGCTTTCTTCGGGATGGCTAAGTTTACTGCCTATATTAGAGTCTCTGATGACCAGGCTCCCTTTACCATTTGGCAGTTCACATGTCTTAGTCAGAGGAAACAGGTGAGGGATTACTTGGTCTTTAGAAATGTTTTTCCTCTATATTACAAGGTGTTACAGATGCATCAGAGCATAGAGCAATATTTTGCTGACATCTCAATATGTAGTGTACTCGAAGGTGAGAGAGCAAACAAGGGATCAGGATTTTGTTCCTTCTGAATGAGGAGGTTGGCTTCAGCCCCAGCAGTTGAATCAAGAGTGTGGTTTGAATCACAGGATATTGTCACATCAGGGATTATGTGGGTCACGTGTTCAGGTTATGTCAGTATTTCAATAGCCTGGGTTATCTCTAAGATAGAACTGACTTCACTACCAGGAAAAGAAAGCAAAGAGATGTTTTGGGTTTTGCCTAGCATTTGGGGTTCCTGAAAAGTGAAGGGACAGAACTCAGATGTAGTGCCTAGATGTAATTTTGCAATAGAAGACAAAACACCAGAGGAGTTAGAAAATTCAGACTACAAACACATACTTTTATTAACTGCACTGTGCGACAAGGTACTATGGCTTTTCTGAGTGGAATATGAGTGATCAGCCACAGTATTATTCACACAATCGCTGGACCAGCTCTGATGGGAACGCAAAGGTGAGCACAAGGCTTCGTTCTCCATTTCTAAGGAGGCTAACAGAGAGGTGGAAAAGTTGTCTTGTACAGGATTTTTAGGTTCCCATTTGAACTCTGGGTTATAATTTTTTAACTGAGTCTGAAACATTTTATTCTCTCGTTGTAAGTCAAGAATCTTCAGTTAACATATATCATGTGAAGATTGTAGATCTTTTTCTATAAGGACAGTGATAGGCTTGGAAACTTCACAACAAGCAACAGATCTAAACCTTGGATTGTATTCAAACTTGCAACTAGCTGCCTGCGTTTTTATAGGTCTTCTCTCTCTTTTAGCAAACTGATCAGAGTTTACTTTGAAAGTAGTATTTAACAATGTCCTTTTAGTCTGGGATTGTGACCTTTTCTGGACTACAAGATTTAGTAACATTATTTGAATGGAGAAAAGAGGTTATTAAATTCATCTGCTCTTTCTTTGGTTGTGTGTTTGAATACGCTTTAACTGGTGTCATTGAACTACCATTTTGGTAAGGTGTCAATAAATACTGTGTCTGAAAATTGTCTTCAAAGAAAAAATTGTCTTGACAGAGGATCTCTGAGTTACAAACTTCAGAAAAATTTCCCTTAACAGGATCACTCTTTGAACTACTATTTTGTCTTTCTGCTGCTAACAAGGTTTGCAGAAATTTGTTTTCATCCTGTAGGTCACAGGCTGACATCAGGTGAGGATCAGGGTTACAGATGGAATGAAAATCTAACATTGAAGGATCAGCCAACCACAGCACGTAAAAGTCTATTTTGTACCATGAATTGATCTCTAGAGTCCAAGGACTTTCTAATAGGTTGTACAGAAATACGCTGCCTTGGTAATGGATGTCTGCCAACATGCACAGACTTTCTGGATCTGATACTAAACATCTTGGCAAGAACTCACCGGGAGAACGCTGAGGAAAATAAAAGTGGTAGCTTACTGAAGGCAAAAAAAACTCACAAGTGACACTGGAAATGTGGGTTGCTCATTCTGTCAGGGACTGTCTGGGACTGTCTGGGACACAGTCAGGGACTTGGGCAAGGACTGGGAACTGGATAGACAATGTACACAGAAAGAGGAGTACAGTGCAGCCCAGGATCACACAGGGAGTCAGAGAAGAAAAAGGATCCAAAGGGGAATCCTGTACAAGCAAACAAGATGGCTAAGACTCAGAAAGGACAGACACTCATTAGGTGGTTTAGCAATCAGAATCACTACACCCAGTATGGATGTGCAATACACATATAAAAAACAACATTAACAATAAACGGAGTGTGGGGTAAAGCACTCAGGAGCTCCACGCAGTAAGACTGAATCTCAGTAAGTTCCTCACCCACAATTGCTGTTACAGATACTGACTGCAAATATCCACATTTAGGATACACATGCAAAGGCAGGGTCTGTGGCGCTTATACCTATGGTGAGGTTGTAAATGTAACTCAAAGACAATACTCACAGTGAACAAGACACACTACCTAGGTTATCAGCTGTGCCCATGGATCCTGGTGATCGAACAAGAACACACAAGGCAGTAACAGCAAGGGGGTAGAACAAAACACACGCACAATGGTTAGGAGCTAGCAAGGAGGAGTGCTTAACTGGAAAGGAAGGAAAACAAGGATACACTAGACAGAAAGCAAGTAACAAACATACAAGGAAACTAGAAGCAAGACAGTAGAACAGGAAGACAGCAAACTAGGAACTGGAACCAAGGAAATGGGAAGAAAGGCAGGGACTGGAAACGGATATACAGAAGGGGAGGCTACAAGGGTATGCTAGAATAGTGCTGGATCAGGAGTCAAAAAACAAAGTAGCACTGCAGGTAGTGCTGGAGCAAGAACACGAATTTAGAAAAAGCTCAAAAGCCAAGGCAGCACTGCAGGCAGTGCTAGTCCAGGAACATGAAATTACTATAGCTCAGGAGTCAAGGTAGCACTGCAGGCAGTGCTAGTTCAGGGAAACAGGAAATATCTACAGCTCAGGAAACAAAGAGTCAAGAGAGCACTGCAAGCAGTGCAAATCCGGTATAAGAAATAGCTGCAGCTCAGAAACAGGGACAAAGAATGCTGAGGCTAAGGAGTCAAGGCAGCACTACAGGCAGTGCTAATTCGGGAATAAGGAAAACAGCAGGAGCTCAGGAACAAGGAATAACTAAACCTCAGGAAACACTGGAAACAAGGTTCAGTCCCACCGGTATACAGTTACAATGACCAACCTCAGCCTGAAGGGAGCTGGGGCTTAAAAGAGCTCACAGTAATCACATGCATCAGGTGTGAGCAGGCTAGCAGCAGCCAGCCACAGGTGAGCTGAATTCCTCCACCCATCATTGGCCTGCAAAGGTGGAGATGAAGCAGTGAGCAGGGAATTCAAGGTAATGGAGTTTCAGGCAGGAGCAGGCTGGCTTCCACAAAACCTGGCATGGATTGGGAATGGATGGCAATTTGCAAGTAGCATCCAAATGACTGGAAGTCAGTTTATGCCTGAAGGGGAGGGTCTGGAAGCTTCCCAGAACACTGGAGAGTGGCACAATTCAGCCCCCTGGTGGTGGACACAAGAATACAGGGAGTGAGTGGTGGCAGTCATATTATATTACAGATTGTTTAAATAAAGAACATTTCTAAAAAAAACGTTGAACCTATTTTTTTAACTACTTTTTGATAAATTAAACTTTCCATAATTACTTTCAATAGTATGAAAGTTGGGGAAAGGGCGTTATTGAATGATTGCATCAGTGCATTTGTAGTGTGTAAGGCATTCTATGAGGATATCTCAACTGTGTTGCAGATTGCATAAATTCACATGTACTGCTGGAGTAAAATAATGAGTGCAAAAGTACTGCCTGACAGTTTCTATGAGTGCTAGTGTATTGCTAGTGTATTGCCTGGATAATTTGATAAATGTTTGCATAGTACCTCAGTGAATGGTTAAGTGCATAGATTGTACTTCAGAGAATTCATGAGTGCATACGTAGGGCCTGAGTGAATGATTGAGTGCAAGAGTAGTGCCTGGCTGATTGCATGACTGATAATAAAGTAATGTGTGATTGATTGAATGTGTGAACAAGTAGTGCCTACTTGATTCTATGAGTGCATGGGTACTGCCAAAGTGAATGTATGAGTGCAAGACTAATATCTAGCTGCTTGGAACAGTGCATTGATACTGTCTCAGTAAAAGGATGACTTCAAGATTGATTCCTGAGTTATTGTATGAGTGCATGGGTAGTACCCTATGCCATTGATGAGTGCAAGGGAACTGCTTGAGTGAATAATTGAGTGCAAGAGTAGTGCCTGCATGATTGTATGACTGCATTGCTAATGTCTGATTGATTGGATGTGTGTATAGCTAGTGCGTCCTTGATTGCATGAAACATTACACCATTGGTACATTTAAGTCCCTCCAAAGTACTTTTATTCATGAATTGTATTAATTGCTTTTGCATTTCACTGTCAGCGTGAAGATAAATAAGTTTTCCTAACAGGGAAACACTGTGATTGTTCTGCAGAACATTCTTTAGACTTTTTTTAGCCATGCCCTTGGTGTTTTTACCGCTGGGAGACCTTCCTTTGCTGAACCTATTGCCCTGCTGGTAGTCTGCTGCGCGGGACGCTATCGTGCTGCCACCCAAGTTGGTAACTGCCTCATCACCCTGGGAGAGGACTACAACCCCCAGGATGCACCATCAACACTGCAGCTGTCGCGAGTGAGGGGGGGCGTGGTCACCGTGCATAAAGCGCTGCCTTTCCCCCCGCGGCGAGGGAGATTTTTCTTAGCCGTGCCCTTGTTGTTTTTACCGCTGGGAGACCTTCCTTTGCTGAACCTATTGCCCTGCTGGTAGTCAGCTGTGTTGGACGCTATCGTGCTGCCACCCAAGTTGGGAACTGTCTCATCACACTGGGAGAGGACTACAACCCCCAGGGTGCACCATCAACACTGCAGCTGCCGCCAGTGAGGGGGAGGCATGCTCACCGCGCAGAAAATGCTGCCTCTCCACCCGCGACAGGGGATGCACGCGAGACGACGCCTGGATGAAGCCCGGACAAAGGGCGGGCCCGTCAGAGCCCGTTAGAGTCTGGCAGAGACTGGGCTGGGCCCCCCTAATGTTCTATCTGTAAGCACTGCATCTGCTAGCCCTTGTTGCTGATTTTGGGCCGCGACCAAAATGAATGAGTGTAAGGTGGGAGTGGGATCTGTTGTTGTGGGGACACTAGATGCGTTCCTTTCTAGGGCTGAATCAGCTCTGATCCATGAGATCCAGCTCACCGAACGCAGATTATCAATAGAACCCCAATTACCTCTGATCAGTATAGCGTCGTCGTCCCTTCCTGAGTGCATTGTCACTGATG
The DNA here is from genome assembly GCF_964204655.1 of Triturus cristatus. NCBI lineage: Eukaryota > Metazoa > Chordata > Amphibia > Caudata > Salamandridae > Triturus > Triturus cristatus. The sequence continues at coordinate 626,626,898 of NC_140580.1, read as the reverse complement.
ATGTACTCCCACGGACTAGCCAGATTTCACTGGTATTATCACATTCTCCACCTTTCAGCATGGGGAGCACAGCCCATACCCCCAAGACCCCTATGTTACACATGAGGAGCCAGAAGTCCAGTCAGGTCCATGGGGGGAACCGCCTTAAAAAAAAGGAAAGCTTGAGGGCTCTCAAAACCCAATCAGCAGGTACCTAGAGCCACCAAATGCAAGGCGGGTGAAAATGGGAACGAAGGTATCTTAAAGACCAACACTGCCCCTAATAATGCATGTATAACCACTACCACCACCGCAACAACTGATTTTCCATCATGTTCGTCTGAGGCTGCATTTTGCACACTGATAGAAAACAAACTCCTAGCCCTGAGCAACCCACTTTTAGACAAATTGATCCTGATAGAATGAAGGTTGGCAAAAATAGAGCAGTGTATTTCCAGTTCCCTGCTAACTAATCCTAATGTGCGGCAGGGTGAAGGTACGGACTCTCAGTTGGTGAGTGGAACACACACTAGGGCACACAAAATACTGCATCTTGCCCACTGCCCCCAGCTGCTGTAGCACCCGTGGTTAACCAATCCTTGCATCCTATTTATAGCAGCATACCCCCTCCATCAGCTCCGACAGCGGGTGATTCCCGCACTCGGGTTCCCAGCAACGTGTTATTAGCAATTTTCATGCCCACACGTGCTTACACCTCCCTCCGGACGCGACACCCTACACAGTGGTTTTGGCCAATGTCCCAGTGTTACCTCTTGCTACACAGGAACACTGGTCTACGTTGAGGAACAGGGCATTACATCTGCTGACTGTCAGGACAGGTATCAAACATGACCTTTTCCCTGACTTCAAAATGGTTCGAAGAGGACCATGGATCGGTAAATCACACTTTGGGTCCCCGGGTCTGGTTCAACACATTTTGGACAGGGCAGGGAATCGACAAATTAAGACAGATGATATTAACATCTTTCTCCTGTTTTTTTTTTACCAACTGACTGCAACAATAGGTGCAATATACGGGGGTGGTACCACAAGTTTGTGGCATACATAGCTATCCAGTCCCTACATATAATCGCTTTGACATTTTTGCTTCTTTGGATGACATCGATTGACTTAGGTCAAGTACTGGTCTATCCGCCGTAGGCATATACGATATCAGAGGAATTTGTAAGAACGTTTCAGATCCCCAAATAGGAATTCTAAACAGGCAGGGGTAGGATATGTGGGAGGCATTGACATCCTGGGGGATAAAGAACAAGGTGGGGTGGATAGGAGTAGTGTAGTGAGGGAGGACCATCTTTCCACACCTCTCCTCGCAGGGTTTCCCATGTCCAACAGTAGATCTATACAGGTGGATTCGGATAATGCCAATGCTCCTAACCCCTTGGTTACTTCCAACACTCCAAACCAAGGGCCTAATAAACCAAACCTATCACTAGTCTGCTGGAATATTGCTGGTCTTTCTTCTAAAACCTCCTCACTAGAATGGTCTGCATTCATTGATAATCATGATATTTGGGCATTTCAGAAAACCTGGGCACTAGAACAAATCTATCACCCAGGCTTCTTAAATTTCTACAAACCGGCCTTGGGGGGACAGAGGGGTAGGCCCATAGGGGGACTCGTCATCTGGGTCAGACAGCAAGCAGGCTATACAGTGGAGGAAGTCCAGATCGATAGTAGGGAAATTATAGTCATCAGACTCCGGATGGAAAATGTTCCAGACATACTGGTCATCAATGTCTACGCAAGAGGGTCCCCAGGGGGTAGAGGTTCAAGTACAGTTGCGCTTTTAGATGTTTTTTTAGAACAGTATAGGGGACGTAGTAATTTGATAATCATAGGGGATTTCAATTTCACCTTTGAACCCCTTGATTACGCGGATGGCAACCTCAGTATTGAGGAGGACGCACAATGGGACATTCCGTCCCTTGACCTCCTACCTATTAAAAGATGGACTGAGTCTGCATTACATCTGAAAGGGCTATGCCTGGAACGGGGAGTAAGGGCAGTGAAAGGGAGGTCCAAGTCAGACAGGCGGGGCTCTCACACTTTCAATAATGGGTTGAGAAGCAGCAGTACCGATTATATCTTTCTTAATATGGGATTCTGGCCTTCCCTACAGGATATGGTAGTACAGGATCGGATCGAAAGTGAGCACAACCCTCTAGTACTTTCACTGCAGGTACCAGGTCTTCCCATCTACAATTGTCCGGAAACAGTGAAGGCCACTGTAGAAGTTAAGCTTACTAACGACTCCAGGAGAGTTAAAAGGGCTAAGGTCATTGCCAATGAAAGGCACTTAGAACAGATGAAGGTGCTGGTTGAGCGTTCGATAGCTACCCTCCATAACTGTAATACTCAGGAGGATATAAATTCAATAGTTTTTCAGGTCCATAATGAGCTGTTTACAAAACTCAAAACTTTTTTTACTAAAAAGATAAAAAAAATAAAGGAAAGAACCCTGCCCAAAGGTAGCCTCGTGGTAGAACAAATCCTGCTGAGAGGCCTACAGGACACTATCAAGAGCCATCAGATTAAAGAACTTGGACGATATTAAAAAGGCAAGGGCTGGGTATAAGCAAACTTTATCACGAGCCAAAAGGGTCTGGGATGAAAATTATTGGCAAGACTTGCCTAGAGCCAGTAAGGAAAAAAATATGGCTAACTTTTGGCATCTTGTCAAATGGGGTAGTGGCGCATTAAACCAAGCCCCTGTCAACCATGTTGCACCCAAGCTGTGGACCTCTCATTTTGAGGCCCAGTTTGCTGCCAGTGATGAAAATATTGATCAATTTAACATGCCCAAGCCCACCGCCACGCTGTACTTTATTAGGTTAGAGGTCCAAAATGCCCTCAGATTAATCCTGAAAGGCAGGGCCCCCGGCCTAGATTGTATACCAGAGGACCTGTTTATGCACGATGGGGATAAGAGGGTGACCTATATTCAGCTACTTGCTAACGCCATAGCTAGTGGCGCTCCCATCCCGGAAACCTGTTCTGGAGCAGAGATGATCCCCATTTTCAAAAAGGGGAATCGATCAAAACCTGGCAACTACAGGCCAATAAGTCTCATCAACTGTATTCAAAAAATTACTGCCAGGCTGGTATTACGTACAATCCAGACGTAGATGGATTAAACAGATACCATGTCACCATTGCAGGCAGGGTTTCGGCCACACACTGGCACTATAGACCAGGTTTTTAGGTTTGTGATTATTTACTGGCAGGTGGTCATCATAGGAGTGGAAACACTATACGCAGCCTTTATTTATCTTAAATCGGCTTTCGATCTGGTGCCCCGTACAAAAATGTGGAGAGCTTTTTTGGATATGGAGATGCCACCTGATATACTGGCTATTTTAATTACCTTACATGATTCCAATTTTGCTCAGGTTCGCTGGGGTATACATGGGGACGTTACAGACAAGTTCCCCATTTCCAAGAGTGTTTGCCAGGGGTTTGTCCTCACACCTACCTTGTTTTCCATATTCAGGGAATTTCTGGAGCATAAACAAGAGTACAAGTATGAATGATACTGGGATTTTATTACGGTACCCAACAATAGGAAACTGTACCACCAGTTTAGAGTGTGTTCCCTCCCAATCAAATCTTTCACATGTAAATGGCACCCTCTGAACAAAGACAAATGTATTGCATGTCCATCACAGAAGGAAACAATAGCACATGTTCTGTTTGTTTGCCCTGCTTACAAGCCTCACAGGAACAGATGGTTTAAACCAATCTGTTCAATTTTTGGCACAAGGTTGGGCGTAGAGGCACTAAGGATTTTAAAGTCAGATACATGTGAGCCATAGCGATTGCCGTTGCTAAATTTCTGGGTTGGATGTGGGCCATTCGAGCAAAAATGGCGAGGGCACCATAGCTGTGACAATTGTTATTATTAGCTCTAGCACTCACGAATATATAATCACTTAATCTTATTTTTGTTCATGTATATGAATTTCCTCCCTAACTATAGAGCTAGTGTTCTTGTTTTCCAAATCGTGAAAGCTCCCTTATGTGGTACATCAGTGGTTTTAGGTAAATCGGTATTATCTTGTCTTAACTATTTTTAATTCTAAGTGCTTTTATCCTTGCAATTTATTTTGCTACAAGTTTTACTATATGGTTGCATCAAATGGTTTTATGTTATGAATTCTTAGACTTTTAACCATTGATGTATGATGTCTTTAATGATTTTAAAATTGAAATAAAGACCAATTGACTGACTGACTGTCATTCTTTAGTTTATTAACAAATTAAAGTACACAGAGATTTTAACATTGTGGCCCTTAATTTGTACTGTTTTTTTTTAAACAAGCTCCAATGCCTGCTGTTATTCCCATACTCATTGTGCTTTCGAACACCAGATATCTTTTCCTAAATAACCACAACTGCTGTGGCTTATGAGCAGGCGTCCCATATATACCAACTCTTTCACAATGTGCTACCTGTTGCTCCAATGTCTTTTGCCCTCCCCAAGATGGGATTGTAGATAGTTTGCTACGGCCTTTCAATTGCCACTTTGAATATAGATTTTAATAATGTACGCTAACTCAAGGCACTATTGTTTCAACAAGAAGTGGCTCTCACATCAGCTTGTGAGACCTTCAAATAGCAGGTGGCTAAACCACCAAGTGACATTGAGTCACTGCTCAATACCAATCGCCCACTACATTTTGCAGAATTAATACACCAACAGGCACATGCATCATCATAGGGTTTTGCGATTCCTTAATCGCGATTATTAAGGAATCGCAATTAAGGAATAGCAAAACCCTATGCATGTAGGAATCGCTAAAGAAATAGCGATTCCCACAAATTCCTTAATTGCGACTAGCAAATTGCGAGTCGCAATTAAGGAATGTCTTCCCATTCATTCCTATGGACCTCCAGGCCCATAGGAATGAATTAGAGATTGCGGGAGTAATTTCGATGGTGCAAGGGTGTCAAAATGACACCCTATTGCACCCATGTATGTTAACTCTGCACATATGTTGCATACACACATGCTCTAAGGACATGTGTGTGCGCAACATGAAACTTAGAAAAATGCAAATAAGTGCATTTTTCTACGTTTTCGCAAATTACCATGAAGTCCAGCTTCATGGTAATTTGCTCACGCTAATAGCGAAATCGCTATTTTTAAAACTGTAATGCATTGCATTTAAGGAATCTCAATTAGGGATTCCTTAAATGCTATCGCTATTTAAGGAATCGCTATTTTGAGATTCCTTAAATAGCGATTTGCGCATTTAGGATGATGCATCCCAAATGCAAAAATACCAGTCGCAAAGGGGCAGATTCTGAGAATCTGCCCGTTTGCGACCGGTTTTGTGCTTGATGCATGTGCCTGCAAATATTTAATGAGTCTGAAACTGAAGGCATACCACATTTTTTAAACTAGTCAACTCCGGCCTCGTAATCTCTTTTTAGACTTTTTTGGAGTAATACCGGATTTTAGTCATTCTAGTTTTCCAAGCACATTTGGCAGATTTCCCTGGTGCTCCTGCTGGTTTGTGCAGTGCTCGTTCTTCAGCTCCTACAATGAAAGTCTGCCTGTCTTGTGGTTGAGCCCTAACCAGGCCAATTGCGGCTGTACCGTTAATGAATGCTGCAACTTTTTGGATGCTTGCCATTGGCAACTCTTGGCATCAGCTATAGGCTGAACTTCCAGTACGTCTATTTCACCTGCGTGCAACCTGTGTTCTACTTTCGCCGGTGCCCTTTTGAGAGAGACCTGGATGTCTGCCTCTCCACTACTTCATGCGCTGACCTGGATTATGAACTGCTGGTGAGTCTATTGCTGGCTCATGACCAAGACTCTTCCAGAGACACATGCTTGATACATGCATTTAATCATGCTATAGGGGGAGATGTAGTATGGGCGCTCATGCACAGCACCTCTTGCAGTGGAGTATCATCGAATATCACGCAGGTTGCCCTGACATGCTCCTGGCTGCACGAGATTACCATGATCATGACTGTTCTTTCGGCTTGCTGAATTGGATGGCAACCCTCTTTACTTGGAGAGGTGCGGCTGACCTTTTGGAGCTGATTTCATTCTGTGGTGCTTGTGAATTTTTGCATTTCGATGGATCTCCATAAGTGCGCATGGGAGCCCGATTTGATGGTCTGTTATTTCTCCACTTCAAGAACACAGTTTTTTCTTTACTCTTCCCATTTCATTTTTTGTTTCTTGTGAACTTTCAGACATTAACTTTTTCTACGATCTGGCTTTACAGATTCGCTTTGGCTCTGCTTATGTTTGCGTTCTGTTTGCCTGTGTGCCACACAACTGCCCAAAGGGAGAGGTGACGTGGCCGTTGGGGACATTATCCACTTCACAAAGGTGCCAATTACGATCCGGTAAAAAAATTCCCCGTACGACTCGTATCCGGTCTTTGTACCGTACGAATCGTACAATTGCCGTACAAACTGCCAATTACGATTCGCATGGTAAAAAGTCCATACGAACCGCCTTGGAAATTATTCCCCACACGTCCTCGGGTCGGAAAATGTGTCCGACACATCCTCGGACGATTTACCGTACAAATGTGAAAAGTCAAGTCCGACCGAGGAATCACGATCCATCCCGTGCGTCCGATGTCACAACCGTATGGAAAAAACACCGTCCGCACCGAACTCCCATAGCAACCATCGAGACATGTGCCCGCATACACGCCCAACACTCCCCCCAGCCCCGTACGTCCGAGACGTACCCCCCGTGTATGTACACCCCTGTACGTGTCGTACCCCCGTGTATGTACACCCCTGTACGTTCGAGTCCTACCCCCACCCGTGTACGTGTCGTACCCCCGTGTATGTACACCCCTGTATGTTCGAGTCAGACCCCCACCCGTGTACGTGTCCTACCCCCGTGTATGTACACCCCTGTACGTGTCGTACCCCCGTGTATGTACACCCCTGTACGTTCGAGTCGTACCCCCACCCGTGTAGGTGTCGTACCCCCGTGTATGTACACCCCTGTACGTTCGAGTCATACCCCCACCCCTGTACGTGTCCTACCCCCGTGTATGTACACCCCTGTACGTTCGAGTCCTACCCCCACCCGTGTACGTGTCATACCCCCGTGTATGTACACCCCTGTACGTTCGAGTCGGACCCCCACCCGTGTACGTGTCCTACCCCCGTGTATGTACACCCCTGTACGTTCGAGTCGTACCCCCACCCCTGTACGTGTCGTACCCCCGTGTATGTACACCCCTGTATGTGTCCTACCCCCGTGTATGTACACCCCTGTACGTGTCCTACCCCCGTGTATGTACACCCCTGTACGTTTGAGTCATACCCCCACCCCTGTACGTGTCGTACCCCCGTGTATGTACACCCCTGTACGTTCGAGTCGTACCCCTACCCCTGTACGTGTCCGACCCCGTGTATGTACACCCCTGTACGTTTGAGTCCTACCCCCACCCATGTATGTGTCCTACCCCCGTGTATGTACACCCCTGTACGTTCGAGTCCTACCCCCACCTGTGTACGTGTCGTACCCCCGTGTATGTACAGCCCTGTACATTCGAGTCGGACCCCCACCCGTGTACGTGTCGTACCCCCGTGTATGTACACCCCTGTACGTTCGAGTCGTACCCCCACCCCTGTACGTGTCCTACCCCCGTGTATGTACACCCCTGTACGTTCGAGTCCTACCCCCACCCGTGTACGTGTCGTACCCCCGTGTATGTATACCCCTGTACGTTCGAGTCGGACCCCCACCCGTGTACGTGTCCTACCCCCGTGTATGTACACCCCTGTACGTTCAAGTCGTACCCCAACCCCTGTACGTGTCATACCCCTGTGTATGTACACCCCTGTACGTGTCCTACCCCCGTGTATGTACACCCCTGTACGTGTCCTACCCCCGTGTATGTACACCCCTGTACGTTCGAGTCCTACCCCCACCCGTGTACGTGTCATACCCCCGTGTATGTACACCCCTGTACGTTCGAGTCGGACCCCCACCCGTGTACGTGTCCTACCCCCGTGTATGTACACCCCTGTACGTTCGAGTCGTACCCCCACCCCTGTACGTGTCGTACCCCCGTGTATGTACACCCCTGTATGTGTCCTACCCCCGTGTATGTACACCCCTGTACGTGTCCTACCCCCGTGTATGTACACCCCTGTACGTTTGAGTCATACCCCCACCCCTGTACGTGTCGTACCCCCGTGTATGTACACCCCTGTACGTTCGAGTCGTACCCCTACCCCTGTACGTGTCCGACCCCGTGTATGTACACCCCTGTACGTTTGAGTCCTACCCCCACCCATGTATGTGTCCTACCCCCGTGTATGTACACCCCTGTACGTTCGAGTCCTACCCCCACCCGTGTACGTGTCATACCCCCGTGTATGTACACCCCTGTACGTTCGAGTCGGACCCCCACCCGTGTACGTGTCCTACCCCCGTGTATGTACACCCCTGTACGTTCGAGTCGTACCCCCACCCCTGTACGTGTCGTACCCCCGTGTATGTACACCCCTGTATGTGTCCTACCCCCGTGTATGTACACCCCTGTACGTGTCCTACCCCCGTGTATGTACACCCCTGTACGTTTGAGTCATACCCCCACCCCTGTACGTGTCGTACCCCCGTGTATGTACACCCCTGTACGTTCGAGTCGTACCCCTACCCCTGTACGTGTCCGACCCCGTGTATGTACACCCCTGTACGTTTGAGTCCTACCCCCACCCATGTATGTGTCCTACCCCCGTGTATGTACACCCCTGTACGTTCGAGTCCTACCCCCACCTGTGTACGTGTCGTACCCCCGTGTATGTACAGCCCTGTACATTCGAGTCGGACCCCCACCCGTGTACGTGTCGTACCCCCGTGTATGTACACCCCTGTACGTTCGAGTCGTACCCCCACCCCTGTACGTGTCCTACCCCCGTGTATGTACACCCCTGTACGTTCGAGTCCTACCCCCACCCGTGTACGTGTCGTACCCCCGTGTATGTATACCCCTGTACGTTCGAGTCGGACCCCCACCCGTGTACGTGTCCTACCCCCGTGTATGTACACCCCTGTACGTTCAAGTCGTACCCCAACCCCTGTACGTGTCATACCCCTGTGTATGTACACCCCTGTACGTGTCCTACCCCCGTGTATGTACACCCCTGTACGTGTCCTACCCCCGTGTATGTACACCCCTGTATGTTCGAGTCGTACCCCCACCCGTGTACGTGTCGTACCCCCGTGTATGTACACCCCTGTACGTTCGAGTCGTACCCCCACCCCTGTACGTGTCCTACCCCCGTGTATGTACACCCCTGTACGTTCGAGTCCTACCCCCACCCGTGTACGTGTCCTACCCCCGTGTATGTACACCCCTGTACGTTCAAGTCCTAACCCCACCCGTGTACATGTCGTACCCCCGTGTATGTACACCCCTGTACGTTCGAGTCCTACCCCCACCCGTGTACGTGTCCTACCCCCGTGTATTTACACCCCTGTGCATTCGACTCGGACCCCCACCCGTGTACGTGTCGTACCCCCGTGTATGTACACCCCTGTACGTTCGAGTCATACCCCCACCCCTGTACGTGTCGTACCCCCATCTATGTACACCCCTGTACGTTCGAGTCGTACCCCCACCCCTGTACGTGTCGTACCCCCGTGTATGTACACCCCTGTACGTTCGAGTCCTACCCCCACCTGTGTACGTGTCGTACCCCCGTGTATGTACACCCCTGTACGTTCGAGTCGGACCCCCACCCATGTACGTGTCGTACCCCCGTGTATGTACACCCCTGTACGTTCGAGTCGTACCCCCACCCCTGTACGTGTCCTACCCCCGTGTATGTACACCCCTATACTTTTGAGTCCTACCCCCACCCGTGTACGTGTCGTACCCCCGTGTATGTACACCCCTGTACGTTCGAGTCGGACCCCCACCCGTGTACGTGTCCTACCCCCGTGTATGTACACCCCTGTACGTTCAAGTCGTACCCCCACCCCTGTACGTGTCGTACCCCTGTGTATGTACACCCCTGTACGTGTCCTACCCCCGTGTATGTACACCCCTGTACGTGTCCTACCCCCGTGTATATACACCCCTGTACGTTCGAGTCATACCCCCACCCGTGTACGTGTCGTACCCCCGTGTATGTACACCCCTGTACGTTCGAGTCGTACCCCCACCCCTGTACGTGTCCTACCCCCGTGTATGTACACCCCTGTACGTTCGAGTCCTACCCCCACCCGTGTACGTGTCCTACCCCCGTGTAGGTACACCCCTGTACGTTCGAGTCCTACCCCCACCCGTGTACGTGTCGTACCCCCGTGTATGTACACCCCTGTACGTTCAAGTCCTACCCCCACCCGTGTACGTGTCCTACCCCCGTGTATGTACACCCCTGTACGTTCGACTCGGACCCCCACCCGTGTACGTGTCGTACCCCCGTGTATGTATACCCCTGTACGTTCGAGTCGGACCCCCACCCGTGTACGTGTCCTACCCCCGTGTATGTACACCCCTGTACGTTCGAGTTGTACCCCCACCCCTGTACGTGTCGTACCCCCGTGTATGTACACCCCTGTACGTTCAAGTTGTACCCCCACCCGTGTACGTGTCGTACCCCTGTGTATGTACACCCCTGTACGTGTCCTACCCCCGTGTATGTACACCCCTGTACGTGTCCTACCCCCGTGTATGTACACCCCTGTACGTTCGAGTCGTACCCCCACCCGTGTACGTGTCCTACCCCCGTGTATGTACACCCCTGTACGTTCGACTCGGACCCCCACCCGTGTACGTGTCGTACCCCCGTGTATGTACACCCCTGTACGTTCGAGTCGGACCCCCAACCGTGTACGTGTCCTACCCCCGTGTATGTACACCCCTGTACGTTCGAGTCATACCCCCACCCCTGTACGTGTCGTACCCCCGTGTATGTACACCCCTGTACGTTCGAGTCCTACCCCCACCCGTGTACGTGTCCTACCCCCGTGTATGTACACCCATGTACGTTCGAGTCGGACCCCAACCCGTGTACGTGTCCTACCCCCGTGTATGTACACCCCTGTACGTTCGAGTCGTACCCCCACCCGTGTACGTGTCGTACCCCCGTGTATGTACACCCCTGTACGTTTGAGTCGTACCCCCACCCCTGTACGTGTCCTACCCCCGTGTATGTACACCCCTGTACGTTCGAGTCGGACCCCCACCTGTGTACGTGTCGTACCCCCGTGTATGTACACCCCTGTACGTTCGAGTCGTACCCCCACCCCAGTACGTGTCCTACCCCCGTGTATGTACACCCCTGTACTTTCGTGTCCTACCCCCACTCGTGTACGTGTCGTACCCCCGTGTATGTACACCCCTGTACATTCGAGTCGGACCCCCACCCGTGTATGTGTCCTACCCCCGTGTATGTACACCCCTGTACGTTCAAGTCGTACCCCCACCCCTGTACGTGTCGTACCCCCTTGTATGTACACCCCTGTACGTGTCCTACCCCGTGTATGTACACCCCTGTACGTGTCCTACCCCGTGTATGTACACCCCTGTACGTTCGAGTCGTACCCCCACCCGTGTACGTGTCGTACCCCCGTGTATGTACACCCCTGTACATTCGAGTCGTACCCCCACCCCTGTACGTGTCCTACCCCCGTGTATGTACACCCCTGTACGTTCGAGTCCTACCCCCTCCCGTGTACGTGTCCTACCCCCGTGTATGTACACCCCTGTACGTTCGAGTCCTACCCCCACCCGTGTACGTGTCGTACCCCCGTGTATGTACACCCCTGTACGTTCGAGTTGGACCCCCACCAGTGTACGTGTCCTACCCCCGTGTATGTACACCCCTGTACGTTCGAGTCGTCCCCCCACCCCTGTACGTTTCGTACCCCCATGTATGTACACCCCTGTACATTCGAGTCGTACCCCCACCCGTGTACGTGTCGTACCCCCGTGTATATACACCCCTGTACGTTCGAGTCGTACCCCCACCCCTGTACGTGTCCTACCCCCGTGTATGTACACCCATGTACGTTTGAGTCCTACCCCCACCCGTGTACGTGTCCTACCCCCGTGTATGTACACCCCTGTACGTTCGAGTCGGACCCCCACCCGTGTACGTGTCGTACCCCCGTGTATGTACACCCCTGTACGTTCGAGTCGGACCCCCACCCGTGTACGTGTCGTACCCCCGTGTATGTATACCCCTGTACGTTCGAGTCGGACCCCCACCCGTGTACGTGTCCTAACCCCGTGTATGTACACCCCTGTACGTTCGAGTTGTACCCCCACCCCTGTACGTGTCGTACCCCCGTGTATGTACACCCCTGTACGTTCAAGTTGTACCCCCACCCGTGTACGTGTCGTACCCCTGTGTATGTACACCCCTGTACGTGTCCTACCCCCGTGTATGTACACCCCTGTACGTGTCCTACCCCCGTGTATGTACACCCCTGTACGTTCGAGTCGTACCCCCACCCGTGTACGTGTCCTACCCCCGTGTATGTACACCCCTGTACGTTCGACTCGGACCCCCACCCGTGTACGTGTCGTACCCCCGTGTATGTACACCCCTGTACGTTCGAGTCGGACCCCCAACCGTGTACGTGTCCTACCCCCGTGTATGTACACCCCTGTACGTTCGAGTCGTACCCCCACCCCTGTACGTGTCGTACCCCCGTGTATGTACACCCCTGTACGTTCGAGTCCTACCCCCACCCGTGTACGTGTCCTACCCCCGTGTATGTACACCCATGTACGTTCGAGTCGGACCCCAACCCGTGTACGTGTCCTACCCCCGTGTATGTACACCCCTGTACGTTCGAGTCGTACCCCCACCCGTGTACGTGTCGTACCCCCGTGTATGTACACCCCTGTACGTTTGAGTCGTACCCCCACCCCTGTACGTGTCCTACCCCCGTGTATGTACACCCCTGTACGTTCGAGTCGGACCCCCACCTGTGTACGTGTCGTACCCCCGTGTATGTACACCCCTGTACGTTCGAGTCGTACCCCCACCCCAGTACGTGTCCTACCCCCGTGTATGTACACCCCTGTACTTTCGTGTCCTACCCCTACTCGTGTACGTGTCGTACCCCCGTGTATGTACACCCCTGTACGTTCAAGTTGTACCCCCACCCGTGTACGTGTCGTACCCCTGTGTATGTACACCCCTGTACGTGTCCTACCCCCGTGTATGTACACCCCTGTACGTGTCCTACCCCCGTGTATGTACACCCCTGTACGTTCGAGTCGTACCCCCACCCGTGTACGTGTCCTACCCCCGTGTATGTACACCCCTGTACGTTCGACTCGGACCCCCACCCGTGTACGTGTCGTACCCCCGTGTATGTACACCCCTGTACGTTCGAGTCGGACCCCCAACCGTGTACGTGTCCTACCCCCGTGTATGTACACCCCTGTACGTTCGAGTCATACCCCCACCCCTGTACGTGTCGTACCCCCGTGTATGTACACCCCTGTACGTTCGAGTCCTACCCCCACCCGTGTACGTGTCCTACCCCCGTGTATGTACACCCATGTACGTTCGAGTCGGACCCCAACCCGTGTACGTGTCCTACCCCCGTGTATGTACACCCCTGTACGTTCGAGTCGTACCCCCACCCGTGTACGTGTCGTACCCCCGTGTATGTACACCCCTGTACGTTTGAGTCGTACCCCCACCCCTGTACGTGTCCTACCCCCGTGTATGTACACCCCTGTACGTTCGAGTCGGACCCCCACCTGTGTACGTGTCGTACCCCCGTGTATGTACACCCCTGTACGTTCGAGTCGTACCCCCACCCCAGTACGTGTCCTACCCCCGTGTATGTACACCCCTGTACTTTCGTGTCCTACCCCCACTCGTGTACGTGTCGTACCCCCGTGTATGTACACCCCTGTACATTTGAGTCGGACCCCCACCCGTGTATGTGTCCTACCCCCGTGTATGTACACCCCTGTACGTTCAAGTCGTACCCCCACCCCTGTACGTGTCGTACCCCCGTGTATGTACACCCCTGTACGTGTCCTACCCCGTGTATGTACACCCCTGTACGTGTCCTACCCCGTGTATGTACACCCCTGTACGTTCGAGTCGTACCCCCACCCCTGTACGTGTCCTACCCCCGTGTATGTACACCCCTGTACGTTCGAGTCCTACCCCCTCCCGTGTACGTGTCCTACCCCCGTGTATGTACACCCCTGTACGTTCGAGTCCTACCCCCACCCGTGTACGTGTCGTACCCCCGTGTATGTACACCCCTGTACGTTCGAGTCGGACCCCCACCAGTGTACGTGTACTACCCCCGTGTATGTACACCCCTGTACGTTCGAGTCGTCCCCCCACCCCTGTACGTTTCGTACCCCCATGTATGTACACCCCTGTACATTCGAGTCGTACCCCCACCCGTGTACGTGTCGTACCCCCGTGTATATACACCCCTGTACGTTCGAGTCGTACCCCCACCCCTGTACGTGTCCTACCCCCGTGTATGTACACCCATGTACGTTTGAGTCCTACCCCCACCCGTGTACGTGTCCTACCCCCGTGTATGTACACCCCTGTACGTTCGAGTCGGACCCCCACCCGTGTACGTGTCGTACCCCCGTGTATGTACACCCCTGTACGTTCGAGTCGGACCCCCACCCGTGTACGTGTCGTACCCCCGTGTATGTATACCCCTGTACGTTCGAGTCGGACCCCCACCCGTGTACGTGTCCTACCCCCGTGTATGTACACCCCTGTACGTTCGAGTTGTACCCCCACCCCTGTATGTGTCGTACCCCCGTGTATGTACACCCCTGTACGTTCAAGTTGTACCCCCACCCGTGTACGTGTCGTACCCCTGTGTATGTACACCCCTGTACGTGTCCTACCCCCGTGTATGTACACCCCTGTACGTGTCCTACCCCCGTGTATGTACACCCCTGTACGTTCGAGTCGTACCCCCACCCGTGTACGTGTCCTACCCCCGTGTATGTACACCCCTGTACGTTCGACTCGGACCCCCACCCGTGTACGTGTCGTACCCCCGTGTATGTACACCCCTGTACGTTCGAGTCGGACCCCCAACCGTGTACGTGTCCTACCCCCGTGTATGTACACCCCTGTACGTTCGAGTCGTACCCCCACCCCTGTACGTGTCGTACCCCCGTGTATGTACACCCCTGTACGTTCGAGTCCTACCCCCACCCGTGTACGTGTCCTACCCCCGTGTATGTACACCCATGTACGTTTGAGTCGGACCCCAACCCGTGTACGTGTCCTACCCCCGTGTATGTACACCCCTGTACGTTCGAGTCGTACCCCCACCCGTGTACGTGTCGTACCCCCGTGTATGTACACCCCTGTACGTTTGAGTCGTACCCCCACCCCTGTACGTGTCCTACCCCCGTGTATGTACACCCCTGTACGTTCGAGTCGGACCCCCACCTGTGTACGTGTCGTACCCCCGTGTATGTACACCCCTGTACGTTCGAGTCGTACCCCCACCCCAGTACGTGTCCTACCCCCGTGTATGTACACCCCTGTACTTTCGTGTCCTACCCCTACTCGTGTACGTGTCGTACCCCCGTGTATGTACACCCCTGTACATTCGAGTCGGACCCCCACCCGTGTATGTGTCCTACCCCCGTGTATGTACACCCCTGTACGTTCAAGTCGTACCCCCACCCCTGTACGTGTCGTACCCCCGTGTATGTACACCCCTGTACGTGTCCTACCCCGTGTATGTACACCCCTGTACGTGTCCTACCCCGTGTATGTACACCCCTGTACGTTCGAGTCGTACCCCCACCCGTGTACATGTCGTACCCCCGTGTATGTACACCCCTGTACATTCGAGTCGTACCCCCACCCCTGTACGTGTCCTACCCCCGTGTATGTACACCCCTGTACGTTCGAGTCCTACCCCCTCCCGTGTACGTGTCCTACCCCCGTGTATGTACACCCCTGTACGTTCGAGTCCTACCCCCACCCGTGTACGTGTCGTACCCCCGTGTATGTACACCCCTGTACGTTCGAGTCGGACCCCCACCAGTGTACGTGTCCTACCCCCGTGTATGTACACCCCTGTACGTTCGAGTCGTCCCCCCACCCCTGTACGTTTCGTACCCCCATGTATGTACACCCCTGTACATTCGAGTCGTACCCCCACCCGTGTACGTGTCGTACCCCCGTGTATATACACCCCTGTACGTTCGAGTCGTACCCCCACCCCTGTACGTGTCCTACCCCCGTGTATGTACACCCATGTACGTTTGAGTCCTACCCCCACCCGTGTACGTGTCCTACCCCCGTGTATGTACACCCCTGTACGTTCGAGTCGGACCCCCACCCGTGTACGTGTCGTACCCCCGTGTATGTACACCCCTGTGCGTTCGAGTCGGACCCCCACCCGTGTACGTGTCCTACCCCCGTGTATGTACACCCCTGTACGTTCGAGTCGTACCCCCACCCCTGTACGTGTCGTACCCCCATGTATGTACACCCCTGTACGTTTGAATCGTACCCCCAACCGTGTACGTGTCGTACCCCCGTGTATGTACACCCCTGTACGTTCGAGTCGTACCCCCACCCCTGTACGTGTCCTACCCCCATGTATGTACACCCCTGTACGTTCGAGTCCTACCCCCACCCATGTACGTGTCCTACCCCCGTGTATGTACACCCCTGTACGTTCGAGTCGGACCCCCACCAGTGTACGTGTCCTACCCCCGTGTATGTACACCCCTGTACGTTCGAGTCGTACCCCCACCCCTGTACGTGTCGTACCCCCGTGTATGTACACCCCTGTACATTCGAGTCGTACCCCCACCCGTGTACGTGTCGTACCCCCGTGTATGTACACCCCTGTACATTCGAGTCGTACCCCCACCCCTGTACGTGTCCTACCCCCGTGTATGTACACCCCTGTACGTTCGAGTCCTACCCCCACCTGTGTACGTGTCCTACCCCCGTGTATGTACACCCCTGTACGTTCGAGTCCTACCCCCACCCGTGTACGTGTCGTACCCCCGTGTATGTACACCCCTGTACGTTCGAGTCGGACCCCCACCAGTGTACGTGTCCTACCCCCGTATATGTACACCCCTGTACGTTCGAGTCGTCCCCCCACCTCTGTACGTGTCGTACCCCCATGTATGTACACCCCTGTACATTCGAGTCGTAACCCCACCCGTGTACGTGTCGTACCCCCGTGTATGTACACCCCTGTACGTTCGAGTCGTACCCCCACCCCTGTACGTGTCCTACCCCCGTGTATGTACACCCATGTACGTTTGAGTCCTACCCCCACCCGTGTACGTGTCCTACCCCCGTGTATGTACACCCCTGTACGTTCGAGCCGGACCCCCACCCGTGTACGTGTCGTACCCCCGTGTATGTACACCCCTGTACATTCGAGTCGGACCCCCACCCGTGTACGTGTCCTACCCCCGTGTATGTACACCCCTGTATGTTCGAGTCGTACCCCCACCCCTGTACGTGTCGTACCCCCATGTATGTACACCCCTGTACGTTTGAGTCGTACCCCCACCCGTGTACGTGTCGTACCCCCGTGTATGTACACCCCTGTACGTTCGAGTCGTACCCCCACCCCTGTACGTGTCCTACCCCCATGTATGTACACCCCTGTACGTTCGAGTCCTACCCCCACCCGTGTACGTGTCCTACCCCCGTGTATGTACACCCCTGTACGTTCGAGTCGGACCCCCACCAGTGTACGTGTCCTACCCCCGTGTATGTACACCCCTGTACGTTCGAGTCGTACCCCCACCCCTGTACGTGTCGTACCCCCGTGTATGTACACCCCTGTACATTCGAGTCGTACCCCCACCCGTGTATGTGTCGTACCCCCGTGTATGTACACCCCTGTACGTTCGAGTCGTACCCCCACCCCTGTACGTGTCCTACCCCCGTGTATGTACACCCATGTACGTTTGAGTCCTACACCCACCCGTGTACGTGTCGTACCCCCGTGTATGTACACCCCTGTACGTTCGAGTCAGACCCCCACCCGTGTACGTGTCCTACCCCCGTGTATGTACACCCCTGTACATTCGAGTCGTACCCCCACCCCTGTACGTGTCGTACCCCCATGTATGTACACCCCTGTACGTTCGAATCGTACCCCCACCCGTGTACGTGTTGTACCCCCGTGTATGTACACCCCTGTACGTTCGAGTCGCACCCCCACCCCTGTACGTGTCCTACCCCCATGTATGTACACCCCTGTACGTTCGAGTCCTACCCCCACCCGTGTACGTGTCCTACCCCCGTGTATGTACACCCCTGTACGTTCGAGTCGGACCCCCAGCCGTGTACGTGTCCTACCCCCGTGTATGTACACCCCTGTACGTGTCGTACCCCCGTGTATGTACACCCCTGTATGTTCGAGTCGTACCCCCACCCGTGTACGTGTCGTACCCCCGTGTATGTACACCCCTGTACGTTCGTGTCCTACCCCCACCCGTGTACGTGTCGTACCCCCATGTATGTACACCCCTGTACGTGTCGTACCCCCGTGTATGTACACCCCTGTACGTTCGAGTCGTACCCCCACCCGTGTAGGTGTCGTACCCCCGTGTATGTACACCCCTGTACGTTCGAGTCGTACCCCCACCCCTGTACGTGTCCTACCCCCGTGTATGTACACCCCTGTACGTTCGTGTCCTACCCCCACCCGTGTACGTGTCCTACCCCCGTGTATGTACACCCCTGTACGTTCAAGTCGTACCCCCACCCCTGTACGTGTCGTACCCCTGTGTATGTACACCCCTGTACGTGTCCTACCCCCGTGTATGTACACCCCTGTACGTGTCCTACCCCCGTGTATATACACCCCTGTACGTTCGAGTCGTACCCCCACCCGTGTACGTGTCGTACCCCCGTGTATGTACACCCCTGTACGTTCGAGTCGTACCCCCACCCCTGTACGTGTCCTACCCCCGTGTATGTACACCCCTGTACGTTCGAGTCCTACCCCCACCCGTGTACGTGTCCTACCCCCGTGTAGGTACACCCCTGTACGTTCGAGTCCTACCCCAACCCGTGTACGTGTCGTACCCCCGTGTATGTACACCCCTGTACGTTCGAGTCCTACCCCCACCCGTGTACGTGTCCTACCCCCGTGTATGTACACCCCTGTACGTTCGACTCGGACCCCCACCCGTGTACGTGTCGTACCCCCGTGTATGTATATCCCTGTACGTTCGAGTCGGACCCCCACCCGTGTACGTGTCCTACCCCCGTGTATGTACACCCCTGTACGTTCGAGTTGTACCCCCACCCCTGTACGTGTCGTACCCCCGTGTATGTACACCCCTGTACGTTCAAGTTGTACCGCCACCCGTGTACGTGTCATACCCCTGTGTATGTACACCCCTGTACGTGTCCTACCCCCGTGTATGTACACCCCTGTACGTGTCCTACCCCCGTGTATGTACACCCCTGTACGTTCAAGTCGTACCCCCACCCGTGTACGTGTCCTACCCCCGTGTATGTACACCCCTGTACGTTCGACTCGGACCCCCACCCCTGTACGTGTCGTACCCCCGTGTATGTACACCCCTGTATGTTCGAGTCGGACCCCCACCCGTGTACGTGTCCTACCCCCGTGTATGTACACCCCTGTACGTTCAAGTCGTACCCCCTTCCTGTATGTGTCGTACCCCCGTGTATGTACACCCCTGTATGTTCGAGTCCTACCCCCACCCGTGTACGTGTCCTACCCCCGTGTATGTACACCCCTGTACGTTCGAGTCGGACCCCAACCCGTGCACGTGTCCTACCCCCGTGTATGTACACCCCTGTACGCGTCGTACCCCCGTGTATGTACACCCCTGTACGTTCGAGTCGTACCCCCACCCGTGTACGTGTCGTACCCCCGTGTATGTACACCCCTGTACGTTCGAGTTGTACCCCCACCCCTGTACGTGTCCTACCCCCGTGTATGTACACCCCTGTACGTTCGAGTCGGACCCCCACCCGTGTACGTGTCGTACCCCCGTGTATGTACACCCCTGTACGTTCGAGTCGTACCCCCACCCCTGTACGTGTCCTACCCCCGTGTATGTACACCCCTGTACGTTCGTGTCCTACCCCCACCCGTGTACGTGTCGTACCCCCGTGTATGTACACCCCTGTACATTCGAGTCGGACCCCCACCCGTGTATGTGTCCTACCCCCGTGTATGTACACCCCTGTACGTTCAAGTCGTACCCCCACCCCTGTACGTGTCGTACCCCCGTGTATGTACACCCCTGTATGTGTCCTACCCCCGTGTATGTACACCCCTGTACGTGTCCTACCCCGTGTATGTACACCCCTGTACGTTCGAGTCGTACCCCCACCCGTGTACGTGTCGTACCCCCGTGTATGTACACCCCTGTACATTCGAGTCGTACCCCCACCCCTGTACGTGTCCTACCCCCGTGTATGTACACCCCTGTACGTTCGAGTCCTACCCCCACCTGTGTACGTGTCCTACCCCCGTGTATGTACACCCCTGTACGTTCGAGTCCTACCCCCACCCCTGTACGTGTCGTACCCCCGTGTATGTACACCCCTGTACGTTCGAGTCGGACCCCCACCAGTGTACGTGTCCTACCCCCGTGTATGTACACCCCTGTACGTTCGAGTCGTCCCCCCACCCCTGTACGTGTCGTACCCCCATGTATGTACACCCCTGTACATTCGAGTCGTACCCCCACCCGTGTACGTGTCGTACCCCCGTGTATATACACCCCTGTACGTTCGAGTCGTACCCCCACCCCTGTACGTGTCCTACCCCCGTGTATGTACACCCATGTACGTTTGAGTCCTACCCCCACCCGTGTACTTGTCCTACCCCCGTGTATGTACACCCCTGTACGTTCGAGTCGGACCCCCACCCGTGTACGTGTCGTACCCCCGTGTATGTACACCCCTGTACGTTCGAGTCGGACCCCCACCCGTGTACGTGTCCTACCCCCGTGTATGTACACCCCTGTACGTTCGAGTCGTACCCCCACCCCTGTACGTGTCGTACCCCCATGTATGTACACCCCTGTACGTTTGAGTCGTACCCCCACCCGTGTACGTGTCGTACCCCCGTGTATGTACACCCCTGTACGTTCGAGTCGTACCCCCACCCCTGTACGTGTCCTACCCCCATGTATGTACACCCCTGTACGTTCGAGTCCTACCCCCACCCGTGTACGTGTCCTACCCCCGTGTATGTACACCCCTGTACGTTCGAGTCGGACCCACACCAGTGTACGTGTCCTACCCCCGTGTATGTACACCCCTGTACGTTTGAGTCGTACCCCCACCCCTGTACGTGTCGTACCCCCGTGTATGTACACCCCTGTACATTCGAGTCGT
The DNA here is from genome assembly GCF_964204655.1 of Triturus cristatus. NCBI lineage: Eukaryota > Metazoa > Chordata > Amphibia > Caudata > Salamandridae > Triturus > Triturus cristatus. The sequence goes on along the minus strand of NC_140580.1, from coordinate 626,605,550 downwards.
ACCCCCACCCGTGTACGTGTCGTACCCCCGTGTATGTACACCCCTGTACATTCGAGTCGTACCCCCACCCCTGTACGTGTCCTACCCCCGTGTATGTACACCTCTGTACGTTCGAGTCCTATCCCCACCCGTGTACGTGTCCTACCCCCGTGTATGTACACCCCTGTACGTTCGAGTCCTACCCCCACCCGTGTACGTGTCGTACCCCCGTGTATGTACACCCCTGTACGTTCGAGCCGGACCCCCACCAGTGTACGTGTCCTACCCCCGTGTATGTACACCCCTGTACGTTCGAGTCGTCCCCCCACCCCTGTACGTGTCGTACCCCCATGTATGTACACCCCTGTACATTCGAGTCGTACCCCCACCCGTGTACGTGTCGTACCCCCGTGTATGTACACCCCTGTACGTTCGAGTCGTACCCCCACCCCTGTACGTGTCCTACCCCCGTGTATGTACACCCATGTACGTTTGAGTCCTACCCCCACCCGTGTACGTGTCCTACCCCCGTGTATGTACACCCCTGTACGTTCGAGTCGGACCCCCACCCGTGTACGTGTCGTACCCCCGTGTATGTACACCCCTGTACGTTCGAGTCAGACCCCCACCCGTGTACGTGTCCTACCCCCGTGTATGTACACCCCTGTATGTTCGAGTCGTACCCCCACCCCTGTACGTGTCGTACCCCCATGTATGTACACCCCTGTACGTTTGAGTCGTACCACCACCCGTGTACGTGTCGTACCCCCGTGTATGTACACCCCTGTACGTTCGAGTCGTACCCCCACCCCTGTACGTGTCCTACCCCCATGTATGTACACCCCTGTACGTTCGAGTCCTACCCCCACCCGTGTACGTGTCCTACCCCCGTGTATGTACACCCCTGTACGTTCGAGTCGGACCCCTACCAGTGTACGTGTCCTACCCCCGTGTATGTATGTACACCCCTGTACGTTCGAGTCGTACCCCCACCCCTGTACGTGTCGTACCCCCGTGTATGTACACCCCTGTACATTCGAGTCGTACCCCCACCCGTGTACGTGTCGTACCCCCGTGTATGTACACCCCTGTACGTTCGAGTCGTACCCCCACCCCTGTACGTGTCCTACCCCCGTGTCTGTACACCCATGTACGTTTGAGTCCTACCCCCACCCGTGTACGTGTCGTACCCCCGTGTATGTACACCCCTGTACGTTCGAGTCAGACCCCCACCCGTGTACGTGTCCTACCCCCGTGTATGTACACCCCTGTACATTCGAGTCGTACCCCCACCCCTGTACGTGTCGTACCCCCATGTATGTACACCCCTGTACGTTCGAGTCGTACCCCCACCTGTGTACGTGTTGTACCCCCGTGTATGTACACCCTTGTACGTTCGAGTCGTACCCCCACCCCTGTACGTGTCCTACCCCCATGTATGTACACCCCTGTACGTTCGAGTCCTACCCCCACCCGTGTACGTGTCCTACCCCCGTGTATGTACACCCCTGTACGTTCGAGTCGGACCCCCACCCGTGTACGTGTCCTACCCCCGTGTATGTACACCCCTGTACGTGTCGTACCCCCGTGTATGTACACCCCTGTACATTCGAGTCATACCCCCACCCCTGTACGTGTCGTACCCCCGTGTATGTACACCCCTGTACGTTCGAGTCGGACCCCCACCCGTGTACGTGTCCTACCCCCGTGTATGTACACCCCTGTATGTTCGAGTCGTACCCCCACCCCTGTACGTGTCGTACCCCCATGTATGTACACCCCTGTACGTTTGAGTCGTACCCCCACCCGTGTACGTGTCGTACCCCCGTGTATGTACACCCCTGTACGTTCAAGTCGTACCCCCACCCCTGTACGTGTCCTACCCCCATGTATGTACACCCCTGTACGTTCGAGTCCTACCCCCACCCGTGTACGTGTCCTACCCCCATGTATGTACACCCCTGTACGTTCGAGTCGGACCCCCACCAGTGTACGTGTCCTACCCCCGTGTATGTACACCCCTGTACGTTCGAGTCGTACCCCCACCCCTGTACGTGTCGTACCCCCGTGTATGTACACCCCTGTACATTCGAGTCGTACCCCCACCCGTGTACGTGTCGTACCCCCGTGTATGTACACCCCTGTACGTTCGAGTCGTACCCCCACCCCTGTACGTGTCCTACCCCCGTGTATGTACACCCATGTACGTTTGAGTCCTACACCCACCCGTGTACGTGTCGTACCCCCGTGTATGTACACCCCTGTACGTTCGAGTCAGACCCCCACCCGTGTACGTGTCCTACCCCCGTGTATGTACACCCCTGTACATTCGAGTCGTACCCCCACCCCTTGTACGTGTCGTACCCCCATGTATGTACACCCCTGTACGTTCGAGTCGTACCCCCACCCGTGTACGTGTTGTACCCCCGTGTATGTACACCCCTGTACGTTCGAGTCGTACCCCCACCCCTGTACGTGTCCTACCCCCATGTATGTACACCCCTGTACGTTCGAGTCCTACCCCCACCCGTGTACGTGTCCTACCCCCGTGTATGTACACCCCTGTACGTTCGAGTCGGACCCCCACCCGTGTACGTGTCCTACCCCCGTGTATGTACACCCCTGTACGTGTCGTACCCCCGTGTATGTACACCCCTGTACGTTCGAGTCGTACCCCCACCCGTGCACGTGTCGTACCCCCGTGTATGTACACCCCTGTACGTTCGTGTCCTACCCCCACCCGTGTACGTGTCGTACCCCCATGTATGTACACCCCTGTACGTGTCGTACCCCCGTGTATGTACACCCCTGTACGTTCGAGTCGTACCCCCACCCGTGTAGGTGTCGTACCCCTGTGTATGTACACCCCTGTACGTTCGAGTCGTACCCCCACCCCTGTACGTGTCCTACCCCCGTGTATGTACACCCCTGTACGTTCGTGTCCTACCCCCACCCGTGTACGTGTCCTACCCCCGTATATGTACACCCCTGTACGTTCAAGTCGCACCCCCACCCCTGTACGTGTCGTACCCCTGTGTATGTACACCCCTGTACGTGTCCTACCCCCGTGTATGTACACCCCTGTACGTGTCCTACCCCCATGTATATACACCCCTGTACGTTCGAGTCGTACCCCCACCCGTGTACGTGTCGTACCCCCGTGTATGTACACCCCTGTACGTTCGAGTCGTACCCCCACCCCTGTACGTGTCCTACCCCCGTGTATGTACACCCCTGTACGTTCGAGTCCTACCCCCACCCGTGTACGTGTCCTACCCCCGTGTAGGTACACCCCTGTACGTTCGAGTCCTACCCCCACCCGTGTACGTGTCGTACCCCCGTGTATGTACACCCCTGTACGTTCGAGTCCTACCCCCACCCGTGTACGTGTCCTACCCCCGTGTATGTACACCCCTGTACGTTCAAATCGGACCCCCACCCGTGTACGTGTCGTACCCCCGTGTATGTATACCCCTGTACGTTCGAGTCGGACCCCCACCCGTGTACGTGTCCTACCCCCGTGTATGTACACCCCTGTACGTTCGAGTTGTACCCCCACCCCTGTACGTGTCGTACCCCCATGTATGTACACCCCTGTACGTTCAAGTTGTACCCCCACCCGTGTACGTGTCGTACCCCTGTGTATGTACACCCCTGTACGTGTCCTACCCCCGTGTATGTACACCCCTGTACGTGTCCTACCCCCGTGTATATACACCCCTGTACGTTCGAGTCGTACCCCCACCCGTGTACGTGTCCTACCCCCGTGTATGTACACCCCTGTACGTTCGACTCGGACCCCCACCCGTGTACGTGTCGTACCCCGGTGTATGTACACCCCTGTATGTTCGAGTCGGACCCCCACCCGTGTACGTGTCCTACCCCCGTGTATGTACACCCCTGTACGTTCAAGTCGTACCCCCACCCCTGTACGTGTCGTACCCCCGTGTATGTACACCCCTGTATGTTCGAGTCCTACCCCCACCCGTGTACGTGTCCTACCCCCGTGTATGTACACCCCTGTACGTTCGAGTCGGACCCCAACCCGTGTACGTGTCCTACCCCCGTGTATGTACACCCCTGTATGCGTCGTACCCCCGTGTATGTACACCCCTGTACGTTCGAGTCGTACCCCCACCCGTGTACGTGTCGTACCCCCGTGTATGTACACCCCTGTACGTTCGAGTTGTACCCCCACCCCTGTACGTGTCCTACCCCCGTGTATGTACACCCCTGTACGTTCGAGTCGGACCCCCACCCCTGTACGTGTCCTACCCCCGTGTATGTACACCCCTGTACGTTCGTGTCCTACCCCCACCGGTGTACGTGTCGTACCCCCGTGTATGTACACCCCTGTACATTCGAGTCGGACCCCCACCCGTGTATGCGTCCTACCCCCGTGTATGTACACCCCTGTACGTTCAAGTCGTACCCCCACCCCTGTACGTGTCGTACCCCCGTGTATGTACACCCCTGTACGTGTCCTACCCCCGTGTATGTACACCCCTGTACGTGTCCTACCCCGTGTATGTACACCCCTGTATGTTCGAGTCGTACCCCCACCCGTGTACGTGTCGTACTCCCGTGTATGTACACCCCTGTACATTCGAGTCGTACCCCCACCCCTGTACGTGTCCTACCCCCGTGTATGTACACCCCTGTACATTCGAGTCCTACCCCCACCCGTGTACGTGTCCTACCCCCGTGTATGTACACCCCTGTACGTTCGAGTCCTACCCCCACCCGTGTACGTGTCGTACCCCCGTGTATGTACACCCCTGTACGTTCGAGTCGTCCCCCCACCCCTGTACGTGTCGTACCCCCATGTATGTACACCCCTGTACGTGTCCTACCCCCGTGTATGTACACCCCTGTACGTGTCCTACCCCGTGTATGTACACCCCTGTATGTTCGAGTCGTACCCCCACCCGTGTACGTGTCGTACTCCCGTGTATGTACACCCCTGTACATTCGAGTCGTACCCCCACCCCTGTACGTGTCCTACCCCCGTGTATGTACACCCCTGTACGTTCGAGTCCTACCCCCACCCGTGTACGTGTCCTACCCCCGTGTATGTACACCCCTGTACATTCGAGTCCTACCCCCACCCGTGTACGTGTCCTACCCCCGTGTATGTACACCCCTGTACGTTCGAGTCGGACCCCCACCAGTGTACGTGTCCTACCCCCGTGTATGTACACCCCTGTACGTTCGAGTCGTCCCCCCACCCCTGTACGTGTCGTACCCCCATGTATGTACACCCCTGTACATTCGAGTCGTACCCCCACCCGTGTACGTGTCGTACCCCCGTGTATATACACCCCTGTACGTTCGAGTCGTACCCCCACCCCTGTACGTGTCCTACCCCCGTGTATGTATACCCATGTACGTTTGAGTCCTACCCCCACCCGTGTACGTGTCCTACCCCCGTGTATGTACACCCCTGTACGTTCGAGTCGGACCCCCACCCGTGTACGTGTCGTACCCCCGTGTATGTACACCCCTGTACGTTCGAGTCGGACCCCCACCCGTATACGTGTCCTACCCCCGTGTATGTACACCCCTGTACGTTCGAGTCGTACCCCCACCCCTGTACGTGTCGTACCCCCATGTATGTACACCCCTGTACGTTTGAGTCGTACCCCCACCCGTGTACGTGTCGTATCCCCGTGTATGTACATCCCTGTACGTTCGAGTCGTACCCCCTCCCCTGTACGTGTCCTACCCCCATGTATGTACACCCCTGTACGTTCGAGTCCTACCCCCACCCGTGTACGTGTCCTACCCCCGTGTATGTACACCCCTGTACGTTCGAGTCGGACCCCCACCAGTGTACGTGTCCTACCCCCGTGTATGTACACCCCTGTACGTTCGAGTCGTACCCCCACCCCTGTACGTGTCGTACCCCCGTGTATGTACACCCCTGTACATTCGAGTTGTACCCCCACCCGTGTACGTGTCGTACCCCCGTGTATGTACACCCTTGTACATTCGAGTCGTACCCCCACCCCTGTACGTGTCCTACCCCCGTGTATGTACACCCCTGTACGTTCGAGTCCTACCCCCACCCATGTACGTGTCCTACCCCCGTGTATGTACACCCCTGTACGTTCGAGTCCTACCCCCACCCGTGTACGTGTCGTACCCCCGTGTATGTACACCCCTGTACGTTCGAGTCGGACCCCCACCAGTGTACGTGTCCTACCCCCGTGTATGTACACCCCTGTACGTTCGAGTCGTCCCCCCACCCCTGTACGTGTCGTACCCCCATGTATGTACACCCCTGTACATTCGAGTCGTACCCCCACCCGTGTACGTGTCCTACCCCCGTGTATGTACACCCCTGTACGTTCGACTCGGACCCCCACCCGTGTACGTGTCGTACCCCCGTGTATGTATACCCCTGTACGTTCGAGTCGGACCCCCACCCGTGTACGTGTCCTACCCCCGTGTATGTACACCCCTGTACGTTCGAGTTGTACCCCCACCCCTGTACGTGTCGTACCCCCGTGTATGTACACCCCTGTACGTTCAAGTTGTACCGCCACCCGTGTACGTGTCGTACCCCTGTGTATGTACACCCCTGTACGTGTCCTACCCCCGTGTATGTACACCCCTGTACGTGTCCTACCCCCGTGTATATACACCCCTGTACGTTCGAGTCGTACCCCCACCCGTGTACGTGTCCTACCCCCGTGTATGTACACCCCTGTACGTTCGACTCGGACCCCCACCCGTGTACGTGTCGTACCCCGGTGTATGTACACCCCTGTATGTTCGAGTCGGACCCCCACCCGTGTACGTGTCCTACCCCCGTGTATGTACACCCCTGTACGTTCAAGTCGTACCCCCACCCCTGTACGTGTCGTACCCCCGTGTATGTACACCCCTGTATGTTCGAGTCCTACCCCCACCCGTGTACGTGTCCTACCCCCGTGTATGTACACCCCTGTACGTTCGAGTCGGACCCCAACCCGTGTACGTGTCCTACCCCCGTGTATGTACACCCCTGTATGCGTCGTACCCCCGTGTATGTACACCCCTGTACGTTCGAGTCGTACCCCCACCCGTGTACGTGTCGTACCCCCGTGTATGTACACCCCTGTACGTTCGAGTTGTACCCCCACCCCTGTACGTGTCCTACCCCCGTGTATGTACACCCCTGTACGTTCGAGTCGGACCCCCACCCCTGTACGTGTCCTACCCCCGTGTATGTACACCCCTGTACGTTCGTGTCCTACCCCCACCGGTGTACGTGTCGTACCCCCGTGTATGTACACCCCTGTACATTCGAGTCGGACCCCCACCCGTGTATGCGTCCTACCCCCGTGTATGTACACCCCTGTACGTTCAAGTCGTACCCCCACCCCTGTACGTGTCGTACCCCCGTGTATGTACACCCCTGTACGTGTCCTACCCCCGTGTATGTACACCCCTGTACGTGTCCTACCCCGTGTATGTACACCCCTGTACGTTCGAGTCGTACCCCCACCCGTGTACGTGTCGTACTCCCGTGTATGTACACCCCTGTACATTCGAGTCATACCCCCACCCCTGTACGTGTCCTACCCCGTGTATGTACACCCCTGTACGTTCGAGTCCTACCCCCACCCGTGTACGTGTCCTACCCCCGTGTATGTACACCCCTGTACGTTCGAGTCCTACCCCCACCCGTGTACTCGTCGTACCCCCGTGTATGTACACCCCTGTACGTTCGAGTCGGACCCCCACCAGTGTACGTGTCCTACCCCCGTGTATGTACACCCCTGTACGTTCGAGTCGTCCCCCCACCCCTGTACGTGTCGTACCCCCATGTATGTACACCCCTGTACATTCGAGTCGTACCCCCACCCGTGTACGTGTCGTACCCCCGTGTATATACACCCCTATACGTTCGAGTCGTACCCCCACCCCTGTACGTGTCCTACCCCCGTGTATGTACACCCATGTACGTTTGAGTCCTACCCCCACCCGTGTACGTGTCCTACCCCCGTGTATGTACACCCCTGTACGTTCGAGTCGGACCCCCACCCGTGTACGTGTCGTACCCCCGTGTATGTACACCCCTGTACGTTCGAGTCGGACCCCCACCCGTGTACGTGTCCTACCCCCGTGTATGTACACCCCTGTACGTTCGAGTCGTACCCCCACCCCTGTACGTGTCGTACCCCCATGTATGTATACCCCTGTACGTTTGAGTCATACCCCCACCCGTGTACGTGTCGTACCCCCGTGTATGTACATCCCTGTACGTTCGAGTCGTACCCCCTCCCCTGTACGTGTCCTACCCCCATGTATGTACACCCCTGTACGTTCGAGTCCTACCCCCACCCGTGTACGTGTCCTACCCCCGTGTATGTACACCCCTGTACGTTCGAGTCGGACCCCCACCAGTGTACGTGTCCTACCCCCGTGTATGTACACCCCTGTACGTTCGAGTCATACCCCCACCCCTGTACGTGTCGTACCCCCGTGTATGTACACCCCTGTACATTCGAGTCATACCCCCACCCGTGTACGTGTCGTACCCCCGTGTATGTATACCCCTGTACATTCGAGTCGTACCCCCACCCCTGTACGTGTCCTACCCCCGTGTATGTACACCCCTGTACGTTCGAGTCCTACCCCCACCCGTGTACGTGTCCTACCCCCGTGTATGTACACCCCTGTACGTTCGAGTCCTACCCCCACCCGTGTACGTGTCATACCCCCGTGTATGTACACCCCTGTACGTTCGAGTCGGACCCCCACCAGTGTACGTGTCCTACCCCCGTGTATGTACACCCCTGTACGTTCGAGTCGTCCCCCCACCCCTGTACGTGTCGTACCCCCATGTATGTACACCCCTGTACATTCGAGTCGTACCCCCACCCGTGTACGTGTCGTACCCCCGTGTATGTACACCCCTGTACGTTCGAGTCGTACCCCCACCCCTGTACGTGTCCTACCCCCGTGTATGTACACCCATGTACGTTTGAGTCCTACCCCCACCCGTGTACGTGTCCTACCCCCGTGTATGTACACCCCTGTACGTTCGAGTCCGACCCCCACCCGTGTACGTGTCGTACCCCCGTGTATGTACACCCCTGTACGTTCGAGTCAGACCCCCACCCGTGTACGTGTCCTACCCCCGTGTATGTACACCCCTGTATGTTCGAGTCGTACCCCCACCCCTGTACGTGTCGTACCCCCATGTATGTACACCCCTGTACGTTTGAGTCGTACCCCCACCCGTGTACCTGTCGTACCCCCGTGTATGTACACCCCTGTACGTTCGAGTCGTACCCCCACCCCTGTACGTGTCCTACCCCCATGTATGTACACCCCTGTACGTTCGAGTCCTACCCCCACCCGTGTACGTGTCCTACCCCCGTGTATGTACACCCCTGTACGTTCGAGTCGGACCCCCACCAGTGTACGTGTCCTACCCCCGTGTATGTACACCCCTGTACGTTCGAGTCGTACCCCCACCCCTGTACGTGTCGTACCCCCGTGTATGTACACCCCTGTACATTCGAGTCGTACCCCCACCCGTGTACGTGTCGTACCCCCGTGTATGTACACCCCTGTACGTTCGAGTCGTACCCCCACCCCTGTACGTGTCCTACCCCGTGTATGTACACCCATGTACGTTTGAGTCCTACCCCCACCCGTGTACATGTCGTACCCCCGTGTATGTACACCCCTGTACGTTTGAGTCAGACCCCCACCCGTGTACGTGTCCTACCCCCGTGTATGTACACCCCTGTACATTCGAGTCGTACCCCCACCCCTGTACGTGTCGTACCCCCATGTATGTACACCCCTGTACGTTCGAGTCGTACCCCCACCCGTGTACGTGTTGTACCCCCGTGTATGTACACCCCTGTACGTTCGAGTCGTACCCCCACCCCTGTACGTGTCCTACCCCCATGTATGTACACCCCTGTACGTTCGAGTCCTACCCCCACCCGTGTACGTGTCCTTCCCCCATGTATGTACACCCCTGTACGTTCGAGTCGGACCCCCACCCGTGTACGTGTCCTACCCCCGTGTATGTACACCCCTGTACGTGTCGTACCCCCGTGTATGTACACCCCTGTACGTTCGAGTCGTACCCCCACCCGTGTACGTCTCGTACCCCCGTGTATGTACACCCCTGTACGTGTCGTACCCCCATGTATATACACCCGTGTACGTCAGAGTCGCACCCCCACCACAACCTCCTAAGTACGGAGCGCACCCCAGTCCCCAACATCACAACCGCATGTACCAGTCGTACCAAGCCACACACAAGGACAGCACTGAACAACCAAATGGCCCATGTACACACCGTACACACGCTAAAAACGCACGTACACAACCAGGACAAACCAAAACATCACAAGAATACACCATTCGAATGGCACAAAGCCACAAAACATGTACAACAACTACTAAAAAAACACATTCACTGACCTGCAACTGCCAAAAACAAACAGAGGACCAAAAGACCACCACTCCTTATAACACACCCACCCAAACTTCAAACACAGCCACACCCACCAATGTACCAATAAAAAGGGCCCACACACACAAACCATGAGCCTTTGCAACAGACTCACTGCTGCCAGACCCCACAGACAACCTACAGCACCATACTACAAGCTTCACCACACCTTACACTTGCACACCTTCACACAACCACCTTCACAAACACCCCCTCATCACATTCACACACACACCTGCACAACCACACCCACACACCCACAACCATCCACACACACCCCCCACCATCCACACCCACACCCCTCACCATGCCCACTAACAAGAATCCAAAGTTCAGTAACCGAGAGTTGGAGGTCCTTGTCGATGAAATCCTCAGAGTCGAGCCACACCTCTTTGGAACATTGGTCAGACAGACCAGCATTGCAGAAAAAACAGCCATGTGGCACACCATCGTCGATGCTGTGAATGCTGTTGCGGACACCAGAAGGAACAAGCAGGAATGCCAAGCCAGGTGGTACGATCTGCGGAGGAGGGTCCGAGCCAAGATGACGGACGAACACAACCAGGCCAACGTCACTGGAGGAGGGCCATCCCGCAGACCCGTACACTACCATCCCTGGGAGGAGAGGGTGATGGCCATACTGCCGGTGGAGGCAGTCGAACGATTAGGAGGACTCCGAGACCCGGGTGAGTACACAAACAACGCACCTCACATGGGGGGAACGTCATCCACAACCAAACCCACAAACAGGCACGCAACCACCCCAAGCTATCGCATGACTCAACCACACTCCATGAACACGCACATGCCACTGGTGCCACCATGCCCCATGCACCCAGCTGGACAATGTCAAGTCACAGGCCACAGAAGACACCAACACATGACACGATAAGCCGGATGGCGGGAGGGTGGGCCCCAAAAATCCCATAGTTCAACTCAGAAGCAGACAACAATGCCCTCTGCCCATATGGCCTAGGTCACAGCCAGACTAACACTGTGTCCCCACACAGGAAAGACTCACCAGCAAATGGCGGACGCCTTGCATTAACACATGGGGGAGAAGGCACGTTTTTGCACATGACAGCAGCTAATGAACAGCCAACACTGTGAAAGAGTGGCAGCACACACCACCACAGCAGCAGCGCAGACACACACACTACACCCAATGGGTGCCTGGAGATCAGAAACAAACTCACAGCAACAAGCCAAGGGCCATTCAAAGATCTGCTAACAGTGTGAAGCTGGGCTGAGGTGACAGAGGGTGACACACAGAGGGAGGGAGAGGGGGACAGAGAGGGAGGGAGACACGGGGAGACGGACAGAGGGAGGAGGCTGACACACAGAGGGAGGGACAGGGGGACAGAGAGGGAGGGAGACACAGGGAGACGGACAGAGGGAGGAGGCTGACACACAGAGGGAGGGACACCGGGACAGAGAGGGAGGGAGACACAGGGAGACGGACAGAGGGAGGAGGCTGACACACAGAGGGAGGGAAAGGGGGACAGAGAGGGAGGGAGAGGGGGACAGAGAGGGAGGGAGACACAGGAAGACGGACAGAGGGAGGAGGCTGAGACACAGAGGGAGGGAAAGGGGGACAGAGAGGGAGGGAGAGGGGGACAGAGAGGGAGGGATCACACAGGGAGAGCAAATCAGCCTTGTGGTGTGTGGGAATGTCTGCTCGTCAGCAGGTAGACTGCGTGCATGTAGCCAAGGGTGGCCAGTGCCAGAACCCCCCCTCTTCTCCATGGCAAAACACAGGGCCATGTCACAACCTGTGCACGAACACAACGACAGCTACCTGCATTATATAAGTGTGTGGATCCACTCCATGTGCACATGTACAGTGCTACACGGAAGGCGCCAATGCATGGCTCGCCACACCTGCCCACTCCACTGCTGACTGCAGTCACACTTGACGCAGTAAGTAAGACTGTGCCACACATAGTTAAAGGCGCCAAAGTGGTGCCCAAGGGACACACCCATGCACAAGTGCACTGTGAGTGGTATGCAAGACAGATCCTAATTCCAAGAGGAAATGTTCCAACTTTGAAACTGATGAAACCTGGATGTTGCATGGACCAAAATTAACATTGTCTCTCTCACACACAGGTCAACCTCGTGGTTCACCCCCAACACTGGGGGGGAAGACTCACAGGACCCGGCTCTGCGGGAGGCCGATCCCACCGGCAGCGACGACTCTCACCACTCTGTGGACGACCCCGACCAACCTGGCCCCTCTGGTGTCCAACCACCTGCAGCACCTGCGTCAGGTACAACGGGGCCAACCACCACCCCCACTCCTGCCACATCCCAGGAGACACCCAGGATCCCTGCCCCACCACCACAAAGCAGCCAGGCTGGCCAGGAGGGACACGGTGTCCCGGGCACCCAGGAGGAGGCAGGCGACAACGCCAATGCCACCCCTCAGGGGTCCCGGAGACCCGATGTGCCCACAAGGGCAGGCAAGGTGCAAGTGGGCAGGGGTGGTGGGAGTGGAGGACGGCGGAGGCGCCAGCCTGACCAGTTGGCTGGGGACCCGGTATATAACCATGTCTGAAACATCCTGGACACATACCAGCAGGACACCACGGGCCTGGCCCAGGTTGTGTCCGTCCTCGAGGGGATCAAGACACAGCAGGCCCAGCAACATGCGGAGCTACATGCCTGTCTACTGCAACACCAACGGAGGATGGAGGACGGACAGGCTGAGCTCGTGACGGCGTACTCGGGAATTCACGATACACTCCGTCGGATGGCCGACAACATGGCCAACCCTCCCTGTGCCAGAAGGCGGAGAACATCACCACCCACAGGGAGAGATCAGGAGGAGGAGGAGGAAACATCCGATGGAGCATCCCAGACGTCGTCACGGCCTGCTTCTGAGGGTCCCCGCAGGAGGGCGGGTCATCCACGGAAATGACCGTGAGGGTCGGCGCTACATCACCATCTCCCAGGACACCTGGCCTGGCACCTGGCCCACTGGAGCAACAGCATCACAGCATCAAGGGACATTCTCTGCCACATGGCCTTGCTGGTCACTGTCTGACCAATGTTGACAAAGATTGTGGCATGGACTCTGAGGACTTCCAATGGCAAGGACACCAACTCCCCTACTGAACTTTGGATTCCAAACTCCCGGAAAGCCCCTCACGTCATACCCCCCCCCCCTCCACCCCACAAAAATAAAAATTCACACCATGAAGAGAAGATGCCTGCTGGTTGCATTATTACCTTATATGTGTCTTGTAAAGTCTAAACATGCCTGACTTCTCTTTTGACTTCAACCATCCACACCCTGGGGCCTGAGTCTGGCACAGGACACACGGGTCACAGTGTGTTAGGCAAGACAGACATGGAGCACCATACACACCCGTGATGGGCCCAACCAGCTGAGGGGGTGGCCGCACAACCGTGCTGACAGACACATTGAGTACAGCAACAGTCATGCGCAGAGGTCAGGGATCCAGTCCAGTGTCCTGGGGGGCACCCAGGTATGTGTAGACAGGTGGCAGAACCATGTCCTGCAAGCTTGAGTCCGGTGGATGCAGAGAATGGGGGCCTGGCCAACGTTGGATGCATGTGGATAGCACATGTCACAATACCCACACAGTCATGGACATCATGCACAATACACAGTCTCAGCCCACACACACAGCTTGCATCTTGCTACTCGACACATAGACACATAGCCACTATCAGGGAAAACCATGCCAGTCATGCTGGATGCACCGTGGCAACACACCAGCATTGACTGAGAAGAGGCACCTTGGAGGCATAGGAACACCTTTATTAGTCATGTTTTCGGGATTGCAGAGGCAACTTGAAGTACACATGAACACTTCATGTGGAGTAACATGTGGGTCCAACACTGGCACCCCCCTTCTGCAGCACAAATGCGTGATAGCCATGGAACTGGCACACAATTGTCGGCTAACAGCTAAACACCCACAGCTGCTCACGGAGAGACTGCCATACACCATTGATCCGCTGATGTAGAAGTCCCACACCATGTCAAGCCAATGCAAACCGTATGTGTCCGAGGGCAGTGTTACACACATTGATGCCATCATCACAATCCACTATCCCATCACTGATGACTGTCAACCAGTCAGACCATCTATTCAGGTGTACACAGCTGCATGTCGTGTCCCATGGTGATGCTACATGGCTGCAGAGGAACCAATGATCGACAGGGGCAGTGTGCATACATCGTGAACAACTGCCACACCCAATACACCCCTGATGCATCCCTTACCCTAAGGAGACTTCCAAACTTGTCCGTGCGTGTAACGCTGAGTCAGCACACGATGACATGTCCATGAGGAATAGCAGTGCCACAACAATGCAACCAGCAGACGGCATGAGCAAGTACCTGGGGATGAGAGACACACAAGAAGTCAGCCACAAAAAGCACAGCCACTTGCATGTGCATGTACTCGATACATGTATGGATGACAACATGCTAGGTCACAATTATGACTGGGGAAATACAAACATCACTGCCACCATCACTCCAGTGACACACCCACACACACCTCTGACTCACGTGCCATACATGCAGGTGGAGACACACATCACAACACATGCCACACGGGGAGCAATGTGTGCACACTCAGACACTGGTACTCACCACTAAGCAAAGAAGTCGCGTATGAGCCGAGTCCGGATTTACTCTTGCGGCTCCACATCCTCCACATCACTAGCCCCATTGCCAAGCCCTTCGTCCTCCACGGGTGGATGGTCCTGGTCATCTTGATCCAGGATGAGTGGCACAGCTTTCTCAACTGCCATGTTGTGCAGCATGCAGCAGACCATGAAGATTTTGCAGACCTTCGCAGGGGCATATGGGAGCGCGCCGCCGGTCTTGTGTAGGCATCTAAATCGGCTCTTCAGCAGGCCAAACGTCCTCTCTATCACTCGCCTTGTCCGGCCATGGGCGGTGTTGTAGCGGAGCTGGGCCGGTGTGATGGGGTTGCGGAGAGGTGTGATCAGCCATGGCATGTTGGGATAGCCAGCGTCCCCTACATTGGAAGCACATGGACATCGTTAGAACAGGAGAAGCGGTCGTGCTGGAAGTCTATGCAAAATACAGGACAGACAGACTGTACCCACCAACAACACATGCTCGTTCGTTGCGCAGCTGTGTCATCATTTCAGGCATCCTGCTACGCCTCATGATGTAGGCATCATGTGCTGATCCTGGAAAACGAGCACAGACATGTGAAATCACCATGTTGGACAGACACACCACAAGGGCATTGATGGAGTGGTAGTGCTTCCGATTGCGGTACGCTACCTCCTGTGCGTGTGGTGGTACCAAAGCAACATGTGTCCCATCTATGGACCCAATGACATGGGGCATCCCTCCCAGGGCATAGAATCCACGCTTGCCCCAGTCAACTGTTCAGGGGTTGGGAACTTGATGAAGTCATCCAGGTGAATCAACATGGCCTCTAAGAAATCATGCAGCACACGGCAGAACATGCTCTGGGACATGCCACCAACATGAGCTATGGTATTTTTAAAGGTACCCGTGGCTAGAAAATGTAGGGCTGCCATTACCTTCAGCTTGGGTGTCAGTGCCGTAGGATACCTGTGCAGCGGTTGCAGGTGTGGTGCCAGTCTCGCCGTCAACTCCAGAATCAACCGTTGTGGGAATCGGTCGCACCGGATACGATCATTCTCCCGCATGGCAGCCAAGTCCGGAATTGCTCGGGGAAGAGGCGGCACTCTGCAGTAATTTGGAAGTGACAAGGAAGAGTGAGTGCACCACAACAACAAATAATTTGTACTGAGCACATGTTAATCTGTCTATACACATATGCTACATACGGAGTCAGGTATGTGCCACATGCCCTGGACACGTATGGCTGCCAGGTGACACTCCTACCAAGACCCAGCTACACATGGAGATTGAGAACCTCCACATGCCATGCCATGGGATTAGCTGTGTCCCAGTGCAAGTGAACAGCCAGACGCAAGACAGGAGTGACATACACCCACACATCAGCAGAAGTAGGATGCCGATTGCAGAGACTGGTAGCGGAACACTAGAGCCACAGGTCACATGACATTACACTAGGACAGCCCACACACCTTGCCATGAAGGTGCACATGTCATGACTCACCACACATTCATTGAGAGGATGCAGACATGTCCTTGTCACGCTACTCCGTGTCCCATGCATACATACTCACCTCACATCCGATACCACATGTGGCATGGTGTGCGGAACAGTGTGCAATGTCAATCTACACACAGACACATGTTGGTTGCTGCAACAGCTGCAGCTTTTGAGGGTGCTCCAACATCAACCTAATGGGAACCCCCCACACATACATGACATAGTCACATCGTGCACCGTGGGTAGTGACAAGTCAGGTGTGGTAACCCCTGTACCGGGCATCAGGGGACACTTCCGTGTGTTGGTGTCCGTGCCATGCCAGTGTCGGTCATCCCAAGTGTGCAGTACGACATGCACACATGTTCAAGGAGTCAAGGGCATGCCTGGCACACATTGCACCGTCACACATTACATCTGTACACATCTCATCATACATCTGGTGCCTTCTCGGCTCAGGAGTAATGTTCCACATCACAGCCTGTCACACCTGAGCCCCACACATGTAGTAATGCACAGACAATGCCTTGATGTCCATCCATGGACAAGTATGTCCGCCCTATTCCTTCCTGTGTGCTGCCTGTCACCACTGTGATGTGTGAAAACCGCCGTACTGCTGCTAAGAGGGCATGTGTACGTTCCCATATCACTATGGGGGTGCTGCCGTATGTGTACCCATCGTGATGGTGAGCGTACAGGCATGTGTACGGTCCGTACCACTACGAGTATGCATACGCAAGAACACCCATAGTGGTAGGGCCGTACACGCGCCTGTACGCTCCCTATCACTATGGGTGTCCTCGCGTATGCGTACTCGTAGTGGTACGGGCCGTACACACGCATGTACGCTCCCTATCACTATGGGTGTCCTCGCGTATGCGTACACGTAGTGGTACGGGCCGTACACGCGCCTGTACACTCCCTATCAGTATGGGTGTCCTCGCGTATGCATACACATAGTGGTACGGGCTGTACACGTGCCTGTACGCTCCCTATCACTATGTGTATGCATACGCGAGAACACCCATAGTGATAGGGAGCGTACAGGCACGTGTACGGCCCGTACCACTACGAGTACGCATACGCGAGGACACCCATAGTGATAGGGAGCGTACAGGCGTGTGTACGGCCCGTACCACTACGAGTACGCATACGCGAGGACACCCATAGTGATAGGGAGCGTACATGCGTGTGTACGGCCCGTACCACTACGAGTACGCATACGCGAGGACACCCATAGTGATAGGGAGCGTACAGGCGCGTGTACGGCCCTACCACTATGGGTGTTCTTGCGTATGCATACTCGTAGTGGTACGGACCGTACACATGCCTGTACGCTCACCATCACGATGGGTACACATACGGCAGCACCCCCATAGTGATATGGGAACATACACATGCCCTCTTAGCAGCAGTACGGCGGTTTTCACACATCACAGTGATATCTCCCAGCAGTGCCCTGAGACAGGAGGGGTGGGTGCCTATCACTCCCAGCAGTGCCCTGAGACAGGAGGGGTGGGTGCCTATCACTCCCAGCAGTGCCCTGAGACAGGAGGGGTGGGTGCCTAACACTCCCAGCAGTGCCCTGAGACAGGAGGGGTGGGTGCCTATCACTCCCAGCAGTGCCCAGAGACAGGAGGGGTGGGTGCCTATCACTCCCAGCAGTGCCCTGAGACAGGAGGGGTAGGTGCCTATCACTCTCAGCAGTGCCCAGAGACAGGAGGGGTGGGTGCCTATCACTCCCAGCAGTGCCCTGAGACAGGAGGGGTGGGTGCCTAACACTCCCAGCAGTGCCCAGAGACAGGAGGGGTGAGTGCCTATCACTCCCAGCAGTGCCCTGAGACAGGAGGTGTGGGTGCCTATCACTCCCAGCAGTGCCCTGAGACAGGAGGGGTGGGTGCAGAGTCCTCCCATCAGTGCCCAGTCACAGGAGGGGTGGGTGTGATGCACAGTGTGAGCCTGGATCATTGATTGTGTAGTTGCCCTCATTCCACCTGTGTCCTTTCAATGGCACGTACTGCTTCTGGCCTTCCCCCAGAGGATCATGTCCCTATGACAAAGGTGCAATGCGTTGGATGCATACTATGCCTTGTTGTAAACAGCAAATGTGTTCTAATGTGTGTCCCTGTGACATGTGCCAGGTGTATTGATGTAGTGTCACTTGTTCATCCTCACAGGTAGACGCCTCTGCCAAGGAGCAGATATGGCTGGACGCCGTCAGCGCCGTGAGGAGTGCGGATGGTCGGAAGCGGCGCCTGTCCCAGGTGAGGAAACGCTGGCAGGATATCCGGTGCTGGACGTGGAGGATCGCACGGGTCCTGCTGGGGGACTCACCTGAGAGCCATAAGAACCGCGGGCGCCGCCGTCTCTCCCACATCCAGAAACGTGTGCTGGCGGTGGTCTTTCCAGACTTGGACAGGCGCCTACAGGAGATGCAGCAGCCGGAAGGGGGGTAGGTTCATGTGTGTGTTTGTTGTGTTTCACCAGCATTTGTAAGTGCACTGTTCCATGGATACACTTCCAGGGTTTATGGTGCTGTGCAGATCCTGTTACCCACAGTATTGCAGTTCTCTCCTGCCTCCCTTCCCCTCCTTGCAATGTGTTCCCTGGTCTGTGTGTAGTCACTCCATCACAAGGTTATGTAGCCTGACACCTTCTCCAAGTGTACAATGCCTGCAGCATCATGTGTGGGGGTGGTGTGTAACAGGTTTAGTGAGCTTGCCTGTGCCCTGTCCAGTTCTGGACTTGTGGGTTCCATGTCAGTTGGCACTAATGCTGATTCCAGACATGGGAGTTAATCTCTCGAGGGTGAGGCCGTCCAGCAGGCATGTCCATGTGGTGGCCTGTGACATGATGTGCATGAGTGTGCGTTACGCATAGTGCAGGGATGTTAGCGTGTGTTGCAGTCATTCCCATTCAGGAGCATGGAGTTGTGTGGCCACTACTGTCCCCAGGGGCATCTTTTCCTAGGTATCATGTGTGTAATCCGAGAATGTCGACAATCTCTGTGTCTACAGCATAGGTTGTGCTCTGTGCCATTGTCCCCTGGCACCATGTATATTGACGTGAGATGTATTACAAGTGTCCACTGTCCAGCCTGACCTGATTTTCCAAGTACATACTCACGGTGGCCATTGCCTGTGTGTCTTGTTGCAATCATCTGATGATGCCCATTTGTACATGATTATTTGGACAGGCGCACCTTGGGTAGTTTGTGTGCAATATTGAATTTTTGCATCCATTACCATTACCATTATTAGTCTTTATTTCGGCTACAAAGGCCATAAAAGCAACATATAGTATCACAGATTACAGTTAAAATATAGACATAAAATCACATTTATAATTATAAAATATTACAAATAATTCAGTCACCAAAGGAAACTTAGTGTAGAACTACAAGAAATGCCTACGCTTTAGCCACATTGCGTTTAGAAACCGGGAGACTGCAAAAACTATTGGGGGGTGGGTATCATGTTTGAGGACTCTCAGTGCATACTCACACTCTCTGAATCCCAGGTTGTTACAAATGGGTTTAACCCAACGTTTTCTTTGAGGGAAGTAGATAGGACAAAAAAAGAGTACGTGTTTTTCGTCCTCCATACTATGCCCACAAGCTGGACAGGATGTATTATGAGTTGAATCCCACCTAGAGGTAAACGATCTGAGTGGCAGGCAGCCCAATCTGAATTGACAATACAGCTTCCTGGCTGCAGGTGGGCTGACCAAGTCTAGGTATTCCTCCTTCCTGTAGGTGTCTTTAATTTGAAGGAACTCGATCGTCAGCCTCCCCAACTCAGAGTGTTCGTGTAGACACGTGAGATTGTAATTTTTGACCTGTGCGATCAGTTTTGTTTTAGGTAAGGCCAGGCACGAGGCCTCCGGGGAGGTCCATAATTCTGGTAGGCCAATCTTGATACATGAGTCTTTGACAAAACTTAGCCAGGGGATGTTCTTGTGCCTTAACTGAGGCCAGACCCCCAGAAGTTCCTCCCGGTAAGAGGCTAACTCTGCATTAGACCAGAGTCGCTTCCAATATACCAATGGGCGCAGCGTTACCACTTGTTCCAGTGGTATTAGGCCAAAATCCAGCCTGATGGGGATCAGCGGGGTGCTGGGAGGTAAACCCAACAGACTCCTCATAAACGGTGTTTTCGGTCCTGGTCAGGCTGCAGATTCTAGAGTGACCCCACAGTTCTGCCCCGTAGATGGACGCTGCTCTCACTTGGGTCCTATAGATTTCAATCGCTGGTCCTACCGGTTTCGAGACCAAGCCTCTAAATACTTGTGAAATTCCCCCCGTAGTTTGAGCGAGTTTCAGGGCAGAGTTGGCAATTTGGCCCCCCCATCCAAAGTTTTCTTGTAAGGTAATCCCCAAATAACTGAACGTTGTCACCCGCTCAAGATGTACACCGTTCAGAACTGGGTTTGGCCGTGTATGTTTGGGGGGATTGAGAATCATAAATTTAGTTTTAGCTAAATTGATCTCAAGGCCTCTTTCCGCACAGAAATCCACAAAGCCGTCCAAGATGCGCTGGATACCAGTTGATGTTCGAGACAACACCAAAGTGTTGTCAGCGAACATCAGCGCTGGCACCATGCCCGTGGCAAGTCTTGGCACATCTGTGTCCCGGATCCCTTCCAGATGTTTAATGAGCCCATTGATATAGAAACAGAATAGCGTGGGTGCCAACACGCATCCCTATCGGACTCCTCGGTTAACAGGGAAACGGGAGGACAAGTCGCCATGTTTTCCACATCTGACCTGGGCGAAGTTGTTCCTGTGGAGTCTACTCATAATGTCCACAAGATACTCGGGGACATTGAGAGCCCGGAGTACCTTCCACAGATTTTCTCGTGGTACCAGGTCAAATGCCGACCTCAGGTCGACAAAAATAAGATAGAGGCTGCCACCCTCTAAATTTACGGTCTTCCAATATATGATCTGAAGTCGAAAGATCTGGTCGACAGTGGAGATTCCCTCTCTAAAACCTGCTTGCAAAGGGCTTAAGATGTTATTGTCTGACTCCCAAGACTGTAGTCTATCCAGAATTATGCGGCCGAACAGCTTTTGTGTGGTGTCAATTAAGCTGATAGGCCTGTAGTTGGAAGGTTGTAAGGGACAGCCTTTTTTAAATATCGGCACTATTTCTGCTCCAAGCCAAGACTCTGGTGGTTCAGCACCCAACAGGATGGAGTTAAATAAAATGCAAAGATACGGAGCCCATATCTTTGGTTCCGAGCGGTAAAGGTCGCCGGGAATTTTGTCCAATCCCGGCGCTTTGTCGGGAATCAGCAGGCGTATGGCCATTTCCACCTCCTTTATTGTTATCTCCGAGTTGGCTTCAGATTGACATACAGGTCTGGGAGACGGAGTAGATGTGGACGATACAGTGCCATTAGGGCTGGAATAGAGACCCCCATAGTGGGCTTCCCATGCCACTGCAGATATGTTTGGGAATGAGATGGGACCAGATTCTTTCTTGCCCGTGCCCACAATGGACCAAAAGCTCTTGTAGTCTTTAGCCAGCAAGGTAAGCCTTAGCTCTTCCTACAACTCGTCCTCCCATGTCTTTCTAGCCCTTTGTAAAGTTTGTTTATAACTTGCTCTCAAAATTGTGATCCTACTTTTATCCGAGGCCTTAATAGCAATAAGCAGTTCGCTCTTCAGTTTCCGACACTCTGCGGAATACCATAGTTGTCTTTTGGGCGGATGGAGCCTGGCGTTCCCTTGCGGACAAAACACTTTCAACAGTTTTTCTACTAGCTGTAGGTGAATGCCTGTGGGTTCAATCGCCTGTTTTATAGGTTCAATCGCCTGTTCTATGGTGGTACATTTATGGCCAACCTCAGACATTCCAATAAGATGGGGTAAGGCGAGACAATAGATCTCTGAAATTGAGTTTTGGCTTGTAGCAATACGGGGCCATCTAACCCTTCGTCCATTATTGCGCAAAATTAAGGGTTGCGCAGATAAGGATACTGCGATGTCATTGCTGCTACTGCCAATACCCCAGCTTCCAGGTTTGAATTTTACGACCAAAGCATTATGGTCGCTATCTTCGCGATCGATCACGTTGAAGTCGAGAACCTTATCCCAAGATCGAGTTTGGATAAAGATGTAGTCTAGAATGGAGGTGTGCCCTGTTCTATTAAAGGTTGCTCGGCCAGGTCTATCAGAGTCGAATCTCCCATTGCATGCCCTCAAGGAAAATGAGAGAGCAAAAGCCGAGATTTGGAGGACCATTTTTGCATCCCATGTGTATTTCACCCAGACTAAGAGATGTAAGTGCTTCCTGTGTCTCCACAGATTTGTCTCATGTAGGGGGTGGGTGGTGCGGGCATGGCCTACATGTCAAGACCTGTAATCTCCTTGCTAGGACTGGCCAGTGTGTGATGTTTGTCTGGACATACACTCAAGGTGCAGTGTGCCAGTCAGGGTGGGCATGTTATCAGTATTACCTATGCTGCATGTGCCTCTAGTTCCTGGATGTGGTCCCTGCTCATCCCTATTGCCTGCCACGCTGTGTGGTGCAGATGCTGTGCTGGATTGTCCCCAGGGCCTTGCTCCTCAGTCAAAATTCCATGTCATCTCATTTGCTATTGTGTCATGCTCTCCATAGTTTTTCCATGGCATGGTGGGTCACACAACTGTGTCTTGCAGGGCCTACATATGTACCTTGTTTTGTAGTTGTAACTCTTCCTTTGTTTCAGGCTATGCACTGTAACCTAAGTAGATTTGACTCATGTGACATATGTATACAGGTGTATGATTAATTCCTGTCTCTTCACCCTGCCCACAGCATCGTCGGGGGACACGGAGGGAGACATGGACACAGACGGCGCGGAGGGACCGAGCACCAGTGCCAGCGGTGACATCGTGCCTGGCACTTCGAGTGGGACTGAGGCGGAGGAGAGTGAACCCGGGGACCTGTCGACTGACACAACAGAGTATGAAGCTGATGGGTCCGAGGATGATCTCTCCGAGTGGGCGGTGGCTGCACCACCATCTGACAGCCCTACATCTCACACCGCCCCCTCCATTGGCATCAGCCGCCTCCCACGTGCTCGTGTCCCTTCCCAACGTGCCCGGTCACCACATGTCTCCTTCCTGCCAGGCACCGCACCCCCTGCCCCTGTCTCCACTGCTGCCGCCAATGCTGAGTCTGTGGACATACAGCGGCAGTTGCAGATTGGTCAGACTGCGATCCTTAATGTCCTCCATGCCCACAGCCAGGTCCTCAACAACATGGAGGCATACTTGGAGGGCATTCATTCATCGCAGGCTGACCAACGCAACTTGCTGAGGTCCATAGACTCCACACTGACTGCAGCAGTGGGTATCCTGCAGCGCTACGTCCCACCCCCTACCCCTGCCCCTTCCACACTTCCCACTCCCATGCCTGTCCCACATACACCCAGACGTAAGCATGCACCCACCACAACAGACACAGGCACCACACCAGCAGGGAAGGTCCGCCGCACACCTCCTGACACGCACACACAGGGTGAAGTAGGCACACCCACTGGGTCGGGGGGCAAACGTGTGACACGCAGCCAGAGTGGGAGTCCACATTCCACCCAATCCACTCCCTCCAAATCCCCTGCCCTCAGCTCTCATGGCCACATCTCCCCCAAAGACTCCTTCATGGCCGCTCTGTCCCTGAGCCCCACAGTGACACCACCCCGCAAGCGGTCAAGGAAGTCCACGGTCAGGGTGCTTGAGTCCCCCCCCCCTGTCCACACCCTCCCCCAGTGGCGCTGCGACCCATCCCTCTGACCCCCCCCCTCCTTGGGGCCTGTGGTTCCTTCGGGTGCAGGGGAGTCCCTGGAGGACCTTGCCGAGGTGTGCAGCGCACTCCTAGAATCCACCTTTGGCCCTGCCCCACCCCCTGTGGTGGAGTCCTCCATCCCTGCACCCACGTCGCCTACCCTTCGCCCTCCTGTCCCTGCGGTGCCTGTTCCTTCCCCCCCACATGATGCCCTCACCCCTGTGGAAGACAACGGCTTGTAACTGTGCAGGCAAGCTAGGGGACACGCATCCCACTGTGTCCCCCATCCAGCTGTGACTCCTGGACTGCCCTATGGGCTTTGTAAATATTAAACTTACTACATACCAGTTCATGCTGAATAAAGCTATTTATTTTTTGCCCTTGGAACACTCCTGCTTTGCTGGCATTGCTGTTGGTGGGGCTGCTACATGGTTGTGGGTGGTGTTCATGTGTTGGGTGTGTGGGAAATGTAGTAGTGTGCTTGTCATAGGGGGGACCCTGGGATCTGTGTGCCATCACACGGTGTTAGCTAGCTTTCTCCATTCATGTAAGCAGTTGCTGCATGTTGCAATTGTCCCAAGGTGTATTCCTTCCTCTGTGTACCCTGACTTCTTCCCTGCAGGGTGTCCCCTGACTTTAGTGCAGAGCTGTGTGTACATTAGCTGGGTGTGTGACGGAGTCCTTCAACTTTGCACATGCATGCTGAGCCATTCTCCACCTGCATCATTCGTGGCATCCTTGGTAGTCATTGTACTTGTGTATGTGGACTATTGACATGACTTCATGTGGACATGTTTTCTTTTTGGCCCTATGCATGCGTTTACTCCCAGCCTCGCACACATGTGGTACATGTACTGCATGGTCTTTGTGCACCTGACTGACATTTGTGGGCATGGTATCTGTGGCTACTCCACCCTTTGCGTTCCATGGGCACTGCTGGGAGTGTTAGGCACCCACCCCTCCTGTCTCTGGGCACTGCTGGGAGGACTCTGCACCCACCCCTCCTGTCTCAGGGCACTGCTGGGAGTGATAGGCACCCACCCCTCCTGTCTCAGGGCACTGCTGGGAGTGTTAGGCACCCACCCCTCCTGTTACTGGGCACTGCTGGGAGGACTCTGCACCCACCCCTCCTGTCTCAGGGCACTGCTGGGAGTGATAGGCACCCACCCTCCTGTCTCAGGGCACTGCTGGGAGTCATAGGCACCCACCCCTCCTGTGACTGGGCACTGCTGGGAGGACTCTGCACCCACCCCTCCTGTCTCAGGGCACTGCTGGGAGTGATAGGCACCCACCCCTCCTGTCTCAGGGCACTGCTGGGAGTGATAGGGCACTGCTGGGAGTGATAGGCACCCACCCCTCCTGTCTCTGGGCACTGCTGGGAGTGTTAGGCACTCCCCCCTCCTGTGACTGGGCACTGCTGGGAGGACTCTGCACCCACCCCTCCTGTCTCTGGGCACTGCTGGGAGGACTCTGCACCCACCTCTCCTATTTCACAATATGTACGCTCATGACATACATGGATGTGGGTACGCTCCATGCATATGCGGGTGAGGGTACGTGTCGTGCTTACACTGTTGGGGTGGGGGGTACGCTCCATGCATTCGAGGTGAGGGTACGTGTCGTACTTACACTGTTGGGGTGGGGGTTACGCTCCATACGTCTGCGGGTGGGGGGATGTGTCGTACTTACACTGTTGGCATGGGGGTACGCTCCTTGCATTCGCGGGTGGGGGTACGTGTCGTATGTACAATGTTGGCATGGGGGTACGCTCCTTGCATACGCGGGTGGGGGTACGTGTCGTACTTACACTGTTGGGGTGGGGGGTACGCTCCATACGTACGCGGGTGAGGGCACGGGTCGTACTTACACTGTTGGGGTGGGGGTACGCTCCATACGTCCGCGGGTGAGGGTACGGGTCGTACTTACACTGTTGGGGTGGGGGTACGCTCCATACGTCCGCGGGTGAGGGTGCGGGTCGTGCTTACACTGTTGGGGTGGGGGGTACGCTCCATGCATTCGAGGTGAGGGTACGTGTCGTACTTACACTGTTGGGGTGGGGGGTACGCTCCATACGTACGCGGGTGAGGGTATGGGTCGTACTTGCACTGTTGGGGTGGGGGTACGCTCCATACGTCCGCGGGTGAGGGTACGGGTCGTACTTACACTGTTGGGGTGGGGGTATGCTCCATACGTCCGCGGGTGAGGGTACGGGTCGTACTTACACTGTTGGCATGGGGGGTACGCTCCTTGCATTCACGGGTGGGGGTACGTGTTGTAATTACACTGTTGGCATGGGGGGTACGCTCCTTGCATACGCGGGTGGGGGTACGTGTCGTCTTACACTGTTGGCATGGGGGGTACGCTCCTTGCATACGCGGGTGGGGGTACGTGTCGTACTTACACTGTTGGCATGGGGGGTACGCTCCTTGCATACGCGAGTGGGGGTACGTGTCGTACTTACACTGTTGGAGTTGGGGGTACGCTCCATGCATACAGGGTGGGGGTGCGGTCCGTACATATCCGTCCCCACGCTATGTGATGCTTGTGCGGGCCGTACCCAGGCCTTTGCCACATGGGTACGAGCCGTCCCGCCATTGTTGGGGTGACGTAGGTGTGGGCATGGTACGACTCGTACCCACGCTCTTAAGGCGTGGGTATGGGACGTACCTGTCTGGTTGTGTTGCAGGTTCGCGTCGTCAAGAACTTCCGTTGTGGCGGTCGCTGGCTTAGCTGGACACGCCCCCACCCCCTCGTAGTGACCAGGGCCTGGGGGTCAGGTATGTCCAGGGCATGTGTGCTGTGTGACTTTGGTGGGGGTTTTGTGGCCTGCCCCTGGTCCTGTCCCCCCCCTTTCCCCCCTCCCTTTGTTGTTCTGACCTTCTGCGGCGTCTGCGGCGGAACCTGTAGAGGAGGTCGACTGCTATGAGGGCCGGGATGACACGTAGGTTCGGGTCCATGTCTGTCCGTCCCCTACGGGTACTCCTTGTTCGCGTCGTCCTGTCTGTCCGTCGCGTACTGGTACTCCTTGTTCGTGTCGTCCTGATTTCTCGGCAGTTTTTGGCTGCCGGCAAATATTCACCGTGCGGGATGACGTCGGTGCGAATCGTAATTTCTGGTTCGTGAATGGCAGGCTGCGTGCGTCCCGACGTCAGGTCGCCGCTTTCCCGGTTCGCATTTGTATGTTTATTTTCGTCGGTCGGGGTTTTGTACGATTCGTTCGGAAATGGTGTTTCCGTGCGAATCGTAATTCCATGTTGGTAGATTTTGACGACCGGGCACGCGTCGGACGGAGAATATTCTTCGTACGACGGTTCGTACCCGGTTTTTAACGGATCGTGATCGGCGCCAAAGTTACCATGAGCCCTGCAGCCATTATATAGCTTTTGCCCACATTAACACAAGGCTTTATTTTAGCAAAATACCTTGTTCGTACTTTTCACATGAGAACTGTCTGCTGTGTTTCTTTTAAGCATCTTTCGGAACAATAAATTCAAAAATCTGGGCAAAATCGATAAACAATGTCCCTTATTTTGCTCTGGTCAGGCCCTAGCACCTGTATAAAACATACCAATGCAATTGTTCTTGAACATCAATACTGAGATACAATTGGAATACATAAACAGGTGGCACACACACTTGGAATTAAACAATTCCAGAGAGAATAGCAAAACAGCACCTCAAATTTAGATTTACCATCTATATTAAAAGTTATGTGGTCTGCAGACAAAGCTCAGAGATCTTCTATAATATAATAATACTTAGTTTTAGCATGGTAGATGGAGGTTATACAGTATAGTCTTTCCTCCATTGTATTTTTATGATGACATCTCCCTTTATCAGATATGGACTAACTGCTACACTGATAATATTCCTATCATACACTTTTGTTTTTGTGGCACATATACTGCACGTTACTCCATGTTACTTAAAATTAATATTTTAAAGTGCTTCATGTCTGTCTCAGATCTTACAAGTAAAGTGAAAGGGTGTCTCTTGTTACTGCAATTCCTGTGAGATGTGGGAGTGTTGTGTTCTAGGTTGCCTAATCATGTGTTTCTCTGTAAGAGATTAGGAGAGCTAATGAGACAATATAGCAAGTTGGTACAGGGCTTATGGGCACTTAGGTAATAGGATGACTCAGTCCCTACCTAGTCCGTTGGTGATTGCGTAAGTGCAGGGGTACTGTTTGGGTGATACCATGAGTGCATAGGCTGTGTCTATATAAAATCAAAAATGGAAGATTAATGTCTAGGTTATCTTTTAATGCTTAAGTTGTGCTACAGAGATTACATGAGAGCATAGGTAGTGTTTGTGTAAAAGAATGACTACCTTTCTGATGATATCAGCAACACGACCAACGTTATCAAATAGTATAAAGGATCAAGAATAATTTTTATTACAAATATATAACATATAAATAAACTTCAACATTTTTTTCACGTTATCATACATGTTATCTTATGTATTCTTACCTTTTTAGGTAATTTAGAAACACAACTCTGTTGAACTATTTTTGAGTAGTATTGTGCTAAACAGGATTAAAGCTCCATTCAAAGGTCACCACTATCTTCTATAAAGAAGAAAAAGGAAAACTGTTATGTAATGTAATGTATTGAAGAAAGTATACTACCACATTTTTTAAAGGACAACATAATTTTGGAATTATATAACGTTGTCAGTTTCCCTTTTTTGCTGTTCTTAGATTCCAATTAACTTCACGATATACAGTGATTTCAACGTAGTATCATCATGGAACAGCAGGGGAAAAACAATCAACTAGATTGTAGAAAAGAAAATTAGAGTAGAGCATCATTTTAATATGTGTAGCTATGTATATTCCTAACTACAGTTTCTTTATTTCATCCTTTTTGTACAGTACGTCTATTATTTATTTCAAGGACGATTCCAAAATGTACACTCTCATTTACATCTGGTACAATCTACACAACAAATACATAAACTATTGACTTTTCAACATAATGTTTCCAAATGCAATACCAATTAGCACAAATAATACTCCAAACACTAATTAGAATACACAATTCTATGCAGTGCTGTCTTCTTTCTGTTCACATCTTCCCAATAGGCCGAATTATGTATTCAAAACTTTGGCTTCAAAAATAACACAAATGAATTTGGTAATTTGTAAGGCAAACTAACTTTAAATTCCAAGTGGGCATCATTGAAATGTGTCCACTCTTTACTACATTTTAAATACACAGTATAATGTCCAGCTGTGGTCGTAGGTCCAGCATGGAAAATAATAGCCACTGTTGTAAAAGTTCTCCCACAAATAGATATTTGACTTGCAATGAAATTTGAATTGGTACTTTCCTGCTTTCTTCCATTTGCTCTACAACGTTGTAGCATTAAAATGAGATATTTTCCATATCTTTTTATTTGTAACATGACAACATGTCTGACTTGCAATATGAACATTTCATATAATGAATGGCTGTTTTTAATAATTTTTTAAAAGGTACTGATTTACAGTCTGGTATTGTCAAGTATATGAATCGTTTTATTTCTATTTCAATGTTGGAAGTAAATGAACATTGTTCACATGTATGATCCCATTTGTAACTTACGCCAAATAAGTTTTCAATCTGCAGTCTTTCATCTTCTAATACTCCAAGCATAAGCATTAGTAAATGTCAATGAACCAGTACATACATTCAAAGGATGCCGAATGCCAGAAGCAGAATGGATTTCACTTCTGTCAGTTACCAACTGACGTAGTAAAGAACAAAATAATTTTTCATGATTTCCAATGATTTTGTGATGAAGATCTTGTAGATAAAACACAACATTCAGAATCACATTAGCATAACTGTTGATGCCTGAACTATTTTCTTACTGGTATCCTACAATGGCATCAACAGTTTCCATTTTCTGTTTCTTTACACCTTCAACTTTCTCTTTAATTTTTTAATTTTTTTCAACCTCACATGAATCTTTGACATATTTCCATTTTGGACACACTACATGTTTCTCATATATGGGATATTCACCTAAATCCTGTGTATAAAATCTTAAATGATTATACTCTCTTACACAATTTACATCAGCACTAACCTTTTTTCTCATTGAAATCAATCAAAAACAATCCAAACATTGTTCTTACTCAATATAATGCAACGTATGCCATTCCCTCTTGGAACACTGTACTTCCAATATTTACCAAAGCACTGTTTATACTTAAACCTTGAGATTTATGAATAGTTACTGTATATGCTAAAGACAGAGGAAACTGTTTTCTGCAAACATACAAATCTTAAATGTCATTTTCAAAAATTCTATGCCATCTCTGTTCCGAAATTTTTTCCAACCCTGCAGTTTTAGATACAGACTTTTCCAAAGAGTGCAAGTTAGTCAGTAGTTTCTCTGTAAGAAGAAGAATAGTCACTCCCTGGTGTTCAATTTTATGAATAGCTTCAAATTAAACTATTTCTTGTTTTTCCAGTTTCAAAAGCTCTTGATTGAATGTAGAACACTCTTGCAGTGTAGGCAATAGGCAAACTGTAGACTTCTTTTCTCCAATATTCTGGTACATTGCTTTAGCCGCTGTGTTTTCAGTTGAAAACAAGTTCCTTAGTAACCGACTTTCTAAAGCTTGTTTACCATGTTTTGTCAAGGCACCAATTCCTATATCTTTAAGAATATTTCCATAATCTTCATCCCTTGCTTGTCGCATATTCTTTATAAATTCTTTATATTCAAAATGTAACCAAATGTTCATATTTCCAATATTTCCCAAAGTTTTTCTAGTGTCTTCATGCACAAGTGTTTTAAAAACTGGTTGTCCTTTTACAGAAGTTAGTTGTATTAGATCTCCTTCAAACAGCACATTGTATTCTGTTGTATTCTCAAGTGTACAAAGGCAAGCATTACGTTTGAGACCATGCTCACCATGCTCACCTCATCAATGATTAAACGTTTAAATTTCTTCAGTACTCTTGACACTTCATAACCAGCTTCTCCAGA
The DNA here is from genome assembly GCF_964204655.1 of Triturus cristatus. Lineage (NCBI taxonomy): Eukaryota > Metazoa > Chordata > Amphibia > Caudata > Salamandridae > Triturus > Triturus cristatus. The sequence goes on along the minus strand of NC_140580.1, from coordinate 626,574,225 downwards.
CAGCTTCTGATATTCCAATGTATTATGTTCAACTGGTAGCATAAGTAATCTATGTAAAGTAATCCCTTTAATATTGTGTGCCGCTAATCCAGTTGGAGCTGTAACAGCACAAGATAAATGTGAATCTGTCGTTTTCTGTACATAACTGGTCAAAACTTTGATTAAAAAACGTGTACCTGTTCCAGCTTGACCACTGATATAAATAAGAATAAATCATGTTCTATCTGTTGTGTAACTTAGTTGTTCTTATAACTTTTCCAATGGAATAATATCCTGTTGTGCTTGTTGCATTGAAATTTCTACCTCATTCATGGCTATTGCTGCTTCATTTTCGATTATTGGCTGTCCCAGTGGATCTTGACTCAGTGGACCAGAACTTTGACTATCTTGAGAACTGTCTGAAGCTATTTCAGCTGCAATAGTGTTTTATTGTTTAATCTCATCATTTAATATTTGTAGAAACATAGGAATAATTGTGCATTGAATGCTATGTTTACATATATTAAAAGAATCTTCGTAGCAGTCAAAATCTCCAAGTAATTCTCTTTCATTACCATGGCTTGAACAGTTGCAGAAGTGCTGAATAGAAAAATTCTCTCTTATCTGGAGTTTCACAATTAAGTTTTCTGTGGTCAATTAGATTTCCTTTGGCATGTTTTATTCAACAGCCGTCACTTCAAATTACTGCATATTTTCCTTGTTCCATATTTTCTGTAGCATTTCTTTTAAAGCTGTAATGTTGAAGTATTTCATACAGACATAGCTTTTACAGATGTGGACACCTTTTGGGATAGTATGCATCCAACATATTAGTTTTAAGAATGTCTGTACTTTCTGGTTTATTCAGTGCTAAGTATTCAATTTCTTCTAATGTTTTTAATACTCTATTTCATGTGCAGGTAAGACCTAAACTTACCCAAATTATTCCTCATGACTTTGAATATAAAACAGAAGAGCACAAGCGATCTGAACATTCATAGGATCCAGTTTCTCAGTAGGGAAGCATTTTCAAGCTAAAGCTGTACAATTTTTTGCTAAGACGCTTCTCTTTTGAAATTTCGTCCCACATTTCTTTCATCTCTGTCTTTTCTGATTTCGTTATATATGATGTAACATACCGTGCAACGGCAATTGAATTATCTGCAACATATTGAATATCCATATTTGGGTTCCACATTTTCAAAATAACTGGATTGTAGTCTTAGTATACTTTGACTGTTCTGTTCTTTTTAAGTTGTATGTATTCTTGGGAGATTTCCGAGTTATTGTATGGCTTATTGCTGACAAAAAAGAATTTACTCTTCCTTTATAAATTATTGGTCGTGGAAATCCAAATCGACACCTTGTATAAAATTTCCCTTTAGACTTCTATTTTCGTCGACAGTATTTTCTGCAGGAGTGACTTTGAAAACATAAAACTTGTTGTCTCAAGCTCTTTTCTCCTCCTTCTCTTGGAATATCACAGGTAACATACTGTTCGATGAAAGACAATACAGTGTCATCAGTATCATTTAAAAATTGTGGAGCATTATTTATCCATAATAGCATGTGTATATGAGGAGCACCTCTGGCATGGTACTTATTTCGCCAAAACAAATCAGTTACTTCTCCAACAGATAATTATTTTTATTGCAGATAAATGACATCATAGTTTGAAAACTATGATTAAAATACCTGCACACGTTTGCAGGATCCAAGGAACAGAGTTCTCCAGGTGTCTTCATTTTAATAATTTTTATATTTGAATTTGCTTCTCGTAAAAATTCAAGTAAATCTTGCCATGCATATCCAGCACAGCTAAGTGTTACAAACCATGTTGGTGTACCTAAAATTCTTAACATACATTTAAGTTCACTGTGACAACAATACAACTATTCATTGGTACCATGTTGACATGTCCTCAAATTAATTAACTGTGATTCTAACTTTTAATCTCTTTGTTGAACTTTGCCCATTAATTATTTTGCAGAAACATGTGATTGATGGACTCCTGCTTTTAATATGTGGCTCACTGCGTATGAAAGAGAAGATAAATCACTTTCAAGCAGAAGATTAAATATATATATGGAGTGCACAGTGGTATTCTGAAGCTGGAATCAGTACAGGTCACTCATCAAATCGTTCACCTTCTCCAGTGGTCCAGTGGGAAACAGCTCTGGAAAACATCGAGCTTCTAAGTTTTTTTCCCATACAGTCATTGGATTTCCCTTTGCCTTTTTCATTTTAAATAATTCAATGATGTTTCCTAGCACTTCTTTTGAATGTCGAGGATGTATCGTGTAATGTTCATTAATCTCTTCGCTCCTGGACTTGTCCACTTTTTCTATTTGGCCACTTGAAATTTCTGATTCATCTTCTAAACATATTACCTGTTCATCAACATTTAGAGTTTTGTAATACATATTGTTCTCTACAAGATATGTAACCTTTTGGAGTTTATTAACATCCACAAAGTCTTGCCATATTTTCGACTCTTCATTTGGACACCATTTACTAGAATAACTACTGGCTAATTTTCCTGTCTATCTTCACCAACAGTTTCAATATTTTTCTTAAAACCTAAAGGTAAGTACACAACTCTTTCTTTCTCTCCTCTTTGCAAATCTGTTGGTGTCAGCTTACCTGTTTTAGGCTCCATATGAACTATGGCTTGGAATGGATGTACAGATTGAATCAGAACTGACTCATATGCATTCAAATCTGTGAGTTCCTCTGGAATAGCGATTAACTTTAAGTTTTTATGTACTGTTCTAGCTGGCATTTATTTGTCTTCTAATTTGTTGTAACAATATTTACAAATATGTTGATCAGTACCCAACTCAAATTGACCTTCCACCAACAAGTAACCAACAAATTGCTGCCACTTATCATTGTTTTCTTTTTCACTTTTTAAATATAAACAAACATTTCTAGTTTGACTTCTATATTGAGTACGTCGACGACAAATACAAACATAGTTTGTTTTTTCAGAGGACAGTGTCTTAAACGTTGCAATTTCTTCTACAAACTCAACAATACAAATTTCTTTACCGTGTTCTTGAACATCTACACTTATCAAGCTCTCACTTTCTAAACACTGCTGTTGTGAACCAAAAAAACAAAACTGTACAACTTCACAAATTTTTTGTACATCTTATAAACAACCATGTAAAAGAGCTGTGTTCATTTCACTTAAACGTAATACAGAGTTTTTACATTGTCCACTTTCCTTACTAACTTCCACATCCCTGAGTGGTGCACTGCTAACATTCTTAAGTGATAAAAAGTATTTTTACACACTTGTCTTGAAAGACAAGCCAGGGTATGTCCGTGAAACTTTGTATATTTTCTTCCATTACATGGATCTAGTCCTTGTAACATCCTAATCTTCTGTTTAACACTTTTTTTTGCATACTCTTGTAAAAAAAATTCACAACATGTCAATAGATTCCTGTCGAATACTGCAAATACGGCTACAATCCCATTTATATACAAAAGCTTGTGCACGCTTCCCTTGCACTTCTTCGGCTAATACTTCTTCCGCACTCCTAACAACCATTTCTTCTTATGAAATGGGACAACCATCTTTCACCTCCTCGCATCGACCACTACTATCAACTGAATACACTAATGTGTTCTGTTGAATGTAGCTTTCTTCATTAAAGAAAGGTTCGGTAGTTGAAGTGTGCTTCCATTCACAAGTGAAAGTTTTACAAAAGTTACTTCTATTAACAAGTATTTTTCTATTGCTTTTGTCTTTCGTAAACGTCCTCATTTTATACAATGTTTTCATTCTCTTTAACATTAAAATAAATCATTTTTGTTTCAAATTAAAAGCAGTATCTACTACACTGTCTATGTGTTGCTTCTTCTTCTATGCTGCTGCTCTTCTTTTATACTTTTTACAATCTTTTAATACATTTTGAATTACTCTCCTTCGAAAGAGTCAACCACGTATCTCTTTAAATTGTATTTCTCTTCTTTCTTCTGTCCTGTTTTTCCAAAAACAAATGCTTTTTTACCATTAGAAATGTTGCTCTCCTTCTGCTTTGTTGTAAAAGTCTTATTTTTCTTTAACTGCTCTTATATTTCTTTATTTTCTCTGCAACTGTAAGTGTTTAGTGCTCTTACCAGAAAAAACTCTATCCTTCAGAACATTTTCATCTTTTTGTGACGTAGTCTTTTTACTTCTCTTTAAGTAGATCTGTTTTTTTTGTTGTGTTATTTTTTCATGTTTTCTTTCCATCTTGAATTTTTGATCCAAACAAAATAATTTTCTGAAAAACAAAGAACAGTTTCAATAGTTTGTTACATGAATGAGCTATTTTAAATTAATTACATATGAATACTGATAGTAACTAGTAAGCAATTAATTACAATTACGTTGCTATTCTCTTTATTACAAATAAAAAAAGAAAAGTGTAGAAACAAGCAAGAGAACTACAGAAAGAGGGAAAATCGTACTGAAAGAGAAAGAAAGGGACAGAAAGAAACATAAAGTTTAGAAACACCTAAAAGAAATACACAAACAACTACACAGCTATTAAAAAATGTGTGAAATTCCGGAAGAGGCAGCAGAGCTGCACACAGAGACAAGAGGGGTGCACAGAGAAAAAACAGAAGTGCACAAACATGCATGAGTATGCACAAAGATGCAAGAGTGATGCGGAAACAGGCAAGACAACTCCAAAACAAGGAACACAGGTGCAGAAACAGGCTAACAAAAATGCACAAAGTCACAACAAAAGTACTCAAAGAGAGAAAATGGGTGCAGAAACATACGACAAGGGTGCAACAAGAGGCAAGATACTGCCAAAAGAACCAACAGTGGTGCAGATAGAGGCAAGACAAGTGCAGAAAGAAGCAACAGTCATGGTTAAATTGGCAAGACAAGTGTATAAAGCATCAAGAGATCTGCAGAAAGAAAAGTGTTGTGCAGAAATACGGAACAGAAGTGAAGAAACACGGAAGAGAGGTATAGAAAGAGGCAAAAGAGCTACACAAATGGGAATGAAGCCTGCAATAAGAAGCAAAAAAGGTACCGAAACAAAGAAGAGACGTACAATAACACGCAGCAGAGCTCCAGAAACACACAAACAAAATGTAGAAAGAAACAAGACAAGTGGAGAAACACGGAACTGGCATGCAGAAACCGTCCAGACAAGTTCACGAACTAGCAAGAGAACTCCAGAAACTCAAAACAGCACTCTTTGCAATGTTACTATTGTAAGTCTCACCATACTCCTCAAAGCATGCAGGTATGTGTCTCTGCCTTTTGCTTGTGCCATCATAAATCTATTTGTATGTATTTTTTAATATATGATGCCACTAGCAAAAGGCACAGACATGTGCATGCATGTGTTCAGAAATATGGAGAGACTTACAACAGTAATATGTGAAGTGTTGCTGCTGAAGTGTTTGGATAGGCAAACACTCTGAGTAGTCGCTGAATAGTGAAGCTACAAGAGAAAATTGATGTTAAAAATATCCTGGCAGAGGAATTACTGATTAGGCTAGTTTGTCTGGGTATGTGGATAGGTATTCTTGAAGTACCCAATATAAATGTTGGTGTGTTCTTAAAATGGAAAGTACAGTCTCTCTAGTTGAAAAGAGTGCAACTGAGTTATATATCTACTTGTACATCTATTTTCACACATGTTATCCATCTAAAGATGGTACATCTATAAAAAACATGTATACATGCATTTGTAGGATGTCACTAAAAATTCAACAAAGTAGACTAATCACTAATCCCTCTGCCAGCATGTGTTTAACCTCACTGTTGTCTAGCACCTTTACTATTCAAAAACTACTGAGAGTGTTGGGCCTAGCCAAATATAAAGCATAAACTCTTTGCATGTCACAGTTTAAAGTGTCATCATATTCCTAAAACCATGCATACATGTGGCTGTGCTTTTTGTTAGTGACATCATACATAAAAGAAGCATCCAAATCCATGAATACCTGTGTTTTATATGTCTACGATCTTCACATGCATAACATGTATGAAAATACATGGCAGGTGCATTAGTAAATTAATGAGTGCAAGAGTAATATCTGGCTGCTTTGAACACAGCATGGGTAGTGCCTGAGTGAATGCACTAATCCAACTATAGTGTCTGCGTCATTGGATGAGTGCATAGGTAGTGCATCACAGAATAGAACAGTGCATGTGTAGTGCCTGAGAGAATGGATAAGTGCAAGAGTAGTGCCTGATTCATTGCACGATTTTGTAGGTAATGTCGTATTAATTCAATGTGTGCATAGGTACTGTGTCCTTGATTGCATGACTCAAAGCCTAGTGCCCGTGTGATTGTTTGAGTGCAGCAGTAGTGTTTGCGCGATTCGATGAGTGTATGTGTGCTGCCTGAATGGAACGATCCATGCAAGGGTAATGGCTGCGTCATTGGATGATTGTATATAGTATCATGTGAATGCTCAGTGCATGAATAGTGCCTCGGTAAAATGAGTGTAACAGTAATTTCTGGGTCATTGGATGAGTGCCACAGTACAGCCTGAGGGAATAGATAACTACATAGGTAGTGCCTGAGTGAATAGTTGAGTGCAAAACTAGTTCCTTGCTGATTGCATGAGTACATGCACAGTGCCTCCGTGATTGCTTGAGTGCAAAGGTAGTGCCTGGGTTCATAGGAAATACCTGACTGAAAGTATGAGTGCAAAGCTAATGTTTTCGTCTTTGGATGAGCATCATTAGTGCTTCAAGAAATGGATGAGTGCATAGGTAGTATGTGAGTAAATGGTTTAGCACAACTGTAGTGCCTGTATCATTTGATTACAGCTTCAGTATTGCTTAACAGAATAGATGAGTACATAGGTAGTGGCTTACTGAATGGTTGAATGCAACACTACTGCCTCAGTCATTGCATGTTTGCATAGGTAATATCTGATTGATTGGATGTGTGTATTGGTAGAAAATCTCCTTCTTTTCATGAGTGCATTGGTACCGCCTGGGTAATTGGAAGACTCATACAAAGTAGCCTAATAACTAATCCCTCTGCCAGCATGTCTTAAACCTCAGTTTTTTTCTTGTAGCTTCACTTTTCACCGACCACTCAGACTGTTTGGCCTAGCCAAATATACAGCATCAACCCTTCACATGTCACAGCTGTGAGTCTCACCATATTACTGAAACCATGCATGCATCTGTCTATGCCTTTTGCTAGTTGCATCATACTTAAAAGAAACATACAAATAGATGTATACGTAGAAGCATAGATATCCCTCAGCAAAGTTTGACTGCTAAGACGAACACTCGGGCAATTTACAATGGGCTGGGATGTAAGTGTCAACTATGTGCCACTTTTTTGTATAGCATTGAAGCCGATTGGGACTTTAGCTGTGCTGTTTAGATGCAGCCATCAGCCCAGTGAGGATCTAAGTGGTATTTTTCTATGCAGATAGTCCTCTGTTACATTTCTTTTACAAACAGGAGGACATTAAGCATTCAGAAGGGAGGGGGGTCAGGAGACATGTCATCCCCAGTCTCTCCATCTGCCGGCCCTGTAATGTATGCAGATTCAGCACAAGCAGGGAGCCTGAAAATTACCTTCACTTATATTCAGGTGTGGTTTATCAGTGTAAACAAATCCGTGCACAAAGTGGGGGGGCAACATTTGCATTTATTTTTTATTTCCCTGAAGTTAATAAAACATGTCTCTTGTAAAGCCACCCTCAGTATTTTCCGACAAGGCAACATCTGCAAATGTGGGCCATTTGTTTTACGTTGGCTGGGCTGATTTTGGATCCCAATTCAACCCTGCACCTCAGTCACAAGACTATGCACTCCTTTCAACTTGACAGACTGCACTCCTCATTTCACCAAGACACCTAAATATATACGGCATACTTCAACTATACCTTTCCTGAGACTCATACCAAATACCATAATCACTAATCCCTCTCCCAGCATGTCTTAAACCTCACTTTTCTCTTCCAGCTTGATTATTCAGCAACTACTCAGAGTCTTTGTACATTTCGTACAATATGTTAATCAGCACATTTCTGTAAAAATGTGTCATTTAAAAAAATTAATATATTCAAACTTAAAAATATCACTCCAAAGGCTGAACCACTGCTACACAATACATAACACATCTTACAAATTTGTAACTCACCTCTGTAATAATATTTTAGAATATCAAATATCACAAACGCATGAATATTTTTCTTTCTCACACAATAAGTATAATGCAATACTCTCAACAAGTTATGTTATGTTATGTTATGTTAAATGTAACTTATAAAGCGCACTGACACCGAAGCTTCCTGGCGCTGATAAACAGAACGGATGAGGGGGGAACGTAAGTGACAAATTCTAAGTGAGAATGGGGAAGAGATGGGTTTTTAGCATTTTCCTGAAATTCAGGAGGGAGGAACAGGATTTGATTGAGAGAGGGAGAAGGTTCCAGAGCACAGGAGCTAGATAGGAGAAACGACGAGCGCCGAATCTCTTGGTTTTACTCCTTGGGATAGTCAGTAGATCGCGATGAGCAGATCGGAGATTGCGTGTGGGACAGTAAGGGCGAATGAGAGATTTTAAAAAGACAGGGCTAAGACAATGAAGTGCTTTGAAAGTGAGGCATGCCACCTTAAAGGCGGCCCTTCGATCGATGGGGAGCCAGTGGAGGTTCGTGAGCAGAGGCTTGGCTGATTGCCATCTGGGAGTTCCATGAATCAGGCGGGCAGCCTGATTCTGGACAACCTGGAGGCGTTGAATCAGGAATTGTGGCAAACCGTGGTAGATGGCATTGGAAAAATCCAGACGGGAGAGTACCAGCGAAGTAATAATTTGGGTGAGTGCCGCTGGAGGCAGAAAGTGACGGACTTTACGGATCCTTCGGAGTTGATACATGCAGGAGGAGACCACCGCTCCGACTTGAGCCCTAAGAGAGAGCTCGGTGTCAATGATGACACCCAGACTCTTTACTGTTTTTGCTGGGGTAGGGGGGGAGCCAAACTCAGGAGGCCAGAACTGAGGACCCCAGTAGATGTGACTGAGTCCGGGGAGAAGGAGCTCAGTTTTGCCGGGGTTCAACTTCAGTTGGTTCTGGTTCATCCAGAGTTGGATGTGAGTCATGGTTCCGTGAAAGGTTTTAATAGCGTGTGGTGAGTTGAGAGAGAAGATAATTTGTAGGTCGTCAGCATAGTTATAGGTGACGATATCCCATTTCGAAAGTGAGTTGATAAGGGGCCGAAGATAAAGATTGAAGAGGAGCGGAGAGAGAGAAGAGCCTTGGGGGACACCACAAGAGGTGTAGGACTTATTTGCAGTGTAAGGACCTAGGCGAACCGCCTGTGTTCTTCCCGTGAGAAAGGATTTGACCCACTCAAGAGCAACGCCCTGGATGCCCGCCTGCTCGACACGGTGGAGTTAAACCAGTAATGTCAAACGTTCCCTCTCTTTCTGCACACAAATACATGTAACTAACAAATTAAATTCGGCCCTTCATTATTTCAAAATGTAAAATACACTTCTTTTGGTTGCTCAGATTAACCATTTCTAACTCTCTTCTAAAAGTGCCCAAACTGGTTCTGTAATCCACCACGCTGCCGCATCACCATGGAGCCCCGAACCCTTACGAGAGTTCAACATCCTACTTCCAATAATACTATTGCCAATTTTGAACAACACACTTCTTCTAAACATACTACTGATTTAGAAAAAACTAACTTTTCATAGCTTATCACTTGTATTTAAATCTGCATTTCATATTTTAATACCACTGTTAATTCAACCCTTCCCCCACTCGCCTTACTGTCAGTTTCCATAGCAACAGTTTCTGTAATATTTAACGGCAGGTGCAGGTCAAAAGTTCACCATATTTCATAGCAACAGTTTAAGACAACATTCAACAGCAGGTGCAGGTTACAACATATTTTTAAGTTAAAAACAGTTGCTCAAAATCCAAATAGCTGGTGCGGTTGACTTCTGCAACATGTTGTCGTATTCTATGTCCTGTACCTTTCAAACATTTTTTATTAACCAATCAGAAACATGCTTTTGCATGAAAGTAACATGCATCCTATTTTTCAGTGCACAATGTTGATCATCAGCCAATCAGTTATTGGTTTTCTCAAAAAAAGCTTGTTCTCCACCTTTTTACATATCTTTCATTCTACCAACTGACTACATCAGCTACATACATCTTTTCATGGCTTCCAGTTATCCCTTCAAAATCCTTACAGTATGCATCGTAGGGCACAGCTATGTTTTCTGATGCAAAAGGTAAGCTGAACACAGACGTATTGACAAAGACCTAGGTTTGCAAAATTGGACATTAAATGGTTTGCACAGAGAGGATTAAAGTGGCACCAATTGATGCCTTTGATTAAAATCCTTTTGCATCTCCAAGCCCCTGACTTCATGATTGTGCACTGTGGTGGCAATGACCTAGGGACATTGACCGGGTTGGGCTCAAAATGCCAATGAAGGATACCTTTGCACAGTTGATGTTGCTTTTGCCTCAAACTGTCTTGATATATGCTAAAGACAGAAATTAAATTTTGTCCTCAGATTGAGAAAGCTAGGAAGAATGTCAATAAAGCTGTTTCTACTTACCTCAGAGATTATAGAATGGGGCCCATCTATAACAACAATATACATTTTGATATGGATGACATCAATAGAAGTGATGGAGTTCATTTCACAGATGAAGGAAACAGAGTTTTTCTCAACAACCTCAAGCTGTGCATCTGCATTTACATGGAGCTCAAACAAAGTCATAATGAAAACAAGGGCTATTCTTAGAGCCACCCTATAACCCAGAACTCAGCCGGGCCATTTTATGCCCGGGGGCCCCAATCCCCCGGAGCCTGGCCACATTGTTTGGGGTCTGCAGGGGGACCCCCAATGCCCCCACAGTCCCTGCCAGGTTCCTGCGTCCTGCGAGAGCCGGCATTGGTTTTGGGCAAAGTGAGCTGCTGACATGGAGCTCCCTTTGCCAAAAAGCAAATCTGCTTCTCTTCATGGAAGCAACAGCAAATGTCCTCCTCTCGCTTCCATAAAGCAAAGCAGAAGTTTGCTATAGCAGGGCGGGAACAGAGCTACCGCCCTGCCATAGTAAACAGCAATGTCCTGGGGGTACATACCACAGGACATTGTTAGAACCGGCCCTCAGGGTAGCAGTCCCCAGGGCCATGGAAAGCTCCTCAAGGGACACGGCGCGATCCACCTCCATCAAATTTAAAGAGCCAAGAACATCAAGCTCCCCGGGGCTTGAGACCCTCCACACTTACATTTTACATATAGCTCAAGGTTGGTGGTGCTGTTCGGGCAGAGGGGGAGGCAGAGGGGGGGTCCGCGTGCCTCCCATATCATTAAATGTGCCCTGGGGAGGTGGTGGTCCCTGTGACAGAAGTGGCCTCCGCATCATAACCAACATTGCTCCTGGGAACTAGCTCACCCAGGGGCTTAATTAAATGAAGCTTCACTTGTTTTTGGTTTCTTCCCATCACTCACAGACCCTACATGACTAACACTGAAAATATTTTAAAACAAGCTTTTTTTGACCATCATTTGAAGAAAAGATTGCTTTCTCTATCATAAGCTACCTTTTTGTCAAATTTTGTGTAATTCTGTACAGCAGTTCAAGCTGGTGCTATGTCTAAAGATTCCAATGGAAATTAACATGGAGAAAACACGTTTTGGGACCCCCTTTTTTCTCAGCCCCCACTTGATAAATCACCTAAAAACTTTTAACACATGAGCTGACCTGAGCAGCTCATAGGTTTTGAAAATTTCACGAAAATTTGTCAAACAGTGCCAAAGATATTGGCAAAAGAAAAAATGCATTTGAATAGGACCAAGGTCCTAACTATAACTACTGGTGACCGCCAGTAGGTGATATATATATATCTATTCAGTGAAAAAACCATAGGTTTCACACACGTTATAGTTAGGAATTAGCATTTAAAAAACCTTAGAAATTCAGTGAAAAAACCATAGGTTTCACACATGTTATAGTTAGCTGGACATTTTACTCGTAAAAAACCAATGAAATTCCCCCGTTATAGTTAGTTCAGCTAACTATAACTCGCGCGCCCGCAATGCACTGCTGATGACGTCACATATTACATCACTCATGACATGGTCAGTGACATCACTGATGACATCACTGATGACATCTCAAATGACATCACTGATGACATCACTGATGACATCATCCAGTGAATGTGTGTTTTTCTGAAAATTAAATATGTTTTATATATGTATATCTCAAGGTTGATGGAAGAATAAATGGGTATATTACTGTCTAAATGGATGATTTCTTTTTGAAAAATTGATTGTGTAACTGACTGATTAAGTGTATCATAGTGAATACATGGCATAGTGAGTAATGTTTAAATATGTAAATATCTGTATCATTTTTTCACTTTGTGTATAAGTGGCTGCATGGGTTGGTGAGTAGCTACATGGGTGTCTATATAGGTTATTAGTTGGTTTTTTGAGTATTAGTCTGAGTGTCTGCATGGTTCGGTGGGGGTATGACGTAGTGCATAGGTGCATGAATGAGTGACTCACTGTTTGTATGTGTTGAACAGAGCATGTGTGCAGGACTGCATGGGTGGATGAGTGTGTGTATGGGTGTGTTAGTGAGTGAATGACTGTCTCAATAATGTCTTTATGAGTAACTACATATGTTTTAAACTAGTATATGTGACTATTGGTGTATATAAGTGAGTATATGTGAGAGTGAGAGATTGAAAGAGTTCCTGTATGAATAAGTATGTATTTCTATAAGTGATTGTTTAAAAGACTAAGTATGTGTAAGTTTCCGTAGAAGTAAGTGTGGTGGTGTGTGTATAACTGTATATGCAAGTAAATGTATGTTTGATTCTTTATTAGCATGAGTGACTATGTGTGTGAGTAGCTCTATGGATGAGTGGCATTGTGTAACAGGATGTATAGGTGTATGAGTACATATGATAAGTGAGTACATGTATGAGTGACTGTATAGGACTGTTGGTGAATGAGTGGATGTGTATGTGGATCTTAGAATTACTGAAGAGGTTGTTGTAACTGTTATTGGTATGTCCATTGTTTTGAAAATTTTAGTCTCTATTTTTGAATGTGTGTATCAAAGGTTATATTAGGGGAAGAGGAGGTCTGCCACTCTATCACAAGGATGATGTCATCAGTGATGTCATCAGTGATGTCATTTGAGATGTCATCAGTGATGTCATGAGTGATGTCACTGACCATGTCATGAGTGATGTAATATGTGACGTCATCAGCAGTGCATTGCGGGCGCGCGAGTTATAGTTAGCTGAACTAACTATAACGGGGGAATTTCATTGGTTTTTTATGAGTAAAATGTCCAGCTAACTATAACATGTGTGAAACCTATGGTTTTTTCACTGAATTTCTAAGGTTTTTTAAATGCTAATTCCTAACTATAACGTGTGTGAAACCTATGGTTTTTTCACTGAATTTCTAAGGTTTTTTAAATGCTAATTCCTAACTATAACGTGTGTGAAACCCATGGTTTTTTCAGTGAATTTGCAAGGTTTTTTAAATGCTAATTTTTTTTTTTCTTCTATATATTTTTTTTAATTTTCTTACCTTTTATAAAGACTATGGTTACATTTTTAAAATTCTTTAATATGTTTTTTTTTAGTATATTTTTTAAAATAAACATGTAAAATTTATTTGCAGTACATTTTTTCTATTTTTTTTATTATTATTTTTTTAGTACGCGTACCGTAAGCTTACGGTAAGCGTACGGTTTACGCAACGCCCGTAATTTTTCTACGCTGCTTGCGTATAGTTACGCAATTTGCGTAGCCGCGCGTACTCCGCGTGGGACGCGTGCGCGCGTACGCTACACGCGCACGTTACGCGGAAGTGTCGGGTAGTGACTGTTATGCGCATGCGCGCAAGCGCGTGTCTTTTTTACGCGCATGCGCACTTTTGCCGTAAGCGAAATGTAAGCGTACCGTAAGCGTACGGTAGGTCATGTGATCATGAAACACAACTTTTGATTGGTTGAAACTACTTTCAGTTCTAGAACTCTCCTACACCACACCCATTCCTCTCATTTCTGCTTGTGATCCCTTAGGAGAAGGAGCTGGGTTGTCTTTGTGATACGATGGCAGAACAGCAGAGCTCTTCTGAGAGTGAGGCTAGCACTAGCAGCACTACCTTGAGGCAGAGAGCGAGGAAACAAAAGCCCTCTTATGTATGGGATTATTTTACTTTTCCTGAAGGCCAGCAAAAGGTAAATGCACCTTTAGTAACTTGTAAGCTGTGTAAGCGTGTACTTTCAAGAGGTAATCCTGACAAGAAGTATTCCTTTGGGAATCATACCATGAAGAGACACCTCAAGGATGTACACAGAAGGACACATGCTCGACTTTTTGGAGGTAACTCTTCAGAAAGTCAACCAAGCACATCCACAGCAGCTCAGCCTGGACCATCATCTGCAGGGCTGACTCCTTCTTCTGCAGGTCAGGTGAGCCCTTCATCTGTGGGGGGAGCATCTCCTTTTGCTGGCCCTCTGGAAATTAACCCTCGGTTTGCGAGGGTTGATATTCGATGCGCCTCTTGTCATGATCTAATTTGTCATAGGGAGACCAGTGTTTCCTTAGTGAACAACAAAATAGATCAGCACACTTGTCGCTTTGACTAATTTTCCCAGTCTTTCTTTCCTCTGTCCCTGCATGAACACAACGGCTCTTTTAAGAGCCAACCTTATCTTTCATCTTTTTTTTACATATGTTTTTTAAAAACTTTTTTTATTTACGTACGGTACGCGTAATTTTTTTTTTTTTTTTTTAAAAAACACTAAAAATCAATTATCACATTACAAGGTCCTTGAGAGACTACAATTATTATTATTGACTTACCATACCCACTCAAAAAAATATTTATTCATTTGTTTTAAAAAAAAATTGCTTTAAAAATGGTTCTAGTTTTCGAAATTTTTCTATATCAATCTGAAAAAAAAGAAAAAAGTATTAATATTTTTAAAACATTTGATAATACAGTACACATATTTACATATTTATCAAAAAATATTTTTGCCTTAATTTGAATGCACACTTACTGCTCTTTTTTTTTGGCAAGTGATAATCACTTTTACAGACTGACACATTATGAAACCACTTTTCAGTTTTTTTAAAAAGCCCATGTCCAAACTGCTTTTTCAGACCACCACCATGTGTAACCTGGGTGGCTGCCTACATTCCAGCAAGGGCAACCAGCCTTAGTGATGCTGAATGTATTTGCATTACAGACTGAAACCTGAAAACCCCACTCGCTTGTAAATACTGTGCATGATTATACATGGCAAGCAGCTGGGTGTGTGCTAAGAGTCTGCTTCTCCCCCAAAAAATCGCTCCCCCTCTTTCCTACTAATGCAACTGTGAAATTACCAGAGAAAAACGCAATAAATCTCTGCCTGTAATTCCTATTTCCACACAGAGTCATGTTTTCACATTAGTCCCAAAACGAAATTTCTTTGCCAATTTGAAAGCACACTTACTGCTCTTTTTTTTTGGAAAGTGAAAATCACTTTTACAGACTGACACATTATGAATCCACTTTTTTGATTTTTTTAAATGCACATGTCCAAACTGCTTTTTCAGACCACCACCATGTGTAACCTGGGTGGCTGCCTACATTCCAGCAAGGGCAACCAGCCTTAGTGATGCTGAATGTATTTGCATTACAGACTGAAACCTGAAAACCCCACTCGCTTGTAAATACTGTGCATGATTATACATGGCAAGCAGCTGGGTGTGTGCTAAGAGTCTGCTTCTGCACCAAAAAATCGCTCCCCCTTTTTCCTACTAATGCAACTGTGAAATCACCAGAGCAAAACGCAATAAATCTCTGCCTGTAATTCCTATTTCCACACAGAGTCATGTTTTCACATTAGTCCCAAAACGAAATTTCTTTGCCAATTTGAATGCACACTTACTGCTCTTTTTTTTTGGCAAGTTAAAATCACTTTTACAGACTGACACATTATGAAACCACTTTTCAGTTTTTTTAAAAAGCCCATGTCCAAACTGCTTTTTCAAACCACCACCATGTGTAACCTGGGTGGCTGCCTACATTCCAGCAAGGGCAACCAGCCTTAGTGATGCTGAATGTATTTGCATTACAGACTGAAACCTGAAAACCCCACTCGCTTGTAAATACTGTGCATGATTATACATGGCAAGCAGCTGGGTGTGTGCTAAGAGTCTGCTTCTTCCCCCAAAAAATCGCTCCCCCTTTTTCCTACTAATGCAACTGTGAAATCACCAGAGAAAAACGCAATAAATCTCTGCCTGTAATTCCTATTTCCACACAGAGTCATGTTTTCACATTAGTCCCAAAACGAAATTTCTTTGCCAATTTGAAAGCACACTTACTGCTCTTTTTTTTTGGCAAGTGAAAATCACTTTTACTGACTGACACATTATGAATCCACTTTTTTGATTTTTTTAAATGCACATGTCCAAACTGCTTTTTCAGACCACCACCATGTGTAACCTGGGTGGCTGCCTACATTCCAGCAAGGGCAACCAGCCTTAGTGATGCTGAATGTATTTGCATTACTGAGTCCAACCTCAAACCCTTAAACTATTCTTTTTTTTTCCAGTACACCTTAATTTATCGTGAAAACATAGTCCATATTATTTTACATGTTCCTCACATTTAAATTTCTCCCAAAACAGAAAATGATAAACGCAACTTCAACAAAAGGATTTCCATTTCTATTATTCATTTCTTAATTTACCATATACATCTCCTCTCAAACTCTAACCTCACCTTTAAAATGAGTTAGTTGTGAAAGAAATGTGGCACTCAAACAGCAGATTAGCAGAGCCAGGATCTCAGAGCTGTACACCTCTCTCCTCTCAGCAGAACCAGATAATGGCAAACTTTCCCTCTATTTTTCCACACATATACATGTAAGTTTCAAATCTCAGTGCTTCCCCCTTTTTCTCAAATGTAATCACACATTTCTATTGGTTGAAAACCAACCCTTTTCCAAAAGTACCCTGCCCCCAACTTGACTTCTGCCTAGTACCCTTCCCCCAACTTGACTTCTGCCTGCTACCATAGCAACAGCTCATGGAACACTGCTGTGTGGAGTTAGGTCAGAAGTTCGCCACACAATGTTTCAATTCTACAGAGCAAGAGTGCTTGACTTTTCAAACCTAACAGCAAATCCATAGTACTGTTCTTTGGTAACACTTTTTTTTGTACCAATACAAAACATGCTTCTATTAATTTACACATACAGCCTAGTTTTTATTCTAGAATGGTATGAAACAGCCAATCAGATCTTTTTGTTTTGAAAAAAATATGTATGCCTCCATTTCCAAACTGTCTTTCTTTCCATATTGCCATTCTACTGAAAGACACCTCCTGAGTGCATCCAGTTCTCCTTTGAAGATGTTCACAGTGTGGATTGTAGGGCACAGCTATGTCTTCTGGAGTGAAAAGTTTGCAGAGAAAACAGGTATGGTGAGAGACCTTGCTTTGCCAAATGTAGACATTAAATGGATTGGTCAGAGAGGGTTAAAGTGGCACCAATTGATGCCATTGGTGAAATCCTTCATGCAAATCCAACACCCTGACCTCATAATAGTGCACTGTGGTGGCAATGACCTAGGCACTTTGACTGGGGTAGGTCTGGAAATGCTTATGAAGGACACCTTTGCACAACTGTTTTCACTTTTCCCTAAAACTGCCTTTGTGTTTTCCAACATATGCCAAAGGCAAAAATGGAACTGGTCCAATCATTTCTGTCCGCAGATTGACAAAGCAAGGAAGCACGTCAACAAATCTGTTTCTGCTTTCCTCCGTGACTATGGTATGGGTGCCATTTACCACAACAACTTGCGTTATGACATGCAAGACATTTATAGAGGAGATAGTGTGCACTTCAATGATGAAGGGAACAGAGTCTTCCTCTTGAACCTTAGACTCTGCATCGGTACTTACTTGTAGGTACCACTAAAAAAATGACTTCATAAACACAACGGCTCTTTTTAGAGCTCCCTAATATCTAAACTCTTAAATCTGCATTTCATTTCTTTTTTAATTTCTTTTTTCTTCCGTACGCTTACCGTAAGCTTACCGTACGCGTACCCCGTGATTTTTTTAAAAATCAATAAATGTTTTCTTTGAACTTTACAGTCCTTCTTTGACCCCCTCACAAATGTAAGGGGGTCTGTAACTCTCCTCCTTGCCCCCTTTTCTTGTTTTCACTCTTTTTTTTTCTGAGTGAAACACACAAAATGGCGGCCGCCGCTTCCTGGTTTCGGCCGATTTGAATGTTTACTAAGATATAACAGCCAATCAGAATCGCGCTCGCGCACGCCACCGTACGCGTACGGTAAGCTTACGGTACGCGTACCGTAAGCTGGCTCAGATATATATATTTATTTAAAGGCTATTTTCTCAGAATCTACTGAACAGATTTACACCAAACCTACAAAAGGCACTTCCTTGACCTAGGGACTACCTCTCTACCAAATTTCTAGTAATTCTGTTCAGCCGTTCGGGCTGTAGCCCTGTCTATAGGTCCTATGGAAAAATGCATGGGAAAAACGCGTTTTGGGACCCCCCTTTTATCTCAGCCCCCGCTTGACGAATCCCCCCGAGACTTTCAGGGTAGGAGCGGAGCGTAGCGCCCCACCTATTTTGAGAAATTCGCGAGGATTCATCGACCGGCGCCAAAGTTATTCAAAATAGAATGTTGCGGATTTCCTACGGAAAAGGGGTCCTAACTATAACTACCTACTGGCGACCGCCAGTAGGTAATATATCTATATATATCTATATATATATATATATATATATACATATATATATATATATATATATATATATATATATATATATATATATAATCTACTGGCGGTTGCCTGTAGACAGTTATAGTTAGGACCGTGTTTCCATAGGAAATCTCAAAATTCTATTTTGAATAACTTTGGTGCCGGTTGATGAATCTTCGCGAAATTTTCAAAACTAATGGGGCGCTCCGCTCAGCTCCTACCCTGAAAGTCTCGGGGTGATTCGTCAAGCGGGGGCCGAGAGAAAAGGGGGGTCCCAAAACGCGTTTTCCCCATGCATTTTTCCATAGGACCTTTAGTCGAAGGTACAGCCCGAACGGCTGAACAGAATTACTTGAAATTTGGCAGAGAGGTAGTCCTCAGGTCAGGGAAGTGCCTTTTGCAGGGCTGTATGGCTTGGTGAGTGTGTGTATGAGTGTCTTGGTGAGTAAATGGATGCCTCAGTGTTACATGTGTGAGTAACTCCTTATGTTAAAGGCAGTATATATGAGTGTTGGACTGTATAAATGACTAAAGGGGAGAGTGAGTGATTGTGAGAGTGCCTGTATGATCAGTGTGTGCTTGTATTAGTTATTGTATTAAAGTGTAAGTATGTGTTAGTATATGTTTAAATAAGTGATGTGGTATGTGTATAACTGTACAGGTTAGTAAATGAAAGTGTGATTGATTATTTCCATTACTGAAAAGGTGTGTGAATAACTCTATGAATGAGAGGCGGTGTGTGAGTGTCTGTATAGATGTGACTGGATATGATAATGCTGTATTGATGGCTGACTGTATGTATGAGTGACTGTATGGTTGAATGAATGGATGTGTGTGTAGACCTAGGAATCAGTGAGTGGATATGTACTAACTGCTATTGGTGTGTTCATGGTTTCGAATATTATAGTCTGTATTTTAGAGTGGGTGTATCAAGTGTTATATTAGGGTCTGATAAGGTGCATCAGATTGTGACTTGGATGATGTTATCAGTGATGTCATGAGTGATGTCATTTGAGATGCCATCAGTGATGTCATCAGTGATGTCACTGACCATGTCATGAGTGATGTAATATGTGACGTCATCAGCAGTGCATTGCGGGGGCGCGAGTTATAGTTAGCTCAACTAATTATAACAGGGGAATTTCTCTGGTTTTATATGAGTCAAATGTCCAACTAACTATAACATCCCTGAAACCTATGTTTTTTTCAGTGAATTGCAAAGGTTTTTTAAATGCTAATTTCTAACTATAACGTGCCTGAAACCTATGGTTTTTTCTGTGAATTTCTAAGGTTTTTTAAATGCTAATTTCTAACTATAACGTGCCTGAAACCTATGGTTTTTTTCTGTGAATTTCAAATGTTTTTTAAATGCTAATTTCTAATTATAATGTTCATTAAACCTATCTTTTTTTCTGTGTTTTTTAATTATCAACCCATTCTCACCTTGGTGAAAACTGCGATTCTCACCACTCTTCCATCGATACCTTATGCCAACAATATCGCCACAAACAAGAGCCACAACTAACGCTAATGAAATGCAAAGTAGGCGTTCCCATGCAAAAAAAACACAAAAACACCACTTCCCCATATTTTCAACGACCAGCCAAATCTGCAATGCGATCCAAAAAGCAGGCGATAAGCCGAGTTAGCAGTAACAATTTAACATCAACCTTTAACTGGTGTATGGAGGTCGACTATCTACTCCGTGAATTGGACCCAACTCACAGCCACATGTAAAGACCAACACGTGATAGAGCTACTGATCATGCAGGTACGACACGCAACAAGACCACAACACACAGCGCCACCACCACCACCAGTACCTCCCCCAGCACCACCCCCCTACTACCACCAAGGCAGCACAAAACACGACAACGGACCTTCCCAAAACACCATGCCCCTCAGCCACACAATAGCTGAATGTTGGGAGATGTGGCAACCAACTATATATGAAGGAGGCAAGTCACCCTTCAACAATAAAGCACACAATTTCAAGTGTAACGCTGATGTGCTGAACAGACCTCACTATGCAAAGCACAAACCTCTCCATGTGGAGATATACTGTTGATACTTGTAGTGTAGTGCACAGTGGACACAACCTTGTTACCTCAGGCAGTGGGGAAGATCTCAGTCATGTAGCTGTGTTGTCCCCGCTGGAAACGGAGTGGGCTGCTCCAACATACGCCACTCCAGTGTAGCAGTATGAATAAATTGGCCAGGCCCTAGGCGTGGTTCACTTGAGGGAAGACCAACGAGTCTGTCACAGCGGCAGCCCTCACCCTAGCACGTGTCTGCCACCATAACCGCGGGCCTCCTCAACACTGGCCCCCTGTGAACCCAGCGGCACAGCACCGCAGACCTTTTCTGTACCGACTACTGTCTTTGATCAACACTGCAAACAGCAGCGCTCACAATTCAGATACAGTGGCAATTGCAGATGTCGCAGTCCAGTTCGCAAGACACTTTTCTTCCAGTGCAGCCCGCCCAGACCACGCATCATCGCACGGTGCGCACACGCTGTGTGCTTCAGGTGCTACTAACTCACTGCACCACGTAGCTATGCACCCATCCTGACCGCTGCCTCTGCCCTACACTGGGGTTACACGGTTCAAAATTGAAGATTAGTAGTGATGCAAATGGTGTAAGACACTATAATGGGTTAAGAAAACCACATGCTCCCAATCTGTGCAGCTCAAGTCAACATCACCTGCCTGTGGGCCTTTGCTGACCACTGCCTCCGGCCTACAATGTGGAAGACCGATGACACGTGGTGCCAACTAACCCTGTTCAACACAAGCCGATCCCACATGAGTAACTGTGTCTTGAGTCCTGAATTGCAGCGACCACAGCACCAGACTCCCTTTGATCAGTGAGGTGTATTTCCATATGGAAGGCCGGCGACACGTGGTGCCACTAACCGTCTTCAACACAAGCCGATCCCACATGTGGAACTGTGTCCTAAGTCCTGAATGGTAGTGACCCTAACTCCGTGAGACAACCACAGCACCATACTCCCTTCGATCAGTGAGGCATATTTCCATATGCAATGGCGGCGACACATGGAGCCAATAACTCTGTTCAACACAAGCCGAACAATCCCACATGTGGAACTGTGTCCTGAGTCCTGAATGGCAGTGACCCCAAGTCCATGGCAGCGACCACAGCAGCATACTCCCTCTGATTAGTTAGGCATATTTCCCTATACAACGGCAGCGACACATGGTGCCAATAACTCTGTTCAACACAAGCCAATCCCACATGTGTAACTGTGTCCTGAGTCCTGAATGGCAGTCACCCCAAGTCCGTGGCAGTGACCACAGCACCACACTCCCTTCGATCAGTGAGGCATATTTCGATATGCAAGGCCAGCAACACGTACTCCCACTAACCCTCTTTAACACAAGCCGATCCCACATGTGTAACTGTGCCCTGAGTCCTGAATAGCAGTCACCCCAAGTCTGTGGCAGCGACCACAACACCACACTTCCTTTGATCAATGAGGGGTATTTCCATATGCAACTACAGACTCCAGTAGGCAACTAACTATCACAGTCCTACACCCTACATATTATCCTTTTAGTATCCTCGCTTCAAGATTTTTTTTTTATATCAGTTATAGCTTTACTACAATGACCAAATTAATCTTCAAATGCAAACTAACATGGAATAGCAGTCTACACTACAGGCAGTACAGCTCGCAATTCCAATTTTAAATGCTAATTTCTAACAAGATTGTACCTAGAAAATACAACACTTCATCAATGTATTCTATACTTATTTCATCTTTTCATCATACACCTACACAGCACTCAGTAGGGCTCACAATGAAAATTATTTCTTCATTCATTAACTACAGAGTCCACTAGGCAAGTAACTATTACAGGCCTCAAATCTACATAATATCCTTTTAGTATCCTTTCTTCTTGAACATTTTTCATATCAGTTATAGCTTTAGAACAATGGCCAGATTCATTTTCAAGTACAAATGAACACTCAGCAGTCTACACTGCGGGCAGCAGACCTCACAATTTGAATTTTGGACACGTGGTGCCAACTAACACTGTCCAACACAAGCTGATCCCACATGTGTAACTGTGTCCTGAGTCCTGAATGGCAGTCACCCCAAGTCCGTGGCAGCGACCACAGCACCACACTCCCTTCGATCAGTGAGGCATATTTCCATATGCAAGGCCGGCGACACATAATCCCACTGACCATCTTTAACACAAGCCGATCCCACATATGTAACTGTGTCCTGAGTCCTGAATGGCAATGACCCCAAGTCTGTGTCAGTGACCACAACACCAGACTCCCTCTCATCAGTGAGGCATACTTTCTTATGCAAGGACAACAGCACGTGGTGCCACTAACCCTGTTCAACACAAACCGATCCCACATGTGTAACTGTGTCCTGAGTCCTGAACGTCAGTGACCCGAACTTCGTAACAGTGACCACAGGACCACACTCCCTTCGATTATTGAGGGGTATTTGCACATGGAAGGCCGGCGACACATGGTGCCACTGAACCTCCACTATGCAGGCCGATGGGGCCACCAACGTATGCATGTGGCTGTGGGCCCTTGCTCACCGCTACCTCTGGCCTACACTACGGTCAGCATGCCTCACAATTCAGATAGAGTCCTGATTCCACATGACGCAGTCCAGTAGCCAAGACACATTGCTCTCAGTGCGGCACATCCACACCAAGCATCATCACAGGCTCATACAGTCTCAATACTTCTGCTGCCACTAACCCTCTTTAACACAAGCCGGTCCCACATGTGTCCTGAGTCCTGAATGGCAGTGACCCCAAGTCCGTGGCACCAACCACAGCACCACACTCCCTTCGATCAGTGACGCATATTTCGATATGCAAGGCTGGCGACACGTAGTCCCACTAACCCTCTTTAACAAAAGCCGATCCCACATGTGTAACTGTGTCCTGAGTCCTGAATGGCAGTGACCCCAACTTCATGGCAGCAACCACAGCACCAGACTCTCTTCAGTTTTATTTGTTGTTCTTTTCTTTAAAAAATGTTGGTATCTATCACAGAAAGAACTCCGATATGTTTTCACAAATGCCTCGGACAAATGCCAGCTGACAGACTGAATCACAAAATGGTTTTTCAATGCTTATGTAGTGTGAGTTATTAACAGTTCGCACCCAGGCTCATAGAGGGCCAGCTGCGGCCCGTCCGCTCGACTGACAGACGCAGTACTACGGGCATTCCGCGTTATTGTAGCGATCCCTGCCCTGTTCCATCATACGCCATGCTACGCAACACCACTGCGATTACATTCTGACATTGGCCCCACATAGCTAACTGTTGCAGGCATACTCGCTGTTGGTGTGCAGGTCAGTGGTCTTGTTTTCAACATCTCACGGCCACTCCCTCAGGGCAAGTTTGCACACAACCCACACTCATCCGGCACATGCGTCACAGGCCATGTGACCACGCAAATATAATAGATCGACAACGTCAAATCCTTTATTGCCAGTGCTGACTAGATGGAGGACGCTACACGTGTCTCAACCATAAAGAGTCTTTGAAAAGTTGTGCAGAAGGTTAGTCGCACCCTGATCTGTATAGCCATCAGGGGCCTACCACCCCCTTGGCATGGACTTCAGATGCACAGGGTTAGTGCCACCTGATGCTCATATGGCCATCAGGGGCCTACCACCAAGTGGCACAAACTTAACTTCCACACGCTTAGCGGCCCCAAAAGCTGATGTGGTCTCTGTCATTGATGACTCAGGACTCAGCGACATGTGTGAGATCTGCCAGGCCATGGAGAAGATGATGTGGTCTCCGCCATTCATAAATCAGATCTCAGCGACATCTGTGCAATCCGCCAAGCACCTGATGTGGTCTCCGCCATTCATTACTCAAGACTCAGAGACATATCTGGGTTGACTATTGACGGGTGGTGCAGATCGGAGCTTCCGAATCCCCTCTACTTCCACGGACGGAGTGATTTCACAGTCACACACGCACACACACATCACACGCTGGTGGGGCCCATAACACCAACATTCATCCTATCACTCTATCTGTGCCATGTATAAGGGGAAACACTTTTCGATACCTAACCAATCTGCATGTACCCTGAGGTCAATGGCATCAACTAGTTGCTATAGATCTGGTGAAAACATTTTAGCACTCTATAAATCCAATAAACATGGCAATAAAATAACCACCCGACACAGTAATTCAAACAGAATATTGTTTATCTAAAATTGTAAGAAAAACCAAATAAATGCAACATCATTTCTTTCATATTTACCTATTCTGGCTAAAAGTCGTTATCTAAGTCAGAACCGGTCCTCATCAAAATAGTTAAAGTTTCTAGCCCTCATGTAGAGTCACCGTCCTCTCCGTCAGCATCGGGACCTCAGATCATCAATTCGGGAAGAAGTGGCGCTAGACCTTTCTAGTCTACTAATATTTATACCAAATTTACATTCCAAATGTTGCAATCATATCTTACAAAACATTCGAATGGCGGAAATTATGTCATCTTGGTACATTGGGATACAACGATAGTTTTTCTCACACATTGATAGTCTCAAATAATGAATAGAAATTAGGAGTCCATAACTAATTTGTTACTTCTACGGATGTCTCTGTAGGATAAAATGTATCTCATTCGTGGGACCATTATAAGTTCATCAAGTCGGTATTTGGATTGGCAACAATCTTCACGTTCAGGGGCGTTTGGCATTTCTCCCAGACTTGTCGTCATGATCATGGCTTTTCAGTTCAATAGGAGGGAAAGGTCGCAGTCAGCGCGAAGCCTCCTGTCAAATTTTCCATCTACTCGAATGCAGGCTGCGGGTGGTAGCCATGTTCTAGCAGGCCACATTGGTCAACTTATGTAAAATGAAACACAAAACATAATTACTGCACGGAAATGATTATACAGTGTTATTCCCCTGCTAATTCCCTTATGTGTATGTATTTATCTAGCCATTTGCGACATCAAAAGCCATTAATGCATATTAATTATAAGCGCAAAACACAATAACATCACATAGGCAACATCTATTCAGTCAATTTGCTCACCAACTTAGTACACTTATTATTTTAGCCATGCAATAGCATTCCCACGTGTAATTCTTCTGTTAATAAGGTTGGTTAGACATGACTCAACAAATCTTTAGTAATTATTAATTAATCAGTAGTACTTTTAATAATAACATACGGAAATGAAACAGATATTTGGGTTTAAAGTAAAAACCCTGCTCCATCATGGGCACGTGGAGTGCCCACTGCTGCACACTCCGGTGGCACCAGGTAATTATTTGCTCATGGATGCGCAGAGGCTGCAGTGTCTGTCTCTCTCTCTCTCTCCCTCTTCCTTCTTTTCCTTCTATCTCTCTAACTCTCTTTCTTCCTTCTCCCTCCTTTCTCACTCCCTTTCTTTCTTTCCCTCTCTTTTTCTCTATGGCTTTTTTTCCGTCTCTGTTTCTCTGTGCCTCTCTCCTTTGATATGCCCATTACACACGTCCTTATTTTGTGCTTTATTTTCCAGGCTCTGTCGTCGACATCCATGATCCCCACAGGAATGTTCCGCCTTCTTGTTTTCTATTATTTTTGTTACATTTTGTTTATTAGTTTAACATTTATATATATGTTAATAAAAAAATGTATTTTGCAAATAGTTTTTCGTTTATCGTTTACATATATATTTATAAAAAAAAAGTTTAAAAAAAATTAATAACGTTTTTGGTTGTTCTCTTCACTGCTGTGTGACTCTTTCTTGTTCTTATTACTGTTATTTGATGGAGTCCACCATGGTGTTAAATTTTGGGGCACTGATCATGCTAATACTGGTGATGTCTGCAGTTTACACCAACTTCTGAACAGTGTGTTAGATTTATCTCAATTTTTCTTCCATTAAAGTGCTGATAATGAAATGCAGACTAGCCGTTCCCGTACAAAAAGACACGAGGTGCACCTTTGCGATTTATTCTAAATACTAAAATCCTGTATTGAATTGCACTGAGGTAGTGGCTGCACTTACAGTGTACACACAAAATCAATTAAGAACTCTCATTGTATTTATATTGTTTGGAAATAATGCGTCAAGTGCTGGATCTTGACGAGATACACTGCTCAGTTCGTATATTGTTCTGCACACGAAAAAAATCACATCACAACTTTCACATCAACTGCAATGCAAAACAAATTCCGGTGATAAGCCACGTTAGCATCAGGTATATTACACCTGCTTTCTGCTGCTGTTAAGCAGGACGACTACCTGCACCATGAAACGGAACACCGCCAAGAGCCACACCAGAGCACCCACAGGTGCCATAGAATCAATGAGCATGATGCAGGGATACCAATGAGGGCCACAAGACTCATCGCAACTCCAGGACTGCCAACGCCCCCCAAACCCACATCTGAGCAACTGTGTCCCTTTGGTCCTTGTCTTAGCATGATAGGCACAAGCCCTGCAACATGACAGTGTGCTGTCACCTCAGCGTTAGCAGTGAGCCTGGACATGTAGCTATGCACGCATCCTCCTGCATGCACAACCAGCATGTGCTGATCCGGAGTACACAGGTCAGCTCAGGGGTGTGCCTATCCGGCAAGGGGAACAGGGTGTCTCGGACATGTCCGTGTACAGGAAATGCGGAAAGTGTGTCTCTGTGTTCTGGTGTGGCCTGCCACAAAGGCCGCAGCACTCGATGTTGTAAAGTGCCATGCACCACCTCCAAACGGCACTGTGATGGTGTAGTTTGAATGTAGCAGGGTATGGGCGAATAGGCATTACAAAGGTGTGCCGTACAAGTTCACGAGATACAACAGCGCACCGTAGAAAAGTGTGGGGGGTTGTGGGAGGGAGAAGCAGCTGTTTGGCAATGTAACACACAGTGAACTCGCCCATGTGCCACTTGCTGGGCATCTCATCCATGATAACCTCGGTCGCAGACATCCCACAACACCAACGACCAGCCTTTTTACACATCCTGTATGAATGCAGTGTGGTGTTCACTTCTATGCTCGTTCAGTGGTGTGATGTTGGCGGGTTGTGTGACTTGTGCTCCTTGTTGGTGTGTTTCATTTTGGCCATTGTTTGTCTATACTTGTGCTGTACTTAATTGTGCATGTGTGCCATTCTGCTCATCTCCCCCTGTCCCCCCACTCTCTGCTTCTTCCTCTTCCTGTTGCTGTTGTGTCTATACTTTTGTTGCTCCACACATAAACACATGTAAAGAACAAATTAGAATAGTTCCTTGATTCTTTTAGGTTTCAAAACTTCTCTCTATTGGTTTCTTTTTGATTTTCCATATAAACCGTTTTTTTAATATTCAACAACACATAGAAGTCAGAAGTGCAAGGTATTCTATCAACACACTTTCTAGAACATTCTACAACACGTGCAAGTTAAAAGTTCATCAATTTTTTTAAACTTAAGATATTTTTTTGCAACATTTTCTCGAACATTTAACGGCACTTGCTGGTTAAAAGTTCACAATTGTTTTAAGTTTGAACAGTGCCTTCCAAATGCAAGTAGCAGCTGTGGTTCAGTTGAGCAAATTTTATCCTATGATATGTACTCCACGTTGAAACTGCTTTTTCTTACCCAATCACAAAGATGCTTTTCCACAAAACAAATGAGCACCCTACTTTTAAAAAAAGAATACTTTTCAACTCCCAATCACGTATCGTTTTGTATGGCAAAAAAAAGTAATTCCCCATCTTTAAACATATCTCTTATTCTACCAAGGAACTGCATGAGCTACAGACATCTTTCCATACCTTCCAACCATACCTTCAAAATGCTAGTGTGGATCATAGGACATAGCTATATTTTCAGGTGCAAGAGGTATGCAGAACACAGACGTATTGACTTAGACCAAGGTTTCCAAAATGTGAACATTAAATGGTTTACGCAGAGAAGATTGAAGTTGCACCAATTGCTACCTTTAGTTATAACCTCTTTGCATCTTCCACATCCTGACCTCATGATTGTGCATTGTAGTGGAAATTACCTAGGCACATTGACTGGGGTAGGTTTGGAAATGCTTATGAAGGACACCTTTGGACACCTCAGCTCAGCACCATGTGACTCTGGGCAATACCTCACTTAATAGCTCACATAATTTCCACGCCGGCCTCGAGGGCCTTCAGACCCATAGGGGTGAGTAGTTTGCGCTTTACAAATACCGTATTGATTTGATACACGCAAATTTACCTTCGCACTCCCTGTATAAGACCTCCTAAGCACCATACACAAGTTACAATGCTCAAAACAAAAGTTCCTCCGAGTAGGTATAACTACATGCTGACACTACTTGACAGATGTGGCACAGCTGCCAGAGCACATGACTTCACAGCATATGACACACAGTTTGGACTCACGCTTTCATCCCTGACTCCGGCAGCATCTCAGCTTAGCACCATGAGAATCTAGACAATACCGCACATATTTTCCGTACCCCAGGACTTTCAAACCAGTAGGATTCAGTAGTTCGTCCTAGTAGGTATAAACACATGTTGACACTACTGACAGGTGTTCTGCAGCGGCCAGGGCACATGACTTCACACCATAAGACACACAGTTCAGGCTCACGCTTTCATCCCCGACTGCCGCAGCTGCTCACCTTAGCAGCATCAGACTACACAATACCTCACTTAATTTCCATACCCAGCACTTTCAGACCGGTAGGCATGAGTAGTTCGCTTCGCACCCCCTCTATGGCACACCCTAAACACCCCAGTTACAGTGCTCCTAACCTCCTATTTCCCACTTTTTTCACCCTTTTTCCCCTTACTCGCTTCAACGGAATAACAAAATGGCGGCCAACACTTCCTCCTTCCATCAGACTCTAGACAATACTTTCCGTACCCAGGACTTTCACACCACTATGGGTCAGTAGTTCATCCTAGTAGGTATAAACACATGCTGACACTACTTCCACAACTGTACTGCAGTGGCCAGGGCACATGACTTCACAGCATAAGACACACAGTGTGGGCTCACTCTTCAACCCTCGAGTCGCGCACTAGCTCACCTTAGAAACATCACACACTAGCCAATACCTCACTTAATTTTCGTAGCCTAGAACTTTCACACCGGTAGGTATGATTATTTCACTTCGCACCCCCTCTATAGCACACCCTAAACACCCCGCAAAGGTTACATTGCTCCTACCGTGATAGCATTAATTAAAGATGCACGCCGGAACTTGTAGTTTACATTCCATTAATTTTTTTATCTCCAGTGGTCGTGTGCATTTTAAATCATTTGATGGATCAATTACTGCCCTCCAGTGGGCCTCAGGGCTGTAGGCCTGTTCCAAAATCCAAAGCTATCAAGATGGGCACACAGGAAGCCTTAAAATTAATCAAGCACGAAGGGAACTGTGGGATTCCAAAAGAACTGTGGTAATTTTAAATGGCCTCTGAAGAAAAAGCATGAATGCTCTGAAACGCGTCAGGCAATGGATATGAAATGTCGGAGCTGTAATCCCATTTCTGTTTTTTTAAATGTTTGTGAAACTTATCAGCTGTAGTGCGTCTCTGAATGCAGGACATTCTTTGTGAATATATATATATATATATATATATATATATATATATATATATATTACCTACTGGCGGTCGCCAGTAGGTAGTTATAGTTAGGACCCTGTTTCCATAGGAAATCCGCAACATTCTATTTGGAATAACTTTGGCGCCGGTCGACGAATCCTCGCGAAATTTTCAAAATAGGTGGGGCGCTACGCTCCGCTCCTACCCTGAAAGTCTCGGGGGGATTCGTCAAGCAGGGGCTGAGAAAAAAGGGGGGTCCCAAAACGCGTTTTCCCCATGCATTTTTCCATAGGACCTTTAGACACAGCTACAGCCCGAACGGCTGAACAGAATTACTTGAAATTTGGCAGAGAGGTAGCCATAAGGTCAAGGAAGTGCCTTTTGCAGGTCTGGTGTAAATCTGTTCAGTATTTCCTGAGAAAATAGCATTTAAAAGCATATATATATGTGGGCGGAGCCTAACCACACATCTCATCCTGAGATCTGATTGGCTGTCAGCACTTCATCCAAGAAGTGTTGGCAGCCATCTTGGGACCAATATACATGATAGCACCTCATTAAAAAGCATTGCAGTTAATAGAAGGTTTTAAGACTTTAGTTACATTATAAATCATTTGTTGATGGTACCATACTCATTTTAGGAATTGTGGTATGTTCTAAGGTGATTTCACCATGTGAAAAAGCCTTCTGCTGGGATATCATGATTGAGAGAAAAATATTTTCTCATGCTTTTACCACAGAGGTTTGGAAGGTGATCTATAGGCTAAACTGAGAGCTTATTTTCTGTAAATTCACATTATCTTTCTCAGTCATGTGAGAATGAAGTCTGACATTCTCAGTAAAACATGTACATCCAACAAGGGCAGAGACTGTCAGTTGATTCCTTTGTGTTCTACTGCAGCTTCCCAGAGTGTTCCAAAGAACTACTAGAGCGCTAACAGTCCTACTTATGATAAACGTATGGCACACCTGAAGCCATCTTGCTTGGATTAAAGTGGTAACTCTTAAAACATTTAATTTAAAAAGGAACAAAATGAGGGGGTTCATTTTTCCATAAAATGTATGATTAGTGCTGCAGAAAGAAAAATTAGGGCACATTTTGAGTGACTTCTCAAATCCTCTTCTATTTCATTAAAACATTCTGACATGCAGACTGAAACATGCACTTTCAATACCAGCAGCAGTTTTCCCTGGTGAGCAGTAGTTTTACTACAGTGATCTAATGAGCAAAAAGAGTGCTAACATTCTGAATTTATGGCAAATGTGTGACACATCTGAATGCCTTCTTGATGGAATCAAAGTAAAAAACTGAAAGTATTTCCTACTGAGGAGACTGCAGTAAATAAGGAAATTAGGAAACTTCATAACAAATAAGTCTCCCAAGATGGCCACCAGAGACAAAAGAGCCCAAATGTAGCCCAAATATCACCCAGATGTAGCCCAAGTATAGCCCAATGACAGAATGTCCCAGAATGTTCTTAAAAACAACTAGAGCGCTTACTGTCTTCATTATGACAAAAGTATGGCACACCTGAAGCCATCTTGATTGGAATAAACTGGTAACACTTAAAACATTTAATTTAAAAAGGAACACAATGAGGAGGTTCATTTTGCCATAGAAATTATGATTAATGCTGAAGAAAGAAAATGAGGGCACATTTTGAGTGACTTCTCAAATCCTCTTCTATTTCATTAAAACATTCTGACATGCAGACTGAAACATGCACTTTTAATACCAGGAGCAGACTTCCATGGTGCAGTAGTTTTACTACAGTGATCTAATGAGCAACTAGAGTGCTAACATTCAGAATTTATGGCAAATGTGTGACATATCTGGATACCTTCATGATGGAATCAAAGTAAAAAACTGAAAGCATTTCCTACTGAGGAGACTGCAGTACATGAGGAAATTAGGAAACTTCATAACAAATAAATCTCCCAAGATGGCCACCGGAGACAAAAGAGCCCAAATGTAGCCCAAAATCACCCAGATGTAGCCCAAATATAGCCCAATGACAGAAGTGTGCAAAACACTTATTATTTTGTGTTTTTGCAGTGTTATATAGTGCAGACTTGTCAGGTATTGGAGTGCTTTACATGAGCATTGGTTACATCACACAAGAACAAATTCATTTTGGTTGTAGACATGGGGAGACTAAGTGATTTGACCAGAATCACAGAATGTCGAGCTGAAGCAGAAACTTCAACCTGGTTCCCCAGTTGCAAAGTCTGCAGTTCTGGAAGTAACACCACATCCTCTCCCCTAAGTGCAACATTTAATCAAGTGGTCAACTGGATAAAAAAACATAAAGATAACAAATAATTTAAAAGTGCTTTGTCGCTATTTGAAAACTCAGAAAATATGTCCTTATTTTAGTCTTTTAGAGCACTAACCATAATTTTGATGCCAATAAGACCCTCTCATATATGTAATTTCTAAAGGAAATGCTCTAGGTATTACAGTTTTGATTACATCAAGATGATGTCAGGCGTTCCACACTTTTGTAATAAATATAGAATGTTAGCAATCTAGTTGTTCATTAGGATACTGTTGAGAGGCAGAGGCCAGGGGCACGGACTCTGAAAATTGAAGGCAGGTAGGAGGGTGCAAAGGCAACAATTTAACCACACTGAGCAGGCAGGAAGGGCCGTGGAAGCACAACAGACTATGGAGGGCAGTGGAAAGGGGGGCAGGGGCAACAAACCAACAATACAGGACTTGCAAGAGAGGCTGTTGGAGGGAAGATCTATTACGGGTCAAGGAAGCTAGGGGCGGTCCCCAGATCCCCGGGAGCCACCACAGAACTGAGCAGGAGAGTGAGTCAGGGACAAAAGGGGCACCTTAATTTGAGCCGGGGTGCCTAGGAACGCTTGCTCCAAAAATGAAGAAAACAGACATATGAGACATGGAATTGGAGGCAGAATACAATGGCAGTTTAATGAGAAGATGCAACTTCAAAGAAACCGCAGAATAGAGACATAAAGTACAAAATACAGAATCCAGATAATCATACAGCTGTCATAATATTCTCTGTATCTCAATTAATGTACTGACAGAGAGAGAGAGAAAACACATCTATAAATGCATCATGAGAAACAAGTTACACCAAGGAAAATGTTACCTAGGAACACTTACGTTTACTCTTAGAGCAAGCATTCCTGCAATTACAATACAAAATCTTTTAAATGCAAAAGTAAAGAGAACAATGGTTAAACATAACATGACATTTCATATAGGTAAAATAGAATAAGATACTTCAAGCAAAGCAGAGCAAGACATTTTAAGCAAAGGAAGACAAGAGCTCCCAGCTCTTGGGGAAAACCTGCACTGCCTGTTAACCTACATACAGACGGCGAGGTAGTCCGTCGATATCTGTGGGTGCTCCCTTTTTATATCATTTTGTGGGCTCCTTTGCACGCTACATCTACCTACGTATGCTACCCAAAAGCTTCGTCTGCAGATTTTACCAGACATTTCGTCATTTACCCACTTAATGCTGACAATGGACTGGGTGAAAAGGTCAGTCTCTCAGGCCAATCGCTTATCGTAAGTTCCATAGAGCAAGCAGAAAATAATGGGTATTGTACGGGAATTCAATATATTCATGTATAAAATCTCCTCAGTTCTCCTAACTTGACGCTCTGCGGTTGCCACTTCCTTAAAAGCGGGAAACCTGCCCAGGAAGCAAGTACCAGTCCAGGATGCAGCCTACTGTATGTCGACAGCTTCAGGGGGATGTTGAACTTTGATACCGAGCACGGAGCACTCGGGTAGGGTGGGGGCTACTAGTTTGGATCAGAAGGCCTCGCAGACCTGCCTTCAGACTGCTATACACTAAAATTGCAGAGCTATGGTCAATTTAACAAAGAGGCCTACATATTGAACAGAAGGGCCTACACAGGGGTTTTATGCTGGCTGAGTGGTAAGGATGTCTCAGGATAATTATATAGCAACACAGGACCCGCTGGTCAATTTAATACGGCCTACAAATGCAGCTGGCAGGGCAAGGACAAGGGTCTCATACTTCAGGTGTGGACAGAACGGGCCAGGGGCCCCCTGTGATACAAAATCTACCCTCCTTCAAGGCTGTGGCAATGTAATAGACCATTGTGGGCAGAAGGAAGAGGCAATGGTAGTACAACCATACATGCCAACAGACCCGATTCAGCCAGGAAACGTCCAATGTTTTTAAGCTCAAATGGGCTTTATTTGATCTGTCTCCTGTCTACAATATCCTCTTTTTCAATGTAACTCAAAGGGGAAAATCAATACCCCAGTTTTTTTTCAAAATCTCCCTCTTACCAAGTTCAAAATGTTCGCAAGTATGGTACATTGGATCATGGAAGGAAATGGGATAGGGACATGGACTTGGATAACAGAGGACAGGAGGGACATGGAGAGGTGCACCAAACTGACCCTGCAGGGCAGGCATCAGGGTTTGCAGCAGCACAATACACCACACAGGGCATGCAGGACGGGAGTGCAGCACAACAATCCATAGAAAGCAAGAGGGAGGGGACAGGACCATGCACATGGACAACAGGGGCAAGAGGCAATGGTAGCTAGCTGACCATAATGGACAGACAGGAGAGAAAGCTGCAGCATAACAGACCATAAAGGGCAGGAGGGACGGATCAGGGGCATTACAATGGAACAGACAAGCCAGGAGGGAGGGAGTAGGGCTGGGGGCAAGGGGGCAGGGCAGGAGCAGCAAGATAGCCATGGAGGTCAGGCAGGATGGGCACTAGAAGCAAGACACACCATGAAGAGCAACAGTGAGACTGTGATGGCATACACACAGACCATGGAGGGAAGGTGGGAGGGGGTCAGGGGCAGCTAACTGACCACACAGGGAAGGTGGGAGGGTCCATGGCAGCACAGAAGACCATGCATGGCAAGTGGGAGGGTTAGTGGCAGCACAATGGCTATGATGGGCAAGAAGGAGGGTGGAGGGGCATGCACAAAGGACGATGGAGGATAGAAGGGAGGGTCAGGACCTGTGCACAGACAAGAAAGTTCAGGGGAAGGGACCTCACAACAGACCACACGGGGCAGGCAGGAGGAGCAGTTGCAGCACAACAGACCAGGGAGGGCAGAAGGGTGTGGCAGTACAATGGACCATGTAGGACAGGAGGAAGAGGATAGGGCATGGCATGTGGACAGGCAGGGTGGAGGTGGCAGGGACAGGTTACAGTCATCTGACAATGCTAGGCAGGTGGGAGGGGAGTGGCAGCTCAACAGAACACTCAGAGTAGATAGGAGTGGCAGGTCCATGGGACATGGTGGGCAAAAAGGATGGAGCAGGGGCATGCACAAAGACATCGGAGGGCAGGGGGAAGGAGAATAGGGGCAGCAAGCTAAGCACAGAGTTTAAGCAGGAGGTCAATGATGGGGCATAGAATTGGGCAATGGAGGGCAGGAGGAGTGGACTGGTACATCATACTAAATTGAGGGCAGTGGCAGCACATCAGACCATGCATGGCAGGAGGGAGGAGGCTAGTCCATGGATTCACACAACAGAGGATAGGGAGGAAGGGGATGGGGCAGCAAGCTAACTGTTCAGAGAAGGCGGGTATTAGGAACTTTATTGTTTTTAAAACATTGTGTCTGTGCGAACTACTTAAAATATGAACAAGTATGCAGCATAATCTCACTTTTATTCAGGAAGAAGAGGACGTTTGTGACTGTGACTCCGGGCTCACTTGGCAGAAACACCCCCTGACCCTCCACCCCCTATCGCAAAATGTAATGCCCGTGAAAAGGGTAGGTGAACACAGTGTTATATAGAACATAGTCCTGAGAGCACGATTGAAAATGAAAACTAGATATAGTGTATGGTATAAACTATGCACCAAAAAGTGTGATATAAGATGAACCGGGCGTGAAATATAATATGCAATACATTGTGCGCAATGACAGATTCATTGGAGAGCGCGAGATAGCACAGGCACTAGCGTGTGCTATGCGATATGCGCCTTGGAGTGTAATATGCACAGGGCAGTGTTGTGTAACCTAACTAGTCTCTAAAGTTGTAATATAAAATATGTGCTGGGGAGTGTAACGTTGCATATGCACTGTGACAAAGATATGGATCCCAGATTGTAATATGTATGGCATAGCACTGTGCGTTATAACATAGGCATCGAGAAAGGCACGTTAGATGGGGCAATATAACCCGTGCAAAGACAAGTGTGGCATGACATATTCACGGGGTGGTGTTACAGTGCACATGGGCTAGAGAGTGTCATAGCATATGCACTAGCTAGTGGAATACAACACAGAGGTGTGTGGCACTCGGCAGGCAATGGTGGGTGTAACACAGCATTGGGCTCTGTCAGGAGCACGCTGTGACTCTCAAGTGATGTTCGTCCCCTTTCCAGAGAGTAAAATAAAAAGTATTACACATCCGGCAGTGGATGTGTGTTTTATTAACCGTGAGGGGGGTTTCTTGCATAGTTTTGGTCGAATTTTTGTCGAATCCCCTTTGAATGGCTTGGTGTGCATGTGTATTAAATGTGCCCGTCAATAGCTACCCATGTTTGTATAAATAAACGACAAGGGTGTCTACCAGGATTAGGCACGGTAGGGCATCAGACATGTCAGAGCTTCACTAGTGGTGTAAATACATTCCACGTGGATTCATTGCATGCATAGTCGCCTTTTAATGAATATCACGCAAATCGTCATGGTGATAGGTACGTACGGTTTGTCCAGCATGTCCTAGGTGTGTCTATAAATATATATATTTTAAAAATAATAAAAAACAGTGGCCGGCCCTGGGGATTGGGGTCAAAAAAATATAATTAGGAGACTGGCCCTGGGGGATGGGGTCATCAGGGCCAATAAATTAGAATAAGATGGGGAACCAAACAGCCCCCCTTCTTAAAAAACTAAAATAAATAAAAGACTGGCATCGTGCCGGAGGCCATGCCCCCTCCGTGCAGCACTCTGCAAACGCGCCCCCAACAGGCATCTCCAGTATGCGCCAGGGAGCTGCGCTGCAGCCAGGTGTTCTGAGGCCAAGCCCCTTTTTACACCTCTCTGCAACGCAGCTCTGTGGCGCTTACTGGAGGTACCTAGTGGTCTAGTTTGACCCTAGGGACCCTTAGGATTCAAGGGGACTTAATCTCTCAACTTAGAACAGCCACAGGGCGCGTTTACACAGTGGTGAAGGGAGGGGACGGGGCCTGAGGTGACGTGTGCAAACACGCACTATGGCACGTTTTAAATTGGGGATATAATTTCCCTTCAATACTGAGGGCCCCTGGGGGCTAACTAGCCCATCAAGTGCTTCCAGTAAGCGCCACTGAGCTGCATTGCAGAGAGGTGGTCCAGGCCGTGCCACTTTTTACACCTCTCTGCAACGCAGCTCTGTGGCACTTACTGGAGGTACCTAGTGGGCTAGTTGGACCCTAGGGACCCTCAGGATTCAAATGAACTTAATCTCCCAACTAAAAATGGACACAGGGCGTGTTTACACAGTGGTGAATGGAGGGGACGGGGCCTGAGTTAACGTGTGCAAAAACACCCTGTGGCCTGTTTTAAGAGGTAGTTTTGATCCCCATGCCCTATTATATACTAGGGGCTTACAGAGGAGGTCATGCTAATCACAGGGGGACCCCAACGCATAATGTTCCCTAGTGTATGTAGGTGTTTTCACTGTATTCTAAGTGTCTTTTAACATAGCACTGGCTCTAGGACTGGTTAGTCAGACTCAGTTACCACCAGTATCCGTCTGAAAAAGTTGAGGGTACAGGATGATTTTGCAACAAGGCTTCTTTCTGCTCTTCTTTTTGTTCTTTCTGCACGTTATCCTTCTTCCTGCACTTATCTTCGTATTTGAGGACTTCTGTTGCTTCTTTCTGCACTTCTTTTGTTTCTTTCTGTGCATTTTTTCTTCTTTCTTCACATGTCCTATCTCTGTAGGCATAGTTAGAAATTAGCATTTAAAAAACCTTTGAAATTCACAGAAAAAACCATAGGTTTCAGGCACGTTATAGTTAGGAATTAGCATTTAAAAAACCTCAGAAATTCACTGAAAAAACCATAGGTTTCAGGGGTGTTATAGTTAGCTGGACTTTTCACTTGTACAAAACCATTGAAATTCCCCCGTTATAGTTAGTTCAGCTAACTATAACTCGCGCGCCTGCAATGCACTGCTGATGACGTCACATATTACATCACTCATGACATGGTCAGTGACATCACTGATGACATCACTGATGACATCTCAAATGACATCACTGATGACATCACTGATGACATCATCCTTGTGATAGAGTGGCAGACCTCCTCTCACCCTAATATAACCTTTGATACACACATTCAAAAATAGAGACTAAAATTTTCAAAACAATGGACATACCAATACCAGTTACAACAACCTCTTCAGTAATTCTAAGATCCACATACACATCCACTCATTCACCAACAGTCCTATACAGTCACTCATACATGTACTCACTCATCATATGTACTCATACACCTATACATCCTGTTACACAATGCCACTCATCCATAGAGTTACTCACACACATAGTCACTCATGCTAATAAAGAATCAAACATACATTTACTTGCATATACAGTTATACACACACCACCATACTTACTTCTACGGAAACTTACACATACTTAGTCTTTTAAACAATCACTTAAAGAACACATACTTATTCATACAGGAACTCTTTCAATCTCTCACTCTCACATATACTCACATATATACACCAATAGTCACATATACTAGTTTAAAACATATGTAGTTACTCATAAAGACACTATTGAGACAGTCATTCACTCACTAACACACCCATACACACACTCATCCACCCATACAGTCCTGCACACATGCTGTGTTCAACCCATACAAACAGTGAGTCACTCATTCATGCACCTATGCACTACGTAATACCCCCCACCGAACCATGCAGACACTCAGACTGATACTCAAAAAACCAACTAATAACCTATATAGACACCCATGTAGCTACTCACCAACCCATGCAGCCACTTATACACAAAGTGAGAGACTGATACAGATATTTACATATTTAAACATTACTCACTAAGCCATGTATTCACTATGATACACTTAATCAGTCAGTTACACAATCAATTTTTCAAAAACAAATCATCCATTTAGACACTTATATACCCATTTATTCTTCCATCGACCTTGAGATATACATATATAAAACATATTTAATTTTCAGAAAAACACACATTCACTGGATGATGTCATCAGTGATGTCATCAGTGATGTCATTTGAGATGTCATCAGTGATGTCATGAGTGATGTCACTGACCATGTCATGAGTGATGTAATATGTGACGTCATCAGCAGTGCATTGCGGGCGCGCGAGTTATAGTTAGCTGAACTAACTATAACGGGGGAATTTCAATGGTTTTGTACAAGTGAAAAGTCCAGCTAACTATAACACCCCTGAAACCTATGGTTTTTTCAGTGAATATATATATATATATATATATTATCTACTGGCGGTCGCCAGTAGATAGTTATAGTTACAACCTAGTTTCCATAGGAAATCTCAAAATTCTATTTTGAATAACTTTGACGCCCGTTGACGAATCCTCGCGAAATTTTCAAAACTAATGGGGCGCTCCGTTCAGCTCCTACCCTGAAAGTCTCGGGGTGATTCGTCAAGCTGGGGCCGAGAAAAAAGGGGGGTCCCAAAACGCGTTTTCCCCATGCATTTTTCCATAGGACCTTTAGACACAGCTACAGCCAGAACGGCTGAACAGAATTACTTGAAATTTGGCAAAGAGGTATTCCTCAGGTCAGGCATGTGCCTTTTGCATATATGGTGTAAATCCGTTCAGTAGTTCCTGAGAAAATCAAAAGTAAAATCATATACATATCTGGGCGGAGCCTAACCACACATCTCATTGTGAGATCTGATTGGCTGTCAGCACTTCATCCAAGAAGCGTTGGCAGCCATCTTGGGACCAATATACATGATAGCACCTCATTAAAAAGCATTGCAGTTAATAGAAGGTTTTAAGACTTTAGTTACATTATAAATCATTTGTTGATGGTACCATACTCATTTTAGGAATTGTAGTATGTTCTAAGGTGATTTTACCATGTGAAAAAGCCTTCTGCTGGGATATCATTAATCATGTTTGAGAGAAAACTATGTTCACATGCTTTTCCCACAGAGGTTTGGAAGGTGATCTATAAGCTAAACTGAGAGCATATTTTCTGTAAATTCACATTATCTTTCTCAGTCATGTGAGAATGAAGTCTGATATTCTCAGTAAATTCCTTTGTGTTCTACTGCAGCTTCCCAGAGTGTTCCAAAGAACAACTAGAGCGCTAACAGTCTTACTTATGACAAAGATATGGCACACCTGAAGCCATCTTGATTGGAATAAAGTGGTAACATTGAAAACATTTAATTTAAAAAGGAACAAAATGAGAGGGTTCATTTTGCCATAGAATGTATGATTAGTGCTGCAGAAAGAAAAATTAGGGCACATCTATTTCATTAAAGAATTCTGACATGCAGACTGAAACATGCACTTTCAATACCAGCAGCAGACTTCCCTGGTGAGCAGTAGCTTTACTACAGTGATCTAATGAGCAACTAGAGTGCTAACATTCTGAATTTATGGCAAATGTGTGACACATCTAAATGCCTTCTTCATTGAATCAAAGTAAAAAAACTGACAGTATGCCTACTGAGGAGACTGCAGTAAATGAGGAAATTAGGAAACTTCATAACAAGTCTCCCAAGATGGCCACCAGAGACAAAAGAGCCCAAATGTAGCACAAATATCACCGAGATGTAGCCCAAGTATAGCCCAATGACAGAAATCCCAGAGTGTTTTAAAGAACAACTAGAGCGCTAACAGTCTTACTTATGACAAAGGTATGGCACACCTGCAAACATCTTGATTGGAATAAAGTGGTAACATTTAAAATATTTAATTTGCAAAGGAACAAAATGAGGGGGTTCATTTTGCCATAGAAATTATGACTAGTGCTGCTGAAAGAAAACTTAGGGCACATTTTGACTTCTCAAATCCTCTTCTATTTCATTAAAAAGTTCTGACATGCAGACTGAAACATGCACTTTGAATACCAGCAGCAGACTTCCCTGGTGAGCAGTAGCTTTACTACAGTGATCTAATGCGGAACTAGAGTGCTACCATTCAGAATTTATGGCAAATGTGTCACATCTGAATGCCTTCTTGATGGAACCAAAGTAAACAAGCATTGAAAATGCAATAGGTCTCGCCCTCGTTTAAGTTAAAGCAATTCTGTTTGTAATTAGGTGGCTTTTTAGCTTTGCTTTTATTAGTGTTTTTCAAAATTTCATGTAAATAACATGCATATCTGTATATGTATTCATGCATTTATATTTGTATTTATATAGATATGCAGATTATATATATGTTTATATATGTATGTATATACAGCGCCAAGAAACTGTATGGTGAATGTTGCGCTTTATAAATTTCTTTTACATTACATTACATTACATACATATATATACACATACATATATATAAATGCATATATGTGCATATGTGTGCGTGTAGAGAGAGGTAGAGAGAGGTAGAGAGGTAGAGATGTAGAGGTAGAGACGTAGAGGTAGAGAGGTAGAGGTAGAGAGGTAGAGGTAGAGAGGTAGAGGTAGAGAGGTAGAGAGTAGTAGAGAGAGAGGTAGAGAAAGGTAGAGAGGTAGAGAGTAGAGGATGAGTAATAGAGAGTAGAGAGTAGAGAGAGAGTAGTAGAAAGAGTAGTAGAGAGTAGTAGAGAGAGTAGCAGAGAGTGAATAGGAGAGAGTAGTAGTGAGTAGTAGAGAGTGAGTAGTAGAGAGTAGTAGCGAGTGAGAAGTAGAGAGTAGTAGAGAGTAGTAGAGAGTGAGTAGTAGAGGGTGTAGTAGAGAGTAGTAGAGAGGGAGTAGTAGAGGGAGTAGTAGAGAGTGAGTATTAGAGAGTGAGTAGTAGAGAGTAGTAGAGAGTGAGTAGTGGAGACTGAGTAGCAGAGAGAGAGTAGTAGAGAATGAGTAGTAGAGAATGAGTAGTAGAGTGAGTAGTAGAGAGTAGTAGAGAGTGAGTAGTAGAGAGTAGTAGATAGTGAGTAGTAGAGAGTAGTAGAGAGTAGTAGAGAGAGAGTAGTAGAGAGTGAGTAGTAGAGAGTGAGTAGTAGAGAGAGAGTAGTAGAGAGAGTGAGTAGTAGAGAGTAGTAGAGAGAGTAGTAGAGAGTAGTACAGAGTGAGTAGTAGAGAGTGATTAGTAGAGAGTAGTGGAGAAGTAGAGAGTGAGTAGTAGAGAGTAGTAGAGAGTGAGTAGTAGAGTGAGTAGTAGGGAGTAGTAGGGAGTAGTAGAGAGTGAGTATTAGAGTGAGTAGTAGAGTGAGTAGTAGAGAGCAAGTAGTAGAGAGTGTGTAGTAGAGAGACAGTAGTGGAGAGTAGTAGAGGGTGAGTAGTAGAGAGTGAGTAGTAGAGAGAGTAGTAGAGAGTAGTAGAGTAGTGGAGAGTGAGTAGTAGAGAGTGAGTAGTAGAGAGTAGTAGAAAGTGAGTAGCAGAGAGAGTAGTAGAGAGTAGTAGAGAGTAGTAGAGTGCGTAGTAGAGAGTGAGTAGTAGAGAGAGAGAGTAGTAGAGAGTGAGTGGTAGAGAGTAGTAGAGTGAGTAGTAGAGTGAGTAGTAGAGAGAGTAGTAGAGTGAGTAGTTGAGAGTGAGTAGTAGAGAGTAGTAGAGAGTAGTAGAGAGTAGTAGAGAGTGAGTAGTAGAGAGAGTAGTAGAGAGGGAGTAGTAGAGAGAGAGAGTAGTAGAGAGAGAGTAGTAGAGAGTAGTAGAGAGTGAGTAGTAGAGTAGTAGAGAGTGAGTGGTAGAGAGTAGTAGAGAGTAGTAGAGAGTGAGTAGTAGAGCGTAGTAGAGTAGTAGAGAGTAGTAGAAAGTGAGTAGTAGAGAGTGAGTAGTAGAACGTAGTAGCGAGTGAGTAGTAGAGAGTGAGTAGTTTAATTTAAAAGGAACACAATGAGAAGGTTCATTTTGCCATAGAAATTATGATTAGTGAGGAAAAAAGAAAAATTAGGGCACATTTTGAGTGACTTATCAAATCCTCTTCTATTTCATTAAAAAATTCTGACATGCAGACTGAAACATGCACTTTCAATACCAGCAGCAGACTTCCCTGGTGAGCAGTAGCTTTACTACAGTGATCTAATGAGCAACTAGAGTGCTACCATTCAGAATTTATGGAAAATGTGGGACACATCTGAATGTCTTCTTGATGGAATCAAAGTAAACAAGCATTGAAAATGCAATAGGTCTCGCCCTCGTTTGGGTTAAAGCAATTCTGTTTGTATTTAGGTGGCTTTTTAGCTTTGCTTGTATTAGAGTTTTTCAAACGTTCATGTACATACCATGCATATGTATGCATATATGTATATGTTTGCATGAATTTATATATATATTCACTGAAAAAACCATAGGTTTCACACACGTTATAGTTAGGAATTAGCATTTAAAAAACCTTGCAAATTCACTGAAAAAACCATAGGTTTCACACATGTTATAGTTAGCTGGACATTTTACTGATAAAAAACCAATGAAATTCCCCCGTTATAGTTACTGTAGGCAACTATAACTCACGCGACCGTAATCCTCTGCTGATGCTAATACTGTATTTAGACACTTATTTGCCCATGTCTTCTCCCATTAAATTTTAGCTATACATATATTACAAATATTTTTTTTTCATAAAGACACATATGTCATCAGCAGAGGATTACGGTCGCGTGAGTTATAGTTGCCTACAGTAACTATAACGGGGGAATTTCGTTGGTTTTTTATCAGTAAAATGCTGATTCATAACTATAACGTGTGTGAAACCTATGGTTTTTTTCAGTGAATATATAAACATATAAATATAATCTGCATACCTATATTACCTACTGGCGGTCGCCAGTAGGTAGTTATAGTTAGGACCACGTTTCCATAGGAAATCCGCAACATTCTATTTTGAATAACTTTGGCGCCGGTCGACGAATCCTCGCGAAATTTTCAAAATAGGTGGGGCGCTGCGCTCCGCTCCTACCCTGAAAGTCTCGGGGGGATTAGTCAAGCGGGGGCTGAGATAAAAGGGGGGTCCCAAAACGCGTTTTTCTCATGCATTTTTC
The DNA here is from genome assembly GCF_964204655.1 of Triturus cristatus. Taxonomy (NCBI): domain Eukaryota; kingdom Metazoa; phylum Chordata; class Amphibia; order Caudata; family Salamandridae; genus Triturus; species Triturus cristatus. The sequence continues at coordinate 626,529,749 of NC_140580.1, read as the reverse complement.
CATAGGACCTTTAGACACAGCTACAGCCCGAACGGCTGAACAGAGTTCCTTGAAATTTGGCAGAGAGGTAGTCTACAGGTCAAGGAAGTGCCTTTTGTAGGTTTGGTGTAAATCTGTTCAGTAGATTCTGAGAAAATAGCCTTTAAATCAATATATATATCTGAGCCAGCTTACAGTGCGCTTACGGTGCGCTTACCGTACGCGTACGGTGACGTGCGCGAGCGCGATTCTGATTGGCTGTTCGATCTAAGTAAACATTCGAATCGGTCGAAACCAGGAAGCGGCGGCCGCCATTTTCTCTCTCGCACTCTGAGGGGGGCTGCATAAACAAAGTCAAAAAACATCTAAAGGGGTAGTATATTTAGTTCTTAACCACCCAGCATCTAAATAGGTGTCCCCCAACAACCCCCAAGGCCAAAAACCAATTTTAATTTTTTTCGAAAAATCGCCGATTACGCTTACCGTACGTGTACGGTTAAAATTATTAAAAAAAAAAAAATTATCCACACTTTCCCCACCCCGTGTGCAAATGGTGCCCGAAGGGCACCATTTGCGCATGGCATATATAAATAACGGAAACTAAAAATGAATACCTTTCACAACGAAGCACATAATATGTCCCCCATGTGCGCACGGTGCGCGAAGCGCATCGTGCGTACATGGCCCATCCCGCGTAACGTGGGCACACGGTGCGCGCAGCGCACCGCGTGACCCCCGTGCGTGCACGGCACTAATTGCGTAAAGTGGACGCGCGGTGCGCAAAGCGCACCGCGCGCGCACGGAACGAACTGCGTTAACTAGGCGCGCACGCCACGAATGGCATAAAGTAACTTAGCATTTAAAAAACCATACAAATTCACTGAAAAAACCATAGGTTTCACACACGTTATAGTTAGGAATTAGCATTTAAAAAACCTTGCAAATTCACTGAAAAAACCATAGGTTTCACACAAGTTATAGTTAGCTGTACATTTCACTCGTAAAAAACCAATGAAATTCCCCCGTTATAGTTAGTGCAGGCAACTATAACTCACGCGACCGCAATCCTCTGCTGATGACATATGTGTCTTTATGAAAAAAAAATATTTGTAATATATGTATAGCTAAAATTTAATGGAAGAAGACATGGGCAAATAAGTGTCTAAATACAGTATTAGCATCAGCAGAGGATTGCGGTCGCGTGAGTTATAGTTGCTTGCGCTAACTATAACGGGGGAATTTCATTGGTTTTTTACGAGTGAAATGTACAGCTAACTATAACTTGTGTGAAACCTATGGTTTTTTCAGTGAATATATATATATATATATATATTACCTACTGGCAGTCGCCAGTAGGTAGTTATAGTTAGGACATATTTTCCATAGGAAATCCGCAACATTCTATTTAGAATAACGTTGGTGTCGATTGATGAATCTTCGCGAAAGTTTCCAAACATTTGGCCAGCTCCGGTCCGCTCCTATCCTGAAAATTTCACGGTGATTCTTCAAGTGGGGGCCGAGAAAAAAGGGGGGTCCCACAACGCGTTTTCCCCATGCATTTTCCCATAGGCTATGTTGACGCAGCTACAGCCCGAAGTGCAGAACGGAATTACACCAAATTTGGCAAAGAGGTAGTCCTCAGTTCAGACTTGTGCCTTTTGCTTAAATGGTGTAAATCTGTTCAGTAGTTCCTGAGAAAATCAAAAGTAAAATCACATATATATCTGGGCGAAGCCTAACCACACATCTCATCGTGAGATCTGATTGGCTGTCAGCACTTCATCCAAGAAATGTTGGCAGCCATCTTGGGACTAATATACATGATAGCACCTCATTAAAAAGCATTGCAGTTATTAGAAGGTTTTAAGACTTTAGTTACATTATAAATCATTTGTTGATGGTACCATACTCATTTTAGGAATTGTGATGTGTTCTAAGGTGATTTTACCATGTGAAAAAGCCTTCTGCTGTGATATCATGAATCATGTTTGAGAGAAAACAATTTTCTCATGCTTTTCCCACAGAGGTTTGGAAGGTGATCTATAAGCTAAACTGAGAGCATATTTTCTGTAAATTCACATTATCTTTCTCAGTCATGTGAGAATGAAGTCTGACATTCTCAGTAAAACATGTACATCCAACAAGGGCAGAGACTGTCAGTTGATTCCTTTGTGTTCTACTGCAGCTTCCCAGAGTGTTCTAAAGAACAACTAGAGTGCTAACAGTCCTACTTATGACAAACGTATGGCACACCTGAAGCCATCTTGGTTGGAATAAAGTGGTAACTCTTAAAACATTTTGCCATAGAAAGTATGATTAGTGCTGCAGAAAGAAAAATTAGGGCACATTTTGAGTGACTTCTCAAATCCTCTTCTATTTCATTAAAAAATTCTGACATGCAGACTGAAACATGCACTTTCAATACCAGCAGCAGACTTCCCTGGTGAGCAGTAGCTTTACTACAGTGATCTAATAAGCAACTAGAGTGCTAACATTCTGAATTTATGGCAAATGTGTGACACATCTGAATGCCTTCTTGATGGATTCAAAGTAAAAAACTGAAAGTATTTCCTACTGAGGAGACTGTAGTAAATGAGGAAATTAGGCAACATCATAACAAATAAGTCTCCCAAAATGGCCACCAGAGACAAAAGAGCCCAAATATAACCCAAATATCACTCAGATGTAGCCCAAGTATAGCCCAATGACAGAATGTCCCAGAGTGTTCTAACGAACAACTAGAGCGCTAACAGTCTTACTTATGACAAAAGTATGGCACACCTGAAGCCATCTTGATTGGAATAAAGTGGTAACACTTAAAACATTTAATTTACAAAGGAACAAAATGAGGGGGTTCATTTTGCCATAGCAACTATGATTATTGCTGCAGAAAGAAAAATTAGGGCACATTTTGAGTGACTTCTCAAATCCTCTTCTATTTCATTAAAAAAATTCTGATATACAGACTGAAACATGCACTTTTAATATCAGCAGCAGACGTCTGTGGTGAGCAGTAGCTTTACTACAGTGATCTAATGAGCAACTAGAGTGCTAACATTTAGAATTTATGGCACATGTGTGACATATCTGAATACCGTCTTGATGGAATCAAAGTAAAAAACTGAAAGCATTTCGTACTGAGGAGACTGCAGTAAATGAGGAAATTAGGAAACTTCATAACAAATAAATCTCCCAAGATGGCCACCAGAGACAAAAGATCCCAAATGCAGCACAAATATCACCCAGATGTAGCCCACATGTAGCCCAATGACAGAAGTGTGCAACACACATATGTTTGTGTATTTGCAGTTTTCTATAGTGCAGACTTGTCAGGTATTGGAGTGCTTTAGATGAGCATTGGTTACATCACACAAGATCAAATTCATTTTGGTTGTAGACATGGGGAGATTAAGTGATTTGACCAGAATCACAGAATGTTGAGCTGAAGCAGAAACTCCAACTTGGTTCCCCAGTTGCAAAGTTTGCAGCTCTGGAAGTAACACCACATCCTCTCCCCTAGGTGCAACATTTAATCAAGTGGTCAACTGGATAAAAAAACATAAAGATTACAAATAATTTCAAAGTTCTTTGTCGCTATTTGAAAACTCAGAATATATGTCCTCATTTTAGTTTTTTAGAGCACTAACCATAATTTTGATGCAAATAAGACCCTCTCATATATGTAATTTCTAAAGGAAATACTCTAGGTATTACAGTTTTGATTACATCAAGATGACGTCAGGCGTTCCACACTTTTGTAATAAACATAGAATGTTAGCAATCTAGTTGTTCATTGGGATACTGTTGAGAGGCAGAGGCCAGGGGCACGGAGTCTGAAAATTGAAGGCAGGTAGGAGAGTGCAGAGGCAACAATTTGACCACACTGGGCAGGCAGGAAGGGCAGTGGCAGCACAACAGACTATGGAGGGCAGTGGAAAGGGGGGCAGGGGCAACAAACCAACAATACAGGACTGGCAAGAGAGGCTGTGGCAATATAATAGACCATTGTGGGCAGAAGGAAGAGGCAGTGGTAGTACAACCATATTTGCCAACAGACCCGTTTCAGCCAGGAAACGTCCAATGTTTTTAAGCTCAAATGGGCTTTATTTTATCTGTCTCCTGTCTACAATCTCCTCTTTTTCAATATAACTCAAAGGGGAAAATCAATACCCCAGTTTTTTTTCAAAATCTCCCTCTTACCAAGTTCAAAATGTTCGCAAGTATGGTACTTTGGATCATGGTAGGCAGGAGGAATTGGGGTAGGGACATGGACTCGAATAACAGAGGACAGGAGGGACATGGAGAGGTGCACCAAACTGACCCTACAGGGCAGACATCAGGGTTTGCAGCAGCACAATACACCACACAGCGCATGCGGGATGGGAGTGCAGCACAACAATCCATAGAAAGCAATAGGGAGGGGACAGGACCATGCACATGGACAACAGAGAACAGAGGGGAAAGAGGCAATGGTAGCTAGCTGACCATAATGGACAGACAGGAGAGAAAGCTGCAGCATAACAGACCATAAAGGGCAGGAGGGTCAGATCAGGGGCATTACAATGGAACAGACAAGCCAGGAGGGAGGGAATAGGGGTCTGCACATGGAACGAGAGGGCTGGGGGCAAGGGGGCAGGGCAGGAGCAGCAAGATGACCATGGAGGTCAGGCAGGATGGGCACTAGAAACAAGACACACCATGGAGAGCAACAATGAGACTATGATGACATACACACAGACCATGGAGGGAAGGTGGGAGGGGTTCAGGGACAGCTAGCTGACCACAAAGGGAAGGTGGGAAGGGCCATGGCAGCACAGAAGACCATGCATGGCAAGCGGGAGGGTTAGTGGCAGCACAATGGCTATGATGGGCAAGAAGGAGGGTGCAGGGGCATGCACAAAGGACCATGGAGGATAGAAGGGAGGGTCAGGACCTGGGCACAGACAAGAGAGTTCAGGGGAAGGGGCCTCACAACATACCGCACGGGGCAGGCAGGAGGAGCAGTTGCAGCACAACAGACCAGGGAGGGCAGAAGGGTGTGGCAGTAAAATGGACCATGGAGGACAGGAGTAAGGGGATAGGGGCATGGCATGTGGACAGGCAGGGTGGAGGTGGCAGGGACAGGTTACAGTCATCTGACAATGCTAGGCAGGTGGGAGGGGAGTGGCAGCTCAACAGAACAGTTAGAACAGAAGTTGCGCACTCAAAATTTCTCCAGGTCAATATTTTAAGCAAAATTAGTTGGTGCAAACGAATTAATCCCCCTGAGTAGGGAATTCAAATTGTAGATAATGATAGCACGTTCCTGAATAGGAAAATGTCTTTCGTTTTGCACTCAATCTCAGAGATATGATCTCTTTTGTGAAATTAAACTCAGGTAAATCGGAATTTATTCAAGTGTAACTTGAGTTTATTAACCGTTGTTCAAAGTTAATGAAGTCAAAGAATTGTATTCATTCTTTATCAATGCATCATATATCCAACTGCCCAATGCATTTCGGGCTTTTTTTAAGCCCTTCTTCAGGGGCGGTACTCTGAAAGGATAAGGTATAGGGTTCAGTATATATATACATCTTATAAACACTCAATGGAAAAGAACAATTTTTATCCAAACAATTATACAGTAGATTTTGATTGTAACAAACATGGTCATGTTGAAACAGTATTAAAAGTAATACGTTCGTAATGAGTAAAAAAACACAATACCAGTGTTGGTAATTACCATAATGGAGGTACACTACACATCAAAGTGATGTGAAAATATCCACTTGTTTTACATGTTAAAATAACATACTGTGATGTGCATTTACCAAGGTCATAGGAAATAGTGAAGCCGAAATGGACCAAGAAAGTTTGGGTGGTAGTGTAAGTAAAAAAATTAAATGAAAAAATGAAAATGCCATATAGGACAAAGTAATGTGGTGTGTTTTTGCCAAAATTGTAGGAAAAAGTAAAAACGAAATGAGAAGAAAAATCTAGATGGTGGTGTGGGTAACAAAAATACATACAGCGTGGGGCCTTTTAAAAGAATACAATCACTATCTGACAAGTAACGGAAGATCAAACTTACAGTTGGTATGGTGATGTATAGGTTCTCCTGAACCCGGGAGAATCAAATTGGAAATGCTCCGGTCAGTGTAATGGATGGTAATCATGTGATATATAGACATGTGATAAGGAAAAGTGCGGGAAAACGAGAACTACAAAGAAAACAGACTTGTAGTTCCAAGAGGTAATCATGTGATATGTAATGAAGAAAAATGCGGGAAAAGGAGAACTACAAAGAAAACAGACTTGTAGTTCCAAAAGGTCAATAAAGTTTAGTGAAACTACCCGTGCAAACAATATATAAAATAATAAACAATATGTAAAATAATAAACAAAAGTGAGTGCAGTTAAATCTGTAAAGGAATTAGGCCAAAAGTAAAAAGAAAAATGGAATAGACAGCGTGTGACACCGAAGAAACACATGTAATTCGAGTGATTTGAACCAAAAGCGATAGTTAAAAAAATGTAAGATATTATCAAATCCTGGAGCTTGTAAGGAAGCGTCAATGTAATAGTGCAATAGTACATGTGTATAAGATGAAATTAGTAAGTTAAATAAAATAAAATAACTGTAAGGTTCAACATGAACTGTAAAGTTACACAAGGTACTAGGGTATCACAAGTCGGGTGGAAAGTTCAAATCTCCAATTTAAGGTGAATAAAGGAGACCTTAATTACAGAAAACAGCCCAGATCATAACGCTCGTTAAGACCTTTCGGATGTATGGAATTCAGCTTGTGGATCCAAAATGTTTCTCTTTGTAATAGATATTTACTATTGTCACGACCCCTCAGCTGGGGAATCTGTTCAAGAACCAAAAATCGCAGTTGACAGATGATATGCTGATGCTGGTGAAAATGAGTTGCGATTGGTGATTTCGCCTGTTTGGTACGTATATTGCTTTTGTGTTCATTGATCCGTATACGGATTTTTCTCTCAGTGTTGCCCACATAAACCAAACCACATGGACATTTCAACATGTAAATGAGATTCTGACTATTACATGTGGCTGTAACCTTGAGTTTGATCGTGTTGCCTTGTGAAGGATGTTGGATGTTGGTACCTTTGATGATAGAGTTACAGTTACCACAGTTAAGACATGGTAAAGTACCTTTGAAGGAGCTGGTAGTGAGTTCATCAGCTTTAGACAATATTTGTTTGATATTGCGTGATCTTTGGTAAGCAAATCTAGGTGATATTTCAAAAATGTTATTGAAATCCATTTCGATGCTTAACATAGGCCAATACCTGAGGATGGTTTTTTTTATGTTGAAACTTTGTGTGGAAAATTTTGACACAAATGTCATTCGTTGATCAGAAGTTTTTGGTGGTTTGGGTGAAAGAAGCATCTGTCGGGTAGATTTGTTAGACTTCAATATGGCGCTGTCAAGAACTTTGGTAGGATAATTTCGTTGTTCAAATTTGGAAATGCAAGCGGATTTGCTTGATTCAAACAATTCATTGGTACTTGAGATTCTTTTCAATCGTAGTAGTTGTGAGTAGGGCAAATGATTCTTGAGAGATGGTTGGTGGAAACTGTGAAAGTGCAGGAGATTATTGCGGTCAGTAGGTTTAGTGTAAACCTCAGTGGTGAGGTTTCCTTGGTATAATGTTACCTTGGTATCCAGGAATGTTATCGATTCTTTGTTTATACAATGAGTGAATTGAATTCGTTGGTCAACTGTATTAAGTGATTCGATTAATGATTCCAGATGATCAATTGAGCCATTCCATAAGATAAAGATGTCATCAATGTATCTTTTATAAAGGGTAAGATGTTGGGTCCACTCGTGTTTGCAAAGTATGTTGTCTATTTCAAAACGGTGCATAAAGAGGTTCGCGTATGTTGGGGCGGCACAATTGCCCATGGAAGTTCCGGAGCAGTGAATGTAAAATGTTCCTGCCCATTCGAAGTAACTGTGATAAAGGGTGAAATGCATGAGTTCCATCAGAAATACTTTGAGATTCTCTGGTTTGTCTGTGGTCATCAGAAATGACTCGATTGCCTCAATGCCTTTATCATGGGGTATGGAAGTGTAAAGTGAGTTTACATCAATGGTACATAGGACGGTTTCCATGGTTATCAAATTTTGAATGGACTCCAGGATATTGAGAAAATCAGTAGTGTCCTTAATGTAGGTAGTCATCGACTGAACAGAAGCTTGTAGATGTTTATCCAAGTATTTCCCTACGGGTTCATGTAGTGAGTTCACTGTAGACACAATGGGTCTGAATGGCGGTCTTGTGGCGTTTTTGTGCATTTTGGGGAGCATATAGATATAGGGTGTAGATGGGTTGCTTTTGATCAGATATGTTTTGTCTTCGTCGTTGATGACACCCTGTTCTAAAGCTGTATTAACGATGGATTTTAGCACAATCATGAAATCATTGGTTGGATCCGTTGGGGTGGGCATGTATGTATCTGAATTGTTGACGTGATCATTAACATTTTTAGTGTAAAAGATGGTATCCATAATGACCAGTGCTCCACCTTTGTCGGCTTGACGTATGGTAATTTCTGGTTTGTTTGCTAATTCTTTTAAGGCTTGTTGTTCCTTTTTGGTTATGTTAGAGTATGCCTTTTTGTTATGGTAGCCAATTTTTTTGAGTTCTTTATTAACGATTGTTTCGTAGGCATCCAATACTTTATGACTCATGGGTGCTGTGAAGGTGCTCCTATTGCGAAGTCCCATTAGGGTGTTCTTCCGTGGTACATCTGGAATGTTAAGGATGTTTCGAAAGTAGTGTTTAAGTCTCAGTAGACGCATGAATTTAAAGAAACTTATATCAGTTTCTAATTGATTGGAATGGTAGGTGGGAACAAAGGAGGTTCCTTTTTGAAGTGTAGCAATCTGGAGTTGTGTAAGATTATAAGAAGAGATGTTTATCACAAGGTTTTCTGACTGCGCGTGCTCTTGGCCACTGATTTTGTTGATGTTTTTCCTCCTGGATCTCCGGGTGGCCTTGTGCCTGCCTCTAAAAAATGAGATTGTCCCGAACTGCTAGTTGTTGGGCCTTCACTGGCTGTATGCTGTGGGTCTCCTGTCTCTGTTGATCTAAGATTTGGTTGTGAAGTTTGGGGTGCTCTGGTTGTCTTATCTCTACTAGATGAGTCATCGGAAGATGTAGTGTCTATATCCGATCTTTGTCCTGTGTGTTGACGTTGTTGTCTTTTGTAAGCATAGGCTTCTGCCCATGTGTAGACCTCTCCTAATTTATAATCCGTACTGTCACGTTTGAATTTTCGTGTTTTCCTTTCATTAATCTCTTTAGTATATTCGTCAAGTTGTTTGTTAAGATCTGCAAGTGTTGCATTCCAATCAATGTCAGAGATTTTACTAGAAATTTCTTCACAAAGTTCATCAATTTCTTTCTGAAGGTCTACAAGAAGTTTGGATAACTCTTCTACTATTAATAATATTAGATCCAGTGAACACTTATTGAGTATTGCTTCCCATTTTTCTGTAAACCGTGGATTATTTTTACATAGAGTCGATTTAAGGGCTATTCTTAACCCTCTTGGGATCCTTTGTACCTTGTGGTAACGTATTAATGTGCTCGCATGGAGCTTTTGGTTGATAGCTCGTTTGGAGGTATATAGTAACTGTCTGATGTTAGATTGAACAGTTGTTGTACTGTGACTGGACCCTGTGGTATCCTCAAAGAGTGCATAAATGCGTTGAGTTTCTTCATTTGTATACGTGAACGTTTGTGTTCTTCGTTCAGAGGTATTATCTTCTTCATCCATTTATATGTTGGTGCGCTTTCCGTGTCACTCAGGAAAGGGGACTCATATGAAAAGTTAGAACAGAAGTTGCGCACTCAAAATTTCTCCAGGTCAATATTTTAAGCAAAATTAGTTGGTGCAAACGAATTAATCCCCCTGAGTAGGGAATTCAAATTGTAGATAATGATAGCACGTTCCTGAATAGGAAAATGTCTTTCGTTTTGCACTCAATCTCAGAGATATGATCTCTTTTGTGAAATTAAACTCAGGTAAATCATGAAATCATTGGTTGGATCCGTTGGGGTGGGCATGTATGTATCTGAATTGTTGACGTGATCATTAACATTTTTAGTGTAAAAGATGGTATCCATAATGACCAGTGCTCCACCTTTGTCGGCTTGACGTATGGTAATTTCTGGTTTGTTTGCTAATTCTTTTAAGGCTTGTTGTTCCTTTTTGGTTATGTTAGAGTATGCCTTTTTGTTATGGTAGCCAATTTTTTTGAGTTCTTTATTAACGATTGTTTCGTAGGCATCCAATACTTTATGACTCATGGGTGCTGTGAAGGTGCTCCTATTGCGAAGTCCCATTAGGGTGTTCTTCCGTGGTACATCTGGAATGTTAAGGATGTTTCGAAAGTAGTGTTTAAGTCTCAGTAGACGCATGAATTTAAAGAAACTTATATCAGTTTCTAATTGATTGGAATGGTAGGTGGGAACAAAGGAGGTTCCTTTTTGAAGTGTAGCAATCTGGAGTTGTGTAAGATTATAAGAAGAGATGTTTATCACGAGGTTTTCTGACTGCGCGTGCTCTTGGCCACTGATTTTGTTGATGTTTTTCCTCCTGGATCTCCGGGTGGCCTTGTGCCTGCCTCTAAAAAATGAGATTGTCCCGAACTGCTAGTTGTTGGGCCTTCACTGGCTGTATGCTGTGGGTCTCCTGTCTCTGTTGATCTAAGATTTGGTTGTGAAGTTGTATGTATTTTTGTTACCCACACCACCATCTAGATTTTTCTTCTCATTTCGTTTTTACTTTTTCCTACAATTTTGGCAAAAACACACCACATTACTGTCCTATATGGCATTTTCATTTTTTCATTTAATTTTTTTACTTACACTACCACCCAAACTTTCTTGGTCCATTTCGGCTTCACTATTTCCTATGACCTTGGTAAATGCACATCACAGTATGTTATTTTAACATGTAAAACAAGTGGATATTTTCACATCACTTTGATGTGTAGTGTACCTCCATTTTGGTAATTACCAACACTGGTATTGTGTTTTTTTACTCATTACGAACGTATTACTTTTAATACTGTTTCAACATGACCATGTTTGTTACAATCAAAATCTACTGTATAATTGTTTGGATAAAAATTGTTCTTTTCCATTGAGTGTTTATAAGATGTATATATATACTGAACCCTATACCTTATCCTTTCAGAGTACCGCCCCTGAAGAAGGGCTTAAAAAAAGCCCGAAATGCATTGGGCAGTTGGATATATGATGCATTGATAAAGAATGAATACAATTCTTTGACTTCATTAACTTTGAACAACGGTTAATAAACTCAAGTTACACTTGAATAAATTCCGATTTACCTGAGTTTAATTTCACAAAAGAGATCATATCTCTGAGATTGAGTGCAAAACGAAAGACATTTTCCTATTCAGGAACGTGCTATCATTAGCTCAACAGAACACTCAGAGTAGATAGGAGTGGCAGGTCCATGGAACATGGTGGGCAAAAAGGATGGACAGGGGCATGCACAAAGACATCGGAGGGCAGGGGGAAGGAGAATAGGGGCAGCAAGCTAAGCACAGAGGCTAAGCAGGAGGTCAGTGATGGGCCATAGAATTGGGCAATGGAGGGCAGGAGGAGTGGACTGGTACAACATGCTAAATGGAGGGCAGTGGCAGCACATCAGACCATGCATGGCAGGAGGGAGGAGGCTAGTCCATTGATTCAGACAACAGAGGATAGGGAGGAGGTGGATGGGGCAGCAAGCTAACTGTTCAGAGAAGGTGGGTATTAGGAACTTTATTGTTTTTAAAATGTGTGTCTGTGCGAACTACTTAAAATATGAACAAGTATGCAGCATAATCTAACTTTTATTCAGGAAGAAGAGGACGTTTGTGACTGTGACTCCGGGCTCACTTGGCAGAAACACCCCCTGACCCTAAAACCCCAACGCAAAATGTAATGCCCGTGAAAAGGGTAGGTGGACGAAGTGCTATATAGAACATAGTCCTGAGAGCACGATTGAAAATGAAAACTAGATATAGTATATGGTATAAACTATGCACCAAAAAGTGTGACATAAGATGAACCGGGGCGTGAAATATAATATGCAATACATTGTGCGCAATGACAGATTCATTGGAGAGCACGAAATAGCACAAGCACTAGCGCGTGCTATGCGATATGCGCCTTGTAGTGTAATATGCACAGGGCAGTGTTGTGTAACCTAACTAGTCTCTAAAGTTGAAATATAAAATATGTGCTGGGGAGTGTAACGTTGCATATGCACTGTGACAAAGATATGGATTCCAGATTGTAATATGTATGGCATAGCGCTGTGCGTTATAACATAGGCATCGAGGAAGGCACGTTAGATGGGGCAATATAACCCGTTCGAAGGCAAGTGTGCCAAGACATATTCAAGGGGTGGTGTTACAGTGCACATGGGCTAGAGAGTGTCATAGCATACACACTAGCTGGTGGAATACAACACAGAGGTGTGAAGCACTCGGCGGGCACTGGTGGGTGTAACACAGCATTGGGCTCAGCCAGGAGCACTCTGTGACTCTCAAGTGAGGTTCGTCTACTTTCCAGAGAGTAAAATAAAAAGTATTACACATCCGGCGGTGGATGTGTATTTTATTAACCGTGAGGGGGGTTTCTTGCATAGTTTGGTCGAATTTGTGTCGAAACCCCTTTGAATGGCTTGGTGTGCGTGTATATTAAATGTGCCCGTCAATAGCTACCCATGTTTGTATAAATAAACAACAAGGGTGTCTACTTGGAGAGTACCCACCGGCGGGGGCGCCGGGATTAGGCACGGTAGGGTGTCAGACACGTCAGAGCTTCACTAGCGGTGTAAATACATTCCATGTGGATTCATTCTATGCATAGTCGCCTTTTAATGAATATCACGCAAATCATCATGGTGATAGGTACGTACAGTTTGTCCAGCATGTCCTAGGTGTTTCTATAAATATATATATTTTTTTAAATAATAAAAAACAAAGGCCGGTCCCCGGGCCATAAGTGGCCTGAGGAGGGGGGCAACGCAGCCCCCTCCTAAAGAATTACAAAAAAAAAAAAGGCCATGACCTTGGGGTTGGGGTCCCCGGGGCTGATTAAGTCCTTGGGAGGGCCAAATGTATTTTTTTCAACAAAAAAAATTAGGGTGCAGGCCCTGGGGGATGGGGTCCCCAGGGCCAGTAAATTAGAAAACAGAAGGGGGGCCACACAGCCCTCCTTCTTAAAAAAATAAAATAAATAAAAGACCAGCATCGCGCCGGAGGGCACACCCCCTCCTTGCAGCACTCTGCAAACACGCACCCTGGCCAGTTGTAAGTTGGGGAATTAATTCCCCTTCAATACTGAGGGTACCTGAGGGCCAACTAGCCCAACAGGTATCTCCAGTATGCGCCAGGGAGCTGTGTTGCAGACAGGTGTTCTGAGGCCACGCCCCTTTTTACACCTCTATGCAATGCAGCTCTGTGGCACTTACTGGAGGTACCTGGTGGGCTAGTTTGACCCTAGGGATCCTTAGGATTCAAGGGGACTTAATCTCTCAACTTAGAACGGCCACAGGGTGCGTTTACACAGTGGTGAAGGGAAGGGACGGGGCCTGAGGTGACATGTGCAAACACGCCCTGTGGCGCGTTTTAAGTTGGGGAAATAATTCCCTTTCAATTCTGAGGGACCCTGGGGGCCAACTAGCCCACCAGGTGCTTCCAGTAAGCGCCACTGCTCTGCGTTGCAGAGAGGTGGTGCAGGCCGTGCCCCTTTTTACACCTCTCTGCAATGGCGCTTACTGGATGTACCTAGTGGGCTATTTTGCCCCTAGGGTTCCTCAGGATTCAAGGGGACTTAATCTCCCAACTTAAAAAACGTCCACAGGGCCCAACAGGTATCTCCAGTATGCGCCACTGAGCTGCGTTGCAGAGAGGTGGTCCAGGCCGTGCCACTTTTTACACCTCTCTGCAACGCAGCTCTCTGGCGCTTACTGGAGGCACCTAGTGGGCAAGTTGGACCCTAGGGACCCTCAGGATTCAAATGAACTTAATCTCCCAACTAAAAACGGCCGCAGGGCGTGTTTACACAGTGGTGAAGGGAGGGGACGGGGCCTGACTTAACGTGTGCAAACAAGCCCTGTGGCGCGTTTTAAGTTGGGGAAATAATTCCCCTTCAATCCTGAGGGACCCTGGGGCCCAACTAGCCCACCAGGTGCTTCCAGTAAGCGCCACTGCGCTGCGTTGCAGAGAGGTGGTCTAGGCCGTGCCCCTTTTTACATCTCTCTGCAACGCAGATCTGTGGCGCTTACTGGAGGTACCTAGTGGTCTAGTTGGACCCTAGGGAACCTCAGGATTCAAGGGGACTCTCCTAACTTAAAACGGCCACAGGGCGTGTTTACACAGTGGGGAAGTGAGGGGACGGGGCCTGAGGTGATGTGTGCAAACACGCCCTGTGGCGTGTTTTAAGAGGTAGTTTTAATCCCCTGCTCTATTACATACTAGGGGCTTACAGAGGAGGTCATGCTGATCACAGGGGGACCCCAATGCATAGTGTTCCCTAGTGTATGTAGATGTTTTCACTGTATTCCGAGTGTCTTTTAACATAGCACTGGCTCTAGGACTGGTTAGTCAGACTCAGTTACCACCAGTATCCGTCTGAAAAAGTTGAGGGTACAGGATGATTTTGCAACAAGGCTTCTTTCTGCTCTTTCAGCACGTTATCCTTCTTCCTGCACTTTTCTTCATCTTTGAGGACTTCTGTTGCTTCTTTCTGCATTACTTATTTTTCTTTCTGTGCGTTTTTTCTTCTTTCTTCACATGTCCTATCTCTGTAGGCATAGTTAGGAATTAGCATTTAAAAAACCATTGGTTTCAGGGGCGTTATAGTTAGCTGAACTTTTCACTCGTACAAAAGCATTGAAATTCCCCCGTTATAGTTAGTTCAGCTAACTATAACTCGCGCGCCCACAATGCACTGCTGATAACGTCACATATTACATCACTCATGACATGGTCAGTGACATCACTCATGACATCACTGATGACATCATCCTTGTGATAGAGTGGCAGACCTCCTCTCCCCCTAATATAACCTTTGATACACACATTCAAAAATAGAAATTAACATTTTCAAAACAATGGACATACCAATATCAGTTACAACAACCTATTCAGTAATTCTAAGATCCACATGCACATCCACTCATTCACCAACAGTCCTATACAGTCACTCATACATATACTCACTCATCATATGTACTCATACACCTATACATACTGTTACACAACGCCACTCATCCATAGAGTTACTCACACACATAGTCACTCATGCTAATAAAGAATCAAACATCCATTTACTTGCATATACAGTTATGCACACACCACCACACTTACTTCTACAGAAACTTACACATGCTTAGTCTTTTAAACAATCACTTATAGAAACACATACTTATTCATACAGGAACTCTTTCAATCTCTCACTCTCAGATATTCTCACTTATATACACCAATAGTCACATATACTAGGTTAAAGCATATGTAGTTATTCATAAAGACACTATTGAGACAGTCATTCACTCACTACCACACCTATGCACACACTCATCCACCCATACAGTCCTGCACACATGCTGTCTTCAACACATATAAACAGTAAGTCACTCATTCATGTACCTATGCACTATGTAATACCCCCCACCGAACCATACAGACACTCAGACACTCATACTGATACTCAAAAAACCAACTAATAACCTATATAGACACTCATGTAGCTACTCACCAACCCATGCAGCCACTTATACACAAAGTGAGAGACTGATACCGATATTTACATATTTAAACATTACTCACTAAGCCATGTATTCACTAAGATACACTTAATCAGTCAGTTATACAATCAATTTTTCAAAAACAAATCATCCATTTAGTCACTTATATACCCATTTATTCTTCCATCGACCTTGAGATATACATATATAAAACATATGTAATTTTCAGAAAAACACACATTCACTGGATGACGTCATCAGTGATGTCATGAGTGATGTCATTTGAGATGTCATCAGTGATGTCATGAGTGATGTCACTGACCATGTCATGAGTGATATAATATGTGACGTCATCAGCAGTGCATTGCGGGCGCGTGAGTTATAGTTAGCTGAACTAACTATAACGGGGGAATTTCAATGGTTTTGTATGAGTGAAAAGTCCAGCTAACTATAACGCCCCTGAAACCTATGGTTTTTTCAGTGAATTCCTAATGTTTTTTTAAATGCTAATTCCTAACTATAACGTGCTTGAAACCTATGGTTTTTTCAGCGAATATATATATATATATATATATATATATATTTATATATTATCTACTGGCGGTCGCCAGTAGATAGCTATAGTTAGGACCGAGTTCCCATAGGAAATCTGAAAATTCTATTTTGAATAACTTTGGCAAAATTGACTTATCTTCGTGAAATTTTCAAAACGAATGGGGCACTCCGCTCAGCTCCTACACTGAAAGTCTCGGGGTGATTCGTCAAGCGGGGGCTGAGAAAAAAGGGGGGTCCCAAAACACGTTTTACCCATGCATTTTCCCATAGGACCTTTAGTCGAAGGTACAGCTCGAATGGATGAACAGAATTACTTGAAATTTGGCAAAGAGGTAGTCCTCAGGTCAGGGATGTGCCTTTTGCATATATGGTGTCAATCTGTTCAGTAGTTCCTGAGAAAATTGCAGTTAAAAGTACATAAATATCTATATGCGTGCACCGTGCACGCACAGTGCCGTGCGCGAGCGTAATTTTGATTGGTGGTTAGATGTCAGTCAACATTCGAATCGGTCGAAATCAGGAAGTGTTGGACGCCATTTTGTGTGTGGCAGTGAAAAAGAAAGGTGGAGAATGTGAAAAGGGGGCGGGGTAGAGAGTTCCTGACCCCCTAGCCTTTGTCAGGGGGTCCCTGAAGCACCCCGAAGGGTGAAAAATCCATTTTAGTTTTTTTCAAAAAATCGCGGCCGCCATTTTGAGTTTTAGAGGCAGAAGAGAGGTAAAAACACAAGTGGAGAACGTGAAAAGGGGGCAGGGTAGAGAGTCCCTGACCCCCTAGGCCTTCTCTGGGGGACCATGAAAGACCCCTAAGGTCCCCAAAAAAATAAAAATTATGAATATTGCGCGGTGCGCACACGGTGCGCGCACGGCGGCAAAAAATTCATTAAAAAAACTAGAATCAAAAATCAAGTTTAAGTGTTTAGATGTTGGTTGGCTCTAAAAAGAGCTGTTGTGTTCATTGAGTGTTTTTTTGTACCTACAAGTAAGTACCGATGCAGCGTCTAAAGTTCAAGAGGAAGACTCTGTTCCCTTCATCTGTGAAATGAACACCGTCTCCTCTATAAATGCCTTGCATGTTGTAACGCAAGTTGTTGTGGTATATAGAACCCATACCATAGTCTCTGAAGAAAGCAGAAACAGACTTATTGACGTTCTTTTTTGCTTTCTCAAACTGCGGACAATATTGGTTGGACCAGTTCCACTTTTGCCTTTGGCATATATTAGAATATACAAAGGTAGTTTGTGAAAAAAGTGACATCAATTGTCCTTAACAAGCATTTCCAGACCTACCCCAGTTAAAGTACCTAGGTCATTTCCAGCACAGTGCACACTTATAAGGTCAGGCTGTGGGAGATGTAGAAAGGATTTCACCAAAGGCATTAATTGGTGCCACTTTAACCCTCTCTGAACAATCCATTTAATGTCTACATTTGGCAAAGCAAGGTCTTTCACAATACCTCTTTTTTCTGCATACTTTACACTCCAGTAGACATAGCTATGACCTACAATCCACACTGTGAACATCTTTCAAGGAGATCTGGATGCACTCAGAAGTTGTCTTTCAGTAGAATGGCAATATGAAAAGAAAGATAGTTGTACACTGGAGGCTTACATACTTTTTTTTAATAAAAAGAGCTCATTGGCTGTTTCAGACCATTCAACCCTAAAATCTAGGCTGTATGTTTAAATTTATAAAAGCATATTTTGTATTGGTTCAGAAAAATGTGTTCCCACAGAAGATGACTTTGGATATGCTGTTAGGTTTGAAAAGTCAAGCACTCTTGCTCTTTGGATTAGAAACATTGTGTGCTGAACTTCTGACCTCTCTGCTCACACCATTGTCCCATGATCTGTTGCTATGGTAGCAGGCAGAAGTCATGTTGGGGGTAGGAATCATTTGGAAAAGGGTTGAAATTTGCAACCAATAGAAATGTGTGTTTCCATTTAAAAAAATGTGGGAAGCAATGTGATTTGAAGTTAACATGTATATGTGTGAAAAAAGAGGGGGACATTTTGCCATTTAGTGGTTTTGGTGAGAGGAGTACAGCTCACAGATTCTGGCTCTGATAATCTGCTGTGTGAGTGGCACATTTCTTTCTCAACTAACTACTTTTAAAGGTGAGTTATGAATTTGAGACGGGATGTATGTGGTGTATTTTGATATAAATAATAGAAATTTGTATCTTCTTTTAAAGTTGTGTTTTACATTTTATGTTTTGGAAGATATTTAACTGCCTTGAACTTGTAAGATATTATGGAGTATGTCTTCACCATAAGTTAAGGTGTACTGGTATCACCCAGGAATACTGTTTTGTGCCTAGAATCACACCATGAGTCTGTGTGCAATGGGTGAGGTAGTTCCTACATGTTCAAAACTCCAATTAACCCGTACCACAGGTGATCTTACATATATCTCTGCAGTCTTCATGCAGTTGTGTAAGCGTCCATGCAGATCTCTCTTGCACCTGACAATACACAGTCTCCAGAAACACACTCTTAGCACACAGGCAGCTGTTTCTCCTGCACTCCCATGCTTACTATTCAGTACTGTGTAGTATTTCAGATAGCAGTGTGTAAGGCTAACACATTCAACATCACCAAGGCTCATTTCCTTTGCTCTAGTCTAATCACTCACCCAGGTTCCACATGCTCATGGTCTCAAGTAGCTGTTAGGACATGTGCTCTTTTCTGCCTCTCTAAACTATAAGGAAAATGTGTCAGGCTGTTACAGTAATTATGACTTGCTCTACCACAGTAGTAAATGTGCTTTGAAATTGCCAATCAAATATCGTTTTCTGCCTAGAATCACACCATGAGTCTGTGTGCACACAGGAACTGTTGTCAGAGATTTAATTCGTGTTGCTCTTGTTCTGTAAGACTTGCACTCGTAGGAAAGGGGCAGCTTGTTTTCTTCAACTGTGATGGTTAGCATTCAGCACAAATCACTATCTCACAGATGAGAGGCAAATGGTAACACATTTGAAAACAACAGGGTAGATGTTCCTTCCACTCCTGCAATGGGCGAGGTAGTTCCTACATGTTCAAAACTCCAATTAACCCTTACCACAGGTGATCTTACATACATCTCTGCAGTCTTCATGCAGTTGTACAAGCGTCCATGCAGATCTCTCTTGCATCTGACAATACACAGTCTCCAGAAACACACTCTTAGCACACAGGCAGCTGCTTCTCCTGCACTCCAATGCTTACTATTCAGCACTGTGTGGTATTTCAGATAGCAGTGTGTAACGCTAACACATTCAACATCACCAAGGCTCATTTCCTTTGCTCTAGTCTAATCACTCACCCAGAATCCACATGCTCATGGTCTCAAGTAGCTGTTAGGACATGTGCTCTTTTCTGCCTCTCTAAACTATAAGGAAAATATGTCAGGCTGTTACAGTAATTATCACTTGCTCTACCACAGTAGTAAATGTGCTTTGAAATTGCCAATCAAATATTGTTTTCTGCCTAGAATCACACCATGAGTCTGTGTGCACACAGGAATTGTTGTCAGAGATTTATTTCGTGTTGCTCTTGTTCTGTAAGACTTGCACTCACAGGAAAGGGGCAGCTTGTTTTCTTGAACTGTGATGGTTAGCATACAGCACACATCACCATCTCACAGATGAGAGGCAAATGCTAACACATTTGAAAACAACAGGGTAGATTTTCCTTCCACTCCTGCAATGGGTGAGGTAGTTCCTATATGTTCAAAACTCCAATTAACCCTTACCACAGGTGATCTTACATACATCTCTGCAGTCTTCATGCAGTTGTGCAAGCTTCCATGCAGATCTCTATTGCACCTGACAATACACAGTCTCCAGAAAAACACTCTTAGCACACAGGCAGCTGCTTCTCCTGCACTCCCATGCTTACTATTCAGCACTGTGTGGTATTTCAGAGAGCAGTGTGTAACGCTAACACATTCAACATCACCAAGGCTCATTTCCTTTTTTCTAGTCTAATCACTCACCCAGGTTCCACATGCTCATGGTCTCAAGTAGCTGTTAGGACATGTGCTCTTTTCTGCCTCTCTAAACTATAAGGAAAATGTGTCAGGCTGTTACAGTAATTATGACTTGCTCTACCACAGTAGTGAATGTGCTTTGAAATTGCCAATCAAATATCGTTTTCTGCCTAGAATCACACCAAGAGTCTGTGTGCACACAAGAATTGTTGTCAGAGATTTATTTTGTGTTACTCTTGTTCTGTAAGACTTGCACTCGTAGGAAAGGGGCAGCTTGTTTTCTTGAACTGTGATGGTTAGCATACAGCACACATCACCATCTCACAGATGAGAGGCAAATGCTAACACATTTGAAAACAACAGGGTAGATTTTCCTTCCACTCCTGCAATGGGTGAGGTAGTTTCTAAATCTAAATACGCCACTACTATTCCTTACCATTTTAAGGCGCACATTCTCGCACTCATTGTCCCATCTCCCATCACCAGAAAATGTGACACCAAGATAGCAAAATGTGTTAGTGGTTTGAATTTTTGCCTCATCCAGATAAAAGGTCCTTTTTACCCCGATCTTCTTCCCACAAGACATTACAAATGTATTTTCTTTATTGATTAGCAGCTTCCTGCTGTCGATAAACCGCAGAAAGCTGTCAATCAAGCGTTGGAGGCCGATTTGTGTTTGTGACAAAAGGACGGCATCGTCCGCGTACAACAGTATTGGGATTGGATCACCATCCACTCTGGGGGCATCTGCTGGGACCTGTCTAAGAATTGTGTCAATATGGTTGATAAATAAGGAGAATAACAAAGGGGCTAAAACGCAACCTTGTCTAATACCTCTAGACACTCTGAAAAAGGGTGTAGATTCCCCATTAGACCCGAAACGTTGTTTACTGGATAGCCTTTCATATAATCTGGCCAGGAAGTGTATGATGTCTTTTGGTGCACCCATCTCTAGTAATATAGGCCATAAGATTGAGTGTTCGACCAAATCGAAAGCGCTGCTAAGGTCAGCAAAACATAAAAATAGGTTCCCTTTTTTGACCGTAGTATATTTATTTATAATAAGGTCGAGATTCAGGCACTGCTCCATTGTACCTAGTCCCCTCCTGAACCCATACTGAACTGGCGATAGAATGGTATTGTCCTCTGCCCATATTTCTAGTCTGGTTAGGAGGATTCTGCTCAGGATTTTAATTGATGAGTCCAAGAGGGAGATCGGGCGATAGTTACGTGCCTCTGACCTGGACCCCTTTTTAAATAAGGGGACAATTATAGATTGTCCCCAGGTCAAGGGAAGGTTGCCTTCTATAGCAGCATTAAAAATACGAGTTAAGATTGGTGCCCATAAGTTCATCTCCTGTTTATACAGGTCCACGGGAACACCGTCAGGACCCGGGGCTTTACCCCCGCTACTCTTAGACAGCCCCAGATAAACCTCTTCCAAGCTAATGAATAGAGGTGACGATAGCCATACAGAGTTGTGATTCATTACAAAATCTAAAACCAAACTATCTGGGTTAAAAATATTAGTAAAATGGTCTATCCATGCATTGCAGTTTACGTGCGATGTTAGTTCAGGAATGCTTTCATTCTTTAGGAAGGTGCAGTTAATGGTCTCCCAAAATAATCTAGTGTTGTTTGTATCTGCCGCCAGACTAAGTTTATGCCATAACTCCTCTTGTATTTCTTTTTTCCGAACTAGCAGGGAAGTCTTATAATTAAGGCGTTCAGCCTTAATACGTATGGTATCCCTGGGTTTAGCGGCCAAGACGGCCTTTAATTTAGACAAGGCCTGAGTACAATTACTATCAAACCAGCCAACTAGCCTAGTTTTCATTGGCCTACTTCTGCCTGTCAATAAGCCCTCAATAACAGTGTTAATTTTATAAAATTTAGAGAGCAGTGTGGCAGGTACTATCTCGTTACTTAAACAATAATCAATTTCTGTTGTGCATTTAGTTATAATCTCATTCAAAAGCACAACAGGATTAACATTGGCCCACTTGATTCTTGCCCCATTAGGTCTCACTGCAACGATATCTCTGACACAGCTGCTGGGGTCTAAATGTATATACCCCCAGGTTAGTAATGTTACAGAGATACTGTTGTGGTCGCTTGCTGCCTGCTCTGTTATCCATAGATCGGAATACGCAGTATTACAGGAGACAAGAATATGATCGATGTTAGAGTGGGCATCCCTACCTTTGAAGGTTGGGCAATTAATATTGTCCTTTTTCATGGAGCAGTCAAGTAGTTCTAGGTCCAGTTTGGCTATCAAGTTATTAAGTGCAGTTCCATAATCATTATGTGGAAAATGAATATATGGAATACTAACGTTAAGGTCTGGTTCCCCTAAAAAAACACATGTCCTGTATTTTGCATGTGGGCAGGTCTGAATATTAAAATCTCCTGCCAATAAGAGGACCGGTTGGCTCCCAGATAGGGCCAGCATCTTATCAATCTCTCTCCCAATTTCATATACTATAGGACCCCTGCGTGCATCGAAGATATTATTATAATAATTAATTATAATTAAGTCCTTGCCCATAACATGCTCCAGGCGTAATAACTGGGCATAGGGGGCCACCTCATGATAAGTGCTTAATTTGAACTTAATTAACTTGGTTGATGTTAAAATTAAAAGGCCACCTTTCGCCCTTCCAACTGCTGAGTTCGTTGCCAATACCCAATGGGTTGTATAACCTTCCACATAAATTGGCTCTTTATACCAAGTCTCTTGAAGACATATAATGTCGGACCCTTGCAAAATAAAATCGTTCCAAAAAGGGGTATTCAACTTCGCACTGAGACCGGCTATATTCCAGGTCGTGATGGTAAGCCCTGCCTCTGGTAATATAGCATTCTAAGATATGATTTGACTAGTTGTCGCATTGACAACACCTACCTCAGGAATGTCTAGTTCTACTACTAATAACCTCAGGGGTATTTCAGTGGCCTCCGCCACAGGGATGCTTTGTTCTATATGGGGTTTTCTGAAAGTTGCACTCATTCTAACCCCTAATAGTGCTTCCCTGTTAGTGATAGAACTATTATGGACGCCAGTTGCCCTTGGTAAAATAAATGTATTATCTTATATACAGCAACCTAGGAAGGGCAGGGAACTACTTAATTCCCCTTCTCTGTCTCCAAGTCAATCAACAGCCTCTAAACTGCTAAACCGGTTTTGCGTAGGAATAGGGTCTAGGTAGGGAGGGGGTCTAGACCAACACCCTTGTGGCAGTCCCCTCCCATTCCTATGGACAGTTGTCCATCCATCCTAATTTTTGGCGAAGTGGCCAGGGGGATAGAAATAGGTCAGGGGAAGGGCATAAATAGATGCACCTGAGTTAGAATTACTCCAATTGCATATGTAATCAACTATTTGGGGGTCCTCAAAGTTGATTAGAATACAATCCCCCCTTATATTTTTGCCAAATGGCCAACCCATGGCACCCTCCTAACCATGAGTATCTTGCAGGTTTTGTGCAATGGAAGTGGTCTGTTTTTGTTAAGCCAATGCACAACCCTGTTTCTTAAAGTTATGGGGGATTCAACTTCGTGTTTACCCAATTCAGGGACCCCTGTTAGGATTACAACAAATGGGGAAACTTCGGGGGGCAAATTTGGTATGTTTTCTCTCCTTGGAGACTGGGATATATGATGCCTGGCATCCTGTTTGGGCTGGGTTATATTAGACTGAGCAGGTTGTATATGGTCGGGCACTACTAAGGGTTTATTGGTTGCAATTAGCACCTGGTTATTTAAAGATAATGCTGGCTGATCATGAGGGGCAGCCGGGGCATTTTCTGCTCTGGTATTATTCGATGGTTTAGAGGCCCCGAGTTGGTCAGTGTTATTTATAAGATCAATATGACCCCGAAGCCCTTGTTCGATCCTAAGTAGGTGAAGTTCGATCATAAGTATTCTTTCTTCTATAGGGTGAAGGAGAGACCTGATTGCAGCGTAAATAATAGATAGATCAGGGATCCTTCCCTCGTCCCCATCTATTACATTAGACCCCCCACTAGCTTCTTGGCGCACCGTACTAACGGGTGATGGATAAGCTAGGGGTGCATCTTTATTTGCTGGTACAATCAAAGAAAGCTGCTCCGAGGGGGCGGAGGGCATTCTGGAATTTCTCGGAAGGCTCACAGGTTTTTGCTTTTTTTTCCTTATCTTACCCTTCCCGCCATTCATGGGGGTACACCCTTGCTTATTTTTAGGGACAGCCTCAGGATGCCTCTCGCGCAATTGCCTGGTGCTTGTCTCCGGCACTGTGCTATGAGCAGACGGCAATGGACAGGGGGAAGTCAACAATGAGTCATAGACCGTTGATTGTTCTTCCATAGTAACAGCTACTGTCCCGCTGGGAAGCAAATCCATAGTCGGAGAATCAATATTGGGGCGTAGAATATCAAGACCTTTAGAAGCTTGTTGTACAGGGGAGCACACATTGGCTATATGGCCCATAGAGGACCTTCTAGCTGCCGCAAGGTCCTGTGAGACACGGCGTTCTAACAACGTAATTTCCTGGTCGATCACACAATTAACCTTAGTAATAAATTGATCCATAGTTCCAGAGCGATGGATGTTTGGCACTCTGCCCTTGATATCTTTAGCTGGCATAATGGAGACAATGGATCACGAAAACGTAATTAGACACAGTGAGCTTTACAAGTCAGGCAAGAAGTGAGCAGAACGATTGAGACCAATAATCCAGTTGGCTCCCACAAAATAGCTTTTACAAAGCTCTCACAAAAGGGGGGAGATAACTACAGTACCTTAAGATATGTGCAAGAGATGCAGCGTTAGGGGGGGGCACCCAGTCCAGTCCGTTCCGGTCAGTGACGGGCAAGGACGGGCCCGCCATTGGCCCGTGCTTTGCCCGGGCACGGCCTGCGTGCGTCCCACGCTTCGGGTTCGGTGACCGCCTTTTGACCCCCCGGGCGCTGCCTGATGATGCAGACGGCGAGCGCCTGTAGCAGAGGATTCTGGGTGATGGTGTTTTTGTGCGCTGTTCCCCTCATGGCTATGCAATTCCAATGGCAGCCCTCCGGCCGAGAAAACACTTCGGAAACGCCGTTCCCCTCACGGCAGGATAGCAGCTTCAAGGCAGTGATGTCAGGTAAAAGGTGCACGCGTCCCACGCTGCGGGTTCGGTGACCGCCTTTTGACCCCCCCGGGCGCTGCCTGATGATGCAGACGGCGAGCGCCCGTAGCAGAGGATTCTGGGTGATGGTGTTTTCGTGCGCCGTTCCCCTCACGGCTATGCGATTCCAATGGCAGCCCTCCGGCTGAGAAAACACTTCGGAAACGCCGTTCCCCTCACGGCGGGATAGCAGCTTCAAGGCAGTGATGTCAGGTAAAAGGTGCGCGCGTCCCACGCTGTGGGTTCGGTGACCGCCTTTTGACCCCCCGGGCGCTGCCTGATGATGCAGACGGCGAGCGCCCGTAGCAGAGGATTCTGGGTGATGGTGTTTTCGTGCGCCGTTCCCCTCACGGCTATGCAATTCCAATGTCAGCCCTCCGGCCGAGAAAACACTTCGGAAACGCCGTTCCCCTCACGGCAGGATAGCAGCTTCAAGGCAGTGACGTCAGGTAAAAGGTGCGCGCGTCCCCACAGTTTACTCAAAATGTCCAGCAAGATGCACAGGAATTCTTAATGTATATGCTTATGGTACTGGAAGATGAAGGGGTAGAAATAGAAAATATGTTTGGTCTCTCTTATAAATGGGAACATTGTTGTGAAAACTGTATGAACACATGCAGCACTAATGTTGATTCTGAAAGGTTCATACATTTAACATTACCAGAGAGTAAAGCAGTGACTTTTAGTAAATTAGTTAAAGATGCAAATCACAACATGGAATGTTCTCAATGTAAATCAGAAATGTTATCAACGTTATTTTTAAAGAAATATGGACAGTATATAATTTTAATGATACAACGTTGTAGAGCTGATGGAACAAAATTGGACACTTTAAAAAAGAAGTTTGTAGGAAATCAATTATCAATATCAGGAAAGACTTTTGTTGCAGTTGCAATAATTTTCCATGATGGACCTTCTATAACTTCTGGTCATTACACACTTTATCTAAAATGTGAAAAAGGCTGGACACTGTGTAATGATTCTCAATTGATTTTCAAGCAACGTTTGCCTGCAGAATTACCAAATTCCAAATTAATTTTTCTAAAACCAATATTTTAGATACAAATTGCAGCATCTGAAGAAACCATTATTTCGATTTTATAGGATTATCATTGGATATTTCACCAAAAAAGGATTTTAAAATTACCATTTGGCCTCATGGAAAGGTAAATGTTTATATTGTGTACTTCTTTGACAGATATTATTTTGGTGTATGTGCTTAAGCAACAAGATTTACAGACGTTATTTATTGCAAATAGTTATTGTTCTTAGAAGATATTTTTAATATATATGTTACATTTCTATCAAGGTATGTTTTACTGAGGATAGATTCAGGGCTTTTTTAAACAATCTTTCAGATTGTTTATTTTTTTGCCGCTGTTAAGTGATGAATGCAATTGATATCACTATTTTCAGTGAAATTCAATATATTCTGAAAACAGCAAAAAAAGGGCAAAAAATTACTTTGTTAAATATGAAAATATGTGTACTGTATTCTAAAATGTATTGTTAAATATTACTAATTTTTTCTTTTTTTTCAGATCGAGAAAGAAAATGTAGGAAATTGAATCAATTTTTCTTGTAATTAAAAAAAACATTTATTTCTAATTAAGTTATTTTGTTGGTCAGGTAAGTTTAAAATATCTGTATTTCTCACCCCTTCACTTTCATGCTCCCTTTTCTTCACTTCTCTTCCTCTGCTTTTCTCATTCCCCTTCCCTCTCTCTTCTTCCTTTACTGCTCTTTCATAACTCCCTCACTCCTTCTCTACTACTCCCCTAGGTTTACTGCCTCCATCACTATTTTTTCAACCATGTTTCTCTCCCTGTCTCCATATGTCTCAGTCATTCTAACTGCCTTACTCCTTCTCAGTTCCTTGCTCTCTGTCTCTGTTTCTGTCTCTCTCCCTTTGTCTGTCTTACCCTTAATTTTCTTAACATCTCTGGGGCAGATTTATGTTTCCTGGCGCATCCCTGCAAATCTGCAGGGATGCGCCAGGAAAGATGCGTCAAGGAAGTTTACCCTTGCGCCACCACAGATGCGCCGCATTTACAATGCAGCGCATCGTGGCGCAAGGATAAACAGATGCGTGATGCATCTGATGGCGTAAGGGCAGCGCATTGCTGGAGTCGTGTCGCAAGCAATGTTTAGGGGCTGCCCATACCTAACATGCTGCGTCATGCCTTACGCCTGCTTCAAGCAGGTGCAAGGTTTTGACGCAGCAGCGTCGGAAATGTGACTGAGTGAAATCTTGTAGATTTCACTACGTCACTTTTCCGAGGCTTTTTCCGCTGGAACGCCCACCCTGCATACATGAAACCTGACGCAGGTTTCATGTGGTGCAGGGCTTTACACCGTGACGCATCTCCATAGATGCGTCACGATGTAAATAGGGCGCAACGTGGCGCAGGGTTTATGCCGCCGTTGTGTCACAAAAGTGACGCAACGGCGGGGTAAAAGTGGCGCAAGTCTAACATAAATCTGCCCCTTCGTTTCTACCACTCCTCCTCTCTACATCACTCATTTTCCATCTATGTTAAGTTTTTTAACCTTCTCCGTCTTTCTCCTTCCCTCACCTTCCCTAACTGTCACTATCCTTTACTCATAGTCACTCCTATTCTCCTACTTCACTTCCTCCTGTCTGCCTCCTTTGCTCATTGAAATCCTGACTCCCTTTCTCTCCCTCCAGTTTCCTAAATCCCTCCATCCCCTCACTCCCCATCTCTCACTTTCCCTTTCCCCCTTTTCTAATCCTCATACCCCTTATCTCACCATCACTCCACTTCTCTTACTTTCAATCCCTTTACCCTGCTATACTTCATCCACTTCACCTGTTACTCCCTTTTCCTATCTCCGTCCCTTACTCCCCTTTTTTCACTTCCCCTCCATCACTCTCCATTACTCACTGCCATTCCCTTACCCATTCACTCTTCTTACCTGTATACTCTACCCTTAGTCCTTTTGTTGCAGTCAGTCTTTCACTTCCCTTTCATGACTGATCATACTTTCCTTTTCTCACTCATTCTGTCTGTCCTTTCCTCCTCTTCACTCAGTCATTTCAGTCATTTCAATCATTCATGTATACACTACACATTCATTCAATAAAATTACAACACCGTGTATTAGGAATATAGCTCTTCTTGGAGAAGTGAAGTGAGTTCTGAAAATAACTGTTTTTTTTGTCTTTTTTGTTTTGTATTTTTTTTTTTTTTTTTAATTTTTTTTTTTTTTTGTATATTTTTTTCGAGCACCAAAAGAAAACTGGTAATGAAAAACTGTTCAACAGGAAAAAAAAAAAAAAAATGAAAAAAATTATGGGCTGGAGCATGTGTGCTGCTGTATTCTGTTTTCAATCAAGTTTATGCTGCTCTCACCGTAGCAAATAACAGCATTGCACACATTGCAATGTATGTGCACCTTCTGGAAAAGGGGGCGGATGTCCAGTGGCCTGGTGCACGGTGAATCTGAGGCCGCAGATGATGTGCTCGGCTGAGCAGGTGGAGGGTTGTCCCTTAGGTCTCTAGTTGTTTCTCGCGCATAGCGTGTAGGATGCACTGTTTTGAATTGCCTCAGCATTGAATAAATACTAAAGGAGTATTTCTTGCTCGGATCTCCTCTAGATAAGACCCTTCCGCAAATAGTGCATGTCACCTTCGGTGCATTCACCTTCTTTTGGCCCTCTGGAAAGGTGAAATAATTCCAGATGAAAGAGTGTTTTTGTTTGCTCTCCCTTGGTGGTTCCACAAAGGTCTCTTCCTCACTCCCTGAAGTTGACTGCTGTTCTGCCATTAGATTTCACTCGAGTAGCTGTTCAGCAACCTTCTCCCAGGAAATAAGAAGAAATAGTGAGTGGAGTGGGTGTTGTGTTTGAAGATTCTGGAACAGAAACTACTATGAACCAATGAAAAGTGTTGTTTCGTAATCACATGACTTGCCGTGCGCGCACCGTGTTGTCATTTGAGATGTCATCAGTGATGTCATGAGTGATGTCACTGACCATGTCATGAGTGATGTAATATGTGACGTCATCAGCAGTGGATTGCGGTCGCGCGAGTTATAGTTAGCTGAACTAACTATAACGGGGGAATTTCAATGGTTTTGTACGAGTGAAATGTCCAGCTAACTATAACATGTGTGAAACCTACGGTTTTTTCAGTGAATTTGCAAGGTTTTTTAAATGCTAATTCCTAATTACAACGTGTGTGAAACCTATGGTTTTTTCAGTGAATATATATATATATATATTATCTACTGGCGGTCACCAGTAGATAGTTATAGTTAGGACCGTGTTTCCATAGGAAATCCGCAACATTCTATTTGGAATAACTTTGGCGCCGGTTGACGAATCCTCGCAAAATTTTCAAAATAAGTGGGGCGCTCCGCTCCGCTCCTACCGTGAAAGTCTCGGGGGGATTCATCAAGCGACGGCTGAGAAAAAAGGGGGGTCCCAAAACATGTTTTCCCCCTGCAATTTTCCATAGGGACCTTTAGTCCAAGGTACAGCCCGAACGGCTGAACAGAATTACTTGAAATTTGGCAGAGAGGTAGTCCTCAGCTCAGGGATGTGCCTTTTGAATATATGGAGTCAATCTGTTCAGTATTTCCTGAGAAAACCAAAAGTAAAATCATATATATATGTGGGCGGAGCCTAACCACACATCTTATCCTGAGATCTGATTGGCTGTCAGCACTTCATCCAAGAAGTGTTGGCAGCCATCTTGGTACCAATATACATGATAGCACCTCATTAAAAAGCATTGCAGTTAATAGAAGGTTTTAAGACTTTAGTTACATTATAAATCATTTGTTGATGGTACCATACTCATTTTAGGAATTGTGGTATGTTCTAAGGTGCTTTCACCATGTGAAAAAGCCTTCTGCTGGGATATCATGATTGAGAGAAAAATATTTTCTCCTGCTTTTCCCACAGAGGTTTAGAAGGTGATCTATAAGCTAAACTGAGAGCTTATTTTCTGTAAATTCACATTATCTTTCTCAGTCATGTGAGAATGAAGTCTGACATTCTCAGTAAAACATGTACATCCAACAAGGGCAGAGACTGTCAGTTGATTCCTTTGTGTTCTTCTGCAGCTTCCCAGAGTGTTCCAAAGAACAACTAGAGCGCTAACAGTCCTACTTATGATAAACGTATGGCACACCTGAAGCCATCTTGCTTGGATTAAAGTGGTAACTCTTAAAACATTTAATTTAAAAAGGAACAACATGAAGGGGTTCATTTAGCCATAGAAAGTATGATTATTACTGCAGAAAGAAAAACTAGGGCAAATTTTGAGTGACTTCTCAAATCCTCTTCTATTTCATTAAAATATTCTGACATGCAGACTGAAACATGCACTTTCAATACCAGCAGCAGTTTTCCCTGGTGAGCAGTAGCTTTACTACAGTGATCTAATGAGCAAAAAGAGTGCTAACATTCTGAATTTCTGGCAAATGTGTGACACATCTGAATGCCTTCTTGATGGAATCAAAGTAAAAAACTCAAAGTATTTCCTACTGAGGAGACTGCAGTAAATGAGTAAATTAGGAAACTTCATAACAAATAAGTCTCCCAAGATGGCCACCAGAGACAAAAGAGCCCACATGTAGCCCAAATATCACCCAGTTGTAGCCCAAGTATAGCCCAATGACAGAATGTCCCAGAGTGTTCTTAAAAACAACTAGAGCTCTTACTGTCTTCATTATGACAAAAGTATGGCACACCTGAAGCCATCTTGATTGGAATAAACTGGTAACACTTAAAACATTTCATTTAAAAAGGAACACAATGAGGGGGTTCATTTTGCCATAGAAATTATGATTAATGCTGAAGAAAGAAAATGAGGGCACATTTTGAGTGGCTTCTCAAATCCTCTTCTGTTTCATTAAAAAATTCTGACATGCAGACTGAAACATGCACTTTTAATACCAGGAGCAGACTTCCATGGTGAACAGTAGTTTTACTACAGTGATCTATTGAGCAACTAGAGTGCTAACATTCAGAATTTATGGCAAATGTGTGACATATCTGAATACCTTCATGATGGAATCAAAGTAAAAAACTGAAAGCATTTCCTACTGAGGAGACTGCAGTACATGAGGAAATTAGGAAACTTCATAACAAATAAATCTCCCAAGATGGCCACCGGAGACAAAAGAGCCCAAATGTAGCCCAAAATCACCCAGATGTAGCCCAAATATAGCCCAATGACAGAAGCGTGCAAAACACTTATTATTTTGTGTTTTTGCAGTGTTATATAGTGCAGACTTGTCAGGTATTGGAGTGCTTTACATGAGCATTGGTCACATCACACAAGAACAAATTCATTTTGGTTGTAGACATGGGGAGACTAAGTGATTTGACCAGAATCACAGAATGTCGAGCTGAAGCAGAAACTCCAACCTGGTTCCCCAGTTGCAAAGTCTGCAGTTCTGGAAGTAACACCACATCCTCTCCCCTAAGTGCAACATTTAATCAAGTGGTCAACTGGATAAAAAAACATAAAGATAACAAATAATTTAAAAGTGCTTTGTCGCTATTTGAAAACTCAGAAAATATGTCCTTATTTTAGTCTTTTAGAGCACTACCATAATTTTGATGCCAATAAGACCCTCTCATATATGTAATTTCTAAAGGAAATGCTCTAGGTATTACAGTTTCGATTACATCAAGATGACGTCAGGCGTTCCACACTTCTGTAATAAATATAGAATGTTAGCAATCTAGTTGTTCATTAGGATACTGTTCAGAGGCAGAGGCCAGGGGCACGGACTCTGAAAATTGAAGGCAGGTAGGAGGGTGCAAAGGCAACAATTTAACCACACTGAGCAGGCAGGAAGGGCCGTGGCAGCACAACAGACTATGGAGGGCAGTGGAAAGAGGGGCAGGGGCAACAAACCAACAATACAGGACTTGCAAGAGAGGCTGTGGCAATGTAATAGACCATTGTGGGCAGAAGGAAGAGGCAACGGTAGTACAACCATACATGCCAACAGACCCGATTCAGCCAGGAAACGTCCAATGTTTTTAAGCTCCAATGGGCTTTATTTGATCAGTCTCCTGTCTAAAATCTCCTCTTTTTCAATGTAACTCAAAGGGGAAAATCAATGCCCCAGTTTTTTTCAAAATCTCCCTCTTACCAAGTTCAAAATGTTCGCAAGTATGGTACATTGGATCATGGAAGGAAATGGGGTAGGGACATGGACTTGGATAACAGAGGACAGGAGGGACATGGAGAGGTGCACCAAACTGACCCTGCAGGGCAGGCATCAGTGTTTGCAGCAGCACAATACACCACACAGGGCATGCGGGACGGGAGTGCAGCACAACAATCCATAGAAAGCAAGAGGGAGGGGACAGGACCATGCACATGGACAACAGAGAACAGAGGGGCAAGAGGCAATGGTAGCTAGCTGACCATAATGGACAGACAGGAGAGAAAGCTGCAGCATAACAGACCATAAAGGGCAGGAGGGACGGATCAGGGGCATTACAATGGAACAGACAAGCCAGGAGGGAGGGAGTAGGGGTCTGCACATGTAAACAGAGGGCTGGGGGCAAGGGGGCAGGTCAGGAGCAGCAAGATAGCCATGGAGGTCAGGCAGGATGGGCACTAGAAGCAAGACACACCATGAAGAGCAACAGTGAGACTGTGATGGCATACACACAGACCATGGAGGGAAGGTGGGAGGGGGTCAGGGGCAGCTAACTGACCACACAGGAAAGGTGGGAGGGGGCATGGCAGCACAGAAGATCATGCATGGCAAGTGGGAGGGTTAGTGGCAGCACAATGGCTATGATGGGCAAGAAGGAGGGTGCAGGGGCATGCAAAAAGGACGATGGAGGATAGAAAGGAGGGTCAGGACCTGTGCACAGACAAGAAAGTTCAGGGGAAGGGGCCTCACAACAGACCGCATGGGGCAGACAGGAGGAGCAGTTGCAGCACAACAGACCAGGGAGGGCAGAAGGGTGTGGCAGTACAATGGACCATGTAGGACAGGAGGAAGAGGATAGGGGCATGGCATGTGGACAGGCAGGGTGGAGGTGGCAGGGACAGGTTACAGTCATCTGACAATGCTAGGCAGGTGGGAGGGGAGTGGCAGCTCAACAGAACACTCAGAGTAGATAGGAGTGGCAGGTCCATGGAACATGGTGGGCAAAAAGGATGGAGCAGGGACATGCACAAAGACATCAGAGGGAAGGGGGAAGGAGAATAGGGGCAGCAAGCTAAGCACAGAGTTTAAGCAGGAGGTCAATGATGGGGCATAGAATTGGGCAATGGAGGGCAGGAGGAGTGGACTGGTACATCATACTAAATTGAGGGCAGTGGCAGCACATCAGACCATGCATGGCAGGAGGGAGGAGGCTAGTCCATGGATTCACACAACAGAGGATAGGGAGGAGGGGGGTGGGGCAGCAAGCTAACTGTTCAGAGAAGGCGGGTATTAGGAAGTTTATTGTTTTTAAAACGTGTGTCTGTGCGAACTACTTAAAATATGAACAAGTATGCAGCATAATCTCACTTTTATTCAGGAAGAAGAGGACGTTTGTGACTGTGATTCCGGGCTCACTTGGCAGAAACACCCCCTGACCCTCCACCCCCTATCGCAAAATGTAATGCCCGTGAAAAGGGTAGGTGAACACAGTGGTATATAGAACATAGTCCTGAGAGCACGATTGAAAATGAAAACTAGATATAGTGTATGGTATAAACTATGCACCAAAATTGTGATATAGGATGAACCGGGCGTGAAATATAATATGCAATACATTGTGCGCAATGACAGATTCATTGGAGAGCGCGAGATAGCACAGGCCCTAGCGCGTGCTATGCGATATGAGCCTTGGAGTGTAATATGCACAGGGCAGTGTTGTGTAACCTAACTAGTCTCTAAAGTTGTAATATAAAATATGTGCTGGGGAGTGTAACTTTGCATATGCACTGTGACAAAGATATGGATCCCAGATTGTAATATGTATGGCATAGCACTGTGCGTTATAACATAGGCATCGAGGAAGGCACGTTAGATGGGGCAATATAACCCGTGCGAAGACAAGTGTGGCATGACATATTCACGGGGTGGTGTTACAGTGCACATGGGCTAGAGAGTGTCATAGCATATGCACTAGCTAGTGGAATACAACACAGAGGTGTGTGGCACTCAGCAGGCATTGGTGGGTGTAACACAGCATTGGGCTCTGCCAGGAGCACGCTGTGACTCTCAAGTGATGTTCGTCCCCTTTCCAGAGAGTAAAATAAAAAGTATTACACATCCGGCAGTGGATGTGTGTTTTATTAACCGTGAGGGGGGTTTCTTGCATAGTTTTGGTTGAATTTTTGTCGAATCCCCTTTGAATGGCTTGGTGTGCATGTGTATTAAATGTGCCCGTCAATAGCTACCCATGTTTGTATAAATAAACGACAAGGGTGTCTACCGGGATTAGGCACGGTAGGGCATCAGACATGTCAGAGCTTCACTAGTGGTGTAAATACATTCCACGTGGATTCATTGTATGCATAGTCGCCTTTTAATGAATATCACGCAAATCGTCATGGTGATAGGTACGTACGGTTTGTCCAGCATGTCCTAGGTGTGTCTATAAATATATTTTTTTTTAAAATAATAAAAAACAGTGGCCGGCCCTAGGGTCAAAAAAATATAATTAGGAGACAGGCCCTGGGGGATGGGGTCATCAGGGCCAATAAATTAGAATAAGAAGGGGAACCACACAGCCCCCCTTCTTAAAAAATTAAAATAAATAAAAGACTGGCATCGCGCCGGAGGCCACGCCCCCTCTTTGCAGCACTCTGCAAACGCGCCACCTGGCGAGTTGTAAGTTGGGGAATTAATTCCTCTTCAATACTGATGGTCCCTGAGGGCCAACTAGCCCAACAGGCATCTCCAGTATGCGCCAGGGATCTGCGCTGCAGACAGGTGTTCTGAGGCCAAGCCCCTTTTTACACCTCTCTGCAATGCAGCTCTGTGGCGCTTACTGGAGGTACCTAGTGGTCTAGTTTGACCCTAGGGACCCTTAGGATTCAAGGGGACTTAATCTCTCAACATAGAACAGCCACAGGGCGCGTTTACACAGTGGTGAAGGGAGGGGACGGGGCCTGAGGTGACGTGTGCAAACACGCACTATGGCACGTTTTAAATTGGGGATATAATTTCCCTTCAATACTGAGGGCCCCTGGGGGCTAACTAGCCCACCAAGTGCTTCCAGTAAGCGCCACTGAGCTGCATTGCAGAGAGGTGGTCCAAGCTGTCCCACTTTTTACACCTCTCTGCAACGCAGCTCTGTGGCACTTACTGGAGGTACCTAGTGGGCTAGTTGGACCCTAGGGACCCTCAGGATTCAAATGAACTTAACTCCCAACTAAAAACGGACACAGGGCGTGTTTACACAGTGGTGAAGGGAGGGGACGGGGCCTGAGTTAACGTGTGGAAAAACGCCCTGCGGCCTGTTTTAAGAGGTAGTTTTAATCCCCCTGCCCTATTATATACTAGGGGCTTACAGAGGAGGTCATGCTAATCACAGGGGGACCCCAACGCATAATGTTCCCTAGTGTATGTAGGTGTTTTCACTGTATTCTAAGTGTCTTTTAACATAGCACTGGCTCTAGGACTGGTTAGTCAGACTCAGTTACCACCAGTATCCGTCTGAAAAAGTTGAGGGTACAGGATGATTTTGCAACAAGGCTTCTTTCTGCTCTTCTTTTTGTTCTTTCTGCACGTTATCCTTCTTCCTGCACTTTTCTTCGTCTTTGAGGACTTCTGTTGCTTCTTTCTGCACTTCTTTTTTTTCTTTCTGTGCATTTTTTCTTCTTTCTTCACATGTCCTATCTCTGTAGGCATAGTTAGAAATTAGCATTTAAAAAACCTTTGAAATTCACAGAAAAAACCATAGGTTTCAGGCACGTTATAGTTAGGAATTAGCATTTAAAAAACCTCAGAAATTCACTGAAAAAACCTTAGGTTTCAGGGGTGTTATAGTTAGCTGGACTTTTCACTTGTACAAAACCATTGAAATTCCCCCGTTATAGTTAGTTCAGCTAACTATAACTCGCGCGCCCGCAATGCACTGCTGATGACGTCACATATTACATCACTCATGACATGGTCAGTGACATCACTCATGACATCACTGATGACATCTCAAATGACATCACTGATGACATCACTGATGACATCATCCTTGTGATAGAGTGGCAGACCTCCTCTCACCCTGATATAACCTTTGATACACACATTCAAAAATAGAGACTAACATTTTCAAAACAATGGACATACCAATACCAGTTACAACAACCTCTTCAGTAATTCTAAGATCCACATACACATCCACTCATTCACCAACAGTCCTATACAGTCACTCATACATGTACTCACTCACCATATGTACTCATACACCTATACATCCTGTTACACAATGCCACTCATCCATAGAGTTACTCACACACATAGTCACTCATGCTAATAAAGAATCAAACATACATTTACTTGCATACACACACCACCACACTTACTTCTACGGAAACTTACACATACTTAGTCTTTTAAACAATCACTTATAGAAACACATACTTATTCATACAGGAACTCTTTCAATCTCTCACTCTCACAAATACTCACTTATATACACCAATAGTCACATATACTAGTTTAAAACATATGTAGTTACTCATAAAGACACTATTGAGACAGTCATTCACTCACTAACACACCCTTACACACACTCATCCACCCATACAGTCCTGCACACATGCTGTCTT
Source organism: Triturus cristatus (assembly GCF_964204655.1). Taxonomy (NCBI): domain Eukaryota; kingdom Metazoa; phylum Chordata; class Amphibia; order Caudata; family Salamandridae; genus Triturus; species Triturus cristatus. The sequence goes on along the minus strand of NC_140580.1, from coordinate 626,492,529 downwards.
CAACACATACAAACAGTGAGTCACTCATTCATGCACCTATGCACTACGTAATACCCCCCACCGAACCATGCAGACACTCAGACTGATACTCAAAAAACCAACTAATAACCTATATAGACACCCATGTAGCTACTCACCAACCCATGCAGCCACTTATACACAAAGTGAGAGACTAATACAGATATTTACATATTTAAACATTACTCACTAAGCCATGTATTCACTATGATACACTTAATCAGTCAGTTACACAATCAATTTTTCAAAAACAAATCATCCATTTAGACACTTATATACCCATTTATTCTTCCATCGAACTTGAGATATACATATGTAAAACGTATTTAATTTTCAGAAAAACACACATTCACTGGATGATGTCATCAGTGATGTCATTTGAGATGTCATCAGTGATGTCATGAGTGATGTCACTGACAATGTCATGAGTGATGTAATATGTGACGTCATCAGCAGTGCATTGCGGGCGTGCGAGTTATAGTTAGCTGAACTAACTATAACGGGGGAATTTCAATGGTTTTGCACAAGTGAAAAGTCCAGCTAACTATAACACCCCTGAAACCTATGGTTTTTTCAGTGAAAATATATATATATATATATATATATATATATATATATATATATATATATATATATATATATTACCTACTGGCGGTCGCCAGTAGGTAGTTATAGTTAGGACCACGTTTCCATAGGAAAACCTCAACATTCTATTTTGAATAACTTTGGCGCCGGTCGACGAATCCTCGCGAATTTCTCAAAATAGGTGGGGCGCTACGCTCCGCTCCTACCCTGAAAGTCTCGGGGGGATCCGTCAAGCGGGGGCTGAGATAAAAGGGGGGTCCCAAAACGCGTTTTTCCCATGCATTTTTCCATAGGACCTTTAGAACGAGCTACAGCCCGAACGGCTGAACAGAATTACTCAAAATTTGGCAGAGAGGTAGTCCCTAGGTCAAGGAAGTGCCTTTTGTAGGTTTGGTGTAAATCTGTTCAGTAGATTCTGAGAAAATAGCCTTTAAATCAATATATATATCTGAGCCCGCTTACGGTACGCTTACCGTACGCTTACGGTAAGCGTACGGTGGCGTGCGCGAGCGCGATTCTGATTGGCTCTTAGATCTTAGTAAACATTCGAATCGGCCGAAACCAGGAAGCGGCGGCCGCCATTTTGTGTATTTCACTCTGAAAAAAAAGAGTGAAAACAAGGAAAGGGGGCAATGAGGAGAGTTACAGACCCCCTAACATTTGTAAGGGGGTCAAAGAAGGACAGAAAAGTACAAAAAAAACATTTATTGATTTTAAAAAAAATCACGGGGTACGCGTACGGTAAGCTTACGGTAAGCGTACGGTAGAAAAAAAAAAAAAAAAAATGAAAATCAGATTTAAGTGTTTAGATATTAGGGGGCTCTAAAAAGAGCCGTTGTGTTTATGAAATGATTTTTTAGTGGTACCTACAAGTAAGTACCGATGCAGAGTCTAAGGTTCAAGAGGAAGACTCTGTTCCCTTCATCATTGAAGTGCACACCATCTCCTCTATAAATGTCTTGCATGTCATAACGCAAGTTGTTGTGGTAAATGGCACCCATACCATAGTCACGGAGGAAAGCAGAAACAGATTTGTTGACGTGCTTTCTTGCTTTGTCATCGCACCGCGTGCCCACCGTGCGTGCACGGCACTAACTGCGTAAAGTGGGCGCGCGGTGCGCGAAGCGCACCGCGTGCTCACTGTGCGCGCACGGTGCGCGAAGCGCACCGTGCGCGCACGGAACGAACTGCGTTAAGTGGGCGCGCACGCCACGAATGGAGTAAAGTAACTTAGCATTTAAAAAACCGTACAAATTCACTGAAAAAACCATAGGTTTCACACACGTTATAGTTAGGAATTAGCATTTAAAAAAACCTTGCAAATTCACTGAAAAAACCATAGGTTTCACACATGTTATAGTTAGCGGAAATTTTACTGATAAAAAACCAATGAAATTCCCCCGTTATAGTTAGTGCAGGCAACTATAACTCACGCGACCGCAATCTTCTGCTGATGACATATGTGTCTTTATGAAAAAAAAATATTTGTAATATATGTATAGCTAAAAATGTATGGAAGAAGACATGGGCAAATAAGTGTCTAAATACAGTATTAGCATCAGCAGAGGATTGCGGTCGCGTGAGTTATAGTTGCCTGCACTAACTATAACGGGGGAATTTCATTGGTTTTTTATCAGTAAAATTTCCGCTAAATATAACATGTGTGAAACCTATGGTTTTTTCAGTGAATATATATATATATATATACATATATATATATATATATTTATATATATATTCACTTAAAAGACCATAGGTTTCACACGTGTTATAGTTAGCTGGACATTTCACTCGTAAAAAAACAATGAAATTCCCCCGTTATAGTTAGTGCAGGCAACTATAACTCAAGCAACCGCAATCCTCTGCTGATGACGTCAGATATTACATCACTGTATTTAGACACTTATTTACCCATGTCTTCTTCCATGAATCTTTAGCTATACATATATTACAAATATTTATTTTTCATAAAGACACATATGTCATCAGTGATGTAATATCTGACGTAATCAGCAGAGGATTGCGGTCGCGTGAGTTATAGTTGCCTGCACTAACTATAACGGGGGAATTTCGTTGTTTTTTTACGAGTGAAATGTCCAGCTAACTATAACACGTGTGAAACCTATGGTCTTTTAAGTGAATATATATATATATATATCCACTTCACTTTTCCCTAATGTCACCTTGCACAAACAGGATCAGAGACACAGAAATAGCTGATGCCAGATTCAATTTATTGCTGCTGTAAATGGAACGGTGCTTGCTGCAGCGGGGCGGTTTTCACGGCTGCCAGCATGGGGAGTGCGAAGGTAAATCAATATGGTATTTGTAGAGCGCAAACTACTCACCCCAAAGCAAGAGGTCTGTGCTGCAAAGTGAGATGGTCTGGCTGCTGCGCACAGCTATGTAGAGAATACATTTTGGCGAGGGTGCGGGCGTTGGCGTTATATGGCCCTAAAATAGGAGGCCTACGTTGTAAGTTATAGGGTGGCTCTAAAAAGAGCCCTTGTGTTCATTAGTTGGAGCTACATATAAGTGCGGTTGCACAACTTCAAGTTATTAAGGAAAACTCGGTTTCCCTGATCTGTGAAGTGTACTCCATCACTTCTGTATATATCCGCCATATCAAAACATATGTTGTTGTTATATATGGACCCCATTTTGTTGTCTCTGAGGTAGGCAGAGACAGCTTTGTTGACTTTTTTCCGAGATTTTTCAATCTGAGGACAAAATTGTTTGGACCATTTCCACTTCTGTCTTTGGCATATATTGGAATATACAAAGACAGTTTGAGGTAAAAGTAACATCAATTGTCCAAAGGTGTCCTTCATAAGCATTTCCAAATCTACCCCAGTCAATGTGCCGAGGTCGTTTCCACCACTTTGCACAATCATGAGGTCAGGGTGTTGGAGATGCAAACAGGTTTTAACCAAAGGCAACAATTGGGGCCACTTCAATCCTCTCTGTCCAAACCATTTAATGTCCACGTTTTGTAAACCTAGGTCTAAGTCAATACGTCTCTGTTCTGTATACTTCTTGCACCAGAAATCATAGCTATGTCCTACGATCCACACTAGCATTTTGAAGGTATGGCTGGAAGGTATGAAAAGATGCCTGTATCTCATGCAGTTCCTTCGTAGAATAAGAGATATGTTTAAAGATGGGGAACTAGTTTCTTTTTGCATACAGAACGGTAGCTGATTGGGAGATGAAAAGCATTGTTTTTTAAAAGTAGGGTGCACATTTGTTTTGTGGAAAAGTATGTTTGTGATCGGTTAAGAAAAAGCAGTTTGCACGTACATATTATAGAACATAATATAGGATAAAATTTGCTCAACTCAACCACACCTGCTACTTGCATTTGGAAGGCACTGTTCGAACTTAAAACAATCGTGAACTTTTAACCTGCATGTGCCGCTAAATGTTCGAGAAAAAGTTGCAAAAAAATATCATTAGGTTTTAAAAAATCGATGAACCTTTAATCTCCACGTGTTGTAGAATGTTCTAGAAAGTGTGTTGATAGAATTTGTTGCATTTCTGACTTCGATGTGTACTTGAATAATAAAAAAAACTGTTTATATGGAAAAGTAGAGAGACAGTAATAGAGAGAATTTTTGAAAGCTAAAAGAATGAAGGAACTATTGTAATTTGTTCTTGATTACCTACTGGTGGTCGACAGTAGGTAGTTATCACTGTTAATGGTCTGAAAGTGCGGTGTTGCTCAGAGTGGCATGCTGGTGATATGATATGGTGCTACACTCGGTATGAAACCGAGAGTCTAAACCGTGAGGTCATTGCTGTAAAGTGATGTGGTCTGCGGTTTGTAGCATACATGTGCAAGTAGTGTTAGTAGACATTTATACCATACAGGGAGTGGGAAGTGAACTACTGACTGCTACTGTGTGTTGATAGTGTACCGGAAGCGGGAAGCGAAGTAGTTACACCTACCGGTGTGAAGACTTGGAGATGAAACTGAGCTGATTGCTGTAAAGTGATGGGCTCTGGGCGGTGTAGGATACTAGCCGCTGTAGTATAAGTGTGTAAGTAGTGTTAGTATGCATTTATAGTATATAGGGAGTGGGAAGCGAACTACTCAACCCTACTGGTGTGAAGACTCGGGGATTAAACCGTGAGCCTAAATTGTGAGCTCATCGCTGTAAAGTGATGTGCTCTGGATGCAGTAGCATTCTTGTGGAAGAAGTGTTAGTTTACGTTTATACAATATAGGGAGTGTGAAGCGAAAGTCTTACACCTACCAGTGTCAAGCCTCGTGGATGAAACTATGAGCTCATTGCTGTAAAGTCATGTGCTCTGTGTAGTAGTCCATTGTAAGTCATAGTAGAATGTTAGTATGTAATTCTACTAGAATCTAAGGGGCATATTATCAAGGAACGGCGTTAGAATTATTGACTCTTTAGCGGCAGAAAACTGCCGCTAAAATGGCAATAATGGGCTTGATAATATGCCATAGAGAATTCAAATAGAAGCCCATGTTAAAACGAGAACGTGGATGATGTCATGAGTGATGTCATCAATGATGTCATTTGAGATGTCATCAGTGATGTCACTGACCATGGCATGAGTGATGTAATATGTGACATTATCAGTGCATTGCAGGCACGCAAGTTATAGTTAGCTCAACTAACTATAACAGGCGAATTTCTCTGGTTTTATATAAGTCAAATGTTCAACTAACTATAACTTCCCTGAAACCTATGTTTTTTTACTGAATATATATATATATATGCCAAAGTGTATTGAAGAATGAGTGGGTGTAGAAGTATCTGAGTGGATGATTTAGTAGGTGCGTGACTGATTGTATAATTGACTGATTAAGCATATCTTACTGAATGCATAGGTAAGTGAGTAAACTGAGTGTATGTGTGTATTAAGTTGTCTATTGGTATAGAAGTGGCTGCATGGGTTGGTGAGTAGCTACATAACTGTCTCTATTGGTTATTAATTGGTTGTGTGAGTATTTGAATGGGAGCCTGAGTGTCTGTGTGGGTGGGTGGAGGGTATGGCTCAGAGAATATATGCGTAAGAGGGTGATTCAGAGGCAGTATGGGTTTAAGAGTGGATCTGTGAAGGGCTGTATGGATGACTGAGGGTGTGTTGGTGAGTGAATGGATGTTTCAGTGTTGCATGTGTGAGTACCTACATATGTTTTAAGCCAGTATATGTGAGTGTTGGAGTATATACATGAGTAGATGTGAGAGTGAGTGTTTTGAAGAGTAGCTGGATGGATGTGTGTGTTTATTTATATGAGTGATTGTTGAAGAGAGTAAGTATGCGTTAGTATCTCTATAAATAAATTCAGTAGTGTCTCTATGACTGTATAGGGTAGTAAATTGGAGTGTGACTGATTCTTTGTATGACTGAGTAGGTGTGTGAGTAACTCTTTGGATGACTTGTTGTGTGTGACTGTCTGTATAGATATATGAGTCCATATGATAGTTCTGTATTTACGAGTTACTGCATGTATGATTGACTGTATGGCTCAATAAGTACATATTTGTGTATAGACCTAAGAATTACTGAATTGTTACGTAGCAACTGGTATTTGTGTGTTTGTGGTTTTGAAAATGGTAGTTTGTATTTTGGACAGTGTGACTCAAAGGTTATATTATGGTTTGAGAAGAATGTATCAGGTTGTCACGTGGATGATGTCATCCAGTGAATGTGTGTTCCTGAAAACTTTAGATATGTTAATATATATAGGCCAAGGTGTATAGAAGAATGAGTGGGTGTATAAGTGTCTGAATGGATGATTTAGTAGGTGCATGACTGACTCTATAAGTGAGTGTTTAAACGTATCTTACTGAATGCATGGGTTAGTTACTAAACTGTGTGAATGTCTGTATCAGTCTGTCTGTTGGTGAGTAAGAGACTTCATGGGTTTGTGAATAGCTACATGAGTGTCTATATGAGTTATTGATTGGTTGTCTGACTTTCTGTATTGGTGCCTGAGTGTTTGTGTGGGTGGGGTGTGTGTGCATAGATGTGTGAGTGGGTGATTCACTGGGTGCATGATTTCAAGAGTGCATCTGTGATGGACTGTATGGGTGGGTGAGTGTGTGTAGGGGTGTGTTAGCGAGTGAATGTATATCTCAGTAGTACATGTGTGAGTAACTACATATATGAAAGGCAGTATATATGTGTGTTAGAGTATATAAATGGCTATAAGTGAGAGTTTGTGATTATGAGATAGCTGTATCGATGAGTGTGTGCTTGTATCAGTGATTGCATAAGAGCATAAGAATGTGCTAGTATTTGTATGAGTAAGTGATCTGGTGTGTGTATAACTGTATATGTGAGTAAATGGGAGTTTGATTAATTATTTGCATGACTGACTAGGTGTGTGAGTACCTCTATGGATGAGTGGCGGTGTGTGAGTGTCTTTATAGATGTATGAGTGCATATGATAGTCCTGTACTGAGTGACCATAAGTATGAGTGATTGTAGGGGTGAGTATGTGGGTGTGTTACTCATCAATGAGTAAGTGCCTTCTGAGGCACTTACTCATCAATGAGTAAGTGCCTTCTGTGAATACCAAAATGAGTAAGTGCCTTCTGTGAATACCAAAATGGTAGTAAGTTTAGGATTTTGTCTTAAGTTAGTTCTGTGAATCGGGCCCTATGAGTCTATTTTTTTCATCAAAACTGGATGACACTGAAGAAGAAGCAACCATCTCTCTTCATCTGACTTCTAAACATCTATAAACTCCTCTTCTAATGCTGGAAGGCTTATGCAGCCTTTCATGTTGTGGAGAAAGCGGGGTGTATTTTATCTGGTCTACTACATTTACTAAACTACCGAGTACCAGCACCTATGCCTTGGATGAACTTCCATTACTTGCAAAATTAACAATGATAATCACTAATACTGACATTTACGCATTGAATATTTGCAGTCAATCTGTAATATATTAAAGACAAAATAAATTTTAATTGTAAACCAATGTATTTTTAATCTCTCACAGAAGAATCGACCATGAATCTGTTCCTCGCGCAAAAGGTCATAGCAGCTGCATTCTCTTGTACAATTACGGGTGTTAATATTTTTAGCTTCTACAGGTTATAATAATTTGTTAAAACAGTGTTCAAATGGAAGGGTGAGTGTCGAATCGTGGAGTCGTATGAAGGAGCCATTTGTGAAAATATGTACGGTTCTTGTGAAAAGTCATTGCAATCAGCATCTGTTGATGGCACAGAAACATACAACATACACGACATAAGAAGATTGTTTATAAATGATTCTCACGGTAACATCGTGCCTTGAAAAACGGTCCACATTTGTGTCAGAATAACAACAACAAAATAGCGCTCTGCCTACTGCATTTTGTTACATTCTGTTAGAGACCTTTGTGAAGCAGAGCTCAAACTAGGGACATAAGGATTGTGGACCCTAATGGTGACGCACAACGTATATATTCAATGTAGCTGATTTCAAAACATGATCAATACCCACATTGGAGATGCAGTGCAGTGTGCTGTATCCATGGCAACTGCAAACTAAGTAGCCACCATTCAATATATGTTTTCCAGAAGCCAGCTTTTCAAACCAAATAGCACTGCTAAGAGCTGACATGTAGGTTAATTCATTTTACTGTACATCAACTATTAAGGGGTACTGTTCCTAAGACATGCACAAGTGCTGTCTGAGCAGCCACGTGTATTGAAAAGAACAAAGAATGGCTGACTACATGCACGCGAGGAGGCTAAATTGATGTGGCAGGCCTGCTTAGCAAGAATAAAGGCAAACAACACGCATTAAAGTTGATCAAAGATATGTGTAAGAAAAACTTATCAAAGAGACTTTTTCTAGGTCTGAGATCTCTCTTCCTCCCTCGAGAAATAACAGCACACGGCAATCCGTCACATGTGTTCTATGCTCTGATCAAAGAAATTCTAACCCTGCCTGTAACAATCTTTGTGAAAAAGAAACACAAAGTGGATTTGGGAATTATTAATATTTTCTTTCTTTCGGGCCAGATGCAGAACTTTGAACAAGCAATGAAATCCTTGACAACATCAGCTATGCGATCGTGCTTTGAGAGTTTGAATAAAAGGTGTCTTATTACCCCTCAGTGGTAGCGATTATGTCAATGTCAAAGACTGAAAGGCTGTCAGTCCCTCGAGTATTTGGACAAATTGGAATGATTTTAGCCCATAAAACAGGTTCAGCTACTTTTACGACAGAATGCATACATATCGCTCAATCAATCAATAAATTGATCAAATAATCACGCGGCAGATTTATGTATGTATATATATATATATATATATATATATATATATATTACCTACTGGCGGTCGCCAGTAGGTAGTTATAGTTAGGACCACGTTTCCATAGGAAAACCTCAACATTCTATTTTGAATAACTTTGGCGCCGGTCGACGAATCCTCGCGAATTTCTCAAAATAGGTGGGGCGCTACGCTCCGCTCCTACCCTGAAAGTCTCGGGGGGATTCGTCAAGCGGGGGCTGAGATAAAAGGGGGGTCCCAAAACGCGTTTTTCCCATGCATTTTTCCATAGGACCTTTAGAACGAGCTACAGCCCGAACGGCTGAACAGAATTACTTGAAATTTGGCAGAGAGGTAGTCCTCAGGTCAAGGAAGTGCCTTTTGTAGGTTTGGTGTAAATCTGTTCAGTAGATTCTGAGAAAATAGCCTTTAAATCAATATATATATCTGAGCCCGCTTACGGTACGCTTACCGTACGCTTACGGTAAGCGTACGGCGGCGTGCACGAGCGCGATTCTGATTGGCTCTTAGATCTTAGTAAACATTCGAATCGGTCGAAACCAGGAAGCGGCGGCCGCCATTTTGTGTATTTCACTCTGAAAAAAAAGAGTGAAAACAAGGAAAGGGGGCAAGGAGGAGAGTTACAGACCCCCTAACATTTGTAAGGGGGTCAAAGAAGGACAGAAAAGTACAAAAAAAACATTTATTGATTTAAAAAAAAATCACGGGGTACGCGTACGGTAAGCTTACGGTAAGCGTACGGTAAAAAAAAAAAAAAATAGATAAATGAAAAGCAGATTTAAGAGTTTAGAAATTAGGGAGCTCTAAAAAGAGCTGTTGTGTTTATGAAGTCATTTTTTTAGTGGTACCTACAAGTAAGTACCGATGCAGAGTCTAAGGTTCAAGAGGAAGACTCTGTTCCCTTCATCATTGAAGTGCACACCATCTCCTCTATAAATGTCTTGCATGTCATAACGCAAGTTGTTGTGGTAAATGGCACCCATACCATAGTCACGGAGGAAAGCAGAAACAGATTTGTTGACGTGCTTTCTTGCTTTGTCAATCTGTGGACAGAAATGATTGGACCAGTTCCATTTTTGCCTTTGGCATATGTTGGAAAACACAAAGGCAGTTTTAGGGAAAAGTGTAAACAGTTGTGCAAAGGTGTCCTTCATAAGCATTTCCAGACCTACCCCAGTCAAAGTGCCTAGGTCATTGCCACCACAGTGCACTATTATGAGGTCAGGGTGTTGGATTTGAATGAAGGATTTCACCAATGGCATCAATTGGTGCCACTTTAACCCTCTCTGACCAATCCATTTAATGTCTACATTTGGCAAAGCAAGGTCTCTCACCATATCTGTTTTCTCTGCAAACTTTTCACTCCAGAAGACATAGCTGTGCCCTACAATCCACACTGTGAACATCTTCAAAGGAGAACTGGATGCACTCAGGAGGTGTCTTTCAGTAGAATGGCAATAAGAAAAGAAAGACAGTTTGGAAATGGAGGCATACATATTTTTTTAAAACAAAAAGAACTGATTGGCTGTTTCATACCATTCTAGAATAAAAACTAGGCTGTATGTGAAAATTAATAGAAGCATGTTTTGTATTGGTACAAAAAAATGTGTAACCAAAGAACAGTACTATGGATTTGCTGTAAGGTTTGAAAAGTCAAGCACTCTTGCTCTGTGGAATTGAAACATTGTGTGTCGAACTTCTGACCTAACTGCACACAGCAGTGTTCCATGAGCTGTTGCTATGGTAGCAGGCAGAAGTCAAGTTGGGGGAAGGGTACTAGGCAGAAGTCAAGTTGGGGGCAGGGTACTTTTGGAAAAGGGTTGGTTTACAACCAATAGAAATGTGTGAATACATGTGAAAAAAAGGGGGAAGCACTGAGATTTGAAACTTACATGTATATGTGTGGAAAAATAGAGGGAAAGTTTGCCATTATCTGGTTCTGCTGAGAGGAGAGAGGTGAACAGAACAGAGATCCTGGCTCTGATAATCTGCTGTTTGAGTGTCACATTTCTTTCACAACTAACTAATTTTAAAGGTGAGTTTACAGTTTGAGAGGGGATGTATGTGGTAACTTAAGAAATGAATAATAGAAATGGGAATTGTTTTTGTTGTAGTTACACATGGTGGTTTCATAATGTGTCAGTGTGTAAAAGTGATTTACACTTGCCCCGAAAAAAAAAAAGAGCAGTAAGTGTGCTTTCAAATTGGCAAAGAAATTTCGTTTTGGCACTAATGTGAAAACATGACTCTGTGTGCATAGAAGAATTATAGGCAGAGATTTATTGCGTCTTGCTCTGGTGATTTCACAGTTGCATTAGATGGAAAGGGGGAGCGAATTTTTGGGGGAAGAAGCAGAGGCTTAGCACACACCCATGTCCTTGCCGTGTATAGTCATGCACAGTATTTACAAGCGAGTGGGGTTTTCAGGTTTCAGTCTGTAATGCAAATACATTCAGCATCACTAAGGCTGGTTGCCCTTGGTGGAGTGTAGGCAGTCACAGAGAATGCACATGGTGGTGGTCTTAAAAAAAAACAGCTTGGACACGTGCAATTAAATAAATCAAAAATAGTGGTTTCATAATGTGTCAGTCTGTAAAAGTGATTTCAAATTGTAAAAAGAGATTTTCACTTGGCCCGAAAAAAAAAGAGCAGTAAGTGTGCTTTCAAATTGGCAAAGAAATTTCGTTTTGGCACTAATGTGAAAACATGACTCTGTGTGCATAGAAGAATTATAGGCAGAGATTTATTGCGTCTTGCTCTGGTGATTTCACAGTTGCATTAGATGGAAAGGGGGAGCGAATTTTTGGGGGAAGAAGCAGAGTCTTAGCACACACCCATGTGCTTGCCGTGTATAGTCATGCACAGTATTTAGAAGCCAGTGGGGTTTTCAGGTTTAAGTCTGTAATGCAAATACATTCAGCATCACTAAGGCTGGTTGCCCTTGGTGGAGTGTAGGCAGTCACAGAGAATGCACATGGTGGTGGTCTGAAAAAAAATCAGCTTGGACACGTGCAATTAAATAAATCAAAAATAGTGGTTTCATAATGTGTCAGTCTGTAAAAGTGATTTCCAATTGTAAAAAGTGATTTTCACTTGCCCCGAAAAAAAAAAGAGCAGTAAGTGTGCTTTAAAAATGGCAAAGAAATTTCGTTTTGGCACTAATGTGAAAACATGACTCTGTGTGCATAGAAGAATTATAGGCAGAGATTTATTGCGTCTTGCTCTGGTGATTTCACAGTTGCATTAGATGGAAAGGGGGAGCGAATTTTTGGGGGAAGAAGCAGAGGCTTAGCACACACCCATGACCTTGCCGTGTATAGTCATGCACAGTATTTACAAGCCAGTGGGGTTTTCAGGTTTAAGTCTGTAATGCAAATACATTCAGCATCACTAAGGCTGGTTGCCCTTGGTGGAGTGTAGGCAGTCACAGAGAATGCACATGGTGGTGGTCTGAAAAAAAATCAGCTTGGACACGTGCAATTAAATAAATCAAAAATAGTGGTTTCATAATGTGTCAGTCTGTAAAAGTGATTTCCAATTGTAAAAAGTGATTTTCACTTGCCCCGAAAAAAAAAAGAGCAGTAAGTGTGCTTTAAAAATGGCAAAGAAATTTCGTTTTGGCACTAATGTGAAAACATGACTCTGTGTGCATAGAAGAATTATAGGCAGAGATTTATTGCGTCTTGCTCTGGTGATTTCACAGTTGCATTAGATGGAAAGGGGGAGCGAATTTTTGGGGGAAGAAGCAGAGGCTTAGCACACACCCATGTCCTTGCCGTGTATAGTCATGCACAGTATTTACAAGCCAGTGGGGTTTTCAGGTTTAAGTCTGTAATGCAAATACATTCAGCATCACTAAGGCTGGTTGCCCTTGGTGGAGTGTAGGCAGTCACAGAGAATGCACATGGTGGTGGTCTGAAAAAAAAACAGCTTGGACACGTGCAATTAAATAAATCAAAAATAGTGGTTTCATAATGTGTCAGTCTGTAAAAGTGATTTCAAATTGTAAAAAGAGATTTTCACTTGGCCCGAAAAAAAAAAGAGCAGTAAGTGTGCTTTCAAATTGGCAAAGAAATTTCGTTGTGGGACTAATGTGAAAACATGACTCTGTGTGCATAGAAGAATTATAGGCAGAGATTTATTGCGTCTTGCTCTGGTGATTTCACAGTTGCATTAGATGGAAAGGGGGAGCGAATTTTTTGGGGAAGAAGCAGAGGCTTAGCACACACCCATGTCCTTGCCGTGTATAGTCATGCACAGTATTTACAAGCCAGTGGGGTTTTCAGGTTTAAGTCTGTAATGCAAATACATTCAGCATCACTAAGGCTGAATGCAATTGCTTTCACAATTAATAGTGAAATGCAATTTATTCTGAAAACAGCAAAAATAAGGCAAAAATATTTTGGGTAAAAAATGTAAATATGTGTACTGTATTATTAAATGGTTTAAAAATATTAATACTTTTTTCTTTATTTTCAGATCGATATAGAAAATTTTCGGAAACTACAACCATTTTAAAAACTATTTTTTAAAAAAACAAATGAATAAATATTTTTTTGAGTGAGTATGGTAAGTCAATAATAAAAATTGTAGTCTCTCAAGGACTTTATAATGTGATAAATGATTTTTAGTGTTTTTTTAAAAAAAATAAAAAAAAGGTACGCTTACCGTACGCGTACGGTAAAAAAAAAAAAAAAAAGTTTTTAAAAACAAGTAAAAAAAAGATGGAAGATAAGGTTGGCTCTTAAAAGAACCGTTGTGTTCATGCAGGGACAGAGGAAAGGAAGCATGGGAAAATCATTCAAAGCTACAAATGTGCTGATCTATTTTGTTGTTCACTAGGGAAACACTGGTCTCCCTATGACAAATTAGACCTTTACAAAATGTGCAATGAATATCAACCTTCCGAAATCGAAGGTTCATTTCCAGAGGGCCAGCAAAAGGAGATTCTCCCCCCACAGATGAAGGGCTCACCTGACCTGCAGAAGAAGGAGTAAGCCCTGCAGGTGATGGTCCAGGCTGAGCTGCTGTGGATGTACTGGCTCGTCTTTCTGAAGAGTTACCTCCAAAAAGATGACCATGTGTCCTTCTGTGTACATCCTGGAGGTGTCTCTTCATGGTGTGATTCCCAAAGGAATACTTCCTGTTAGGATTACCTCTAGAAAGTACACGCTTACACAGCTTGCAAGTAACTAAGGGTGCATTCACCTTTTGCTGGCCTTCTGGAAAAGTAAAATAATCCCAAACATAAGAAGGCTTTACTTTCCTCGCTCTCTGCCTCAAGACAGTGCTGCTGGTGCTAGCCTCACTCTCAGAAGAGCTCTGCTGTTCTGCCATCGTATCCCAAAGACAAACCAGCTCCTTCTCCCAAGGGATCACAAGCAGAAAGGAGGGGAATGGGTGTGGTGTAGGAGAGTTCTAGAACTGAAAGTACTTTCAACCAATCAAAAGTTGTGTTTCATGATCACATGACCTACCGTACGCTTACGGTACGCTTACGGTACGCTTACGGCAAAAAGTACGTGTGCGCGTAAAAAAGACACGCGCTTCCGCGCATGCGCATAATAGTCACTCCCCGGCACTTCCGCGTAACGTGCGCGTGTGGCGTAAGCGCGCACGCGTCCCACGCGCAGTACGCGCGGCTACGCAAATTGCGTAACTATACGCAAGCAGCGTAGATAGATTACGGACGTTGCGTAAACCGTACGCTTACCGTGAGCTTACGGTACGCGTACTAAAAAAAAATAAATAAAAAAAAAAAAAAATCTGGTAATAAATTTTACGTTTATTTTAAAAAATATATTAAAAAAAAATATTTAAGGATTTTAAAAATTTAAGCATAGTCTTTATAAAATGAAAGAAAATTAAATTAAAAATATGTTTGAAAAAAATGAAGAATAAAAAAAAAATTAGCATTTAAAAAACCTTGCAAATTCAATGAAAAAACCATGGGTTACACACACGTTATAGTAAGGAATTAGCATTTAAAAAACCTTGCAAATTCACTGAAAAAACCATGGGTTTCACACACGTTATAGTTAGGAATTAGCATTTAAAAAACCTTAGAAATTCACTGAAAAAACCATAGGTTTCACACACGTTATAGTTAGGAATTAGCATTTAAAAAACCTTAGAAATTCAGTGAAAAAACCATAGGTTTCACACATGTTATAGTTAGCTGGACATTTTACTCGTAAAAAACCAATGAAATTGCCCCGTTATAGTTAGTTCAGCTAACTATAACTCGCGCGCCCGCAATGCACTGCTGATGACGTCACATATTACATCACTCATGACATGGTCAGTGACATCACTCATGACATCACTGATGACATCTCAAATGACATCACTGATGACATCACTGATGACATCATCCTTGTGATAGAGTGGCAGACCTCCTCTCACCTTAATATAAGCTTTGATACACACATTCAAAAATAGAGACTAAAATTTTCAAAACAATGGACATACCAATACCAGTTACAACAACCTCTTCAGTAATTCTAAGATCAACATACACATCCACTCATTCACCAACAGTCCTATACAGTCACTCATACATGTACTCACTCATCATATGTACTCATACACCTATACATCCTGTTACATAATGCCACTCATCCATAGAGTTACTCACACACATAGTCACTCATGCTAATAAAGAATCAAACATACATTCACCTGTATATACAGTTATACACACACCACCACACTTACTTCTACGGAAACTTACACATACTTAGTCTTTTAAACAATCACTTATAGAAACACATACTTATTCATACAGGAACTCTTTCAATCTCTCCCTCTCACATATACTCACATATATACACCAATAGTCACATATACTAGTTTAAAACATATGTAGTTACTCATAAAGACACTATTCAGACAGTCATTCACTCACTAACACACCAATACACACACGCATCCACCCATGCAGTCCTGCACACATGCTCTGTTCAACACATACAAACAGTGAGTCACTCATTCATGCACCTATGCACTACGTCATACCCCCCACCGAACCATGCAGACACTCAGACTAATACTCAAAAAAACCAACTAATAACCTATATAGCCACCCATGTAGCTACTCACCAACCCATGCAGCCACTTATACACAAAGTGAAAAAATGATACAGATATTTACATATTTAAATATTACTCACTAAGCCATGTATTCACCATGATACACTTAATCAGTCAGTTACACAATCAATTTTTCAAAAAGAAATCATCCATTTAGACAGTAATATACCCATTTATTCTTCTATCAACCTTGAGATATACATATATAAAACATATTTAATTTTCAGAAAAACACACATTCACTGGATGATGTCATCAGTGATGTCATCAGTGATGTCATTTGAGATGTCATCAGTGATGTCATGAGTGATGTCACTGACCATGTCATGAGTGATGTAATATGTGACGTCATCAGCAGTGCATTGCGGGCGCGCAAGTTATAGTTAGCTGAACTAACTATAACGGGGCAATTTCATTGGTTTTTTACGAGTAAAATGTCCAGCTAACTATAACATGTGTGAAACCTATGGTTTTTTCACTGAATTTCTAAGGTTTTTTAAATGCTAATTCCTAACTATAACGTGTGTGAAACCTATGGTTTTTTCAGTGAATTTCTAAGGTTTTTTAAATGCTAATTCCTAACTATAACGTGTGTGAAACCCATGGTTTTTTCAGTGAATATATATATATATATATATATATATATATATATATATATATATATATATATATATATTACCTTATAGTTATGACCTATTTTGAATTGAATTGAATGGAAAATAAATTTGTATAGTGCGAACTGTCACCCTACGGGTATCCTGGCGCTTCGGTTGAAGGATTACTCACTATAACAGTAAAGACCCGTTGTCAAATGAAGAGATCTGTTTCAGCTCCTTCCTAAAACAGATCAAAGAACTAAGGTTCTGTGGTAAGTCATTCCACAGACCCGCAGCGGCCACGCTGAAAGCTCTGCCCCCATCTTAGATTTTTTTAATTTGGTGGTTGTGATCAGATTTTTATTTGAGGAAAGAGGATGCCTCCCAGGAGTATACCAGATGAACATCTTCTGTAAAGAAGATGGGCCCAGGTCGTGTACTGCTTTGTATGCAATGCAGAGAGATCACAGTTTTTTTGGCCTGTGATTCCATTTGGAGATTGTCGTCCACCATGACTACCAAATTATGCACCGTTTCAACAGGGTATCGCTTGTTTCCCCTCAAGGGAAAACACCAGTTGGGTGTCGTCCGCATAGTTGACCAGGTCAATTACATACGATTTAAAAATGGGGAATAGAGGGCGAAAATAGATGTTGAAAAGAACAGGGCTGATTGCCGAGCCCTGTGGCACCCCGTGGTGCACCCAAGACTTATCGGAGGTGAACGGGGCCAGAGATACAGCCTGTTGTCTTCCCGACAAATAGAATTGTAACCATTGCAAGGCCAGTCCTTTGATTCCTATGCCTTTCAGCCTTTCCATTAAAACTGCATGGCTCATCGTGTCAAATGCGGCTGACATATCCAGTAGTACAAGGACAGATGAATTCCCATTGTAAGCACGCATTCTTAGATTGTTCATTACGGTTGCCAAAGCAGTCTCAGTGTCATGTCCTGGGCGAAAGCCAAATTGGTCCCTATCCAGCACGGAATTTTCCTCCAAGTAGCCTGATAACATTTTGCTAACTGCCTTTTCTACGATTTTAATTGGATATGGCAGGAGGAAAATTGGTCTAAAATTTGCTGGGATTGTAGGGTCCAAGGATGGTTTTTTAAGCAGGGGAGTCACCACTGCCTGTTTCCATGCCTCTGGTACTTCTCCTTCCTCCAGAGACTGGAAGCAGATCTTCCATAACCAAGGAAAGGTTTCTTGCCCAAATGTTTTCCAGATTTCATGTGGAAGGGGATCCAGAGGGGATCCTTAGGACACGCTGTGGGCCAAGAGATTAAAAGAGTTCTCTGTGGGAGCCTGAAAGTATTCCAGGGAAGACTCCACCAGGGGTACTACCTCTGGCTTCCATGTGGATCCATCCTGACCACTACTAACAGTGACAGTGGGGTGCAGATTGGCAACAATTATAGTTATTTTCTCTTCGAAGTAAATGGCAATCTCATCGCAGAGTTTCTGCGATGCGACCACCCTACTGCCCATGCAGGCTGGACTAGAAAGATCTCTAAACACAATAAAAAGTGCTTTTGTGCTGTTTGGTGCCTGCAAAATAGAGTTGGCATAGAAGTCTGCTTTGGCATTGAGAATTAACTCCTTATACTGGGCCTGTATTAATTTCAGTTCTTTCTTTGCTGGCTCTGAGTATGCCCACATCCATTTCCTCTTGGCCTTTTTACAAATTGCTCGTGGTTGTTTCAATTCATCATTGTACCATGGAGCAGATTTTTTTCTCCTATTTTTAAGTTGTTTAACTGGAGCTATTAAATCGAGAGTTCCCGTTATATATTCACAATATGTTTGATAATTTTCACCTGCGGAGGCAGAGGAGGCAAAGAGATTCTGTTTCGGGAAGGTCGGGTATGTCCTATTTTTCACTAACTTGGACCACCATCTTCCCTTGGGGTAGAGCGGCTGATTGTTGTTATCCTCTAGGCTAGATATCGAAATATGAAATTGAATTAGGGAGTGGTCGGTCCAGTTCTGAGGCAGTATGTCAACCACTTCAGTCTCTGCCTGGTTTGCGAACAAGAGGTCCAAAATATGTCCTCCATAGGAAATTCACAACATTCTATTCACATAACTTTGGCGCCGGTCAACGAATCTTTGCGAAATTGTTAAAACTCGTGAAGCGCTCTGGTCCACTCCTATCTTGACAGTTTCAGGGTGATTCGGCAAGCGGGGGCTGAGAAAAAAGGGGGGTCCCAAAACAAACATGTTTTCCCCATGCAATTTTCCATTGGAAACTTTAGACACGGCTACAGCCCGAACTGCTGAACGGAATTACATCAAATTTGGCAAGAAGGTAGCCCTTGGTTCAGAAAGATCCCTTTTTGTTAAATGGTGTAAATTTGTTCAGTAGTTGCTGAGAAAATCAAAATCAAAAAAGTTTCAATATCTATGGCCGCGGAGGATCCTCGCACCCTGCAGATTAGGATCCGCGTATCGTGTAGATTAGGATCCGCGCACCCTGCCGACCACGAGCTGCATTCTAATTGGTTATGAACACTCTAAACCAGGAACTGTTGGCAGCCATCTTGTGCCTCGGTAGAAGCAAGGCACAAGATCACAGTAAAATGAAGGTGGAAAACAAGAAGAGGGGGCAGTGTTGAAACACCCTGACCCCGTAGGTCTGCTTAGGGGGTCGTACAAGGAATTTCCAGGGATACAAAAAGATTTTAATTTTGTTTTAAATGCCGTGATGCGCGCAGGGTGCACGGATGCAGCCGCAAAAATGAAAAAAATGAAGCGCGGACTCCCGCGCTTTGTTTAAATAAAATCCCCGGGTGGGCCTTTCCCGGGGGCAGAAAAGCAAAAAGTGTGTGGGGGGCCCAATACCCCCCACACTGCCCCAGGGACTGCCACCCCCGGGGCATTGATTTTTAAGTTGGGGGGTATCCAAGCCCCCCCTCAAGTCCCGGGGACCGCCACCCCCGGGGCTTTTATTTAAATATTTTCAGGGGGGCACATGGCTCCCCCGCTGACCCAGGGATTGCCACCCCCGGAGCATTTATTTTTAAGATAGGGGGCATCTAAGCCCCCCCTCAAGCCCCGGGGACCGCCACTCCCCGGGGCTTTTATTTAAGTATTTCTGGGGAGCCTCACGCCACCCCGCTGCTCCTGGGACTGCCACCTGCCGGCGCATTCATTTTTCAGATAGGGGGCATCCAAGCCCCCCTCAAGCCCCCGGGACTGCCACCCTCCAGGGCTTTGTAATTGTTGGGAAGGGGGCCGTGCAGCCCCCCTCTTGGAACCCCCGATGGCCCTGGGGACCACCACCCCCCAGGGCCGACTCCTGCAGTGTCCCGGGGTGCCTACCTCCGGGACAATGCTGTTTGCTATGGGAGGGTAGGAGCCTCGCAGCTCCTACCTGCTCTCTCTTCCAAATACCAAAGCTAAATTGCTTTTCCACACAGGGAGATGCATGTCAGCAGCTCCCCATGTGGAAAAGCAATGCCGGCTCCCGAAGGACAGGGGGAGCCAGCGGGACTGTGGGGTCTTTGGGGATCCCCCCACAGTCCCCATCATAGTGTATAGAGAATAGAAATTAGTGGTAGGAGGCAATTTTTTTTTACGGAACAATTTGGAGTCGCTACTCCAGCGCGGTGCTCAGCACGGGCCCACTGGTGTGAATGAGCTGGGTGCGCGACTCCCAGCGCGGCCCCCTGGTGTAAACGCACTGGGTGTGCGACTCCTAGCAAAAAAATATGTAATATTTTTTTAATATAAATCTATGTTATGTGTTTGGATCTTGGGTGGCTCTAAAAAGAGCCCTTGTGTTTATTGTGAGATTTTGGTACCTACAAGTAAGTACCTATGCAGAGTCTGAAGTTGTTGAGAAAGACTCTGTTACCCTCTCCTGTCAAATGTACACCATCTCTTCTATAGATGCCATCCATATTAAAACGCAGATTGCTGTTGTAAATGGACCCCATCCTATAATGTCTGAGATAAGCAGAAACAGCTTTATTGACATGTTTCCTAGCTTTCTCAATCTGTGGACAAAAATGATTGTACCAGTTCCATTTCTGTCTTTGGCATATGTTAGAATAGACAAAGGCAGTTTGGGGGAAAAGTAACATCAATTCTGTAAAGGCGTCCTTCATTAGAATTTCCAGACCCACTCCAGTCAATGTGCCTACGTCATTGCCACCTCAGTGCACAATTATGAGGTCAGGGTGTTGGAGATGTAAAAAGGTTTTAACCAATGGCATTAATTGGTGCCACTTTAATCCTCTCTGTCCAATCCATTTAATGTCTACATTTGGCAAACCTAGGTCTTTGACAATACCTCTGTTTTCAGCATACCTTTTGGACCAGAAAATATAGCTGTGTCCCACAATCCACACTCTAAGCATCTTGAAGGGAAGTCGGGATGCACTCAGAAGATGGTGGAAAAAATGAAGTTTTAAAAAGAGAAGAGAAATGATTGGCTGTTTGAGAACATTATACACTGAAAAATAGGGTGCATGTTTCTGGTTTTAAAAGCATGTTTCTTATTGGTTAGTAAAATGTTTTTGAAAGGTACATTAGATAAGATAAGCTGATATTTTGAAAAGTCAAGCACACTTGCTGTTTGAATTTGCAACATCGTGTGCAGAACTTGTGACCTGTGTGTTCAGTTGAGTGTTCCATGAACTGTTACTATGGTAACAGGCATTAAGCAGAATGGGGGTAGGTTTGAAAGTTATGTCAGTTGGAAAGGGTTGAAATGTGTAACCAATAGAAATGTGTGTTAGCTTTTGAATTAATGTGGGAAGCAATGTGATTTGATATTTGCATGTATATGTGTGCAGAATGAGAGGGAAGGTTTGTAATGTTTTGGCTTTACTAAGAGCAGTGCACTACAGACATTGTGGTGCCGATTCCGATCCGGTAAAACCCGGTTACAAATAGTCGTACGGAGCGTTTTCTCCATCCGACTCGTTCCCAGTAAAAACACCTTACAAACTCGCAAGTACGAATCGTACAGAAACACCATTTTTGTACGAGTCGTAAAAAACACCGACCGGCAAAAAAATACATACAAATCTGAGTCTGGACGGCGCAGACGCGACGTCCGGACGGAGTCAGGCAGCGATTCACGGACCAGCAAGTACGATTCATGCCTACGTCACTCCGCACGTAGCATTTTTTACGGGAGCCAAAAACTGCCGGGAAATTGAGGACGACGCGAACAAGGAGCACCGGTACGCGACGGACAGCGATGGACCCCAACCTACGTGTCATCCCGGCCCTCATAGCCTACCACCTCGTGTTCAGAAACCGCCGCAGACGCCGCAGAAGGTCAGAACAACCCCCAGGGGCAAATGGGGGGTGCAAGGGACAGGAAACATAACCCACACCCCACAAAATACTAATACAACCTGCACAATAATTATCTCCATGGTCTGGTCACTTCGGGGGCGTGTCCACCAATCCCACGTCCCGCCACAACAGAAGTGGGCGTGGACGCGCACCCGTCACCACCATAATGGTGTTACGGGACATACCCATGCCCCAAGAGCGTACCCCTACATCACCACTACAATGGTGGTACAGACCGTACCCACGCCCCCAGAGCGTGGGTACGGTCCATACATGCGTACCCCTACATCACCACTACTATGGTGGTACGGACCGTACCCACGCCCCCAGAGCGTGGGTACGGTCCGTACCACCATAGTAGTGGTGATGTAGGGGTACGCGTGTACGGACCGTACCCACGCCCCCAGAGCGTGGGTATGCGCCATACCACCATAGTAGTGGTGATGTAGGGGTACACGTGTACGGACCGTACCCACGCCCCCAGAGCGTGGGTACGGTCCGTACCACCATAGTAGTGGTGATGTAGGGGTACGCGTGTACGGACCGTACCCACGCCCCCAGTTCGTGGGTACAGTCCGTACCACCATAGTAGTGGTGATGTAGGGGTATGCGTGTACGGACCGTACCCACACCCCCAGAGCGTGGGTACGGTCCGTACACGCGTACCCCTACATCACCACTACTATGGTGGTACGGACCGTACCCACGCCCCCAGAGCGTGAGTACGGTCCGTACCACCATAGTAGTGGTGATGTAGGGGTACGCGTGTACGGACCGTACCCACGCCCCCAGAGCGTGGGTACGGGCCGTACCACCATAGTAGTGGTGATGTAGGGGTACGCGTGTACGGACCGTACCCACGCCCCCAGAGCGTGGGTACGGTCCATACCACCATAGTAGTGGTGATGTAGGGGTACGCGTGTACGGACCGTACCCACGCCCCCAGAGCGTGGGTACGGTCCGTACCACCATAGTAGTGGTGATGTAGGGGTACGCATGTACGGACCATACCCACGCCCCCAGAGCGTGGGTACGGTCCGTACATGCGTACCCCTACATCACCACTACTATGGTGGTACGGACCGTACCCACACCCCCAGAGCGTGGGTACGGTCCGTACCACCATAGTAGTGGTGATGTAGGGGTACGCGTGTACGGACCGTACCCATGCCCCCAGAGCATGGGCACGGTCCGTACACGGGTACCCCTACATCACCACTACAATGGCGGTACGGACCGTACCCACGCCCCCAGAGCGTGGGCACGGTCCATACACGTGTACCCCTACATCACCACTACTATGGTGGTATGGACCGTACCCACGTCCCAAGAGCGTGGGTACGGTCCGTACCACCATAGTAGTGGTGATGTAGGGGTACGCGGGTACGGACCGTACCCACGCCCCCAGAGCGTGGGTACGGGCCGTACCACCATAGTAGTGGTGATGTAGGGGTATGCGTGTACGGACCGTACCCACCCCCCCAGAGCGTGGGTAAGGTCCGTACCACCATAGTAGTGGTGATGTAGGGGTACGCGTGTACGGACCTTACCCACGCCCCCCAGAGCGTGGGTACGGTCCATACACGCGTACCCCTACATCAGCACTACTATGGTGGTATGGACCGTACCCACGCCCCCAGAGCGTGGGTATTGTCCGTACCACCATAGTAGTGGTGATGTAGGGGTACGCGTGTACGGACCATACCCACGCCCCCAGAGCGTGGGTACAGTCTGTACCACCATAGTAGTAGTGATGTAGAAGTATGCGTGTACGGACCGTACCCACGCCCCCAGAGCGTGGGTACGGTCCGTACACGCGTACCCCTACATCACCACTACTATGGTGGTACAGACTGTACCCACGCCCCCAGAGCGTGGCTACGGTCCGTACATGCGTACCCCTACAGCCCCATTAGATGATGGACACAAGGCGTACACACGCCACGGATGCAGGCGTACGGCTTGGTGCAGCACATCAGCTGTAAATTGGGGGTGGTGTATGGCCAGGACAGCAGTGTACCACAGCGAGGGCGCAAGTGGGTGGGTGGGTGGCTATTACTCCCAGCAGTGCCCAGACATATGAGGGGTGGGTGCCTATCACTCCCAGCAGTGCCCAGACATATGAGGGGTGGGTGCCTATCACTCCCAGCAGTGCCCAGACATATGAGGAGTGGGTGCCTATGACTCCCAGCAGTGCCCAGACATATGAGGGGTGGGTGCCTATCACTCACAGCAGTGCCCAGACATATGAGGGGTGGGTGCCTATCACTCCCAGCAGTGCCCAGACATTTGAGGGGTGGGTGCCTATGACTCCCAGCAGTGCCCAGACATATGAGGGGTGGGTGGCTATGACTCCCAGCAGTGCCCAGACATATGAGGGGTGGGTGGCTATGACTCCCAGCAGTACCCAGACATATGAGGGGTGGGTGCCTATCACTCCCAGCAGTGCCCAGACATATGAGGGGTGGGTGCATATCACTCCCAGCAGTGCGCAGACATATGAGGGGTGGGTGCCTATCACTCCCAGTAGTGCCCAGACATGTGAGGGGTGGGTGGCTATGACTCCCAGCAGTGCCCAGACATATGAGGGGTGGGTGCCAATCACTCCCAGCAGTGCCCAGACATATGAGGGGTGGGTGCAGAGGACTCCCAGCAGTGGACAGAGCCATGGGGGTGGGTGCAGAGGACTCCCAGCAGTGGACAGAGATATGGGGGGTGTACATCATTATCAGATGACCACAGCTCCATGGGTCAATGTACGTATCCAAAACTTAGGACAATGATGATAGTGCCATAGCAACACATCACTGACAGCAGAATCCCACTCCCAGGAGGATGGATGTCATTCCCCCACTGCATGACACACCACATGTGGGTGTGAGGACAAATAACACATGCATAACCACCCCTGGCAGATGCAGCACAATACACACACTGAGATCATGCCACAAGACTGTATAGTCATGCCACTGCCTAATAAACTAAGAGAGCCAAAGAGAACACACACTGACACGCACATCCCAGGACTGATAGGAATGTTCAGGTGCTGGCCTAGCCACCAAGATGTTGTCTGTCACGGAAGGAATCGGGTGGAGTTCCCACAGATACAAAGGCCACAATTGTGAGTCAGGTGTTCAAATACCCAGCAGGGCAAGTACCATATGTGTACTAGGCTGGGATTACACACATGCATTGTGCGGAAAAGGGACAATGTCTCTGTGAAGGCATGGCAAAACACTCTATACATAAGTACAGTGAGTACCAAGGATGGCACAGACTATGCAGCCGGACACATTGCTGAGCAGGCATGGCCAGAGTTGAAGGGATCCATCACCAGCCAAGGATATGTAGACACAGGGCAACACAACAATTGTGCAACTCTCTGCAGGGGAGATGCCAGGTGACACAGAGGAAAGAACACTCCTTGGGACAATGTCTCCAAAGATAAAGAGCAGACACAACAAATAATCTTTGCAGAGACCTTGTGATGGCACGCAGATACCAGGTTCCACCCCATGAGCAGCAGAGTACAACATGTCCCTGAAACATAACACATGCCCACAACCCCAACTCCTGTAGCATCAGCAGCAACATCAATACCTGAAATGCAAGACTTTCCAAACGAAAAAGAAAAGGCTTTATTCAGCAGCAAAATAATAATGTGTAAACGAGACTATTCACAAAGGCCAATGGCCAGTCCAGTACATCAGTCCTTGGGGGGGGGGGCACATGGCCCCTAGCTAGCCTGCACATCACAAGACTGTGTCGTCGACTGGGGGGTCATCATGTGGGGAAGGACCAGGCACCGCAGGGACAGGAGGGGAAAGGGTAGGTTTGGTGGGTGCAGGGACGGACGACTCCACTACAGGGGGTGGGGCAGCGCCAAAGGTGGAGGCGCTGCACACTTCTGCCAGTTCTTCAAGCGTCTCCCCTGCACCCGGAGAAACAACAGGCCCCAAGGAGGGGTGGTGGTCGGAGGGATGGGTTGCAGCGCTACTGGGGGAGGTGGTGGACAGGCTGGGGGACTTAACTCCCCTACACGTGGAATGCCTTGACCGTTTCCGCACAGGTGAACTAGTGGGGCTGAGGCCAAACCAGCAAAGTAGGCCTCCTTCTCCAAATCTGAGGCAGGGGAGCCAAGGGGAATGACATCGGAGGGACTGGGGAGTGAGTCATGTGGACGAGGACTGTGGCTGCGTGCCTGCCTGTGTGCCTTAGACCCAGTGGGTGTGCCTGCTTCCCCCTGAGTGTGCGTGTCAGGAGGTGTGCGCTTGCCCTTATGTGGTGGTGTGCTGCTACTGTCTGGTGGGGTGTGCGTGTGTGGATGTCTTGGTGTGACTGGGACAGGCATGGTTGTGGGACTTGTGGATGGGGCAGGGGTAGGGGGGGGACGCAGCGCTGCAGGTGAGTTGCTACTGCCGTCAGTGTTGAGTCCATGGACCTCAGCAACCTCCGTTGGTCAGACGTCGCTGATGACATGCCCTCCATGTACGACACCATCTGTGTCAGCAGTCTGGTGTGGCCATGGAGGACAGTCAGGATCGATGTCTGCCCAACTTGCAACTGCCGCTGAATGTTCACAGACTCTGCAGTAGGGGGGACAGGGGTAGGGGGTGCGGTGCCTGGCACTAAGGAGACATGTGGGCGCCTAGCACGGACAAAAGAGACCCGAGCAAGTGGGAGGGCAGTGATGGAAATGGAGGGGGTGGCGAGAGATGTACTGCTGCTTTCAGCTGTGGGAGCAGCCTCTGCCCCCTCTGGGAGCTCAGCCTCAGACCCATCTGCCTCGTAGTCTGTGTTGGTACTGGGCAGGTCCTCCGCCTCACTCCCCTTGCCCTCCGTGCCACTGGATTCAACCGACTCCTCAGCATTGGTGGCACCACAGCTCGATCCCTCCTCGACGTCCGTGCCGGTGTCTCCCTCGGTGTCCTCAGATGATGCTGTGGGCAAGGTGAAGAGACAGGAAAAAATCAGTCACCTGTATACATCTGACACATGAGTCCAAACAAAATAGGCAACAGTGCATATCAGGAAAGGCATCATGAGTAACATCTAGGATACTCCCCACATATGTAAGCCCTGCACTCCCCAGTTGGTTGACCCACTATGCCACTTGGATAAAAATAAAATTAGGACACAACAGCAAATAACTTAAAATCACAAGATCATGAGAAGCTAGTGTCTGGGATCAGTTGAGCACAGCGAGACTAAGAAGGCATGCCACCTCTTGTTCACTGTGAAACAAACAGTATTGTTGCAACGAAGGCCAAAGACCACATGCCACTGCAGAAGGTGTCCCCACACTGAGAGACCTGTGAGTACTTTTGATACCCCAAAGCAATACATTGTGACTCCTGGAGATTCACAACCCTTTACATAATGGACATGTCTAGCATCTGTGAATGTGGCACTCTGTGAACACAACACACATGTGTCTGTATAGCAGAAGTCACACAAGGAGGTGCACACCAAACTACATGTACACAGTCATTGTCTGAGCTGCCAGACCCATTCAAATCAGCCACTGTTAGGCAGAAATGGCGTATCAGTAAGTACATATACATGGCACCAGGGTGGTCTGGATGACTTGATACTCGTAAGTTGGTATCAGCAACAACCAAGGACGAACCCAATTGCTAGCACACTGTGGGAAGATGTATATGTATGAACTCCAAACAAGTTGTGTTCAAACTGTGCCTTACTTCAAAATGTGCCAGCGTGTCCCTGGAAAGTGTAAAGGTGGTGTCTTGTGCACTTCCTTGGGAGACATCTGGCATGCATGCACATCATTGTCCTTCACAACAAAACAACAATGTTACGCATATGAAACATTGAGACATGTTGACAGGTGTAGTGAGTGCCAATGGACATTTTCTCTGTGTAACAACTTGAATCATGTCAATCGTCACATGGCTATCCGTCACCTGATCACACAGTTGGCTACACATATGACCTACTGACTGTCATCTGGAGTGGCACACATGTCTACATCCAGGACAATGCATAAGCTAATGGGCCAGCAATTGTGTAGCAAAAAAGCCTAGCTGTACTGTGGGTTCCTCCTCATGGCAAGCCAGAATGTACCCACAGATGTCAGCACACAAAGTCACAACTGTGTAGCATCTGAACCACACACAGGTGGCAAAAATGTACAACCAGGATACATGATTGTCAAAAACTGACACTGGCAATGACGCACGAACATTAAGCACTGGCCAACATCACGGGGGCACTGCACGATGACTGTCTGTACTACGACTCATCACACACAAGTCAGAACTGGCAATGAAACATCAGGGTTGAACATGTATGCCCCTCCCGCACACACCCACCCATACCTGAGTCAATGTGACTGATACCGATCAAGAAGTGACACCTCTTATTCAGGGTTACAATAACTGTGCTTGAAAACTAGTGTCATTAACACGACATCACCTTGTAGGGCTGGCAAAACATATTGGTCTGAAACAAACATCAACAGATTGTTGTGAATAGCCACACAGGCACTGCCCAGTGTGAGTATGCACAAGCAAACTGGTGTATCCCTGTCCAGTGGACAAATGTATCACACATGTGAAAAATACAACCTAGGCCAGGGAACAATGCCACAGAGGCAGAGCAATGATGTACCCACAGTGAATGTGCACAGTGTTGTATGACACACATGAGTAGGAGGGCAGGCTGTGTCAGGGGACTGTAGTGTGCACACTGCTCCATGGTCCTGGAATGAGCTGACTGTCGCAGGAGCAACTGTCTTGGCACTAAGCATATGTCCCACCCATCCACATCATGTCTGAGGCCACAACATTGTTAATGCATGTTGCAAGTCTGTTCATTTGAACCCTCACACTCCTATGTTGAGACTCAGCATCAGTGCCAACAATTAAGCACCCCAAAATGACCAAACAGGACAGGGCACAGGCAGACCACCCCCACACATGATGCTGAAAGCAGTGTGCACCTTGATAAACTGGCAGCCTAGATGACCATGTGCAATAGTGAAGGCACACAGACCAGGTAACACATGTCAAGGAGGGGAAGGGAGGAAGAACAGCACAGGTTGACTTTGGGGAACTGGATATGCACTGCACATATATAGCCTGGCAGTGTATCCAGGCGACTGAGCAGATCAAAAAGCTGGTGACACACAACAAACACACATGTACCTACCCCCTTCCTGCTGCTGTAACTCCCGTATCCGCCTATCCAGGTCAGGGAAGACCACCGCCAAGACACGCCGCATCTGGTGGGTCAGGTGCCGGCGCCCGCCATGCTTGCGAGGCTCCTCCTCCTTCAGCATGACCCGGGCGATCCTCCGGGTCCAGCACCGGATGTCCTGCCATCTCTTCCTCACTTGTGGCAGGCGCCGCCTGCGACCCTCCAACGATTGCACGGCCTTGACGGCATCCTTCCAGATCTTCCCCTTGTGGTAGGTGGATACCTGTGTGGATGATAAAGTGGGACAACATCACTACACCTGCACGATGTCACAGAGACACACATTTGAACATCTTTGATCTGTTGAACAGGGCATAGTATGCTGGCAAGTAATAGCACCTTAGTCATAGGGACTTTTTCCACTGTGGGCGCACCAATGCACAACATGGCATAGTAAGTGCACAGGTGGCATGAGGGATGCGAAACAATCCCTGATCATGGCACACACTGTGCATCCCAATCAACAGAAGGCTGATGGACAGCACCGAAAATCAGTCACATGCCCCAGGCCACTGACAAAACCTCAGCAGAGTACACAGACACACACAGGCACACTTCAATCACCTGCCATTGCCAACTGCGGATGCACACTTCACTCTGCACATGTGCCACTTGCCAGGGGGGGTCACAGGTGTGGGGCTACCTCAGCAAGTCAGACACACAGCTAGGGGTGGGCGGAATTTGCGGAATTAACCTTCGCAAATTATCGCGAGAATGTTTAAAATTATCGCAAACAAGCAGAAATATCGCGAAGATGCGGAAGTTTTTTTCCGGCATGTTCGCGAGATTTTCTGCATGGTTGCGGGTCGCCAACTTACCCATGTGGTTGCTTGCGGGCGCGGCCATCTTGTTTTGAGTTGTTCTCGCGGTGCATGATCGCGAGAAGAAAGACGTGATCGCGCGACGCATGACGTCACTGCGGGCGCGAACTGTCGCGAGACAGCGCAAATGGCTAAAAACAATACAACATCTCATGGAGAACGCGACCGGATCAAGAAAACTTGTCGGCGAACGCAGGGATTCAGGTAAGGCGATCGCGCGCGCGCGAGAATGTATTATTTTACAGCGCGAGCAAGAAACAAATTATCGCCAAGCTGCGGAAACCGGAATTTTTGACATTTTCGCGCTCTCCGCGGAACGCAAAAATGTCAAATTATCGCAATTTCCGCGAACGAAACGAAATTTTTGCCCAGGCCTACATACAGCACGGCTTACTTCACACATCATATGGATTGAGCAGTTGCCTCCTCCATGCAGCGGTGGTGCACCACTCCACATGGACACTCACCCACATGACAAGGAACATTCACACACATCAATGTCCAGGGGGCGTACACATCATTTGGACACTCACCACTATCACCACAGCTCCACTCAACTCTCACACACATCTGTGGGTGCAGTCACCTGTCAGACCGGGGTGACCACTGAATCACCGAAGGACAATAGAACAAGAATGCCCAAGAGGATTAGGCTGGCGGAATGTGCCATGCACTATGCAGTGAATGTCACAGTAAGCACAATGCAAGTGAGGAGTACACACATGAACTACATCAAGCCCTGCATGAGAGACACAAGCCCCCCTTCCTCCCTGGGACCCACTCCAACCAACATTGCATGTCTGCCACAGCTGGCCACAATGCCAGAAGTGACAGACACATGAAAGGTGCACAGGCAAAGGTAGTGGAGTCAGCACTCACCTGCTCCCCTGGTCGACGATACAGCATGGGGTACTGTAGGAGGATCACATCCAGCAGGGCCTCGTTCTCCTCCTGGGTGAAAGGCTGGGCCCTCTCCACAGTCCTTGACATGGTGCCAGAGGGAGACAATACAGCAGCAGTGGTATCGACTGACATGTTGTGCAGGCAAGTGCCCTCTCATGGGTTCTGGCTGCCTTATATCTGCCTTGCTGGCCTATTTCATTTACAGGAGGACAGAGTGATTGGTCAGACTCTTTTGCATCCTATGTTTCCTCCAATCCCTTTAAACAGACACCAGTGACAGCCTTTGCATCTTTCGACTTTGCAGCATGATGTCAAGTCAACAACCACTTTGCAACATTGTTATATGTGGCCAACTGATTTTTCCACACCACATGATGTTCAATTTTGAACGTGAAACTCGGTATCCATGACAACCTGCATGCATTTAGGCCCTAATACTTGTCCCTCATGTGTCCCCATTGTAATTCTTAACTCCCCACACAGGTACGGCGCATTTCACACGTACCCCTAGGGCACCATCACTACAGTGATACGGCCCGTACATGCGTGAGTACGGCCCGTATCACTATAGTTGGGGGTACCGTAGGTCCTAGTGATAGGCACGTACTCACGCGTGTATGGCCCGTACACGCGTGAGTACGGCCCGTATCACTATAGTTGGGGGTACCGTAGGTCCTAGTGATAGGCACGTACTCACGCGTGTACGGCCCGTACACGCATGAGTACGGGCCCTACACACGCCCTCAGAGCGTCTGTACTGCCTTTCACAGCTTACACTGGTGATAGGAGGCGCACACGAAAGGAATGGAGGCATCAGACTCGCACAAGGCTGTACATCAAGTCATTGTCAGTGCAGTCCTTCATGTGCAGGGCCTAGGTGTGTCAGGCAGTGATGTGGCACATGTCTCCTCATGTTGTGGCACAATAGATGTGTGATGAGCTGTTTACACATGTCATGTGTGATGGGGCACTACGTGGCACACTTGCCATTCACACTTTGCACATGTGTGCATGTAGGACACACATGTCAAGCACTGCATCACTGGTATGGCACAGTCAGCAACACCCACAACTGTCCCCTGATGCCAGGTACATGGATAATTACACCTCACATGTGACTCCCAGCATGCCACGATGTGACTATGTCAAGTGTGTGTCATGTGTTCCCATGAGCTTTCCGTTGGTGTTCCGTCAAATCCATCTGCTGTTGCAGCATCCAACATGTGTCTGTGTGCATATGTGCATGACACACATATACGCACACCATGCCACATGTGGACTCACACCTTACATGTGTCATGATGGTTCGAAGATGACTCCCTGACATGAGGCAATATCTGCATTCTCTCAATGTCTGTGTCATCAGTTTTTGACATGTACCCCTTCATGGTAATGTGTGTTGTCTGTCCTTTTCAAGATTACATGTGACCTGTGCGTCTAGACTCCCGCCAGCAGTCTGTATGAGATGACATCCTTCAAATGCTGATATGTGGATGTCTGTCACTCCTGTAATGCGTCTGGCTTTTCACTTACACTGGCCCACAGCTAGTTACATGGCATGTCGTGTTGACCTTGAGCACCCACGTGTGTAGCTGACTCTTGGTAGGAGTATCACCTGTCTGCCATACGTGGCCTGGATGCATTGCACAGAACAGACTCTGTATGTAGCATATGTGTATTTGCTGTTGGGCATGTGCTCTGTTCATTGACATTTGGTAGTGATTTACTCAATCTTCATTATTCCTTCCAAATTTCTGCAGGGCACCGCCTCTCCCCCGATCAATGCCAGACTTCGCTGCCATGAGGGAACGTGACTGTATACGCCGCTACCGCTTCTCACAACTGTTGATTGACAACTTGACCGCAATGCTGGCACCACACCTCCAACCGCTACACAGGTATCCTACTGCACTGACACCCAAGAAGAAGGTGATGGCAGCCCTACATTTCTTTGCCACGGGTATGTTTCAATTGACCATAGCTGATGTAGGTGGCATGTCCCAGACCATGTTCAGCCGTGTCCTGCATGATGTGTTAGAGGCCATGTTGTTACACCTGGATGAATTTATACATTTTCCAACTAGTGAGCAGTTGACAGGTGTCAAGGGTGAGTTCTATGCCCTGGGATGGATGCCCCATGTCATTGGGGCCATTGATGGGACACATGTGGCTTTGGCACCACCACAGGCACAGGAGGTAGCCTTTCGGAACCGCAAGCATTACCACTCCATCAATGCCCTTGTGGTATGTCTTGCTAACATGCTGATATCTCATGTCTGTGCCCCTTTTCCAGGATCAGCACACGATGCCTACATCATGAGTAAGCCTGGGCGAAGACCTACGCTACGCTCGCGTAGTTTGCGAAGTTCGCGCTACTTCGCACTACGCGAACTGCACGTAGCACAGTGCGAACACGCGTAGCGTAGTGTTGCGTAATGCTGCGGTCATTTTTTGCTTGCTCGCGGTCCTCAACGTCAAGTTGGCGACCACGAGCAAGCAAAATGACATCCCGGCGAGACTTTTTCCTTGTTCGCGATCAGCAACATCAAGTTGGAGATCGCGAGCATGGAAAATAAACCTCCCGGCGAGATTCCCAACGCGAGGAGGTCAGGTTTCTCATTGCGAGGGGTCGCGTATGCTCGCGACCGCTCGCGATGAGAAACTACCAGTTCGCGTTGAGAAAGCTGCAGCTCGAGTAAAAATCTACTCGAGCAGCAGAAAACTACAGCTCGCACTGTGCAAGATGCCATTTTCAATGATTGCACAGTGCCGGTTGCTTGTCCGCACTGTGCAATCATTGAAAACAACATCTTGCACAGTGCGAACATGTTACTACGCAGTTCGCGAAGTGCTACGCGAAGCTCGCGTAGTGCGAACTTCACTTTGCGTAGCTTCGCGAAGTGCTACTTCGCGAACTACGCCCACCCTTAATCATGAGGCGTAGCAGGGTGCCTAAAATGATGCTGTAGCTGCGCAACGAACGTGCATGTCTTGTTGGTGGGTATACTCTGTTAGTCCAGTGTTTTGCGATATCTCAATATCTTACTGCTTCTCCAGACCCACTTCTGCCCATGATGTTTCCATGTAGGGGACTCTGGCTATCCCAACATGCCATGGCTGATGACGCCTCTCCGCAACCCCAGAACTGCCGCAGAACACCGGTACAACGACACCCATGGGCAGACGAGGCACGTTATTAGGAGGACGTTTGGCCTCCTGAAGAGCAGATTCCGGTGCCTCCACAAGACTGGCGGTGCCCTCCCATATGCCCCGGTGAAGGTCTGCAAAATCTTCCTTGTGTGCTGCATGCTGCACAACATGGCAGTGGAGAAAGCCGTGCCACTCATCCTGGATCCCGATGAGCAGGATCATCCACCCGTAAAGGATGAAGGGCTTGGGCATGGGGCAAGTGAGGATGAGGAGGAGGATGAGGATGAAGACATCCGGAGTCAGCTTATCCGCAACTTCTTCTCATGATGGTGAGTCCCTGTGTCTGAGTGTGCACGCTTAGAGCCTTGTGTGGCATGTGTTGCAATGTGTGTGTCGAGCTGACTGTGTGCTGAGTGACTTGGAGGTGTGTTCTGATGTGTCATTCAAGTGATGATGTCAATCCACACATTTTTGCGGGAACACAAAAATCATTAATAGCATGGTGACAACATCATTCCTGTAGAGTACATGTACATGTCTGCGGATTACTAGCTCTTAGCTGACTTGTTGTGTGTCTGTCCACCCCAGGTTCCTGCGGCTGTCGTCTGATCATTTCATCATTGCCGTCCTGCTATTCCTCATGAGTATTGCAACGTGTGCTGGATCAGAGTGACATGCACAGACATGGTGAACATTCATTTGGGGTCCTGAGTGCAGCAAGGCGTTTTGTGGGTGGTACGTGTTTGTGATTTGTGGGGACTGCTCCTGTGCATGTTGTGTTACCATGCATACATGTCGACTCATCATGGGCCACATGACGTGTTGCATGGCTCCCATGAATTGATAGTCACCCTTCCTGACAGTCATCTGTCATGGATTGTGGATTCTGATGAAGGCATCAATGTGTGTATAACTTCCCTCAGGAACATACGGGATGCTAATGGTGTGGGACATCCCCATGACAGCCTCAATGGGGAATTGCACACTCTCCGTGTGAAGCAAGGGGTGTTAGGCTCAACCCCTTCACCTTTGTGCTAGCTCTGTAGGATTTACCACATCTGTGTGTTGAAGGGGGTGTCCAGTGTAGGTCACACATGTTCAGCCAAATGACCTGTGAGTCTGTTCCAATGGTTGCATTTCCATTAGTGTGAGGCTGAGTAATAAAGGTGTTCGTAACACTCCAAGGTGCCTCATCTCTGTCAATGCAGGTCTCTTGCCACTTAGCATGCGGGATATCTGGCATACTTGTTGTAGATAATGCATAGGAGTCCATGTGTAGTTTAGCAACATGCATGCTGTTGCTCATAGATTAGGCTCCCGATTGGGCATGTAGTACATGGTCGTGTATGTTTTTTTGCTAGGTCGACCACACAATGGGCCATCAACAGTTGCTGAGGGTGTGTCTCCTGTGCGCAGGTCGGCCTTCAGTTTCCTGATCCGGTGTAATGGCTCTTTGGTGATTGTGCATGCATTGAAGCTGGGTGTGCCATGTGACACTGGACACTCCTTACTTTACACCCACTCCTTTTGCAGTTCTCCTTCTGACATCCTAGTCTTTGTGTGCGAAATGTGGCATATTGAAGGGAGATGGTGCCTGCTGCTGCGGGCCCTGCACAAGCACCCAGTGGTCACACACACAAGATGGTGTGCATCATGTTTGGCTGGCTCACATATGCCATGCTAGTCCACATCATCTGTACCTCTTGCTGCAACGCCCTCTGCATTATGCACTTGATCCACAGATGGATCCACTCCAAGTAAAGACAGACCATCCCCCAGGTCCATGGCAACATCCATGTCAAATACTGCCCTGCCCTCTACGGAGCAAGTACATCCAAACTACCAGGAAACTGGTCCACTTCCAGGGGGCATCTGCACACCTCAGCTTCAACGTCCTGTGCCCCAGCCACCTCACCGTCCAGCATAGATAGCTGCAATGGATCACTGTCCGCTGCAGGATGACCTCCACACTCTCCACCCACACTCAGGAGGCAGTCCACAAACCCGACCCCACACCAACCTTGTACGTCTGTCATCCTAGATCCCGTTGGGCCATCTCCGTGCATCCAACCTTGCCCTGGCCACCGTTCTTCACATCCACCGTACTCCAGCATACAGGACATTGTTCTCCCACCTGGCCACACATACCTGGGACTCCCTCCCCGGGTACCTCCACATGAGCCATGACCCCTACGCCTTGATGATAATCTCCCAAATAGGTCTCTCCGCACAGTTTAGCAAGCACCCCCTCAGCAGCCAGAAGCCATCACAGGTGAATGTTGTGCTCCATGCCTACATTGTATGATTCCTTGTGACCCATGTGTGTCCCTTACCAGACTCTGATCTCAGGGTATGGATGGCTGGAGTTAGTTCAACACTCAGGCATATTTAGACATTTCCACACACATATGTCGTTCAATAATGCCAAATGACAGCAACATCTCATGTGCAGAAAAATAAGATTTTATTTTTGTTGGGGTGAGTCTTTTGGTAGATGTGCTAAGGTGCACTACCGGGGGAATAGAATCCAAAGTTCACAGGGGGAGATGGCATCCTTGTCAGTTGGAGTCATCAGAGTCCAGAACACAGTGTTGGTCATCATTGGTCAGACTGTGACCAGCAAGTCCATATGGCAGAGAATGTCATTGGGTGAGGTGCTGCTGTTGCGCCAGAGGGCCAGGTGCCAGGCCAGGTGACCTGGGAGATGGGGATGGTCCGCTGACGCTCACGGTCTTTTACGTGGACGACCCACCTTCCTCCGGGGACCCTCAGATGCAGGCCTTGACGATGTTAGAGACGCTCCGTCAGACGAATCCTTCTCCTCCTCGTGCCTCCCTGTGTCTGGTGCTGGTCTACGCCTGGTGGTACAGTGAGGGTTTGCCAGGCTTTGGGCGATCTGACGGAGTGATTGGCTCACGTCCCTGTGCACCGCCAGGAGCTCAGACAGTCTTGCCTCCATCCGTCCTTGGTGTTGTTGATGACTGGCATGATGCTTGACCTGCAGGTTCTTAATCTCATCGAGGGTCCCCTGCATCCCGGAAAGTCTGTACACGACCTGGTCGATGTCTCTAGTGTCACGCCGGTATGAGTCCAGAATGTTGCGTATGTGTGACATACCGGTGTCCTGAGCTGGCTAGTCAGGTTCGCGCCTCCGCCTGCCTCCACTCCCACCACCCCTGCCCACTTGAGCCTGGCCTGCCCTTGTGGGCACATCGGGTCTACGGGACCCCTGAGGGATGGCATTTGCAGGGTTGCCTGCCTCCTCCTGGGTGCCCGGAGAACCTTGTCCCTCCTGGTCAGACTGGCTCTGTTGTTCAGTGCGAGCAGGGCTCCTGGGTGTGTCCTGGGATGTGGCAGGAATGGGGGTGGTGGTTGGCACAGATGGACCTGACGCAAGTGCTGCAGGTGCTTGGGCACCAGAGGGGCCAGGTTGGTCGGGGTCATCCACGGAGTGGTGAGAGTCGTCGCTGCCGGTGGGATCGTCTTCACACGGAGCCTGGGACAGTGATTCTTTCCCCCCAGTGTTGGGGGGAGATCGACGACGTTGCCCTGTGTGTGAGAGAGAGACATTGTCAATGGTGTGTCCTGCCACATCTATGTTTCATACATATTCAAGTTGACACAGTTCCTCCAGGTAGTTGGTTGTCCCTAGCATTCCTCTCAATGTCCACTTGGGTATGGGTATGTTGTGGGGGACATATTGGGATGTTCTCCTGAGTGTTTGACCTGTAGATTGGTGGCTCTGATGCTTATTTGGCTCTGGATTGGTGTAGTTGTGTCACATGTCCATTGTGGGAGTGTGTAAATCTGTTGCCTGCCCCGGGGTTGTGTGCTTGTGTTAGGGGGGGAGGGGTGACCGGGCGTGCTGTCGTGTGGAGTGTGAGCAGGGCCCAGTGTCAGCTACCTTGTCAGTAGTTTGCCAGTCCCTGTGCATTGTGCATGTGTATGTACATATGCCATATGGGCTGAGGGCATTGTTGTCTGCGTCTCACTTACACAATGTGTTGTGTGGGGCCCACCCTCCCAGCCTCCCGGACATCCAGTCTTGTGTTTGTGGTTGTTGTAGCCTTGGACATGGCCTTGCCTTTATTTGTGAAGGGTGCATGGAGACGCTAGTGGCATGAGCATGGTTTGTGAGTGTGGTTGTGTGCGGTGAGTGCTTGGGGGAAGTTGCGTGCATTTCGTATATATGTTGTGTGGACCCCATTGCCCCCATGTTACGTAAGTTGTTTGTGTACTCACCAGGCTCTGCGACTCCTTCCACTCCGTGTACTCCCACCGGCGGTAGCAGGGCCATCACCTTCTCCTCCCAGGGATGGTAGTGTACGGGTCTGCGGGGCGGCCCACCTCCAGTGATGTTAGTCTGGGCATATTCTTCATTCATTTTCCTCTTGACCGCCCAGCGCAGATCGTACCACCTGGCTTGGCAATCATGCCTGGTCCTTCGGACAGGCGCAACAGCATTCACCTTGTCGACAATACAGATTTTGCAGATATGCTGGTCTGTCTGACCAATGTTCCAAACAGCTGTGGCTCGACTCTGATGCCTTCGTTGACAAGGAGCTCCAGCTCCGCCATAGTGAACTTTGGATTCTTGTCTGTGGGCATGGTGTGGGGTGTGGGTGTGGGTGTGGATGGTTGTGGGTGTGTGGGTGTGTATGTGAGTGTGTGTGTGTGTGAATGTGAAGAGGGGGATGTTTCTGGTGGAGGTTGTGTGAAGGTGTGTGAGTGAAGGTGTAGTGAAGGTATGAGTAATGTGGAGTTGTTTGTGTGTGAGGTCTGGCAGCAGTGGGTCTGTTGCAAAGGCTCATGGGTTGTGTGTGTGGGCCCTTTTTATTGGTCCATTTTTGGGTGTGGCTGTGTTTGAATTTTGGTGGGTGTGTTATAAGAGGTGGTTGTGATTTGGGTCCTCTGTTTGGCTGTTTGGCTGTTTGGCTGTGCCAGGTCAGTCATTGAGATGTATGTTGTAGTGTGGATGTGTTTGGTGGTGTTGTGCGAGTCGAATTGACCCTCCTTGTGCTGTTTCACAGTGTCCTGGTTCTGTATGAGTCTTTTTCGCGTAGGTGCGATCCGTACATACGCGATGCTGGGTGTGGGTGCTGGGGTACGGTGTTGGAGTGCGGCGCGTACATGCGGTGGGGGTATGGTGCGTACATGGGCGGACCTGGGGTACGGCGCGTGCATGCGGAGGTACTGCGTGTACGGGGGGGACAGCGCATACATGGGGGGTGCGGTGCGTACATGCGGTGGGGGGGCAGGGGGTACGGTGCGTACATGCGGAGCTGGGGTAGGTGCGTACATGCGGTGGGGGCAGGGGGGAAGATGTGTACATGCGGTGGGGGGGCAGGGGTTCAGTGCGTACATGCGGTGCTGGTGTACGGTCCGTACATGCAGTGCTGGGGTACGGTGCGTACATGCGGTGCTGGGGTATGGTGTGTACATGCGGTGAGGGGCAGGGGGTACGGTGCGTACATGCAGTGGGGGGCAGGGGGTTCGGTGCGTACATGCGGTGCTGGGGTACGGTGCGTACATGCAGTGCTGGGGTACGGTGCGTACATGCAGTGAGGGGCAGGGGGTACGGTGCATACATGCCGTGGGGGGGCAGGGGGTTCGGTGCGTACATGCGGTGCTGGGGTACGGTGCGTACATGCGGTGCTGGGGCACGGTGCGTACATGCGGTGAGGGGCAGTGGGTACGGTGCATACATGCGGTGGGGGGGCAGGGGGTATGGTGCGTACATGCGGTGGGGGAGGCAGGGGGTAAGGTGAGTACAGGCGGTGCTCGGGTCCGGTGCGTACATGCGGTGGGGGGCAGGGGGTACGGTGCGTACATGCGGCGGTGATGCGCGTACAGGGGGGGACGGTACATACAGTTGCGGGGCTGGGGTACAGTGCGGACAGGGTGGTGTACGGTGCTGACAGAATTGGGGGTGGGGGCTGTATGGCTCGTACACGGGCATAGGTTTACCCGTGTACATGTGTGCCACTGCATTAGCTCCGTACGGGCCTTTTTCCGTGCGATTGTGGATTCGGACGGACGGTCGGGATCGTACTTGCGCATTCGGACTTGTGTTTTACGATTTGCACGTACAAATGTCTGGCTTACTCTCGTACACTTTTCCAGACGATATTCGGACGTAAAAAACTTTCCGGCGCACTATCGTAGACTTTTCCCGACGTTAATCGTAGATATTTTTCGCGTACGGATCGTACTTGCCCATTTGTACGGTACTTGTACGACTCGTACGTAAAAAACATACGGATACGAGTCGTACGGTATTTTTTTTTACCGGATCAGAATCAGCACCTGTGTGCATAAGAAAATCTGGTGTGTGATTCAGATACTTCATAATCTACAAATCAATTTGAAAGGTGAGTTATTAATTTGTGAGGTGTTGTATGTCGTGGCTTTGTTTTTAATCAGACTACTGAGTCTCTGCTGCTAAAGTCCAGGGAATAGTATTGCTTGTCTAGAATCACACTGTGAGTCTGTGCCCACTTGTGCATCCATTGTGACAGATGCATGTGGTTACCTAATCTCTTTGCTGACACATAACCTCTAACTAACTACTATGTCAAGTAGTACCTATGCAATCTAGGAATCCTCATGTCTATCCCATGCATTTATTCAATTACCCAACCAGCACTATCTATGTATGCTATCAGTCTGCCAAAACCTAAGCACTTATAAATTCAGCATGTATTTTATTTACAACAGTGAAATTAAACAGAAGGATTAAAACTAACTATTAAAACACACAATGGGCTGAATTTGCACACTGGTGAAGAAGGGGGGGACTGAAGTGACATGTGTGCAAACACACTCTGTGGGCGTTTTAAGTTAGGGGATAAAGTCCCCTTCAATCCTGAGGTTCCCTGGGGGGCAACTAACCACTAGGTATGTCCAGTACTGAAATTATTCTAGTTATTTCTTATATACTTAAGGTTTGGCCTAGCCACTAACCCTAGTACGAGTGAATTTCTTTATATGCTATGCATGCAGACCTGCAACAAGCTACAAAGTATTAATACACTCTTCAAAATAACCAGTTAATACCTATGTAGTGTTGGAATCCCTCTGTCATAGGATCCCATGTGACCTTAAAAAAAAAGATTTGATTGGTTCATAACATTTCCCATTGTACCTATTGAACCAGCAATATGTTCTTATTCTATCAGTCTGCCAATACCTAAGCACTTATGGCGCAGATTTATAAGCACCCTGTACCAACAATATGTCACTTTTTGTAACATACATGGCGCCAGACACTCCTTCATATTTACAAGGAGAGCAAAAGGCACCCAGCGTAGCTTTTCTTCTACTTGTAAATATGACCTCCTCATGCACTGCACTTTGCATTGAAAGGGCGTTTCATAGGTGTTGCTGTAGATGTTCCTACGCAACACTCATAGAACAAGACACATCTCCAGATTTATCATAAATCATAAATCTGGAGATGAGTGTGAATGCTGCACCATCCTCCAGTTGGTGTAGCAAGGCACAACAAGGAGAATAGTTTTCATTTCTCCTCATTTTTTCTCTTTCAATGTATGCTACATTGCACAGGAAAATGCCTTTACTGATTGCACAAAAACAATCTCCCCATGACACAGACATGCTTGCACCATGGTGCAAGGATGCCTGTGTCGCTGTATGTCTGCAGTTTGTGCAGCAGTGCAGAGGGAAGCATAGAGTTGCAACATATTTATGTACAAATGTCGCATTCCTGTGCTTCGGAAGTACCACAGCACAGTGCAGCTAAAAAGCTTACACTGTCACGCTGCAGCACTTCCTTATAGTTCTGTAAATATACATTCACCATACACCACTAATACATTCTTTCAGTTAATTATGCTCTACACATACATTCAACCAAACTTTCACACATTATCATACAAATATAGTTCTTTTTTTACCAGAGAAGTTAGTTCTGAAAATAACTTTTTTTCTTTTATAATTTTTTTGTATTTTTCTGAACAATTTTGTAATTTTTTGCGTGTTTTTAAAAAAAAAAGAATGAAAACAAACAGGAAACTTCAGGAACTTTGTGGCATTCCAAAAAAAAAAGCAAACAAAAAAACTAGCAATGATATTTCCGTTGCGCAGCACAAACTGCTTTGATAAACTGCCCCCCAAAAGAAATAAGTTTGTTGCAATTCACGCACTGCTGTTTAATTAGAGCAAATTCAGGGCGTATGTTGGGTGATGATGCAGCTGTTGATGCTCCAGAAGTACTAGGTACTGCAGATGGAGGGTTCATTTTTGCTCTTCTACACTCCTCCCGAGCCAGATTTACCGGATGTATGGTCTTTAGGTGTTTGTACATGGAAGCAGTACCACAAGAATATTTCTTTTCGGCACTACCTCACTGACAAATCCGGCAGGTGACCTTAGTGGCATTTACTTTCTTCTGCCCTTCTGGAAAACTGAAGAATTTCAATACCACCGACTCTGGCCTTTGAGGACATGGAGTTTCTGGCAAAAATTCTTCTTCAGAAGAATGTTCCTCTTCCACTTGCTGCTGTCCTTAAGCCATGTTCTTTTTTTTTAAAAAAAAACACCAAAATAAAAATGGGGAAATTAGGGTTCTTCAATGCACAGAGATGACTCTCCAAAGATGCTCAAAGAAGAATAATTGAAATGGGTGGAGTCCTTCAATAGCTACATTGGGAAATGTTATGAACCAATCAAACCCTTTTTTTTAAGGTCACATGAGAGTCGCGCACCCTGCACTCACGAAGAACGCACCAGACGCGACTTCGCAAAAATATATTTAAAAGTAATATAACTTTATTACAAATAGAAATATATTATTTTTATGAATACCTTAGATAATCTCTAGCCCTAATATGTATATTAGAGACACATATATATCATTTTAGAGCATAACAGTTTTTGCGGGAGTCGTGCACACAGCGTGCACCACATATGACGTCACGCGGGGCCCGCCATAGTGCAAGCGTTAAGTACAGTAATGCGCATGTGTCGCAAATTAGCGGGAGCAGGAGTCGTGCATCAGTCGCATACCTATCGCGCACAACACGTAATATTATGCGTATATCATTTAACTGGAAAACACGCACCAGTTGCACACCATACGTGGATCCTTCACAACTTTTCCAATATGGCGGCTGTAATACGCACACCCATCGCGTTAGGTACGCATAGGGTGCGCGACTCCAAAATGTCTTTTTAAAAAAAAAAGAAAATAATATAAATATATTTTAAAAAATTAAAAAAGAAATTACAGTATATTTCATTTTGAATTTTTTTTACAAAAATTTTTAAACAATTTTCAGAAAAGTATATAATATTATAGAAAATATATTAACAAATTAACAGTTTACAAAAATCTTTAAATTGTGTTAAAAAAACATAGGTATAACTACTTTTATAATTAAAAATTTGAATTTAAAAACCTTTGAAATTCACTGAAAAAACCATAGGTTTCAGACACGTTATAGTTAGGAATTAGCATTTAAAAAAACCTTAGAAATTCACTGAAAAAACCATAGGTTTCAGACACGTTATAGTTAGGAATTAGCATTTAAAAAACCTGAGAAATTCACTGAAAAAACCATAGGTTTCAGGGGTGCTATAGTCATCAGTGATGTCATCAGTGATGTCATTTGAGATGTCATCAGTGATGTCATCAGTGATGTCACTGACCATGTCATGAATGATGTTATATGTGACATCATCAGCAGTGCATTGCGGGCGCGCGAGTTATAGTTAGGAGAACTAACTATAACGGAGGAATTTCTATGGTTTTGTACTAGTGAAATGTCCAGCTAACTATAACACCCCTGAAACCTATGTTTTTTTCAGTGAATTTCGAAGGTTTTTTAAATGCTAATTCCTAACTATAACGTGTCTGAAACCTATGGTTTTTTCAGTGAATATCTATATATATGCCCTGAGATGTCTAGAAACACGCTATATCATTGATCTTGATACTATGCAGCCGAATGGCTTGAATATATCAGAAGACTTATATACTTGCTTATAAGTATGTGTTAACCCATGATAACCTACTTTCTGATTAACTCACACTGACATATCATGTGATAGACTGACCTTAAAGTAGTAATACCGTTAGTACTTATTTTCTTATTAACTTCATAGCTGCTTGACATATAGTCCATGAAAGATAAACTAAAAGCTCACACACTTTATAATCTTTTCTATCAGAATTGCAATATGGTATTTGGAGTTTTAATTACAGATGAAAACTTTAAAAAAATCTTTTTTACACATTCTTTACACATTTTTTACACAT
The DNA here is from genome assembly GCF_964204655.1 of Triturus cristatus. Lineage (NCBI taxonomy): Eukaryota > Metazoa > Chordata > Amphibia > Caudata > Salamandridae > Triturus > Triturus cristatus. The sequence continues at coordinate 626,448,289 of NC_140580.1, read as the reverse complement.
TTTTTCCTATTTGGACAAACCAACTTTTATAATATAATATTTTATTGTAATATGTCTTTTAACTAATATATTAGTATATAAATGGAGGTTTTCATAATAAAGCCCTTTTAAGGTAACAATCTAATGAATTTTTATATGACTAAATATTTTTAGATATTTAATAAATTAATCATATTTAATTTAGTTCAATATTTATTGATTGATTGTCTAAATTGGAAAATTGAAAAATGATATGCGTAACAGAGAATATAGGTGGAAACAAACAGTTGCGATTTTAAACATTAGATATCATATATTCTGGTATGCGTGTCACATTAAGATATGACAACAGCAATATCCATGTAACAAGGGAGAGATCACCATGAAAGTTGTCTTCAATTCGGTATTTGACCGTAACCTAAAAACAAAAATAGAAATGACAATAACCACATGGCAACAATACAATTGCTGTTGATCTAGATATACCATAATAGGCATACAATTGCGCAACCATATACTGATATGTATCGCATAAACTGTATTATACCAACACCTTTCTGGGACTCTATAGATTGATGTTCAAAGGACTTTTTTGAAATAGTCTGACTCAACACAAAAGCACTTGCACTTTAATTCACGGACACTACACTAATTTTATAATTTTATAATCTTGTAATTGTTCGTGCAAACGGACACCAGGCAGTGAGAAATGCACACAATGATGTCTCAATAACGACAAGCATTCTTTGTTGAAATCGTGGAAACAACATGCTGCCATTAATAGTGCATTGTATTTTGGGAGCTACGTTATTATGCAATTGCTATGATACAATATTTATTTTACCAAAAGTAGGCATGGTTTTAGATCGCAAATACAATTATTTATGTCACTAGTATGATTATTTATATATATATCCTTTTACTTAGTGGCACAATTCCAACAATCATTGTACTTCCAAAGTCTGCCTACCATGTCTATCTGATTGGTGTTACGTGAACACACTCAATTGTTGCACTGTCACTTTAAAAATGAAGAATCTCTCTGTACCTGTGTCATGTGATCAAGGCTCATCCCAAGCCGAAACGCGTCAGGACCGAGCAGGCAATAAAATTCACTTTTTGGCACTGTTTGGAATTACAATACACACATTACTAACTACATATCTGCCTAAAAACATGTTTGTACACATATTTTTCTTGGATGTTTTTTGAAAAAACTTCATTTGAACCTCGCGTTGACGCCGATATTCGTCATGACTTTGTTAACCGCAAAAATCTTTTTTTTTTCAAGAGGTGTAAAACACAGATATGCACACATTTTACAGTATTTGAGACACTAGGGGTTTATTACAGCACTGTTTAAAGTCATATTTTTGTAGGGAGTTTGCATAAAAATAATCTTATAATCTTCTAGACCGATTCTCCGTTTTTGTAATAATGTCGGGCTTTGTGATGATAAAGGGTAGCCACGATCACCACAAACAAGTCACAAAATGAGAAACTAAAAGCAGACATTCAATAGCCACCACCACAAACAAAACTTATAACTGCAAAATGGATTATAAGCAACACACTAAACACATTAATATTGAAAAGACTCTATAATAGCATGTATGACGCACTTAATATCTCTACAACATAGTGTATGACTCTTTTAGTGGAACCTGTGACTGCATACATCACTGTATCAGTAAGTCTCTCATTCACTTTATAAGTATTTCAGTAGATCTGTGAGACAGTGCATCATTCTATCAATGTCTCTGTAACGAACAGCATGACTGTCTCCGTACATCTATGACTGGGTGAATCAATGTCTCAATGGATCTGTGATTGGTTGCATGAGTCTCTCAGTCTATCTTTCAGTAGGTGCATGAGTGCATTTGTGCATTTAAAACTAAGTATATGTGACAGTGTGTGAGTGGGTATGTGAATGGGTATATAAGTGTCTGGGTGAGTGTGTGAGTGCATACATGAGTCTGTGATAGTAACCTGTGAGTGTGTACAAATATACATTTTTTTAATATTTCCACTGTTACTGCTATAGTCGTAAAGTCCCCGTTATTGTACACGGAGCAGCACCCTGGCATTTGAAGCATTGTCGCAAATATCGTGTGATTACAAAAATCAATTTTGGACACATAACTTTTGTCACTAACACCCCCATATCTCAACCATGTCATCATAGTGCCTTCACTCTAACCTCTTATGTTAGCTTTCGCAGAAATTTTCAGGCCCGGGAACTGTTCGCGATCGATAAAATGGTGGCAGCAACATTCTGTTCAGGCTGAGCCCACCCAATTACACCATTCTGGCTGGCATGCGCATTCACGATATACCGCATAAGTGTTGCAACATATCTGTGACCATCGCAAAACCACCACAAAATATCCACAACCAAAATATCACAATGTTGTTTGGTTTTAATTTATCAAAAACTGCAGAATGGATTTGCATTAAATAACAAAAAGCACAATCTGGGTACCATCTTCTACCTTTCTGCCAAATTTGGTGTAACTCCATCCATCAGTTCGGGCTGTAGGCTACACAACACGTTCCTATGGGAATTAACATTACCAATACACCCTTATTTCACGCCCCTATTTCTGGAGCCCAACTTCACGGATCACCCCCAAACTTTCCATGATGTACAGAACCTACCTTGACACTTTTTTGGGCCAATTTCGAGAAGATTGGTCAAACTACGGCCAAGTTAGAGGCAAGTCAAAAAATGTTTTTCTTATGGAAAATAAGTCCAAATCCGCCATATGTTTGTGCATATTTAGATATGCGGGGCCAAGAGAACTGTGATATTGGATCTCAATATGGAACATTTTAGCATGGCAAAGCATTTTAGGCAAACAAGAATATGGATATAATTGTGCTGGATGTCTATTTACCTATTTCAGGAACAATGAAATGTTGTGCAGATAACTGATCACAAAATGCATTGGGGTTATCATGCCAAGTTCATATAGAACGAGATGTAAAAGATCATGTGACTATTTAATCAGTAACTGCAATATGAATTGTTTGTTTTTCAGTTGACCGTGATCATGGACTGGAGAAGTCTGAAACGCGTTGGGCCGTGATTGGATTCTTAATTGCTGTCAGATTAAAGTTGCTTAAAAGAGAGTGTGTCTCCAGTTCTCTGTGGTGGAGATGTGAAACTGGACATTATGGTAGCCTACCGGGAGACTGCACAACCGCGATATGGGGGGCCAAGAGAACTGTAATATTGTATCTCAATATGGAACTTTTTAGCGTTGCAAAGCATTTTAGCAAACAAGAATATGGATATAATTGCGCTGGATTTCTATTTACCTATTTCAGGAACAATGAAAAGTTGTGCAGACTACTGATCACAGAATGCATTGGAGATACCAGGCAGGTCGCTCCCCTCATCGCCACACAGCCCCCTGTGTGACCGCTTCCCGCTGCTGTGACCTGACTGCCTGTGACCGAGTGCCAGTGCCCTCCTTCTCTTCTGTACCCCGAGTGAGGGCCTGTGTCCGCCTTTTCATTTGTACCTGTGTCATTTTGTTGCCCGGATTTTGCTCCCTTCACCTTTTGCCCTGATTGTGATCCCTTTTTTCTTTCTGTTTCCCGTCTTCGCCGCATCACCCCCTCGCCGCCCGTTTCCCGCCACCGCGTCCCGGTAGCTTCACCCTCTCGCACCCCATTGGCCGCCCCGCTCCCACCCCCCAGCTGCTCCTCCCTCCCTCTTCCACTCATATGGAGACCGCGCAGCGGTAGAGAGAGCGACCTCTGACCCTGTTTACCAGGCAGGTGGCTCCCCTCACCGCCATGCAGCCCCCTGTGTGACCGCTTCCCGCTGCTGTGACCTGACTGCCTGTGACCGAGTGCCAGTGCCCTCCTTCTCTTCTGTACCCCAAGTGAGTGCCTGTGTCCGCCTTTTCATTTGTGCCTGTGTCATTTTGTTGCCCGTATTTTGCTCCCTTCATCTTTTGCCCTGATTGTGATCCCTTTTTTCTTTCTGTTTCCCGTGTTCGCCGCGTCACCCCCTCGCGTCCCGTTTCCCGCCACCGCGTCCCGGTAGCTCCGCCCCCTCGCACCCCATTGGCCACCCCGCTCCCACCTCCCAGCTGCTCCTCCCTCCCTCTTCCACTCATATGGAGGCCGCGCAGCGGTAGAGAGAGCGACCTCTGACCCTGTTTACCTGGCAGGTCGCTCCCCTCACCGCCACACAGCCCCCTGTGTGACCGCTTCCCGCTGCTGTGACCTGACTGCCTGTGACCGAGTGCCAGTGCCCTCCTTCTCTTCTGTACCCCGAGTGAGTGCCTGTGTCCACTTTTCATTTGTACCTGTGTCATTTTGTTGCCCGGATTTTGCTCCCTTCACCTTTTGCCCTGATTGTGATCCCTTTTTTCTTTCTATTTCCCGTGTTCGCCGCGTCACCCCCTCGCCGCCCGTTTACCGCCGCCGCGTCCCAGTAGCTCCGTCCCCTCGCACCCCATTGGCCGCCCCGCTCCCACCTCCCAGCTGCTCCTCCCTCCCTCTTCCACTCATATGGAGGCCGCGCAGCGGCCACGCAGCGGGCGCGCCGCTGGCGCACCGAATGCGCGCCTAAGGCAAGCCCGTCTGCGCCCGTCCCGCCTGGACCGCGCCCAGCGCCAGACCCCCTGGCCCCCGCAGACGCCAGCCCACCCGCCAGACCTACAACGCCGCCACTCTCATCGCACTCAACACTGGCTGGATCCCCGGCTGTTGCCGTGCCGCCCCAAGATGCACCCACGGACCCTTCACCTGGCAATCCTGCAAGTTCTCCTGAATCCGGACCCGTACCGCACCCGCCAAGCCAAGCACCAGCAGCAACCACCTGAAGTGCATCCTGCTCAACACCCGCTCCGTCCACAGACACGCCGTGGAACTCTGGAACCTGCTCAACCCCACATCTCCAGACGTCGCCTTCCTCACGGAAACATGGATGAACGCCTACTCAGTGCCCGACATCGCCATCGCCATCCCGGACGGATACAAGATCACCCGGAGGGACCGCGCCAACCAGACAGGAGGAGGTATCGCCATCGTCCACAAGAACACCATCTGCATCACGACCAACTCCGACGACACCCTCACAGCCGCCGAACATCTTCACTTCCAGATTCACACCGACCCCAAGACCACACTCAGAGGCACCCTCATCTACAGACCCCCAGGACCCCGCACACAATTCAGCAAAGACATCGCAGACTTCATCAGCCCACACGCCCTCCCCTCCGCTGACTACATCCTCCTAGGGGACCTCAACTTCCACCTGGAGAACAACAGCGACAACAACACCACCACCCTGCTGGACAACCTCGCCAACCTCGGACTCAAGCAACTGGTGAACACCCCCACCCACTACGCCGGACACACGCTTGACCCAGTCTTCTCCTCCAGCGAGCACATATCCTTCAGCCACTCCACCGGACCCCACTGGACAGACCACAGCTGCGTCCACTTCAGCTTCAGAAGGACCATAACTCACCACCACCAGCAACAGGTTCCCCGCAGGAGCTGGAACAAGATCACCACCGACCAGCTCTCCACAGTACTGAGCCAGAACCCTCCCGCCAGCTCAACAGACCCCAACCGAGCAGCCAACAACCTCACACAGTGGATCACCAACTGCGCTAACGACCTCGCACCTCTGAAATACCATCCCAACAGGCCCAAAGGCAAGACAGCCCCCTGGTTCAACAACGACCTCAAGAACTCCAAGAAGAACTGCCGCACCCTCGAGAAAGCCTGGCGAAAAAACCCGACTACAGATAACATGAACGCCCTCAAGCACGCCTCCCGCAAACACCACCAGCTCATCCACACCACCAAGAGGACAGCATTCAACGAACGACTAGACAACAACGCACACAACAGCAAGGAACTCTTCAGCATCGTCAAAGAGCTCTCCAACCCCAGCGCCGGAAACAACAACATCACTCCCTCACAAGACCTCTGTGACTCACTCGCCTCGTTCCTTCACCGCAAGATCGCCGACATACACAACAGCTTCGGCACACAGACCACGCACCCAAACACCGAACCGGCACCCCCCACCACCACCCTCCGCGCCTGGACCCCGGTCAGCACCACAGACACCATCCACACGATGAACACCATCCACTCCGGATCACCAACCGACCCATGCCCCCACCACGTCTTCAACAAGACCGACTCCGTCATTGCACCCCAACTCCGAGACATCATCAACTGCTCCTTCAACACCGCCACCTTCCCGGAGAGCTGGAAGCATGCCGAACTCAGCGCCCTCCTGAAGAAACCATCAGCAGACCCCACCGACCTCAAGAACTACTGCCCCATCTCGCTCCTCCCGTTTCCTGCCAAAGTCATCGAGAAGACCGTCAACAGACAGCTCGCCGCCTTCCTTGAGACGAACTGAGCCCTCGACCACTGGCAGTCTGGCTTCCAAGCCAACCACAGCACCGAGACCGCCCTCATCGCAGCCACTGATGACATCCGAGCCCGGCTCGACAACGGGCAAACAGCAGCCCTCATCCTCCTAGACCTCTCCGCAGTGTTCGATACTGTCTGCCACCGCACCCTAGTGCAGCGCCTCAGCAACATCGGTATCCAAGAGAAGGCTTTAGAGTGGATCATCTCATTCCTCGCCGGAAGAACCCAGAGAGTCCGCCTCCCCCCGTTCAGATCCGAGGCCACCGAAGTCATCTGCGGCGTACCAAGGATCATCACTCAGCCCCACCCTCTTCAACGTCTACATAGGCCCCTCGCAGCCATCGCATGCCAACACGACCTCAACATCATCTCCTACGCTGATAACACCCAGCTGATCCTCTCCCTCACCAACGACCCAGCCACCGCCAGAACCAACCTACACGAAGGGATGAAAGACGAAGCCGAGTGGATGATGAACAGCCGCCTGAAACTGAACTCAGACAAGACGGAAGTCCTCATCCTTGGACCATCACCCTCTGCCTGGGACGACTCCTGGTGGCCCCCTGCCCAGGGCAGCGCACCCAAACCAACGGACCATGCATGCGACCTGGGCTTCATCCTGGACTCCTCCCTCTCGATGACCAGACAAGTCAACGCCGTCTCATCATCATGCTTCAACATCCTACGCATGCTCCGAAAGATCTTCCGATGGATCCCCACCGAAACCAGGAAGACGGTCACCCAGGCTCTCGTCACCAGCCGCTTGGACTATGGTAACACCCTCTACACCGGAACCGCAGCCAAACTACAGAAAAGACTCAAACGCATCCAGAACACCTCCGCACAACTCATCCTGGACATCCCCCGTCACAGCCCCTTTCCAGACACCTGAAAGACCTGCACTGGCTCCCCATCAGCTAGAGAATCACGTTCCGACTCCTCACCCACGCACAAAAAGCCCTCCACGACCTGGGCCCCAGGTACCTCAACAACCACCTGACCTTCTACACTCCCACCCGCCAGCTACGATCGTCCAGCCATGCCCTCGCCGCCGTTTCACGCATTCGAAGAGCCACCATGGGAGGAAGATCCTTCTCCTACCTGGCAGCCAAGACATGGAACTCCCTCCCCATCCACCTCCGTCTTACCCAAGACCACCTCTCCTTCAGGAAGCATCTCAAGACCTGGCTGTTCGAGCAGTAGCGGACCCCCCTTCCCCTAGCGCCTTGAGACCCTCCGGGTGAGTAGTGCGCTTTACAAATTTCTTGATTGATTGATTGATTGATATCATTCCAAGTTCACATAGAACGAGATGTAAAAGATCATGTGACTATTTAATCAGTTACTGCAATATGAATTGTTTGTTTTGCCAGCTGCCGGTGATCAAGGACTGGAGAAATCCAAAACGCGTTGGGCCGTGATTGGAATCTTGCTTACTCCCAGATTAAAGCTGATTAAAAGAGAGTGTATCTCCATTTCTCTGTGGTGGAGATGTGAAACTGGATATATATATATTATAGAATTCACAAAGTTACTCTGGCTAGACCATTTCTTAAGGTCGTTTAAAGGGACCTAACTTGTATGTTCTACCACTGTGAGGTCTCTTGCCAAGCTCTTATATTGGCAGGTAAAAACACTATATCAGCCTTATTCTGGTACAAACATACTATCTCAGCTCATACCTTCATTTCTGTGTTTGAGTCCAAGCCACAGTATCATCAGATATTTTAGAAATAGTCACTCACTTCAATATCTGGGTTGGATCTGCATTAGTTGTGGTAGCCCCCGGAAAATAAATTTGATCAAAAAATGTACTTGACCAACTGCCCCTGGTATTCAGAAGAGAAAAGCACCTGAAGCCAAGCTGTAAGCAAGCTGAAAACAATTGGCATAAATATCTTGGTCTCTCCGACAGATCTAACTGATGTATAATTTAAAATTGTGGTATTGGCAAACACATGGCAACTGTTGAGCTCCTGCTAGTGCTTCTCCACAGATGTCTCCAACACAAAATATCTGCATTAACCTCTCAGAATTTTTCTACTGTAATTGAAACCATGTGTTCCTCCTTTTTTAGTAGTCAGATAATTACCTAACCCAGCTGTTGTAGGTGTAAACAAACATACAGGATCCCCCTCTAATTTACAACTATTCAACTCTTGCTTTACTTCAGATATTTTTCTTGCAATTTTTTTACATTTTGCCTATCTTGTTAGTGAACTCTGATGAGTAGAATAGGTTACTACTAGATTTTTTAAACTCTCTTGGCAAAAGGTTACAGTGACTCCTACTTAGAATTAAGGATCATCCAATCCCGTGGTCTTAATCAACTACTCCGCTATATCACTACTTCCTCTGGAAACAAAAGTGACAGAATTGCTTACTAAATCTCAGCTTCCTTTCCTTGAAACACACAAATCTTAGAGTTCCAACAAGATAGCCTACACCAGAGTTATGGTAAAGAATTAATTCTACGTGCCTCCCTGGATGGCTTGCACTGTCCACAAGACACAGTTGGCTCTACAATTGGAATCCTTTTGGATTTATCCACTGTCTTTGACACTATCACCCCATTCTCCTACATAGATTGTAGGAGTGACCGTTTCCATGCATGGATCTTTTAATTCCAGAATTTTTTCAGTTGTTTACATTTTACTCAGCATATCATTCTCTCACTATAGGAGTCAATAAAGGTTTGGCTCCAAAACATACTGTTGGAAGGTGATTTGTTAGTATGTGCAGGTGGGTAACTACAGCTAGTTACAACACCACAATCACATATAAGGTCCAGTAAAGTCTCAATAAATTGGTCCTTGCTCAACCCTTGGTAGCATGACTCATGAGCAGTCAGGCTTAACTTGTGAGACAGGAGCGTAAAGCATTTAAAAACACAAATAGCAGTAAATAAGTAAGACACAACACACAATAGAAATACAAAATTAATTTTTTAAAATGGGTAATGGTTTCTGATTAAAATGACACCAAAACAACAAAAAATCCAATGTGGGGAACCGGAGATATGAATTTTTAAAGATTAAGGTGCCGATTCCGATCCGTGAAAAAAAATTACCGTCCGACTCGTGACCGTATTTTTTTACGTACGAATCGTACAAGTACCGTACAAACTGCGAAGTACGATTCGTATGTGAAAAATACATACGAATTGCGTTGGGAAAAGGGTACGAGAGGGAGCCGGAAATTTTTACGTCCGAATAGCGTGCAAATCGTAAAACAGAAGTCCGAGCGCACAAGTACGATCCGTACTGCCCGTCCGAATACACAACCGCATGTAAAAGGCCCCGTACGGAGCGAACGCTGTAGCCTACATGTACACGGGTTAACTTGTGCCCGAATACGAGTCGTACAGCCCCCCTCCCCTGCACATGTCCGCACCATACCCCCGTATGTCAGCACTGTACCCCCCTCTGCACCGTACCCCAATACCGTAGCACAGCCCCGCACCTGTACGGGCCACACCCCAGACCCGTCTCCCAGCCCCGCACCTGTACGCCCCGTACCCCAGGACCGTACCCCAGCCCCCCACCTGTACGCGCCGTACCCCAGGCCCGTCTCCCAGCCCCGCACCTGTACGCCCCATACCCCAGGACCGTACCCCAGCCCCCCACCTGAACGCGCCGCACATCAGGCCCGTCTCCCAGCCCCGTACCCGTACGCACCGTACCCCAACACCGTAGCCCAGCCCCGTACCTGTACGCACCGTACCCCAACACCGTAGCCCAGCCCCATACCTGTATGCACCGTACCCCAACAACATAGCACTGCCCCGCACCTCTACGCACCGTACCCCAACCACGTAGCCCAGCCCCGTACCTGTACACACCGTACCCCAACACCGAAGCACAGCCCGCACCTGTATGCACCGCACCCCAACACCTTAGCACAGCCCCGTACCTGAACGCACCGTACCCCAACACCCTAGCCCAGCCCCGTACCTGTACGCACCGTACCCCAACACCGTAGCACAGCCCCGCACCTGTACGCACCGTACCCCAACACCGTAGCCCAGCCCCGTACCTGTACACACCGTGCCCCAATACCGTAGCACAGCCCGCACGTGTACACGCCACACCCCAACACCGTAGCACAGACCGCACCTGTACGCGCCGTACCCCAACACCGTACCCCAGCACCCTCACCCAGCATCGCGTATGTACGGACCGTACCTACGCGAAAAAGACTCGTACAGAACCAGGACACTGTAAAACAGCACAAGGAGGGTCAATTCGACTCGCACAATACCACAAAACACGTCAACATGACAAAAGACATCTCTATGACTGACCTGCTACATCCAAACAGGCAAACAGAGGACCAAATCACAACCACCTCTTATAACACACCCTCCACAAATTCAAACACAGCCACACCCACAAATGGACCAATAAAAAGGGCCCACACACACAACCCATGCGCCATTGCAACATACCCACTGCTCACAGACACCACAGACAAACAACTGCACCTTACTCACACCTCAACTACACCTTCACTTACACACCTTCACACAACCTCCTTCACAAACACCCCCTCTTCACCTTCTCACACACACCGTCACATTCACAGCACCCACACACCCACAACCATCCACACCCACACCCCACACCATGCCCACTGACAAGAATCCAAAGTTCACAACGGCGGAGCTGGAGCTCCTTGTCAACGAAGTCATCAGAGTCGAGCCACAGCTGTTTGGAACATTGGTCAGACAGACCAGCATAGCCCAAAAAAACAGCCTGTGGCAGAGGATCATCGATAAGGTGAATGCTGTTGCGCCCATCCGAAGGACCAGGCATGAATGCCAAGCCAGGTGGTACGATCTGCGCAGGGCAGTCAAGAGGAAAATGAACGAGGAATACGCCCAGAGTAACATCACTGGAGGCGGGCTGCCCCGCAGACCTGTACATTACCATCCCTGGGAGGAGAAGGTGATGGCCACGCTTCTGCCAGTGGGAGTACACGGAGTCGAAGGAGTCGCAGAGCCTGGTGAGTGCACAAACAACTCACGTAACATGGGGGGAATGGCATCCACACCCCAACTACAACAAATGCACTCACCTACCCCCAAGCCCTCTCCGCACACAACCACACCCTAAAAACCACGCTCATGCCACTAACGTCTCCATGCCCCATTCACAAATAAAGGAAATGCCATGTCCCAGGCCACACCAACCACAAACCCAAGACTGGATGTCTGAGATGCTGGGAGGGTGGGGCTCACACAACACATTGTGCAACTCAGAACCAGACACCAATGCCCACAGCCCATATGGCCTAGGTACATACCCATGCACCATGCCCAATGCACAGGGACTGGCAAAGTAATGACAAGGTAGCTGACACTTGGCCCTGCTGTAAGCAGCACAAGGCCCTCCTGTGACCACTGTACACTCAAATAACAACTCCACTAGCTCACATACCCAGCACAGGAACTCACACACACTGTCATGCCAGCATGCACCATGAGGGGACAGACACATCACCTGGGAGACCCAATGACAAATCACATTACACACAACAGCAGGCCTCGTCACACCCCCCCCTCACACAAGCACACACCCCCGGGGCAGGCAACGGATTTACCCACTCTCACAATGGACATGTGACACAACAAGACCAATCCATAGTCAAATAAGCATCCCAGCCAAAATCTACTGGCAAACACTCAGGAGCACATACCAATCTGTCCCCCGCAATATACCCATCCCCAAGTGTACATTGAGAGGAATGCTAGGCACATCCAACCACCTGGAGGAACTGTGACTACTTGAATATGTATTAAACATGGATGTGGCATGAAACAGCATTAACATTGTCTCTCTCTTACACACAGGGCAACATCATCGACCTCCCCTCAACAATGGGGGGGAACAATCACAGTCCCAGGCTCAGGGTGAAGATGATCCCACCGGCAGCGACGACTCTCACCACTCCGTGGATGACCCCGACCAACCTGGCCTTCTGGTGCACAAGCCCCTGCAGCACCTGCGTCAGGTACATCTCTGCCAACCCCCACCCCCATTCCTGCCACATCCCAGGAGACACCAAGGAGCCCTGCTCGCACTGAACAACACAGCCAGTCTGACCAGGAGGGACAAGGTTCTCCGGGCACCCAGGAGGAGGCAGACGACCACGCTAATGCCATCCCTCAGGGGTCCCGTAGACCCGATGTGCCCACAACGGCAGGCCAGGCTCGTGTGGGCAGGGGTGGTGGGAGTGGAGGCAGGCGGAGGCGAGAACCTGACCAGCCAGTTGAGGGAACCAGTATGGCACACATGCGCCACGTCCTGGACACATACCGGCGTGACACCAGGGGCATTAGCCAGGTTGTGTTGAGCCTCACAGACTTCAAGGGGACCCTCGACGAGATGAAGAACCTGCAGGCCGAGCAACATGCCAGTCAGCAACAACACCAAGGACGGATGGAGGCAAGACTGGCTGAGCTCCTGGCGGTGCAAACAGACATGAGCCCTCCCTGTGACACCAGGCGAAGACCAGCACCAGCTACAGGGAGGGAGGAGGAGGAGGATTCCTCCGACGGAGCATCACAGACATCATCAAGGCCTGCATCTGAGGGTCCCCGGAGGAAGGTGGGTTGTCCACGGAAAAGACCGTGAGAGTCAGCGGACCATCCACATCTCCCAGGTCACCTGGCCTGGCACCTAGCCCTCTGGCGCAACAGCAGCACCTCACCCAATGACATTCTCTGCCACATGGACTTGCTGGTCACAGTCTGACCAATGATGACCAACACTGTGGTATGGACTCTGATGACTCCAACTGACAAGGATGCCATCTTCCCCTGTGAACTTTGGATTCTATGCACCCGGTAGAGCACCTTACTTCATCCACCAAAAGACTCACCCCACCAAAAATAAATACTTCATTTTGTCAAGAGATGTTGCTGTCATTTGGCATTATTCCCCAACATCTGTGTATGTAAATGTCAAACTATGCCTAAGTGTTGAACTAACTCCACACATCCATACCCTGGGATAGGAGTCTGGTACAGGACACACATGGGTCACAATGTATCATTCAATGCAGACATGGAGCACAATACTCACCTGTGATGGCCTCAAGCTGCTGAGGGGGTGCTAGGGAAACTGTGAGGACACACCTATTTGGAAGAGTAACATTAAGGCGTAGAGGTCATGCCTCATTTGGAGGTTCCCGGGGAGGGAGTCCCAGGTATGTGTTCCCAGGTGAGAGAATTATGTCCTGCATGCAGGAGTACGGTGGATCAGTAGAATGGTGGCCAGGTCAAGTTTGGATGCACGGAGATGGCACTACGGGGTCTCGGATGACAGTGGTACAAGGTTGGTTTTGGGTCAGGGTTGTGGCCTGCCTCCTGAGTGTGGGTGAGGAGTCTGAAGGTCATCCTGCAGCACACAGTAGAGGGCAGGGCAGTATTTTTCACGGATGTTGTCGTGGACCTGGGGGATGGTCCGTCTTACCTTGGAGTGGATCTATCTGGGGATCATGTGCATAATGCTCAGGGTGTTGCAGTGTGAGGTACAGATGCTGGTGATTACCATGGCAAATTAGAGCAAGCAATCCATGATGCACAACATCTTGTGTGCATGGACACTCGGTGCCTGTGCGGGGCTTCTGTGGGTGGGACACAAGCAGTTGAGCCAGCTCTAAGGGGACAATCCTCAGATGTTGACCTCAGTCCTGTACAAGTCCAGCCTCAGGTGGCTGCTGTTCTGCCATTCATCTATGGATCCCATGCAATCTTGAATATTGGAACTGGAAATGTCTGCGTCCTTGGTGAGGGTGAGGAGCGCCTGGCTGTCAATGGCATACGAGTTGATGATGAGGTAGTGTGCGCATGTGATGGTGGATAGGGGGGTCCTGTACACATTGTAGATTGACACGCTGAAAGATGAGACCTGTGCCATGTGCCTCACGACGAAAGCATACTATATGCCGAAGCCTTGAGTTCCACTCCCATGGCCTTGCAGGGGTACAGATCTGGTGGGGAGTAGGAGGGACATGAACTGGTGGGTGTGACAGGTCCTGGAAGGTGTGGCAGCGCTGTGTAGGCAGTCGGAGTTGCACACTCATCATGCAAAGGTGTTGTGTGTGCGCTCAGTGCATGCCTGAGAGCAGGCGGGAGATGTGTGGATGGACCTTGCTTGGAAGGTGTTGACGGCCCGTGGGGGGGACTAATATGCCAAAACACATACACAGCCATGGACATCATGCACAATAGAGAATCAAATACATGAAGAACAGCATGCAGGTTGCTAATCTACACATAGACTCATATGCACAATCCTTGACAACCATGCCAGAGATGGCGCATGGACAGTGGCAAGGGACCTGCATTGACAGAGATGAGGCACCTTGGAGGCTGAGGAACACCTTTATTACTCAGGCTCACACCTATGCAAAAGCATCAACATTAACAGACTCACAGGTCTATTGGATTAACATGTGGGACCTACACCGGACACCCCCTTTGCACCACAGATGCTGTAAATCCATTGTACTGGCACACAAGTGAAGGGGTTGAGCCAAACATCCCCTGCTGCACACGCACGCAGAGGTTGCAATTTCCCATTGAGCATCATATGGGGATGTCCCGCAATATGTCCACCCGTAGCCTCCCGTATGTTTCCGAGGGAAGTTGTACACACATTGATGCCTTCATCACAAACCACTATCCCATAACAGATGACTGTCACGAAGTGTGACTATCAATTCATGTAAGTCATGCCACATGTCATGTGCCCCATGGTGAGTCGACATGTATGCATAGTAACACAACCTGCACAGGAGCAGTGCCCACACATTACAAACAACTACCACACCCAAAAAGCCCTGCTGCAATCCTTACCCAAAGCAGACTTTTCACCAAGTCCGTGCATGTAACGCTGATTCAGCACACGTTGCATTACTCAAGAGGAATAGCAGGAGCACAACGATGCCACGAGCAGACAGCATGTGCAACTACCTGGGGATGAGAGACACACAAGAAGTCAGGAAAAACATAGTCATCCGCATGCATGGTCATGTACTCTACATGAATAAGGTTGACACCATGCTAGTTGTCAATTGAGTGTGTCAGCTAAAATGTGTGGAATGACATCAGCACTCGAGTGACACATCAGCACACACCTCAAAGTCACTTAGCATACAGTCAGCTGGACACACACATTGCAACACATGCCACACAAGCCTCCAAGCGTGCACACTCAGACCCAGGGGCTCACCATTATGAGAAGAAGTTGCGTATGAGCTGACTCCGGATGTCCTCCTCCTGCTCCTCCTCACTTGCCTCGTGACCAAGGCCATCATCCTCCATGGGTGGATGTTCCTGCTCATCGGGATCCAGGATGAGTGGCACAGCTTTCTCCACTGCCATGTTGTGCAGCATGCAGCACACGAGGAAGATTTTGCAGACCTTCACCGGTGCATATGGGAGGGACCTGCCGGTCTTGTGGAGGCGCCGGAATCAGCTCTTCAGGAGGCCAAGCGTCCTCTCAATCACTCGCCTGGTCTGCCCATGGGCGTTGTTGTAACGGTGATCTGCAGCTGTTCTCGGGTTGTGGAGAGGCGTCACCAGCCATGGCATGTTGGGATAGCCAGAGTCCCCTACATGGAAACATCATGTAAAGAAGTGGGTCAGGAGATGCCGTCACATACTAAGATACCGCTGAATACTGTACAAACAGAGTCTACTCACCAACAAGACATGCTCGTTCGTTGTGCAGCTGCAGCATCATTTCTGGCACCCTGCTACGCCTCATGATGTAGGCATCGTGTGCTGACTCTGGAAAACGTGCACAGACATGGGAAATCACCATGTTAGCAAGACACACCACAAGGGCATTAATGGAGTGGTAATGTTTACGGTTACGGAAGGCTACCTCCTGTGCCTGTGGTAGTACCAAAGCCACATGTGTCCCATCAATGGACCCAATTACATGGGGCATCCCTCCCAGGGCATATAACTCACCCTTGATACCTGTCAACTACTCACAAGTTGGAAAATGGATTAATTCATCCAGGTGCTCCAACATGGCTTCTAAAACATCATGCAGGACACGGCTGAACATGGTCTGAGACATGCCACCCACATCAGCTATGGTCAATTGAAACGTACCGGTGGCAAAGAAATGTAGGGCTGACATCACCTTCATCTTGGGGGTCAGCGCAGTCGGATAACTGTGTCACGGTTCGAGGTGTGGGGCCAGCCTGTTTGTCAGGTCCACAATTAACCGTTGGGGAAATCTGTAGCGACGTATGCAGTCACGTTCCCTCATGGCAGCCAAGTCTGGCATTGGTCGGGGGAGAGGCGGTGCCCTGCAGAAAATTGGAAGGAATAACGAAGATTGAGTACAGTACTACACCAATGTCAATAAACTGAGCACATGTTCAACAGCTAATACACATATGCCACATACAGAGTCTGGTCTGTGCAATACATCCTGCACACGTATGCCAGCCAGGTGATACTCCTACCAAGAGCCAGCTACAAACATGGATTGTCAAGGTCTACATGACATGGCATGGAAGTAGCTGTGGGCCAGTGTGAGTTAACAGCCAGACACATTACAGGAGGGACATAAATCCACATATGTGCAGTTGAAGGATATCATCTCGTACAGACAGCTGCCGGCAAGCTAGACGCACAGGTCACATGCCATGGAAAAAGGACAGACCACACACCTTGACATGAAGGGGTACATGTCAAATATGATCACACAGACATTGAGACTACGCAGATATGTCCTAAGCTCGCAAGTCCCTGTTAGATGCATACAGACACACGTCACGTGTTATTCCACATGTGTCCTGGTGTGCGTAATTGTGTGACATGGGCATCTACACACAGACACATGTTGGATGCAGCTACAGCAGATGCCGTTGACGGAACACCAACAGCAAGATCATGGGAACACATGACACACACATGACATAGTCACATCGTGGCACGCTGGTAGTGAGATGTCAGGTGTCATCATCCGTGTACCTGGCATCAGGGGACAGTTGCGGGTGTTGGGGACTATGCCATGCCAGTGATGCAGTGCTTGACAAGTTTGAACTACATGCACACATGTAAAAGGTGTGAAGGGGAAGTGTGCCAAATGGTTCCCCATCACACATGACATGTATACACAGGTCATCACACAACTATTGGGTTAAAACATGAGGAGACATGTGCCAGCTCACTGCCTGACACACCTAGGCCCTACACATGATGCACTGCACTGACAATGACTTGGTGTCTATCCTTGTGCGAGTCATACACCTCCATTCCTTTCCTGTGCGCCTCCTATCACCAGTGTAAGCTGTGAAACGCACCGTACACACGCTCTGAGGGCGTGTGTACAGTCGTATCGCAATATGGGGTTTGGGTAGGAGTACGCGTGTGTGCAAGGACCGTACAGACGTACGTGTACACACTGGTCCTATCCCCATGGTAGTGTTGGCGTAGGCGTACGCCATAGAGATACGGCTCGTACCCGGGTATGTACAGCCCGTAACACCATGGCGTATGCCTACGGCAACACTACCATAGTGCTACGGGCCCTACACACGCGGGTACGGCCCGTAGCACTAGGGTAGTGTCAGCGTAGGTGTATGCCATAGAGATATGGCTCGTACTCGCGTATGTACGGCCCGTAGCACCATGGTGTATGCCTACGGCAACACTACCATAGTGCTACGGGCCCTACACACGCGGGTACGGCCCGTAGCACTAGGGTGGTGTCGGCGTAGGCATACGCCATAGAGATACGGCTCGTACCCGCGTATGTATGGCCTGTAGCACCATGGCGTACGCCTACGGCAACACTACCATAGTGCTACGGGCCCTACACACGCGGGTACGGCCCATAGCACTAGGGGAGTGTCGGCGTAGGCGTACTCCATAGAGATACGGCTCGTACCCGCGTATGTACGGCCCGTAGCACCATGGCGTACGCCTATGGCAACACTACCATAGTGCTACGGGCCCTACACACGCGGGTACGGCCCGTAGCACTAGGGTAGTGTCGGCATAGGCGTACACCATAGAGATACGGCTTGTACCCGCGTATGTACGGCCCGTAGCACCATGGCGTACGCCTATGGCAACACTACCATAGTGCTACGGGCCCTACACACGCGGGTACAGCCCGTAGCACTAGGGTAGTGTCGGCGTAGGCGTACGTCATAGAGATATGGCTCGTACCCACATATGTACGGCCCGTAGCACCATGGTGTACACCTGCGGCAACACTACCATAGTGCTACGGGCCCTACACACGTGGGTACGGCCCATAGCTACGGGCCCTACACACGTGGGTACGGCCCATAGCACTATGGCGTACGCCTACGGCAACACTACCATAGTGCTGCGGACCCTACACACGCGTGTACGGACTGTATCACTGGAGTAGTGGTGCCCTAGGGGTACATGTGGAACGCACCGTACCTGTGTGTGGATAGTGAAATTACATAGGGGACACATGAGGGACAAGTATAAGGGCCTGAATGCATGCTGGTTGTCATGGAGACCGAGTTTCCAGTTCAAAAATTTTCATCAGGTGGCCAGCAAAAGTCGGTTGGAGACAATATACTATGTTGCAAAGTGGTTGTTGACTTGACATCATGCTCAAACTTTGAACCATGCAAAGGCTCTCACTGGGGTAGGTTTAAATGGATTGGAGGAAACGTAGGATGCAAATGAGATTGACCAATCACTCTGTACTCCTGTAAATGAAACAGCCCAGCAAGGCAGATATAAGGCAGCCAGGACCCATGAGAGAGCACTTGCCTGCACAACCTTTCATTCCACACCACTGCTGCTGCTTGTGATTCCTCTGGCACCATGTCCAGGTGTGTGGAGAGGGCCCAGCCTTTCACCCAAGAGGAGAATGAGGCGTTGCTGGACGTCATCCTCCCACAGTACCCCTGCCTGTATAGGAGACCAGGGGAGCAGGTGAGTGCTGACTCCACTACCTTTGACGGTGCCCCTTTTTTGTGTCTGTCACTTCTGGCATTGTGTCCAGGTGTGACAGACATGCAATGTTGTTCATGGTGGGTCCCAGGGTGGGGAATGCCTTATGTCTCCCATGCAGAGCATGATGTGGTTCATATCAGCACTCCTCACTTGCATTGTGCTTGCTGTGACTATCACTGCATGGTGCATGCCATTTTCAGCCTGGCTAATCCTCTTGGGAATGTTGTTTCTATAGTCCTGATGTGATTCTGTGGTCTCCCCAGTGTGACAGGTGACTGTACCCACAGATGTGTGTGAGTTGACTGTACCTGTGGTGAGAGTGTCCAAATGATGTGTACGGGCTATGGACATTGGTGTTTGTGTAAGTCCCCTGGTGAGTGTCTATGTGGAGTGTTGCACCCCAGCTGCATGGAGGATGCATATGCCCTACCCATCTGATGTGAGCAGGGAGCCGTGCTGTGTGTCTGACGTGCGAGCTAGCCCCACACCTGTGACACCCCCCATTCAAGTGGCACATGTGCAGAGTGAGGTTTTTACCCGCAGTTGCCAATGGCAGATGATTGGCCTGTGGCTGTGTGAGTCTGTGTACTCCACTGAGGTTCCGTGAGTGGCCTGGGGCATGTGACTGCTTTGAGGTGCTGTCCATAATCCTGGTGTTGCTTGTGATGCACAGTGTGAGCCATGATCAGTGATTGTGTCGCACCCCTCATGCCACCTGTGTACTGTCAATGCCACGTAGTGCTTTTGGCCTTCCCCAGAGGATAATGTCCCTATGACAAAGGTGCAATGAGTTGGCTGCATACTATGCCCTGTTCAAACAAGCCAAATTGTTCTAATGTGTGTCTCTGTGACATGGAGCAGGTGTATTGATGTTGTCTCACTTTGTCATCCTCACAGGTAGCCACCTATGCCAAGGGGGAGATCTGGAAGCGGGCCGTCAGGGCCATGAGGTTGGTGGAGGGTTGCAGTCGGCGCCTGGCCCAGGTGTGGAAACGCTGGCAGGACATCCGGTGCTGGACCAGGAGGAACGCCCGGGTCCTGCTGGGGGACTCACCTCCACGCAATCACGGCGGGCGCCGGCGCCTGACCCACCAAATGAAGCGTGTCCTGGCGGTGGTCTTCCCTGACATGGATAGGCGGCTACAGGAGAAGCAGCAGCAGGAAGGGGGTAGGTACATGTGTGTTTGTTGTGTGTCACCAGCTTTTGGAAGTGCTCATTCCTGGATACACTGCCAGGGTTTATATGTGCAGTGCATATCCTGTTCCCCCAAGTCACCGGGTGCTGTTCTTCCTCCCTTCCCCTCCTTGACATGTGTTCCCTGGTCTGTGTGTAGTCACTCTTGCACAAGGTAATCTAGGCTGCCAGTTAATCCAAGTGCCCAAAGCTTGCAGCATCATGTGTGTGGGTGGTCTGTGACATGTGTTAGTACCTTACCTCTGCCCTGTCCAGTTCAGTCATTTTGGGGTCCATGATTGTTGGCACTGATGCTGAGTCTCAACATAGGAGTGTGAGGCTTGAAATGACCAGACTTGCAGCATGCATGACCGATGATGTGGCCTCAGACATGATGTGCACGAGGGGGAGATATGTCTAGTGCAGGGACGGTTGCTCCTGTTGCAGTCAGATCTATCCAGGACCATGGAGCAGTGTGGCCAATACAGTCCCCTGAGACACCTTTTCCTAGGAATCATGTGTGTCATCCAACACTGTGGACATTCTCTGTGTCTTCAGCATAGGTTGGGCTCTGTGGAATTTTACCCTGGCCTCATTTGTATTTATGTAAGGTGTGCTACATGTGTCCACTGTACAGGGTGACCCAATGTGGCGTGTGCATACTCACTGTGGCCAGTGCCTGTGTGTCTCGGTACAACTATCTGATGATGGTTGTTTGTCGATAATATGTGTGGTCAGCCCAACGAGGGGTAGTTAGAGTTCCCTTTGGATTTCATGAAGCACATTTTTTGATCCCAGATGGAGAGGTGTAAGTCCTTCCTCTGTCTCAATCACATAGTCTCAGGTAGGGGGGGGTTTGTGCGGACAAGTCCTACATGTCCAAATCTTATGTCTCCTTTCCAGGTCTGGCCTGTGTGTGATGACAGTCTGAACTGACACTCAACAAGTATGGACCCAGTCATGTTGTGCAGGGTTTAATGTTTGTGCTTTGCAGCATGTGTCTAAAGTTTAAAGACATGGTTCATGCCAATCCTTTTTTGGCAACGGTGTGTGGTCCAGATGCTGTGCTCGACTGTCCACAGACACTTGCTTCTCTGTATATGCGATATCAAGTTATTTGCTGTTGTGTCATGCTCTCCATTGTTTCCAAGTGGCAGGGTGGGTCAACCAACTGTGTAGTGCAGGGCCTACATATGTACATAGTATTGTAGATGTTACTCATGATGCTTTTTATGCTATGCACTGCGACCTATGTAGTTTGGACTCATGTGTCATATGTATACAGGTGTCTGATTATTTCCTGTCTCTTCACCTTGCCCACAGCATCGTCGGGGGACACCGAGGGAGACACCGGCACGGACGTGGAGGAGGGATCCAGCACCGGTGCCACCAGTGCTGGGGAGTCTGGCGCAGCAAGTGGCACGGAGGGCGAGGGGAGTCAGGCGGAGGACCGGTCCAGTCCTAACACCAACTATGACGCTGATGGGTCCGAGGATGAGCTCCCAGAGGGGGCGGAGGCTTCTCCCACAGCTGAAAGCAGTTCTCCATCTCTCGGCGCCCCCTCCATTCCCATCACCGCCCTCCTACTTGCTCGGGTCCCTTCTATCCGTGCTAGGCGACAACATGTCTCCTTCGTGCCAGGCACCGCACCCCCTGCCCCTGTCTCCCCTGCTGCCGTCAATGCCGAGTCTGTGGACATCCTGCGGCAGTTGCAGGTTGGTCAGACATCGCTGCTTAATGTCCTCCATGGCCACACCAGACTGCTGACACAGATGGTTTCGTACATGGAGGGCATGTCAGCAGCGATGTCTGACCAACGGATGTTGCTGAGGTCCATGGACTTGTCACTGACGGCATCAGTGGGTCTCCTGCAGCGCTCCGTACCCCCCTAACCCTGCACCATCCACACTTCCCACTCCCATGCTTGTCCCAAGCACACCCAGACATCCCCATGCACGCACCCCACCAGACACAGGCAGCACACCAACAGGGAAGGCCAAGTGCACACCTCCTGTCACGCACACACAGGGGGAATTAGGCACACCCACTGGGTCAGGGGGGAAACGGCAGACACGCAGCCACAGTGGGAGTCCGCAGTCCTCACGACCCACTTCCTCCAAAACCACTCCCCTTAGCTCCCCTGCCCAACAGTCAGACAAAGAGTCCTTCATGGCCAGTCTGTCCCTCAGCCCCAGTGTGACACCACCCCGCAAGCAGTCGAGGAAGTCCCCGGGCAGAGGAGTTGAGTCCCCCCCTTGTCCACACCCTCCCCCAGTAGCGCTGCAACCATTCCCTCCGACCCCCCCTCCTTGGGGCCTGTGGTTCCTTCGGGTGCATGGGAGACGCTGGAAGACCTTGCGACCGTGTGCAGCGCCATCCTAACCACCACCTTTGGCGCTGCCCCACCCCCTGTGGTGGAGTCGTCCGTCCCTGCACCCACAACACCTACCCTTGCCCCTCCTGTCCCTGCGGTGCCTGGTCCTTCCCCCCCACATGATGCCCCCCCCCCGTGGATGAAAAGGAACTCTGAACTGTGCAGGCAAGCTAGGGGAGACGCGTCCCAATGTGTCCCCCCCCTGGAATTCGCATATGGACTGGCCTATGGGCCTTGTATATAGTGTACATTTTGAATCCAATCATTTTTTTATGCTGAATAAAGCATTTTGTTTTTCATTTGCACACAAATGCTTTTTTGGTATTGCTGTTGGTGCTGCTGTTCCCTGAGTTGGGGTGGTGATAATGTGTTAGGTGTCTGGGAAATGTTGTAGTGTGCTACTCATGGGGAGGAGCCTGGTATCTGCGTGCCATCACAAGGTGTCTGCAAATAATCTTTGGTCATGAAAGCTCTTACTGTATGGTGACATTGTCCCAAGGACTGTTCCTTCCTCTGTGGCACCTGACTTCTTCCCTGCAGGGTGTTTCCCAATTGTTGTGCTGACCTGTGTCTACATTTTCTTGCTGTGTGAGGGATCCCTTCAACTTTGGCCATGCCTGCTCAGCAATGTCTCTGCCTGCATCGTCTGTGCCATCCTTGGTAGTCACTGTATTTGTGTATGGAGTATGTTGCCATGGCTTAATGTGGACATGGTCCCTTTTCCGCACTATGCATGTGTATACTCCCAGCCTAGCACATAAGTGTTACTTGTTCTGCAGGGTATTTTGGCACCTGACTGACAATTGTGGGCATTGTATCTGTGGGTACTCCACCCTTTTCCCTCCATGGGAGGCAGCAACTTGTTGGCAGCCCCAGCACCTGTACATTCCTATCAGTCCTGGAATGTGGGTGACCGTGTGTGTTCTCTTAGGCTCTCTTAGTTGAGTGGGGTTTAACATGAGGATACAGTCTTGTGGCATGATCTCAGTGTGTGTATTGTGCTGCCACCGCCAGGGGTGGGTATGCATGTGTAATTTTTCATCGCACCCACATGTGGTGTGTCATGCAGTGGGGGAAGGACATCCATCCTCATGGGAGTGGGACACTGCTGTCAGTGATGTGTTGTCATGGCACTATCAACATAGTCACATATTGTGGATGCCTTCATGCACCCATGGAGTTTTGCTAATGGGAGGATGATGTACACACCCCCATGTCTCTGTCCACTGCTGGGGGTCCCATGTCTGCACCCACCCCTCATATGTCTGGGCACTGCTGGGGGTCCTCTGCACCCACCCCTCATATGTCTGGACACTGCTGGGAGTGATAGGCACCCACCCCTCATATGTCTGGGCACTGCTGAGAGTGATAGGCACCCACCCCTCATATGTCTGGGCACTGCTGAGAGTGATAGCCACCCACCCCTCATATGTCTGGGCACTGCTGAGAGTGATAGGCACCCACCCTTCATATGTCTGGGCACTGCTGGGGGTCCTCTGCACCCACCCCTCATATGTCTGGGCACTGCTGAGAGTGATAGGCACCCACCCCTCATATGTCTGGGCACTGCTGGGAGTGATAGGCACCCACCCCTCATATGTCTGGGCACTGCTGGGGGTCCTCTGCACCCACCCCTCATATGTCTGGGCACTGCTGGGGGTCCTCTGCACCCACCCCTCATATGTCTGGGCACTGCTGAGAGTGATAGTCACCCACCCCTCATATGTCTGGGCACTGCTGGGAGTGATAGGCACCCACCCCTCATATGTCTGGGCACTGCTGGGAGTGATAGGCACCCACCCCTATGTCTCTGTCCACTGATGTGGATCGTAGCATGACACCCACCCACCCGCCCACACGCTCTTCAGGCCTGGGTACGGGCTGCACCCCATATGTTGGGGTGCCGTAGGGGTACGGCCCGTACCCAGGCCTTAAGAGCGTGGGTACGGGCCGTACCACCATTGTTGGGGTGATGTAGGGGTACGCGTGGTGCGACCTGTACCCATGCTCTTCAGGCCTGGGTACGGGCCGTACCACCATTGTTGGGGTGACGTAGGGGTACGGCCCGTACCCAGGCCTTCAGAGCGTGGGTACAGGCCGTACCACCATTGTTGGGGTGACGTAGGGGTAGGCATGGTACAACCCGTACCCACGCTCTTAAGGCCCGGTTCCGGGCTGTACCCCTAATGTTGGCCATAGGGGTACAGCCTGTACCCAGGCCTTCAGAGCGTGGGTACAGGCCGTACCAAAATTGTTGGGGTGACGTAGGGGTAAGCATGGTACGACCCGTACCCACGCTCTTAAGGCCTGGGTACGGGCCGTACCCCCTATGTTGGGGTGCCGTAGGGGCACGGCCCATACCCAGGCCTTAAGAGCGTGGGTACGGGCCGTACCAAAATTGTTGGGGTGACGTAGGGGTAGGCGTGGTACGACCCGTACCCACGCTCTTAAGGCCTGGGTATGGGCTGTACCCCCTATGTTGGGGTGCCGTAGGGGTGCGGCCCATACCCAGGCCTTCAGAGCATGGGTACGGTCGCACCACGCCTACCCCTACGTCACCCCAAGAATGGTGGTACAGCCCGTACGCAGGCCTGAGGAGCGTGGGTACGGGCCGTACCACCATTGTTGGGAGGTGACGTAGGGGTACAGCCCGTACCCAGGCATGAAGAGCGTGGGTACGGTCGCACCACGCGTACCCCTGAGTCACCCCAAGAATGGTGGTACGGCCCGTACCCAGGCCTGAAGAGCGTGGGTACGGGCCGTACCACCATTGTTGGGGTGACGTAGGGGTACGGCCCGTACCCATGCCTACAGAACGTGGGTACGAGCCGTACCACCATTGTTGGGGTGCCCTAGGGGTACGGCCCGTACCCAGGCCTACAGAACGTGGGTACAGGCCGTACCACCAATGTTGGGGTGATGTAGGGGTAGGCGTGGTACGACCCGTACCCACGCTCTTAAGGCCTGGGTACGGGCCGTACCCCCAATGTTGGGGTGACGTAGAGGTAGGCGTGGTACGACCCGCACCCACGCTCTTAAGGCGTGGGTACGGTGCGTACCACAATTGTTGTGGTGACGGGACGCGTCCACGTCCACTTCCGTTGTGGCGGGACGCAGGCCTTGGTGGACACGCCCCACCCCCGGAGTGACCAGTCCCTGGAGGTACGGTATGTACAGGGCATGTATACATTTTGCCTTGGGTGGGGGTTATGTTTCCTGCCCCTGCCCCCCACCTTTGCCCCTGGGTGTTGTTCTGACCTTCTGCGGCGTCTGCGTCGGTTCTTGTGCACCAGGTCGTAGGCTATGAGGGCCGGGATGACACGTAGTGTGGTAAATAATTTAATTACCGGTACTTAATTTGATGCGGAAAATTAATAAGAATAGCTCAGTAAAATAAGAGGCAGAATCCGTGGTATTAGAGGTTCGGAACGGGCTTTATTCCAATAACACAATTCGAATTTGTGGGCTTCATATTCCATCACCACGGAGGTTCAGGAAGTGAAGGACTCTACTTTATTGACAGGTAATCATTTTTATAGAAGAGGCATTACAGTGAAACAGATGCAGGAGGCGTAACAGTTGATAACAGAGATAAAGACATACATGCGTAACTAAAATGGGTGTAACTAGGCGTAACTAAAGAACGTCATTAGGTATGATGTCACAAATGGGTGGTTCCATGAAAGAATTTCGCAATGTCAGCAAAAATACTTGGCAGAGATGCGCGCGCAGCAGCATGACGTGTGATTGACGTGCAACTAGAGGGTGAAGGGGACTTGACATTTAGCTCTACATGTGGAGACAAAAGTCTGGGGGTCAAGTCAACCTAATCCCAAATCATATCTAACATCCTATGTTTAAAGAACTGTGTTATCCAAAAAGAGAGGTCTCTTAGGGTAGAATCTTATTCTATACTGACTATACTGACTGTTAGTGCGTGTACAAGCGTCTAAGTGTCTACACTAGATGCGAGGGGGTAGGAATATTCCATGGTAACAGGGCTATGAATTACTTGCATGAGGACAGAGAAGCCGGGCCCCTTTGCACGGTAGCTGGAAGAATGTTTACCTAAACTGCTAGACAGGAATGTATTGGATGAGGAGCGGAGCAGAGCAGATAATCTTGAAGGTGAAATACAGTTTTTGGCAGGCAGACAGGCCGAGTCAGGCACCGTTAGCCGCGCAGGGAGTAGGACAAAGTTCATGGATACAGATGCGAGCTCAGACTGGAGCTTTCAGAGGCAGAAGGCAGGAAAAGGCTTGGTGACAGAATTCGGGCCTACTCGCCTGAACTGTAAAATGGGATAAATGAACCATATAAAGCCGGTGGCCTTTCATACTTAGGAATAGAATATCCGGCCCATTCATGGCGAATCTGAAAGAGGACATGTTGACGGTGGACGCACATGTGTTTGCGTCTTCATAACTGGAACTGGAGGGAACATACATGTACTTGTGACTTATACATGAAACCGTTGGGGTCCAAGATAGGGGACATAACCGACCATAAAAATCCATATTTCCACATTCCCTCCTTGTCCCCTACTGGCCCTTAGGAGATTTCAATCTTCATCAATCCATCGATCTGTTCATATAACATCATTTGTTCTTCTTTCTTCTTCCGGGATCTCGAACGAAAACTTGGGTGTGGGATACACGAGGTGGCACACAGACCACAAATCGCTGGTCCACATTGTAGGCATAAGCAGCAACTGAATAGTATGAGAAAGCCAATACCTAGGAAGGAGAGCATTCTCCATCCCCAGGCTGACAACACTCCCCAGAACCAACCGGACCAAGTCCAGGTGCCTGGACTCTGGTGTATCTGGCTTACAATCTTATGAAGGCGGGTTATGGCTTTATATACTGACGGCGAATTTTCTGGTATGAAAATGCAACAACTTGATCCGATGACCCTACAAGCTCCGCCCCTATCGGCCAGGATGACGTCAAGGACAAGACGATTTTGAAGCACAACAATCCGCATAGCAGACTGTTCTTCTGTTAAATTGCCTAAGGCGGAAATAGTTTCGTTCACTACTGCTTCAAGGGTTCTGGTTAATCTACGTATCAACTTACTATTAGTGACTGTACCTATATAGGGGAAGAAACCTTTATTGAAATCTGTGTATTTTTCCCATGCTGTTTCAGTATAATCGACGATTGGGAGATCTCTCTGCTGTCTATTGTGTACTAAATGAGTATTTCTATGATAATCAGGAGGAGCTAGGAAAACAGGTGGTAGGAGGAATGCTATGTAACAGGTACCATCCCAATCTAGAGGTAGGCGTATATATGCAGTCTGACCACATACGAAGTAGGAATGGCGAGAAGCTCTAAATGTAGACTTGCCTTGATCACTGAATTCTATTACAGTGGTGCATCTACTATGGCCCATATGTATGGAACCATTCTTTCTTATACATAGTTCCCCTTTTACTGGGAATACGGACATGGCGGGCAAGATTGGTGCAGCTTCGGATTCAACATTCAGGATCATGAGATTAAGCGTAAAATTACCTAATCCGTATACTTCATTTTCTAGATCAGTTCCTGTTCTTTTGGGAAGTCCCTCCTTGTTAGGGTAGCAGACTTTAAGCAAAACTAAGTTCAGGTTTCCCCATACCCAGTTGTCTTGATAAACTGCGGAATTTGAATCTAAGGAATTAATTAAACTAAACCATGCTTCACAGGAGCCATTGTGTGTGAACGGATAGGGAAAGAGAGGCAAAACTCCCTTATAGTTCTGATAGGGAGGGAGTCGGCCACATATCCAACAATTGGTGGCATTGCTAGTCTGATGGGAATGATGTAACATACTAATAAAAGTGTTATTGCGCAGCGCAAATCTATAGGACAACTCATGCGGGGGTAATTCACTAAAAGAATGTTCAGCAGTAACATTGTAAACATGTTTAGAAATAGGATAATATATGTGCAACAATATACTTGCAGCGATTATTAAAAGACATAAGAAAAACAAAATTAATAACGTCACTGTGCAATGACTACGCAGTGATTTACAGTACGCATGCTTTTTCAACTGCATCTTTCGGTTTCTTTCTCTATTCAGGTCTAGGGGATACATGTCAGAGACAAATTCGACCGATTCACCTTGGAGAGGACTTAAACAATCAAATTGTCTGACTTATTAGACCGTAATTTTAGTTTGTATAGTTCCTTATCGCTTTGTTCAATCAAAGGAAGCTTTGAGTCAATCGGTGAAGACACGCGAGGTGTAACGTTTACATCAGACGGTAGTCCATGAAATTTCTTGATATGACTTGAATGTAACCATCCTTTGCGACCTTCGATCTTCACGGCTGTCCTCGTGGTGAGTAGTACAAGTTGAGGCGATTTCCACCTAGGATCCAGCTGAGTGTTCCGGTCAAAATTCCGCACTAACACCAGGTCCCCGGGAACTACGTCATGGGGTTTCACCTCGGTGTTGTCGGGAAAGGCTGCAGCTACCTGTGAACGACAAGATTGTAGTGCAGACATCAAGGAAGCCAGGTAATCTGTCAGCATATTACAGTCAACATCAGTTATTTTGCGTGGTATAGGCGTCCCCCACATATTTGGTGGTCTGCCAAAGATCACCTCATAAGGGGATAGCCCTGTTCGAGAGTGCGCTACCATTCTCATGTAAAAGAGTGCAACTGGTAAGGCTACTACCCAATCGACACCTTTCTCTCTACATATTTTGGACAATCTAATTTTCAGAGTTTGATTATGTCGTTCCACGAGACCTGCTGCCTCGGGGTGTCGGACACAGTGAAATCTCCATTGATAGCCTAACAAAAGTGAAACGTGTTTCATTAGTTCGGATGAGAACGGCTGGCCGTTATCTGAGTAGACAACACGTGGTAAACCGTACCGTGGGAAGAATTCTCGAACCAACTGTTTGGCAGTAGTCGGGGCAGTGTAATCTGAGACCGGGTATGCCTCTGTCCAACGGGAAAGAGCACAGACAACTACAAGAACATATTTGAATCCTCGACATCGTTCCATCTGGATATAATCCATCTGGAGGACTTCAAAAGGGTGATCAGGAGGCTGAAATCCACCCTGTTCTACGGGAATGCTTTTACCTGGGTTGAACTGACAACAGATCATACAGGTACGAACTTTTTGTTTAGCTGCTGCTCGTAAATGTTTGTTGAACCAAATGTGTTGAATGCTGTCTAGCATAGCTTTTTCTCCTAGGTGCGCTGGACTATGTATTGTATTAATGATAACTTGAACCATAGAGTCAGGAAGGAACCATACAGATTTTTCCTTCGTCATCCATCCTTGATCCGTTTGGATCCCTCCTAATTCAGTCCATTTCTTTATTTCATCTGGTGTAGCATGTGTCTGTATGTCAATTACGTCAAGAGCGGGATCCTTAACCGTCATGCAATGTGTTGGTGTCGGAACTATTGTCTTTGTCATGTCAGATGTGTGAGTTTGAGCAGTCTGTTTAGCTGTTCTGTCAGCTAGATCAT
This sequence comes from Triturus cristatus, assembly GCF_964204655.1. Lineage (NCBI taxonomy): Eukaryota > Metazoa > Chordata > Amphibia > Caudata > Salamandridae > Triturus > Triturus cristatus. The sequence continues at coordinate 626,417,883 of NC_140580.1, read as the reverse complement.
TGCCTTGGGAAATGATATCAGTAATTTTCGTATGAGCTTTACATTTCATAATTGATATTGCAGTGGGTAGATGTATTGCATCTAATAAGGCATGAATGAGGGGTCCGTGCTGAATGTGGGCACCGTGAGAAGTTAAATAACCTCTCTCTCGGCACAGCACGCCGAAGTCATGTACAACTCCGAATGCATAACGTGAATCAGTGTATATGTTGACTTTCTTATTTGTGGCTTGAATACAGGCTTGTGTCAGAGCGATGAGCTCTGCTGCTTGAGCTGACAAGGTATTTATGCAATATGTTTCAATGACTTCAGTGTCTGTTGTGACTGCATACGCGGCCACTAGCTCTCCTGTACTTGTTCTCATACATGAACCATCTACATACAACGTCAGGTCTGGATTTGACAATGGGACGTCTGTCAAGTCTTGTCTGGGTTTCGTCGTGATAGTAATAACTTCAATACAATCATGTGCTAGTGGGTCTGTTCCGTCTACTGGTAACAGTGTGGCAGGATTTAACGTATTACAACGTCTGATTTCTATGTGTGGCTGAAACAATGTCAATTCGTAACCGGTAAGTCTTGCTATGGTCAAGTGTTGTGTTTGCGTTCGGTTCACAAGAACCTCTACTGCGTGTGGTACTTGTACTGTCAATGGATGTCCTAACACTATGGCATCGCTTTGTCTGATTGCTAAAGCTGTCGCTGCCACTGATTTCAGGCACGCAGGCAGAGCCTGAGCTACGGGATCTAATGTACTAGAAAAATAAGCACATGGTTTGTGTGATCCTGCTTGTTCCTGTGTGAGTACTGACAAGGCAGTACCTTCGCGTTCTGTAACAAAGAGTGTAAAATGTTTATTGTAACATGGTGTTGCTAAAACAGGTGCTTGACATAAAGCTTTCTTTAGGCTTTCAAAAGCTTGTGTATGTTCCTGAGTCCAAGGGAGGACAGTCGATGTGGCCGCCTCCTGTGTTGTCAACTGAATGAGTGGTTTTGCTAGAAATGCATACTGAGGGATCCACTGCCTACAATATGAAGTGAGGCCTATAAAAGCCCGTACCTCCTTTTGTGTCTTGGGTATTGGCATGTTAGCAATTAACTGGATGCGATCTGACGTAAGCTGCCTTCCCTCCTTGGACAGCGAGTGCCCAAGGTAAACAACTCGCTGGACACAGAATTGCAGCTTAGAAGGGGACACCTTGTGCCCCTTTTCGGCCAAAAATTGTAAAACCGTCAGTGAAGCTTTTTCACATTCAGTTTCGCTTCTAGCGGTGATCAGCAGATCATCGACATATTGAAGTAGGGCAGTGTTGACTGGCATGTGAATACTGTCAAGTTCTCGTTTCAGTGCTTGGCTATAGATGCTGGGGCTTTCTGTGAATCCTTGAGGTGCGCGTGTGAATTTAAAGCTTCGTCCATTTAAACTAAATCCGAACAAGTATTGGCTTTCCGGATCTATTGGGACGCTGAAAAAGGCATTCTTGAGATCAATTACAGTAAAGAATGTTGCTTCGGAATCAATGGCTGTCAGTAATGAAGAAATGTCTGGGACTACGGGGTATTGTGGTACAATACATTTATTTAATTCGCGCAGATCAATAACCAATCGATATACTGGCGGGGCTTTTGGATCAGTTCGTTTAAGAATCGGAATTATCGGGGAATTACATACATTGGAGTCTGTTTCCACAACCACTCCTTGGGTAATAAGCTCGTCAATGATCTGCAGTAAAGCCACTACAGCATCTGGGGGTAACTTGTATTGCCGCATTTGTGGTAGTACCACTCCTGTCTTTAGTGTGACTCGATATGGTGTAATGTTCATGCAACCAACATCTGTAGGGCCTTGTGCCCATAAATGTGTGGGTAAAGTCTGCAGTCGGTGATCCATGTCTCGGGACACATAGTGCCCTTTGAAATCACGTAAAAACAATCTTACTCCTTCCGGAGAACAACATATTATAGCTCCTAGAGCTTTCAATGTTTTTATACCTAACAGGTTTTCTGGACATGATTTAGTAAGCAATAAATCTGTAGTTCGTGTCAAGGGACCAATCGTAAGTGGAAGAGGCTGTGATACTTCGTTAATGATAGGTTTTCCTGAAAAACCAAGGGAAATATTCTGTGAGCCTGAGAGGGGTGCCCCTGGAACTTCACTACGTTTTATGGTTGTTCGGCTTGCCCCTGTATCAAGTAAAAATTTTCTATCTTGGCCTAATAGTTCACTGTGTACATAAGGTCCTTCTTGATCTACAGGGACCTCGATAAGGGGTAAGCCAACTTCCCTCTCTAGGCTGTTTCATGAGTATCATTGATAATCTGGATAGTCATACTGTGCGGTCTGGTACATCTGTCGTGTCGTTGTTTGTGTGGCAGCAATAGGCTGCGGTGGTGGAGCGGGCATAGACTGTTGCGGAGCTGGCATGGACTGTGCATGCTGCGGGGCTCCTTGTTGGTTCTGATCCTGTCTAAGTGGCCGTGGTCTTTCTTTTGTATTACCTATGGCGATATTATGTTTTAAAACTGGACAATCGTGTACATAATGACCTGGCTGTTTACAATAGTTGCATGTCCCTTTTACAGAACCTGCTGAAACACTGGACTGTGTCATACCCTTTTTATGACCGTCAGCTGGAACTGTCTGGGAAACTAGCATTTTCATTTTCGTGTCTTTCATGCGTCTTTGTTCATGTTCTTGTTCCTCTCTAATTCTATTGTGATGGTACTGTAGCATTTGTAACATTTGTGACGGAGTGTTACCTTGCCAGGTACTCTCGAATTTCAATACTCTATTCTTAACTTGGGGCAAGGAATTTTCAACTAATTTTGTCACAAACAGATGTGGATACGATTCGCTACTTGCTTTTATTCCACTATTTATACCAAAACATTTTTCGAATCGGGCATAAAAATCACTAGTGTCTTCATCTTGCTTTTGTTTACAGGCTGAGATTGCACCCCAGTCTTCCTTTTTCGTAGTTAATAAACGTGGCAGTACCTGTACTAATAAACCTGGTAGTATTTTGGTCTTTTCCCCAAGCCCTAAACCTGGACCTCGAGCTGTTTCTTCGTTTTCTAATGCTGTCCAATCTATCTTTTGGTCTCCCACCTCCCAATCCTTTTCTTTGAGCTTTTCGTAAATGCCCGCAGGCATTAATACCTTTAATATTTTCATAATGTCGGGATAGGTATACTCTCCCATGAGCAACATGTCTTTAATTTCACGGTGGAAACCCGCTGGGTCTTTGTCATGACTGGGTACCACTTTCTTCATTTCTAATAGTTCCATTTTAGATATGGGTGTGTATACAAACACACGTTTAAACTGATTGTCATCACCTTTTATCGGGTGGACTTCGCGTAAGGGATTCTGTCTATCCATATAATACGTCGTTCTTTCCTTGATGGGCAGTGAGACATGTTCGGGACATACAAAAAGAATGTACTGCTTTCTGGATTCTAGTATTTCTCTAATTAACTCAGTACCTGAACCTCTCCATTTATTCGTGAGTAATTCAGTCAATATATCAGGTAAGGGACCAGGATCGGAGTGTTGGCTTTTATATAATATAAGGAGTTGTTGAATCATGTAGATACCAGCTAAACGCTGTTCATCTGGGGTGAGGTTCAAAAACGTGTGCGCTAGTGTATCATCACTATATTTTTCGGGACTGTCAACCCAGTGAACGGCTGACCTGGCTAATTCTTGTTCGTCCATAGAATCGAGTATATGATAACCCCTTCGTTCTCGGAGTAATTTGTCAGCGGCTTGGAACGAATGTTCGGGGGACCTTATATTTATTATAGGGGTTTGGAAATTTCTGTTATTATCTGGACGTATCGGACGTATCGGATCAGTAAAGCATCTAGTATTATTACAAGATCTTCCTCTACCTACATAGGCCATGGTTTCTAACTGTCCTGTGGGTAGTTCTAATTCTTCCTCCTCCTCGTTTTGTTCAGGCTGGTCTACCGCTAATCTTTCTTCGTGTATTCGTTCTACTTCTTTACGGATCTTTCGGCACATAGCTACTATACTTAATAGTTTATCATGTCTCCCCTCTGATATATTCCGACTCCATGTGGTAAGAATTCGCATTTCTTCCGGATTTACCCCTGGTCGGTCTTGATTTCTGATCACACAATTTATGAGGAAACGTAACAGTTCCCCCTGTATCTCCACTTTCTGGTACTCCATGGCTCTATTAATACTTTCAGAATCTCGCCCTGACTGGACAAAGTGATATATATTTTCTAAATGTGTAGTCATTCCTGGTAGCCTCCCTAAATATATTGCAGCTCGTCGGATACGTAATGATGCCAGCAGCATTTCGTCCTCTTTGCCGGGCACAGGGTCATATCTACAATCTACTAGAAGTTCCTTAAGCATGTCGGGAGTTACTAGTTTGGGCGTACGTTGGTGGGCTAATTCTTGAAAGGAAAGTTTATTTACTCTGGGTGGCGTGGAAAAAATGTTTGTTGTACCTCCTGTAGCACCGCCTGGGGTGCTGGATGTGAAAGGATTCGTTGAACGTGATATAGCAACCATAGGTGTGGGTACAGCTGTGGAAACAGATGTGCTTGCCGGAACTTGTGTCGGAGTTTGTTGTTGCGGAGGTACAGACGGAGGGTCTTGGCGTTGAACCCCCTCGGCAGGCGGTCTATGTGGTGCAGTATTAGCATACTCGGGAGCTGCGTCGTCTAAATAAGAGGAAAGGAAAACATCTTCTGCGGTTCTGGGATGCCCTTTGGGATGTGCTTTTATCGGAAACAATGGAGGTGGCAAGTCTTTTGGTATCTCCGGAGTAGCCTTAGGTAACCCTTCGGCCAGAAGAGGATACATACCATTCATAAGGGCATTTCTTTGTCTGTCTACTTGTTCTGATTTTACTCGGGTACCTTCTTCAATTAATAGAGTTTCTCGGACTTTATTTGAATTCTCCTTGCTTTTCTCTTCCTGCCTGAGTGCTTTTTCTGTACGTCTATATGATTCTTTACGCCATAATTCAATGGCATCTTTCTGTGATTGTCTAGCTTTCTTTTTCCATAATTCTTCCTCTACTTTCATGATGCAATCTGCATCCCAGGTCCCAGCTGCGGGCCACCTCTGACTTTCTGGTAATTCCTTGGTGTAGTCTACCCATAAATCAAGAAATAATATGGCGTCTAGGCCATGTTTATGATACATGAAGTACCCTGGAGTGTCCCTAGGAGGAATGGGAACAGCTTCTTCGAGTACCCCTTTTCTAGTTTTGATCTGTCTTAATTTCGAAAAGAGCGGCATATTGAGAACTGATCTGATACCTAATTTTGAACACGTTTAATACAACAAAACACAATAATGAACAGTCATTCACACCACGATATGCAGAACGTATTTAAAAACATTTAACATTTAACATTTAATGAACAACAATGATGGCCATTTAGGGAACTAGTCACTAAGCATAATACTCGGCACTAACTAGGTAATTCTGAATTATATACTAGACATACTAGATATACTGCTAAACAGTACAGATACACTGCTGAAACAGTGCAGACCGGATTTGTGTACCCAAACCCGTCTTGACCGGCACAACCTATGTGCACGTCAGAACGCCTCCCCGGCAATGGTACTCACCGGGTAGCTCGGAACGGAAGGCCTCGGAACTGAACTGAACTGGACTTGGACCGGACTGGACTCGACTCGAAACTTCGGAACTTCGGAACCTGGTGGGCCTCTGTATACCTCGGATCTTGCTCTCTCAGCTAGGCTCTGGTCGGGATACTTCGCACTTCTCACCGCCTCGTCTGGGTGTTGATCGCAGCCTCAGTTACCCCCGCTCGGCAGGAGGGAGATACCGGAAATCCTGTGGGTACGCGTTGTTGTCCGTCCAGCTGTGGCAGGAGACCGGGCCTGCAACGCACCTCCGGCGCGTGAGATGAGAAAGTGTCCCTGTTCGGGCGCCATATATGTGGTAAATAATTTAATTACCGGTACTTAATTTGATGCGGAAAATTAATAAGAATAGCTCAGTAAAATAAGAGGCAGAATCCGTGGTATTAGAGGTTCGGAACGGGCTTTATTCCAATAACACAATTCGAATTTGTGGGCTTCATATTCCATCACCACGGAGGTTCAGGAAGTGAAGGACTCTACTTTATTGACAGGTAATCATTTTTATAGAAGAGGCATTACAGTGAAACAGATGCAGGAGGCGTAACAGTTGATAACAGAGATAAAGACATACATGCGTAACTAAAATGGGTGTAACTAGGCGTAACTAAAGAACGTCATTAGGTATGATGTCACAAATGGGTGGTTCCATGAAAGAATTTCGCAATGTCAGCAAAAATACTTGGCAGAGATGCGCGCGCAGCAGCATGACGTGTGATTGACGTGCAACTAGAGGGTGAAGGGGACTTGACATTTAGCTCTACATGTGGAGACAAAAGTCTGGGGGTCAAGTCAACCTAATCCCAAATCATATCTAACATCCTATGTTTAAAGAACTGTGTTATCCAAAAAGAGAGGTCTCTTAGGGTAGAATCTTATTCTATACTGACTATACTGACTGTTAGTGCGTGTACAAGCGTCTAAGTGTCTACACTAGATGCGAGGGGGTAGGAATATTCCATGGTAACAGGGCTATGAATTACTTGCATGAGGACAGAGAAGCCGGGCCCCTTTGCACGGTAGCTGGAAGAATGTTTACCTAAACTGCTAGACAGGAATGTATTGGATGAGGAGCGGAGCAGAGCAGATAATCTTGAAGGTGAAATACAGTTTTTGGCAGGCAGACAGGCCGAGTCAGGCACCGTTAGCCGCGCAGGGAGTAGGACAAAGTTCATGGATACAGATGCGAGCTCAGACTGGAGCTTTCAGAGGCAGAAGGCAGGAAAAGGCTTGGTGACAGAATTCGGGCCTACTCGCCTGAACTGTAAAATGGGATAAATGAACCATATAAAGCCAGTGGCCTTTCATACTTAGGAATAGAATATCCGGCCCATTCATGGCGAATCTGAAAGAGGACATGTTGACGGTGGACGCACATGTGTTTGCGTCTTCATAACTGGAACTGGAGGGAACATACATGTACTTGTGACTTATACATGAAACCGTTGGGGTCCAAGATAGGGGACATAACCGACCATAAAAATCCATATTTCCACAGTAGGATGGGGTCCATGGCTGTCCGTCACGTTCAGGTGCTCCTTCCTCACGTCCTCCTCAATTTCCCAGTAGTTTTTGGCTCCCGTAAAAAATGCTATGTGCGGAGTGACGTAGGCACGAATCGTACTTGCTGGTTTGTAAAATGCTGCCTGACTCCGTCCGGACGTCACGTACGCGGTGTCCCGGATCGGAATTGTTGGTATATTTTGGCCGGTCGGTGTTTTGTACGAATCGTACGGAAATGGTATTTCTGAACGAATCGTACTTGCGGCTTTGTAAGGTGGTTTTCCCGGGTACGAGTCGGACGGAGAAAACGCTCCGTACGACGGTTCGTACCCGGGTTTCACAGGATCAGAATCGGCACCTAAATGTAAAAATATGCTTTCTGGTGCCTAAAAGCCAAAAACACTAACCTGGAACATCTGGTCACGCTTGACTGGGACAATGTCAAAGTTTCAGACTGACCGCAATAGGATGCAAGTTAGAAACAATGAGCTGTTGGGCCCGGTTAAGTGTTAATCTTCTGACTTAATCACTTTTTTGGAGTTTTATTCTCAACGTCAAGACAGACTCCTCGTCAACCCTAGCGCAGTTCAACAAAGGCAGCTTGCTCACAAGTTCATGTTTCAAGCTCATTTTATTTATGATGACGGAACTCCCAAGAGAACCGTGTAAAATCAAAAAATTACATACGTGTAAATACAATAGGATTCTAGTTTACAATTGAATACACATAATAAAACACACCACTCCACCAAGAGATCTAACAATTATAGAAGATATCCATGGTTCTAAAAGTTTTAATTTCACACAAAATCCAACAAGCAGCAGCATATTCTACATAACAGGATAAAAAGTGTCTTTTGTGACATCAATGCAAATATTTGAGAATTAAATAAAAAAGGATAAATGTATTTATATGCCACAAAGTGTCAATAAAACAATACATATGGCTAATACATAAAGAGATGAAAAGTGCCCACTCGGGAAACACTATCAGCCTCTACAATGGTCAACTAATACAACTTAATATAATTTTAAGAAACATTTAAAAAGGTTAAAAATTATATTACAAAATATTTAATTTGGAGGAGCATTAAGTGATTGTAATACTGCTGATGCTGAGAGCATGGATAACTGCAAACATATTGGCCTCAGCTATTTCTCTCAACATATTAGCAAACCAGGACAAATAAGAGGAATCAGTAGCTAAATGATAAACCCTCTTTAAAATGCATGCCTGCTTGTCCATATTGAAGCTTAGGGACCAGGTGGCCTATATTAAGGTAACTTTTAATTGGTGCGGCGTGTAAACTCAAATCATAGAAGTGTACAATTGCAGCAAATCTGACGCAGTCATGAAATTTCTATAAATGAATCAATTTTCCTTTGGGCCATCTAAAATGTATTTTTGTAGCCAGAACCTTAGAGTACATTGTTGCTCTTTGCTAGGCCTACAGCCCAATGCACTACTCTGCAAGGTCCTGCACAAAAGCACTTCTCAACCCAAATTATAGCCTTAGGGTGGCCACAGAAAGAGCTGGTTTAACAGAGGCCAGGCCAGGAAGTATTTGACCTTCCATTGTGTTTAAAAAGCCCCATTTTGATACATCAATCACTTCTGTGCCATCTAGTGGGAAAGCAAGAATCTTAACATGATAAACCTCCAATAAAGGTACAAAATGTCTTTTCCCAGTAGCCCGATAAAGGAGCCCAGACATTTAGCTTGGGTTGCGGCTTTAGACATATTATTTTCTTTGTGAGTTTTGATACTTAAATTTCCACATACTATCTTCCCCAGAAAAGAATACAAGTTCACAATTTTAAATTTTTGGCCACCCAAAGACAATACAAAGTTTCCATATTTCTGCGTCTTCTTCCCATGCACATGCATGATTTTACTTTTAGATACATTGATCTTTAAGTAGTGAGCTTCAGCATATGTTTGGAGTGCCTGCAGGCAGCTATTTAAACCCTTTGGGGTAAATCAAAGATTATTATGTTTACATAAAGTAGGCACACAATGTGCTTTCTCCAAACTATCGGGGCAATACCCTCACTTTGGTCCAAATGATTTGGGAGGTCTGAAATATAAAGGGAAAAGAGAACGGGGACTAGCAAGCACACTTGTTTGAACCCATTTAATGTAGGGATAGCTTGTGATAAACCCTTATCCCCACCTAATAAAACTCTACACCAAATATCGGTATGAAGGGCACAAACTAACTCTAAAAGTGTACCTGGCATAACCAAATGTAAAAGCGCACTCCACAGCAAAGAATGATCTACTTTATCAAATGCTGTGGAGAAGTCAATAAAAGCTGCGTATACCTTTGGCCCTCTACCTTTAAATTGTTTTTCCTTTATGTTCTGAAGGGCAGTCATATTATCAATTGTTTCATGCTTAGTCCTGGACCAAGTTTGTTCCATAGGTTTCATTTTATGGGCTTCTGCCGATTCACTTATCAGGGTGAAGAGACATTTAGCAAAGACTTTACCCATAGAATCTAGAACGTCAAGCTGACGATAATTTCCTGGTAGGCTGCCATCGTCCTTCTTAAAAAGAGCAATTATGATACTCCTCTTCCAAGAGGGGAAAACTCTTTTACTTTCATAGTAACATTTAAAAACCAGGCAAAGAAGTTGACTCCAAAGAGGGCCATTTTGTCTTATAACAGTTTTTGGTATTTTGCCAGGGCCCATTGCCACTGAAGTGCGCATTCCCCTAATTACAAGTTTTATCTCTTTTTCGGGGGTGGTCCATACAGAGAGAAATCTTACTTGACTATAAAATACTTTTAAATGCCCTCATTTGCTGGGTAAAGACTGTGAATAAAATTGGCCCAGCTAAGTTCTTTAATAGCAACAGGGACAAATCTAGCTCTGGCTACAGAACCCTCCACAACAAGAGTCTAGAAAATCCCTGTCTGGCCTTTGAATACTGTTTCCTAGGTTTTATCCAAAATCTATCTACCTCCTCTTTTCATAAACAAACCTTCAACCATCACTCCTCCTTTTTAATAACAACACTCTAGTATATCTTTCAAGGGGAGTGATCAAGATATTGCTCTCCTACCAGAGGATCACCTACATCACCATCATTTATTTCCTATCTAGACTGGGTTTTAAAGATTGGAAACACTTCTTGTTCAACCTGCCCTGGATGTACCATCCAGACTCTTTCTATTTGGCGTAGTATTAGAAATAGATTGCATGGGTTCAAGTAAACTCTCTAAATTTGAAACTTTTTTTAACCAATTTCTTACATTGTGGTTTACCAGCCTGGGAGCAAAAATCAATTTGACTACCAACATCTGTCTGAGCATTCCCTTTACAGGATGGCAAAACCCCTTCCATTTCTACTGAGTCACTGGGTCCTGTCTCATTTCCCTTGCCTATCAGCTCCCTTAATATTTTTGTCACTGCTTCCAAAACACAATTGAAACTACAAACAACGTTTTGTAATAGCTTTAAAAATGAAAATTATAACCTTTCTAAGCACACTATGGAATCTGATACTTTTAACTCTTCATTTGGTGGGGGACTGGGTTGGATACCACTTATAACAAAATCAGAAATATGAGATATCAAGGAAGAATAATTTGGAGGCGTACTACTAAACAATTTCATTCCCATAGGAACTATTGCAGCTGGGGTACCCACAGTATTGCTAAAGTCATATCGCCTACATAGGTCGACATCCTAATCTGGCAAGGTAAAATACAAATGCTGAGCCACATCCTTGGACAATTGCTGCTATTGAGGGGCAGTGTGCCTCTTGAATAATTATATGTGGATTATCAATTACCATCACTGACACTGATAGAAGTGGGCCTGGTGAGGTCAGGAGGGGGATGAACTATTTGGACCCCTAGAACCCAAACCGAATCCTTCTGCATATAGGCAATTCTCCCCCCTTAGCATCAGGTTCCACAGGATGCAGATTGTCAGTAACATTAGCATTAGCAAAAAATATTGGTATTAGCATTAGACCCTAAATTTAATTCAATCAATGCATTTGGTTGCACTTGGGATGGTTTCTCCTTTTCCCTTTCCCTTTCCCATAGGCTGAATATCAGATCTTTCCCGTGCAGCATCTTAACAGGAGCATTTTTGTTCCTGAAAGGGCTTGATTTACTCTTTGTGCTGACTCTGCCCTGGAGCAAGCGACCCGATCACAGCTTCCTTGCTGTCATTATTCACTCTTACTCTGGATTCAAGATTGGACTCAGACAGCAACAGCTGTGATATGATATAAGGGGCCTATCTGGCTCAATCCAGCCTTCACAGCATAAGGAATACCCATACTCCAACTGGCTTTTCAACAACCACTTACACCACTCTCTAAAAAACAGTGGACTTGCCCCTAACACCACTTTGGGGCTGTTACCTTCTAATGATTACCAAATAGACTGCAATGTTTTTTAAAGCTGCTTTTGTGTGAGTGGTTTATTGCAAAAGGTGGAAGGATAAAACTTCAACTCTACTTCTTAACTGTATGGGGCACCTGTACTCAAAGCACCAAATTAATTTGCATCCTTTTTCAATGAAAACAGACATGGAATTGCAAACAGAATGATGCAAATGAAGACAAGTGAAGGAGTAGGGCATGAGGGGCCCCCCAGGAGGAGCAAGCTGCACCAGCCTAATGCTGGCTGCTTTCGCACCTTGCTGGGAGACAACTGTGGCCCTAGGGCCTCACCCACACCCTCCTATGACCTATCCTCCCCCGATCCTCCAAGCTTCCAAAGCATCCTCTGCTCAGCCCCCGCACTGCCCCAAAGTCCGTCTGTCCGCCATCGCACCATCATTGGAATTCAGACTAACGGCTGGGGACCAATGAGCTGGGGCCGCCGGGAGATGAGGTTCATCATGTGCATTCAGTGTGTGACGTCAGTCAACCCTCATCCGTGTCTCTGTCAATCCACATACCTCTCCAAAGAAAGGCTTGCTTCCACACAGTGCCTCAGTGATTCCTGGAGGTCTTGGTTCTCGTCCTTGTCTGTGAAGAGCTCCGGAGCTTTGAGCATGGCAAACCTGGATTATGGGGAGGTCAATTTATGATTCTTTTTACTACAAATTCACCAAATGATTGAAAACTTGTGGAACGTCTTCCAGAAGGTCCTTCTAAACACTAGTCAGCTGGGGTTTTCTTGATGTAGATTATACAGGTGACATCTTGAAGCTCTTTTGTACCTGTTGCTTTCAGATAGTCTACTCCTCAAACTTTAAAGCAAAGCAAAACCCTCTTTTTTTGAAGCCCAAGTGTGCAACCAGTGCAGTAGTAATGAGTGCAGTCCTTCTTGGTGCAGGCCAGGGGTTTAGCAGGACAGTCCATTTCTTCTGCTTTACAGGCAGGGATCGGAGTTGCTAGGCATCTCTTCCATATTCATCTACATTTCTTGGCTGGTAAGAAGGGGGTACCCCTGACAAATGGGGTGCAAGGTGCCACCCTCTGTGATTACCACTTCCCCTGAATTGTGGCAATTTTTCATCACAGAAAACACTGTTCCACAAAAATCAAAATGGAGAAAATCTCTCCTGGAGCATCAGGTCTGGCTAACCCCACCAACATGTGTGGACAACTTTCCCCTTCACTCTCCTTCCAGCCTCTCTCCTTGATCAATTACGGTGGCTCTAGTCTGGATTGGGGTGCAGGAAGTGGGGGTAGGCATGGTTCCTGTCCTCACTGTCTTTCTCCCTTTGGAGACCAGTTTGAATACCTAGCCCCTTTTCTGTCCAGGCATCTGTAAGCAGCAGATTTCCTCCCACCATATGTCTCCTTATTCTCAGTTCAGGCGACTTCACATCTCATTAAAGCAGCTTGGATCAGCCTGTCAAGGGCTGGCCAATCAGAAGAGGCAGCTACAGAGCTGAATTGGGTAATTTTAGGAAATCAGTTCAATAACTTATTTTCCACACTTTGAAGTATTATTATAGCTCACTCCTGTCAAAAGATAAACTGTTGCAGGGATTCTGCTCATGCCCAGAACTAGGCGCAGGAAACCAGGACCTCAGTGAATTGCGGTGTGCCAAAAACTCACCTCAGTACCCAGAACCCCAATCCGACTAGCATCAGTGTCCCATTTGTTATCTGTATTCTCTCGGAGCTCCCATGTATAGACAACCCAGAACAAGCGACTTAGAGTACTCTCAGGAATGGTGGGAATCAGAAATACCTGTTCGTTATTATTCTCATATCAGTCCACAGCAAGAGTAATCAGAGACACGGTAAAGTTTAAAATGTTTATTTTATAAACTACGTTTCCTAAGATGCAGTACTTTGGCTAACATAAGCAGACAAATGATTAAGATTAAAACCATCAGCATTGTTACAATACCATAGAAAATGAAGGGAGAAATCCTGTTACAAATGACAGTGGAATACAACCACCTTCCCTTCGCTAATAGGCTAGTATTATTATACTAATAGAAGGTCTCTAGGTTTGAATGGGGAACCCCATACCGTAAAGATCAGCTTAGGTGAATCACATCACAGGATCAGCTTTGCTCTGCGCCTGGAAAAGTTCTTCTCCAGAATGTGTTTCTAATGCATGCAAACTGCAATATTAAAGGCTCTCGACTTTCAGGTATTTGCAGCTGTGTGCGTGTTATGGCTAGAGAGTGGGCCGATCAACCTGAACTCAAAAACATACATTGTTTGGTGGCTCAGACTGTTATCGCACACAATGTTCAGACCAAGGTTGCAGTGCACGTCTAGGGATGTGAACAACAGACAGTTCTCATGCGAAGAAAAGGCAAGCAAGCAGTTTTCAAATATTAACATGTATCTGCAGTGTCGTGTGCAAAAGCAGCAAAAGTGGCAAGAGGGGCAAGATGGCGTTTCTACGTCTAACGCGCTTATGCTAACATAGCAATGTATGTATCTAAATCACTGCCTTCACTACAAAACTTTAATGGAAATCCAAATAAAGGGGAGTGAAAGTTCAAAGAAAAAAACGGAAAAAAAAAAATGAAAAAGAAAAAAAGAAAAATGGACAATCGTTACATTTTGCAAAAGGCTCAATGAGCCCAAATGTCGAATCACCAAAAAGAATAAAAAAGTGTGTGTGACGACGCCCAAGTCAATCCATTAACGTGTAAACACAGTAAGTAGCGACAGCTTCCAAGAGAAAGTCATTAGAACGTTCTGCAAAAGTGTCCGCCATCCAGTCTAATAAGGTAAACAAACATACATGTTCTTCGACCACTGGAGCCTCTAGCACATTCAGAGGACAACTGGCGTGTTCTTCAAGATAACTTCCTGCCAAGAAGTCATACACTGCCGTTCCGATGCCCCAATTCCCTGGGACTCCATGTGCGGCTCCACAGGCCATAATCCTGACACCAGAACAGTCCAACTCATGAGCCACTAATGCACACATCAGTCGATCATAATCCGGGGCAGGAGACACCAAGTTTGACAAGCACATATCCAGAGCCCATTAGAAAGGACAATCTAGGCAATAAAACACAGGTTGCACGCATGTAAAGTAGAAAAAACGGAAGGACAATCCATAGGCTATGCTCAGGGTTGCCAGTGGTAAAGTTCCATAATATTCAAGCCTCCGGTTACGAAGATGGAGCAGCCGGGACAGGCTGTCGCGTGACACAAACTGTGCAGCCATTGCGCAGTAAGCAGATTAATAACAGCAGTCCAGCCGTGAGGGCGAGAATCAATGGGAGCCCGCCAAAGACGCTGGAAAAAATAGAATGAAAAAATGCCGGTATCACACCAAAAATAGTTTGGAAGGAGGTCACGAGGCCGGAGCCAACAATTTTGAAAAAATACGCCAAGCCAGTAGTTGACAAGGCATTAAATATAGTTTGAATCAGTGCACCAAAATGAAGTGGGAGATCAGTATTTAAAAGCGCCTGCACCTCGGTGCGGGTGTTGGCTACGTAAAGGACAAATGTTTCACGGGACAAAGTCAGAGTGACTTCTTTTTGAGACAATAGAGCCCTTATTCTGCTCATATTGTTGAACTCTGCTTTCAAGGTTGGAATGGAAGGCCAGATGGATACATCCAGCCGCCCATGCGGGGGTGGGAAAAGGACATTTTTGCAGCAGACTACTCTCTGTGATACAGTCACAATGTAGGGTATTCCCACTAACATCCCGCAGCAATCCTCGTTATTTAAAAGCAAATAACTGCCGTTAGCTAGCAACGTGAAAGAGGGTGTAATAGCTGGCACTGGAATACCTTTCAGGACGCATGCTAAATTAGGCGCTTGCACATTGCACGCGCCATGCATTTGGATGTGCCTACAGACTACAGAGTGATCAGGTGTGGAAGAGCATTCCTCACCCTTCAAATAAACTTCTTTACCTTCTCTCATGCACCTGTATGTAAATGGGAGTGACCAAACTTCATGCAGGAAAGCAGTACCCAACAGTTCATATCTGCCTAGGGCATAATGTTTCATGCATGAACCGAATTTAAACAAAGGAAATGGTAATGTGGTTAAGCCGTGGATAAGCCACACAGCTGAGTTCAATACGGCCTCAGAGAAAGGCAAAGGTTCTAACTTTTCAATATGCAGTAATGAATATGTTGCATCTTTCATGGACATGAATTGTTGTTTTGCAGTGAGATTAAAGGGAAGGAACAAAGATGAAGTATTCATGTAGTCCCAGGGGACCTTCCCAGCCTTTAAAGTTTGCAAAGTCCATGTAAACTGCATTATAGAACGTAATTGATTTTGACCATGATATAAAACAGACATATCATCCTGCACAATATCAACAATAGATGAAACAATATTATCTAATGTGTAAATTCTGGAAGAAAGGGTGTTAATGCTATTATCGATAACAGCCAGAACTTTTTCCAAATTGGCCTGGTCAATGGCTCTCAATCTGGAGATAATTTCCAAACCTCGTTATACATAGCATACACCCATCTTTTGGACCTGCCACCCACAGGACCCTTAACAAAATCATTCAATCTATTTTGTCATGTAATTTAGATAAATTAAGTTTAACAGATGCCAAGGTGGAATGTTGCAGCCAAGATTGGCATAACTTCCCAACACAGTAGGTAGTAACAGAATGAGAAGATGCAAAGTGGAGGTCTACGCGAACCTGCGTATACCCAGGCTGCAGACCCAAAAAATGATGTTGACAGGAATCTGAGCTTGTCTGCCAAGTTAACCATCCTTCCGAATTTAATTTGGAAATATTGAATGATGTGTTATTAATGTATGACTGCAACGCATCAAGGGACAGATCTGTATGATTATCCCAATTTGGATAAGCACCCAGATCTGGAATAGAGGGGTATTTCAGCTTTTTAGAAGTAGCCAAACCAAAACAGGTGGTCTGAAAAATAGTTGAATTCAAAAATAACATGTGGTTCGGGATGAGGCAGGCATGATGCAAAGCTTCTGTTCCTTGTACCTGCCATGGTTTAGAACCCCAAACAGATTTAAGATCAATAGTAGCTTTCCACAGATCATAACCCCTGACCGCCAAATCATCCATAAAGGATTTGGAATACAATAATTTAGTGTTTGTCAGCCTAACCTTCGAGGCAGACTCCGCTGCCACTTTAAAATAAAAGGAGGCTGGTTTTGAAACACTGAAATCAGTAAAATAGGCAAATTTGTTCACCAATGTGCTGGAGCTGCCCAGCATTGGCGTTGGACAATGTTCCCATTGCGATCCTCCAAGCTTCCAAAGCATCCTCTGCTCAGCCCCCGCACTGCCCCAAAGTCCGTCTGTCCGCCATCGCACCATCATTGGAATTCAGACTAACGGCTGGGGACCAATGAGCTGGGGCCGCCGGGAGATGAGGTTCATCATGTGCATTCAGTGTGTGACGTCAGTCAACCCTCATCCGTGTCTCTGTCAATCCACATACCTCTCCAAAGAAAGGCTTGCTTCCACACAGTGCCTCAGTGATTCCTGGAGGTCTTGGTTCTCGTCCTTGTCTGTGAAGAGCTCCGGAGCTTTGAGCATGGCAAACCTGGATTATGGGGAGGTCAATTTATGATTCTTTTTACTACAAATTCACCAAATGATTGAAAACTTGTGGAACGTCTTCCAGAAGGTCCTTCTAAACACTAGTCAGCTGGGGTTTTCTTGATGTAGATTATACAGGTGACATCTTGAAGCTCTTTTGTACCTGTTGCTTTCAGATAGTCTACTCCTCAAACTTTAAAGCAAAGCAAAACCCTCTTTTTTTGAAGCCCAAGTGTGCAACCAGTGCAGTAGTAATGAGTGCAGTCCTTCTTGGTGCAGGCCAGGGGTTTAGCAGGACAGTCCATTTCTTCTGCTTTACAGGCAGGGATCGGAGTTGCTAGGCATCTCTTCCATATTCATCTACATTTCTTGGCTGGTAAGAAGGGGGTACCCCTGACAAATGGGGTGCAAGGTGCCACCCTCTGTGATTACCACTTCCCCTGAATTGTGGCAATTTTTCATCACAGAAAACACTGTTCCACAAAAATCAAAATGGAGAAAATCTCTCCTGGAGCATCAGGTCTGGCTAACCCCACCAACATGTGTGGACAACTTTCCCCTTCACTCTCCTTCCAGCCTCTCTCCTTGATCAATTACGGTGGCTCTAGTCTGGATTGGGGTGCAGGAAGTGGGGGTAGGCATGGTTCCTGTCCTCACTGTCTTTCTCCCTTTGGAGACCAGTTTGAATACCTAGCCCCTTTTCTGTCCAGGCATCTGTAAGCAGCAGATTTCCTCCCACCATATGTCTCCTTATTCTCAGTTCAGGCGACTTCACATCTCATTAAAGCAGCTTGGATCAGCCTGTCAAGGGCTGGCCAATCAGAAGAGGCAGCTACAGAGCTGAATTGGGTAATTTTAGGAAATCAGTTCAATAACTTATTTTCCACACTTTGAAGTATTATTATAGCTCACTCCTGTCAAAAGATAAACTGTTGCAGGGATTCTGCTCATGCCCAGAACTAGGCGCAGGAAACCAGGACCTCAGTGAATTGCGGTGTGCCAAAAACTCACCTCAGTACCCAGAACCCCAATCCGACTAGCATCAGTGTCCCATTTGTTATCTGTATTCTCTCGGAGCTCCCATGTATAGACAACCCAGAACAAGCGACTTAGAGTACTCTCAGGAATGGTGGGAATCAGAAATACCTGTTCGTTATAATTCTCATATCAGTCCACAGCAAGAGTAATCAGAGACACGGTAAAGTTTAAAATGTTTATTTTATAAACTACGTTTCCTAAGATGCAGTACTTTGGCTAACATAAGCAGACAAATGATTAAGATTAAAACCATCAGCATTGTTACAATACCATAGAAAATGAAGGGAGAAATCCTGTTACAAATGACAGTGGAATACAACCACCTTCCCTTCGCTAATAGGCTAGTATTATTATACTAATAGAAGGTCTCTAGGTTTGAATGGGGAACCCCATACCGTAAAGATCAGCTTAGGTGAATCACATCACAGGATCAGCTTTGCTCTGCGCCTGGAAAAGTTCTTCTCCAGAATGTGTTTCTAATGCATGCAAACTGCAATATTAAAGGCTCTCGACTTTCAGGTATTTGCAGCTGTGTGCGTGTTATGGCTAGAGAGTGGGCCGATCAACCTGAACTCAAAAACATACATTGTTTGGTGGCTCAGACTGTTATCGCACACAATGTTCAGACCAAGGTCGCAGTGCACGTCTAGGGATGTGAACAACAGACAGTTCTCATGCGAAGAAAAGGCAAGCAAGCAGTTTTCAAATATTAACATGTATCTGCAGTGTCGTGTGCAAAAGCAGCAAAAGTGGCAAGAGGGGCAAGATGGCGTTTCTACGTCTAACGCGCTTATGCTAACATAGCAATGTATGTATCTAAATCACTGCCTTCACTACAAAACTTTAATGGAAATCCAAATAAAGGGGAGTGAAAGTTCAAAGAAAAAACCGGAAAAAAAAAAATGAAAAAGAAAAAAAGAAAAATGGACAATCGTTACATTTTGCAAAAGGCTCAATGAGCCCAAATGTCGAATCACCAAAAAGAATAAAAAAGTGTGTGTGACGACGCCCAAGTCAATCCATTAACGTGTAAACACAGTAAGTAGCGACAGCTTCCAAGAGAAAGTCATTAGAACGTTCTGCAAAAGTGTCCGCCATCCAGTCTAATAAGGTAAACAAACATACATGTTCTTCGACCACTGGAGCCTCTAGCACATTCAGAGGACAACTGGCGTGTTCTTCAAGATAACTTCCTGCCAAGAAGTCATACACTGCCGTTCCGATGCCCCAATTCCCTGGGACTCCATGTGCGGCTCCACAGGCCATAATCCTGACACCAGAACAGTCCAACTCATGAGCCACTAATGCACACATCAGTCGATCATAATCCGGGGCAGGAGACACCAAGTTTGACAAGCACATATCCAGAGCCCATTAGAAAGGACAATCTAGGCAATAAAACACAGGTTGCACGCATGTAAAGTAGAAAAAACGGAAGGACAATCCATAGGCTATGCTCAGGGTTGCCAGTGGTAAAGTTCCATAATATTCAAGCCTCCGGTTACGAAGATGGAGCAGCCGGGACAGGCTGTCGCGTGACACAAACTGTGCAGCCATTGCGCAGTAAGCAGATTAATAACAGCAGTCCAGCCGTGAGGGCGAGAATCAATGGGAGCCCGCCAAAGACGCTGGAAAAAATAGAATGAAAAAATGCCGGTATCACACCAAAAATAGTTTGGAAGGAGGTCACGAGGCCGGAGCCAACAATTTTGAAAAAATACGCCAAGCCAGTAGTTGACAAGGCATTAAATATAGTTTGAATCAGTGCACCAAAATGAAGTGGGAGATCAGTATTTAAAAGCGCCTGCACCTCGGTGCGGGTGTTGGCTACGTAAAGGACAAATGTTTCACGGGACAAAGTCAGAGTGACTTCTTTTTGAGACAATAGAGCCCTTATTCTGCTCATATTGTTGAACTCTGCTTTCAAGGTTGCAATGGAAGGCCAGATGGATACATCCAGCCGCCCATGCGGGGGTGGGAAAAGGACATTTTTGCAGCAGACTACTCTCTGTGATACAGTCACAATGTAGGGTATTCCCACTAACATCCCGCAGCAATCCTCGTTATTTAAAAGCAAATAACTGCCGTTAGCTAGCAACGTGAAAGAGGGTGTAATAGCTGGCACTGGAATACCTTTCAGGACGCATGCTAAATTAGGCGCTTGCACATTGCACGCGCCATGCATTTGGATGTGCCTACAGACTACAGAGTGATCAGGTGTGGAAGAGCATTCCTCACCCTTCAAATAAACTTCTTTACCTTCTCTCATGCACCTGTATGTAAATGGGAGTGACCAAACTTCATGCAGGAAAGCAGTACCCAACAGTTCATATCTGCCTAGGGCATAATGTTTCATGCATGAACCGAATTTAAACAAAGGAAATGGTAATGTGGTTAAGCCGTGGATAAGCCACACAGCTGAGTTCAATACGGCCTCAGAGAAAGGCAAAGGTTCTAACTTTTCAATATGCAGTAATGAATATGTTGCATCTTTCATGGACATGAATTGTTGTTTTGCAGTGAGATTAAAGGGAAGGAACAAAGATGAAGTATTCATGTAGTCCCAGGGGACCTTCCCAGCCTTTAAAGTTTGCAAAGTCCATGTAAACTGCATTATAGAACGTAATTGATTTTGACCATGATATAAAACAGACATATCATCCTGCACAATATCAACAATAGATGAAACAATATTATCTAATGTGTAAATTCTGGAAGAAAGGGTGTTAATGCTATTATCGATAACAGCCAGAACTTTTTCCAAATTGGCCTGGTCAATGGCTCTCAATCTGGAGATAATTTCCAAACCTCGTTATACATAGCATACACCCATCTTTTGGACCTGCCACCCACAGGACCCTTAACAAAATCATTCAATCTATTTTGTCATGTAATTTAGATAAATTAAGTTTAACAGATGCCAAGGTGGAATGTTGCAGCCAAGATTGGCATAACTTCCCAACACAGTAGGTAGTAACAGAATGAGAAGATGCAAAGTGGAGGTCTACGCGAACCTGCGTATACCCAGGCTGCAGACCCAAAAAATGATGTTGACAGGAATCTGAGCTTGTCTGCCAAGTTAACCATCCTTCCGAATTTAATTTGGAAATATTGAATGATGTGTTATTAATGTATGACTGCAACGCATCAAGGGACAGATCTGTATGATTATCCCAATTTGGATAAGCACCCAGATCTGGAATAGAGGGGTATTTCAGCTTTTTAGAAGTAGCCAAACCAAAACAGGTGGTCTGAAAAATAGTTGAATTCAAAAATAACATGTGGTTCGGGATGAGGCAGGCATGATGCAAAGCTTCTGTTCCTTGTACCTGCCATGGTTTAGAACCCCAAACAGATTTAAGATCAATAGTAGCTTTCCACAGATCATAACCCCTGACCGCCAAATCATCCATAAAGGATTTGGAATACAATAATTTAGTGTTTGTCAGCCTAACCTTCGAGGCAGACTCCGCTGCCACTTTAAAATAAAAGGAGGCTGGTTTTGAAACACTGAAATCAGTAAAATAGGCAAATTTGTTCACCAATGTGCTGGAGCTGCCCAGCATTGGCGTTGGACAATGTTCCCATTGCGTATAATTCACAAAATTATGATATGTATTGGCTTTATGTAGGAAATGATTGCCATAATGTTGATAGCAATACAGCTCCCCGTAATTAGCAGTATCTGAATACAAATCTTCAGCATCAAAAGCGGCATAATATTTCAAATCAGAAAACAGTGCTTCTATGGCCTGAACGTCCCAATCATCAGAGTGGATGTTTTGTCTAACCACATCACCCATAGAAACACGAAATACATTCGGAACATTAATAACTTCAGTGGGTCCATGAATTTGAAATTTAACAGCATCCCACGCAATCCCATCAAACACAGGCCAGGCTCTCTTCATGATGTGTGATGAGGAGGGAGGGGCCAAAGTTCCATCAATTAGTCTAATTGTCGATCTTTCTTTCAGGTAGTGTCCATTCACAAGACGAGAAAATACCACCACAAATCCGATGGACGTAAACAAAAAAACACATATGAGTATCAGCCAAATGTAAGTCCAAGGGGGAATCAAAAAATGTCTTTTAAACCAAACAGCAAAAATAGAAACCTTTGATGGGGCTTTGGAAGTCTTAGAGTTAGTATCAAAGGAGAAACGTGACTGGGTAACTGCGGTTGATTGTAAAACAGGCAATGTTACATCTGCAGGATAAGCATACTCAGTATCTTTAGATAGATCCCCAGCTGGTGGTAGCAACAAAGGAGCAGTAACTGTATGCATCTCGATAGCAATATCAGGCATGGTGGTAGAAGCCGGAGCCAAAACAGAATTTCTCAGCATCGCAGGGCAAGAGACCGCTGGAGTCATGCTAAGAAGAATCGGCCACTCGCTGTAGTTTGACATTGTCAATGGAGATGTACCTGTTATCCTTTCGACCAGGAAGTGGAGGTAAAATGACTGTTCTTGTACCTACCCTGCACGCCAAGCACTGGAACCGGGGCATGATAAGAGGGCCAAACTCCTTCTTGTTCTCCACCTTCTCACGGAGCAGCTCACCAACTCGAGGTAGCCAGCCGACTACCGGAATCTGAAGCGCAGCATCACATGTGGAGGGCAAGTGATCCTTCGCAAGACTGTCTCTTGTAGACTCTGTAACACAGCACAGTGATCATCTACGTCAAAGGGTGCAGCAGACGCCGCCATGTCTAGACCATCATTATGCAAAAGAGCATCATGTATGGGGTCCGCCCACCCTGAGACCTTCTAGGGAGATTATTAAGTGCACGTTGAACATTATACAGATGGGCAAACCAGTTCCGGCCAGTGCCTAAAACCCTGGCTGTCAAGGATTGCTTTAAGTCACGGTTCATTCGCTCCACTACACTATTACCCTCAGGGTGGTATGGAGACGAAAATTTGACTTGGACCCCCTATGATTTCATGGCTTCTTTGTACGCCTTAGAGGCAAACGCAGGGCCCTGATCAGAATGAAGGGTACCACACGCAAAACTTCCCACAAAGACACGCAAATCCCTGATGACAGTACGGGCATCAGCACTTCTTTGTGGCCATACCCAAAGAAAATGTGTGCATGAATCCACTGCAACTAAGATATACTTGTACGCAGTATCAGAGGAGAAAGGACTGCAGTGATCTAGATAAACACAAACAAGTGGCTTATTAGATATGTACAACTGAGTTTGTGGTGGGCGCGCAGCAGTTGAAGGTTTAATCTGCTGGCAAATGTCACAATCAAGAACATAGGTGCGAGCCTGTTCATATAACCTGCGCCACCAGTAACGTTGTTGTAACAGAGTAACAGTTGCTGCAACGCCGGCATGGGCAGAGGCCATAATCTCATGAGCCGCTGTTATCAAGGATGGTCTGCAGTCCGCGTTGGGAATCAATCTGTCACCAACGTCGTTAATTCTCACTTATGGGACGTTATCAGGACTTAAGTGATAATGGTAACGAGAAGGGAAACCTCTCGGGTAATTACCTCCCTTCTCTGTAGCAGCAATAGCTGCCAAGATGTCATCATCGATCTTACTTTTGGATCTTGTAACTGCTGCTACTAGATATGTCACCACTGCTGTTTTCGCTGCCTCGTCAGCCAAGCTGTTGCCGACTGCGTGGTCACCAACTCTCTGGTGACCAAGAGTGTGAATTTCATTCACGAGAGGCAGATGTTCTTTAAGCTCTGCCACTCGAACCCAAAGCATTTTATGCTTAATTGTGCTACCTTTGGAATCACGATATTCATTTTGAGACCAAAAGAATAGATTGTCGTTAAAAGACTGAACACAGTAAAATGAGTCACTCACTATAAGAGTAGTAACCCGAGGATCAGCAAACTCCAGTGCAAGCACCAGAGCACGGCGCTCTGCCAACTGTGTGGTTAAATCACCTAATGACTGCGTATGCACAACATCAGATTGGAATTCACCATTCACGAAAGTACCCGCCACAATTGCGCAGGCCGCCGAATAGGCAAGCTTCGATTCCGTCGCCGGTTGCGCCGAACCGTCAGTATAAATGACACAATGGTAATCTTTGAGCGGGTGCAAAGACAGAGGAGCAGGATGAACGAATTCATATTGCAAGTATTCCTGCATCTGCAATGAGGCATCAAAGATATAGGTGACATCTAGCGATGTCAGAGAAGTGGCCCATTGTATCCAACGTGGATGCAAAGCTTTTGAATTGGGTACACTGGCTTTCGTCACTGCCTCTAGGGCAGGATACGGTGTGACCACCAACATGCGTTTTCCTTGCGACAGTGCCCGTTCTTTAAGAATCGCCATCTGTACTGCAGTCAAAACTTTTTTGACTGAGGAAAAGCGCAGTTCAGCTGAAGTGTACAGGTGTGATTTGTAGGCAAAGCAGACTGTGTCGCCCTCATTGAACGTTTAAGTACGTGAAACCCACTGCGCCTGGCACAATTCTTATTACCAGGTTGGTGTGGTTATCACGTGTCAGTAAGTATTTCGAAGCAAGAAGATCAGCCTGCAAAGATTGCAAACTAGCTGAATGCTCTGGCAGCCAGCTCTATTTGGAAAAAGTACGTTGTACCAAGGCATAAAGCGGCTTGATATGCTGGGCATAATCGGGAATGTAAGTACGATCAAAATTCAGAAAGCCCAGCAAAGATTGTCATTTTTTCAGTGTTGTTGGAGCATGCAGACATGCGCACTTCTCTAGGAAGTGAGGAGCTAACCCTCGACCTTCATTGTTGAGCTCGTAGCCCAAGAACAGCACTGTATACTCTGCAATGTGAGACTTCGCAAAGTTGAATTTGTAACCGAAGTCTGCAAACATAACAATGATGCGATCAACGCGACACAGATGCGGCCACAACTCGTCGTCTATGAGATAGATATCAATATACGAGTACACATCAGGGTCAATGCTCTCTAACAGAGAGACTACACGCGCGGCAAAGACGCCAGGGCTGTTTTTATAGCCCATGGCCAATCTCTTAAACTGCATTTGTTCACTGACTACTAATAGAGGACAGGTTATGGCTATAGGAGCCATTGGAAATGTCAAGTGTGTTTTAAACCTTTTTCTTACGAGACTATCAACGAGAGCAGAACTGTGGGTATTCTGTACCGCACACGTCCGGCAATGATAGTTCAAATGCCGGTAATCCAAAACTAGGCGGTACGACCCATCAGGCTTCATTACAGTGAATAAAGGGTTATTCATTGGTGACACACATGTTTCAATAACACCCTGATATTCCAATTGATCAAGGATTTCCGCGATGTGAGATCTAGCTTCGCGGCGCAAGGGATACTGGGGCTGTGGCTGTAGCATGGACCGTAAAGGAATCTTGGAGACAATTGATCCCACCCAACCTGAGTACAGTACAACGCCGGAGCAAGCCCCTGAGCCCACTCCTCGGCAAACCTTTCAGCGTGCTCCTTTGGCACAGTGTGTGCAAAGGACAGGAGGATTACCTCCTCCCCTCTCGGAGCATCCAAATGAAAGTCGGGGGCCAGTCCGCCTCAGCTAAGACACTGTCATAGGAAGAGGTCAGATTATCCCCAAAAATTCCTTGTATTGTACGTTGTATGTCACCTTCAATTAAAAGGACTATGTCATAAAGTCTGTCAGGGGGAGCCACTCTAGTGTCAGCAGTTTCAACAGTAATGAGCGTGTCAGTTGCTGTCGCCTCCAGATATGGACGCAGTGCTTGCCGCACTACTGTTAGCGCAGCAACCTTCTTCTTCTGAAACAGGGGACGTTGACGTGCAAACTCGTCCTGCTTGCCTTTACCGTCAGTCTGACGGGGTTGCTCACGTCCTTCTTGGGCACCCCACCTTTGCCACGTTCTCCGCCACCGGACTGTGAGGCCGATGTTTCCTGTGAAGAATGAGGTGCGATCGCACAAATCGTATGTGCGTTCACCAGTCGCCTGTACGTGAGAGGCAGGACGAGACCCCTGTTTCTGTTGCTGCTTCCCCTGTTTCTTTGTTCGCCAATTTTGCTTTGGAAAAGTTGAACGATCGTCTTTAACAGACAAGCTCACCTTAGTTTGCTGTATTAAGTCAGGAATTACTATAGTCAGTTCAATCCCTAAGCTACTGCGGCCAATAGTTCTATAAGCTTCCGCAAAAATTTTAGGCAACTCTTTAGGCTTGTCGAGCTCACCGACGTGGGCTAAGCCATTAACCACTTGGAATTGCACCGCATCTCCCTGGAGATTACCAAGGACGAGAGAGGCAACTACGTCGAACACACCGACAAGCCGCATTCCCAACTCTACAGCCGCCTCCGCACTGTGGTTATCTTGAACACGTTTAATGACGGAGGGAAGCACAGCCATAGACGGGGTGCCAAAGCACTTTGGGTAGACTGCGGCAAAGACCTTACCCCAGTTGTCACAATCGGACACCTCTGGGACTAAGTCCTTCTGCAAACTAATGTTGAGGATCCTGTGTTTCTCCACAGGGGTAGAATGCGGAAATACCACTTCCAGTTGGTCAAATTTCTCAGCAAGCCAATAAGGCAAATCATCCTTATTCTGGGGGCGCTTGCCCATTACCGAATTAAACATGACGGGACTAATAACAACCGCGGCTTGGCCAGGTGGTTGTCCCGCAACAGCAGGTGCCCCTACCTGCACGTTGCGTGAAACGTATTGCACTAAAGCCCTATATACTGTAATAAGGGCTGTATGGAGTACACGCAACTCATCCACCTCAACAGTCAGATAGCGGGGATGAGGCATAAATCCAGCCAGCACCGGCCATGTGGCCCCTGGAATTGACAAAGTGTCCATTCTAGCCGGTGTAACTGCATGAGGAAGGGCGCCAATAAACCAAATGCGATGCTGCCAGGCCGAAAGGGGAATCTCCTGCATCCTATACGGCGTATAATTTGCTGGGACCCGTGTGTGAGTATAGGAGTCAAACGTATTATCATCTGCATTCACTGCCGGCAGTGTCACCCAAGAGTAAAACAACTCGTAGGGGTAAGACGCATCAGCACTCACCACAAAAATAACGGCCATCCCATTGTCCGGCATCCCATACTGCGTCAAATGACGCCGCAGAGGCGTACGGCTATGCGCTGCAATGTCGATCGCCATAAGGACACAGAGAAGAACAACAATGGATTACACAGTAGCACAAGGGGTCAGAAATTCCTTTTTAAGTAATCAAGCTTGAGAGAACCTATTGAACCAATAGGTAGGCTAAAACCGTCACTCCCGTTATCCGGAAACAAAAGTGAGGGTGTCGTAGACTAATACAAGCACTACTAAGGCGTTTCAAATCGAAAGACCAAACGTTAGGTGCGCCATGTTGCATGGATTCTGCTCATGCACAGAACTATGCGCAGGAAACCAGGACCTCAGTGACTTGCGGTGTACCAAAAACTCACCTCAGTACCCAGAACCCCAATCCGACTAGAATCAGTGTCCCATTCGTTATCCGTATTCTCTCGGAGCTCCCAATGTATAGACAACCCAGAACAAGCGACTTAGAGTACTCTCAGGAATGGTGGGAATCTGAAATACTTGTTCGTTATTATTCTCATATCAGTCCACAACAAAAGTAATCAGAGACACGGTAAAGTTTAAAATGTTTATTTTTATAAACTACGTGTCCTAAGATGCAGTACTTTGGCTAACATAAGCAGACAAATGATTAAGCATTGTTACAATACCATAGAAAATGAAGGGAGAAATCATGTTACAAATGACAGTGGAATACAACCACCTTCCCTTCGCTAATAGGCTAGTATTATTATACTAATAGAAGGTCTCTAGGTTTGAATGGGGAACCCCATACCATAAAGATCAGCTTAGGTGAATCACATCACAGGATCAGCTTTGCTCTGCGCCTGGAAACGTTCTTCTCCAGAATGTGTTTCTAATGCATGCAAACTGCATTATTAAAGGCTCTCGACTTTCAGGTATTTGCAGCTGTGTGCGTGTTATGGCTAGAGAGTGGGCCGATCAACCTGAACTCAAAAACATACATTGTTTGGTGGCTCAGACTGTTATTGCACACAATGTTCAGACCAAGGTCGCAGTGCACGTCTAGGGATGTGAACAACAGACAGTTCTCATGCGAAGAAAAGGCAAGCAAGCAGTTTTCAAATAATAACATGTATCTGCAGTGTCGTGTGCAAAAGCAGCAAAAGTGGCAAGAGTGGCAAGATGGCGTTCTACGTCTAACGCGCTTATGCTAACATAGCAATGTATGTATCTAAATCGCTGCCTTCACTACAAAACTTTATTAATAATAAATAAAGCCTTCCCATGTTAGCCTATAGAGCTAATGTACGATTTGGACAAAGTGGTATTTTAAAAGCAGCCTGCAAAGCAGAACTAGCTTTTAAAATGACAGCAGGCACCACAGCCGTGCACACTTAAGTGCATTAAGTCTGCTGGGCCCTTAAACCTACATGCCCTTCCATATACTAGGGACTTACAGGAAGGTTATCAGTACCAATTGTAATTACACCTAATTACCATATACCCTTTTAATAGAGTGCTGGTTAGCAGATCCCTGGGCATAATCAGTCAGTAACTACATGTATTAGTCAAACAATGGGGGTGATTAGTGCAAAAAAGATGACTTTCTTACTCCTACACTCTGCAATCTGTACTTTATTTTGCTTGTCCAGCAAATCAACTAACATGGTTTCCCTTGTTACACTTATGCAGAATCATTACTAATAAATATAAATCCTCAATGAGATGGTGTCCTTTTCAGTTCTTGCTACATGGAGTTATTTATGGGATGCACCATAATCATTTGAAGTTGAGCTGAGAAAAATATGAGATTTTAAGTTTTTTTTGTCCTCATTGTGTAATAAACAGGTTGAGATAAGATAACAGGTGTTTGCGGTTGGGTGACCATCACCACCATGCTTTACTGCTCTGGCCTTGCCCGGAACATAGACCTTCAGTTGGAAGTCTTGGTATATGAGGGTATCCTAATGGCCACTAGGCCCCCCTTGCGCACCTAGTCGCACTCTTCCATTGTTGGGAGTAATACCTGCATCAGGATTTCCCACTTATTCTTATTGCTGTTATGCTTAATCATTGGACTTTTCGATTTTCGTAAACACATTCCATTCTAACATTTCTACACTCTTAATGTTGTTCCCATATATCCCAAAACTCTTGCTTCTTACTTCGTGTTCCCACCTGGTCTAACTTGTTTATCCTGTGAACTGATTCCAGCCATTCAGCTTGAGCCGGCGAATTATGATTAATCCATTTAATGCAGACTTCCCGCCTGGACAGTAATATCAAAAGGAAGAGAAGATTGTTCTGCTTTTTATTTAACCTGGATCCTCCCCAATTGTTACTTCCACCTCTACCCCAAACATGACTAACTGAAGGCTTACCTCTATTTCGTGATGTAATACTTCTGAGAAGATCTTACCCACATCTTCCCAAAAGACCTGTAGTTGGGGGCACCGTCAAAACATGTGGATATCATCCGCTCTCGCCTCACCACATTTGGGACACTTTTTCACCACTCCTCTTTTCAATGTGGACAATTTCTTTGGTGACCTATAGGCTCTAAAGAGGTTGAACAAATGATTATTTTTGAGAGGTGAAGACTTGATTATATACCAACATGTAGACATTGATACTTGCCATAAATTCGGCACATCCAGGGTCGGCAGGTCTTTCCCCCAGATCTCAATTGGGAAGGCTAATTTCCTCCTCTCCTTCTGATATGAGCAACCAATACCAATGTGCTACTTCTATTTTCAAAGCTTACACTTGAATTTTCTTCTCTAAGTCCCTGTTTCCTATGCCATCCTTCCCTAGAGATCTTGTCCAGCTTATCAGTTGATAGTATTTAAACTTAGAGAGTGCCCTGTTGGTTAGTAACAATAGATGGTCCTAACCGACTATTAAATTCTCTGTTATTAGTTGACCCCACTTTGTTAACCCTCCTTCTCTCAGAGGAGTCGATAATGTATCTGCTAAACATTCCGGCATTTCTGGTGAATTCCTGATTGGGGCTTTGGCACAGTAATAAGGGATTTTTTCACAAGCGCCTCATTTGATACTATAGTCTAGCAGTAGAATCTGGTATCTTTAATTTCACCTTTAAAAATAAATTTGGATGGCCACATTTTTAAAGAAAGTAGCTTCCTTGTGAGACAGTCATGGCTTGTAAGTAAAGTGGGTATAGCCAATGTTCTTTGAATAACACTCTGATGTATTTAAAGTGAAAAGCCCTGTAGAATTCGAACAAGTCCAGGCTGGCAATCTCGCCATGTTCTTCCTTCCTCCTTATCTTCTTCCAAACAATTCTGATCCCTCTTGAAGCCCAGATAAAAGTGCTGATGTCTCCATGAACTCTATTAAATAACTCTCTTCTAAATTCTAAAGGTATGAGTTGAAAATATAAGTACATTTAGGGAGTAACATCATCTTTGCTATATTGTAGCGACCCAGGAAAGATAAAGGGAGACGTTTCCATGCATTAAGGAGGTTTCTGGTTTCTGCTAGAACTGTGTTGAAATGTACTTGGCCAATTTACACTTTTTCTCCCACTATCTGGATACCCAGTTACCTTATCTGTTGCTTTACCATAGGATTGTTGCTCTGGGTGTTCCACTCTGTAATCTCAGTCTTCTGTTGGTTTCTCTGATAAACTGAGATTTTCTCGAACTGCTCAAGTCACTCTATAATTCTTGGAAGTGAACCTGTCAGGTCATCCATAAAATTAAATAGCATTAAATCATCCGCATAGAGTGCAACCTTCTTACCCAATTCCTTATACTTGACAGAGGTTATCTGGTGATTTGATCTGAAGGCATTTGCTAGAAGATCTATATAAAGATTGAACAACAATGGGGAGAGAGGGCACCCCTTTCTAGTACCCCTTCCTTCCTTTTTTCCCCTTCTTTTTATTAATGCATAAAGAACAATAATATATAGAACAATTACAATTCATTATCACAAAACAGCTAACAAAATTAAAACAAAAGGGAGAATGCAAGGAAAGTTATGCACTTTTTGTTCCACACTTTTTTTCAACCTACCCAAAAAGCCCATCCCTCTCTCCCAAACCACCCCCTAAGAGTTGGCCTCACTCTGTTATCTTAAGTTTGAGTTTTAAAATTTATATAGGCTTTAAAGCTTACCCATTCCTCTCAATCCATCTAGTCAATGGTGCCCAGATTTTTAAGCCCTTAGTTCGAGAGCGCAGTCCCCTTCTTGCATAAATAGCTTTTTCACGATTATAATTTGATAATAGACGAGAAAGTCACTGCTGAAACCCAGTGGGGGTTCGGATCCAACCAGGCAGATGCAAGGCATAAATGAAGAATCGCCATGCCGATAAATACAAATTCTTCTCCTGGTTTCCCATGCATATCCTGGTCTTCCCTATATCCGATCAGGGTCGGAGAGAGGAAGCAGTCAACTTCTAGAACCTCCTTGAGAAAGCTTGTAATCTCTTGTTTTAGTTTACTTAGCGCATCACAGGAGGCAAAGATATGACTTAGATCTGCCTGAAATAATGCACACCTGGGGTAAAGGGTTCCTCTCCCACTCCCCAATTTGGCGATCTTTTTTGGGGTGTAGTATAGCGAGAAACAAGATTTATAATATTAGGCTGGAGTCAGGTCGGGATTAAAATATTTTATGCTAATTTAACTGAATGAAAAACTTGACTTTCTGGGATTCCTGTCTCTGCTTTCCATTTTAATGCCCGATCATCCATGTCATCCAACATTAGTGAATTAATAAGATTATACACGACTCCAATAGATATATATTTTTTCTTTCTTAAGGTATTTATTATATTGTTGTTAGAAAATCCAATTGGACCCCCTCCTTTCTTGTTTAGAAAATCCCTAATTTGCAAATATTTATAAAAATCCCTCCGATCTAGTTTGTACCACTCTTTAAGATTTTTTAAAGAGGCCATGCCAGTTGGAGAAAAGAAGTCTCTGAGCTTAGTCAGACCCACATCGCCCATCTATTAATGACTGAATCAATGAAAATTTCCAGGAAGTTGGGGTTATTGCAGAGTGGTGTATAATGGTTCAGGCGGCCCAGACCAATCAATTTACGAACTGCCTTCATAATTCTATGCCCCCCTTGCAAATTTTATAACAAACTTTCTTGTAAAGATTATTTTACAAGAATCGCCTAACCCAACCCCACGCTTCTACCCCCAATTATAAGGTCTATCGGGGTTGGTACTTCTTCAGTAGCACTGTCTCTTGGCTTCTCTTGCATAAGAGCTAGATTACATAGTGGAGTAGTGGCCCAATAGTACAGTCTTATATTTGGTAGGGCCAGTCCTCCCCTTTCCCTTGATAAAGATAGATATTTACATGCCCTTCTCGGCTTCGCATATGCCCAGATAAAGCGGGAAAATAAATCTTCAATTCTTTTAGGCAGTTAGGGGTGAACTCCAATCGGATTGCCAGCAGCAGGTATAAAAATTTAGGGAAGAACATAATTTTAATAATATTGCATCTGACGATAATCGATAGATGTAAGTTATGTAATCTCACCAATTCCGGTTTCGTTTTTGCGACTAAAGGCTCGATATTATCATTAACAATGTTGTTGATATTAGCAGAAA
This sequence comes from Triturus cristatus, assembly GCF_964204655.1. Classification (NCBI taxonomy): domain Eukaryota; kingdom Metazoa; phylum Chordata; class Amphibia; order Caudata; family Salamandridae; genus Triturus; species Triturus cristatus. Next base: position 626,385,132 of record NC_140580.1, on the reverse strand, counting down.
TATCCGAGGTATGTTACCTTTTTGACTGCTCGAGTGTCATTAAGCGTTAAGTTTTCATTGCACACGATTTGGGTTTTACTGCGATTAAGGGAATAACCTGATAATGACCCAAATCTTGCCGCCACTACCTCAATCTCAACTATAGCGGTTCCAGGGTTGGGAGTCACTAGGGCGATTTCGTCGGCATATGCAAGAACTTTGGTTTCCCAGCCATGAGTTACAATTGTCCTAATAACTTTGTTGTTTTCCAATTGGCGTAAGAAGGGGTCTATATAAATTTCAAATAGAAGCAGAGAACTTGGGCAACCCTGTCGGGTACCTCTAGTTATTTTAAAAGTGTCAGTGAGTACACCATTTACAAAGAGTCTTGCAGTAGGGTGATAATAAAGCATTTTAAAAGCCTGTAAGAGTCCCTTTCCAATTCCATCCCTTGACAGGGTCTCCCATAGGAAAGGCCAGGAGACATTGTCAAAGGCATTTTCTGCATCAAGCAAAATTAATGCGATTGGGTCCTTAGAGATGTTTGCAGCATCCAGAAGTGAAATGACCCTTCTGATGTGGTCCGTCATACCCCGCCCAGGTATGAATCCATGTTGTTGTATAGAGACAACCTTCTCAAATAGTTTTGGCTGAAGGAGACCCGATAATCCCCACTGTACAACTGGATGGCGTAATTTTATTTGAAGTGATTTTAATTTTCTATGGCTATATTGATGATCATTTAAGAGGGGGCAAGCCATCATCTATTGCAATGACGCCACTTAAATCTTCCACATCTCAAGGTCTATTTACAATGGCGCTATAGCTCTTTCTTTTAGTAGGCCTTGCCCATATGATGAATACAGGCCCCAGCTAGGCCCGCAGGACACAAGGGTTCGCTCTCCTGTAATGGAATCTATAAGGAAGTTGGCACGGAAACTGCAAAGTACAAAGACAGCATTTATTAACCCTTAAGGGTGGTCCTACAATCCACACAACACTCTTCAGTATTGCATAGAGTAGCACAAAGAACTTACGTACATGGTCCCCTTTTATACACAATAGAGGGGCTCATAAGTGGGTGGATACAACATGAAGTCGAGGAACATTACCATTTATGGTCATTTTCGATACTGAATCAATATGTGGGCGGAGCTAACGCACTCCTTGAGCCCGTGAAAACATGGTCAAGCAAGGCTAACTGATAACAGATGTGGTCAGGTCTGGGCATGTGCCAGATGGACAAAGGAGCTTTTTATAGACTGTTACTAGGCAGATCGCAAGAGCAACTAACACAGAGGTTGGACTCTTCTCGTGTGGAACACGTGGAAGCATGACAATACAAAATGGAGTCCAAGCTTCAGTCAACATAACAGAGAAAACACGATCTATAAAAGGGGAATTAATGTCTTTAGTAAATGCTTAATCACATCGTCGTTTCAATTTACAACAGACGACCCTTTCAGCATTTACTGAAGACATCCGGTTTGTTAGGATAATCATCATATATGTCAATTGTCATCATTTCTTCAACTTCTTTAGCTAAACGTTTCTGGTGAGCAACATCGGCAATAGCTTTCTTATCAGGGATACAAAATGATACACATAATGAGCAGAGCAAGGGACCACATTGAATACAGATACAGCATGAAAACAGAACCGCTACAATAATGCAGAGACCAGTTAGAACCTTCCATCCCCAGGCGGTAATTAACGCCCAAAACCATCCAGAAAAGGACCAAGTGCCGTTTTCTGTATGGATCTCAGCTGCAATTTTATGCAGTTTATTGATGGCATTATAAACTGATGGCGTATGATCAGGAATAAACACACAACAGCTACTTCCAATAATTTTACATGCTCCTCCTCTGTCAGCTAGCATAACGTCTAATACCATACGATTCTGCAATGCAACAATTCTAGTAATCTGCAATTCCTCCGTAAGATTCCCAAGAGCAGCAGCAGTCTGATTTGTCACAGCTTCTACCACTCTTGTTAATCTTCGGATCTTCCTACTGTTCAGGGCAGCTCCAACAAAGAAAAACAGTCCTAAGTTAAAATCAATATACTGCTGCAGACTGGTATCAGTCTGATCTACATCATCAATTGATAAAGTACGTTTATACCTATTTACAGTCACATTATTCAATAATTTCAGATCCTTATGATATGATGCGGGTGCTAGGAATACAGGAGGTAATAGAAATGATACATAGCATACCCCAGACCACCCAGCCGGCAGACGGTAATAACCTTTATTTCCACACACAAAGTACGTATTATGGGAGGCTAAGAAGGTACTATTGTTCAACCCATCAATATTCAAAACAGTAATGCAATCACTAACACCAACAGGGATGAAACCCACACTCTGGACACACAGGTCCGCTTGAGCTTGTGCTACTTGGATCACAAATTTGTCTTTTCCCACAGTGTCTCTTGTGTTCGTGAAGATGTAGGGAATGGATTCATTGTCTGGTCGGTACTCTTCCCACTCCCAAATTGTCCCATTCGCTTGTGGATACCCATTTTTGTCTTGATGGCATTCTTTATTAAGTCTAAAAAGCAATCGTCCCACTGTCGGTTTCCGAGTGGCAAAAAGCAAAGTATACCATGCTCTACAAGAGCCATTATGAGAGAAAGGAAGTGGTATAAATGGCGTTCCTCCTTTCTTCTGATGAGCTGGCATCATCCCACATATCCAACAGTTCGTAGCATTCGTAGCAACGTGGGTATGATGCAACATCTGGATGAAAGTGTTATTCAAGTAAGATTGTCGATGCTTCAACTCTTGATACGGTAATGTATAAAAGTAGTGCTCCTCAGGCACCGGAGTTGTCAACACAAGAATCTTCCGAGCGGGAGTTACATCCTCCACGAACCATGTGGTTATCCCAACAATGGCTACTGTCAACATGAACCCTAATGCACAAAGGATTTTCTTTTTCTCCATATCAAAAACAAAATAAAACCCAATATCTTCCTGAAACTAAAAGTCTGTCAGAACTCTTCCCCTTGGGCAGCGGTTGATTTCTTCACCAGCGGGCCAAGACGGGTGTCGCTACACTAATGCAGGGCTGATCCCCCCCCCCCTTGCCTCATCGGCTCTCCGTTTCACTAACCCAAGGGCCGTTCTGACAGTATGTCCCGGTACTGGAAAACTCACTTCCTTGCTCGAAGATGATATCGCCTTCCTCCAGGAGTCGCGTGGTCCGGAAAGAGCTCCTCAGTGGCATTTGGCTCCGCAGCACGGCCTGTCTCTGCAGCCAAAATTTCTCGTTGATCGGTCAGCACGGCAGGTTCCACCAATCCGGGCGGCACCTTCCTACAGTGCAGAGAGTGGATCCAATTCTTTCGGTTGGAGACTCGCACAGCCGTCCTCGTTGCGAGGAGGACCTGCTCAGGGCCCACCCATCTCGGCTCCAAACTGTTCGTTCTGTCGAAGACTTTCACCATGACATGGTCACCAGGCCGGAGACCATGTCCTTCGCCAGTAGACCGATCAGGGAGCGCCTCTCGGACCTGTTGATGGATAGAAACCAAGTTATCCGTTAACTGTGCCAGATAATCGCTCATCATTACACAAGGTACATCATACACAGCCTTAGGTCTTGGTGGACCCCAAATATTCATTGGGCGTCCAAAAACAATCTCATATGGCGTAAGGCCAGTTCGAGAGTGTGGTACTGATCTAATTGACAATAACGCCAGTGGCAGAGCGTCTGGCCAAGTCAAAGACGTCGAAGCTTGAATTTTGGCGATCTTAAGCTTCAGTGTACCATTATACTTCTCAACTAGGCCTGCAGACTGAGGGTGAAACACGGCGTGGAACTTCTGGGTGATGCCTAGACCCTTCAAGACATACTTTATAACATCCGCTACAAAGTGAGGGCCATTATCGCTCCACAGAAGTCTACAAACGCCATATCGAGGGAAGAACTCTTTCAGCAGCATCTTCGCAGTAGTCATTGCAGTATTGTCTTTCGTAGGGTACGCTTCATCCCATTTGCTGAAAGCGCAGACCACTACTAGAACATACTTCAAATTGTTACAGCGCTCAAGCTGGATGTAATCCATCTGCAAAACCTCAAAGGGTGCAGTGGGTGTCACAAATCCTCCTGCTGGAGTTCGAGTACCTTTCCCTGGGTTATACCTCAGGCAGATCATACAGGTCTGCACCACCCTCTTCGCTGTGCTAGCAATCTCTGGATGCTCCCAGACTTGGGTAAGCAATTTTACAATTGCGGAAGCTCCAACATGTGCTAGCCCATGTGCCATCTGAACCATAGGTTGTACAAAGGCCGTGGGTAATTTCCATCTATCCATCTGTTTATTTCTCCAGCAACCCTCGTCATCCAGTTCTCCCTCGCTAGCCCATTGTTCCCGCTCTTTGTCAGAAGCGGTCCTTTGCATTTCTCGCACTTCCTCCTTCGCATCATGCCATCTCTCCACCTGTGACTTCACTACATACATGGCAGTAGTACCGGGCTGCATCGCAGTCTCCCGTGCTACTCGATCCGCTAACGCATTCCCTTCTCCAACTTTATCAACCACTTTCCTATGGGCGCTACACTTAACGATGGCAATTTTCTTTGGGTATGTCAATGCAGTTAAAAGGTTATGAACTAACTCTCCATGCATTATCTGTACTCCATGTGACGTTAAAAACCCTCTCTCCTTCCAGAGTAGGCCGAAGTCATGCGCTACTCCGAAGGCATAGCGGCTATCTGTATAAACATTCACACACAGTCCTGTACTGAGCTCACATGCTCGTGTTAATGCTATCAGTTCCGCTGCTTGAGCTGATTTCTGTGGTATGCGTGCTGTCTCCACTATCGTTTGTAATGTGGTAATTGCATATGCTGCTGAAGTCGTACCATCTGGTAGCTTCAGACAGGATCCATCCACCCACAGTTCTCCATCTACATCTGGAAAGGGCGTATCCTGGAGATCAATACGACCCTTTGTTTGTTCCTCAGTCACGAGAATACAATCATGCGCTTTCCGCGCCTCAGGCTGGGTTTCGGGGTATGGCAACAATGTTGCCGGGTTTAGCGTTACGCACCTTTTCAACGTAATATGAGGAGCCAAAAGCGTCAACTCATATCCCGTTAAACGGGCACTGGTCAAATGCTGCGTCTTTGTTTGATTAAGCAGGGCATCGACAGCATGGGGGACTAATACCAACAGCTTATGAGATAACACAATTCCCTCGCTTTGGCGTATTGACACAGCTGTCGCCGCAACCGAGCGAAAACACCCTGGTAATGCTCGGGCGACAGGATCCAGTACAGCCGAAAAATATGCACATGGGCGCTGCTTATCGCCATGCATCTGCACTAAAACTGACAATGCACATCCATCTTTCTCATGCACATACAACGAAAAGGGTTTTGCATAATCAGGGGTCCCTAACACTGGTGCTGAACAAAGGGCCTGTCGTAGTTGCTGAAAAGCAGTATCACACTCATCTGACCAAGGGATTGGGATAGGCGTGTCCTTTGTCAAGAGGGCTAACAATGGCTTAGCTATGTGCGAAAACCCCAGTATCCACTGTCTACAAAAAGAAACAAGGCCCAAAAATGCACGCACATCCTTCTATGTGGACGGTCTCGGTGTATCCAAAATTACTTGGATACGATCCGGTGTGAGTGCACGTCCCTCCTTAGACAAAAGGTGACCCAAATAAGTCACCTTTGGTCTACAGAATTGCAATTTCTTCCTAGATACCTTATGATTGTGGGACGCTAAAAAGGAAAGTAAGGATAACGTACTTTTTTCACACAACTCCAGGGTGTCAGCCGCCAGCAAGATGTCATCAACATATTGAATGAGGGCGACCCCCTCGAGCAGAACAAAGGAATCCAATTGTCGTTTCAAAGCCTGACTGTAAATGCTAGGGCTTTCTGTATAGCCCTGAGGAATCCTACAGAAACGATAAGATCTATTATTTAATGTAAACCCAAAAAGATATCGGCTATCAGGGTGAATGGGAATGGAAAAGAAGGCATTTTTCAAATCAATCACTGAGAACATGGTCGCCGTAGGCGGGACCAAGGTAAGCAATGTCGTGATATCAGAAACCACTGGGTATTGGGGTATCACGATCTTGTTCACTTCTCTCAAATCAATTATAAACCGATAAACTCTGGCATCCGTATCCTTTTTCAGAATGGGAAGAATCGGACTGTTACAAATGTTATAGGGGACTTCCTCCACTACCCCTACCGCTATCAAATCCTGCACTATCTGTATGAGAGCCTCCTCACCCTCCTGGGAAATACGGTACTGTGGGAGGCGTGGTAACACCGCCCCCTCCTGGACGCTAATGTGGACCGGTGGAATCACCATTTGTCCCACATCAGTATCCGAAGTTGCCCACAAAGCATGAGGGAGGGTAGATAACAGCGCATCCTCTGACATCGTACACATCCGTTCAGATCGGGGGTAATTGTCATTCAATATTACCCGCACACCAGCAGGGGAGCAGCGGATAGTAGCCCTAAAATGCTTTAACATATCAAGACCCATAATATTGTCCGGTGTGTACGGGGCAAGCAGAAACGGACAGGGTGCAGAAAAAGAATCAACCTTAAACATAAGGGGCTGTGAAAGAGGGCTTCGGGAGAGTGTACCGTCAAACCCTACTGATGTGACCATTAAGCCGGATGGGGGAGCCCCCGGAACCAATTGCTTAGATAGCGCACTACGTGTCGCTCCAGTATCCACTAGGAACTGATCAGTAGAGCCCAAAACCTCAGCCGATACATAAGGGCCCTTCTGATCGACCGGCACCTCAACTGATTCTAACCCCCATCCAACGCATTCCTATGCATGCTGAGAGTCATGGTACCCCGACCGGTCAACCCCTGACGCTTGATACTGATGCTGGCGATCAAAAACATTTGATCTATCTCGGTGCTGCCCAGCAGAATCAAAACGAGCCTGTTCGTTAGAATTTCCTCGAAAGTTCGAGAAACCCCCTCTACCTCGCGGGCCACCGTGGGTATGCCCCTGACGCGATGCATGCAACACCGGGCAGTCCCTAGCCCAATGACCCAATTGCTTACAATACGCACATTGATTCCTATTCAAATCAGACCGGCCCGAGGGAGGACCATAAGATCCTCCCCTGCCTCTATTACTACCCCGTCGAGGCGGGCCATTGACTTGCGCCAACATCACCTTTGTTTTCAAATCTTTCGATTTCTTTTCCTCCTGGCCCTTCGCTTCTTGCTCCTGACGCTCATAATACTGGGCGATAGTCAGGAGGGCCGTCGGTGTAGCGGAGGACCAAGAACTTTCACTCGCTTTTAGACGGGCCGCAACTGCCGGCAGCAGATTAGCCACATATTTATCCGCAAAAAGGTGGCGTCCCGTATCGTCGGTAAGCGACTGTCCACTAAAATCATGAAACGTCTCCTCAAAGCGCGTAAAGAAGTCCGCAACTGACTCGTCAACTTTCTGTTTACATGCAGCTAACATATTCCAGTCAATCTTTTTAGGGGGGATAATTGTCTTCAACTTAGCCACAATAGCAGCAGGGAGATCTAAAATATTCTGGGGCGGTTTCTGCGCAGGCTTCCTCTCCCTATCCTCATCTTCCAGTTCAGACCATCGAGCCTTAAAAGTGGCAACATCATCTACCTTTCGCACAGATCGCCACATATCTGGTGGTAGAATAAGCCCAAAGAACAAATCTATATCTGCTAAAGTCATAACGCAAGAATTCAAGGCCCCCTCGACTTCTTCATAGAAGGCCGCTGGATTCTTGCGGGGGTCGGGCAGCGCATTCTTCAATGCCATAACATCAGCCCTATGCCATGGAGTGTAAACCCAATTATACACAAAATATCCCTTAGCATCGGCGGAGGTAATGTCCGAGCTAGTCCCCGCTCCTTTAGGAGGAACATACAAAGGCGCCGCCTCTCGCATTGGTTTAACATGCACTATGTCATCCTTATCTGACTGGGAGGTGGATGAGTGGCCCTCTATTGTGCACGAATCCGACTGCTTCTCCTCCCCTGCTCGCTGGCGCGCTTTCTCTTTAAAGACCAGCACCTCGTCCCGCAAGGCGAACAGCCGCCGAGCCGTATCTGGAGCCTTAGAAAAAGAGAAAACACCATTACGCAATGTTTTAGCATCCGATGACACTTCGTCGGGCTCAAAAACACCAGAACGTTTCCGGAAAGCATCAATCACTTCCTCCGCAAAATGACCCAGAAAATACAATTTATCTCTCTCCTGCCACGGCCCCCAAGTATGGAATAATTCCTCTATGGATATCTTGCCGTTAAGTGCACGGAAGGAAATTTGCCGAAGCTCAGCCATTTGCTCGGCTGATAACATGGACCGCGTATCTACCTTACCCGTACCCGGGACAGAATCTTGCGGCCTCGGAGCAGATGCGCCGACATAAGGGGGCGGAGAGCGATCTAGTAAATAAAAATCATCATCAAGATTATTAAGGACAGGATAAAGTGGCTGCCGAACAGCGTATTGTCCCGAAACTTGTAGCCTACGCTCCTTCTCTTGCCTGTCCGTCTGCTCTCTGTCCTCCCGACGCTTCGCTTCCTGTGCTCGCACATGATCATTCTTCCGTTGTTCTTTATCAAACAGCGCTTTCTCACGCTTCTCTCGCTCACGCACCTCCTTCACCCACAACCGCACACACTCAAACATATCCTGACGAGCACGCCGCTTACACATACACTGTTCCACATACTCAATCTTACGTATATCAAACGATCCATACAAAGGCCATCGCAACTCAGGATCTTTTTTTGTATATTTCCTCCATACTGTGCTGTACATTATGGAAGAAAGACCATGCTTCACATACATATCCCTATTAGGAGTCCCCTCTGGGGGAGCTGGAGCAGATTCCTCGAGGTTCAACCGGTTCCCAAAACAGCAACACCACTTACGGAGTGCGCTGAAAGCAGGCATGCTCAGAAATAATGCAAAATATGCAATATTATAGAAAAATGGCACTTAATCGTTGCGCCGTTCAAAGTTACACAGCTCCGGAGAAATCTCTCCACATTACCTGCCTATATGTGTTGCAACGCATATATATTCACAAAGACAAATACAAAATATGACTAGTCATCACAAATCAAACTCAAATAGCCAGATCAGGCTTCAAAAACTCGGAGCAAGTACCGTACACCGGTTCTTACCAATCAAGAGTCCAGATTCCAACTGCCAAGCTCCACAATCGCCCAAACGGCTTTCACGGCAAGACCGACAGAAGAGGTCTCAGTCGAGGACCGGCGCCACCCAGACGGTCAGCTCGGAAGGGAAGGAAGAAAAAACCTCGGGATGCCAGGGCTAAGACGCCGCTGGCAGTGATCACGTCCCCGGCCAAATTCCTCACCTTCGTCGCGACCAGTCTTTCGAGCATCCGAGTCGCCGATGAGCCCCACGTGACGGGCGCCAATTGATGAATACAGGCCCCAGCTAGGCCCGCAGGACACAAGGGTTCGCTCTCCTGTAATGGAATCTATAAGGAAGTTGGCACGGAAACTGCAAAGTACAAAGACAGCATTTATTAACCCTTAAGGGTGGTCCTACAATCCACACAACACTCTTCAGTATTGCATAGAGTAGCACAAAGAACTTACGTACATGGTCCCCTTTTATACACAATAGAGGGGCTCATAAGTGGGTGGATACAACATGAAGTCGAGGAACATTACCATTTATGGTCATTTTCGATACTGAATCAATATGTGGGCGGAGCTAACGCACTCCTTGAGCCCGCGAAAACATGGTCAAGCAAGGCTAACTGATAACAGATGTGGTCAGGTCTGGGCATGTGCCAGATGGACAAAGGAGCTTTTTATAGACTGTTACTAGGCAGATCGCAAGAGCAACTAACACAGAGGTTGGACTCTTCTCGTGTGGAACACGTGGAAGCATGACAATACAAAATGGAGTCCAAGCTTCAGTCAACATAACAGAGAAAACACGATCTATAAAAGGGGAATTAATGTCTTTAGTAAATGCTTAATCACATCGTCGTTTCAATTTACAACACATAGGTCAAATCTTTTGGGCCCAGTCTACTCATACAGTTCAGTAGTCTTAACAGACCTTACCCTATTAGGTACTAGAACCGACCCAAGATCTCACCCTCCCCTAGCACTCTGCCCTTCACCCACCATGGGTACATCTATCACAAGTTATACTGAAGGCTCAATTTCCCCAGGCGGTTTCAATGCGTTTTAAGATTACTTATCCCCCTAACCTGACTAAAAATGCCGCTAAAAAATTCAAACACAATATAATCAAAAGAAACCCAGAACTGCTTATTTCTGATACTTATTTCTGTCTATCTAATGGCAACATCCTGAACGACTTAATCTTTTTCACGAACAGAAGAGCCCAATGGAGGAAATCCCTCTTATCTTTATTTCAGATCAAACAGACAAAGAAAACACCTCATGGTTTCAGGATTTCCGTTACTTCCTCCCAATTCTTCAAAGACGATCTCACCATTACCATTTACAGCAATGGGATCGTTCTGACTCAATCATCGGATCGAAATCTAGAGCAGTTCGACAAACTCTTTATGGAGATAAAAAACTCATTAGCTAACAATACAACATCTTTGCGACAAGATCTAGCGCTAGCAACCTCAAGGGTACCCCAAAGCGTTGTTCTCAGTTCCTCTTCAGATATACCTCCCTCTTCGCCCTCCTATCGACCTTCGTCCCTGATGGGTGGCAGGTCGAATTCTCCTTCCATTGCACCACCAGTAACCCTTTCACCGTTACTAACCTCTTTATCAAGGCACCCTGGTACACCGCAAATCCTCATGTAACCAACTCTCCCCTCTGGAACCCCTCAATACCACCACTGATCCATCTGGCACTCATCAAGACCCTTCCTCCCAGCCAGTTTTCCCCACACAACTTCTACCCCATCCCCAGCACCCAGACTTGATGGCATGGTTAGACAAACTCCCCCCTCTGGAACCTCTCAATACCGCCCCTGACCCACCGGGCATTAAACGAGACCCTTCCTCCCCGCCAGTTCTCCCTACACAACTTCTACCCCCACCCCAGCACCCAGACATGGTGTTTCGCCAGGATGATCTATCCCTCCAGCTGCACCTTCTCACCCTCGAACTTCATGATCTGAAATCCCTCTCATTGGAACACCTGCCCCGCATAAGCTCCCTCCTCACTGGTATGAATCGGCCCAGAGCCCCAGCTAGTGCTAGTGTTAGAGCTCGCCTTGACCACATCTCTCCCCTCTATATCCCTAAAATCGTACCCCTACCTAACGCACCCTCCCACCCCAGAAGATCGTTGGCCACTCTTGTGCCCAATGATATCAACTTGCTCAACTCTTACTCGCTTATCCTAGACACCAACAAGATCCCTACAGGACAAATCCAAGTCATTCACGCAAACTCGAAAAGAGAAGCCCCCCACAACATTAGAGTCATAAACAACGACAACCTCATGAGAGCGAACACCATACAGACTCCTCCCCCCCTTTCTCCAGTACAACTTGAATGCATACTACTCAACTGCAGGTCAGCCAGCAAACACGCCTCTGATATCTTCGACCTCATCCAACACAACTAGATAGACATCATCATCCTCACTGAAACTTGGTCTCAATCCCTCTTCCACTCCTATCCTAGACCTCCTAGTGCCCCCTACTCATGACATAATTCATCTAAACAGAGCTTTAAAGCTGGGAGGTGGTTTAGCCTGCATACATAGGAGCACTCTCGCGGTCTCCCTCTTGGAGTCTTCAATGCTATCATCTTGCGAATACCTTTGTCTCAACATCTCCAGGAACAATCATCCAGTATGCAAATTACACACATTCTATCACCGCCCTGGGGACAACCTCCCCTTCATCGAACAATCAATGGAAATCATCTCTGCCAATGTCGATTCCGTTCTGTCCCATATCAACCTCGGTGACTTCAACCTGCACTGTTCTAACCCTAATGACCAAGCTGTAACATGCCTCAAATCTTTCTTGAGTGTTCACGAGCTGATTCAACATTGTGACCGGCCAATCCATAATAAAGGTGAAACTCTGGACCTCATCATCACCAAAGGACACATCATCACAATGGATACCACCACCCCGTGTGATTGGTCCGACCACCACAGCATCTTCTTCCATATTAACTTGGATGTGTCTCTAAAGAAGGGCCAACCCACGAAATCGAAGATCTGGAAAAGGGACCTCAGAGATATCAACACAGCCAATCGAGCATCTCACTGTATAGTTGTCCTCTCTTCCCAAGTCGACATGTCTGAGGTTCATGTACTCACCGACTTCTACAACTCTACTATCTTTAGCGCAATGGATTCCGTTGCTCCTCTCCAACAAAAAAACGCCTCAACAAAAACATCCAAACCATCATTCAACTGCAACTTAAACTCGGAACTTTGCAACCTTAGGGCTATCGAATGATCCTTGAGATCCAAACCATTCACGGACCAGCTAAAAATCCTTAGATCGGTTAGGGGCTCAAGCAAATCAAGAGAGCTAAGGCGGACTATTTCAGATCCCAACTTAATGAATCCACAAACCGCCCAAATAAACTTTTTGAACTGGTTAAACAACAATCGGTGGAAGCACCAAACCACCCTGATTCGGAAATCATCCCCCCTCATGTGATGATCTGGCTGCTTTCTTTACTGAGAAATCAAGACTCATCAATATTGATCTGGATACCAAGTAGGCCCTACTGCTATCCAATGGGTCTACTCCCCGCCCGGCCATAACGGACACGAACGAACCGTTGAGCCTGGGCATTAAGAACAATGCCTCCTGGGTCACCTTTACCCCCTCAGTGAAAGAGACATTAAAAAGGTTCTTCAGAGTATCAACCCTTCTAATCATTTCAGTGACCCGTTGCCACCTTCCAACTTCAAAGAAATCCAGGATGTCGTCTCTCCCATCTGGACAAAGATTGTCAACGCGTCTCTGTCACAAGGCATGATCCCGGAGTGCCTAAAAGCAGCTCAGGTAACACCCGTATTTAAAAAACCTACCACAGACAGCACTGACCTCAACAACTTCCACCCTATCTCTAACATCCCCACCGTCGCCAAACTCCTAGAAAAATGTGTCCAGTCGCAACTCTGTGCTCACATTGAGAATTTCCATCTCTGGACCAACATCAATCTGGCTTTCGTAGTGGGCATAGCACCGAATCGGCTCTCACTCAAGTTATGGAGGACATTTTAAAAATGCTTGATCAAAATGAATCGTGCCTTCTTATCCTCCTTGACCTTTCCTCTGCGTTTGACACTGTTAATCATGACAACCTCCTATCCATCCTAGAGCACAGGATAGGCCTGTCTGGTTCGGTGTTGCAATGTTTCTTGTCTTTCCTCCATCACAGATCCCAAAGAATGAAGGCGAATCACTCTCTCTCGCAGCCATTTCCAGTATCCATGGGTGTCCCCCAAGGGTCCACCCCATCTCCTATACACCCAACTTGTTCTTGGAACCGCTAGTTAATACACTAAATTCCATGGACATTCTCTTCCATATGTATGCGGATGACACCTAACTCTATCTGAAAATCTCCTCCCTGGATAACATCACCTCACTCAACACTACACTACTGACTATTGGTTAACTGTGAACCACCTCCTGCTCAACACCTCCAAAACTTAGGGGCATATCATCAAGGGCTTTATCTCTGCTTTTTTGGCTTTAAAAGCCAAAAAAGCAGAGATAAAACTAGCACCCTATCAACAACAGGGTGCTAACATGCAAATTTGCATGTTAGCACCCATTTACTCTACGCTTCCCCTTGCATCTCTAATGAGATGCAAAGGGGGCGTTCCAGAGTAAAATAATAGGAGAAATGTCGCTAAGCGACATTTCTCCTATTATCAAGAATATCGCTAACCCTGTTAGAGACAAAAAAGCAGCGCTAACCGTGGTTAATGCTGCTTTTTTACGTCTGTTATTTTTCTGACTTTGCCATGATATCCTATGGAAGGAGGATATCATGGCTAAGTCTGTCTGTCCCTATCAACAAACTAACGTGAGATTATCGCTGGGTTTCCAGCGATAATCTCACGTTAGCCACTTAGCGTGAGGATTTTTATCGCTATTGAGATAAGCGTTGCTAATAGCACGCTATCTCAGCGATAAAAATCAACGCTAGCCGGCGATAATTATCCTAGCGCTAAGTGCGCTTAGCGATAATTATCGCCGGTTGTTGTTGATATGCCCCAGAATTCCTTCTCATCTCTCCTCCAAATCACACCCCTAAGCTAGACCTCTGGTTGAATCACCTCACCGCCTTCAACTGCTCCCCCCTCATTATCGACTCAGCTAAATCCCTCGGAATCAGTCTGGACAAGCACCTGAACATGAAGACTCATATTAGCCAAGTATGCAAGGGAGCTAACCACCTGTTGAGGATACTCAGGAAGTTGAAACCTTTCCTCCCGCAAGCTGACTTCAAACAAGTGGTCTAAGCTTTTGTTTTGCCAAGACTTGATTACGGCAGTGCTACGCTCTGTGGTCTCAAATAAATATACCTTGCCCCCACTAAGGGCCTCATTCAATGCGGCGGCCAGACTTATCACGGGTACCAAAAGAAATGCGCACATCTCTCCAGTCTTAAAATCCCTAAATTGGCTGCCATATGAAGTGAGAATACAGCTAAAGATTGCTTGGCTATCTCAGAAAGCCCTCCATTTCAAAACCCCCAGTTATCTAGCACAAAAACTCAAACTATCTGGAGGGGCTAGACTCTCTCCTCCTGAAACCTCAGATCTTTCACAAAAAGAGGACATGTCACGAGCCTTCTCCGGCTCAGCTCTGAAGATCTGGAACTCCCTCCCACCGGACATACTTAGAATTTCCTTCAAGGATGCCTTCAAATTGGAAGTAAAAAGATTCCTTATGAACAAGTTCTTACCTTAATAGGTTGTTGGATCGTCTGTTCTAATGCATTGGACTTACACCTTTAGGCCCTTGCGCTGTTTGCTATTCCATCTCGATATGTACCAGATATGTTCTTATTACTCTGCTGTTCCTGTGTACATGTAACCGTTCTTGTCCTGTGAGTTCTATTTTGATACGTGATTTTGTCTGTATTGCCAGTTGACACATGTACTGCAACTGTTACCTTCCTTTCCCCACAACTGTAAAGTGCACTGATATCCCTCAGGATCATGTTTGCACTATATAAAACTTTATAAATAAATAAAAATAAAAAAAAACCTTATGGATTACAAAGGCCAGACGAGTGGCAAGGATTTTAGAATAAATTTTGCTATCGCTATTTATCACTGTAATAGGGCGGTAGGAGCCGGGTTCCAATGTTGTTTTATGTTTTTTAAGAAAGATTATAATTTTGTCCGGTGACCAGGATTCAGGTGGACTTCCCACCTTGAATATGTGTATAAATAGTTGTAACATAAAATCTTTCAGTTGAGTCGAGAGTTTCTTGTAGAACTCTAGGGGTACATTATCTAGACCAGTGGCCTTGCCGTTTGGGAGACTGTTAATGCATAACAGTATCTCCACCCATTGGGGGAGTTCCACCAAAAGTAGCTGGTCCTCCTGAGAAAATGGTGCTGTTGGAGTCTGATTAAGATATGTCGGAACATCTCCCAAATGGCCTGTTGTATCCTCGCGATACAGCTCTTGGTAATATGAGTAAAACACATTACGGATTCCCTCTGGGTCTCTGATCATCCATCACATGGGGTCTTTAATTTCTACTATTATATTCCGAGTGGCTTTTTGTCTAGCTCTGGTTGCAAGGTGATGCCCAACCTGCTCGCTACACTCGTATGCTTCCTCCCGCCATGCTGCTGATCTAGCTCCGGCCCTTTTTGATATTATCTCCATAATTGCCGACTTCGCTACCATCACTTTTGCTTGTGCTTCTGCGGAGTCCCTCCCAGTCTGGAGCACTGTAATCCATTCCTCTTCAACAGCGCTTTCTTTTGTTCAGAGATAGTGAAAAGGTGAGTGTCTCCCCACGTATTCCTGCTCTCAACGTATCCCAAACTACTTCGGCTCCTGCGCTCCCTATATTCTCATTGACAAATTGGGGAATCCACTTCCTCATATGATAACAATACTTCTCATTGTAAAGGAGAATTTGTTCAAAACTCCAAGGAATAGCACATGTATCTTTTGACATTTTCCCCTTGAGCCATACAATTAATGGTTATGATCGGCCAGTATGCGTGGGGCTTTCTTAATCGAGCAATCATGAAGAAGAGTGTGAGATACTAGTTTGAAGTCTAGTCTTGCATGTTTATTATGCAGGTAAGAGAAATAAGTAAAGCCAGGGTCCAGGGGATTCTGCCAATTCCAAATATCTGACAGTGCAGGTTTGCGGCATTATGACCCCAATGCTCTATACACCTTTGGTTTCCGGCTACTGTATATCCGGCCATTATCCAAGCCTAAATTCTGATTGGCAGGCAAATTTATGTTTAAATCCCTGCAGATAATTATAGGTAGTGGCCAGGTCGCTAGTTCATTGTTAATATGGAGAAATACTGCTGGGTCATCTGCGGTGCTGCCATAAATTGTGCATATGGTGAGTGGGTTATTTCTACAGCATTCGGTAATCCCAAGATGGTCCACTGATGTGCGCTTGAATTCTAAAGAGCGATTAGAGGTCAGAATCGCTACCCCGCGTGTCGGTGAATTTTGTGTTGTGGCTCACCAGTGTGTACCCAAGTGTCCCCAATAGATATATCTGAGCACTTTCGATGTGCATTTCCTGCATACAGATTACATCGGCCTTCAATAAACGAAGTTCAGCTGCAGTGTTTCACCTTCTTTTGAGATTATTGAGGCCACAAATGTTGATTGTGGCTATGCGCAGTTTACTCATTAATGACAGGTAAGTGACTTTGATGAAAGAGAAAAAAGAAAAAAGAAAAGCCTACAAAACTTGACCCGGTGTGCCAACCCATTCCCCCCCATGAGCCTGCACCCCCCCACCCTTGCCCTCCAGCCACCCACCACCTACCGCTGAGGTTACCTGGCGCTGCTCGAGCTAGGATAGTGGCATCTGAGCAATCGGGACCCCACTCCCCCGCTGGTCTCCCCCCCAATTAAAAAAAAAACACCTTCAGTGAGAAGATAAATACTTCTAGCTCGAGACTTTGTACTGCCAATCCGGATGGCCAAAATTTGTTTTAACAGTTACAAGATTCTTGGGCTGACTAATGCCTGTCTTTAAAGAAAAAGAGGAAAAAAAGAAAACATTTGAAAGAGCCGAAGATATTAGACAGTGGAGTAGGTCTATATTAAGGAGCACATTTTTGGGTCTTTTGGCCTACTAGACTTTGTTCCCCTTTCATCCAGTGATCTCTTGTAGATATGACTGGGCCTGAGTTTCAGATCTAAAGCTGCGCGTGGTCCCCTTAAATACGACCTTTAAGCGGGCTGGGTTCCGTAAATAGACATCGGCCCCCAGTTGTTGAAAGGGGCAAAGAGCTGCCTCAGCCTCCAGCTGCGCCCGACAGTGGCATGGGCAAAGTCGGGCCTTGTAAAGAAGGTAATTCCGTAGCATTTTTTCTTGGTTGTTGGCCGAGCCAGATCGTAGAGCAGTTGGCGAAGGAGGAAGCTTCCAAAGTATAGGAGGATTGCTTGCGGGTATTGAGGAGTGGATGAGGGATGTTTGGCTGGTGTTAGCGGGAATCGGTGTGCTCCCTGGATCTCTTTAACCCAGTCTCAGGTATGTAGTTCCGAGAAGGCTCCCTTAAGAAGCGTGACCATGAAGTTCCTGGGATCATTCCCTTCCACACCCTTTGGGTTACCAAGAACGCGTAGGTAATTGCGCCGTTGTCTGTTCTCCTGTTCCTCTATTTTCCACATTAGGTCTTTGACTATACCATCATGTTCATCTCCTTGTGTCTTCACAGTGACTACATCCTTCAAGATTTTCAGTTCGTACTTCCACTGAAGCCATTCTGTCTGCAATTTCGACACACGTTCTGCTCACTTTCCTCACCGCACCTTGTAGTTTTTTGGTTGCAAGAAGCGATCTTCGGTTGTCTAGTTTGACCTTCATCATGAAAACTCTTGATTGCATGTAGCACCACTGCAAGAGCAGGCTCGTTCTTGGGCCCGAATCCTCCATCCCCAGTGCTGCCTGTAATTGTGCGGTTGCCCCCCGAACATCCCGTTGGGTCAGACAAAGTTGATAATTGTGATGCCGAATAGTCTAATCTGAGATCCATAGCACTTCCTTGGTCGGGGGGTCTCACACCTCTTACTCCGGCTTCCCTTTTTCCTTTGAGACTTTTACTGTGTTTGGGCTTTTTTTAGATGCTTCTGAGTCCGAGCTGCTCCAGTTGTGTCCCTCTCCTTCGCGGGAGGCGGATAGGCTTACATCTGAAATTTCAGATTCGTCCGTTAAGGAGTAGAATTTTTGCAGATTGTCGGGTGTTTTAGGCAGGGGGCAAGGGGCCTTTTTAATTTCATTGGCTTTATTAGTAGTTGAAGCTTCAATGCTGGTTGGTCTTGAATTGGTAGTAGCAGCTTCATTGCTGGTTGGTCCTGACTTTCATCTGACATTTTCACTGTGCTGTTGAGGGTCATCTTGAGACCCAGTGGTAAGGGTGTTAGTGCTGGTCTCTTCAGGATCAAATTCCAAGCTGGGATTTGGGGTTGGCTGGAAAGCAGGGAATATGGTAGCTTCCAGTGCAGCAATGGGGGCAGCAACAGCATTGGCAGTATTAGCAGCATTGGCAGTATTGGCAGCCACGGTTTGGTCATTTGGGCCCTATTCATGTAGCTCTGTGTCTATTGATGGCCTATTTACTTTTCCCTCACTTGGGCCAAATATGTTAGTTATAAGTGGCTGGCAGTTGTCAGAGACTCTGGGGGTTTTCATATATGCTTTTTTTCGTACGACCGTTCTGTAAATATTTCCTGCGCTCTCGCTATTCTTAGTCTGCTCTCCACCCTTGCTCTTGGCCCCACAAAAATCTAGACGTTTTTGCCGATTTTCGGCATTCGCTGTGCTGGGCTGCAAAGATACATTGATCGCGGGGGTAGAGAGCTGCATATTTCTTACTTTGAGTGATTTCACCCCCGCCCTGCCATCCTTACTTGTCTAGCTTCAAGTCTTTTGTTGAAACAATGTATCCTCTGTGTGTTGAAGGAAGACCGGGAACAGCTGCACTAAAAAGACTGAGGATCTTCCTCCAAAATCGGCAGAACTCTGTAGAGCACCGATCGTATCTTCCTCAGAAACAGCATCAAGGGAGAATCCCACCACAGGGCTGAGAGCGTCAGAGATGCCTGATCTAGGCGAGCTGACACAGAGGATGATAGCAGAAGAGGTTCCTTCCCAGCCTCGTCGGATTCAAATTGCTCATTTCGGCTGACGAAGGTAACCACGATTTGCAGTTAATGGCGCAGATCCATTTATTAATCCTTTAGAGGTATTTTACTGTGATTTTACGGGCATACTGAAGGCTTATCACAGGTTTTGGGATCTGACCGGCGGAGCTATGTGGATGCAGCATTACTCAGACGCCATCTATCTACTACCCCTTCCAATGTTTATCTTCTCCATGAGGGATCCATTTACTAATACACTCACCAAGGGGGTTTTATATAAGGATCTTGCTGCCCCTGTGAAGGTAAAAAGGTCCACCTGACCCTATCGAGCACCTTTGTGGCGTCGAAGGTGATTACAGACAAGGGGACCCTTTCCTGCGTAGCCACATCTATTGCTCCCAAAAATGTGTGTTCGTTCTTGAATCTGTTTGCCTCTTATGAAGCCTTTCTGATCCTCATGAATTAAACTACCAACCACCTTGCCCAATGTTCTTGCTAATAATTGAGTGTATATCTTATAAACGCTATATAACATTGATATTGGCCTGTATGATTCGCACCTCTTTGGGTCCTTCCCTGGTTCTAATAAAATGCATAGCATTGCCTTTTCCCAGGACTTTGGTAGCTCCTGACCCTTTACGAAGAACTTGTTAAATAGCTCGGTCAGCCGGGGCACCAGCTCTTCTTTCAAGCATCTATATATCTTATTTGGCAATGCGTCTGGACCTGCTGCTTTTGCCTTTTTTTAGCTCTTTTACCACCCCAATACTTCTTTTTCTGTTATTTTGGAATTTAGCTTCCCTCTGTGGTTTCCTGATAGGGTCTGCTTTATCCAGGTCCTAAGATAATCCTCGATTTGTTCTTCACTGGCCTGTGTATCCTCAATATATAAATCTTTAAAAAAAACTATTAAACGCGCTCCGAATCAACGTTTTTTCCATTCTGGGTTCCGCCTGATTTTCCTCCGGAATACATATGATCTTATTGCGGCTTTGCTCTGACTTGGTCTTCCATGCTAACAATTTGCCGCAGCCCTCCCCATATTGGTAGTGAGCGAGTTTACCTGCCTCCCAGTTCTCCTTGATTATAGCTTCTAATGTGCTGGATAAATCCTGTTTCATATCGTTCATTTCCACCTCTAGTTTGTCCCTTTTGTGTGCTATGCTCATCTTTTCTATTCTCCTTTTTTAGGCTTGGATTCCTTCTTCCAAATTATTGATCTTCTTCTAGGTTAACTTATGCCAATAGGCAGCTAGACTAATTAGGTTCCCCCTTATTACAGCCTTGTGTGTGTCCAACTGAACCTGCCATGAAGTCTCATTTGTATATGTTAAGAAGAATGAGTTGATTTCAACTCTCAAACTTTCTATTACCTCGGGATCGAGAAGCAGGGTTCTATCTAGATGTGTTCTGTGGTTTCTGGAGATCCACCTCCAACAACACTGTTGAGTGATCAGAAAGGTGTGCCGGGAGATGCTCCACCTTTTTTACGTTACTACATAATGCCTTATCTACTAAAAATAATCTATCCTTGAGGGGTGACACCGTTTTTTATTCTTAAAGGTAAACTTTTGAGTTGTTGCGCCTTTTTCTCTCCATATATCTACCAATTCTAAATCTTCTGAGTAGAGTGTCAACCAACTCCTCATTCTAGGCAGAGATAAGGTGATCCTTCCTGGTATACTATCTTCCCTCGAATCTATTATCAAGTTAAAATCACCCCCTAGAATAACTTGAACTGAGACATCCAAAAGATGTGTGTAGAGAGCCTGCATTGCAGGAGGGTCATCCACATTAGGACTATAGTACCCTGCTAATGCGTACGTCCTCCCATTCATGCATACTTTTGCTACGGCCCATCTCCCTTTCAGGTCACTACTAGATGACTCTATTGTTACTTTTGCTGATCTCTTGAAAATAATGATTACTCCCTTGACACAACAGGCCTGATCTGTACATATGTAAGAATCCACCCACCCTTGCTTCTTCAATATTTCTTCCCATTCTGCTTTTAGAAGGTGCATTTCTTGGAGGATTATTATGTCACCTTTTATGCATTTTAGATATTCTATTATTTTTTGTCTTCTACTTCTGACCCTCAAACTGTTTACATTCCATGTTAGGATGTTAACTCCCATGGCCTAAAGCAGAATTTGTATCAACTGTTTTTGCACAAGCCGGACCAGCTTTTATTTAAATGTATTTCCCTATATGCTCCCACACACTTGGTGAACTTACTCTTTGAGCCCTTTCTCGCCCCCCTAACCCATACCCACCCATGGAGAACCCTCCCTTTCTTTCTTTGGCAAGCCAGTCTTGCTGATTTGAGGCCCCTGCTCTATAGGCATGCTTACATTTGTTGCGCCTTATTATTATTATTATTATTCATTTATATAGCGTTGAATCACCCCAAAGGGGTATCTCTGCGCTTAGGACTGAGTGCTGTAGCCAGACCCGAGGGAATCAGAAAAGATTAGTTTTCCGAAGCTTCCTGAACTGAGAGAGGCTCTGGCAATCGCAAAACTGGAGGGGCAGTCTTAATCTTACGTATTAGGGATTCTACTTCTTTGGTCTCCCTCAGATTGTGTATCTGATTCCCCCACATTATTCTCAGTGACACAGGGAATTGCATTTGTACTGACACCCCCAGAGATCTCAACTCCTGCATATGCTGCCCTAGTTCCCACTGCCTATCCTGCGTTGCTTTTTAAATGTCTGATCTTATTCAGAGGGCCCAGTAATTTTTTGTGTGAGAAATGGCTCTTATTGCCTCACTTAAAATTCTCTCCTTCCCGCTGCGTGAGGAGTGTTGACCGCAGCGCCTTGAAGGGGACACCGAGGGAAGTACTTGCACGGGGCTGCGAGCGAGTGCGTGAGCTCCTTGGGACTGCATTTCCCAGGAGCACCCGCCAGCCCTGATCAGCTACACCTGGGCCGCTCTCCCCGACCCCTCCTACCCCTTCCACCTATTGTGTTCATACTCCTTATTAAGCCACAAGTACTCCCGCAGCGCGGGAGAGCGCGCGGGAGAAGCCCGGGACAAGGGCGGGACCGTCTGTGGCCGTCCGGGGCCGAAGGAGGCCGGGCTGGGCCACCCCCCTTACCAGTGACATATAGTATCACCTCCAGTAAGTGGCTTAGAAAAGTTGGATTTGTTTAGTGTTTAACATGGCAACGTCTACATCAACAAACTCTGTAAATAGCCATCAAATAACTCCTCCTGTAGAGTCTGGTCCACTGGCAATTGGCCCCTTAGATAAATTTTTCTTTAATCGTTCACTGGTAATAGACAAAGAGTTGACCTTGGCAGAGAAGCGCGCAGAGCGTAGGCTGTCAATCGAAATACTTAAGAATTCAACGGATAAGTTTTCAAATCTAGCTTACCCCACCCTGGTAACTCCTCTGTCATCAGTGAAACTGCCAGTTGTAAACGACCATTTTGAGGTCCAGGCCCAAAAACCAAACAAGGATGTTGTGATAGAACTAAATAATCCTTGTGGCGGCAAAATCTTACCAGCACCGCTCACTGATTCTGGCGCCCAGGTTACATTGGCCCAACCCAAAATCGGGTCCAAACGGAAACGACCAGCATCTGTAAGAAAATGTAAAAGGGTGGTCAAACCCCCTCAAAAACTCAGGAAGTTACATAAACTCGTGAACACAGGAGAGGTAGCTACTAACGAAACTCAAAGCACAGAAAGTGTTACACCTACTAATCTTGTCTCCTTGAACAGCCAGGACGGAGATGACAATCCTTGTACCGACTCCACTGTACCATGCAAAGATAAGGAGCAATCACTTGTAATTGTTCTCCCTGAACTGGAAAAATTGTTTAGATCACTACTCACCCCCATTGAGGATAGAATTGCAAAGCTTGTAGATAGGCTAAACCATTTTGAACAGACTACCTTAGACAATTTTTATTCCACAAAATCACTGATTAAAGCGAATAGGGTGGAAGTAAGCACAAACTCTCAGGTCCTAAACAACCCTGTTATTCAGGATAAGGGAAGAAATCCCCGAAATAGCTCTCCTTTACCTCCCAAACTGAGCAAACCTACAGTTAAAGCCATTACAAAATCCTCAGACAGAACAGAGAGAGCAAACGTTGGCCCTGATTTACCTCAGTCGACCATAATACACCCTACACAGCCCACAATCCCCCCGACACAAAATCCACCAATCGCAACGAGTGCTGAGGCTACAGTGCGTCACCAAGCGGGAATAGTACCAACAAACGCAAACGTAACTAATAGCACGCAGAAAGCTCAGAATATTCCGGTGGGAGGGAATAGGGCTAACACAGGTTTGCTGGTAGGTAAAACTTCAGTACCGTCCCAAATAAATAACAAACAACAGGCGCTGAAGCCTGTCCCCCAATATGTCCCCCAAGTTCCCAAATCTATCCCACCGCCCGTGGCAAAACAACCCTACAGAAAACCACCAATTAATCTCACCCCAGACTCCTTTCCCTACGTAGCAGTTCTTATAAACGTCCCACCATTACCCCCAGGACAGAGAGAAACTTTCCAGATGCTCAAAAACAAGATCATGCACTGGCTAAAGGAAAACCGTCCTCTGCCTGGTGACATCGACGGGCTAATCATAGGGGTAAGGAGAATAGATTGGATGGGATATACATCGAAAACCTTGGGTGGGGATTGCATAGTGGTCAATTTCCAAGACCCAAGGGTGGCGGGATGGATAACAAGGCAGGGATGGGGAACAAATAAGGGAGGTATCGGAATTGTAGACCTTACCTTTTTTTACCCCCGACCGACTAGTGTAACGATTAGTTTACTCAATGAACCCCTTATTCCCCCTACTGTATCATGGCCAGTCAATCCCTTACCACCTCCTCCTGTAGGTTATAATCATACCACTTACACATATTACAACCCCCATGTAGGATGGCAGGAGCCGGGATGGGGATATTGACAAACCAGTACTGACTTTTTAGGAGGGAACACTAACGAGCCAGAAGGGCAATGTGATGTTCATGGTAATACAACTGTTACAAACTTATTGGTCAATTACATCGAGACGGGGGGTTTGGTCGAAGAAGGTGGTTTTAGACTGGGAACCCTAAATACAAATGCCAAGATAACATACCCAGCCAATACGACAGTGGATCCGACAGATGACCAAGAAAGGCAGACTAATTCTACTGAAAGCCCTATGTTAGCCCAAGTATTTCCATTGACTAACACACGAGATGGGCTAGATGCTAGCATTGGTACGCTTTTATCTTGGAATGTCGCTGGGCTGGCAAGTAAATTGGATTCCCAATCCTGGGTGGATTTTATAAGTGGGTATGACATCTGTTGCTTCCAAGAAACCTGGGCTTGTGATCCCCTTTTCTGTCTTGGTTATTTGAACTATTGTATACCAGCGTCAAAAGGGGGAAGAGGGCGGCCCAAGGGAGGCTTAACTGTTTGGGTTAGACAGGACCTGCAGGTCAACATCAAAATGTTGGACCTGGGAAATTGTGATTTGCAATTATTAAGAATCTCCGTAGCAAAGGGTCAACTAATAGATTTGTACAATGTCTACGTGAGAGGTAGCAACGTAACCAATTTACCCACCATTGAGCTGTTGTCTACTGCCATTGAGACCAAGTCCCAGGAAAGTGTAACGATAATTGTAGGGGACCTCAACAGGACTTTTGAACCTCTGGACTGTACAAATGACCTCTTGGAGAGCGAAGAGGACAATCTCTGGGGAGTACCACCTCTATGCCTAAAACCTGTAAGGAGATGGGCAAAAGAGATCTTATCACTGAATGGAATTTGTATGGAACATGGCTTAAGAGCACTGAACGGGAGGACACCTGGGGACAAGGAGGGCAGCTACACTTTTGACAATGGCATCAACAGGAGCCGAATCGATTACATTTTGTGCAGTCTCCAACTGTGGAAAGGGGTTGTTGACATGACAGTTAGGCCCCGGGTTGAAAGCGACCACAACCCCCTCTGTGTGACTCATAGGTGGTGGAATACTGGTGCGGGTAACCCTCTAGTGATATACGATGAAACCCCTGTTATGAGTAATGATGAACGCAGGTTAAAATGGCCCAAGGTACTGGCAAACGAGGCCACTATGACTTACATCAATAATGCTGTTGATTGTGCAATTTCCGCGATGGAAACAGCGGTTCCAGTGGTTCCAGGGGATAGTGGAATCACCGAAATCCACAATAAGTTATTCTCCCTCCTGAGACCATGCTTCTTCATTAAAAAAAGGAAAGGGAAGAAATCTAAAGAAGTGGGAAGGTGGTTTGATAGCCATTGTAGATCAGCACGATTAGCCCTGGGACAAGCCATAAGGAATAGGGACCGCGCCGCTGTGACAAAGAATAGGGAACTGTACGAGATGGCCATCTATCGTGCAAAAAAGAATTGGGATGAAGGCCACTGGGCCGAACTAAAAGAGGCCTCTGATAGTAAAGACTCCAGGGCATTCTGGAAAATCATCAAGTGGGGTAGTGGAGCCGGTCCTGCGAAGCCAGACAACAATGTAGCGGAGGAAGCTTGGGTTGATTACTTCAGACCTCAGTACGCGGAAGTTAACCATCCTGTGGCAGCTGATAGTATAACACCGGTTTATGCAACCGACGATTTGTTCTCCCTTAGAGAAGTGGAAATTGCCATTGGTTCCGCGAAATGTGGGAGGGCGCCAGGTCCAGATGGCATTCCACCTGATATTTTTAAACACGATATGACCAGATGGGCGAGATATACCCTCCTTGTAGCGAATGCCCTAGCCAAGGGGGAAGTGGTCCCAGACCTCTGGAAAAGCGCAACCATTATCCCCATCCACAAGAAGGGAGATCGTTCACTGCCTGCAAACTATAGGCCCATAAGCTTAATAGCCACCATACAGAAAGTAGTTGGGAGAATGGTAACAAACCAGCTTATGGACTGGGTTGAAGACAACAACGCCCTTTCTCCATACCAAGCGGGATTCAGGCGAGCAACCAGTACCATCGATCAGGTCTTCCGCTTTACCATATTAAGGTGGAAGACCGTTGTACTGGGAAGGGGCTGCCTGTACGTCGCGTTCGTCGACCTGCGGACGGCGTTCGACCTAGTCCCCCGGTTTAAGTTATGGTTGGTTTTGCAAAAGTTGGGGATCCCTGCTGATCTGCTAACATTAATTATGCGACTGCACGAATCCAACTTCGCTAGAGTCCAGTGGGGTGGAAGTGGAGAGACAACAGAGGATTTCCCAGTGGAAAGGGGTGTTCGACAGGGCTGTTCCATGGCCCCTTTACTTTTCTCGTTATTTATTAACGGAATCGTTGAGAGGATGCTGAAGGCTAGTGTTGATGCCCCATCGTTAGCGGACACCAGGGTTCCGATCCTGATGTTCGCTGACGACACTCTTATCTTGTCTAAGACCCCCATGGGGCTGCAACGTGCATTAAACATTTTTGATGCCTTTTGCACTGAGCATGGGCTAGAGGTAAATGTGGGAAAAACAAAACTAATGGCTTTTTCCCCCGGACGCAGGAACTACCCCAAGGTAACCTTAAACAGCAGTAGGTTAGACATTGTCAAAGAATTTACGTACCTGGGTGTACAGATCGCAGAGGGCATTGGCTGGACGCATCATGTAGATAAAGTGGTCTTAAAGCACCAGCAGCTTTCTGGTGCTTTAAGGGGGGAACACCGCAAATCCAAAACAAAACCCATAAAACCCGCATTAATACTGTATGACGCGAAGGTTTTGGGTGCCACATTATATGGCGCGGAGCTATGGGCCTGGGATGGTTTAGCGGCTCTTCAGACTTCAGAGAACAAGTTTATGCGAGGGATTACAAGACTCCCACAGAGTACCCCCTTAACCCCACTGTTTTTGGAGTTAGGTAGACGCACCATTGTAGATAGAGCCCGATTGCGCCCAGTCCTTTACTGGAGACGTCTCTGGACGACTCCAGAAATAAGACAATATGCGGAGGGCTTTCAATGGATTATCAAGGAAGATACCTTCCACAAGATAAAATGGCTAAAACATCTGAAGTCCATGTTAGCAAACTTAGGGTTTTCAAATCTTTGGAATAACCCTGAGGGAGAGATCTTCCCTAGCAAAGAAGCCCTTAAAGAACAATACTGGGATTGGGTTGGCGGTAAGATGCTGAATGACACCAGGGCCGACTCTATGACTGGTCGCTTCCTGGAGATAACATTTTTTCCTGCGTTGGAAAATTACTGGGACAACATCACGGTACCAATGGACAGGAAACTTGTATTTCAGCTAAGATCAGGATCTATCCCCCTCAAGAAACTGACATCTGGCTGGCACAGACCCACCAATAACTTATGTCCAGCATGCGAAAATGCCGAGGAGAGCATAGGCCATTTTCTTTTCGTATGCCACGCTTATGTGAATCCGAGGAGAAAATGGCTCTCGCCGGTATGCAAAAACTTGGGGACACGAGACAGCACAGTGGCTCTAAGAATCCTACGTACAACAACTCAGGATTCGATAGTCATAGGGGTAGCTAAATACCTGGGTTGGGCATGGGCAATTAGAAGACGGTCCCTGGGGGGAAGCAGGTAACAAGGTATTCCTCTCAACAATGATTAATGTAATACTATTTGTAAATATGGTTTTTATATGCAAATGTTGTATGAGCTGTACTCTATGTTTAATGAATTTTTAATTCGTAATAATGTATTATTGTATAATTGTGTTGATTTTATGTGCTTTTATGAGAATTGTCTCGAATAAAGCTTAAAAAAAATAAAAAAATAAAAATTCTCTCCTTTAGGGTATATGTTCTAAAGTTAACTAAGATCTTCCTTGGGTTCTTCCTAGGTTTAGCTTATCCAAACGGGTCCCTGTGTACCCTCTGAATATCCTCTGTCAATACCTTAGTTTCTATCCATGGGAAAACTCCTTAAGAAGGTTAACCACAAAGCTTTTGATGTCTTCACCCTCTTATCCCTCCGGAACACTTAGGAGTCTCAAGTTGTTACGTCTTGCCTGGTTTTCCAGTGATTCAATTGTTCCTCTTAGGTCTTTCTTGTTCGCTTTCGAGGCCCGAATCTCCTCTTTACTAGTTTCCACACTCTTTCCCAGCTCATCCACAATGGCTTCCATTACATTAATCAGTTCCATTATGGTGTTAATTTTTGTTTCCAAAACCTCACAGGCCCCTTGGATTCTCCGCTGACTTTTTTCTGAAGTAGCGAAGTTCGCCCTCATTTCTGAGATCAGTGTCTCGATTAGGCTTTCCGTTCCCTTGGTACCTTCTGCTTTTTTTGGGACCTTAGGATGGTGTTGCCCACCTGTTCTAGTCTCTTCAGGACTCTGGGAGGCTTCTCCCCTGTAACTTTGTCTGTTTCTAGCTAATTAAATCTGTTGTTACTAAGCGGTATGTCCACCTCTGAATTGATCACCGTCATTTTTGATTTCTGTTTTTTATCACCCTGTGTGGGTTGGTGTTTTGCTTGGGAGGGACTGTTTAACCTTAAAATATGGGTGTAGAGAGGGGGTGATTTTCACCTTTGGACCTACTACCCTTGCTCAAGTTCATGCCGGGATAGACTCCAGGATTTGGGGGGGTGGAGTCAGCTTTTTAATTCTCTTTGTATTTCGAAATACTGAGGTGGTGGGGTTCTGGGTTAGTTCTGTAGTCACTGCAAAACTTGCTGTCAGGTTTCTGCTCCTTAAACAGTATCTTATCCCCCTACTCAGGGTACGATCTTGTGGCTGCTCCTCTAAAGTCTCTCTAGCTATTCCTGCCTCCCCCCTACATTTTTGCATAGAACTCAAGACTCACCTAGTGATGCACCCCTTAGCCCGTTCACTTACTCGGTGTATCTGCCCACTACCTTTGCACCCTGACCTGGGTGTCCGCCCTCTTCTAAAAGTCATCTCTCCTCTGTGTACCATGACAAGACCTGCTGATGCCGCTGCACTGTTGATCGACATGCTGTTCTCACAGCTACCAGTACCGCTGTTGCTGATCAATGCCTTCCCCCGGAAGGATACCCGGGCAGCTACTCTCCTGTTAGCACATAGGACTGTCCCTGCCTGCGCCCACACGGTGTTTGCCTGTGCACCGTAACCTGGAGACTGCATACTTGCACCGTCAGTATCGCTCTTCAAGCTGCTCAAGTCCGCTGAGAAAAGTGGAGGTTCCTACGTCTAGGCTAAGGTGCTGAGGGACATATTTTGAATTTAGAAAGTATTCTGCCATTCATGATATCAGTGCCCTGCGTTAATTTTCTATGCTTTACATATAGAGCTCCATTGCTCCTGACCGGTCTACTTAGCTGGCTGGCATGTTCTCCGAGATTTTAAGTTTAGCAGCCATAACTCTTTTTCACTTTGATCTGCTCACAGTACCCTACCGGCTAGGAACCATTCCAAAAACTGAGGAACAGGCTTGAAACTTGATTATTATATTTAATAGGAAATTATCCTTCTAGGCTCTAGTCTTCAAGTTATCTTTATCGTGCTTTCTGACATGATTAAGATAATGTTGCACAACATTTTACCAAGTTTCCTACCTTCATTACACAATATCATTGTTCAGGTGGTAATCATATATAAGCTGAATTATACAAAGGTGGTCTACCTCAACATGCCCAACTACGTGCTCCAATACCTAGAAATCCTTCAAAACACATCAGCACATCTTTTTAATTTTGCTTAGATGTGTAAATTTGTCTGGCCACTAAGCAGCATAACATCTGCTTTCTTTCCAAGAACGATTTCTTTTCATTATCGTCTGAATTTTCAGTAAGGCCTTAATCAGAATGGGGTTTCTTTTTTCAGATCTTGCTTTAGACCGTATGTCCTGAATAACCATTACTCTCATCTCCTGCTAGCCTTCTGATGTTTCACTGCACTAAGGGGCACATTTATCAATGTGTTGCATGGCATTTCCTCCACGCAAGGGGGGTGCAAGGGTGACTGTGATAACCCCCAAGGGAAAGGCGTGGCGACTATCCACTCCTTACCATCCCGACATCCTGAACCAAACCAGGCGAAGACGAAACACTTGGGAAGGGCTGTCATTGTCCCTCACAGGCTGAAGAGAGAGGCGTGGCTGGAAGCAAAGACCAACCAGAGGGCACAGAAGGCAAAAAAAAGCTGACCACCAATCTCAAAGAAGAACAGGATCGAGGACATGACGTCAACCACCCGGAAGACACGGAGATCAAGGTGCTGGTGACGGTGTGGCCAGGAAACGAGGAGGAGCTTTCTGTAGACGCGGGATCCGATGACAGCTCGAAAACTTGGCACGAGGAGTGGTGGTCACCCTCGGAGGAAAGCACAATAGGCAAACACAGCATGTGAATAAGGGAAGGGGAGAGGGAGGGGGCATCTAGGGAGGGCAATACAGTTTAAGGGAAGGGACAGGAGTACAGTAGCAAACAGATAAAAGAACAGGTTTCTTTTCTTTCTCTTTTTTCTACACAACTTTGAGACACTATATAGAGACACTTAGGTGACTGGTAAAAAGAGAAAGAAAACCAGTTCACAACTTAGAAAAGGAAGGCTGTACAGTGTCTGGTCAGAGCCAGTTATACCTCTCCTTTTTCCCTGGAACACCCGTATCCATTAGTAACTAATAGGGTATCTGGGAAGCTTTTGTCTTGCCCTTTCTTTTCACTACTAACCATTAGAAAGGCACAAAAGTGATTTGCCTCCACAGACTCACAACGTTTGGGTTCGGTGAAGGTATCTATCTTAAAATAAGATACAATAACAAACTCCTACTTACCGCTACCTTCTCGTGTGTTTGTTTTTGTTCTGAGCCTCTGGGTGGACCCCTCCTGCACAACACAGATGAACCACAACACCAATCTACATGAAGAAGGAAAAGGAGTTAAAGAATCATTTTGCGTCACACTTAGAATGTAACTGCTATGCTAATAAATACATTAAACATTAAGAAGATTATACAGCCTCCTTGTTTCTTTTTCCATCGATCCCTCCCATATCAACACAATGCTAAAGTAAGATTTATCATGCCACACAAGGTCACCTATCAAGGCCTCCCACTGCCCTTGGTTCGATCAGTTTCTGTCACAGGGACTAGGCTCAGCCATAAAGGGGGGCAGTGTCATTATTGGTACGAGTGGGGTAATGCTGGGTGGGAGGAATTTTGTCATGAGAGATAAGACATTAGTAATGACTTATGCTAGTTCCAAATATTTACGAGCTGTTTTAATGCTAAAGTCTGAGGGAGTGTGAAGGACGAGTCTGGTGTGTTGTGTGGGTTGAGGGGTGTGGAAAGCAACTATTCTGTTATCTAGAAGGTTGCCCTAGCTGTTTTCTGGGTGGTAAGAAAATTATAAAAGTTTTTGTGGGGCCTAAGTTACAAATCAAGACACACACAATCTGTTCAAGGAGGTTTATACAAAGAAAGGTATAGATCAAATTTCCACGTGCATATATAAGTGGGTGGTTGTACTTCAGGCATTAAACTTTGAATTGCCCTCTGTCCATGGGGCAAGCTGCTGCCAAGCGGATTGTTTTTCAAGGGTTATGTCTGAAGCAGGAAGATGTTAATGACCTCTCAAATGAATATTTTGGTGGTGAAGAGTTTGATGAGGAAGTGAAGATCTGTGTAATTACAGAAGGAGTTATACAGGAAGATGAATGGAAGAAAGAACTTCAGGAAGATTAGTGTATTCAGATGGTTATTATAATGATGACTTGTGGTTGGGTCAACGTGAGGGTGATGTTTCAGGGTTTAGCAGGTGAGAGATTCATTGACGTGCTAGATGGGTTGTTGCTAAGAGGTAGCAATTTAGTACCACTTCAAAATTTACGTAAAGAGATTGGAAGTCATATGGGCTTATCCAAGATGAAGGAAATAATCTGAGAAGGATACTGGTGGCCAGAAATGGACTTGATGGTGGAAAGAGAAGTAAGACATTGAGTTGAGCGTGTGCATAGTGACAAAGTATTAAAGTGCAAGATGCAGCCTATGGTGGTAAGAGAGAAATCTACAGGCCTGTGGGTAGATATTGAATTGGACATTCTTCGTCCGGTGAGGGTGAAAACTTGTGATAGGTATGTTCTCGTGTGGATAGACATGTATTCATGCTGGCCAGAAATAAAGGTAGTAAGCTCTGTGTAATCCAAAGATATCATTTGTTTTCTAGAAGAATTGTTTGAAAGGTAAGGTTTTCCTGCCTCATTCTTACTGATAATGGTGTTCAGCTTAACCCAGAGATGGTGGAAGAATTGGTGAGTGCAAGCGCAAGAAAGCAGCACTCTATCACCCGTATATAAATGGCATTGTGGAATGCTTTGTTAAGGTTTGGAAGGAATGTTTACAGCTATCTTATGCATGTGGCTTGAACTGGGAAGATGGATTGAGAAGAAAATTAAAGGGAGCATCACCTCACACCACATTCCACTATAGGTGTGTCCCTATTTCAATAATTTGGAGGAAGGATCCTTAATAGTGAGATGGTCCCAGGATGGGTGTATGATAAATGCAAGGAGATGGATGACCGATGGTGGGGTGGATGGATGGTGAGAACAAGAAGCAGAAAAGGAGTTGCAAGCGAAGGAACTGGATGACAGGCGTAAAGTGATCAAGAAGATTATGGTGTGGGTTAGGTATTGGCTAAAGATTAAATCTCCAAAAAAAGATGGTGGGAAAACTTCAAAATTCAGTCAAATATTCAGAGTAATACATTTTTTTAAGAATGTAGTTAAAAAAAATGACCATTAAATTGAATCTTCACTGAGTGTCAGAATATTTGCCAGCTGAAAGAGGGAGTGCTGCCTCATTGGGCATCCCCATATATGGTAATCTGTCAAAGGAACTGTGTACCAAACCACAAAGGGAAAGGATAAAGCCAGTGCATTTGCCAAAGCTATGTTTAATGTTATTTGTGTGGAATCGCTTTGTGTATATGTATTTCATATGCTTCTGTGTTAGTGTATAGACTACAGCTTGTTTGTTCATTAGATTTAGTGAGAGAGGTGATGTGGTATTGTGTGACTGAGGTCACGGTTACTAATTGGGATCTAAAGTGTTTTGTAATCATGATGATGATGTGTTATCTGTAACAAACACATCATCACTGGAATGTGGGGAAAGAATTGTATGGGTGGCAGTTGCTAGGCAAACATGAACCTGCACTATTTTTGTGAATGGGGTCTCTGTGTTTTCTATACTTAATAAAGAAGATGGTATTATCTCCATCATATCCTTCTTGTAGTCACTTTAACAGGGTTCCTGAGGATTCCGGAAGTTTCCATCACAGAAATGTAAGGAAAATGAGCGCTTTCAGGCAAAGTTTGAAGTTTGCAAGGGATTCTGGGTCAAACAACGATGTGAGCCATGCATTTCACCCCACCCTGGATTTCTCCATGTGTCTAGGTTTTAAAAATGTGCCCATTTGCTAGGTTTCCCTAGGTGCCCCCTGAGTTATGGCCCAAAATCCACAGCTAACTACTTTGCAACAAAAGAGTAGGTTTTGAGTAGAAGTATGTGATTTATACATGTTGAGTTCTGGGCTGTTTCCTGTTGTGGGCACCAGGTCTGTACACACAAGTGAGGTACTATTGTTTTTGGAAGAATTAGGGGAACGCTGGGTGGAAGGATGTTTGTGGATCCTCATAGATTCCAGAAGTTTTCATCGCAGAAATGTGTCACCCCATCCTGCATTTCTTTAGGTGTCTAGTTTTAAAAACTGTGCAGGTTTGCAAGGTTTCCACTGGTGCCAGCTGAGCTAAGGCCCAAAATCCACAGCTACCCACTTTGCTAAAATGTGTAAATTTTAATGGAAAAATATAATGTATTCATGTTGTTTTTTATGCCATTTCTTGTCACTCATTTGGCCTACCTGCACAAGTGAGATTTCATTTTTATGAGAAGACATCTGGGAGCAAGAATAGGATATTTGTTATTACTTCTAGGATTTTGCTGCATTTGTGGCTTCCACATATAAGCCTGTGTGCATGAAAGAATACATTTTGAAAAATACTGTCTTAATCATATGCTCATACGGGTACTCACAAATTCAGAGATATACAAATAATCACTGCTCCTAAACTCCACATCTTGTGCCCATTTCACAGATACATAGGTTACCTTGTTACCAATTTTCCACTCAATATATTTCACCATATGAAGTGGTCTGCACTCAGTACACAATGAAAAACTATTGTGCAGTGCAGCCAAGCTGTTGGCTCTAGGTACATTGGGATCTTGAAGAACCTACAAACCCTATATATCGCTACAACCAAAAGCGCCTAGCAAACATAATGGTACATTGCTTTTGTAGATCAGACATTGTGACAAAAAGTTACTGAAAGTTGCAGATGAAAACATTGGCACAAATAGATGTTTTTCCTACTCGTTTTTTATATTTATTTATAGCAACACTTAGTTTCTTTGAGAAAACCTTGAGCAATCTACACATATGACCCCTCGCTGAATTCAGGATTGTGCCCACTTTTCAGAAATATATAGTTTTCCTTGATCACCAATGGGTTTCATACTGGTTTCTACCACAAACGAGAAGTAGATTGAAAGCACAAAACATAGAAAGAATGGGCTACCTCTTCGAAAAAACCTAAAACTTTTATAAAAAATTATGTTTTTGATTCAGCTCTGCATGTTCCTGAAAGCTGGGTAGATTGTGACTTTAGCACAATAAACCATTTGTTGATATAATTTTTATGAAAAAAGTCACTTTTATCCAGATCACTTTTTCCTATTTTTCCCCAAAAAAACAAACAAATTTGCTATATTTTGGCCATTATCTTGGCCCCCTGCAGGGGAATCCAAAAACCCTGGGTACCTTTAGCATCACCAGAATGTTGGGAAAAAGGACACATTTTTGGTGTGGATACCTTTTATGGACAGAAAATTATGAAGGCCTAAGTACAAACCACCCCAAATAGTCAAAAAAGGGCTCAGCACTGAGAGATGGGGGAGGTCCACCAGTTAAGGGGTTAATACTTACATTTCAATAAATAGATTATTTTTACTATGAAACAATGAAAAACTTTGCAACACATAGATGTCAGGATTAAAAATCACATAATTGTTAACATTTTTAAATATTTAAAAAAATTCTTCATTGTAAAACTAATTATTTTCATAAACTGACCAAGCCAATCAACCACAGGGTCACAATTCACACAAACCATGGAACTGAAACCTTGTTTTTATCATAAAAAACAAAACAACAATATCATAAATAAATAAAAAGCGGGACTAAATGAGCAACACATGCCTTACATTGAGCAAATTTAAATATTTGCTATTGAAAGTTTTGCAAATCTTTTCAGCTTCTTGAGGTTAGAGGAAAATTATATTTGTGACACATTTTGAAATAGCACATTCCAAAAAGTATTTTCTAAACTTAAGAATTCTGCTATTGAATGTTTGACAAACATTTCAGTTGATTGTAACTGAAGTAAAAAAGGTTTGTATAAAATTTTCCAACATTCTTTACCAACCTTTGCAGTGCTGTACTTAGCTTACAAATGGTGGCCAACTTTGGATGTACAGCTAAGTACAGCACTGCAAAGGTTGGTAAAGAATTTTGGAAAATTCAGATTTTCCACAGCTAGGATGGGTAGAAAATCATGATTTTATAAAAGACACTGAGGCTGATATTATGAATATCTCTTTACTTGCCAACTCACAGCAGCAACTACTAAACAATGAAAAGAACTTAAAATAGTAATCCTTAACATTCTAATGTCTATTTAATCCTGTGTGTGGCAGCCATCTTCCTTCTTTGTTGCTATTAATAGCTAAGATAAGTTTGATTTTTACTCCTGCTTATTTTTTTGTGTGTACGGCACTGAAATGGATGTGTGCGCTTGTGCTGCTTAACCTGGTTTATGGCTGTCTTGTCAGATCATTATTCTTAGACTGAGTAATGTGAGTAGGAAGTTTCAGGCTTTGCCCGTCTCTGGCTGTGATGACCGGACCCTTTATTTAGTCTAAATAAGTGATTCCTGTTGATGCACGCTGCGCCAGGTGGCAGCGAGGATCTTTTGATAATTAGGAAAGTCTCCCCTTCACTCGCTAATAAATCTTTTCGAGTGCACCGTCTTGTTTGACTTGTGCGCTCGAGGCATCGAGGAGGCCCGAGAGCACAGACTGTAACTCACGACGCCTTTCCAGCTGGGCCTTAATTAGGCTTTGCAAGCGCGGGTGGGAGATTTCCCCTCATGCTTGGTTTTGGATGAAAGTAGTGCTCGTTTGATACGCTTTCCGGATCTGACAAGATTGAGCATGTACGGGCATGCTCGAAATTTAGTGGGCAGAATGCCGAGACACACATGAAAATGTAAGTCTTAGTTAAAGTAACAAATTTGGATCAGGCTTATCTGACTCGGCGGATCCAAGGGACTTATTCCTGCAACTCATATTTGCCCCCAGGTCACCATAGGAGTGTCAACTGACATGGCAGCCATTTTAGGTTGGCTCCCCTTAGGGAGTTTGCATACAATACGATCAGGAAAAGAGGCTGAGAAACATTTTTTTCCATCAGCTTGCTGAGGTCAAAAGTGCAGGCAGGTGCTTGGTGTTTCTCTGGAGTTTTTTTCTAGAGGAAAGTGGCATGTCTTCGCAGGAAGCCTGATATTATACTTCACTTGAGTATTCCTGGTGATTATTGTTTTCGTATTAGTAAGGCTAGATCAACTGGTGATTATTGGTTTTTCTTAGAGAATATGGAGCAGAATACAGCTAATGATAATATTGTGGAGGTGAGAGTCCAGGAATTTGTTGAAAAGGCAGTCTCTGCCTTAGCGTCTCAGTTGGGAAAAAAACTGGATGACTGTATAGACAAGTTGAAAGGGAGATTTAGTCAGAGAGTAAATGAGGAGCAGTTCTGGTCAGTTGAGGAGGTAGTTGATGATACCACAGTGAGTTTAAGTGGTAAGAAAGCTACCCGGAAGAGGAAGCATCTGGGGAAAGAGGAGGTCACTAAAGGAAATGGGGCCTTTAAACAGAAAGGCATTGGTAAGTCTACTCTTAAGGAGTTGAGAGAAAAGGCTATAAAGGCCACAGGAGGGGATGGCAGAGCTATCGCCTGTGATGAACCCTTCAGTTGTGGGGATATCATAATTTCACGCTCCCCAGATTTTGACTCCCCAGAAGAGGAAATAATGAGGAAGAGAGCTAAAAAAGAGAGGAATGACAAAGAGATTTTGTACCAGGTCATGGACCCCTTGGGTGACCTTATGTTTGATCCTAACACAATCCAGCAACCGCTCTCTCCTCAATGGGTCCCAAACAAACATGTGGGACAATATGTTGAATATTGGATAAGGAAAGAAATGCCCAAGGAAGTTAGGATAAGACTCCACTCGGAGTGTCCAAGACCTTCCCTTGCAAATAAGGTGGCTTGCACACCAGAGCTGGATTCCAAAACGCTTGCCTTTTAAAATAATTTGGGTAGAGACCCGAGAAGGAGGCACGATAAAGGGCTGAAGGGGTGTCAGGACCACCTTCTTAATGTGTTTGGACCTTTGACTAAGATATTCGATTCATGGGAAGAGGCTTACCTGCAAGAGGGTACAGGTAATACTCTGGAACTTAGGCAGTGGGTGCAAATAGAGGTATGCTTGTTGAGGAATGCAAATGCATCCCTGTGTATTGAATGTAGGACAAGCCTTCTCATGAAGATAGAAACAAAACTAGCCAAACTAGCAGGGAAAGAGTCGGGTCAGGAGGCAAATG
Source organism: Triturus cristatus (assembly GCF_964204655.1). Lineage (NCBI taxonomy): Eukaryota > Metazoa > Chordata > Amphibia > Caudata > Salamandridae > Triturus > Triturus cristatus. The sequence continues at coordinate 626,347,133 of NC_140580.1, read as the reverse complement.
GTTTCCTCTTGGAAGACGAGTTTGTTAAGGAGATGGCTCGGTACACCGGACCCTTTAACTCAATCCAAAAGGTCCAAAAGGACATCAGAAAGGTTTTTGGATCGGCCAAGGGAATGTGTGTTTGAGTCCCCGGCCCAGCCATTGGAATCTCACGGAGCTCATTTTCACGTGGGTACTGATCCGGAGATTTTCAGTCGGGAAACAATACTCCTGGTTTCTACCCTCAGAGGCAGAAGGGAAGAAGACAATTTAGAGGAGAGAGAAGATAAAAATGATAAGGTATGTTTGGCAAAAAACCCTTTGTCTATAGTGGAAAGATTAGGTGGCAGACTTGCCTATTTTTTAATCAGGTGGAAACAGATAACTTCTGATCCATGGGTGTTGCAGACTGTCAGTTGTTATCGAATAGACTTTGTAGAAAATCCAATCCAGGTAAGACCACCAGCCCCCTTAAGATTTACAAAAGAGGAAGATAAACTGGTAGACCAAGACGTTCAAGAGTTAGTAAAGAAAGGTGCCATAGAAAAAGTAGACAATACCACTGCATGGTTTGTTAGCAACCTATTTCTCGTCAAGAAAAAGGACAAGGGCATGAGGCCAGTGATCAATTTGAAAGACTTGAAAGAGTGGGTGGAGTACAACCACTTCAAAATGGAGGGTATTCATATGTTGAGGGACCTTTTTAGGAAAGGCGATCGGTTAACCCGCCTACATCTAAAAGATGCATACTTGACCGTTCCTGTCTGCCTAAAGCAGAGGCACCTTTTGAAGTTCCAATGGCAAGGAACCGTGTGGAGGTTCAAAAGCCTTTGTTTCAGTTTAACATCAACTCCATGGTGTTTTACAAATGTGATGAGACCGATAGCGGCATGGTTATGTACAAGAGAAGTAAGACTGACAATCTACTTAGACGATATCCTGATTATGTCACAGAACAGGGAATTGGCTCAGGAACATACCATGTTGGCAGTTTGTTTGATAGAGGTTTTGGATTTTGTGGTAAACAAAAAGAAGTAATGTTTGGAACCCAGCTAGCAGAAAGATTTCTTGGGTTTTTATATTTGGAGGTTAGACTGTGTGTTGAGGTTACAGATAGAATAGGTGAGGAAGATTCGCAGAGAAGTTTGGAGAATGTTAGTAAACGAATGGATAACTTTGAGAAAGATAGCGAGGGTTCTAGGCCTCCTTTCAGCCTCCATACAGGCGGTCTTTCCAGCTCCCTCACATTATTGAGCTCTCCAGGAGGCTAAAAAGGAAGTATTTGCACAAAGGGGTAAGATATTCACACAAAGTTCAGACAGATTTGGAAACGAAAGAGGAATTGAGATGGTGGTTTGAGAATCTGGTGGCTTGGAATGAAAGGGCAATTTTTCAGCCAAGCCCAGATATAGTAATAGAATCGGATGCCAGCCTTCAGAACTGGGGAGCAAAATGTGGCTCTTTGACAACATGAGGAAGATGGACGGGACAGGAAAGGGAAATGCATATCAAATACCTGGAGTTGTTGGCAGGTTCTTTTGCTGTAAAGAGTTTTGTCAGGGATCAGGCAAGATGCTGTGTACTCTTGAGGATGGACAACATTTCGGCAGTAAGATATGTGAATAAATTGGGGGGCCCTCATTCGAAAGCTTTAGCAGACTTGGCAAAGGAATTTCGGCATTTCTGCCTGAGCAGAAATATTATGATTCAGGCACAGTACTTGCCAGGGATAAGCAATACAATAGCAGATTGGAATGCAAAGCAGCTGAATGATTTCAGCGATTGGAAATTGAACAGGGAAGTGTCCAAATCGATAGACAAGAAATGGCACCATCTGGTGGTGGACCTGTTTGCAAACAGAGTGAATGCTCAGATTCCCAGATTTTACAGTTGGAGGCCGGACCCAGCAGCAGAGGTGGTAGATGTCTTTCTGCAAGTCTGGGGCAGGTTACGGGGTTACACGTTCCCTCCTTTTGCTTTGATTCAGAAAGTGTTACTGAAGGTAAAAAAGGGAGATGGCAGAAATAGTGTTAATAGCCCCGTTATGGACCTCCCAAGTTTGGTATCCAGACATTATGGAAATGTTGATAGCCGACCCAGTACTTCTTCCGAATACCCCAGTGTTGTTGACAAATACATCAGTGGATTGTCACGACTTGGTTCTTTAGGCTACTTTAGATACCTCTGAATTAAAATAATTATCGGCCTATCTCTCTGTTGTCAGTCACAGCAAACATCTTGGAGAAGCATCTAAATTTCCGTCTTAACTCCTACTTGGACCAACATTATTTACTTGATGGCTCTCAGCATAGCTTTTTAGAGTGGACATAGCCAGTGACTGCATAACCTCTGCAATGAACAACATCTGCATCCAAGTTGATACTGGGTACGCCTCTCCACTAATTTGCCTAGACTTAACCGTGGCCTTTGATACCTTCTCACCATCGAGGTTGGTTGGCCGTCTCAAAGAAATTGGGGTCACAGGCTCCGCTCTAATGCTTCTGTTCTCTTTTTTCACTGATCGGTCACAAAAAGTAAAATTGGATCAATTCTACTCTGATGCCACTCATACCTTCTGCAGAGGCCCACAGGGTTCTTCATTGAGCCGACCTTGTTAAACATCTATGTCGCCCCTTTGGCAAAAGTCATCAGATCTTTTGGGCTGGAGGCTCTGTTCTATGTGGATGACACATAAATTATTGTGCCAATCACCAATAGCAGAGGCGTCCTCAGCAAATTTTAAAAACTGTATGCAGGCTGTGGCTTCCTGGATGGTAGATTACTACCTTCAACTCAATGGTGACAAAACAGAAGTCTTGATTTTTGGTAGTCAACAATCTATATGGTCCCACTCTTGGTAGCCTGAAATGCTTGGCTCATGCCCCTGTCCAGCTCCAACAGCAAATTATCTTGGTGTCATAGCTGACAGCTCTCTTTCTTTTGACCCCCAGATCAACAAAACGGTTTCCACTCGTTTTGGCATCATCAGAGGCTTGACGAAGATCTTTCCATGTCTTTCCTTTTCCTCTCGAAAGTAGACAGTTGTTGCTCTGATCCTTTCCAGATTGGATTATTGTAATGCCCTCTATCTGGACATCAAAATGGGATCCATTCACAAACTGCAGCTTGTATCTAATGCAGTGGCCAGACTTGTGATGGATCTTCCTAAATTCCACCCTGCTTCGGCATCTATTCGCAAGTTGCACTGGCTGCCTCTAGGCCAGAGAATTTTGTTCAAAGCCCTTTCACAAAGCTCTTCATAATTCAGGCTCCGAAGGTATCAAAAGGCTTTTTCAATGGTATGTTCCTACCAAACACCTACGATCACCCAGTAAAAACTGGCTGGTAGTTCCCAGGTACAGTAGAGCACGGTGTGCGGGAAAGCTTTTTCTGTTGCTGCTTCTAAGCTTTGTAATACTCTTTTGCTATCGATCTCTGGACAAGATTCTCACTCTCTGTTCCGTAAGGTCCTAAAAACTTGGCTCTTCACTACTTAATTGTTAGGTTCCCTTCTGTGCTTCCTGCGACCACCGGCTCTATCGGCAGCGCCTTGACGCCTTTGGTCAAAGTTTGCACTTTATAAGACATATCATTCATTCGTTCAGGGACACTTAAGGTTCATGGCTTGCCTGGTTTTGGGAGAGCTTGAGAAGTGTCATGCTTATCACTGGAGGCTTCAAAACTCATTAAGGAGTCATGGGCTCCTGGGACATCAAAGGCATACAAGTTGTCCCGGAAAAGAAGGGTTTGTTGGTGTGGAGTCTGGATCCCATATCAGCACCTCTGGTGGAGGTAGTGAATTATCTGATAGAAATTTTCCTTGAAGGAAAATCCTACAGCTCTGTTAACAACAGCAGATAGGCTATTTCAGCAGGTCATGATTTGATAGATAGCCTGCCCATGGGTCAACATGATGTGGTTAGGAGACTGTTGAGTAGCATAAGAATTAAGGCCCCATCAGGAGCTAAATATTTGTCTCTGTGGTATGTGGAGCTTGTGCTAAATGAATTAGCCAGTTGGAGCAAAAATGAATATTTGGACCTAAGGAAACTTTCTTTGAAGTTGGTTATGTTGCTATGCCTGGTTTCTTTTAGAAGGGTTTCAGATTGAAGGGCTCTAGAAATTTCAGGGCGAAGGCTTGTTCAAGAAGGAGTTTGCTTCTATATCACGAAGAGAACTAAAATGATGTCTAGAACTATATTTTATCCCAATTTAGATGAGTGTAGGAAATTCTGCGTGGTAAGATGTTTGCGTGAATATGAAAGGAGAACGGAATGTTTGAGATGCAATTTGGATTCCAAATTGATAATTTATTTCAGAAGCCAACATAAGGCTGTGTCTTTTCCTACTTTGGCTTGCTGGGTCAAATAGGTCATGAGAAGAGCAGGGATAGATCTAAGGTTGGAGTTCACTCTACAGGGGGCTAGGGCTTCTAATTACTTTTTTATTGGGTGGAGGATTACCTGGGATTCTAGCCACAGCATATTAGTCATCGGATTCTGTATTCAAGATGTTCTATTTTAAGCCTGTGGTTTGTCCAATAAGGAGTGTTATGGCAACGCTTTACACATGCATTATATTGGCGGCCGTGCCTTGCCATAAAATTCAAATTTTCCACAGCTAGGATGGGTAGAAAATCATGATTTTATTAAAGGCACTGAGGCTGATATTATCCCTCCCTTTTGATTCCCTCAAAATAATATATTGTTTGTGGTTCTTTTCAGGAGGAGACTACAAGAAATAATATGAAGAAGGAAAAAGGAAGTGATTTTGTTCAAATTGACGTCTAAGGATCAGTTTGTTTAACAGTTTTATTCCCTGTTCGAACTGTCAAGGATGTTTGCAGAAAAAAGAAGGAAGATGGCTGCTAGACACAGGAATAAATAGACATTACTTTCCTGTACGCTTGTTGTTGCTGCTGGGGGCTTTGAAGGACCCTCACCTGCCCTTCTGCTTTTCTTGTCCCTCTACAGCCGTCCTGCTCTCCCTCCCGCCGCTGCAGTAGTACACCCTGCGGCCGCCGTGAGGAGGGGGAGACTACAACTACCGGCAGCCTCTGAACCAGCTGTTCACAATCTCGCGCCCCGAGGCGCATAAAAGCGGCGTCATCCTCGGTGGAGCGGGGGCTTTCCTGTACGCTTGTTGCTGCTGGGGGCTTTGAAGGACCCTCACCTGCCCTTCTGCTTTTCTTGTCCCTCTACAGCCGTCCTGCTCTCCCTCCCACCGCTGCAGTAGTACACCCTGCGGCCGCCGTGAGGAGGGGGAGACTACAACTACCGGCAGCCTCTGAACCAGCTGTTCACAATCTCGCGCCCCGAGGCGCATAAAAGCGGCGTCATCCCCCGCGTCGCGGGACCGCGCGCGGGCGGCGCCGGGCTGAGCCCGGGCAGAGGGCGGGCTGTCTGTGGCCGTCAGGGGACGGAAGAGGCCGGGCTGGGCCACCCCCCTTGTTTCTACATACCAAACAGGTAATCATTCTAAAGCATGGGTAAACGCACAACGAAAACTACTTGCGCTGTCACTGCTGCTCCTGTTGATTCGACCACATCAATAGACTCACTGTTGGCCAATGCTCTCACTATGGTCGCCAATGAGATCGCTGACACCGAACGCAGAATGTCTTTTGGATTCCCCACCACTACTACCACTGTGCTATGTTCACAATCTCCTAAGGCCTCATCTAACCTGGACCTCCCCCTCTCCCCTATAGTAACAGTTATCAAACCAATTAGCAATGTCGACACCTTAAGTTTGACCGCTGGAAAATCAAGCCTGCAGACTATTGCTGTAACAGACTGTCTAGCGGAGCCAGTACCAGATAAAACGTCATGCTCCAACAAACTTGCAAGGGAGAAACGCAAGAGAGGCCCAGTGAAATGCATAGTAAACAAAAGGAAACAACCAGGCCGATGCAGAAATCAACCAACGCCACAGAGTATGTGGAACAAAGATAAAGCTAAAGATTTTGAAATAGTTATATCAAGTGCCACTGAGGACTTACTACTTTCCTCATCTCCATCGGATGAAGGATCTGAGAGACCTACCACTCTCACACGAAGACTAGAGTCCCCAACTGTGGACAAAAGTATTTGTGGGGTCTCTATGTTATCCAAGGAGAGTAGCGTTAATACAGTCAGTACCCAGACTGAGTCCACCGATCAAAATTCTTTATTTAAATTTAATGGCAACCTGATAGAAACAATTGTCGATACCATTTTTAAACAAGTTGAAATTCAAATAGTCAAACAATTTAATACTGTTTTTAAGAGACTGGACAAAATCGAAAACCTTGTTAAAAAAGAGGAAATTAAAAGGAAAGGAACTATTAGCTTAGATGTTGTTCGAGGTGACAAAATTATGAGTAAATTGGAAACCCTATGTAATGATTTGAGGGAGGGGGGCCAGAATGTCGCTGCCGATTCCAGCCGCGTAAATACGCAAGGCCCAACTGTTGATAAAATTGCTTTATCTAACAGTATTTCAGCTAACATTTTACCTACATTGTCTATGGGCCTTGATCACGACCCCACTGGTTTAGAAGGAATAGTAATGACTGGTACCTCAATTCCGGATGCCAAGACCCCGCTAGCCTCCTCAACAGACAGGACAGGTATTACCTCGGATGGCATAAGCACTGGTGGAGGCACATCAGTAAGAAACAAACCTACTAATAATTTAGGGCAGCCCCTCAACTTACCTCCAGAATCTTGCCCATATGTTTTAGTGCTAGCAGGCGTACCCGCTCTAAAAGAAGGCCAAAGTGAGTCATGGGTACAACTTCACAATAAATGCATTAACTGGCTGACAAAACATAAAGGGGCAAGATGGAACATATCAAATGAGATTATATTAACTCGTAGGGTAAGTTGGGTGGGGCCACAACAGAAAAATATTAGCGGGGACTGTATAGTGATTAACTTTAGACATCCGAACTTTGTAAAATATTTTATGGACACACAAAACACCCATGTCAGTACATTCACCGCAATAAGCCTTCACCCTTTGGGCTATTTTTATAGGCCCCCCCACAGACCAATTCAGACAGTCTCTAACACCATCCCTATAGCTAACAGATTCTCTGCCTTATCGGACTTAGGAAGTTTAGACTGACAACCACCAACACCTCCTATTATACTGGATAAGGTTGTTAGCATAGTGCCCATGGATACGGTTAATCCTACACGTATCCATAAACTTTGTCCAGATAGATTAGTCCTTCCACATGTAGCCTGTTCAGATCGTCCCATTACTCCTACTTCTTCCACTACTACCCTATCAACTGACACCCTAAGTGTCATTAGTTGGAATATTGCAGGGCTTCCAGGTAAGATGAAAATCAAAGAATGGGTTACCTGGATAAGTAACTTTGATGTGGTAATGTTACAAGAAACATGGTGTACATCCACCCAACTATTGGAGGGTTTCTTTTGCCACAATCTTATTGTACCAATTCCTGCCCTGGGACGTCCAAGTGGCGGTCTATCTATCTGGGCAAAAATTTCTAAGGACACGAAAATTGAACCTCTAAATGTGGTTAGTAAAAATCTGGTAGCCGTAAAATATGTTGCAAGGTTAAAGATTTGTTTTATAAATTTTTATAATAATGATTTTGTCAACCATCCTAACCCCACCTTTTTAGAACTGTTTAAGTTTATCGATGATGTTGCGGATGGTGAAAAATATGGTCTATTCGATGGCATTTGTGTTGGCGGGGACTTTAATGCTCATATTTATACTACATCTCCGCCCTGTAGACGAGGCTCTGAACTATTGGATCTTTTATACAGTAGAGACCTAGATGATGTTATGGGCCATTTCGGAATCGACGAGGGAAAGGTACCAGCCCCCACGTACATCGGCCGTGGTTCCTCAACCACGATTGACTATATGTTTACCTCTTCCCCCCTTAGTGAAGTGTTAATTAAGTCTGAGGTTGTCAGCAGCCCATACAGTGACCATCTACCATTAGTAATTTATCTTAAATCTATTAAAAAGCCTGTAGGCCCATATGAGGTTGGAGTTCAAAATATTATTGTATCCACAGACAGACTAAGGATTATCTGGAGAGGGATTAATAATCGAGAGATTTTAACTAATGTAATTAAGAATAATCCCCTGCTGATTTCCAACTGCCTAACATTTGGTGGCCCTGATATTACTAGATCCTTTTGTGATCTATGTGTAGTAATAAAAAGGGCTATTTCCAGACCGGTAATAGAACACAATACAAATAATCATAGATGGTTTGACACCAATTGTTCAAGGGCCAATAGAGAACTTAGGAAAGCTTTGGAAGCTAAACCCCGAGATGTTTCCCTTGTCAGTTCATTACGCTTTAAATATAAACAGGTTTTAAAAACCAGAACTGAAGAGCTCTTAATAAGCCACTGGGATAATCTCACTAAAACAACTGCCCTAAAAGATACTACTGGTTTCTGGAAAGAAGTAAAAAGTCTGAGAGCCCTGGGAAGTAACATCACCCCGATAAATTGTAATATCACAGGAGATTCATGGGTCAGCCATTTCTCAAATCTCTATGCTACAGCTGGGAATTCAACTGAGGATAATTTCCCAGACGACACCGTAGTCATTACATTAGAGGAGGTGGAGGAAGCCATCGCGAATAGTGCTGGCAACAAGGCCCCCGGCCCGGATGGTCTGTCCATCGACCAGATAAAATCAAATACATGGTTTTGGGCCCCCCTACTTTGTAATCTTTTTAATAACTTAAGTAAGGAATCCATCCCTCCCATATGGTCTTGTAGTACCATTGTTCCCATCTTTAAAAAGGGAAATAGGTTGGACCCGGGGTGTTATCGTCCAATATCTTTGATCGACAACACCCTGAAGGTCCTTGGCAGGGTCTTATTCGACAAAATAAGTACCTGGGCAGACGAAAACTCTATTATCCACCGTTGTCAGCTTGGCTTTCGGAGCAAGCTTGGCACGGTGGAACAATGTTTAAACCTTAACCTCATAATGGCCAAATACACGAGAGCTAAACGATCTCCTCTGTATTTTGGCTTTATGGACCTTAGTTCAGCGTTTGATTTCGTTAATCGCTCCCGCTTGTGGTCCATTCTTTTAAATTATGGCTTAGACGAACCTCTAGTCCACTTTCTGGCCAATCTTCACCGCAACCTGAAAGCTCGAGTTCGACTAAATAATGATGGTGAGGTTTCAAATGAGATTTTAATCGGCAAGAGGGTGAGACAGGGCTGTGTCTTGGCCCCCTTGCTTTTTATTTTATACATCAATGAATTAACTCATTCCCTATGCAATTTGACAAAGGACGTTCCAATTATCAATAAGAAACCTATCCCGGCGCTACTTTACGCGGATGACGCGGTCCTTATGGGCCGCACCCCGAATGCTCTGCGTATTCTAATATCGGGATTTGTTAATTATATGTCCGATCTAGGGTTGTGCACTAATTTCAACAAATCCTTTATAATGACTTGCGGCCCTAAAAATTATAAAATCCCCAAGATTGTGATAGGTCCAAACATCCTAAAAAGCACCTGCACTTTCCCCTATCTGGGTCTGTTATTCTCTAATAGCGGTTCGTGGCAACCACACGTGGCGATGGGGAGAAATAAACTTTCAAAATCGATTAATTCCATCACCTCCCTACGCCAACCACGCCAGGCTGATGTGGTTCTTAGCTTACTACAAATTTACCGAACCCAATGTCTCCCAACTGGCACATATGGTGCAGAAGTCTGGGGGTTTTCGAACTGTAAAGCAATACAGAGCGAAGAGAACAGATTCTGTCGAAAAATCCTGGGGGGAGTTATTAGTGCACCGACCTTTGTATGTCACAATGAATTAAAATTACAATATGTTGAGGATTTTATCAGAGCGAGACCTGCATTATTTTGGCTAAGGATATGGCAAAACCCGGCAGCTTCTCTGACTCGTGAGATTATTTTAGATTGTTTGAAAAGTGATAATGTAGCTCTAATCCCATGGATTAAGGCGGTAGAAAGGAGCCTTGTGAGTGTCAACTACGGTCACCTCTTCATATACCCGGATAGGATTGACGGCTCCCATAAAAACTTGGTGAGAAGAGCACTCTATCAGCATTTTCACAATGAAAGGGAAAGAGCAGTTTCTGTGAAACAATCCACAATTGATTATTTACCAATCCAGGAATCTCACATTGAATCCCTGATGTCCCCCCAGCCCTATTTATGTAAAAAACTGGGTAGATGGACCAGAATCTTATTATTTAGATTCAGGGATAGGAGCATTATAAACCTCATCTGCTTTCCACTGGGTTATATTAAAAACCCGGAAAAACTACATTGTCCTTGTGACCGCGGTGGAACCCAGAGTATGCCCCACTTCATTTTCGGCTGTGGTTTTTATATGAAATTTACAAGACATTATCTAATACCATATTGTAAGAAATATGACTTGTCTAACCATAACCTTGCCTATAGACACTTTTTAATGCTAGGATCTGATGAATTAATTTTTAGAGTTAGTAGCTTTCTTAAAGCCATTGTATGCTCACGCAGGTCGTTGAAAATTGATTAGCTCTGCTTAGACATTCACTTTGCACTTTAAAGCATGTTTTGCTGAAATTCAATATATTATATTAGTTTTACCATCATAAATCTATGAGCTAATTTTCTATGTATAATCTTATATACTGTTGTACGATGGCCTCTTTTGCACAGCCCAGCCAGTAGGTTATTTGTGTTTTCATTGCTGGTTTTTATAAATTATATTCTTATATGTAACAAGCAACGGCCCAAAATTGTAGTATTTAATGTGTATTTTAAAATGTTTGTCTTTGTGCTTTTATGGATGGTTTGTTGAAATCCGAATAAAGTCTATTTGAATTGAATTGAATTGAAATAGACATTACAATGTTAAAGATTACTATTCTAAGTTAATTTCATTGCTTTGTAGTTGCTGCTGTGAGTTGTCAATTAAAGAGATATGCATAATATCAGCCTCTGTGTCTTTAATAAAATTAAGATTTTCTTCCCATCCTAGCTGTGGAAAATCTGAATTTTCCAACATTCTTTACCAACCTTGGTAGTGCTGTACTTAGTTTACAAAGGGTGGTCACCTTTGGATGCACAGTTTATTAATGTACAGTAATTTTCTCATTCATGAGTTCTCTGAAAAAAAAACAGTATATATGCAGTGCTAGGACATTCAAAGACATCTTTAGTGTTCTGTGAAAGGCAGGGCACATGTTAATTGTGGATGTGAGTAGGTAGCATATCTCCATTATTATTAGAAAGGTAATGCAATTACCCTAAACACAATGCACAGGGTGAAGATATTGTCCTTTTAATGTGAGTCGACTATGGTGTCACCTTCCACCCACAACTTTTGCATTTCATTGGGTGTTCTTACAGGTGCTTTGTTGCCCTGCAGACAGCATTCACTCTATATGTGAGAAAAGGCAAGAAGGGGGCACCACTGAGGCACATGAACGACTGAAGAAGGAAACAATTATTCTATGATTGCATTTCTTTTAATATCTCACTAACTGTCTGAAGAATGGATTTTTATGCTTTAACTTGGCTAAAAAGTAGTAGCAGGAGCATAAGTGTACTTTGTGGTGAGAATAGCCGAGTGTTTGAAATCATAATGAACTGCACTTTGCAGAGAGCATCCATTTATGTAGTTAGCATTACCAAATCTAACCTAGTACTCATTGCATTAATCATGGAAGGATGACAGAGTGATTTGACCATAGTGGAAGATTAAGTTTGAAGGTCATTAAAACAATGTGTGGATTTAATATTTGAGTGGATGTTAGATTTAATGTGTAAATCTTGCAGCTTTTATCAGTGTGGGCAAGTAGCCCGAGGCGTGCAGATGATTTACAAACAATCTTATATGAGTGTCTGTGAAACAACTGCAAGAGCAAGATGCATAGTCAATGAAAAGCAGAACTTCCAATGCAGTTTGGATATGCCCCCAAGTTTGAAAATAAACTCTCCTGAAGTAGGGGAGTGAGAGGAGGGGGAATGGGACTGGACACAAATTCAAAAATTCCATGTCAGGACTGGAGGCCTCAAATTAAGCATTTCCTTCTTTGCTTTGTTTGAATAGCAGCCATGTGCCATGTAGCACAACCATAGAGAAACAAAGATATACACATTTGATGGCTACAATACTCAAGATGTAGAAAGAAAAAACTGCAAGTTCCAGGATCAGCCAAGACAGTCCACCAATCACAACACTGGTAGCCTGTTGGACTTGGCCCTTCTGGCAGGTTCACCCCTGAACTTTTTGCCTTAAGCTCTGACATATTGGTAGTGATTTTTGGCCTCTGTGCACTTTAGCTCTGTGGCCCAGTGTAAAGTGCGTGCGCTCTCTGAGTGCATGTGGTGAGATTGGCCTGCCCTCCCATAGGAATGCATGGGGGATAAGTGTGTCCATGGTAATTCCTGATGTGAGTGGAGTGCAGGGTCGAGTTTAGTATGTGCGAACTCGTGAGAATAAATGCTGTGCAATGGTGTGTGCAGATTTATGGTGACTAGTGGAGAAGTGCCACTTCTAGAAGTTGGCCTTTCTTTGTACTGTGTGTCTGCCTGCCTGATGTGGAGTGCATGTCTGGCTTGTGATTGACAGGAGCTGAGAGGGCTGGGGAATTCCAAGAGCCAGGGTGAGTCTGCCTGGTGGTGAATGGAGAGATCTGCATGTAGATGGGAGGGAAGAGTTGCACCTGGGACCTGAATAGGACTGTGCCGTCCCTCCACAATGCTGGTTCCACCCCCTGTGGTGCGTCTGAGCACCTAGCCCCCACCTGACAAAGGAGAGAGGAACTGAGCAAAACAAAGTGCTCCAAAGCTTCCCCAAACCAGTTGTATCTGCTTTCCCCCAGCCCTGTGCTGTGTCACAAAGGAAATAGTGGCTGTGACCCCATGAGAATGTTCTGCTTTTGGATCCTGACAGAGGGGGGCTTGCTGCTGGTGGGGCCCAAGAGGGACCGCCATGGGGGCTGCCTCCCTGCTAGAGGGCCCTGTGTGTTGGCCCCTGGGCCCTACCTTACCCCCTTGATGCCCCAGGACTTCTTGGACCTTTTTCTCATTATTCTGATATCGCCAACGGTGGCTATAGCCTTCCAGCGCCTGAGGAGCGCTTTATTCTGGTTTTAAACTTGCCCAGCTGAGGGAGAGCGTGGGCTTCGCAGCGCAGAGCTGCCTCTCGCCCGGAGGGAATCCCCAGCGTAGGGATTCCCTCGGTATTACCGGGACTTTGCAGGTGCCTACCCCGCTTATTTAATTATTTGTATGCGTGGGTGCCCACCCCACGACTTTGCCGTTAGTTTTTGTGCGAGGGTGCCCACCACACGACTTTGCCCTTGATTGAGGCGGGTGCCCACCCCGCTGTGTATTTTTGATCTCGAGGGAGCCTACCCCTCGTTTTGCCAGAAATAAGAAATCACCGCCACGGCCCATGGCAAAACCAGAAGTCAGGTGGCCAGATGCCTGTAGCAGGGCGGGACTTCTGCTTGAGGGAAGAAAGTCCCGCTCACCGCGCGAGTTCCACCCGGGGCCTCGCAGGATCCGTCTACAAGTTCCGGTTGCGAGGAGAGGGGACTGGGTGAAGCCTGGTGCCTACTTGAGCGGGGCTCCCATGCTCGAGGGAGAGCCCCGCGGCGCGGAGAGCGCGAAGGCGAGACAGCGTCCCCCCGCCACCTCCGGAGAGCAGCCTGGTGAGTAGAGCTGCCTGGAGAGGGGGAGGGCGACAGATGGAGGCACACAGTCAGAGCGGCCCCGTTCGTGCAGCGGGCCGCTCCAACGTGGCAATAGCTGTTGAAAGGGCCCCCGTGGGGGTCCTGAGGTCCTGTGGGCCCATGCCCTCCAGTTCCTTTGGGGGAGGCCAGAGATAGGCACACAGTGCCCATTTGGTGAGCGGGCTCACAGTTGCGGGCCGCTCCGACAGGGGGGAATCTTTTGGTTTTAGAGCCCACGTGGCCCTAGTGATGGGCAGGATTATTTCCGTAGCCAGTGTGCTCCACGGGGGCAGATTTATGTTCAGAGCTAGATGGCTCCACCAACACTCCGCAGATTTATTTTAGAGCCAGATGGCTCCAACGTTGGACACAGTGATTTCAAGGGCCAGTGAGAGCCCATGCCGCATTTTAACTTTTACAGCTGCCCAGCAAGTAGTGGGCAGCTGCATCGTTTAGGCCTCAGTTCTTTGGGGGGCATGTCTTTTTTAAGTTAGGAGTGAGATGCACTCCTTTCCTTCACAGCTGCGCAGCACTTAGTTCCAGCTGCACCATTTAGGTTTGCGCAATGGTGCACCCTTGACTTTCGCTGCATTGGCAGCGCGCCCTGACTCTGTGGACATAGGGCATTTGAGCCCCCTTTGTGAGATTACCAGTTGGCCAGGGGGACTAGAAGGTAAATAGGGCACCAGGCCCTAATGTGATCTATGTGCTACAAGGATTTTGGTGCTAGGAAATGTAATTCATGTAGTATGTTTTACTCACCCTGTGTTATACCTCTAAATGTGGTCTTTTATGATTATGAGGTTGGTTCGCATATTATGGTTTATGCTAGTGAGATTTTTTCGCTAATGTAGTTATACTTAGGAGGTCAGGGTCTAATGCGTTTAGACTTGTGAGATGATTGCCTCATGTGTTTATGATGGTGAGGTTGGCGCAGAATGTAATTCGCGCCTGATGTGACACTGTGCATAATGTAGTTTATGTTACAGGCTGATGCTAAGTACAGTGATTACCAGTAAAACTGGTTGTGTTCTATGTTTATGATAAATTCTACATTTTCTAAGTTCACTTTGTAATGGTACTGACAGTGGTCCAGTTGGCCCTGTCAGTTGTAAATAATCCCTTGTAAATATGACCTAGTGCCAGGTGGCACCCTGTATAATATGTGCTAACTATTCTAATGTGTTATGATAATACAAAGGCTTTTTTTTTTTTTGAACACAAGTTGGTCGCACACTGCTCGTCACACCAGCAAGTTGCCCCAAAGGACTGTGGTGAATGTAGTGGCGACGGCGGGTACGCCTATGCCACGATGTGTAAAAGGAAAACAGTATGTGTTGCATTTAGCCATCCCTGGACACGTGTTTCGAGGTAGTTGCCTCTCATCAGCAGGGAGCAGGACAATGTAAAGGGGTGCCGAGTGGACTGCCAAAATGTAATTAAAACAGGTCAAATACCTCTCATGGCGCGCAGGTGCAGAACCAGGGCTCGTCAGCCCGATAGCTCACGGGAGCCGTAATAATTTGAACACAAGTTGGTCGCACACTGCTCGTCACACCAGCAAGTTGCCCCAAAGGACTGTGGTGAATGTAGTGGCGACGGCGGGTACGCCTATGCCACGATGTGTAAAAGGAAAACAGTATGTGTTGCATTTAGCCATCCCTGGACACGTGTTTCGAGGTAGTTGCCTCTCGTCAGCAGGGAGCAGGACAATGTAAAGGGGTGCCGAGTGGACTGCCAAAATGTAATTAAAACAGGTCAAATACCTCTCATGGCGCGCAGGTGCAGAACCAGGGCTCGTCAGCCCGATAGCTCACGGGAGCCGTAATAATTTGAACACAAGTTGGTCGCACACTGCTCGTCACACCAGCAAGTTGCCCCAAAGGACTGTGGTGAATGTAGTGGCGACGGCGGGTACGCCTATGCCACAATGTGTAAAAGGAAAACAGTATGTGTTGCATTTAGCCATCCCTGGACACGTGTTTCGAGGTAGTTGCCTCTCGTCAGCAGGGAGCAGGACAATGTAAAGGGGTGCCGAGTGGACTGCCAAAATGTAATTAAAACAGGTCAAATACCTATCATGGCGCGCAGGTGCAGAACCAGGGCTCGTCAGCCCGATAGCTCAAGGGAGCCGTAATAATTTGAACACAAGTTGGTCGCACACTGCTCGTCACACCAGCAAGTTGCCCCAAAGGACTCTGGTGAATGTAGTGGCAACGGCGGGTACCCCTATGCCACGATGTGTAAAAGGAAAACAGTATGTGTTGCATTTAGCCATCCCTGGACACGTGTTTCGAGGTAGTTGCCTCTCGTCAGCAGGGAGCAGGACAATGTAAAGGGGTGCCGAGTGGACTGCCAAAATGTAATTAAAACAGGTCAAATACCTCTCATGGCGCGCAGGTGCAGAACCAGGGCTCGTCAGCCCGATAGCTCATGGGAGCCGTAATAATTTGAACACAAATTGGTCGCACACTGCTCGTCACACCAGCAAGTTGCCCCAAAGGACTGTGGTGAATGTAGTGGCGACGGCGGGTACGCCTATGCCACGATGTGTAAAAGGAAAACAGTATGTGTTGCATTTAGCCATCCCTGGACACGTGTTTCGAGGTAGTTGCCTCTCGTCAGCAGGGAGCAGGACAATGTAAAGGGGTGTTTTCCTTTTACACATCGTGGCATAGGCGTACCCGCCGTCGCCACTACATTCACCACAGTCCTTTGGGGCAACTTGCTGGTGTGACGAGCAGTGTGCGACCAACTTGTGTTCAAATTATTACGGCTCCCGTGAGCTATTGGGCTGACGAGCCCTGGTTCTGCACCTGCGCACCATGAGAGGTATTTGACCTGTTTTAATTACATTTTGGCAGTCCACTCGGCACCCCTTTACATTGTCCTGCTCCCTGCTGACGAGAGGCAACTACCTCGAAACACGTGTCCAGGGATGGCTAAATGCAACACATACTGTTTTCGTTTTACACATCGTGGCATAGGCGTACCCGCCGTCGCCACTACATTCACCACAGTCCTTTGGGGCAACTTGCTGGTGTGACGAGCAGTGTGCGACCAACTTGTGTTCAAATTATTACGGCTCCCGTGAGCTATCGGGCTGACAAGCCCTGGTTCTGCACCTGCGCGCCATGAGAGGTATTTGACCTGTTTTAATTACATTTTGGCAGTCCACTCGGCACCCCTTTACATTGTCCTGCTCCCTGCTGACGAGAGGCAACTACCTCGAAACACGTGTCCAGGGATGGCTAAATGCAACACATACTGTTTTCCTTTTACACATCGTGGCATAGGCGTACCCGCCGTCGCCACTACATTCACCACAGTCCTTTGGGGCAACTTGTTGGTGTGACGAGCAGTGTGCGACCAACTTGTGTTCAAATTATTACGGCTCCCGTGAGCTATCGGGCTGACGAGCCTTGGTTCTGCACCTGCGCGCCATGAGAGGTATTTGACCTGTTTTAATTACATTTTGGCAGTCCACTCGGCACCCCTTTACATTGTCCTGCTCCCTGCTGACGAGAGGCAACTACCTCGAAACACGTGTCCAGGGATGGCTAAATGCAACACATACTGTTTTCCTTTTACACATCGTGGCATAGGCGTACCCGCCGTCGCCACTACATTCACCACAGTCCTTTGGGGCAACTTGCTGGTGTGACGAGCAGTGTGCGACCAACTTGTGTTCAAATTATTACGGCTCCCGTGAGCTATCGGGCTGACGAGCCCTGGTTCTGCACCTGCGCGACATGAGTGGTATTTGACCTGTTTTAATTACATTTTGGCAGTCCACTCGGCACCCCTTTACATTGTCCTGCTCCCTGCTGACGAGAGGCAACTACCTCGAAACACGTGTCCAGGGATGGCTAAATGCAACACATACTGTTTTCCTTTTACACATCGTGGCATAGGCGTACCCGCCGTCGCCACTACATTCACCACAGTCCTTTGGGGCAACTTGCTGGTGTGACGAGCAGTGTGCGACCAACTTGTGTTCAAATTATTACGGCTCCCGTGAGCTATCGGGCTGACGAGCCCTGGTTCTGCACCTGCGCGCCATGAGAGGTATTTGACCTGTTTTAATTACATTTTGGCAGTCCACTCGGCACCCCTTTACATTGTCCTGCTCCCTGCTGATGAGAGGCAACTACCTCGAAACACGTGTCCAGGGATGGCTAAATGCAACACATACTGTTTTCCTTTTACACATCGTGGCATAGGCGTACCCGCCGTCGCCACTACATTCACCACAGTCCTTTGGGGCAACTTGCTGGTGTGACGAGCAGTGTGCGACCAACTTGTGTTCAAATTATTACGGCTCCCGTGAGCTATCGGGCTGACAAGCCCTGGTTCTGCACCTGCGCGCCATGAGAGGTATTTGACCTGTTTTAATTACATTTTGGCAGTCCACTCGGCACCCCTTTACATTGTCCTGCTCCCTGCTGACGAGAGGCAACTACCTCGAAACATGTGTCCAGGGATGGCTAAATGCAACACATACTGTTTTCCTTTTACACATCGTGGCATAGGCGTACCCGCCGTCGCCACTACATTCACCACCGTCCTTTGGGGCAACTTGCTGGTGTGACGAGCAGTATGCGACCAACTTGTGTTCAAATTATTATGGCTCCCGTGAGCTGTCGGGCTCACGAGCCCTGGTTCTGCACCTGCGCGCCATGAGAGGTATTTGACCTGTTTTAATTACATTTTGGCAGTCCACTCGGCACCCCTTTACATTGTCCTGCTCCCTGCTGACGAGAGGCAACTACCTCGAAACATGTGTCCAGGGATGGCTAAATGCAACACATACTGTTTTCCATTTACACATCGTGGCATAGGCGTACCCGCCGTCGCCACTACATTCACCACAGTCCTTTGGGGCAACTTGCTGGTGTGACGAGCAGTGTGCGACCAACTTGTGTTCAAATTATTACGGCTCCCGTGAGCTATCGGGCTGACGAGCCCTGGTTCTGCACCTGCGCGCCATGAGAGGTATTTGACCTGTTTTAATTACATTTTGGCAGTCCACTCGGCACCCCTTTACATTGTCCTGCTCCCTGCTGACGAGAGGCAACTACCTCGAAACACGTGTCCAGGGATGGCTAAATGCAACACATACTGTTTTCCTTTTACACATTGTGGCATAGGCGTACCCGCCGTCGCCACTACATTCACCACAGTCCTTTGGGGCAACTTGTTGGTGTGACGAGCAGTGTGCGACCAACTTGTGTTCAAATTATTACGGCTCCCGTGAGCTATCGGGCTGACGAGCCCTGGTTCTGCACCTGCGCGCCATGAGAGGTATTTGACCTGTTTTAATTACATTTTGGCAGTCCACTCGGCACCCCTTTACATTGTCCTGCTCCCTGCTGACGAGAGGCAACTACCTCGAAACACGTGTCCAGGGATGGCTAAATGCAACACATACTGTTTTCCTTTTACACATCGTGGCATAGGCGTACCCGCCGTCGCCACTACATTCACCACAGTCCTTTGGGGCAACTTGCTGGTGTGACGAGCAGTGTGCGACCAACTTGTGTTCAAATTATTACGGCTCCCGTGAGCTATCGGGCTGACGAGCCCTGGTTCTGCACCTGCGCGACATGAGTGGTATTTGACCTGTTTTAATTACATTTTGGCAGTCCACTCGGCACCCCTTTACATTGTCCTGCTCCCTGCTGACGAGAGGCAACTACCTCGAAACACGTGTCCAGGGATGGCTAAATGCAACACATACTGTTTTCCTTTTACACATCGTGGCATAGGTGTACCCGCCGTCGCCACTACATTCACCACAGTCCTTTGGGGCAACTTGCTGGTGTGACGAGCAGTGTGCGACCAACTTGTGTTCAAATTATTACGGCTCCCGTGAGCTATCGGGCTGACGAGCCCTGGTTCTGCACCTGCGCGCCATGAGAGGTATTTGACCTGTTTTAATTACATTTTGGCAGTCCACTCGGCACCCCTTTACATTGTCCTGCTCCCTGCTGATGAGAGGCAACTACCTCGAAACACGTGTCCAGGGATGGCTAAATGCAACACATACTGTTTTCCTTTTACACATCGTGGCATAGGCGTACCCGCCGTCGCCACTACATTCACCACAGTCCTTTGGGGCAACTTGCTGGTGTGACGAGCAGTGTGCGACCAACTTGTGTTCAAATTATTACGGCTCCCGTGAGCTATCGGGCTGACAAGCCCTGGTTCTGCACCTGCGCGCCATGAGAGGTATTTGACCTGTTTTAATTACATTTTGGCAGTCCACTCGGCACCCCTTTACATTGTCCTGCTCCCTGCTGACGAGAGGCAACTACCTCGAAACATGTGTCCAGGGATGGCTAAATGCAACACATACTGTTTTCCTTTTACACATCGTGGCATAGGTGTACCCGCCGTCGCCACTACATTCACCACCGTCCTTTGGGGCAACTTGCTGGTGTGACGAGCAGTGTGCGACCAACTTGTGTTCAAATTATTATGGCTCCCGTGAGCTGTCGGGCTCACGAGCCCTGGTTCTGCACCTGCGCGCCATGAGAGGTATTTGACCTGTTTTAATTACATTTTGGCAGTCCACTCGGCACCCCTTTACATTGTCCTGCTCCCTGCTGACGAGAGGCAACTACCTCGAAACATGTGTCCAGGGATGGCTAAATGCAACACATACTGTTTTCCATTTACACATCGTGGCATAGGCGTACCCGCCGTCGCCACTACATTCACCACAGTCCTTTGGGGCAACTTGCTGGTGTGACGAGCAGTGTGCGACCAACTTGTGTTCAAATTATTACGGCTCCCGTGAGCTATCGGGCTGACGAGCCCTGGTTCTGCACCTGCGCGCCATGAGAGGTATTTGACCTGTTTTAATTACATTTTGGCAGTCCACTCGGCACCCCTTTACATTGTCCTGCTCCCTGCTGACGAGAGGCAACTACCTCGAAACACGTGTCCAGGGATGGCTAAATGCAACACATACTGTTTTCCTTTTACACATCGTGGCATAGGCGTACCCGCCGTCGCCACTACATTCACCACAGTCCTTTGGGGCAACTTGTTGGTGTGACGAGCAGTGTGCGACCAACTTGTGTTCAAATTATTACGGCTCCCGTGAGCTATCGGGCTGACGAGCCCTGGTTCTGCACCTGCGCGCCATGAGAGGTATTTGACCTGTTTTACTTATATTTTGGCAGTCCACTCGGCACCCCTTTACATTGTCCTGCTCCCTGCTGACGAGAGGCAACTACCTCGAAACACGTGTCCAGGGATGGCTAAATGCAACACATACTGTTTTCCTTTTACACATCGTGGCATAGGCGTACCCGCCGTCGCCACTACATTCACCACAGTCCTTTGGGGCAACTTGCTGGTGTGACGAGCAGTGTGCGACCAACTTGTGTTCAAATTATTACGGCTCCCGTGAGCTATCGGGCTGACGAGCCCTGGTTCTGCACCTGCGCGACATGAGTGGTATTTGACCTGTTTTAATTACATTTTGGCAGTCCACTCGGCACCCCTTTACATTGTCCTGCTCCCTGCTGACGAGAGGCAACTACCTCGAAACACGTGTCCAGGGATGGCTAAATGCAACACATACTGTTTTCCTTTTACACATCGTGGCATAGGCGTACCAGCCGTCGCCACTACATTCACCACAGTCCTTTGGGGCAACTTGCTGGTGTGACGAGCAGTGTGCGACCAACTTGTGTTCAAATTATTACGGCTCCCGTGAGCTATCGGGCTGACGAGCCCTGGTTCTGCACCTGCGCGCCATGAGAGGTATTTGACCTGTTTTAATTACATTTTGGCAGTCCACTCGGCACCCCTTTACATTGTCCTGCTCCCTGCTGATGAGAGGCAACTACCTCGAAACACGTGTCCAGGGATGGCTAAATGCAACACATACTGTTTTCCTTTTACACATCGTGGCATAGGCGTACCCGCCGTCACCACTACATTCACCACAGTCCTTTGGGGCAACTTGCTGGTGTGACGAGCAGTGTGCACCAACTTGTGTTCAAATTATTACGGCTCCCGTGAGCTATCGGGCTGACAAGCCCTGGTTCTGCACCTGCGCGCCATGAGAGGTATTTGACCTGTTTTAATTACATTTTGGCAGTCCACTCGGCACCCCTTTACATTGTCCTGCTCCCTGCTGACGAGAGGCAACTACCTCGAAACATGTGTCCAGGGATGGCTAAATGCAACACATACTGTTTTCCTTTTACACATCGTGGCATAGGCGTACCCGCCGTCGCCACTACATTCACCACCGTCCTTTGGGGCAACTTGCTGGTGTGACGAGCAGTGTGCGACCAACTTGTGTTCAAATTATTATGGCTCCCGTGAGCTGTCGGGCTCACGAGCCCTGGTTCTGCACCTGCGCGCCATGAGAGGTATTTGACCTGTTTTAATTACATTTTGGCAGTCCACTCGGCACCCCTTTACATTGTCCTGCTCCCTGCTGACGAGAGGCAACTACCTCGAAACATGTGTCCAGGGATGGCTAAATGCAACACATACTGTTTTCCATTTACACATCGTGGCATAGGCGTACCCGCCGTCGCCACTACATTCACCACAGTCCTTTGGGGCAACTTGCTGGTGTGACGAGCAGTGTGCGACCAACTTGTGTTCAAATAATACAAAGGCTATTTTTATATATAACCTTTTGTGGAGTTCCTTTTGTAGTGTGCCTCTGGATGTTTTTGCTGTTGTGTGCGTGTGCGCAAATGCTTTACACATTGCCTCCGGGATAAGCCTGACTGCTCGTGCCAAGCTACCAAGGGGGTGAGCAGGGGTTATCTTTGGTGTGTAACTCCTTTGCCCTGACTAGAGTGGTGGTCTTTGCCTGGCTTCGGCGCACGCCTTAGCCAACCAGAGATCCCATTTCTAACATAGCCCTAATAACAGTGGGCCCGATTCACAGAACTAACTTAAGACAAAATCCTAAACTTACTACCATTTTGGTATTCACAGAAGGCACTTACTCATTTCGGTATTCACAGAAGTTAGGAGTCCTAACTTTAGGACTCCTAAATGCCTTCTGTGAATACCGAAAGTCTTAAAATTCGGATTTTTCGCAGTTAAGTAGTAGTATAGTTAGGACTCCTAACTTTAGGACTCCTAAATGCCTTCTGTGAATACCGAAATTCTTAAAATTAGGATTTTTCTCAATTTAGTAGTCCTAAGTTTAGGACTCCTAACTTTAGGACTCCTAAATGCCTTCTGTGACTACCGAAAGCCTTAAAATTAGGATTTTTCGCAGTTTAGTAGTAGTATAGTTAGGACTCCTAACTTTAGGACTCCTAAATGCCTTCTGTGAATACCGAAATTCTTAAAATTAGGATTTTTCTCAATTTAGTAGTCCTAAGTTTAGGACTCCTAACTTTAGGACTCCTAAATGCCTTCTGTGAATACCGAAAGCCTTAAAATTAGGATTTTTCTCAGTTTAGTAGTAGTATAGTTAGGACTCCTAACTTTAGGACTCCTAAATGCCTTCTGTGAATACCGAAAGTCTTAAAATTAGGATTTTTCTCAATTTAGTAGTCCTAAGTTTAGACTTAGGACTACTAAATTGAGAAAAATCCTAATTTTAAGAATTTCGGTATTCACAGAAGGCATTTAGGAGTCCTAAAGTTAGGAGTCCTAACTATACTACTACTAAACTGCGAAAAATCCTGATTTTAAGACTTTCGGTATTCACAGAAGGCATTTAGGAGTCCTAAAGTTAGGACTCCTAACTTCTGTGAATACCGAAATGAGTAAGTGCCTTCTGTGAATACCAAAATGAGTAAGTGCCTTCTGTGAATACCAAAATGGTAGTAAGTTTAGGATTTTGTCTTAAGTTAGTTCTGTGAATCGGGCCCAGTAACATTATGTAAAGCCCCTTTTCTTTGCTGGTAAGTCACCATCTTAAGTATTCCAAAATTATCAAAGCTTTTCCCTTTTATCATACTTATGATTGATATTCATTTTTATTATAACATCAGGAAAAAATATTTCGGGAGACGGACTGCACTATATCCGAAAGGGAGTGGGAGTGGATCTGCCACTCCGGTGGCAGAGCACTCCGTGCTGCCAATTACCAGAGGATGGCCTTTCTCTCAAGGTGGCTGGCCTATTTGACACCTTCTACTTTAAGTAAAAGGTTTCCCGATGTAGAAGATAAGTGTTTTCGGTGCGCCAAACCTGGGGAAGGCGGTTGGCACCACACTTTTTTTGTATGTCCCGGTCTGAGGTCTTTTTGGGAAGCTATCTTTTTGGAAATCGAGCGTGCAATCGGAAACACCATTCCGATTACAGCCGAGACTGTATTATTTGGTCACTGCAACGGGGACTTACAATTGTCTAACCCAGAAAGAGTCTTTATTTTTATTGCCAGTGCGGTAGCTCGTTCTTTAATTTTGCAAAATTGGAGATCCAATGAAGCCCCCTCCCATTTGAAATGGATTAATAAAATGAAAAGGGTTAAAAAATTCGAGGAGGCCTACGCCAGGAGGCTTGGAGCTGTAAAAGAATATGAGCGAAATTGGAAGTTTTTTGAAAAATTGGAGAAGACTTAATAGTAAAATGCAATTCTGGAAGTGATATATTTAGTGGTCTTCTCCATTTCCGATCCCCCCGTTGAAAGTTAATTTCCTTTTTTTTTTTTTCCTCATTAAGAATACACTGGCACTTTTTTGGCAATTATATTTTTAAAACATTGGAAGAGGTGAATCGCTCGAAACCAGCTTTTTATTGTGGTTATTATGATGTTGAACTCTTTTGACTACAATATTTTTGTAATCAGCCATGTCTTGCACCTGCACTTTAATGGTTTAGAGTACTGTATTTTTTTGCTATTTGCACTTGGCACTTTGCACTTTCAATTCAAAGTGATTTACTGTCTTGATTGGTTTCCTTCAGGAACGTACTCAGCACTTTATAAGATTTTATACCACTGAAGTGGTGAAATGTCTAAATGTATGCTTCTATATTGATCGTTATCTGTTAACGAAGAATTTTTATTGCAATACTACTGTTATTACTCATGCTTAGCACTCGCACTTTAGTGGTTTTTTTGCGTATATGTACTTTTGCTGTTATGCACTAGGCACATTGCACTTTTTATTAGTGCTTCCCTCTCCTTGTACTTTTTACACTTTAAAGCCATATTATCAATGAAATGAATGCTAATTGTACTTTGCAATGTTTCTTTTTATCTACCTCTTGCTCTGCTCAATAAAAAAAAATTTAAAAAAAGATATTCATTTTTATAAATTGATTGCTTTGAGGTTGTGCCATGCAGTTCTACCAGTCAGTGACTTTATTCTTAAATTTTCCCCTTGCTGGTATGAGTAATACCCAATAGAGCGCCCACACCATTCACTGATTATTACTTCACATATTGCATCACTTATTACATGTTCTATGACATCATTGGTAACATCACTGCAACAACTGAAATGACATCATTGATGACAACATTGTGCAAGGGGGGGCACAAATTTAAGTTACTTTAGAGATCAAATTACAGTCACTTGAGATTCTTATAACTGGTGAATTTAAGTGGTATTATTAATTTAATACAGTATGAACTGACATTTTCACTTAACTATAACGCCTCTTTACCCTCTTTTTCAATGAATTTCAAAGATTAATTTCAATGCAAAATAAGATTTTTACCATACTTTACTATAACATCACTTTAACCTTTAGTACTGTCAGTAATATTTTATTACCACACGTAATGCCAACCACATGACAAAGGCTGTGCATGATGTGGGACTGGCCGCAGGCCAGGCCTTTTCCCCAATTCATGCCCGTGCCCAACCCCCCCATGCCCGAGCCATGGGCTTGCGGGCAGTCGGGCACAGAGCCTGGGTGTAACCCAGACCTCTTGACTTTGTCGAAGGATCTGAAAACCCATATATAAAAAGTGGCCTATTGGCTTTATGACGCAATCGAGATATTAACATATATAAAGCACATATATTTGTTAACACAATTACCAATAAGTACAATAAAATGTATATTTCAATACTTTATGCAGTGCAATGCTTAATAAAAGTTATTGTCATAAAAAATGTAATAAAGTTTAACTAAAAAAACACCAACATGCAGCCATAGAACCCACCATAAGGGCGCTCTGCACTCCGGCTGAAGAGAATAGAGCTTAATCTAGGAGTGCTTTAAATAATATGGCAAGCTGTCCTGGGGTCATGCCTTGAGTGACCCAGGAGACTCTGGGCCTGATTAGGACTTTGGTGATGGGCCAAATTGCCGCCCAGCTTCCGCACCAGCAAAGCTAATTGGCACCATGTTATGAGTATATTTTGGAATTTGGCGTCCGTTCCTTTAGAGTTTCCATGGTAGTGCCTTTCAAAACAACACTGCAATGAGAAGGTCAAAGGCCATACCGTGCAGGTACAGAGGGTGCTTGCATTCAGGGGGCAGAACATGTGCACCCTTCATGCCCAGATGTACACAGGAGCACCCATTGTTTCCTCCCCACCTCACTTTTCATGGCGGTCTCAATGCAGTGAAACGTGGGCCAGGGAGGAAACTAGTATATACTTGGCAATGTAGCCAACTCATAATCAGGCCCCTACAGTTTTGTTTCATGTTGCTGGTAGGCTTCCGCACTCCCTGCAGCCCCCCCCCCCAAAATAAAAAAAATGCTTGGTGGGGCCTCTAACCCTCCTGGGGACATCACCGAGCTTTAAAAAAAGAGCACCTGCAGGGCATTATGGGACATTATTTCAAGGAGCGATTAATAATAAATGAGTGGATCCTGCCACTCTTTTAATATTCATATTTTTAAAAAAATAATCATAATTGAGTGTGTCATGGTGCCCACTTGAGACACCTCGATCTTTATTTTTTGTTGGGTGCCGTTGGAGCCCCTATGGCCCCACTGGCCCCTCTGCCAGCTCACATCTTAGGTGCTGGCGGGAGCCAGCAATTCTTTATTTTTATTATTGGGAAGGAAGGCATGCAGCTCCTCTCCTGGGCCAATAATGGCTCGAGGACCCCACCCCCCAGAGCCGAACTCAAATAAAGTGAAGGGGACATGCACCCTCACTCTATGAGCCCTTACATGGCTTGGGGTCCGCATCCCATAGGGCTGTATCCATTCTTATGGGGAGAGGGCCCTCGTCCTGCCTCCCCAAGCCTTATCAGACCTCGGGGACCCCATCCCCCAGGGCCTAATATCGGTGCCTCGATGCCCACCCAAAGCACCCACAACACAAAATGTTGGGGTCATGGGCAGAGCTCGAACTTTCGTCCCTGCCAGCTCCTCTACATTCACCCATTATGGGAACAACAGGAGTTCTACCCTGCAATAAGGTTTTTTTCTATGCTCCAGCCTGGTGAGCCATCTTTGTTTCGTTGTGATCCCACACGGTGGCAGCGTTTTTTCAGTCATGCTAACTTGAGGAACACATTTGTTTCCTGCCCATTCTCTTGAGGGCAGGGAAACTGTGTCACGGGGATGGAATAACCCTGACAGAACAATTGAGACTTTGGAGGCTTGGGGAGGGGGGTCGCATTCATACAAAAGAAGATTATCCTACAGCAAGAAGAGGCCGATTGCATAATGTTCCAACTGCTCATGGGGCTGCCAGTGTTCTGATTGGTAGACTGTCTATTCCAATCTTGGAACTTGTAGTTTTTTCTCTGTGCATCTTGGGTATTGTGGTCATTGACTGTGCAAACCTTCATTTCTGTATGGTTGTGCTGCATGGCTGCTATTAAAATGAAGCAAAGAAGGAACGGCACAATCTTTGGCTCCATGTCCTTTTTGGATATAATATTCTTTTTAATGTATGCTATAAAAATGTTGATTCCCTCACCGCACACAGAATTTGCACAAAAAATTAAAACTACAGGCACACATGAGTCAGGGAGGTTGGGTGCACAGATTAACATTGGTGCAGGTTTGCAAAGAACGACATGGAATGGGAAAGAATAAAACTGAAGGCAAACCTCACGGTGGGTTAACAGGGGAGCCAGACGCCCAGTGTGTAAGCACGAAAAATGGGCCGCACTGTCAGCTAAATGGATGGCCCAATTCAGCAACAATTGTTTTTCAGTTGGTCCCTATCTCTCCTGTGACCCGATGCCACTGCACCTGCTGCACCACTTATAGCTGCGCCCCAGGATTCCAATGCATTATGGGGAAGCAGACTGCCGAAGCGCTACTACAGGCTTTCACACTGGAAGGATCTATTTACACAAAGAGGGTTACTGTGCAGAGCTTGAAGAAACTAACAGACAAAGAAGGGCACACTGATGCGACTTGACCCTTTGTTGTTTTTTTCAGGCAACATTAAGCATATACTGCTTGTCGCGTCTGCACCATTATACAGCGACCTCCAATGAGGGCGCGGATTAACACATTCCTCTCATAGATGTTAGGTTGGTTCTTCGAGATAGATGGATTATATTACCTTATAGGAAACCCGCTTTTTAGGAGAAATGGAAGATTCTTATAAGGTAGTGTCTATTATGCATTTTACTTTTCTACCTTCGGTATCGGTATGGGGCAACAATTCTATATTATCCAATTGGAATTAAAGAAGCAAATTAGTAAGGTAAAATCCATATACGATTGCTTCCTATCATACATAGGCTTTGAATACACCATCCGGCTGAACACCAAACTTTCTCACTACTTAAAAAGCTAATGGAAACATTATATGCTGGCCTCGATATTTTGTTTTCAAATTAAGGCAAGATTTGACTTACACTAAACCAATTTGCATCTAAAAACAAACAATTAAAAGGGTTAAATGAATGCAACCTTTGCTTTTAATTTATGTAAATTGGTTTGCATCGTACAGTAAGGAGCAGATTATCATGAACATTTAAAGCCGAGCATTACTTCATGGTTTCAATATAATTCATGAAATTACGAAGGTAATTGAAAATGCCTGCTGGCATTTTAAGACCATCAATTTATGGTACCGAGTAACAGTTCAACAGTAGGTTGGTACATAATATCCCAAAATCTACATTTAATAATTAAACACCATGTTCTAGGCATATATGAGTTTGCAGATATGTGTGAAAGGATTGAGATGGATCAGTTAACATGCATTGAGAAAGCCAAAAGTCCTGAGGGCATATTATCAAGCCCAATTTCGCAGCTTTAGCAGCCGTTTTCGGACGAAAAGCGGCGATTTAAATATCGCTCTATTATCAAGGACACGCTAATGCGTGTTTCCTTGAGTTAGCAGCCGTATTTTCTCCACTTTGCATGTCAGCGATATATATCGCTAATGACATGCAAAGTGGGTGTTCCTCCCTAAACCTACATGGAAACAGTCGCATACACAACTTCTCGCTATTTACAATGCGTCCCCGGACTGCGACGCGATAAAAAAAGTCGCGCTAAGCGGGGTTATCGCTTGATTTTAACACCTGCTTTATTCTTGACTTAACCATCATTTGCATGGGAAGTGGAGTGAATGGTTAAGTGCACACTTGCCTATTAGCAAGCTGTTCAGTAGCGATGTACAATTATCGCTCCATTTCCAACATTATTGCCGGTTATCGCCGTCTATCGCAGGATTTTACATCGCCTGTGAGCTAAGCATTGCTGATACACCGCTAACACGGCGATGTATTCCAGTGATAATGAAAAACGCATTAAGCGGTTTAACGATAATTATCACTTGTCCTTGTTAATATGCCCCCTGGTTTGTTAGATTGAAAAGGTTTAGCATTTTTAACGGGAACTTTGTTTTTGTGTAGTTTTGTATAACTGGGTAATTGTAGTTCTATATATTTCAGTTAAATGATGGTTGTCTCCTTGCTGTTAATGTGTGGTGTTAAAAGTCAGGCCCAACTAGATCCGTGTACGGCACTTTTCTTTAAAGAGCCTGTCCAGTTAAGATCCTTCTCCTGGCACTTACGCAAATATATTGTCCAGAAAGTGTTGAAATGGAATTTCTTATTAGAGGGCATCATCAGTGAAGTGTCATTGATTATTACTCCTGTCTGTAGAACGGTAAATCCTTTCACTTTTCTTTTGCTGGCCTGTTCAACAAGATATCTTAAATAGGGGTGGGCAGAACTTGCAGAGTTTCACTCATTGTAATTACGCAGAGTTACCTGAAAACTACATGAGATTCTGTGGAGTTCTGCAAGCGTGCAGAATTAGCATGTTGTGCTGATTTTTAGCACCAGGAGCTTTTTCCGTTCTGCAAAATCAGTGCGAACTGCTGCATGCCAGCGGCAGGGGGTGCTGCTTCTGTGCTGCTGTTGCGACCTCATGTGGAAGGACAATCTCGCTGGGCGCCGCCCTAGTGCTGGAAAATCACACTATTTTGCCCCTCAGAGACCTAATTTCTAATACCTATTTTGGTATGTGGTGTATATAAATCTGGAAAAATCAGTTCATCTCACACTGGCTTACATATGTAATGCGCATAGGTGTAAATATGTTTGATGGAAAAATAAATAAAACTGTATAGTGTGGTACCTCATTGCATGCTCTGCTCAACCCAGTTTGAAGCTCTTGGTTTCAATCTGCCCCCATACCCAAAACATTTCCTTATTCAGCTCCTCGTGATTGATATGGCCCTTTCACAACAAAACTATGATATTAATCTGGTAGTTTGAACCTTTGAATAGCACAGTTGGTCCAAAAATTAAAATCTCAAAAATGTATTTGGATTTTACATTTATGTATTACTGTTCTGTAGGTAGAAGTCCAAGGAAAGCATCCAGAGCAGTTGCTGAGGGACCATGCTTGGCTTGGGCAGACGTACTGTGACTGTGAGAATGCAGAGCATCAACTGCCCTCCAAATATTGTTCTCCAAGTTATCAATCCTATCAAGACTCGATTTTGAGGTAAGGTAACGTTCAGTCGTGGCTCCTGGAGGGAGTGCTGCAGGTGGTGGGGTGGGGGAGGGGCAGGGTGGGGGGTAGTAAACTCTGGTATATGGCCAACCGGAGTGAAGTACATAAATAAATAAATAAATTAAAAAAAAAAAATTTAAAAAAAAAATTACATTGCGGGGACACTTAGAAGAGTGCAGTGTTGTTCTGAGAGAGCTGCCTGCATTCTGAGATATGAGTACCTGTATTGTATGTATTGTTACACAAGTACGGCTGTGCACTGCAATAGCTGGTTTACACCCAGTCTGGCTTCACTGCTTTGCAATTACTTGGACTGCGTATTTTCTCAAGAGTTGTACGTGATGTATGCACAGAGTGTGCCCGTTTACGGGGACCACAGATTGCAGTGTGCAGCTGTTTGCACATTTAATTGGATGTGTAATGTTTAGGATTCTGCTGTACCCTGGGGCTGTTAGGGCTGTGTGTGATGTGTGTTCCGATTGTTGTGAGTAGATATTTGCACACTTAATGTGGCATGCATTGTCAGGCATTCTGTTGCACACTAGGGCTGTGTGCACTCCCAGGCTCCTTTGTACGCCAAGAGCTGTGTGTGCACTCGGGTTTGCTGCTGTTTTGTACCGAAGTTGCATATTGACAGCTCTGCTGTACACGCAGAACTGGGTGCACTGTCACATTTTGTCAAGTTAAGGGTATGTGTAAGGCTGGTAGTTGTAAATGAGACCTGTGCATGTTTTTGCTGCTGCACCTGTGAGGTGCGCACTCTTAGACCGGTTTACTCGGAATGAATGTGCATGTCTTCTGCCGTGTTTGACTGTGTGTGTGCGCTATGAAGGCACTGTGCACCACCTGCTCGTGTTCACTAAGGGCAGTGCCGACTGTCACACGCACTCATGGAAGATGTGGTCAATGGTCACCTGAAGTTCTATACTAAGGGGCGTGTGTGCTCTCAGAACTGTTGCACCATGCACACGGAAGGCTCAGTGTACTGACTGTGGTGCTCTCTGAGGACTGTGAACAATGTCAGTGGAACTCACTGCAGGCTGCTTACACTATCAGTGCAACAAAGCAAACCAAGGCCTACATTGTCAGTTGTACACCGACAGCTGCATGCACTGTCAGTTGTTCATATTGAGGGCTGGGTGCACTGTCAGTGGTGCTCGCTGAGGGCTGTGAACAACTAGCGTGACAGACTGAGGAGCTTTCCATTGTAAACCGTGGGAGATGCGTGCAAGTCAGTTGTGCATCTAGAGTTTGCAGAATACCAAGCACCAAGGGAGGTATGCAGAACCGGCTCTGCAGACTGACAGCTATATTCATTACACACCGAGGGCTGCATGCCACCCTTACTCTACACACTGATGGATTCATGAACTGCAAATGAACATACTGAGGGGTGTGAGGACTGTCAGCTCTGCACAACCAGAGCTGCACGTGCTGTCAGCAGTACACACTGAGAGGGGCCGCGCGCGCGGTCAGCTGCTTACATATGGCTGCATGCAAAGTTAGCTACACTCACCAAGTGCTGCGCGCACTGTAAGCTGCACACCAAGGGCTAGGTGCGCTGTCAGTCTGCGCACCAAGGGGTGTGCGAACTATCATTGTCACACACCGAGGACTGCGTGTATTGTCATCTGCACACTTCAGGATGGACGCACCGAGGGCTGCGCGTACTATCATTGCCACACACACAGAGCTGCGTGCAACCTCAGCTGCACGCTCAGGTATGAGCGCACCGTCAGCTGCACGCACCGAGGGTTGCACTCTCATTGTCACACACTGAGGGGTTGCGTGCACCGTGAACTGCATGCAGGGCTGCGAACACAAAATCATTGTCACACACTGAGGGCTACATGCACTGACATCTGCACACAGAGCTGCATGCACCGTGAGCTGCACACACCAAGGGCTACGCACACCATCATTGTCACACACAGAGGGCTGCACGCAAAGTCAGCTGCACGCACTGAGGGCTGCACACATAATCATTGGCACACACTGAGGGCTGTGCGCACTGTCAGCTGCACGCAATGAGGGCTGTGCACACAATCATTGGCGCACACTGAGGGTTGTGCACACTGTCAGCTGCACACCCAGCTGCGGGCACCATCAGCTGCATGCACTGAGGGCTGCGCACACAATCGTCCCACACCGAGGGCTGCATGCATTGTTAGCGCTGCCGCACATGCTGGCTCCTTGTTTACCTCCCCCGGAGCTGTGCACTTGGCAGGTGCAGACCCCGCTTCCTTTTTGTGTTACTGGTTACAGACCATCAGCAGCAGTGAGCTCTTCACCAACACAAACCCCTGCACACTGGGGGTAGCATGCCTACCAAGGACACACCTGATGACCAGATTCAGGGGACACGCCCTACGAGTCCCTCAAAGAGCAAGAAAAGCTGTTGCTTCTTTCTGCACTTCTATTGCCTCTTTCAGCACCTCGGTTGCTTTTTCTGCAGATCTCTTGGCCCTTTCTGCATCTAACTTGCCTCTCTCAGCACCTTTGTTGCTTTTTTCTGCAGATCTCTTGCCTCTTTCTGCTCCTCTCTTTTCTCTTTCTGCACCTGTCTTGCCTCTATTCTATCTGCACCCCTGTTCCCTCTTTCTGCACCTTTTCTGCCTGTTTCTGCACCTTTCTTGCCTCTTTCTGTACCTCTGTTGCTTCTTTCTGCACTTCTTTTGGTTCTTCCTGCCCTGCTCTTGCCTCTTTCTGCATCCCTTCTGCCTCTTTGTGCACCTATTTTGCTTCTTTCTGCACTTTTCTTGCCTCTTTCTGCACCTCTGAGCTAGAGGTAGTGTTAATCCAGGTGCCATATTATGTACTAGGGCCTTACAGGGGACATCATGCCAATCACAGGGGCAGCCCAACCCATAGTTTACCCTAGTGTATGTAGGTGTTTTCACTGTATTCTAAGTGTCTTTCAGGATAGCACTGACCCTGGGCCTGGTTAGTCAGACTCAGTTACCACCAGTACCAGTCAGCAAAAAGTTGGGGGCACAGGGTGACTTAGCAACAAGGCATCTTTCTGCACCTCTGTGGGTTCTTTCATTATATGTCTTGCTTCATTCTGCACTTTTCTTCGTCTTTCTGACCTTCTGTTGCCTCTTTCCGCATTTCTCTTGCTTCTTTATGCTACTTTCTTCAGCTTTCTGCACATGTCCTACCTCTGTAGGCATAGTTAGGAATTAGCATTTAAAAAACCTTTGAAATTCACTGAAAAAACATAGATTTCAGGGATGTTATAGTTCGAGATTAGCATTTTAAAAAACTTAGAAATTCACTGAAAAAAACACAGGTTTCTTTGACGTTATAGTTTGAAATTAGCATTTTAAAAACCTTAGAAATTCACTGATAAAAACATAGGTTTCAGGTGCGTTATAGTTAGAAATTAATATTTATAAAACCTTAGAAATTCACTAGAAAAAACCATAGGTTTCAGGAACGTTATAGTTAGTTGGACATTTCACTCGTACAAAACCAGAGAAATTCCACCGTTATAGTTAGTTCAGCTAACTATACTTCGCGCCCCCGCAATGCACTGCTGATGACTTCACATATTACATCATTCATGACTTGGACATCACTGATGATATCTCAAATGACATCACTGATGACATCATCCAGTGAATGTGTGTTTCTGTAAATTTTAAATTTCTTTTATATATATATATGCCAAGATGTATTGAAGTATGAGTGGGTGTATGAGTGTCTGAATAGATGATTTAGTAGGTGCATGACTGACTGTTTAAGTGAGTGATTAAATGTGTGTTACTGAATGCATGGGTTAGTGACTAAACTGTGTGAATGTCTGAATCAGTCTGTCTGTTGTTGTATGGCTGCCACATGGGTTGGTTAGTAGCTAAATGAGTGTCTATATAGGTTATCGATTGGTTGCCTGAGTGTTTGTATGGGTGCCTGAGTGTGTGTGTATGAGTGGGTGGGAGGAGTGTGACTCTGTGCATAGATGTTTGAGTGGTTGATTCACTGGGTATATGGGTTCAAGAGTGCATGTGGAAACAGCTGTATAGGTGGGTGAGTATGTGTATGGGTGTGCTGGTGAGTGAATGGATGTCTCTGTGGTACATGTCCAAGTAAATACATATGTAAAAGGCAGTGTAAGTGAGAGTTGGAGTATATAAATGACTATACGTGAGAGTCAGTGATTGTGAGAGTGGCTGTATAGATGAGTGTGTACTTGTATTAGTGATTGTATAAGAAAGTAAGTATGTGTTTGTTTCTGTATGAATAAGTGATGTGGTTTGTGTATAACTGTATACATGAGTAAATGGAAGATTGATTGACTAGATGTATGAGTAACTCTGGATGAGTGGTGGTGTGTGAGTGTCTCTATAGGTGTATGAGTGCATATGATAGTGCTGTATTAATGAGTGACTGCATGTATGAATGACCGTATGGGTGAACAAGTGGATGTGTCCGTAGACCTAGGAATCAGTGAGTGCATATGTAGTAACTGGTATTAGTGTGTCAATGGTTTCGAAAATGGTAGTCTGCATTTTACAGTGGGTGTATCAAAGGTTACATTAGGGTGTGAGGAGGTGCATCAGATTTTCACATGGATGATGTCATCAGTGATGTCATCAGTGATGTCATTTGAGATGTCATCAGTGATGTCACTGACCATGTCATGAATGATGTAATATGTAACAACATCAGCACTACATTGCAAGGGTGCGAGTTATAGTTAGCTGATCTAACTATAACAGCAGAATTTCTCTGGTTTTGTACGAGTGAAATGTCCAAATAACTATAACGTCCCTGAAACCTATGTTTTTTCAGTGAATATATATATATATATATATATATATATATATATATATATATATATATATATATATATATATATATATATCCGGCTCAACTTTCCGTCACGCCCCTTCACTCGCGGTCGGGTGCTTTCTCTGCGGCGACGGACACCGCACTCAGTCAACGCTCCGGGTACACAAGCACCAGCACTCACGGGAACAGTTATCCAATTATTCTTTATTGGAACAGCTCACAGCAAAACGCGTTTCAGCTATCGCCTTCGTCAATTGCTAGAGGCAACAACTTTGGAGTGGACATAAATACTCCCTTTGCACAGACAACAACATAGGACTTGCTTCAGTCCACCTTGGCGGCCATCACTGAACATGCAAGTACAAATACATTTCTTTGTTGCGATACAGTTCAGCCCTGAATCACACCCTGGATGGGTTTGAAATCCCCATTGGCGGCCATTACTGAACATAAATATAGTTCTCTTTCATGATAATACTGCCCTGAATGGGCCATTCACAAAATCACACCCTAAACGGGTACTTTTTCTGTCATATGTTGAAAAAACAATTCAAAATAATTAAAATTATATGCAACATAATTAAAATCAATATATAGATACTTTTAAACTACAGGTGTACAGCCAACTCCTCCCCACTATTCAAACCAAGTGGCATTTTGGTCTGAACATCAATGATATACCTTGATTCAAGTTTCCTTAATTGTAGCTGCCTGTCGCCCCCTCTAACATTTAATGGAACATGATCCAGGCAGAAAAAACTCAATAGATCCCTATTGCTCTGGTGAAAAGATTCAAAGTGCCTCGCCACCGGATATGACACATCTTTGTTCTGAATCGCCCTCATATGTTCCAAGATGCGAACCTTAGTTGGGTGAATGGTGCTCCCTATGTAATATAAACCACAGGGGCAAACCAGGCAGTACACTGTAAAACTGGTATTACAATTCATCAGTTTATTAATCTTTCTGGGAGATTTAAGACCTGGGACTTTGTAGTGTGTTGTTTTCTTGCTATTCTTACAGGCCCTGCACTTTAGGCACGGATAAAAACCAGTTATTTTCCCAAATGGTGGTGCTACCCTTTCTTTATTGCAGTGGCTTTGTACTAGGTCATCTCTTAACGTTCTGGCTCTCCTGAATGTTAACGGTGGTGCTTTTGGTATATCTTTTCCTAAGACTGAATCCGTTTTTAGGATGTGCCAATTCTTTCTCAGTATGTTTCTGATGACCTGAGCATCCTCAGAATAATCTATGATAATCCTGAATTTGTTGTCAATCTTACTTGCTGGTCTAGTAATGTGATCCTCAGTTTCAATCAAATCAAGTCTGGATTTTGTTTCTGCCTTCCTCATAGCTTCATTAAGGATGTCCTGATGATACCCTCTTAACTTGAACCTATTCATGCTTTCTCTTGCTGCTACTTGATAGTCACTATCTAGGGAGCAATTCCGTTTGATTCTAAGAAGTTCACCATAGGGTATGCTACTTATGGTCTTCTCAAAATGGCAACTCCGAGCATGCAATACGGAATTCCCTGCGGTCGGCTTTCTATGCAGGCGAGTGCACAGTCTACCTTCCACAGGGAACACCTCTAAGTCCAAGTAGTTCACATGTTTGTTACTAATATCCCCTGTGAACCTGAGGTTAAGGTCATTGGTGTTTAGTACTTCCACGTGAATATATATATATATTACCTACTGGCAGCAGGTAGGTATAGTTAGAACCTAGTTTCCATAGGAAAAGAGTTTTCTGTTTTGCCAATAACTTTGGTGCCGTTTGACGATTCTTCGTGAAATTTTTTAAAACTAATGGGGTGCTCGGGTCAGCACATGCCATTTGTAAAACTTGTTAGATCAGGCCCCTCCCTTTCCCTCCACCACTCTGCAAACACGTCCCTGGTGTGTAGTAAATTGGGGGATTAAGTCCCCTTTATTCCTGAGGGTCCTTGGTGGCCAACTAGCCCACCACTGCTGATGGGGCGATGAGGTCCTCTTGAGTCCCAAGGACCTCAGGACACAAGTGGACTTTATGCTGAAAGCAGCAGTGCTGCAGAAGCTGCATTTACACTGTGGTGTAAAAAGGGGCATGGCCTCGGACCCCCTCTCTGCAACGCAGCTCTGTAGCGCTTACTGGAGGTACCTGGTGGGCTAGTTGGCCCCCATGGACCCTCAGAATTCAAGGGGACTTAATAACCCAACTTACAACGCATTAGGGGGTGCATTTGCACGGTGGTGCAGGGAGGGGGCAGGGCCTGATATAAAAAGTTAGCTGTCCTGCTGTTTGGGACTTACTGGAGGTAATAAAAAGTGTAGTTGACCCCCAAGGGTGACATTGGGGGCTAACTATCCCTCCTGTTACCTCCAGTAAATCCCACACAGTGGGATTCCTAAAAGGTGTTTGCAGGCCACGCTCACCTTTCTCCACCACTCTGCAAACGCGACCGCTAGAAATTAGCATTTAAAAAACCTTTGAAATTCACTGAAAAACCCATAGGTTTCAGGGACGTTATAGTTAGAAATTAGCATTTAAAAAACCTTTGAAATTCACTGAAAAAAAATAGGTTTAAGGGATGTTATAGTTAGAAATTAGCATTTAAAAAACCATAGAAATTCACTGAAAAAACATTGGTTTCGGGGATAATATAGTTAGTTAGACATTTCATTCGTACAAAACCAGAGAAATTCAGCCGTTATAGTTAGTTCAGCTAACTATAACTCGCGCCCCCGCAATGCACTGCTGATGACATCATATATTACATCATTTATGACATGGTCAGTGACATCACTGATGACATTTCAAATGACATCACTGATGACATCATCTATGTGATAATCTGATGCACCTCCTCACACCCTAATATACACTTTGATACACCCACTCTTAAAATACAGACTACCATTTTCGAAACCATAGACTCACCAGTACCAGTTACTACATACCCACTCACTGATTCCTAAGTCTACACACACATCTACTTATTCACCCATACGGTCACTCATACATGCAGTCACTCATTAATACAGCACTATTATATGCACCCATACATCTATACAGACACTGACACACCGCCATTCATCCATAGTTACTTACACACCTAGTCAGTCATGCAAAGAATCAATCACACTCCCATTTACTCACCTATACAGTTTAGACACACCACCTCACTTATTCATACAGATACTAACACATACTTACTCTCTTACACAATCACTGATACAAGCACACACTCATCTATACACCCACTCTCACAATCACTCACTCTCACATATAGCCATTTGTATACTTCAATACTCACATATACTGCCTTTCATATATGTAGTTACTCACACATGTACCACTGAAACATCCATTCACTCACCAACATACCTATACACACACTCACCCACCCACACAGCCCTTCTCAGATGCACTCTTGAACCCATACAGTCAGTGAATCACCCACTCACACATCTATGTACAGAGTAACACACCCCCCACCCACCCACACAGACACTCAGGCACCCATACAGAAACTCAGACAACCAATCAATAACCCATATAGACACTCATATAGCTATTCACAAAACCATGCAGCCACTTATACACCAACAGACAGACAGATACAGACATTCACACAGTTTAGTTACTAGTCTGCAGTAAGATACATTTAATGACTCACTTATAGAGTCAGTCACACACCTAGGAAATCATCCATTCACACACTTATACATCCACTCATTCTTCCATAGGTCTTTTACTATATATATTAAACATATTAAAACTTTAAGAAACACAGACTCACTGGATGACGTCATCAGTGATGTCATGAGTGATGTCATTTGAGATGTCATCAGTGATGTCATCAGTGATGTCACTGACCATGTCATGAGTGATGTAATATGTGACGTCATCAGCAGTGCATTGCGGGGGTGCGCGAGTTATAGTTAGCTGAACTAACTATAACGTGGGAATTTCTAGGGTTTTGTACAACGGAAATGTCCAGCTAACTATAACAACCCTGAAACCTATGGTTTTTTTCAGTGAATATGTAACAAAGGAACGTCTGCTCTGGTAGTCCAGAGGACAAAGGGCTCGAGAAGAAGTGTCTTGCGATCCGCAAGAGTGTTTGAACAAAAGCAATACGCGGTGACTGAAGCGTGTGCAGTGCCAAAAGCCCCAAATCCAAATGCGGCTTACCGGAGAGTTTGAAAATTCTGGTTTTGGTAAATGGTCAAAGTAGGCACATCTAAGTAAAACACCATATAATCCATTGCTGTGTAATAGAAACTCATGCAGTGCGAAGTGCTCTACATCTCCATAAAAACAACTTGCAGGTGAAATTGATAACTCTGGGTTTAAATAGTTGTAAATGTCACATCTAGGTAATACAAAGTATAATCTGAAGAAATGAATGTAGAAAATAGTCTACTGATCCACAAGAAAGTTATTTTCTTTCGAAGACAGGTTAATTCTTTGCTGAGTAATGTAGCAGACACGTCTTCAATTGTCGCCAAAATTGTAAAGATGTTCTCCAATCCAAGAAGTATATAAAATGCAGTCTAACAGGTTTCAGCACAGTACATGCCAACCACTCTAGGCAAGACCTCCTTAGCTTCTGCTACTTGGAATGTAGAGTCCCAACACACCATAGCACCAGATTACAGATAGCATTCAAATAAAAATAGATTGTAAAGAAAAGTAATTAAAGAAACAGAACACAATAGAATAGAACACCTTTGCATGTCCCTTTCTAATAGCGAGTCTCAAACCCTATTTTGCGAGTCGGTAACAGCTTACTGACTCGCAAAATAGGGTTTGTACATGGGGCAGACCAATTTTGCAGTCCCAAACGGGCAGTTTTCCCATTTGCGACAGCAAAAAACGGTCATACATCTAGACCTAAATGTGTAAGAAATTCCTTCCATAGGACAGAATTGGAAGGTGGCTTTAGACTTTTATTGGCACTTTAGCTCAAACTCCAATACAGTAGGGTGTATATTTAAGAGTTGCCTCGCCCTTGCACCACACAATGGGGCTCAAGAACGATGCAACTCTTAAGTGAGATACAACAAGCTGCCTGAGGCCATCTTGCATGGCCCTGAGTGCCTTGAGAAATCTAGAGTAACACAATGAAACGCAGCATTGCATTACTCAGCCCCAGGGTGGTGTTCCATGGGTGGAGCGTGGGTGTCCCCAAGCACCCACCCATGGGTATTCTTCCACAATTCTAGATATGCCATTACTGGTAGACTGTGGGAATAAGTCAAAATGCTATGTATCCCCAGGAGAGGCGTAAGAAGGAGAAATATATTTATTTCTCCTTGTTTTTTCCTCTTTCTATGTTTTCCTCCTTCTATGTGTGATCCAGAATGCATAGACAGAGGCAAAAAACAAGAAGAAAAAAGATATGCTTCAGGTGGCTGTTTTTGTGCAGGAAGGTGTCTCTTCCCACACAGAAACCATCCTTAGTAAAACTCTGGCAACCTTGCAATATAGTGCAAGGGTGCCTGTGTTGGAGCCGTATAATGAAATGTGCTGTATAATGCTAATTATGGTGCATTCCTGCCCTTTCCTCATCACGCAGCGCAGAAAGTTGGCTTGCTGCGCTGCGTCATTTGTCAATAAATATGCCCCTAGGTGAGAAGGCTTCACAGAGGAGACCAATGGTCTATTTAAAGTTTCATTGTTTCAAGCTCACAATGTACTCTTAGGGAAGGTGTAGCTAAAGCCAGTACTCAGCATATCAAAAAGCATAACAATTAAAAGAATACATAATGTCACATTCAGGCCAAGATTAAAAACAGGAAATATTATTTATTCTGTTGGAAAAAATGGTTCAAAGAAATTTAAGAAATGAATCTTGGCAAAAATTGTGTTCATTGACCTCACTCTTTCTCAGTCCTAGGTCTCAAATCCAGTGAGGCTTTGGAACTGCTCATTGTGAAGACGGTTTGCAAATATGGAAAGGTTCTGACTGACAGTAAACACTTATGAATACTCACTAGATTTCAGTGTAGTTCATTTTTTTGTTCCTTCTACCTTGTGCACTGCAAGTGCATTCAGCCATGCCAAGTACCACAGATTCGGGATTAGAATAATGCATTTTATTGCTGGTGTCTGCATCATCTTACTAAAATGCATTAGTAGTGCGAAAATAACAGCTCCTCCAAGTTTTTTGCAATGAGGCAATGCAATTATGAAAACAAAGTTCAGCCCGCTTTGTGATGTAGAGGCCTCAGACTGCCATTGCGGCTGAGTCTGCAGTGGAGTCGCGTTGCTATGATTACATTGAACTAAAGTTGATATTGTGTTTTTCTTTACGCAGTGTGGCTTCCTTTAAAAAAAAAAAAGTGACAAAATGATTCCATTCATTTTAACACATCTGTGTTAATGCAGTTGCACAGTTCCAAAAATGATAACACTTAGTTAAACAGATGAAGCACAGCCAGTCAGGGCTGCACACACGCAGTGCTGGGTATCAGTGGAAGCTCATGCTTTCTCACAAGGACATCACATCAGCCCAAGCTGCAGGCCATGGGGCTCCACTCATCCTTGCAGCCTGGGATCCCTGCCGGTTGTGCTGGGTTGTGGAGTTGTGCACAGAGACCCGCTTTTGAGCAGAGCCCGGGATACAAGGTGGACTGACCCAGCAGCACCATGGCAGCGGCCACCGTGTAGGCCAAGACGTGCCAGAATCTGGTGCGCACTGTCAAGAAAGAGACTGGAGCTTAACTTGGACTCCTTGCTACTATAATCATAATATGGCTTTCCCCATCCTGGATTACGATTCTTGGGTATCCTTCCTCATTTTGGCAATCTTAGATCTGGTATCCGCATATTAAGTAGATTCTAGTTTTCTTACCTGTTTGGATCACATTGAATGTGTTACTGCCCTTCTTTGAAGTGGATACTGTTCTTTATAATCAATAGTACCTGAAGCTTTTTGCTTTTTTGCCACAAATCTGTTTTAACGTGACCATTCACTGCAATGCGCTGTGGACGAGAAATTGGACTATATTAGCCTCCCTATTTCTTTGTGAGCCTTGAAAAAGTCACGAGATAATGGAACACATGTTGGCTGTGCTTCATCTGGACACTACAGTATAAATTAAGGATGTGCTTCATCTGGACACTACAGTATAAATTAAGGATGTGCTTCATCTGATTAACTACTTGGTATAATCTTTTGGACTGTGCAACTGCATTATCACAGATGTGTTAAATTAAATGGAACGATTGTGTCTGTAAAAAAAGTCTCTACTGTCCGGACATTATGTATATATATATATATATATATATATATATTATCTACTGGCGGTCGCCAGTAGATAGTTATAGTTAGGACCCTGTTTCCATAGGAAATCCGCAACATTCTATTTGGAATAACTTTGGCGCCGGTCGACGAATCCTCGCGAAATTTTCAAAATAGGTGGGGCGCTACGCTCCGCTCCTACCCTGAAAGTCTCGGGGGGATTCGTCAAGCGGGGAAATATAAAAGATTACCTTTCACAACGAAGCGCATAATATGTCCTCCATGTGCGCACGGTGCG
The DNA here is from genome assembly GCF_964204655.1 of Triturus cristatus. Classification (NCBI taxonomy): domain Eukaryota; kingdom Metazoa; phylum Chordata; class Amphibia; order Caudata; family Salamandridae; genus Triturus; species Triturus cristatus. Next base: position 626,304,271 of record NC_140580.1, on the reverse strand, counting down.
CGAAGCGCATCGTGCGTACATGGCCCATCCCGCGTAACGTGGGCACGGCACTAACTGTGTAAAGTGGGCGCGCGGTGCACGAAGCGCACCGCGTGCTCACCGTGCGCGCACGGAACGAACTGCGTTAACTGGGCGCGCACGCCACGAATGGCGTAAAGTAACTTAGCATTTAAAAAAACGTACAAATTCACTGAAAAAACCATAGGTTTCACACACGTTATAGTTAGGAATTAGCATTTAAAAAACCTTGCAAATTCACTGAAAAATCCATAGGTTTCACACATGTTATAGTTAGCTGGACATTTTACTGATAAAAAACCAATGAAATTCCCCCGTTATAGTTAGTGCAGGCAACTATAACTCACGCGACCGCAATCCTCTGCTGATGACATATGTGTCTTTATGAAAAAAAAATATTTGTAATATATGTATAGCTAAAATTTAATGGAAGAAGACATGGGCAAATAAGTGTCTAAATACAGTATTAGCATCAGCAGAGGATTGCGGTCGCGTGAGTTATAGTTGCCTGCACTAACTATAACGGGGGAATTTCATTGGTTTTTTATCAGTAAAATGTCCATCTAACTATAACATGTGTGAAACCTATGGTTTTTTCAGTGAATATATATATATATATATATATATATAAACCACCAAAGTTGCCGAGCAAACAAAGCCCGAACCTTGAAGGGCGGCCAGTGAATCTGGTGCACGGCTTCCAGTAATAATCCCAACAAAACCCTTCTTACTCCTTCAAGAAGGCTCACTGACACTGGCTGGTTCGCTTTTAAAACTGCTTTAATGATGAACAGCACGAAGGCAAGAGGCTACCTAAGCCCAACGTTTCTGCTCTTTCAAGCCTTGATCACGGGCGGTAACTCTCTGTAACTTTGAACAGCCCACGTGATGTCTTCATATCTTATCAGCGCGGGCCGTATTCTCCCACAGAGTGCGCACAGGGAACAGTAAACAATTCCAAATGAGGACGCCAGCGTTTCAATGTCCGAATGCTGTATTGCGCACACAATATTTTCATAAGTATTAATAGTCCCATGGCGCATTTAATTGAGGCAACAATCTTGCACAGTTCGTAATTTCTTTGTTCCACTCACTACTTTTAAAAGCACTCCCAGCCTGCAAATCCGGATATTCATCCTTCTGCTCCCAACTCGCCTCACTCCGCAACCACATCACAGGGGGCAAGCAGGTCGAACTTCAATGCAATATAAACCACCAAAGTTGCCAAGCAAACAAAGCCTGAACCTTGAAGGGCGGCCAGTGAATCTGGTGCACAGCTTCCAGTAATAATCCCAACAAAACCCTTCTTACTCCTTCAAGTATCAGTATGAGTGTCTGAGTGTCTGTATGGTTTGGTGGGGGTATTACGTAGTGCATAGGTGCATGAATGAGTGGCTCACTGTTTATATGTGTTGAAGACAGCATGTGTGCAGGACTGTATGGGTGGATGAGTGTGTGCATGGTGTGTTAGTGAGTGAATGGCTGTCTCAATAGTGTCTTTATGAGTAACTACATATGTTTTAAACTAGTATATGTGAATATTGGTGTATATAAGTGAGTATATGTGACAGTGAGAGATTGGAAGAGTTCCCGTATGAATAAGTATGTGTTTCTATAAGTGACTGTTTAAAAGACTATGTATGTGTAAGTTTCTGTAGAAGTAAGTGTGGTGGTGTGTGTATAACTGTATATGGAAGTAAATGCTTGATTCTTTATTAGCATGAGTGACTATGTGTGTGAGTAACTCTATGGATGAGTGGCGTTGTGTAACAGGATGTATAGGTGTATGAGTACATATGATGAGTGAGTACATGTATGAGTGACTGTATAGGACTGTTGGTGAATGAGTGGATGTGTATGTGGATCTTAGAAATACTGAATATATTGTTGTAACTGGTATTGGTATGTCCATTGTTTTGAAAATGTTAGTTTCTATTTTTGAATGTGTGTATCAAAGGTTATATTAGGGGGAGAGGAGGTCTGCCACTCTATCACAAGGATGATGTCATCAGTGATGTCATCAGTGATGTCATTTGAAATGTCATCAGTGATGTCATGAGTGAGGTCACTGACCATGTCATGAGTGATGTAATATGTGACGTCATCAGCAGTGCATTGCGGGCGCGCGAGTTATAGTTAGCTGAACTAACTATAACAGGGGAATTTCAATGGTTTTGTACGAGTGCAAAGTCCAGCTAACCTATGGTTTTATTCAGTGAATTTTTAAGGTTTTTTCAATGCTAATTCCTAACTATAACGTGCCTGAAACCTATGGTTTCTTCAGTGAATTTCAAAGGTTTTTGAAATGCTAATTTCTAACTATGCCTACAGAGATAGGACATGTGAAGAAAGAAGAAATAACGCACAGAAAGAAAAGAAGAAATGCAGAAAGAAGCAACAGAAGTCCTCAAAGACGAAGAAAAATGCAGGAAGAAGGCTAACGTGCAGAAAGAACTAACAGAAGAGCAGAAGGAAGCTTTGTTGCAAAATCATCCTGTACCCTCAACTTTATCAGACGGATACTGGTGGTAACTGAGTCTGACTAACCAGTCCTAGAGCCAGTGCTATGTTAAAAGACACTCAGAATACAGTGAAAACACCTACATAAACTAGGGAACACTATGCGTTGGGGTCCCCCTGTGATTAGCAATACCTCCTCTGTAAGCCCCTAGTATATAATAGGGCAGCGGATTAAAACTACCTCTTAAAACGTGCCACAGGGAGTGTTTGCACACGTCACCTCAGGCCTCGTCCCCTCCCTTCCCCACTGTGTAAACACGCCCTGTCGCCGTTTTCAGTTGGGAGATTAAGTCCCCTTGAATCCTGAGGGTCCCTAGGGTCCAACTAGCCCACTAGGTACCTCCAGTAAGCGCCACAGAGCTGCGTTGCAGAGAGGTGTAAAAAGTGGCATGGCCTGGACCACCTCTCTGCAACGCAGCTCAGTGGCGCTTACTGGAAGCACCTGGTGGGCTAGTTAGCCCCCAGAGGCCCTCAGGATTGAAGGGGAATTATTTCCCCAACTTAAAACACGCCATAGGGCGTGTTTGCACACGTCACCTCAGGCCCCGTCCCCTCCCTTCCCCACTGTGTAAACATGCCCTGTGGCCATTTTAAGTTGGGAGATTAAGTCCCCTTGAATCCTGAGGGTCCCTAGGGGCAAAATTGCCCACTAGGTATGTCCAGTAAGCACCATTGCAGAGAGGTGTAAAAAGGGGCACGGCCTGCACCTCCTCTCTGCAACGCAGAGCAGTGGCGCTTACTGGAAGCACCTGGTGGGCTAGTTGGCCCCCAGGGTCCCTCAGGATTGAAAGGGAATTATTTCCACAACTTAAAATGTGCCACAGGGCGTGTTTGCACACGTCACCTCAGGCCGCGTCCCCTCTCTTCACCACTGTATAAACGCGCCCTGTGGCAGTTCTAAGTTGAGAGGTTAAGTCCCCTTGAATCCTAATGAACCCTGGGGTCAAACTAGCCCACTAAGTACCTCCAGTAAGTGCCACAGAGCTGCGTTGCATAAAGGTGTAAAAAGGGGCGTGGCCTCAGAACACCTGTCTGCAACGCAGTTCCCTTGCGCATACTGGAGATACCTGTTGGGCTAGTTGGCCCTCAGGGACCCTCAGTATTGAAGGGGAATTAATTCCCCTACTTACAACTGGCCAGGGGGTGCATTTGCAGATTGCGGCAAGGAGGGGGCGTGGCCTCCAGTGCAATGCCGGTCTTTTATTTATTTTATTGTTTTAAGAAGGAGGGCTGTGTAGCGCCCCTTCTTTTTCAAATGTATTGGCCCTGGGGACCCCATCCCCCAGGTCCTGCAACCTCATTTTTTTTGTTGAAAAAAATTAATTTGAAAGGGGGTGGCCCCCCCTCCCAAGGCCTTCATCGGCTCCGAGGACCCCAACCCCAGGGTCATGTCCTTTTAAAAAAAAAATCTTTAGGAGGGGGGCTTCGTTCCCCCCTCCTCAGGTCACTTATGGCCCCAGGGACCCCATCCCCTGGGGCCGGCCTTTGTTTTTTATTATTTTAAAAATATATATATATATAGAAACACCTAGGATATGCTGGACAAACCGTATGTACCTATCACCATGACGATTTGCGTGATATTCATTAAAAGGCGACTATGCATACAATGAATCCACGTGGAATGTATTTACACCGCTAGTGAAGCTCTGACGTGTCTGACGCCCTACCGTGCCTAATCCCGGCACCCCCACCGGTGGGTACTCTCCAAGTAGTCACTCTTGTCGTTTATTTATACAAACATGGGTAGCTATTGACGGGCACATTTAATACACACGTAACCAAGCCATTCAAAGTGGATTCGACAAAAATGTTACCAAACTATGCAAGAAACCCCCCTCACGGTTAATAAAACACACATCCACCACCGGATGTGTAATACTTTTTATTTTACTCTCTGGAAAGGAGACAAACCTCATTTGAGAGTCACAGCGTGCTCCTGGCTGAGCCCAATGCTGTGTTACACCCACCAGTGCCCACGGAGTGCCACACACCTCTGTGTTGTCTTCCACCAGCTAGTGCGTATGCTATGACACTCTCTAGCCCATGTGCACTGTAACACCACCCCGTGAATATGTCATGCCACACTTGCCTTCGCACAGGTTATATTGCCCCATCTAATGTGCCTTCCTCAATGCCTATGTTATAACGCACAGCGCTATGCCATACATAATACAATCTGGGATCCATATCTTTGTCACAGTGCATATGCAACGTTACACTCCCCAGCACATATTTTATATTACAACTTTAGAGACTAGTTAGGTCACACAACACTGCCCTGTGCATATTACACTCCATAGCACTAGTGCCTGTGCTATCTCGCACTCTCCAATGAATCTGTCATTGCGCACAATGTACTGCATATTATATTTCACGCCCGGTTCATCTTATATCACACTTTTTGGTGCATAGTTTATACCATATACTATACCTAGTTTTCATTTTCATTCTCAGGACTATGTTCTATATAACACTGCGTCCACCTACCCTTTTCACGGGCATTACATTTTGTAGTGGGGGGTGGAGGGTCAGGGGGTGTTTCTGCCAAGTGAGCCCGAAGTCACAGTCACAAACGTCCTCTTCTTCCTGAATAAAAGTGAGAGTATGCTGCATACTTGTTCATATTTTAAGTAGTTCGCACAGACACACATTTTAAAAACAATAAAGTTCCTAATACCCACCTTCTCTGAACAGTTATCTTGCTGCCCCATCCACCTCCTCCCTATCCTCTGTTGTCTGAATCCATGGACTAGCCTCCTCCCTCCTGCCATGCATGGTCTGATGAGCTGCCACTGCCCTCCATTTAGCATGATGTACCAGTCCACTCCTCCTGCCCTCCATTGCCCAATTCTATAGCCCATCATAGACCTCCTGCTTAGCCTCTATGCTTAGCTTGCTGCCCCTATTCTCCTTCCCCCTGCTCTCCAATGTCTTTGTGCATGCCCCTGCTCCATCCTTTTTGCCCACCATGTTCCAGGGACCTGCCACTCCTATCTACGCTGAGTGTTCTGTTGAGCTGCCACTCCCTTCCCACCTGCCTAGCATTCTCAGATGACTGTAACCTGTCCCTACCACCTCCACCCTGCCTGTCCACATGCCATGCCCCTATCCCCTTCCTCCTGTCCTCCATGGTCCATTTTACTGCCACACCCTTCTGCCCTTCCTGGTCTGTTGTGCTGCAACTGCTCCTCCTGCCTGCCCCGTGCAGTCTGTTGTGAGGCCTCTTCCCCTGAACTCTCTTGTCTGTGCCCAGGTCCTGACCCTCCCTTCTATCCTCCATGGTCCTTTGTGCATGCCCCTGCACCCTCCTTCTTGCCCATCATAGCCATTGTGCTGCCACTAACCCTCCCGCTTGCCATGCATGGTCTTCTGTGCTGCCATGGCCCCTCCGACCTTCCCTGTGTGGTCAGCTAGCTACCCCTGACCCCCTCCCACCTTCACTCCATGGTCTGTGTGTATGCCATCATAGTCTCACTGTTGCTCTCCCTGGTGTGTCTTGTTTCTAGTGCCCATCCTGCCTCACCTCCATGGTCATCTTGCGGCTCCTGCCCTGCCCCCTTGCCCCCAGCCCTCTGTTTCTATGTGCCGACCCCTATTTCCTCCCTCCTGGCTTGTCTGTTCCATTGTAATGCCCCTGATCCGTCCCTTCTGCCCTTTATGGTCTGTTATGCTGCAGCTTTCTCTCCTGTCTGTCCATTATGGGCAGCTAGCTACCATTGCCTCTTTCCCCTCTGTTCTCTGTTGTCGATGTGCATGGTCCTGTCCCCTCCCTATTGCTTTCTATGGATTGTTGTGCTGCATTCCCGTCCTGCATGCCCTGTGTGGTGTATTGTGCTGCTGCAAACCCTGATGCCTGCCCTGTAGGGTCAGTTTGGTGCACCTCTCCATTTCCCTCCTGTCCTCTGTTATCCGAGTCCATGTCCCTACCCCAATTCCTCTTGCCTACCATGATCCAATGTACCATACTTGCGAACATTTTGATCTTGGTAAGAGGGAGATTTTGAAAAAAAACTGGGGTATTGATTTTCCCCTTTGAGTTACATTGAAAAAGAGGAGATTGTAGACAGGAGACAGATCAAATAAAGCCCATTTGAGCTTAAAAACATTGGACGTTTCCTGGCTGAAACGGGTCTGTTGGCATGCATGGTTGTACTACCACTGCCTCTTCCTTCTGCCCACAATGGTCTATTATATTTCCACAGTCTCTCTTGCCAGTCTTGTATTGTTGGTTTGTTGCCCCTGCCCCCCTTTCCACTGCCCTCCATAGTCTGTTGTGCTGCCACTGCCCTTCCTGCCTGCCCAGTGTGGTCAAATTGTTGCCTCTGCACTCTCCTACCTGCCTTCAATTTTTAGAGTCTGTGCCCCTGACCTCTGCGTCTCAACAGTATCCCAATGAACAACTAGATTGCTAACATTCTATATTTATTACAAAAGTGTGGAACGCCTGACGTCATCTTGATGTAATCAAAACTGTAATACCTAGAGCATTTCCTTTATAAATTACATATATGAGAGGGTCTAATTTGCATCAAAATATGGTTAGTGCTCTAAAAAACTAAAATGAGGACATATTTTCTCAGTTTTCAAATAGCGACAAAGCACTTTTAAATTATTTGTAATCTTTATGTTTTTTTATCCAGTTGACCACTCAAATGTTGCACTTAGGGGAGAGGATGTGGTGTTACTTCCAGAGCTGCAGACTTTGCAACTGGGGAACCAGGTTGGAGTTTCTGCTTCAGCTCAACATTCTGTGATTCTGGCCAAATCACTTAATCTCCCCATGTCTACAACCAAAATGAATTTGATCTTGTGTGATGTAACCAGTGCTCATGTAAAGCACTCCAATACCTCACAAGTCTGCACTATATAAAACTGCGAACACACAAAAAATAAGTGTTTTGCACACTTCTGTCATTGGGCTACATGTAGGCTACATCTGGGTGATATTTGTGCTGCATTTGGGCTCTTGTGTCTCTGGTGGCCATATTGGGAGATTTATTTGTAATGAAGTTTCCTAATTTCCTCATTTACTGCAGTCTCCTCAGAAGGAAATGCTTTCAGTTTTTTACTTTGATTCCATCAAGAAGGTATTCAGATGTCACACATTTGCCATAAATTCTGAATGTTAGCACTCTAGTTGCTCATTAGATCACTGTAGTAAAGCTACTGCTCACCACGGAAGTCTGCTGCTGGTATTAAAAGTGCTTGTTTCAGCCTGCATATCAGATTTTTTTTATGAAATAGAAGAGGATTTGAGAAGTCACTCAAAATGTGCCCTAATTTTTCTTTCTTCAGCACTAATCATAATTTCTATGGCACAATGAACCCCCTCATTGTGTTCCTTTTTAAATTAAATGTTTTAAGTGTTACCAGTTTATTCCAATCATGATGGCTTCCGGTGTGCCATACTTTTGTCATAAGTAAGACAGTAAGCGCTCTAGTTGTTCTTAAGAACAGTCTGCGGCATTCTGTCATTGGGCTATACTTGGGCTACATCTGGGTGATATTTGTGCTACATTTGGGCTCTTTTGTCTCTGGTGACCATCTTGGGAGATTTATTTGTTCTGAAGTTTCCTAATTTCCTCATTTATTGCAGTCTCCTCAGAAGGAAATACTTTCAGTTTTTTACTTAGGTTCCATCAAGAAGGCATTCAGATGTGTCACACATTACAATAAATTCTGAATGTTAGCACTCTAGTTGCTCATTAGATCACTGTAGTAAAGCTACTGCTCACCAGGGAAGTCTGCTGCTGGTATTCAAAGTGCATGTTTCAGTCTGCATGTCAGAATGTTTTTATGAAATAGAAGAGGATTTGAGAAGTCAAAATGTGCCCTAATTTTTCTTTCTGCAGCACTAATCATAATTTCTATGGTAAAATGAGCCCCCTCATTTTGTTCCTTTGTAAATTAAATGCTTTAAGTGTTACCACTTTATTCCAATCAAGATGGCTTCAGGTGTGCAATACGTTTGTCATAAGTAGGACTGTTAGCGCTCTAGTTGTTCTTTAGAATACTCTGGGAAGCTGCAGTAGAACACAAAGGAATCAACTGACAGTCTCTGCCCTTGTTGGATGTACATGTTTTACTGAGAATTTCAGACTTCATTCTCACATGACTGAGAAAGATAATGTGAATTTACAGAAAATATGCTGTCAGTTTACCTTATAGATCACCTTCCAAACCTCTGTGGAAAAAGCATGAGAAAATAGTTTTCTCTCAAACATGATTCATGATATCACAGCAGAAGGCTTTTTCACATGGTAAAATCACCTTAGAACACACCACAATTCCTAAAATGAGTATGGTACCATCAGCAAATGATTTATAATGTAACTAAAGTCTTAAAACCTTCTATTAACTGCAATGCTTTTTAATGAGGTACTATCATGTATATTGGTCCCAAGATGGCTGCCAACACTTCTTGGATGAAGTACTGACAGCCAATCAGATCTCACGATGAGATGTGTGGTTAGGCTCTGCCCAGATATATGTATCTTTTTAACTCTAATTTTCTCAGGAACTACTGAACGGATTTACACCATTTAAGCAAAAGGCATGAGTCTGAACTGAGGACTACCTCTTTGCCAAATTTGGTGTAATTCCGCTCAGCAGTTCGGGCTGTAGCTGCGTCAACAGGTCCTATGGGAAAATGCATAGGGAAAACGTGTTTTGGGACCAACCCTTTTTCCCCAGCCCCCGCTTGACGAATTACCGTGAAATTTTCAGGATAGGAGCGGACCGGAGCTGGCCAAAAGTTTGGAAAATTTCGCGACAATTTGTCAATCGGCGCCAATGTTATTCCAAATAGAATGTTGCAGATTTCCGATGGAAAATAGGTCCTACTAATTATAACTACCTACTGGCGACTGCCAGTAGGTAATAAATAAATATATATATATATATATATATATATATATATATATATATATATATATATATATATATATATATATATATATATATATATATATATATATATATATATATATATATATATCACCACCAATCCTGCTTCCACTTCAGAAAACAGGTCTGACACAGCTGGGGTTTCGTTTCAGCAGGGCTTTAATATCCGCCATACAGCATATGAATAACAGCATGTGAAGCATCAGTCTCGCGCCTGGGACGCGTTTCGGCGATTGCCTTCTTCCTGCCAGTGCTGCGCTCGACTGTCAATAGTTGCAAATTTCGCGGGGGTTTGCATTTGTCCATCACGGAGGAATCTCATTGGAGCAGCGTTATCAGCATAGAAAGAGGACATGGAAAGTTCACAAGGTAGGTACCTTTCCTCTTTCTCTCCTCCGTTATTCCCCAATATGCCGATCCTGCTAGTTAAGAATCGCTGCCACTTAACGTGTGTAGGCTTAAGTAAGTACCTCGCCCAAGCTCCCGATGAAGCTGCGACTTCGTCGTCACTGTGAAGTACCAGCTCTCCTTTCCATGCAGGATTCAAGGCGGAAGTGTCCTGCTATCTGCTGACCCCTTCAGCGGTGATCCGCTACTCTCTCCCCGATGCCAAAGCAAGTTCAGACCGGGGGGGCGCCGTGTTATGCTTCCCAGCATCCAACCAACAATGTGTCGGCAAACCACGGAGCTCCTGACCGAGAGGCGTGCTAGAATTACGGAGCCGACCTCCGCACAAACATCACCACCAATCCTGCTTTCACTTCAGAAAACAGGTCTGACACAGCTGGGGTTTCGTTTCAGCAGGGCTTTAATATCCGCCATACAGCATATGAATAACAGCATGTGAAGCATCAGTCTCGCGCCTGGGACGCGTTTCGGCGATTGCCTTCTTCCTGCCAGTGCTGCGCTCGACTGTCAATAGTTGCAAATTTCGCGGGGGTTTGCATTTGTCCATCACGGAGGAATCTCATTGGAGCAGCGTTATCAGCATAGAAAGAGGACATGGAAAGTTCACAAGGTAGGTACCTTTCCTCTTTCTCTCCTCCGTTATTCCCCAATATGCCGATCCTGCTAGTTAAGAATCGCTGCCACTTAACGTGTGTAGGCTTAAGTAAGTACCTCGCCCAAGCTCCCGATGAAGCTGCGACTTCGTCGTCACTGTGAAGTACCAGCTCTCCTTTCCATGCAGGATTCAAGGCGGAAGTGTCCTGCTATCTGCTGACCCCTTCAGCGGTGATCCGCTACTCTCTCCCCGATGCCAAAGCAAGTTCAGACCGGGGGGGCACCGTGTTATGCTTCCCAGCATCCAACCAACAATGTGTCGGCAAACCACGGAGCTCCTGACCGAGAGGCGTGCCAGAATTACGGAGCCGACCTCCGCACAAACATCACCACCAATCCTGCTTCCACTTCAGAAAACAGGTCTGACACAGCTGGGGTTTCGTTTCAGCAGGGCTTTAATATACGCCATACAGCATATGAATAACAGCATGTGAAGCATCAGTCTTGCGCCTGGGACGCGTTTCGGCGATTGCCTTCTTCCTGCCAGTGCTGCGCTCGACTGTCAATAGTTGCAAATTTCGCGGGGGTTTGCATTTGTCCATCACGGAGGAATCTCATTGGAGCAGCGTTATCAGCATAGAAAGAGGACATGGAAAGTTCACAAGGTAGGTACCTTTCCTCTTTCTCTCCTCCGTTATTCCCCAATATGCCGATCCTGCTAGTTAAGAATCGCTGCCACTTAACGTGTGTAGGCTTAAGTAAGTACCTCGCCCAAGCTCCCGATGAAGCTGCGACTTCGTCGTCACTGTGAAGTACCAGCTCTCCTTTCCATGCAGGATTCAAGGCGGAAGTGTCCTGCTATCTGCTGACCCCTTCAGCGGTGATCCGCTACTCTCTCCCCGATGCCAAAGCAAGTTCAGACCGGGGGGGCGCCGTGTTATGCTTCCCAGCATCCAACCAACAATGTGTCGGCAAACCACGGAGCTCCTGACCGAGAGGCGTGCCAGAATTACGGAGCCAACCTCCGCACAAACATCACCACCAATCCTGCTTCCACTTCAGAAAACAGGTCTGACACAGCTGGGGTTTCGTTTCAGCAGGGCTTTAATATCCGCCATACAGCATATGAATAACAGCATGTGAAGCACCAGTCTCGCGCCTGGGACGCGTTTCGGCGATTGCCTTCTTCCTGCCAGTGCTGCGCTCGACTGTCAATAGTTGCAAATTTCGCGGGGGTTTGCATTTGTCCATCACGGAGGAATCTCATTGGAGCAGCGTTATCAGCATAGAAAGAGGACATGGAAAGTTCACAAGGTAGGTACCTTTCCTCTTTCTCTCCTCCGTTATTCCCCAATATGCCGATCCTGCTAGTTAAGAATCGCTGCCACTTAACGTGTGTAGGCTTAAGTAAGTACCTCGCCCAAGCTCCCGATGAAGCTGCGACTTCGTCGTCACTGTGAAGTACCAGCTCTCCTTTCCATGCAGGATTCAAGGCGGAAGTGTCCTGCTATCTGCTGACCCCTTCAGCGGTGATCCGCTACTCTCTCCCCGATGCCAAAGCAAGTTCAGACCGGGGGGGCGCCGTGTTATGCTTCCCAGCATCCAACCAACAATGTGTCGGCAAACCACGGAGCTCCTGACCGAGAGGCGTGCCAGAATTACGGAGCCGACCTCCGCACAAACATCACCACCAATCCTGCTTCCACTTCAGAAAACAGGTCTGACACAGCTGGGGTTTCGTTTCAGCAGGGCTTTAATATCCGCCATACAGCATATGAATAACAGCATGTGAAGCATCAGTCTCGCGCCTGGGACGCGTTTCGGCGATTGCCTTCTTCCTGCCAGTGCTGCGCTCGACTGTCAATAGTTGCAAATTTCGCGGGGGTTTGCATTTGTCCATCACGGAGGAATCTCATTGGAGTAGCGTTATCAGCATAGAAAGAGGACATGGAAAGTTCACAAGGTAGGTACCTTTCCTCTTTCTCTCCTCCGTTATTCCCCAATATGCCGATCCTGCTAGTTAAGAATCGCTGCCACTTAACGTGTGTAGGCTTAAGTAAGTACCTCGCCCAAGCTCCCGATGAAGCTGCGACTTCGTCGTCACTGTGAAGTACCAGCTCTCCTTTCCATGCAGGATTCAAGGCGGAAGTGGCCTGCTATCTGCTGACCCCTTCAGCGGTGATCCGCTACTCTCTCCCCGATGCCAAAGCAAGTTCAGACCGGGGGGGCGCCGTGTTATGCTTCCCAGCATCCAACCAACAATGTGTCGGCAAACCACGGAGCTCCTGACCGAGAGGCGTGCCAGAATTACGGAGCCGACCTCCGCACAAACATCACCACCAATCCTGCTTCCACTTCAGAAAACAGGTCTGACACAGCTGGGGTTTCGTTTCAGCAGGGCTTTAATATCCGCCATACAGCATATGAATAACAGCATGTGAAGCATCAGTCTCGCGCCTGGGACGCGTTTCGGCGATTGCCTTCTTCCTGCCAGTGCTGCGCTCGACTGTCAATAGTTGCAAATTTCGCGGGGTTTGCATTTGTCCATCACGGAGGAATCTCATTGGAGCAGCGTTATCAGCATAGAAAGAGGACATGGAAAGTTCACAAGGTAGGTACCTTTCCTCTTTCTCTCCTCCGTTATTCCCCAATATGCCGATCCTGCTAGTTAAGAATCGCTGCCACTTAACGTGTATAGGCTTAAGTAAGTACCTCGCCCAAGCTCCCGATGAAGCTGCGACTTCGTCGTCACTGTGAAGTACCAGCTCTCCTTTCCATGCAGGATTCAAGGCGGAAGTGTCCTGCTATCTGCTGACCCCTTCAGCGGTGATCCGCTACTCTCTCCCCGATGCCAAAGCAAGTTCAGACCGGGGGGGCGCCGTGTTATGCTTCCCAGCATCCAACCAACAATGTGTCGGCAAACCACGGAGCTCCTGACCGAGAGGCGTGCCAGAATATATAATATATATATATATATAATAATCCTGAATGGAGTCCCAAACGCGCTCTTGGAGTCCTGCTGTCCCAATGAATTATGTGGACAGTAGGATTGATATTTTCAAATTTTGTAGAAAGCTGAAATTGCAAAAATGGCATAAACTTAAGCCAGTAAAGAACCGTGATTTCCAACAATTGGAGAGATCTTCACATGAATCCAATCTCACGATTGGTGACATAGACGCTATGGTGACTCTCCATGAATTACAGAGTAACCCCGATGGATCACAAATGAGTGCAAATTCTTTACTCATATTGGAGGAGTTGGAAATAAAACATGACAAAGCAGCATGCAGTCAGTTCATGCCCAAATCTGTTTTCCTGCCCAAAATGAACCACGATAATATTGACACCTTTCAAGACCTTGTAGGTAATGATCTTCTCAAATTCAGGCAAAAGAATTGGCCCAAGAATTTACGTAACTTTGAGTATAATCTGTCACATTCCCAAAAAAAAGCAATGGAGGACTTGGCCAAAGATGAAAACATTGTAATAAGACCCGCAGACAAGGGGGGCAATATTGTAATCTTAACCAAAGCAATGTACATCACAGAGGCCTCAAGACAACTCAGTGACAGTACTACATACACTCCGTCTAGCAGGGCAGATTACAACAAGAGTATTACTAACATCTGGGAGAAGTTATCTGAATGGAAAGACCAAGGGCTGATTGAATGGGAGGAATATTGTTTCCTTAAAAAAGATTATCCCATACTGCCAGTCATGTACTTACTCCCGAAAATCCACAAAAGTAGGGACAATCCACCTGGGAGACCCATCATTTCCTCTAGAGGCTGTGTATTAGAGAACGTTTCACGATATGTAGATCATTTTTTAAGGGATTTTGTTCATGCCTTACCCTCATTTGTCAGAGATACCAAGGATTTCTTAGGTAAAATAGAGAAATTCAAGTGGAAGAAAGAGTACATCCTGGTTACCCTAGATGTTAACTCTTTATATACAGTAATTGACCATGATCAAGGCCTAGAGGCATGCGCTAGGTTTCTAAAACGTAGGAACATACGCTTTTTGTGTCACACTGCCATGATTCTTGACATGATCAAGTTTTGCTTACGCAACAACTTTTTCATGTTTAACAACAATCTGTATAAGCAAACACTGGGGACTGCGATGGGTACATGCTTTGCCCCTAGTTTTGCCAACCTCTTCATGGGAGCATGGGAGGAGGAACTGCACACGAGTTCTACTCTTCGAGATACCTTGGCCAAGGTTACACTTTGGTTAAGGTATATCGACGACATTTTCTTCATTTGGGAGGGTGATGATGAAGAGTTGATCGAGTCCCTTAACCACAACAACAAACATCTCACTTTTACGAGTACCATCAGTCGCAAACAAGTCAACTATCTAGACACCCAAGTAAGAGTAGTGAAGAACAAATTACAGACGATCCTTTACCGTAAAAGTACAGCGGGAAACACACTGCTCCATGCCATGAGTAGTCACCCAGATAATTTGAAATGGAGTATACCGTACGGTGAACTTCTCAGAGCAAAAAGTAATTGCAGCAATCTGAATGATTACCAAAACGAGGAGAGAATAATGGTAAAAAGATTCAGAGAAAGAGGTTATCTGCAGTGGGTACTCAATAGGGCAATGGGTAAGATATCCAATGTTGAGAGAAATACACTCTTAGAGGACAAAACTAAAGAACCCATAGTCGACGGCGAAGAGTCCAACATTGTACGCATGATTCTAACGTTCAATGGTAACTCTGAACCCGTAAGGAAAATCCTGGCACAAAACTGGAAACTTTTGAAAAGTGACCCCATAATTGGTGATAGTATACCAGACAGACCAAACATCACATATAGGAGGGGCCGTACTTTTAAAGACTTGCTGATTCATAGTGACTTTAGGTACAGTTTCGAGAAGCATTAACATGCAAGGCTTCTTTCCCTGCGGACACTGCAAGGCGTGTGCCAACAGCCGCATGGTGAAGGAATTCTGGAACACCAGTACCAGCACAATGATTAGCATTAACCAGTTTCTAACATGCAATAGTACTTTCGTCATTTACGTTCTAGAATGCCCATGTAAGTTAAGATACGTGGGCAGTACGACACACATGGTGAAAAAACGAATTCTGGAACACATGAGAGCGATTACGAACAACGACAAACAATATCCTATCGCTCGACATTTTGAAAGATTCCGTTTCTCAGATTGTAAAAAACTCTCCTATTATGGGATAGAACAAATCTTACCAAACAAACGAGGTGGAAATCGCACCCTACGTCTTAAACAAAGAGAATCGAGACACATCATTGGGATGTGCACCAGATTTCCCAATGGACATAATATGGATGAGGAAATGGCGATCCATTTACAATCTGAATGAATGATTTGTCGAAAGTATCAAACAACGTACAGCTCTTATGATCCTTGTAGCCCCTTATATGTTTCTTACCAGATCTATTTTCAGGATGTTTATACAACCGTACTTTTTATGTATCTACTGTAATGATACTTTTTTAGATTCTGTTACAGGTTGTTCCAGAGATGTGTACTGTGAAATGTCTCTAGTTGCTGAATTAATTGTTCCATAATCCTGTGATTTTAACCACAAACGGATGCAAAGTGTTAATATGTTATCCTTTTGCTTTCTCTCACTCTACTTTTCTTTTCTCTTGTTTTTCTTCTTACAGGAGGAAAGGAAGGGACCATCATTTCCTATGGGCCCCAAGGAGGTCCCTACCCTTTTCTTCGCTTAACTTCCAGACACTGGGGTTTTGACAACTATCAAGTAATTTGCTAGAAGTTGAGGTTCCGAGTACATAACAATTAACTTTTTTTATGATGTACTTAATAGACATGCTAGAGATTTAACCTCTAATGTGACCTCTTGTCATTTAGCAAACCAAGATGCTCTCTTCTCTCTCTTTTATATGATGTCTTTTTCCTATATTATTAATTTTGTTTTCACGGATGGGTGTTCTATAGGAAGATAGGTTGAACAGGGCAACACAACATGCCACTTTCATATTCCCGATAGAGATTTGGGACGTCTCTAGTATAATTCAAAGCACCACGTATACATGAAGGAAGTTATACATGGAATTTCAGATCAAGGTAGATGCTCTTTTCTTTCATAGAATAGACGTCGTACCATACTCTTCATGAATTGGTATAGCATGACTGACCTGACGTAGACACGTGTCTGAGGAACATTAGACAGTTGACATGTCTTTTTGACACTATAGGGCGAATTTTAGGTCTAACCATCTGAACTTCCAACCAATGAAACAACATTTGCATTTTGCATTCATGCCACTATAGGGCGAATTTTTGCTTAACTGTCTGAACTGTCTGACAAGTGAAATAATAGTTGCATTTATTGAGCTTTGTACGTTTTATGTATATACATGCACATTTGATGATGACCAAGTTGGGTACAGGTTGTCGCTTGCCACTATTAGGCGAGCATGACATGATCTCAGTGTCTACGGTGTAGCTATGCACTCGCATAAAGTTATATTCGAAAAAAACGGCTCCTTAGTATGCAAAGGTGTATACCCAGCATTAGAAATCCCGTAATTCAAATGACACATAACGATGACTAGACTTACACACAGTTATTTGATTAGTACTGTATATCTCGATAACATTTTGTTCATCATATTTGCACTGGATATGCCATAACATGAAGTTGAGACGGGTCAGTTATACTAAGTTACGGAATTTGAGCACCTTTACAAAGATGACTTTTTCGTGCGTGAAAGATACTTTCTGTCAGCATAACAGTTATTTTGTGCATGAATACCTATATTCACTACTATTGTAAACACATTACAAAATGGCGCCTTATCTAACGTACCTTTGCTGACTATACATAATTTCTAATTCCTGTTTCCATGTCAATGAATTCTATACGGAACAGTATGTATCGTGGCATTTGTGTTTGGCATGATGTGTGAACAAGCCCGTTCGGGGGTGAAACGCGTTGCAGCAGGTTTATGACATGAATAAACCTACCTGTGTCAAAGTGACCTTTCGTTTCCCTGGTAATTATTTTTGACTCCAAGAGCGCGTTTGGGACTCCATTCAGGATTATAGTACTGCCGGTTGTCTCTGCCGGTCCGCGCCACCCCTCCTACGGGGGCTGGAACTTCGGAAGGAGTAACTTTGTGGATTTATATATATATATATATATATATTCACAGAAAAAAACCATAGGTTTCAGGGGTGTTATAGTTAGCTGCCCATTTCACTCGTACAAAACCATAGAAATTCCTCCGTTATAGTTAGTTCTGCTAACTATAACTCACGCGCCCGCAATGCACTGCTGATGATGTCACATATTGCATCATTCATGACATGGTCAGTGACATCACTGATGACATCACTGATGACATCTCAAATGACATCACTGATGACATCATCCACTGAATGTGGTTTAGTTTGAAATTTAAATATGTATTATATATATACCAATCTGTATTGAAGATTGAGTGGATATATAACTGTCTGGATGGAGGATTTAGTAGCTGTCTGACTGTCTTTTTAAGTGGGTAATTAAAAGTGTCTCACTTAATACATGCATTAGTAACTAAACTATGTGAATGTGTGCAGCACTGTCTCTGTTGTTGTATAACATGCTGCCTCAGTTGGTCACTAACTACATGAGTGTGTATATTAGTTATTGATTAGTTGGGTGAGTATTTGGATGGGACACTGAGTTTGTGTGTGGTTGGATGGGGTGTGTGTAGCTCTATGCATAGATGTGTGAATGGTTGATTGACTAGGTGTATGGGTTTAAGAGTGCATGTGAAAACAGTTGTTTGGGTGACTGAGTGTATTTATTTGTGTGTTGGTGAGCGAATATATGTTTTAGTTGTACATCTTCAACAAAGTAAAAAAATAAAAGGCATTGTATGTGAGAGTTGGTGTTTATAAATAAGTTTGTGTAAGAGTCAGTGATTGTGAGAGTAAATATACGAATGAGTGTATAATTGTAATGGTTCTTTTTTAACATATTAACGATGAGTTACTATGTGTTTGAATAAATGAGGTGTCCTTGGATAATTGTGTAAGTGAGTAAATTTAAGTGTGATACATTTTTTGCATGAGTGAGTAGGATGACTGCATAACCGACTAAGATGACTGCTGATGTGTCAATGTCTAGATATGTGTATAAGTGCATTTGATAGTGTTCTATTAATTAATGACTGCATGTATAGATGATTCTGTTGTTGAATGGGTAGTTGTGTGTGTAGACTTAGGAATCAGTGAGTGGGTTTGTAGTAACTGGTATTGGTGTGTCAATGGTTTCAAATATGGTACTCTGTATTTTACAGTGAGTGATGAAAGGTTATACTAGTGTAAGATGTGGTGTATCGGATTGTCAAGTGGATGATGTCATCAGTGATGTCATTTGAGATGTCATCAGTGATGTCATCAGTGATGTCACTGACCATGTCATGAATGATGCAATATGTGACATCATCAGCAGTGCATTGCGGGCTCGTGAGTTATAGTTAGCAGAACTAACTATAACGGAGGAATTTCTATGGTTTTGTACGAGTGAAATGGGCAGCTAACTATAACACCCCTGAAACCTATGGTTTTTTCTGTGAATTTCTAAGGTTTTTTAAATGCTAATTTATAACTATAACGTCTCTGAAACCTATGTTTTTTTTCAGTGAATTGCAAAGGTTTTTTAAATGCTAACTTTTAAGTGTGATAGTAGTTATATCTATTTTTTGTACTGATTTTCTACAATTTTTTAACTGTTTATTTATAAATATTTTATTCATTAAATAACATTATATATTTTTCTGAAAATTTCAAAAAACATTTTTTAATTAAAACTGAAATATTGATTAATTTTCTTGTTTTCATTTTTTGAAAAAATATATTTATATCATTTTCTTAAAAAAAAAATCCAATTTTTTTCGCAGTCGCGCACTCAAAGTGTACACATCACGGTGGGTGCGCACCTTCTAGCCGCCATTTTAGAAAAGTCATGAAGGATCCGTGTATGGTGTGCGACGGCTAGGTGTTTTTCAGTTACATCATATACATTTAATATCACGTGATATGCACGATTGGTATGCGACCAGTCTGCGACTCCTGCTCCTGCACAATCGCGACACATGCGCATTACGGTACGAGATGTTTGCACGCTTGCGGGTCCCGCGTGACATCATATACGTGCTGGGGCGCGCTGGGTGTACGACTCCTGCAAAAACAATTTATGTTCCAAAATGATATGTATGTGTCTTTAATATACATATTAAGGCAAGAGATTATGTAGGATATTCATCAAAATAATATATTTGTACTTATAAGAAACTTATATTATTTTTAAATATATTTTCGCGAAGTCGGGTGCGTGCGTCGTGAGTGCAGAAAACCAGGTCAGCAGAGCTGCTGTAGAGCCAGAGAACCAGGTCAGTAGAGCTGCTCTAGAGCCTAAGAACTAGGTCAGCAGAGCTGCTCTAGAGTCAGAGAACCAGGTCATCAGAGCTGCTGTAGAGCCAGAGAAACCAGGTCAGCAGAGCTGCTTTAGAGGGAGAGAACCAGGGCAGCAGAGCTGCTTTAGAGCCAGAGAACCAGGCCAGCAGAGCTGCTTTAGAGCCAGAGAAACAGGTTAGCAGAGCTGCTTTAGAGCCAGAGAACCAGGTCAGCAGAGCTACTCTAGAGCCAGAGAACCAAATCAGCAGAGCTGCTTTAAAGCCATAGAACCAGGTCAGCAGAGCTGCTGTAGAGTCAGAGAACCAGGTCAGTAGAGCTGGTCTAGAGCCTAAGAACCAGGTCAACAGAGCTGCTCTAGAGCCAGAGAACCAGGTCAGTAGAGCTGCTTTAGAGGGAGAGAACCAGGTCAGCAGAGTTTCTATAGAGCCAGTGAACCATGTCAGCAGAACTGCTTCAGAGCCATAGAACTGGGTCAACGGAGCTGCTTTAGAGCCAGAGAACCAGGTCTGCAGAGCTGTTGTAGAGCCAGAGAACTAGATCAGCAGAGCTGCACTGTAGCCTAAGAACTAGGTCAGCAGAGCTACTCTAGAGCCAGAGAACCAGGTCAGCAGACCTGCTGTAGAGCCAGAGAAACCAGGTCAGCAGAGCTGCTTTAGAGAGAGAGAACCAGGTCAGCAGAGCTGCTTTAGAGCCAGAGAACCAGGTCAGTAGAGCTGCTCTAGCTGACACTGACTGACTGACACTGACTGACTGACACTGATTGACACCGACTGACACTGACTGACTGACACTGATTGACTGACACTGACTGACTGACACTGATTGACTGACACTGACTGACACTGATTGACTGACACTGACAGACTGACTGACACTGACTGACTGACATTGACTGACATTGACTGACACTGACTGACTACTCTCTACTACTCTACTACTGACTCTCTACTACTCTACTACTCTCTCTCTACTACTCACTCTCTACTACTCACTCTCTACTACTCTCTACTATTCACTCTCTACTACTCTACTACTCTCTACTACTCACTCTCTACTACTCACTCTCGACTACTCAATCTCTACTACTCTACTACTCACTCTCTACTACTCACTCGCTACTACTCTCTACTACTCACTCTCTACTACTCACTCTCTACTACTCATGCTCTACTACTCTCTACTACTCACTCTCTACTACTCTCTACTATTCACTCTCTACTACTCACTCTCTACTACTCTCTCTACTACTTTCTACTACCTTCTACCACTCACTCTCTACTACTCTACTACTCACTCTCTACGACTCTCTACTACTCACTCACTACTATTCTCTACTACTCACTCTCTACTACACTCTCTACTACTCTCTCTACTACTCACTCTCTACTATTCGCTCTCTACTACTCACTCTCTACTACTCACTCTACTACTCTCTGCTGCTCTCTAGCACTCACTCTCTACTACTCTACTACTCTCTCTCTACTACTCACTCTCTACTACTCTCTCTCTACTACTCTCTACTACTCTCTACTACTCACTCTCTACTACTCACTATACTACTCTCTACTACTCACTCTCTACTACTCTCTCTCTACTACTCACTCTCTACTATTCACTCTCTACTACTCACTCTCTACTACTCGCTCTCTACTACTCACTCTCCACAACTCACTCTCTACTACTCGCTCTCTACTACTCTCTACTACTCACTCTCTGCTACTCACTCTTTACTACTCACTCTCTACTACTCTACTACTCTCTACTACTCACTCTACTACTCACTCTCTACTATTCTCTACTAGTCACTCTACTACTCTCTCCTACTCTCTACCACTCACTCTCTACTACTCTACTACTCACTCTCTACTACTCTCTCTCTACTACTCACTCTCTACTACTCACTCTACTACTCTATACTACTCACTCTGTACTACTCTCTACTACTTACTCTGTACTACTCACTCTGTACTACTCGCTCTCTACTACTCTCTACTGCTCACTCTCCACTACTGATTCTCTACTACTCACTCTCAACTACTCTCTTCTACTCACTCTACTACTCACTCTCTACTACTCTACTACTCTCTCTACTTCTCACTCTCTACTACTCTCTCTACTACTCACTCTCTACTACACACTCTCTACTACTTGCTCTCTGCTACTCGCTCTCTACTACTCTCCAGTACTCACTCTAATACTCACTCTCTACTACTCTCTACTGCTCACTCTCTACCACTCCACTACTCTCTACTACTCACGCTCTACTACTCTACTACTCTCTACTACTCTCTCTCTACTACTCACTCTCTACTACTCACTCTCTACTACTCTCTCTACCACTCTCTACTACTCACTCTCTACTACTCTCTACTACTCACTCTTTACTACTCTTTCTCTACTACTCTCTACTACTCACTCTGCTACTCACTCTCTACTACTCTCTACTACTCACTCTCTACTACTCACTCTCTTCTACTCTCTACTACTCACTCTCCACTACTCTCTACTACTTTCTACTACTCACTCTACTACTCACTCTCTACTACTCTCAACTACTCACTCGCTAATACTCACTCTCTACTACTCACTCTCTACTACTCACTCTACTACTCTCTACTACTCACTCTCTTATAATTTCTCTACTACTCTCTACTACTCTCTACTACTCACTCTCTTCTCTCTATAACTCGCTCTGTACTCTCTACCTCTCTACCTCTCTCTCTCTCTACTACTCTCTACCTCTCTACCTCTACCTCTCTACCTCTACACCTCTACCTATACACCTCTACCTCTCTACCTCTCTGTACATGCACACATATGCACATATAAATATATGCATATATATGCATATGCATTTATATATATGTATGTGTATATATATATATATATATATATATATAAACATATAAATATAATCTGCATATCTATATAAATATAAATTCATGCAAACATATACATATACATATATGCATACATATGCATGGTATGTATATGAAAGTTTGAAAAACTCTAATACAAGCAAAGCTAAAAAGCCACCTAATTACAAACAGAATTGTTATAACTTAAACGAGGGCGAGACCTATTGCATTTTCAATGCTTGTTTACTTTGATTCCATCAAGAAGGCATTCAGATGTGTCACACATTTTCCATAAATTCTGAATGGTAGCACTCTAGTTGCTCATTAGATCTCTGTAGTAAAGCTACTGCTCACCAGGGAAGTCTGCTGCTGGTATTGAAAGTGCATGTTTCAGTCTGCATGGCAGAATTTTTTAATGAAATAGAAGAGGATTTGAGAAGTCACTCAAAATGTGCCCTAATTTTTCTTTTTTCCTCACTAATCATAATTTCTATGGCAAAATGAACCTCCTCATTGTGTTCCTTTTAAATTAAACTACTCACTCTCTACCACTCACTCGCTACTACTTTCTACTACTCACTCTCTACTACTCACTTTCTACTACTCTCTAGTACTCTACTAATCTCTACTACTACTCTCTACTACTCACTCTCTACTACTCACTCTCTACTACTATCTACTACTCTCTACCACTCACTCTCTACTACTCTACTACTCATACTCTACTACTCTCTACTACTCTCTCTATACTACTCCCTCTCTACTACTCACTCTACTACTCTCTACTACTCACTCTCTACTACTCTACTACTCTCTACTACTCTCTACTACTCACTCTCTACTACTCACTCACAACTACTCACTCTACTACTCTCGCTACTACTCACTCTGTACTACTCTCCACTACCCACTCTACTACTCTCTACCACTCACTCTCTACTACTCTCTCTCTCTGCTACTCACTCTCTACTACTCACTCTACTACTCTCTACTACTCTCTCTGCTACTCACTCTCTACTACTCTCTACTACTCACTCTCTACTACTCACTCTCTACTACTCTACTACTCTCTCTCTACTACACACTCTCTACTACCTGCTCTCTACTACTCACTCTACTACTCACTCTACTACTCACTCTACTACTCACTCTCTACTACTCACCCTAATACTCACTCTCTACTAATCTCTACTACTCACTCTCTACTACTCCACTACTCTCTACTAATCACTCTCTACTACTCACTCTGTACTACTCTCTACTACTCACTCTCTACTACTCTCTACTACTCACTCTCTACTACTCTCTCTACTACTCACTCTATACTACTCACTCTCTACTACTCACTCTCTACTACTCTCTCGCTACTACTCTCTACTACTCTATACTACTCACTCTCTACTACTCTCTATTACTCACTCTCTACTACTCTCTCTCTGCTACTCAGTCTCCACTACTCACTCTCTACTACTCTCTACTACTCACTCTCTAATACTCACTCTCTACTACTCTCTACTACTCACTCTCTACTACTCTCTACTACTCTCTACTTCTCACTCTCTACTACTCTCTACTACTCACTCTCTACTACTCACTCTACTACTCTCTCCTACTCACTCTCTGCTACTCTCTCTACTACTCTCTCTCTACTCTCTATTACTCATCCTCTACTCTCTACCTCTCTACCTTTCTCTACCTCTCTCTCTACTACTCTCTTCCTCTACCTCTCTACCTCTACGTCTCTACCTCTACACCTCTACCTCTCTACCTCTCTCTACCTCTCTCTACCTCTCTCTACACGCACACATATGCATATATATGCATATGCATTTATATATATGTATGTGTATATATTATCTACTGGCGGTCGCCAGTAGATAGTTATAGTTAGGACCGTGTTTCCATAGGAAATCCGCAACATTCTATTTGGAATAACTTTGGCGCCGGTTGACGAATCCTCGCGAATTTTTCAAAACTAATGGGGCGCTACGCTCAGCTCCTACCCTGAAAGTCTCGGGGGGATTCGTCAAGCGGGGGCTGAGAAAAAAGGGGGTCCCAAAACGCGTTTTCCCCATGCATTTTCCCATAGGACCTTTAGTCCGAGCTACAGCCCGAACAGCTGAACAGAATTACTTGAAATTGGGCAGAGAGGTAGTCCTCAGGTCAGGGATGTGCCTTTTGCAGGTCTGATGTAAATCTGTTCAGTAGGTCCTGAGAAAATAGCATTTAAATCAATATATATATCTGTAAGCGCGCTCCGTGCGCTCCGTAAGCCGTGAAGAGGCACCACCCTCTGTGTGTGAGGGGCCACGGAGACACAGAACTGTGTCAAGTCTCCGCCTGGGGAATCAGACGGCGCATCAATGGGCAGATCTTACAATTCAAAGGCCCACTGGAGGGCGAAGAACAAGTCGTTAATTAACATGCAAGACATGGGACCAACTATTGGGAAGATTGACGGAAGGCATTATACACCTACTAAAGGTACATACTGAACTGCAAATCCCAGCATGCCACACCAGTGGAAACGCACCTGATACCAATGAGGGACATAATAAAGTTCGTGCTGGAAGCAGCGCCTTTCCGTTTTGCCTGTGCCTGCATATGACATTGCCTGTGACCAAGGAGCGTTCCTGCTCCAAAACGCGTAAGGATTAATAAAGAAAAATTAACTTTGAATGCAAGCGAAGCCGCCTTGCCTTATTGGTCTGATTCGGAGTGCCTCCTCAAATCGAGGTTCCTTTGCTTTAAAATAAATAATGCGGCAGTTCCGGCCGTGAAGAGGCACCACCCTCTGTGTGTGAGGGGCCACGGAGACACAGAACTGTGTCAAGTCTCCGCCTGGGGAATCAGACGGCGCATCAATGGGCAGATCTTACAATTCAAAGGCCCACTGGAGGGCGGAGAACAAGTCGTTAATTAACATGCAAGACATGGGACCAACTATTGGGAAGATTGACGGAAGGCATTATACACCTACTACAGGTACATACTGAACTGCAAATCCCAGCATGCCACACCAGTGGAAACGCACCTGATACCAATGAGGGACGTAATAAAGTTTTTGCCGGAAGCAGCGCCTTTCCGTTTTGCCTGTGCCTGCATATGACATTGCCTGTGACCAAGGAGCGTTCCTGCTCCGAAACGCGTAAGGATTAATAAAGAAAAATTAACTTTGAATGCAAGCGAAGCCGCCTTGCCTTATTGGTCTGATTCGGAGTGCCTCCTCAAATCGAGGTTCCTTTGCTTTAAAATAAATAATGCGGCAGTTCCGGCCGTGAAGAGGCACCACCCTCTGTGTGTGAGGGGCCACGGAGACACAGAACTGTGTCAAGTCTCCGCCTGGGGAATCAGACGGCGCATCAATGGGCAGATCTTACAATTCAAAGGCCCACTGGAGGGCGAAGAACAAGTCGTTAATTAACATGCAACACATGGGACCAACTATTGGGAAGATTGACGGAAGGCATTATACACCTACTAAAGGTACATACTGAACTGCAAATCCCAGCATGCCACACCAGTGGAAACGCACCTGATACCAATGAGGGACGTAATAAAGTTCGTGCTGGAAGCAGCGCCTTTCCGTTTTGCCTGTGCCTGCATATGACATTGCCTGTGACCAAGGAGCGTTCCTGCTCCGAAATGCGTAAGGATTAATAAAGAAAAATTAACTTTGAATGCAAGCGAAGCCGCCTTGCCTTATTGGTCTGATTCGGAGTGCCTCCTCGAATCGAGGTTCCTTTGCTTTAAAATAAATAATGCAGCAGTTCCGGCCGTGAAGAGGCACTACCCTCTGTGTGTGAGGGGCCACGGAGACACAGAACTGTGTCAAGTCTCCGCCTGGGGAATCAGACGGCGCATCAGTGGGCAGATCTTACAATTCAAAGGCCCACTGGAGGGCGAAGAACAAGTCGTTAATTAACATGCAAGACATGGGACCAACTATTGGGAAGATTGACGGAAGGCATTATACACCTACTAAAGGTACATACTGAACTGCAAATCCCAGCATGCCACACCAGTGGAAACGCACCTGATACCAATGAGGGACGTAATAAAGTTTGGGCTGGAAGCAGCGCCTTTCCGTTTTGCCTGTGCCTGCATATGACATTGCCTGTGACCAAGGAGCGTTCCTGCTCCGAAACGCGTAAGGATTAATAAAGAAAAATTAACTTTGAATGCAAGCGAAGCCGCCTTGCCTTATTGGTCTGATTCGGAGTGCCTCCTCGAATCGAGGTTCCTTTGCTTTAAAATATATATATATATATATATATTATATTTCAAAGTGCCCAAGAGCTTCGGAAATGCACTCGATAGCAGACGAACTTGACAAAGTTCATTTATTTGCAAAACGCCAGCTTTTAACATCCAGAGATAATTAATTATTCACCTGACGCGTTTCGTGCTACATTGCACTTGTTCACAGGTTTGACCAACAGCAAAACAGCCAGCCTCGGTTCTCTGTGCATTCAAATAGTGTCCTGCGTCTTGATTGGACTACTCAGGTGAGTTCGAATTTGTTGCATTATGGAACATGGTGTTCCCAGGCTTGAATCACACCCTCCAGTGGGTTTTGTTTTGTTGTTTAAATTTTGTTATTATAATTGTTGCCTTTAGTGGGCCTCCAAACGTCTTTGCTGGCGAAAATCATGCTGTCTGTTATCCCGCAATAAAGTTTAAGAAAAGTTCCATCCTCCGCGGTCCTCAATCTAGGCGGTGCAACTTCCACGACAGGACTGCCGTTTTATTATTATATTTCAAAGTGCCCAAGAGCTTCGGAAATGCACTCGATAGCAGACGAACTTGACAAAGTTCATTTATTTGCAAAACGCCAGCTTTTAACATCCAGAGATAATTAATTATTCACCTGACGCGTTTCGTGCTACATTGCACTTGTTCACAGGTTTGACCAACAGCAAAACAGCCAGCCTCGGTTCTCTGTGCATTCAAATAGTGTCCTGCGTCTTGATTGGACTACTCAGGTGAGTTCGAATTTGTTGCATTATGGAACATGGTGTTCCTAGGCTTGAATCACACCCTCCAGTGGGTTTTGTTTTGTTGTTTAAATTTTGTCATTATAATTGTTGCCTTTAGTGGGCCTCCAAACGTCTTTGCTGGCGAAAATCATGCTGTCTGCTATCCCGCAATAAAGTTTAAGAAAAGTTCCAACCTCCGCGGTCCTCTATATATATATACATTGGAAACTGCTTTGGTATTTTGTATGATTTACATTTTATACCCTAGTCATTACAGCACCTCTACTTTTGACAGATTTTTTTTTCCAAATTGACTAGTTTTCCCATAAAATGTTCTTGATGTTATAAAACGAGGTGCAATCATTTTGACCACTACTACCCTATTGTTTTTTTGCAAAAAACAATGTGAGCTGGATATGGTCAGGCTGGGCCAAGTGGATCCAGCAACCAGTGTGAAATATAAAAAATAAAAGTAAGTGCCTGACCCAGACTTATATGGATCCCTCACCTTCTGTTGTTTTTCAAGTTCAGTCAAAAGTGATTGGCCATGCAGCAGCTTGGATTATTTCCTACTCTTTACCTGCATGTTGCAAGAAATACACAAATTAAAAATATAAAATCAAAAGCACCATAATAAAATACATGCAAAATAACACTTACAGACAATATTATATACAATGATATTTTCTAAACCGATATTTTTTACAACAACATTAAAACCAACGCTTAAAGTATATTCTTACCTTTGATATTTCTGTCGACAATATTTTTGACTTCCTGATATTCTTCACAAAATATTTTTGTATCACTATTCTTTTTATTCACTATTTTGCCCAAATACATGGGTGAGCCCTTCCAAAGCAACAACCATAGTGCTGGTCAGGGTGAGCCACATTAAATTAATCTATGCTTAACCCTCTGGTAGATTGGGACAAAAGGAGTAAGTGTTAAGTCTCTATGCAGCACACAGACAGTAATAGAGTGAAAACATAATATAAGGAAAATCACGCATCTATTTAGAACAATAGAGTATATTTTAATAAATAAAATGATGAGAACCAAAGTTATGAAGTTTGAAAGGTTTTTAGTAAAAATAAGCACGTAAAAGATCAAATTACTAACTACTTGCATCTTGTTGTGTAAGACAGTGGCAAAGTTGAACGTTATGGCTATTTTGATGGAGTGTGGTTTAAATACACAAGGTGGATTGGGCTCTGGCTCGACTTATGCTTGGACATAGAAGAAATTGCAATGAAAATGTCATGAGAAAACAAAGTTCAGAGGGGTGTCAGAGGTGGAGGCTTTGTCATCAGGAAGTCATTGGACAAAGTTAAGGTAAAGATATCTATGTTCAGGCTTTGTCCTTTTTTTTGAAGTTGAAAATCTCCAGTGGGAAGCAGCTAAAGGCTGTAGCCGATGATGGCTCCATGATGGACTATACTTTGGCTCGGAGGTCTCACTGAACAGGATTTGCAGCTGTGCAGAAAAATTAAGCAGGAGCTACCGCGAAGTCAGGTCGACCGACGATGCACCTTGGACAGATTGGCAAGCAGGTCTTCTGTCGATGCTCAGGCTACTTCTTTATGAATGTTTTTTTTATGCCACGACTTTTATGGTTAGTCAGGAGCAGTTTCTTTTATACCACAACTGAGGGTCCAAGACTACATGGGCACATCTTGGAGGGGTCAAGAATCACTCCAGCAAAGGCCAGGTACAGGTTTGAAGGTCTCTGGAGCTTTTATTGTTCCTGTAGCTCACACAGGAGGCCAGCAAACTAGCCATTGGAATCACTCTGGTAGTCCTGGGTAGAAGCAGCAAGGCGCACCTCAAGTAGCAGGGTAGTCCTCTGAAGTAAAAGGCAGGCTTCAAACAGCCAGACAGTCTTTGCCTTTCAGGTGCAAAACAGGACTCAAGCAGTAGGGCAGTCCTCTGGACTACACAACAGTCCTTCTGGGTAGCATCCACAGGTCCAGGAGCTTACCGAAGAGGTGGCTTTAGGGTCCAATAGTTATACTTGGTGCAAGTCTTTGCCAGTGGGGGAAAGTTCTAGACAACCCCCATCTGGTTCTGGAAAGTTCTTTTGTTCTGTTGCCCATGCTCGAAGTGGTCTAGCATGACAATAAGTTGGTGTCGATTTCATTTGTGAGTCTGTGATGTTTTGTACTGTTTTGCAGATTTACTGTTGGGGGTGATCTAATGTGTAGCAGGTGCTTTCTTTTCTCTTGTGAAAAACATGAAAGTAACATTTTAAATGTTACTTTGTTAATCGTTGTAGAGGATGAGGTCATTAGGTTTATTTTTGTTCACTGTTTCAACGAGTTTATAATTTGTAATTTATTTGTGTATACTTACTTATCTTCTTGCTGGTTTGTGATAGTTGTTATTTTCTGGCAGTTAATCAAGTTGTAGATTTTTGTCTTTCAGAAAGTCTATGTAAAAAGATAACATTTTGAGAGTGTGTTAGTATTTATTTGCTATTTTCCATATTTAAGGTTCATTGAAGTTGCTTGGTTATGTAGTTTTTGAGATGTATATACTTCTTTAATGATTTGATGAGAGAATCCAGCAGAGTTTCCTCTTTTTGCAGCATTTGTTCTTATTGAAGTATATAGGGGCATATCAGCAACAACCGGCGATAATTATCGCTCAGCGCTCTTAGCGTGAGGATAATTATCGCCGGGTAATGTGGATTTTTATCTCTGAGATAGCGTGCTATAAGCAACGCTTATCTCCTCAGCGATAAAAATCCTCACGCTAATTGCCTAACGTGAGATTATCGCTGGAAACCCAGCGATAATCTCACGTAGTGTGGCGTTAGCTTGCTGATAGGGACTCACAAACTTAGCCATGATATCCACCTTCCATAGGATTTCATGGCTAAGTCGGTCCTGAAGCAGGCGTAAGGAAAGTAGCGATAACAGGGGTTATCACTACTTTTCCTGGCGCTATGGGGCATATCAGCAACAACCGGCGATAATTATCGCTCAGCGCTCTTAGCGTGAGGATAATTATCGCCGGGTAATGTAGATTTTTATCGCTGAGATAGCATGCTATTAGCAACGCTTATCTCCTCAGCGATAAAAATCCTCACGCTAACTGCCTAACGTGAGATTATCGCCGGAAGCCCAGCGATAATCTCACGTAGTGTGGCATTAGCTTGCTGATAGGGACTCACAAACTTAGCCATGATATCCACCTTCCATAGGATATCATGGCTAAGTCAGTCCTGAAGCAGGCATAAGGAAAGTAACGATAACAGTGGTTATCGCTACTTTTCCTGACGCTATGCTTCATAGCGTGGGGCTTGGTGATTGGAGAAATGTCGCTTAGCGACATTTCTCCTGTCATGTTAGGTCAGGAACGCCCACTTTGCATCTCATTAGAGATGCAAAGCTGGGTGTTAGGAATCCCGACGCTAAAGCAAGGTTTCACGCTTTAGCGTGGCCTTGCTAATTGGGCAATAAAATTATCGCCGCTTTTCAGCCGAAAACGGCGGCAAAAGTGGCGATAACTTTTTATCGCCAGCTTATTAATATGCCCCCTAGTTGTTTAAATTAGTGTACCTTTCATGGTGTTGTTTTAATTGTTTGTTTGATTTTATTGGTTAAATTTTTTTCTAGTTACATTTTGTTGGTTGGTTTAGTATAGTTTGAATTGCTTATCAGTTCAGTCCTTCTATGGCAAATTCTAACTTAGGTTTTATTTTTTATGTATAATGCATTTCTGGGCCATAATTGTATTTACATACAAATATCTGTTTATATTTAGGTTGATGTTTTAATGCTTGTATTTAATGCTACTTTTGCGGAGATTTATTGTACACATCTTTTCAAACATCATTTTTTAGGGTGAATGGTAAATATTTTGTTGAAATAATATATTTTGATTTAATTTAAGTATGTGTGTAACAAGTTTTGAATTTATTCGAAGCAATTGTTTTATAAGAAATGTGTTTTTTAAATCTTTTTATCGATGATTCTTTAGTTATTCTGGCAATACTTTTCTAGTTGATATTGTGTGAATTGATTTTTTGACATAATATGTTTATTTAAAGGAAACTATATTTATGTTTTCAATATTTTTCTTTTTAATATATGTAAAAATCTGTATTTCTATTAACGATTTTTGTTTTCCTGATATTTGTGCTTTTTATAGTTCAATATTTTTGTTATGAATATTTATTTTCTGATATTTTTGTGTTTCGATATTTTATGGATTGCTATTTTGTCAGTGATCCCTGGAGTCCCATCCCCCAGGGACCAAACACTGCTGCAGTGTTCCAGTGACCCCATCCATCGAGAATCTAGTGTTTCTTGCCTCAGAGAGTGCAGACAGGAAATATAAACTTTTTTTCCCTGCTTGCACTCTCACAAGCAGAAACACAACTTTGCTCCTGCCCAGGTGGATGTACCGAAAGAAGAAGTTTCTGCCCGGGCATCAGCAAAGGAAAGCAATCGGCTCCAGAGAACAGCACAATGGTTTCTGGCTGTGGAGCCAGCTGGGGCTGTGGAGGACTTGGGTCTCCCCCTGAGGCACTCAATGTCTAGTTGCGTTGTGGGGGGGCCATAGGTGGGTCACCCACTTGAAAAAAAAGGCCACCTCCCACTGGCACCCAGTATGGGTGCTGGCTGGGGATCCAACAGGGGCTGTGAGCACTTTGGGCTCCTCCGTGGCTCCCAGCATTTGGACATTTTGTTGGTGCCCCAGTTGGGAAAGATAGTTTATGACAATCACTTTTGTTAAACATTACAAAGTGTGTATTTATAAAAATATACATTTGATTATAATTATTGCAGAATCTTTGGCAGAGCCAATAGCTCTGCTTTTTATATGTTGATGTGTTAATTCCCTTGAAAAATCTAATAGACCCACATTTTATATTTTGGTTTTCTGACCCTTTGACAAAGTCAGTAGGTCTGCCTTGCTTAAAATGACAGCCTTTATATTGTTACATTCCATAGACAGCCGTCCGTTTCTGTGGGGGGTGTGGGCACAGGCCTTTTACCCGAATCCATGCTGATCACCGCTGGAATCCATGCACAGCAAGGTTAAGGGCACCTACTGGGGGACGACCAGGCCCTGAGCCCAGGCCATAAATATATGTATTCATTCAAAAATACAAACAGACGTTATAGTTAGGTGAAAATGCCAGTTACAAAATACCATTCTAAACTTAAAAAGCAATGAAATTCTTCAGTTTTAGTTAACTCAAGTAACTATAACTTGCTCCCTAAAGTAACTATAATTCATGCCCCCGCCATGCACAGTGTTGTTTTCAATGATGCCATTTCAGATGTTGCAGTGATGTTATCAATAATTTCACAGAACCTGTCATGAGTGATTTAATATGAGAGGTAATTAGCAGTGCATGTCAAGGGCGTACTTTATAGTTACTTTAGAGCATAAGTTGGCAGTGTGGCCACCCACAGGGGGATGGGTACAGGGCTTGGCCCAGGCTAGTTGTATCTTACCTAAGTATATCTTGCACAAATCTACTTCATCCTTACATCACTGATGACATTTGAACTCTATGGTGGTGCACGTTATACTTAGTTCAGTTACATATAACTGGTGAATTTCTGTTTTTTTATGCTTTGAAATGGAAGTATTTTTATCAAAATAAAGATCTACTTATTTTTCCACTTTAACGTTTGCTTTTAGCGGTACATTTCTGAGATTGTTTCTTAACGTATGTTAATTTCTCACTACCTTACTCACATATACCTCCACTTTAAGCTTTTCTTATATATATGTATATATATATATATGTATTTACATATGTATGTATGTATGTGTGTATATATATATATATATAGATAGACAGTCCCACAGCCGAGCGTGCAAAGCCACGCAGTTACCTTACCCCTGCCTCTTATGGCTGCGTTCCACGGCTGGACGACGAGTCCCAATATAACAGTTCCAACGCTAATATCTTTATCTAAAAAGCAGTATTCCGTGGACCAACATTGTTGCAAAGTGGTAGTTTATTTCAGAAAAGGCTTTGACAAACTCAACACGTTTTGGGGAAAAAAACACCCTTGTTCACGAGTGACCATGTCAGTGTTGTGATGGCTTAAATAAACAAATCATGTGGTGCAATAACCATAGTGAAAAGACGTGTAATACATAAGGAGATGTTAATTATAAAACTTCTTAAAATGGATTGATGGTTTCTCAGTAGTATTTGATATGTAGCTCTTAACTGAGTGGTTATAAATGATCCCTGACCAGTGCCCTTGAGCGTCCGTCCCTAAATACACTGATTCAAAAATTACCCATCTCCCATCACGATGGCAATTAGAAAACCCGGACAGGAATGTAGTTCAAGTCCTATGCTGCTGGGAGAAAAATGTCAATGAAAACATGCACAGCTGCAATAATAAAATGACTTTATTAAGAAAGCATTCAAACATCTGCTTGCACTGCCTAAGTGTCGCCTTTCAAAATCATCCCAAGACTCCTCTTCGAATTTACATACTTGTATCGCTGTCCTCGAGGGAATGTTCAACCTTGAAATTTCAATGAATTTGAAATATTCAAACACTGTCCTCAGAATCTCATACTTTCCCTTACAGTTTGGGTACCCACAGGGAGGACGACAAACAACTTGGCTAATGTCCACATGTCATGGTTAGGCAAAATCCTCCAACCAGTGTTTAAGTCCCATGACCCCACCACTCATCCAGTGCCTTTGTTGTGGTGCCCAGCTCAAGGAATGGGAAGCAATCCTAGGGTGAGGTTTGTAACTGGTCAAGGTGCAGGATCCTCAGTCCCCACCAAGCGAGTCTCAGCTCCCAGTGCCAAAATTTCACTTCCACGTCCACCATTTACCCCATCTCCATTCGTCTTACATCATTCATGGGGGCACACCAGCCTTGTATTATAAAAAGAAATTTTGCAGGGATACGGGCGTGCTTCTAAACTGCTGGTGGTGCGCAGTGCAATATATATATGTTTATATATATGTATATATATATATATATATATTCACTGAAAAAACCATAGGTTTCACACACGTTATAGTTACGAATTAGCATTTAAAAAACCTTGCAAATTTACTTAAAACACCATAGGTTTCACACATGTTATAGTTAGCTGGACATTTCACTCGTAAAAAAAACAATGAAATTCCTCCGTTATAGTTAGTGCAGGCAACTATAACTCACGCGACCGCAATCCTCTGCTGATGACGTCAGATATTACATCACTGTATTTAGACACTTATTTACCCATGTCTTCTTCCATTAATCTTTAGCTATACATATATTACAAATAATTATTTTTCATAAAGACACATATGTCATCAGTGATGTAATATCTGACGTCATCAGCAGAGGATTGCGGTCGCGTGAGTTATAGTTGCCTGCACTAACTATAACGGGGGAATTTCATTGGTTTTTTACGAGTGAAATGTCCAGCTAACTATAACATGTGTGAAACCTATGGTTTTTTAAGTGAATTTGCAAGGTTTTTTAAATGTTAATTCGTAACTATAACGTGTGTGAAACCTATGGTTTTTTCAGTGAATTTGTACGGTTTTTTAAATGCTAAGTTATGTATTTATTATTTTTTTTTTTTGTCAGGTTTTTTTACCGTGCGCGCACCGTGAATTTTTTTTTTTTTTTTAAAATCGCGAGGTTCGCGCACCATGTGCACACGGTGGGCGCTCGGTGCACTTCGCGCACCGAGCACCCACGTTTCGCAGTGCGTGCCGTGCGATTTAAAAAATAAAAAGAAAATTGTTTTTTTCTCCCTTGGGGGTCCTTCTGTGACCCCCTGACCAAGGCTAGGGGGTCAGGAACTGTCCACTCTGCCCCCTTTTCACGTTCTCCACCTTTTTTTTTCACCCCCTCAGACTGCGAGAGACAAAATGGCGTCCGACACTTCCTGGTTTCGACCGATTCGAATGTTTACCGACATCTAACAACCAATCAGAATTGCGCTCGCGCACGGCAGGGTGCGCGAACAGTGCGCGCACGGTGCGCGCGTATAGATATTGATATGCTTTTAAATGCTATTTTCTCAGGAAATACTGAACAGATTTCCACCAGACCTGCAAAAGGCACTTCCTTGACCTTATGGCTACCTCTCTGCCAAATTTCACGTAATTCTGTTCAGCCGTTCGGGCTGTAGCTGCGACTAAAGGTCCTATGGAAAAATGCATGGGGAAAACGCGTTTTGGGACCCCCCCTTTTTCTCGGCCCCCGCTTGATGAATTACCCCGAGACTTTCAGGGTAGGAGCTGAGCGGAGCGCACCATTCGTTTTGAAAAATTTGCGGGGATTCGTCAACCGGCGACAAAGTTATTCAAAATAGAATTTTGAGATTTCCTATGGAAACTAGGTTGTAACTATAACTATCCACTGGCGACCGCCAGTAGGTAATATATATATTTATATATATATATATATATATATATCCAGGAACTCCGATAGTGTTGCTTCTGACAAACGGATACGGACCACAGAATCGTGCAAAAGTTCAGTTTATTGCAAAATCACCATGCCGCCATGACGCGTTTCAGCCCGAACATGGGCCTTGATCACATGATAGATATCCAACACAAGAAAGAGTATCGAAGCCCACATCCTTGCAACACCAGCGTTTTATATATATATTCACTGAAAAAACCATAGGTTTCAGGGGCGTTATAGTTAGCTGGACTTTTCACTCGTACAAAACCATAGAAATTCTCCCGTTATAGTTAGTTCAGCTAACTATAACTCGCGCGCCCGCAATGCACTGCTGATGACTTCACAAATTACATCACTCATGACATGGTCAGTGACATCACTCATGACATCACTGATTACATCACTGATGACATCATCCTTGTGATAGAGTGGCAGACCTCCTCTCCCCCTAATATAACCTTTGATACACACATTCAAAAATAGAAATTACAATTTTCCAAACAATGGACATACCAATACCAGTTACAACAACCTATTCAGTAATTGTAAGATCCACATCCACATCCACTCATTCACCAACAGTGCATTGCGGGCGCGCGAGTTATAGTTCGCTGAACTAACTATAACGGGGGAATTTCTATGGTTTTGTACGAGTGAAAAGTCCAGCTAACTATAACGCCCCTGAAACCTATCGTTTTTTCAGTGAATTTCTAAGGTTTTTTAAATGCTAATTCCTAGCTATAACGTGCCTGAAACCTATGTTTTTTTCAGTGAATTTCAAAGGTTTTTTAAATGCTAATTTCTAGCTATGACTACAGAGATAGGACATGTGAAGAAAGAAGGAAAAACGCACAGAAAGAAAAAAAAGAAATGCAGAAAGAAGCAACAGAAGTCCTCAAAGACGAAGAAAAGTGCAGGAAGAAGTATAACGTGCAGAAAGAACAAACAGAAGAGCAGAAACAAGCCTTGTTGCAAAATCATCCTGTACCCTCAACTTTTTCAGACGGATACTGGTGGTAACTGAGTCTGACTAACCAGTCCTAGTGCCAGTGCTATGTTAAAAGACAATCAGAATACAGTGAAAACACCTACATACACTAGGACACACTATGTGTTGGGGTCCCCCTGTGATTAGCATGACCTCCTCTGTAAGCCCCTAGTATATAATAGGGCAGGGGATTAAAACTACCTCTTAAAACGCACCACAGGGCGTGTTTGAACACGTCACCTCATGCCCCGTCCCCTCCCTTCCCCACTGTGTAAACACGCCCTGTAGCCATTTTAAGTTGGGAGATTAAGTCCCCTTGAATCCTGAGGGTCCCTAGGGTCCAACTAGACCACTAGGTACCTCCAGTAAGCGCCACAGAGCTGCGTTGCAGAGAGGTGTAAAAAGTGGCACGGCCTGCACCACCTCTCTGCAACGCAGAGCAGTGGTGCTTACTGGAAGCACCTGGTGGGCTAGTTGGACCCCAGGGTCCCTCAGGATTGAAAAGGAATTATTTCCCCAACTTAAAAACGCGCCACAGGGCCTGTGGGCATTCTGAGTTGAGAGATTAAGTCCCCTTGAATCCTAAGGGTCCCTAGGGTCAAACTAGCCCACTAGGTACCTCCAGTAAGCGCCACAGAGCTGCAATGCATGGAGGTGTAAAAAGGGGCATGGCCTCCGAACACCTGCCTGCAATGCAGCTCCCTGGCGCATACTGGAGATACCTGTTGGGCTAGTTGGCCCTCAGGGACCCTCAGTATTGAAGGGGAATTAATTCCTCAACTTACAACTGGCCAGGGGGCGCGTTTGCAGAGTGCTGCAAGGAGGGGGCGTGGCCTCCGGAGCGATGCCGGTCTTTTATTTCAGGGATGTGGAATTTTCCAAATAATCTAGTTGTCCAAGGGACAAAATGCCACTGAGATCTACATGTCCTGTAAAATCCACTTGTCCCAACTACCCCCGTTCCACATCAAACCTAAGGGCTCCGGCTGACAGAGAAACATTAATATATTTTTGCTTTATTAAAATCAGTAAACCATTGAATGCTGTGCAATAATAATGCTAAAGGAAAACTTGTCAATCGATATTATCGCGTCCCTGCCCCCCTGTGCCCCCTCCCCTTAACCCTGACGGCAATTCTTTTATTTCTATTCCCCTTTTTTTCAATTTTTTTGGGCTGTGTATTTATTCCCACAAAATACGTACATTTCAAACCATAGGTAATGTACTAATTTACCGTCACCCTTGACTGTGTATTTATTCCCACAAAATACGTACATTTCAAACCATACGTAATGTACTAATTTACCGTCACCCTTGTAAAAACGTATGGGTGGGATATAAAAGGTGTCAGCCAGCGTGCCTCCTGCCTTTTCCCCCTCACTTTTGCAGCTGGCCAGACGTGAGCCCTACGTTCCTTGCGAATCGGTAAGTTGTATCGAAAAAGAAACAGCAAAGTTGGGAGCTTCCTTTAATAATAAGAATCGTTTTTTCGCCAAATGTACCCTCTTTGCAACATTAATCAATTGTGTAATGTATATTTGTCGGTGTGTTTATGCAGTTATGGGCTGAAAGTTAATAGCTCACTATTCTATATTAGGACTTTAAGTTATAAATTGCAAGTCACCAACGGATGTCTCTTTTGAAAGCATTAATCTGCAGATCTGTTCCCATCCTATGCACTCTGTATTCGACTTCGTACATGTTCTTTGCAGCAGGCATATTAACCCTCTGCACTAACTTCACCGAGGTCACAACCTCAACTATACAAAACACGGATCTCTTTCCAGGATGGTAATTCATCACACAAGTTTCCTACACATTTCTGCGAGGCCTGGTAATTGCCGGTGGAAAGAAACGCTGCAGCAGGTGCTTCGAAAGCTTTTAGAGCTGGCTGCGCTGTGTGCGACAATGTTTTTTTGCATGTAAGCCAAAGGAGTGAAAGTGTAGGAGTCACATGTCACCCATACTGGTAGGCAGTAGTTTCAGAGTGCTTGGTGTGGAGAAGCACAAACGCAGAGTCGAAAAAGAAACAGCAAAGATGGGAGCTTCCTTTAATAATAAAGAATCTTTTTTTCGCCAAATGTACCCTCTTTGCAAAATTTTGTAATGTATATTTGTCGGTGTGTTTATGCAGTTCTGGGCTGAAAGTTAATAGTTCACTATTCTATATTAGGACTTTAAGTTATAAATTGCAAGTCACCAACGGATGTCTCTTTTGAAAGCATTAATCTGCAGATCTGTTTCCATCTGCAGTATGGAGGCTCCGGACCCGCGATGTAAAACCCG
Organism: Triturus cristatus; assembly: GCF_964204655.1. Taxonomy (NCBI): domain Eukaryota; kingdom Metazoa; phylum Chordata; class Amphibia; order Caudata; family Salamandridae; genus Triturus; species Triturus cristatus. The sequence goes on along the minus strand of NC_140580.1, from coordinate 626,264,862 downwards.
CGTTTCGATGGCAGCGCGTGAATCTGAATTCGGTGTAATGGGTGTTTCCCCCATGAAGCAGTGGTAGCGCAGCGCGCCTGCTTGCGATACGCTTTTTTGACGTCCTCATCTGAGGCGCCGAGGCGGGCCAGGCCTAGGCTTTTGTACTAATTAATCTACCCACGCACGGTTGCTAAAAATATAAATAAAAGAAAATCGCAGCACCTCCGTCACAATATCACACAATTCAAGCGGGCAAAACTGCTTATTTTACCTGAATGCTTATTGCAAGCCTCGTGGCGGCTACGGGCTACTGCTTGCAGAGGCTGAGTGACGTTTCACTCCTCCAGCCAATCACTGGCTAGAGCCCAGTCATGGGCTGCTAACCAATCAGATGCCGCCAACGGCTCTCTGCAAGCTTCGGATTGGCTGTGTTCCCCAGAGTGCCCACAGCCTGTTGTTTTAACGTGATTAAAACGTGATTAATGTCTACATGTCCGTCGGACATAAATAGACAATAAATCTTCTTGCCCGTCAATATAAACAACATGGTTCGGGCGTCGGGCGATATGATTCCCCCACCCCTGTTTCTCTCAAACACGGTTCGTGATATCACAGCAGAAGGCTTTTTCACATGGTCAAATCACCTTAGAACACACCACAATTCCTAAAATGAGTATGGTACCATCAACAAATGATTTATAATGTAACTAAAGTCTTAAAACCTTCTATTAACTGCAATGCTTTTTAATGAGGTGCTATCATGTATATTGGTCCCAAGATGGCTGCCAACACTTCTTAGATGAAATACTGACAGCCAATCAGATCTCACGATGAGATGTGTGGTTAGGCTCCGCCCAGATATGTATGTGATTTTACTTTTGATTTTCTCAGGAACTACTGAACAGATTGACACCATATATGCAAAAGGCACATGCCTGACCTGAGGACTACCTCTTTGCCAAATTTCAAGTAATTCTGTTCAGCCGTTCGGGCTGTACCTTGGACTAAAGGTCCCTATGGAAAATTGCATGGGGAAAACGAGTTTTGGGACCCCCCTTTTTTCTCAGCCCCCGCTTGACGAATCCCCCCAAGACTTTCAGGGTAGGAGCGGAGCGGAGCGCCCCACCTATTTTGAAAATTTTGCGACCGGCACCACAGTTATTCCAAATAGAATGTTGCGGATTTCCTATGGAAACACGGTCCTAACTCTATCTATCTACTGGCGAGTGATGTCACTGACCATGTCATGAGTGATGTAATATGTGACGCCATCAGCAGTGCATTGCGGGCGCGCGAGTTATAGTTAGCTGAACTAACTATAATACGGGAATTTCTATGGTTTTGTACGAGTGAAAACGCCCCTGAAACCTATGGTTTTTTCAGTGATATATATATATATATATATATATATATATATATATATATATATATATATATATACACACAATACAACATTTCTGCTTCAGCATGTCTCAGGTATGACAAGATTATTTGCTCAGTGGCTGCACAGCTTGATTTGCAGGATTTTCAAAAAAGCATCATAAGTAAAGAATACATATGAAATGTGGAATCTATGCACTCCTGAGATCTCTTGAAATATTCAGTAATCAGATTGTGCTGTCAGTGATATTCAGTTCCTCTGGATGCAATGATTTTCAATGATACATCCAGAACATTTCTCTGGAAACACTAGTTCTTTCTTTAAGACATGTTCTGTAGGGAAAATGTTTAAATCTGATAGCATATGGTCCACAAGGCTAAAATGATTGTCTACAGTCTGGCCAATTTTCATATTAGTTTTTGCTGATTTGTGATTCCTGAATTGTGTTCGGAGGTCATTCACTGTTTGGCCTCCATATTGATTTTTACAGCGTTGGCATTGGCCCTGAATCACATAAATAATGCAAGTTGATTGACATGTAAGGTTATGTCTAATGCCATAGGTTTTCTTTTTATAACAGAATTAGCTACTAATGATGTTTGTAAAAAGTATTCACATGCAATGCACCTTTTAAAATCACAGCAATGAATACCTTCATATATTTATGTTACAGCTAGTTTGAATTCAGCTCACACAATAGGAGCTCGTAAATTGGGAAATTGGAGATAAGCATTAACTTGCAGTTTTGGTTAAACCTTTTGTAATTTTTCACAGATGGATAATAAGTGGAGTGTTGTTTGCATTATGTTTTTGTAGTTAGGAGCTGATGAATGATACATGACCACGAGTGAGATGCAGTCACTTTTGTTTGTTCTGTAGGTATTGCCAAAAGTGCTTCCCTTGCTAAGACTTTTCAGTTTGTTGCTGTATGCTATGCATAAGATGGCCTCACATTCAAAATAATCTAGCAAGTTCCTGTATGTGTTTTTTACAAGTGTCCTCATTGCTGTAAATATCTCTTATTCTGAGTGCTTGGTGGTAGATGATGCTGAGTTTAGTGCGTTATGTGTGACATGAAGTCCAACTTAGATGCAAATACGCATCTGTAGGCTTGTAGTATATTTCAGTGACAATGTTATGTCAATACAGGATGAGTAGCACATTCAGAAAAAGGAGATGGTACTCATGTTCAGTATTGATGCTAATGAATTTCACTGTAGGGTATATACTGCCATTTTAAGTTGTATAGTCTTCTCATTTTCAATTCCTGCACTTTGGTTGATGGCTTTTTCACAGTCCTTTTATTAGGAGCCTCTGTTAGTTAACACCATAAGACAACCCTCATGTGGTATATTGGTTTATATGAAGTGTTTGTGTGGGTTAACTTTTTAGTAATCAAAATATATATTAAGAAAGTGACTGGTATCCTTAACAGATGACTGAAGTTCCTGGACTATGGGGTGGAGGTGCAGGAAAACAAATAGAGAGAGTCTCTCTGTGGCAGTATTATTGCCAGAGATGATGGGACGGCCAAGATTGTTCATTTTGTGAATGTTGGGAAGCATATAAATTCTCGCAGGTCTTGGTGTAGGATGAACAAGTACACCTACAATTGTTTCATCAATGAGATTTAAACAACTGTACACTGAGTGGGATCTGTTTATGAGTGTTGGTTTCCCTTAGTTGTCTCACTCCTTCCTTAAAATATTCACTGACTTTCATAGCAAAAACTGCACAACCTTAGTCTGCCAGTTTTTCAGTGGCATTCATTCTTTGTTGAGGTTGATAGAGAGCTTTTCTTTCTTTTTCAGTAATGTTGAGTCTTTTCTTTCTCTGATAGCTGTGATATATATATATATATAAATTTAGGTAGTCATAGTAAGGACCTTGTTTCTATTCAAAAAATGTTTTTTCTTTTGCCTATATCTTTGGTGCCATTTGAGGAATCTTTGCGTGTTAAAAGTTTTGGGGTGATTCGTCAAGCAGCGGACAAGAAAAAGGGGGTCACAAAAAACGTGTTCTCCTTGTTAATTACCATATGAAACTTTAGACACGCCTACAGCCCGAACTGCTGAATGAACTTACACAAAATTTAGCAAAAAGGTAGCTCTTGGTCCAGAAAGAACTCTTTTTGTTAAATGGTGTAAATCCGTTCAGTAGTTACTGAGAAATGTAAACATTTCTCAGATATTCATATATCTGGTGCTTGCAATCTGATTGGCTGCCAACACTTCAAACCAGGAAGTGTTGGGAGCCATCTTGTGACTCCGTTGAACCGAGTCACAAGAAAAAAGGTGAAAAAAAGGTTACAAATTAAGAAAAGGGGGCAGGGTAGAAACACACTCACCCCCTAGGCCTGCTCAGTGGGTCCCACTGGGACCCCCAGGGCCCCAAAAAGTATTTTTTCTTTGTAAATTTTCGGTGGGAGTCGCGTTGGGTCCGCGAATCCCGCTGAAATGTTTTTTAAAAAAAGAAGCATGGTCTCCCGTGCTTCGTTTTCTTTAAGCCCCCTTTGTGGGTGAGGTCCCTGGGGCAATTAAAAATAATGATGCGGGGTCCTGTGCAGGCCCCTGCAGCCCCGGGGACCGCCACCTCACTGAGGCTATATTCATTAAATGCGGGGGCCAGCACTGGGGACCGCCACCTCCCCGTGGCTTTTAAAAAACAAATGTGTGAGGGGCTCCTGCCATTTCACGTAGCCCGGAGACTGCAAACTCCCCGGGGCTATCATAAAAAATGAAGTGCGGGGCATCTCAGACCCCCACACAGTCCTGGGGACCACCACCTCCCCGGGGCACAAATTAGGTAAATGCAGGGGTCCTTTGTAGACCCCCAGCCCTAGGTACCACCACCTCCCCAGGGATATACAGAAGATTTGAGGGGACCTGTGCAATCCCCCTCCAGGAGCCCTCCATGGTCCTGGAGACTGCCACCCCACAGGGCCGGCTCTAGCAATGTCCCGGGGTGCCCACCCCCAAGACATTGCAGTTTGGTATGGCAAGGCAGGAGCACTGATCCTGCCATGCCATAGCAACCACTTCTTCGCTTAATGGAAGCAAGAGCACTCAAAATGATCTTGCTTCCATGAAGCAAAGCAGAATTGCATTTGGACAGAGGGAGCTGCATGTGAGCAGTTCCCTCTGTCCAAAACAATGCAGACGCCTGCAGGAGGCGGGGAGCCGGCAGGGACAACGAGAGGCCAAGCCACAGCGGATGGGGTCACAAGGGTCAAAAATGGCCCAGAAGGGGGGCTGCTTGACCCCCTTCCTTTTTTTATTTAAAAAAAAAAATGGGCAGCCCCGTGGGATGGGGTACCCGGGGATGAAATTGGCCTGGGGAGCGGGCCTACATGGCTCCCCTTTTTTAAATAAAAAAAAGAAAAAGAAACGGCCAAGCCCAGGGGATGGGGTGCCCGGGGCTGAATATGGCCTAGGCTCTCCCTTAAAAAATATATAAATATTGGCCGGGCCTCGGGGATTGGGTCCTCTGGGCCGAAATCGGCCTCTGGAGGGGGGCCGCGCAGCCCCCCTCCCTTTATAAATGATTTCATAGGTCAGGCCCCGGGGATGAGGTCCTCAGGCCCCAAAAGCACCAAGGGAAGGGGTGCCACTCAGCCCTTTCCTAAATTAAGAAAATTCACGAATCAGTAACTTGCCAGAGGTCCCAACCCTCCTTTCTCCATTACTCTGCAAACACTCTTGGTTGGGGGATGAAGCTCCCCTTGAGGGTCCTTAGGGGCCAACTAGCCAACCAGGTACCTCCAGTAATGCCCACACAGTGGGATTGCTGAAAGGTGGTTGGATGCCACGCCCCTTTTTAAACCTCTCTGCAAATGTGCCTCCTGGTGCACGGCTGGTGGGGCGATGTGGTCCCCTTGTGTCCATAACAATTGGAATGTCATTCACAGGCATAAAAAGTGGACTAAGATACACCTAAATATAGACTATAGTAACTACCACAAATGTAAGAAGGGTTAAAGTTCAGTGCTCAAGCAATGAGATGATTAGCTTGATCAAGCTTCCCATCAATTCATCAGTACATCTGTGAGTAGAATGGAGTTAAAAATTGACGAAAGCCAATCAACACTGCTCCCCGCTGGGAAGATCTGCATATACTTATTATCCTACTTACTAAACACAACTTGCTCTGTCAATATCCACTCCTTATGACATCACATATTGCAACAATCATGGCATGCTCTATGAATTCTTTGAAAATATCACTGTTAAGATCTCAAATTACATTGTTGATAACATCATTGTGTTATCTATAACTGGTGAATTTCAGTGTTCTAAAGTGTTAAATGTTACATTTTGTAGAGATCCCCACAATCCAGTCATAGAGTTGTCAGATTTTGCAACTCTTTGTGCAACAGAGAATTTGCAAACACTTCCTGTTACAGGACTCCTTATCAAATGTCACCAATAATGAAATTGTGACGTGAGACCGCTTTCTGTGAATCATAATTCAACTTGCAATTTGTCACAGACCTCAATTCCCTAGCTAAACCATTCTCAGTTCCCCATTGGACACTGGTATTTCCTCAGCATATCCACCCAGGGACATTTATGTGTTCACTCTCCTTCCACTAAATAACTCAAAAGGGACTTTACTCATTGTAGAATGTTGGAAAAATCAGTAAGCATACACAAATCCCTTCAAATTTTCCTTCCAATTCCTACCATTTCTCATCTCAAATTGCCCACACTTATTAATTGCTCTATTGTACCTCTCCACAGTTCTGTTCCCCTCAGGATGACATAATGATCATCTTCTATGTTTTACTTCCTTTGACATTAAAAAATCTTCACTCTCTTTCAAAACAAAGTGGGTGCCATTGTCAATATGAATGCCATCTGATAACCATTCTCTACTAAAGTTTTTACTCAGAAAATCCATAGCTCTCTTGAACTTAATGGCAAACAGAACTCCAATCTCAGCCGAACGAGAAAACTGATCTACATGAGCTAGGAGATAATTACTGATCCCTGTACCATACAGCAGACCAACATTTCCAATTAGATACATTCTCAGGGTTTACTAGGCACATCCCTGCATGCCAGTGGATGACTCCTTACCTTGTATACCTTATCACTCCTCATACAATCCAGACATTCTCTGATCAACCTCTGTCTTAATCTGGATGTCCATGCCAGGCCACCAATAAGTCTATCTTACTTTCACTTTCGTTTTGTTCATACCCTGATGACTTTCATGCCCAAGCCTCATAATTCTTTCCCTAAGCACCACATGCACCACCAATTTCCTCCAATGCAAAATAATTCCACTCTCACAAAAAATGTGTGTCTTACCTTCCAGTACCCATCTAATTTATCATTCTTGTGTAACTCTACTCTGAACTCCATCCTACACATACAGCCATACTCACTTTTGGTAACAGCAAATTATTCTCAACAGCATCTAACCATTCAACTTGTGAAATGGATCCTTCAGTGGCACTACAAACCTTTACACATTCTTCTTCCTCACCTTCTTCCTACTCCACAACCAAACTAAGTCTAGAGAAACAGTCTGCCACCTAGTTGCGGTCACCAGAAACATAACAAATATCAAAACAATATTCCTGTAACCCAACACTCTATCTGCTCAGGGTTTACTAGGCACATCCCTGCATGCCAGTGGATGACTCCTTACCTTGTATACCTTATCACTCCTCATACAATCCAGACATTCTCTGATCAACCTCTGTCTTAATCTGGATGTCCATGCCAGGCCACCAATAAGTCTATCTTACTTTCACTTTCGTTTTGTTCATACCCTGATGACTTTCATGCCCAAGCCTCATAATTCTTTCCCTAAGCACCACATGCACCACCAATTTCCTCCAATGCAAAATAATTCCACTCTCACAAAAAATGTGTGTCTTACCTTCCAGTACCCATCTAATTTATCATTCTTGTGTAACTCTACTCTGAACTCCATCCTACACATACAGCCATACTCACTTTTGGTAACAGCAAATTATTCTCAACAGCATCTAACCATTCAACTTGTGAAATGGATCCTTCAGTGGCACTACAAACCTTTACACATTCTTCTTCCTCACCTTCTTCCTACTCCACAACCAAACTAAGTCTAGAGAAACAGTCTGCCACCTAGTTGCGGTCACCAGAAACATAACAAATATCAAAACAATATTCCTGTAACCCAACACTCTATCTGCTTACTTGCATTGAAATGACATCAAGATCTTTCTTGCACAGTACTTCCACTAAATGTGTGTGATCAATCATTACAGTAAAAGCCTTCCCCCACCAAAAAATGATCAATTTTTTAATGACCCAGAATGCACTCAAGGCATCTTTTTCAATGGTGGAGCAATTATCTTCTGTTCCACGCAAGGACCTTGATATATGATCTATAACTTTGACATCACTACCCTCTCCCCCTTTTGTAGTAAAACACCAACCCAAACTTACTGTGGTGGCATCAGTCATAACAAAACAACACCTAGAGGGATCAAAACACTGCAAATTATCTGCACTTGCAAGACTTAACTTGATGATAAAAATCTTCCCTCACACTCCAGTCAGATTTCTTCACTTAACTGTCTCACATTACTCGTCTTTGAGGCTAAATTGGGGACAAACTTGTCATGAAACTCTACCATCCCTAGAAAGGACTGCATAGACCGAAAACATTGGAACTAGTTCTCTTTTTGGAGCAATACATTCATGGTTAATACTGTGCCCCAAATACTCGACCTATTCTTTACCAAACTTGCTCTTACAAAGTTTGAGAGCTAACACACTCCTCTTAAGTACATCTAACACTGTTCTCCCTCTTGAGTCATGCACCTGTATAGTCTCTCCAAATATCAAAATATCATCTTGAAAGCTCTTCACTAGGGGTGGGGGGAATTTGCAAAGTTGCCTTTCGCAAAATCCACGAAACGGCAAAAAATCTCCGCTAATACGAGGAATTACGAGGAATTTCGCGTGCTCGCGGAGATTTCGGGGGCGGGGCTTCTTTGCTTTATTTATATCTGTAAGTGCTTCCTGCTGAGGTTTTATTATTGTGACAAGAGCATCATGCCAGAATGAATCCTGCCCTGCATATTTATTCAAGCAGATGCCACCGTTTTGTGCAATACCTCTACTCAACTGGAGTACTTTCTACTGGCTAATCAGTAACTGCTACCTCGTTGGGTAAATGTATAGTGCCTTTCCTACACTACAGCTGCGTAAAGGGCCAGAAGAATTGTCTCCATTGACCTTCTGTGTTTGTAACTTTGCCACGGCGCCGGGTCCCTTGAGTGAGCTGTCCAACATATTGGGGAAAGGGCGGGAAGCCGTTGCATACTGCTAGTGTATGTGTGGTGGGGCCAAACGGGTGGGGCTTCTGGTCCAGTTCACATGCCTCTTGTTTATAAAGGGTCAGAGCATGATCTCAGCGGCAGACGAGGAGAAGGAACCTCCTGGTCACAGTTACTACACAAGGATTGCGCTTGAGAAAATCAAAGATGCAAAGACCTCTATCAAGGATTAAAGCTAACTTTTCAGTATGGAATGGAGAGAAGGCACATCTGCTTAGCCACGCTCACGAATTCTACACGAGGATTGCGCTCGAGAAACTCAAGGATGCGAAGACCTCCAGCAAGGATTACAGCTATCTTTTCAGGGTGGAAATGGAGAGAAGGCACATCTGCTTAGCCACGCTCACAAATTCTACACGAGGATTGCGCTCGAGAAACTCAAGGATGCGAAGACCTCCAGCAAGGATTACAGCTATCTTTTCAGGGTGGAAATGGAGAGAAGGCACATCTGCTTAGCCAAAACCTGGCTCATAAATTTTTGGGCTGATTAATGCGTTACAGAATTTGAGCTTCAACTCGGGCGCCTGCTTTATTTATATCGGTAAGGGCTTCCTGTTGAGGTTTAATTTTTGTGACAGGAGCATCATGTCAGAATGAATCCTGCCCTCCATATTTATCTAGGAAGATGCCACCGTTTTGTGCAATACCTCTAACCTCATGCCCCCGAATTCCATTCCGCCGCTGATCGCAGAAGTTTCGACATTTTCGCGTTCCGCGCGGAACGTGAAAATGCCGAAATTTCACAAGTTCAGCGAGCAGAACGGAATTTTCCGCCTACCCTTACTAGGGGTGGGCAGAATTTGTGTAGTCGCACTATGCAAAGCTCTGCAAAACGGTAAAAAATCTCTGCGAACACGCAGAAATTCCGCGAACATGCGGAATTGCTTGTCCGCGATGCTTTGTCCCTGTTCGTGAACGCTGTTTGCGTGCTCGGGGGGAAATATCTTGTGAACACGCATTTTGAGAACGCGAACACGCAAAAATTTCCGCGAAGCAGCGGAACGCAGAATTTTAGGCAATTACGCGTTCTCCGCGGAATGCAAAATTACCCAAATTACCCAAATTCTGCGAGCGGAACGGAATTTACCACCCAGGCATACTTTTTACACCACTCTGCAAATATGCTGCCTGGCGCACTGCTGCTCAGATGTCATTGTCATTTGAGATGTCATCAGTGATGTCATCAGTGATGTCACTGACCATGTCATGAATGATGTAACATGTGACGTCATCAGCAGTGCATTGCGGGGGCACGGGTTATAGTTAGCTCAACTAACTATAACAGGGGAATTTCTATGGGTTTCGATGAGTGAAATGTCCAACTAACTATAACATCCCTGAAACCTATGGTTTTTTCAGTGAATTTCAAAGGTTTTTTAAATGCTAATTTCTAACTATAACATGCCTGAAACCTATGTTTTTTTCAGTGAATTTGTAAGGTTTTTTAAATGCTAATTTCTAACTATAATGTGCCTGAAACCTATGGTTTTTCCTGTGAATTTCTAAGGCTTTTTAAATGCTAATTTCTGACTATAACGTGCTTAAAACCTGTGTTTTTTTCTGTGAATTTCAAAGGTTTTTTAAATGCTAATTTCTAATTATAATGTTCGTTAAAACTTTCTTTTTTTCTGTGTTTTTTAATTATCAACCCGTTCTCAACTTGGTGAAAACTGCAAATCTATTCCATCGATACCTTACGCCAACAAAATTGCCACAAACGATAGCCACAACTAACGCTAATGAAATGAAAGTGCAAAAAAACCACAAAAACACCACATCCCCATATTTTCAACGACCAGCCAAATCTGCAATGCGATCCAAAAAGCAGCAGATAAGCCGAGTTAGCAGTAACAAATTAACATCAACCTTTAACTGGTGTAAAGAGGTCGACTATCTACTCTGTGAATTGGACCCAACTCACAGCCACATCTAAAAACCAACACGTGATAGAGCTACTGATCATGCAGGTCCGACACGCAACAAGACCACAACACCCAGCGCCACCACCACCAGAACCTCCCCCCCCGCACCCCCGCCCACCACCACCAAGGAAGCGCAAAACAGGACAATGGACCTTCCCAAAACACCATGCCCCTCAGCCACACAATAGCTGAATGTTGGGAGATGTGGCAACCAACTATATATAAAGGAGGCAAGTCACACTTCAACAATAAAGCACACAATGCCAAGTGTAACGCTGATGTACTGCACAGACCTCACCATGCAAAGCACACACCTCTCCATGTCGAGATATACTGTTAATACTTGTAGTGTAGTGCACAGTGGACACAATCATGTTACCTCAGGCAGTGGGGAAGATCTCGGTCATGTAGCTGTGTTGTCCCCCCCTGGAAGCGGAAGCGGAGTGGGCTGCTCCAACGTACACCACTCCAGCATAGCAGTATGAATAAATAGGCCAGGCCCTAGGCGTGGTTCACTTGAGGGAAGACCAACGAGTCTGTCACAGCAACAGCCCTCACCCTGGCACGTGGCTGCCGCCATAGCCACGGGCCTCCTCGACACAGGCCCCCTGTGAACCCAGCGTCACAGCACCGCAGACTTATGTCTGTACCGACTACTGCCTTCGATCTACACCGCGGACAGCAGCGCTCACAATTCAGATGCAGTGGCGATTGCAGATGTCGCAGTCCAGTTCGCAAGACACTTTGCTTCCAGTGCGGCCCGCCCAGTCCACGCATTATCATATGGTGTGCACACGCTATGTACTTCAGGTGCTACTAACTCACTGTACCATAAATCATCGCCACGTAACTGTGCGCCCATCCTGACCGCTGCCTCCGCCCTACACTGGTGTTACACGGTTCACAATTTAAGATTAGTAGAGACGCAAATTGTGTAAGACACTATACTGGGTTAAGAAGGCCACATGCTCCTAATCTGTGCAGCTCAAGTCAACGTCACCTGCCTGTGGGCCTTTGCTGACCACTGCCTCCAGCCTACACTGTGGAAGACCGACGACATGTGGTGCCAACTAACCCTGTTCAACACAAGCCGATCCCACATGTGTAAGTGTGTCCTGAGTCCTGAATTGTAGTGGCCACAGCACCAGACTCCCTTCGATCAGTGAGGGGTATTTCCATATAGAAGGCCGGCGACACGTGGTGCCACTGAACCTCCACTACGCAGGCCGGTGGGCCCACCAACATATGCACATGGCTGTGGGCCCTTGCTCACAGCTACCTCTGGCCTACACTGTGGAAGACCGGCAACAAATTGTGCCACTAACCGTCTTCAACACAAGCCGATCCCACATGTGGAACTGTGTCCTAAGTCCTGAATGGCAGTGACCCTAACTCAGTGAGACAACCAAAGCACCAGACTCCCTTCGACCACTGAAGTAAGCCTGGGCAAAGCACAACGCTACGCTCGTGTATTTTACCGAAGTTCGCGCTACTTCGCACTACGCGAACTGCACGTAGCATAGTGCGTACACGCGTAGCGTAGTGTTGCGTAGTGCTGCGGTCATTTTTTGCTTGCTCGCGGTCCTCAACGTCAAGTTGGCGACCGCGAGCAAGCAAAATGACATCCCGGCGAGACTTTTTCCTTGTTCGCGATCAGCAACTTCAAGTTGGCGATCGCGAGCATGGAAAATAAACCTCCCGGCGAGATTCCCAACGCGAGGAGGTCAGGTTTCTCATTGCGAGTGGTCGCGTATGCTTGCGACCGCTCGCGATGAGAAACTACCAGTTCGCGTTGAGAAAGATGAAGCTCGAGTAAAAATCTACTCGAGCAGCCGAAAACTACAGCTCGCACTGTGCAAGATGCCATTTTCAATGATTGCACAGTGCCGGTTGCTTGTCCGCACTGTGCAATCATTGAAAACAACATCTGGCACAGTGCGAACAAGGTACTACGCAGTTCGCGAAGTGCTACGCGTAGCTCGCGTAGTGCGAACTTCACTTGGCGTAGCTTTGCGAAGTGCTACTTCGCGAACTACGCCCAGGCCTACACTGAAGCATATTTCCATATGCAATGGCGGCGACACGTGGTGCCAATAACTCTTTTCAACACAAGCCGAACAATCCCACATGTGGAACTGTGTCCTGAGTCCAGAATGGCAGTGACCCCAAGTCCATGGCAGAGACCACAACAGCATACTCCCTCTGATTAGTTAGGCATATTTCCATATGCAACGGCGGCGACACGTGGTGCCAATAACTCTGTTCAACACAAGCCGATCCCACATATGTAACTGTGTCCTGAATGGCAGTCACCCCAAGTCCGTGGCAGCGACCACAGCACCACACTCCCTTCGATCAGTGAGGCATATTTCCATATGCAAGGCTGGCAACACGTAGTCCCACTAACCCTGTTTAACACAAGTCGATCCCACATGTGTAACTGTGTCCTGAGTCCTGAATAGCAGTCACCCCAAGTCTGTGGCAGCGACCAAAGCACCACACTCCCTTTGATCAGTGAGGGGTATTTCCATATGCAACTACAGACTCCAGTAGGCTACTAACTATCACAGTCCTACACCCTACATATAATCATTTTAGTATCCTCGCTTCAAGAATTTTATTTTTATACCATTTATAGCTTTACTACAATGACCAAATTAATCTTCAAATGCAACCTAACATGGAATAGCAGTCTACACTACAGGCAGTACAGCTCGCAATTCCAATTTTAAATGCTAAATTCTAACAAGATTGTACTCAGAAAATAAAACACTTCGTCAATGTATTCTATACTTATTTCATTTTTTCATCATACGCCTACACTACACTCAGTAGGGTTCACAATGAAAATTATTTCTTCATTCATTAACTACAGAGTCCACTAGGCAAGTAACTATTACAGGCCTCAAATCTACATAATATCCTATTAGTATCTTTCTTCTTGAACATTTTTTAATATCAGTTGTAGCTTTAGTACAATGACCAAATTCATTTTCAAGTACAAATGACACAGCAGTCTACACTGCGGGCAGCAGACCTCACAATTTGAATTTTGGACATGTGGTGCCAACTAACACTGTCCAACACAAGCCGATCCCACATGAGTAACTGTGTCCTGAGTTCTGAATGGCAGTGACCCTAAGTCCATGGCAGCGACCACAGCACCAGACTCCCTTCGGACAGTGAGGCATATTTCGATATGCAAGGCCGGCAATACGTAGTCCCACTAACCCTTTTTAACACAAGCTGATCCCACATGTGTAACTGTGTCCTGAGTCGTGAATGGCAGTGACCCCAAATCCATGGCAGCAACCACAGCCCCAGACTCCCTTTGATCAGTGAGGCATATTTCGATATGCAAGGCCGGCGACACGTAGTCCCACTAACCCTCTTTAACACAAGCCAATCCCACATGTGTAACTGTGTCCTGAGTCCTGAATGGCAGTCACCCAAAGTCCGTGGCAGTGACCAAATCACCAGACTCCCTCTCATCAGTGAGGCATACTTCCATATGCAAGGACAACAGCACGTGGTGCCAATAACCCTGTTCAACACAAACCGATCCCACATGTGTAACTGTGTCCTGAGTCCTGAACGTCAGTGACCCGAACTTCGTAACAGTGACCACAGCACCACACTCCCTTTGATTAGTGAGGGGTATTTGCATATGGAAAAACGGCGACACGTGGTGCCACTGAACCTCCACTACACAGGCCGGTGGGGCCACCAACGTATGCAAGTGGCTGTGGGCCCTTGCTCACCGCTACCTCTGGCCTACACTATGGTCAGCAAGCCTCACAATTCAGATAGAGTCCTGATTCCACATGACGCAGTCCAGTAGCCACAACACATTGGGCCCGATTCACAGAACTAACTTAAGACAAAATCCTAAACTTACTACCATTTTGGTATTCACAGAATGCACTTACTGCTTTTGGTATTCACAGAATGCACTTACTACTTTTGGTATTCACAGATTGGATTTACGACTACTAACTTTACGTCTGCACTCGGGCCGGAAATTCCGGGCCAGAGGCGGAGCTTCCGGCCCAGAGGTGGAGATTTTGGCCATGGGTAAATCTCCGCCACTGGCCGGAATCCCCACCTCTGGGCCGGAAGCTCCGCCTCCGGCCTGGAAGCCCGGCCCGAGTGCGGACGTAAAGTTAGTAGTCGTAAATCCATTCTGTGAATACCAAAAGTACTAAGTGCATTCTGTGAATACCAAAAGTAGTAAGTTAAGGATTTTGTCTTAAGTTAATTCTGTGAATCGGGCCATTGCTCCCAGTGCGACCCATCTACACCAAGCATCATCACAGGCTCATACAGTCTCAATACTTCTGGTGCCACTAACCCTCTTTAACACAAGCCGATCTCACATGTGTATCTGTGTCCTGAGTCCTGAATGGCAGTGACCCCAAGTCCGTGGCACCAACCACAGCACCACACTCCCTTTGATCAGTGACGCATTTTTCGATAAGCAAGGCCGGCGACACGTAGTCCCACTAACCCTCTTTAACACCGATCCCACAAGTGTAACTGTGTCCTGAGTCCTGACTGGCAGTGACCCCAACTTTGTGGCAGCGACCACAGCACCAGACTTCCTTCAGTCTTATTTGTTGTTCTTTTCTTTAAATCATTGTTTTATATGTAAATCTATACATGACTAAGATTCTTCTTTGTCCAACCGCACAGCGACACTTCCAGGTCCAAGAAGGTTGTTGGGGGTATGATGGTAATGTGGAAGGGGGTGCGTTACCTGCTGATGTGGGGAGAGGCAGCGTCAAAGGGGTATCTATCACAGAAACTCAGATATGTTTTCTCGGACAAATGCCAGTTGACGGACTGCATCACAAAATGGTTTTTCAATGCTTATGTAGTGTGAGTTATAAACAGTTCGCACCCAGCCTTGCAGAGGGACAGCTGCGGCCCGTCCGCTTGACTCACAGATGCAGTACTACGAGCCATCCACATTATTGTAGCTATCCCTGCTCTGTTCCGTCGTACGCCACGCCTCGCCACGCCATTGTGATTACGTTCCGAAGTTGACCCCACATTGCTACCTGTCTCAGGCATACTCGCTGTTGGTGTGCAGGTCAGTGGTCTAGTTCTCAACATCTTATGGCCACTCCCTCAGGGCAGGTTTGCACACACACCACACCCATCCGGCACATGAGTCACAGGCCATGTGACCACGCAAATATATTAGATCGACAACGTCCCATTCTTTATTGCCGGTGCTGACTAGATGGCGGATGCTCCACATGTCTCAACCATAAAGAGTCTTTGAAAAGAAAGTTGCACAGAAGGTTTTTCGCACCATGATCTGTATAGCCATCAGGGGCCTACCACCCCCTTGGCGCGGACTTCAGATGCACAGGGTTAGTACCACCCAAACCTCATATGGCCATCAGGGGCCTACCACCACGTGCACACAATTGAGTTCCACAGGCTTAGCGGCCCCAAAAGCTGTTGTCGAAAGTCGATGACTCAGGACTCAGCGACATGTGTGAGATCTGTTGGGCCGCGGAGAAGCTGATGAGGTCTCCGCTATTGATGACTCAGGACTCAGCAACATCTGTGAGATCCGCAGAGAAGCTGATGTTGTCTCCGTCATTCATGACTCAGGACTCAGCGAAATATCCGGGATGCACGGAATTTTGACGGGCACATGGAGTGCCCACTGCTGCACACTCCGGTGGCACCAGGTAATTGTTTGCTCATTGATGCGCAGAGGCGGCAGTGTCTATCTCTCTCTCTCTCTCTCTCTCTCTCTCTCTCTCACACTCTCTCTCTCTCTCTCACTCTCTCTTTCTTCCTTCTTTTCCTTCCATCTCTCTAACTCTCTCTCTTCCTTCTCCCTTTCTCACTCCTTTCTTTCTTTCCCTCTCTTTTTCCTTTTGGCTTTTTTTTCCTTCTCTGTTTCTCTGTGCCTCTCTCCTTTGATATGCCAATTACACACGTCCTCATTTTGTGCTTTATTTTCCAGGCTCTGTCATCGACATCCATGGTCCCCACAGGAGTGTTCCGCCTTCTTGTTTTCTATTATTTTTATTACATTTTGTTTATTAGTTTATCATTTATATATGTTAATAAAAAAAGGAAATTTTGCAAATAGTTTTTCGTTTATCGTTTACATATATATTTATAAAAAAATAAAGTGTAAAAAAATAATAATAATAACGTTTTTGGTTGTTCTCTTCACTGCTCTGTGACTCTTTATTGTTCTTTTTACTGTTATTTGATGGAGTCCACCATGGTGTTAAATTTTGGGGGACTTATCATGGGAATACTGGTGATGTCTGCAGTTTACACCAACTTCTGAATAGTGCGTTAGATTTATCTCAACTTTACTTCCATTAAAGTGCTGATAATGAAATGCAGACTAGACGCTCCTGTACAAAAAGACACGAGGTGCACCTTTGCGATTTATTCTAAATACTAAAATCCTGTATTTAATTGTACTGAGGTAGTGGCTGCACTTACAGTGTACACACAAAATCAATTAAGAACTCTCATTGTATTTATATTGATTGAGAATAGTGCGTCAAGTGCTGGATCTTGATGAGAAACACTGCTAAGTTCGTATATTGTTCTGCACACAAAAAAAATCACATCACAACTTTCACACCAACTGCAATGCGAAACAAATTCCGACGATAAGCCACGTTATCACCTGGTATTTTACACCTGCTTTCTGCTGGTGTTAAGGAGGACGACTACCTGCACCATGAAACGGAACACAGCCAAGAGCCACACCAGAACACCCACAGGTGCCATAGAATCAATGAGCATGATGCAGGGATACCCATGAGGGCCGCAAGACTCATTGCAACAACTCCAGGACCGCCAATGCCCCCCAAACCCACATCTGAGCAAGTGTGTCCCTTTGGTCATTGTCTTAGCATGATAGGCACGAGCCCTGCAACATCACAGTGTGTTGTCACCTCAGCGTTGGCAGTGAGCCTGGACATGTAGCTACGCACGCATCCTCCTGCATGCACAACCAGCATGTGCTGGTCTGGAGCACACAGGTCAGCGCAGGGGTGTGCCTATCCGGCAAGGGGAACAGGGTGTCTCGGACATGTCCATGTATAGGAAGTGCGGTAAGTGTGTCTCTGTGTTCTGGTGTGGCCTGCCACAAAGGACGCAGCACTCGATGTTTTGAAGTGCCATGCCCCACCTCCAAACGGCACTGGGATGGCGTAGTTTGAATGTAGCAGGACATGCGCGAATAGGCATTACAATGGTGTGCCGTACGAGTGCACAAGATACAACAGCACACCGTAAAAAAGTGTGGGGGCTCGTGGGAGGGAGAATCAGCGGTTTGGCAATGTAAAACTCAGTGAACTCGCCCATGTGCCACGTGCTGGGCATCTAATCCATGATAACCTCGGTCGCAGACACCCCACAACACCAACGACCAGCCTTTGTACACATCCTGTATGAATGCAGCGTGGTTTTCACTTCTATGCTCGTTCAGTGGTGTGATGTTGGCGGGTTGTGTGACTTGTGCTCCTTGTTGGTGTGTTTCCTGTTGGCCATTGTTAGTCTATATGTGTGTTGTACTTAATTGTGCATGTGTGCCATTCTGGATGGCACACATGGATGAGCTGTCCAGCATGTGGCACATGGTCGAGTTCACTGTGTGTTATGTTGCCAAACGGCTGCTCCTCCCTCCCACGAGCCCCCACACTTTTGTACGGTGCGCTGTTGTATCTCGTGCACTCGTATGGCACACCATTGTAATGCCTATTTGCGCATGTCCTGCTACATTCCAACTACACCATCACAGTGCCGTTTGGAGGTGGTCCATGCCACTTTACAACATCGACTGCCGCGGCTCTTGTAGCAGGCCACAACAGAACATAGAGACACACTTACCGCACTTCCTGTACACAGACATGTCCGAGCCGGATAGGCACACCCCTGCACTGACCTGTGAACCCCAGACCAGCACACGTCAGTTGTGCATGCAGGAGGATGCGTGCATAGCTACACATCCAGGCTCACTGCCAACGCTGAGGTGACAGCACACTGTGATGTTGCAGGGCTCGTGCCAATCATGCTAAGACAATGACCACAGGGACACACTTACTAAGATGTGGGTTTGGGGGGCATTGGCGGTCCTGGAGTTGTTGAGATGAGTCTTCTGGCCCTCATGGGGATCACTGTATCATGCTCATTGACTCTATGGCACCTGTGGGTGTTCTGGTGTGGCTCTTGGCTGTGTTCCCTTTCATGGTGCAGGTAGTTGTCCTGCTTAACAGCAGCAGAAAGCAGGTGTAATATACCTGATGCTAACGTGGCTTATCACCGGAACTTGTTTTGCATTGCAGTTGGTGTGAAAGTTGAGATGTGATTTTTTTCGTGTGCAGAACAATATACGAACTGAGCAGTGTATCTCGTCAAGATCCAGCACCTGACGCACTATTCCCAATCAATATAAATACAATGAGATTTCTTAATAGATTTTGTGTGTACACTGTAAGTGCAGCCAATACCTCAGTGCAATTCAATACATGATTTTAGTATTTAAAATAAATCGGAAAGGTGCACCTCGTGTCTTTTTGCACGGGAACGGCTACTCTCCATTTCATTATCAGCACTTTAACGGAAGTAAAGTTGAGATAAATCTAACACACTATTCAGAAGTTGGTTCAAACTGCAGATATCACCAGTATTCCAGCGATAAGTGCCCCAAAATTTAACACCATGGTGGACTCCATCAAATAACAGTAATAAGAACAAAAAAGAGTCACACAGCAGTTAAGAGAACAACCAAAAACGTTATTAATTTTTTTTTCAAACTTTATTTTTTATAATAATAAATATATAAACGATAAACTATTTTCAAACTTTTTTTTTTAATTAACATGTATATGAACAATAAACTAATAAACAAAATGTAACAACAATAATACAAAACAACAAGGCGGAACACTCCTGTGGGGACCATGGATGTCGACGACAGACCTGGAAAATCAGAAAGATTGTTAAAAAAAAAACAACATGGTATTCTCAACAAAATACTACAAGAAACAAATCACAGATATATAAAATGTATACAGCTAACAAAATTTTATAAGTTTAACTTACAAAAACTGTAAATGTTGCCGCTTTAAAATATTTACCGAATCTGAGGAATTTTTTTGCAGAAGGCACCACGCCCACAACGTTTTTCTTCAGTGGTGAGGACATTTTTTACTTTTCCCAAGGGGCAAACAAAGACCAATGCCACCTTCGTCACTCGCAAGATTTGCCAAAGAGTTCTGTTACGAGGGGATCCTAACAAAAAATACTCGTGTGGCACAGCAAGTATGATGAAACACCTAACGACCCTTCATCCAAACAATCTTGCACGAGAAGAGTGCAAACAGATGAGAAACCTCCTGTTTTGTATCTGTGAAAAAGAATCACAAATAAATGTATATTAATAACTTTCAAATTTATACTATTCCATTACTGTACAAACACATTTTATATAAAAACTGACTAAGAAACTATAGCCTTGAACCACAAGTGTGACGATCGTTAAAACACTAAATGCATAGTGCATACTACTTTGAAGCAGTTCATGCCCTAAAGCCTACCTCAATAAAAGACTACATGCTAACTGACTAAATGATTACAGTACTATAAGGAGACACACTGGGTGAGTGACAGGGTGTTTGCTAGAAGAGAATGAATACTAACTAGGGAATAGAAGGTGTGAAACACAACTGTGTAGGTGATTAGAGGACTGCATCCATACTGCATAGGCATTTAAAGAAGTCCATGTGCTAAGGCCTGGCTCACTGCTTGACTACTTGGGTACTGACTGAATGATTAGAGTACAGCAAGGAGAGTGCCTAGGTGAATTTATAAGTGCTAGGCTTTTCGCACATGGAATGGATTAGTACTTGGTACTGAATGGGTCACTAGAGGAGTGCAAAGGCAGTGACATGTGCTGGACTGTATGGATACTGACTAGGAAATTGAAAGTGTGAAAGACAAGTGTCTAGGTGGTTAGAAGACTGCATGCATAGTGCATAGGGGTTTGAAGCAGTCCATGTGCTAAGGCCTGGCTCCGTGTATGAATAGTTAGGCACTGACTGAATGATTAGAGTACTGCAAAGATAGTATCTTGGTGAATTTATAAGTGTTTGGGTTTTAGCACAGTGAATGGATTAGTACATGGTGCTGAATGGGTCACTAGAGGACTGCAAAGGGAGTGACAGGGTATTTTCTGGAAGTGTATGGATATTGACTAGGGAATTGAAGGTGTGAAAGACAATTGTGTAGGTGGTTAGAGGACTGCATGCATAGTGGATAAGGGTTTGAAGCAGTCCATATACTAAGGCCTGGGTCACTGGATGAGTACTTGGGTACTGACTGAATGATTAGAATACTGCAAGGAGAGTGCCTGGGTGAATTTATTAGGGTTTGGCGCAGTGAATGGATTAGTACATGATGCTGAAAGGGTCACTAGAGGAGTGCAACGGCAGTGACAGGGTGTTTGCTGGAAGTGAACAGATACTGACTGGGGAATTGAAGGTGTGAAAGACAAGTGTGTAGGTAGTTAGAGGACTGCATGCATAGTGGATAGGGGTTTGAAGAAGTCCATGTGCTAAGACCTGGCTCAGTGCATGAATACTTAGGCAGTGACTGAATCATTAGAGTACTGGAAAGAGAGTGTCTTGGTGAATGTATAAGTGTTTGGGTTTTGGCACAGTGAATGGATTAGTACATGCTGTTGAATGGGTCTCTAGAGGACTGCAAAGGAAGTGACAGGATGTTTCCTGGAAGTGTATGGATACTAACAAGGGAATTGAAGGTGTAAAAGACAAGTGTATAGTATGTTAGAACACTACATGCATACTGCATAGACATTTGAAGCAATCTATTTGGTACTTAGAAACTGACTAAATAATCAGACTACTTCTAGGACAGTGCTTAGGTAAAACTTTTAATTTTTCAGTTCTGCCACAGTGAACAGAATAGTACATGGTACTGCACCTTAGTGTCAAACCCTGACTCATTTTATCAACGCATAAGCGAAGACTAGCTTCTAATGCTACTAAAACTTGACAACATGAGAGGTTTTAAATTAGTTATCTGTCAGCAAATACACGATGTTACCAAATGCTTTTCTCACAGTGGTTCCCAAATGCACACAGACTCACTGTGTGATTCTAGACAACAACCACTATACCTAGGAGTTTACCAAAAATCATTCACTACTGTGGAAGTGGTAAGGGAACTGCACAGAATCTTCATATTTCAGGACTGCACTTTTATGTCAAAGCCTGACTCATATAATCAAAGCATAAGCAAAGACTTGCTTCTAATGCTACTAAAACTTGACAACATGACCGGTTTTAAAACAGTTATCTGTCAGCAAATACACAATGTTACCAAATGCTTCTCTCACAATCCTTACCCAAATGCACACAGACTCACAGTGTGATTTTAGACAAGCAACACTATCCTAGGAGTTTCCCAAAACTCATTCACTAATCTGCAAGAGTTAATGGTACTGCACACAATCTACATATTTAACCTCTTCTGTGCCCATGATGAGATAGTCTCGTCATGGAGCACGGTCGAGCTGTGCCCATGACGAGACTATCTCGTCATGAAACCCACCCGCGTGGGAAACGCCCGGCACAGGAGGGGGAAAGGGCGTGGCACCAAAGGGGTTAAGTACACCACATCAGTGTCAAAGCATGTCTCATTTAATCAACGCATAAGCACAGACTGGATTCTAATGCTACTAAAACTTCACAACATGACAGGTTTTAAAACAGTTATCTGTCAGCAAATACATGATGTTACCAAATGCTTCTCTCATAGTGATCCCAAATACACTCTAACTCACAGTGTGATTCTAGACAAGCACCACTATCCCTATGAGTTTACCAAAACTCATTCACTACAGTGCAAGTGGTAAGGGAACTGCACACAATCTACATATTTCACGACTGCAATTTACTGTCAAGGTCTGACTCATTTAATGAAAGCATAAGCCATAACTGTCTTTGAATTTTTCAGTTCTGCCACAGTGAACAGAATAGTACATGGTACTGCACCTTAGTGTCAAACCCTGACTCATTTTATCAACGCATAAGCGAAGACTAGCTTCTAATGCTACTAAAACGTGACAACATGACATGTTTTTAAACAGTTATCTGTCAGCAAATACATGATGTTACCAAATGCTTCTCTCACACTGATCCCAAATACACACTAACTCACAGTGTGATTCTAGACATGCACCACTATCCATAGGAGTTTTCCAAAACTCATTCACTACAGTGCAAGTGGTAAGGGAACTGCACACAATCTACATATTTCACGACTGCAATTTACTATCAATGCCTGACTCATTTAATGAAAGCATAAGCCATAACTGTCTTCAAATGCTACTAAAACTTGACAACATGACAAGTTAAAACAGTTATCTGTCAGCAAATACACGATGTTACCAAATGCTTCTCTCACAGTGGTTCCCAAATGCACACAGACTCGCTGTGTCATTCTAGACAAACAACACTATCCCTTGCACTATACCAAAACACATTTCTTCATCTAGAAGTAGTACTACAATTTAGTATAGAAACATAACATAACTCATTTCACAAATTCATAAACAATGACTGGTTTCAAATTCTACCAAAATATAAAAACAGCACAATTATCTGTCTACAAACACATGAAAAACACAAATGCATGTCACTGAATAGTTTCTACATGCACACACATTGTAGAGAAAAAAAGTACTCCCTACACTTTAGCAGGAGAAAAACATTAGTCTGATTAAATTCAAAACAGTCTACATACATCCCCTTACAATTAAATAACTCATCTTTCAAGTTCTTTTGTAGATTAAGAAGTATATCAATCACTCACCATATTTTCTTTTACAGAATCTCTGCACTGTGCACCTCTCAGCAAAAACAAAGAATGGAAAAGTTTCCCTTTCATTTTCCACACATATACATGTAAACATCAAATCACAATCCTTCACACATAAACTCAAAAGCAAACACACATTTCTATTGGTTAAACATTTCAACCCTTTCCATCTGAAATACATTTCAACCCTTCCCCCAATCTGCCTTCTGCCTTATACCATAGAAACAGGTCATGGAACACTGCACTGAGCTCACTGGTCACAAGTTCAGCACACAATGTTACTAAACAAGACTGGAAGTGTGCTTGACGTTTCAACATATCAGCTTATCATATATAATGTTCCTTACAATCTGTTTTTGTTAACCAATAAGAATCATATCTTTAAAAAACAGACATATACACCCTACCTTTCAGTGTAGAAAGTAGTCATACAACCAATGATTTCTTGTCTTTTTTCAAAAAACATTGCTGTGTGTCCGCGCACCCAACAAGTGAGAATCCGTGCACCCAACGCATTAGGATGCGCGCACCGTGCGCGTATTTAGCCGTTTTTTTTTTTTAAAAAGGGGCCTCAGGGGGTCCTTCTGGGACCCCCTAAGCACCTCTAGAGGGTCAGAGTATTTCCACTCTGCCCCCTTTATATGTTTTACACACTTATTCCCCTTGCTTCTTCAGCCTCGCTTCTACCGAGGCAGAAAATGGCTGCCAACAGTTCCTGGTTTTGAATGTAGAGAGACACTCGACAGCCAATTAGCATGCAGCGTGTGATTGGGAGGGTGCGCGCTCGGTTCGGGGAGGGTGCGCTTACGGTGCGGGTAGGGTTCGCGGATCCTCCCCGGCCATAGATATCACTAAAATTTTTACCCTAATTTTCTCAGGAACTACTGAACAGATTCACACCATTTATGCAAAAGGCACGAGTCTGAACTGAGGACTACCTCTTTGCCAAATTTGGTGTCATTCCGTTCAGCGGTTCGGGCTGTAGCTGCGACAACAGATCCTATGGGAAATTGCAGGGGGAAAACGTGTTTTGGGACCCCCCTTTTATCTCGGCCCCGCTTGACGAATCACCACAAAACTTTCATTGTAGGAGCGGAGCGGAGCTGGCCAAAAGTTTGGAAAATTTCACGAAGATTCGTCAATCGGCGCCAGACTTATTGGGAATAGAATGTTGCGGATTTCCTATGGAAAATAGGTCCTAACTATAACTATCTAGATATATATATATATATATATATATATATATATTCACTGAAAAAACCATAGGTTTCACACATGTTATAGTTAGCGGAAATTTTACTGATAAAAAACCAATGAAATTCCCCCGTTATAGTTAGTGCAGGCAACTATAACTCACGCGACCGCAATCCTCTGCTGATGCTAATACTGTATTTAGACACTTATTTGCCCATGTCTTCTTCCATACATTTTTAGCTATACATATATTACAAATATTTTTTTTTCATAAAGACACATATGTCATCAGCAGAAGATTGCGGTCGCGTGAGTTATAGTTGCCTGCACTAACTATAACGGGGGAATTTCATTGGTTTTTTATCAGTAAAATTTCCGCTAACTATAACATGTGTGAAACCTATGGTTTTTTCAGTGAATTTGCAAGGTTTTTTAAATGCTAATTCCTAACTATAACGTGTGTGAAACCTATGGTTTTTTCAGTGAATTTGTACGTTTTTTTAAATGCTAAGTTACTTTACGCCATTCGTGGCGTGCGCGCCCACTTAACGCAGTTCGTTCCGTGCGCGCACGGTGCGCTTCGCGCACCGTGCGCGCACAGTGAGCACGCGGTGCGCTTCGCGCACCGCGCGCCCACTTTACGCAGTTAGTGCCGTGCACGCACGGTGGGCACGCGGTGCGATGACAAAGCAAGAAAGCACGTCAACAAATCTGTTTCTGCTTTCCTCCGTGACTATGGTATGGGTGCCATTTACCACAACAACTTGCGTTATGACATGCAAGACATTTATAGAGGAGATGGTGTGCACTTCAATGATGAAGGGAACAGAGTCTTCCTCTTGAACCTTAGACTCTGCATCGGTACTTACTTGTAGGTACCACTAAAAAATCATTTCATAAACACAACGGCTTTTAGAGCCCCCTAATATCTAAACACTTAAATCTGATTTTCATTTTTTTTTTTTTTTTCCTACCGTACGCTTACCGTAAGCTTACCGTACGCGTACCCCGTGATTTTTTTTTAAATCAATAAATGTTTTCTTTGTACTTTTCTGTCCTTCTTTGACCCCCTTACAAATGTTAGGGGGTCTGTAACTCTCCTCATTGCCCCCTTTCCTTGTTTTCACTCTTTTTTTTCAGAGTGAAATACACAAAATGGCGGCCGCCGCTTCCTGGTTTCGGCCGATTCGAATGTTTACTAAGATCTAAGAGCCAATCAGAATCGCGCTCGCGCACGCCACCGTACGCTTACCGTAAGCGTACGGTAAGCGTACCGTAAGCGGGCTCAGATATATATATTGATTTAAAGGCTATTTTCTCAGAATCTACTGAACAGATTTACACCAAACCTACAAAAGGCACTTCCTTGACCTAGGGACTACCTCTCTGCCAAATTTTGAGTAATTCTGTTCAGCCGTTCGGGCTGTAGCTCGTTCTAAAGGTCCTATGGAAAAATGCATGGGAAAAACGCGTTTTGGGACCCCCCTTTTATCTCAGCCCCCGCTTGACGGATCCCCCCGAGACTTTCAGGGTAGGAGCGGAGCGTAGCGCCCCACCTATTTTGAGAAATTCGCGAGGATTCGTCGACCGGCGCCAAAGTTATTCAAAATAGAATGTTGAGGTTTTCCTATGGAAACGTGGTCCTAACTATAACTACCTACTGGCGACCGCCAGTAGGTAATATATATATATATATATATATATATATATATATATATATACATATATATATATATATATATATATATATATATATGTATATCTTTCTCCGAGTTTGTCCTTCCGAAGGTCAAGCCCCCTTGGGAGGGGTGCCGCGGACCGGCGGAGACAACCGGCATTCAATATATCCAAAAAACAGAGTTCTAAACGCGCTTGTGGAGCCCTCGATGGCATTACTTTGTGAATCTGAATAGTATGTATTGTAGCAGAATTGTATGACACGCTGTGTGAACAAGCCTGTTATAAGACCTGGGGTCTCCAGGCTCTAAGGGGGTAACGTGACACGAGTGGCTGGGCACCCAAAGGCTTGTGTGTAAAGCGACCATACAACAACCACATCCCCTGAAGCAAGGAACGCACACAATAAGGGATGCCACACTGTAGTCTGTATGAAAATACTCAAGTTTATCCAAGCATTGAGGCAAATGCAGTTCATGGAATATACATGCCATTCTTGAGGTAACAATGCAGTTCAGGAGGGGTACATGCAGGTCATGAGGTATACATGCAGTTCATGAGATATCATTAGCAGGGCTCCCTTAGATTGGAAATCGATTCACTAGCATTGTATACACCAGCATTATTCTCACCAGCACTTCTTAACCTCTGTGGTAATGATGGTGGGTCGTAGCGCCATACTGGGGGCCAACCGGGACTCAGGGCAGATCTTGCGGCCTTCCCGCCACCCCTAGTACCCTTAGCGCCTCAGCGGGTGAATACCACTAAGCTTTGGACACTTGCACGCTGCTCGTAATTAGAGCGCATAGACTTTTGGCATGAAGCTTCCAACCATAGCGCTACTTGTAACAACGAAGCGCCGACCCTCTCAGGGCGGAGCCTGCAATCTTAGCGCTACTCGTATAACGATAACCTAGAACATCTCAGGGTAGAGCCTGCAATCGTAGCATGAATCGTATCAATGACACTTAGAACATTTCAGCGCAAGCCTGCAATCGTAGCATTACTCGTATCAATGACACTTAGAACAGTTCAGCGCAAGCCTGCAATCGTAGCAGGAATCGTATCAAGGGCACTTAGAATGTTTCAGAGCGGGGCTTGCAATCGGAGCGGTGCTCGTATCCGCAAGCTTCAAGGGTTTCCGTGCAGTTCGTGGGGCACTACTCTCCTTGTCAGTCCGCTCGGACGGGGCCAATCCCTCGGAGGGGTATCGTCGTCGGGGGTGAGCAGGGGGGGGCTCCCACGGAGGGGTACCAGGGACGCAGGGTGCCGTGCAGCTCCCGGACAATAGGGGGCGCACCAGGGACCTTTCCAAGCCTTCCTGGCTTACCTTGATCGCGACGTCGCTCGGCGTCCGCACCAGCTTCGCACTCCTCCTTTGATTTTTCGGCCACCTTCACCCAGCGGCGACGCAGCAACAGGGCCCCGGGCTTCTCCGCGGGCCTCGTCACCACGAGGGGCACACTTCAGCTTCCGGGCCGCGACGGTGAGCGCTCTTTGGATCCCTCACACAGTGGTTCCCAAATGCACACAGACTCACAGTGTGATTCTAGACAAACAACACTATGCCTAGCAGATTACCAAAACTCATTCACTACAGTGGACGTGGTAAGGGAACTGCACACAATCTACATATTTCACGAATGCACTTTAGTGTCAATGCCTGACTCATTTAATCAACGCATAAGCAATGACTAGCTGCTAATGCTACTAAAACTTGACAACATGACATGTTTTAAAATAGTTATCTGTCAGGAAATACACGATGTTACTAAATGCTTCTCTCACAGTGGTTCCCAAATGCACACACACTCACAGTGTGATTCTAGACAACAACCACTATACCCAGGAGTTTACAAAAAATCATTCACTACTGTGGAAGTGGGAAGGGAACTGCACACAATCTTCTTATTTCAGGACTGCACTTTTGTGTCAAGGCCTGACTCATTTAATCAAAGCATAAGCAAAGACTGGCTTCTAATGCTACTAAAACTTGACAACATGACCGGTTTTAAAACAGTTATCTGTCAGCAAATACACTATGTTACCAAATGCTTCTCTCACAATCCTTACCCAAATGCACACAGACTCACAGTGTGATTTTAGACAAGCAACACTATCCTAGGAGTTTAACAAAACTCATTCACTAGCCTGGAAGATTTAATGGTACTGCACACAATCTACATATTTAAGTACAGCACATCAGTGTCAAAGCATGACTCATTTAATCAACGCATAAGCAATGACTGGATTCTAATGCTACTAAAACTTGACAACATGACCGGTTTTAAAACAGTTATCTGTCAGCAAATACATGATGTTACCAAATGCTTCTCTCACACTGATCCCAAATACACACTAACTCACAGTGTGATTCTAGACATGCACCACTATCCATAGGAGTTTTCCAAAACTCATTCACTACAGTGCAAGTGGTAAGGGAACTGCACACAATCTACATATTTCACGACTGCAATTTACTATCAATGCCTGACTCATTTAATGAAAGCATAAGCCATAACTGTCTTCAAATGCTACTAAAACTTGACAACATGACAAGTTAAAACAGTTATCTGTCAGCAAATACACGATGTTACCAAATGCTGACTCATTTAATCAACGCATAAGCAATGACTAGCTGCTAATGCTACTAAAACTTGACAACATGACATGTTTTAAAATAGTTATCTGTCAGGAAATACACGATGTTACCAAATGCTTCTCTCACAGTGGTTCCCAAATGCACACAGACTCGCTGTGTCATTCTAGACAAACAACACTATCCCTTGCACTATACCAAAACACATTTCTTCATCTAGAAGTAGTACTACAATTTAGTATAGAAACATAACATAACTCATTTCACAAATTCATAAACAATGACTGGTTTCAAATTGTACCAAAATATAAAAACAGCACAATTATCTGTCTACAAACACATGAAAAACACAAATGCATGTCACTGAATAGTTTCTACATGCACACACATTGTAGAGAAAAAAAGTACTCCCTACACTTTAGCAGGAGAAAAACATTAGTCTGATTAAATTCAAAACAGTCTACATACATCCCCTTACAATTAAATAACTCATCTTTCAAGTTCTTTTGTAGATTAAGAAGTATATCAATCACTCACCATATTTTCTTTTACAGAATCTCTGCACTGTGCACCTCTCAGCAAAAACAAAGAATGGAAAAGTTTCCCTTTCATTTTCCACACATATACATGTAAACATCAAATCACAATCCTTCACACATAAACTCAAAAGCAAACACACATTTCTATTGGTTAAACATTTCAACCCTTTCCATCTGAAATACATTTCAACCCTTCCCCCAATCTGCCTTCTGCCTTATACCATAGAAACAGGTCATGGAACACTGCACTGAGCTCACTGGTCACAAGTTCAGCACACAATGTTACTAAACAAGACTGGAAGTGTGCTTGACGTTTCAACATATCAGCTTATCATATATAATGTTCCTTACAATCTGTTTTTGTTAACCAATAAGAATCATATCTTTAAAAAACAGACATATACACCCTACCTTTCAGTGTAGAAAGTAGTCATACAACCAATGATTTCTTGTCTTTTTTCAAAAAACATTGCTGTGTGTCCGCGCACCCAACAAGTGAGAATCCGTGCACCCAACGCATTAGGATGCGCGCACCGTGCGCGTATTTAGACGTTTTTTTTTTTAAAAAGGGGCCTCAGGGGGTCCTTCTGGGACCCCCTAAGCACCTCTAGAGGGTCAGAGTATTTCCACTCTGCCCCCTTTATATGTTTTACACACTTATTCCCCTTGCTTCTTCAGCCTCGCTTCTACCGAGGCAGAAAATGGCTGCCAACAGTTCCTGGTTTTGAATGTAGAGAGACACTCGACAGCCAATTAGCATGCAGCGCGTGATTGGGAGGGTGCGCGCTCGGTTCGGGGAGGGTGCGCTTACGGTGCGGGTAGGGTCCGCGGATCCTCCCCGGCCATAGATATCACTAAAATTTTTACCCTAATTTTCTCAGGAACTACTGAACAGATTCACACCATTTATGCAAAAGGCACGAGTCTGAACTGAGGACTACCTCTTTGCCAAATTTGGTGTCATTCCGTTCAGCGGTTCGGGCTGTAGCTGCGACAACAGATCCTATGGGAAATTGCATGGGGAAAACGTGTTTTGGGACCCCCCTTTTATCTCGGCCCCGCTTGACGAATCACCACAAAACTTTCATTGTAGGAGCGGAGCGGAGCTGGCCAAAAGTTTGGAAAATTTCACGAAGATTCGTCAATCGGCGCCAGACTTATTGGGAATAGAATGTTGCGGATTTCCTATGGAAAATAGGTCCTAACTATAACTATCTAGATATATATATATATATATATATATATATATATATATATATATATATATATATATATATGTATATCTTTCTCCGAGTTTCTCCTTCCGAAGTTCAAGCCCCCTTGGGAGGGGTGGCGCGGACCGGCGGAGACAACCGGCATTCAATATATCCAAAAAACAGAGTTCTAAACGCGCTTGTGGAGCCCTCGATGGCATTACTTTGTGAATCTGAATAGTATGTATTGTAGCAGAATTGTATGACACGCTGTGTGAACAAGCCTGTTATAAGACCTGGGGTCTCCAGGCTCTAAGGGGGTAACGTGACACGAGTGGCTGGGCACCCAAAGGCTTGTGTGTAAAGCGACCATACAACAACCACATCCCCTGAAGCAAGGAACGCACACAATAAGGGATGCCACACTGTAGTCTGTATGAAAATACTCAAGTTTATCCAAGCATTGAGGCAAATGCAGTTCATGGAATATACATGCCATTCTTGAGGTAACAATGCAGTTCAGGAGGGGTACATGCAGGTCATGAGGTATACATGCAGTTCATGAGATATCATTAGCAGGGCTCCCTTAGATTGGAAATCGATTCACTAGCATTGTATACACCAGCATTATTCTCACCAGCACTTCTTAACCTCTGTAGTAATGATGGTGGGTCGTAGCGCCATACTGGGGGCCAACCGGGACTCAGGGCAGATCTTGCGGCCTTCCCGCCACCCCTAGTACCCTTAGCGCCTCAGCGGGTGAATACCACTAAGCTTTGGACACTTGCATGCTGCTCGTAATTAGAGCGCATAGACTTTTGGCATGAAGCTTCCAACCATAGCGCTACTTGTAACAACGAAGCGCCGACCCTCTCAGGGCGGAGCCTGCAATCTTAGCGCTACTCGTATAACGATAACCTAGAACATCTCAGGGTAGAGCCTGCAATCGTAGCATGAATCGTATCAATGACACTTAGAACATTTCAGCGCAAGCCTGCAATCGTAGCATTACTCGTATCAATGACACTTAGAACAGTTCAGCGCAAGCCTGCAATCGTAGCAGGAATCGTATCAAGGGCACTTAGAATGTTTCAGAGCGGGGCTTGCAATCGGAGCGGTGCTCGTATCCGCAAGCTTCAAGGGTTTCCGTGCAGTTCGTGGGCACTACTCTCCTTGTCAGTCCGCTCGGACGGGGCCAATCCCTCGGAGGGGTATCGTCGTCGGGGGTGAGCAGGGGGGGGCTCCCACGGAGGGGTACCAGGGACGCAGGGTGCCGTGCAGCTCCCGGACAATAGGGGGCGCACCAGGGACCTTTCCAAGCCTTCCTGGCTTACCTTGATCGCGACGTCGCTCGGCGTCCGCACCAGCTTCGCACTCCTCCTTCGATTTTTCGGCCACCTTCACCCAGCGGCGACGCAGCAACAGGGCCCCGGGCTTCTCCGCGGGCCTCATCACCACGAGGGGCACACTTCAGCTTCCGGGCTGCGACGGTGAGCGCTCTTTGGATCCCTCACACAGGGGGCGGTCAAATTAAGCGGGTCTGGTCAGCGCTCAGCAGGGCCCGGTGCAGGGGATCCCAGGCCAGTTCAGGGAGTGCAGGGGTCTCAGCGCTAATACCTGGTTGATACCCAGCAGTACCGCATTCCGCTTTTGGGCATTTGTAATGTTCAGTGAATCAGAAAGTCTCCGCTGTCAGTTTCCGCCTGCAGTTGGTACATGTAGTTTCAGCATTCAGGTTCAGCATGCAATTGGCACATGCAGCTTGATGGCGCTGTTGTCTCTGGTGCCCTTGGGGGTTCTGTTTCTGCGGGGTAGGGAGTGAGTTGGCGACTAGGACCTTCCTAGTCAGGCTGGGCAGAGGTGTCCTGGGTCCTCCTACTGCTGGGCAAGATCAGTGGGTTTCACAGGGTCCCTCACTCACTTAAGAGGCAGCACCTAAATCCTGTCACTCTCAGAGGCATAAGTCCCTGGCTAGGCCCTACCACCTACACTCCTGTGTGGATTCTCCAGCTCTGCTTTACCCCACTGGCCAACTAACTAGAAAAAGTTCCCTCCCTCACTTAAGTAGCCCTAGGTCAGGTGA
Source organism: Triturus cristatus (assembly GCF_964204655.1). Lineage (NCBI taxonomy): Eukaryota > Metazoa > Chordata > Amphibia > Caudata > Salamandridae > Triturus > Triturus cristatus. The sequence continues at coordinate 626,232,062 of NC_140580.1, read as the reverse complement.
CCTCTAGCCAAGGCGGCAAAAGTAAAACTACACCTCCCTTCTAGAAGGTTCCAGCACATTCCAGGAGCTTCCCCATTCTACCTATGGGACAAAAAGGCGGGCTGGTGTCGCAACATTGTTGTGGGGTTCCAGCCAGCTCCTGGCAGCTATGGTGCTACTAGAAAGATCACTCTGCAGTAGCAGGGGCCTGTGCCAGCCATCTTGGGAGAACTAAAAAACTAAAAAATTCAGGGAAAAGGGCCAAGTCCAACACAACCCCCTTCCAGCCAAAAGCCAGGGTAGACCGATCAATGCCTTGATGGGCTTCCCTGCTTGGGGCGAGAAAAGTGGACACAGGCCCGCAACTGCAGGAGCACCCGCAGGTTCTCCTCCACTCTGGAACCCGATGGTTCCCTCTCAAACCTCCCTGGACCAACAAAGCCCCCCCACTCGGGCTCCCTAGCTGGTTGTGGCCAGGACTGGCCCCTAGGCCACCCAGATGTCTCTGGCCCGTGTGGTCTCGCAGAGTGGGGGGCAGTAGCCCCAGGCCTGTAGTGCCCATTGACCACTCCTCTCCTCCTTCTTGCAGTCCCAAACTGCCACTGGTCCTTCCACCTGGGGTCTGCACCCTCAGGCCGACCAGCCATCAGGGGCGAGGCTCTACTCCCCCCTCCTCTCCTTCTGGGGTTCTTCACCCTCCTCCCCAGTCCAGGGCCTTGACCCCTCAACTGGTTCCCCAGCATAGGGTCTAAAACCTTAGGCTGCACCGGTGCCAGGGGCGAGTCTTCCCTCCCCCTGCACCCCCTCCCAGAGTTCCGCACCCTCCCAACAGGAGAAGTACCCCTGGAAGACACTTCTGGGGGGACACTGGTAACAGATGCCCCACCCGCCAGGTCAGGGAACCCCTGAACCTGGCATCCCAGCCCAGGATCTAAACCCTGCGACTGGGCCGACCCAGAACCTCAGGAGCTCTGATTACAGTCGCCCTGGGTCCTCCTGACACTAGGGGCTCCCCCTCACCGGGCGGCACATCAGGACAGCCTAGGCTCCCAACCTGGGGCTCCCTTATGGAACTCTCCAGGCCCTGAGACTGCGGTTGGGGCACCTCGGGACACCTCCCCGTCTCACTCCTTCCTATGGATAGGACGTGAGGCCCTACAACCCTCTCTCTTCCCGGGGACCTAGCTGGGCTATTCGCCACCTCTCCAACCTCGCTGGGTTGGAAGATCCCTGCACCACCCCCTTCAGGGTCACTCCCAATGCCTCCTCCGACACCCTGGCGATATCATCCTTGGATAAATAGAATTTTAACTCCTGGGGATCTTTTGGTATGCTGCCACCATTGTCCTTATTGGGCGCCTTTAACTGGAGGGCGCGCAGCTCCAACTCCTTCAGCTGGAGCTCGTGCGCCATCTTCTTTTCCTCCATTGCCCATCTCTTGTTTTCTCTTTCTCTTTCTCTTTCATGTTCCAATTTCGCTAGCTCCCACTTTAATTGTCTCTCTTCCCTTCTGTCCTCGAACTCCTCTGGAGATGCGCTCCTCCGAGACCATGTCCTACTACTGGCCCCAGAACATCTTCCTGGGGGCACATTTTCAGACCCATCTACGTTTAGTATGTCCAGTACTTCCTGGGCGCTCTCCTCCTGAGGTGCATCTGGCGCCTCCTGTCCCTCATCCTCTCTCCCTTCTGGGTGGGCCTCTACCCATGCCCTAATGGCGGTGCGGAGTTCCGGTCCTTTGGCCTTCCGCACCTCAGGCACCCCCATCCCCTGCCCGAACTCTCTCAGTTGCTTCACCGAGTACCCCTCGAGGTCAGCTAACCGGAATTCCATCTTGACAGGTGGGGACCTAGATACTAAGGAAGACATTCCTAGGATATGGGTGACAGTTGCCAGCTAACCAGGATTCTCTTACACTCTCAGCCTGGACAGTGGAATCAATAATCAATAAACAATCACTGGTTTCAGAGCTTTAAACACAATAGGCGTTCAATTGTGGCGCCCTGCGCTTCACGGAAGGGTGCTGTATGGTCACAGGTCCCAATATCCCACCGCTCGCCAACAATGTAAGACCTGGGGTCTCCAGGCCCTAAGGGGGTAACGTGACACGAGCGGCTGGGCACCCAAAGGCTTGTGTGTAAAGCGACCATACAACAACCACATCCCCTGAAGCAAGGAACGCACACAATAAGGGACGCCACACTGTAGTCTGTATGAAAATACTCAAGTTTATCCAAGCATTGAGGCAAATGCAGTTCATGGAATATACATGCCGTTCTTGAGGTAACAATGCAGTTCAGGAGGGGTACATGCAGGTCATGAGGTATACATGCAGTTCATGAGATATCATTAGCAGGGCTCCCTTAGATTGGCAATTGATTCACTAGCATTGTATACGCCAGCATTATTCTCACCAGCACTTCTTAACCTCTGTGGTAATGATGGTGGGTCGTAGCGCCACACTGGGGGCCAACCGGGACTCAGGGCAGATCTTGCGGCCTTCCCGCCACCCCTAGTACCCTTAGCGCCTCAGCGGGCGAATACCACTAAGCTTTGGACACTTGCACGCTGCTCGTAATTAGAGCGCATAGACTTTTGGCATGAAGCTTCCAACCGTAGCGCTACTTGTAACAACGAATCGCCGACCCTCTCAGGGCGGAGCCTGCAATCTTAGCGCTACTCGTATAACGATAACCTAGAACATCTCAGGGTAGAGCCTGCAATCGTAGCATGAATCGTATCAATGACACTTAGAACATTTTAGGGCAAACCTGCAATCGTAGCATTACTCGTATCAATGACACTTAGAACAGTTCAGCGCAAGCCTGCAATCGTAGCAGGAATCGTATCAAGGCCACTTAGAATGTTTCAGAGCGGGGCTTGCAATCGGAGCGGTGCTCGTATCCGCAAGCTTCAAGGGTTTCCGTGCAGTTCGTGGGGCACTACTCTCCTTGTCAGTCCGCTCGGACGGGGCCAATCCCTCGGAGGGGTATCCCAGGCCAGTTCAGGGAGAACAGGCGTCTCAGTGCTAATACCTGGTTGATCCCCAGCAGTACCGCATTCCGCTTTTTGGCATTTGTAATGTTCAGTAATATCAGAAAGTCTCCGCTGTCAGTTTCCGCCTGCAGTTGGTACATGTAGTTTCAGCATTCAGGTTCAGCATGCAATTGGCACATGCAGCTTGATGGCGCTGTTGTCTTTGGCGCCCTTGGGGGTTCTGTTTCTGGGGGGTAGGGACTGAGTTGGTGACTAGGACCTTCCTAGTCAGGCTGGGCAGAGGTGTCCTGGGTCCTCCTACTGCTGGGCAAGATCAGTGGGTTTCACAGGGTCCCTCACTCACTTAAGAGGCAGCACCTAAATCCTGTCACTCTCAGAGGCATAAGTCCCTGGCTAGGCCCTACCACCTACACTCCTGTGTGGATTCTCCAGCTCTGCTTTACCCCACTGGCCAACTAACTAGAAAAAGTTCCCTCCTTCACTTAAGTAGCCCTAGGTCAGGTGACCTCTAGCCAAGGCGGCAACAGTAAAACCACACCTCCCTTCTAGAAAGTTCCAGCACATTCCCGGAGCTTCCCCATTCTACCTATGGGACAAAAAGGCGGGCTGGTGTCGCAACATTGTTGTGGGGTTCCAGCCAGCTCCTGGCAGCTAGGGTGCTACTAGAAATACCACTCTGCAGTAGCAGGGGCCTGTGGCAGCCATCTTGGGAGAAATAAAAAACAAAAAAATTCAGGGAAAAGGGCCAAGTCCAACACCCGTTCTACGGGTGAAACGCATCACGGCTGGTTTATGACTTGAATAAACCTACCTTCGTTGATTGGACCCTTTGTTTCCCTGGTGTAATTTCTTGCTCCACGAGCGCATTTGGAACTCCGTTTTTGAATATATATTATCTACTGGCGGTCGCCAGTAGATAGTTATAGTTACAACCTAGTTTCCATAGGAAATCTCAAAATTCTATTTTGAATAACTTTGGCGCCGGTTGACGAATCCTCGCGAAATTTTCAAAACTAATGGGGCGCTCCATTCAGCTCCTACCCTGAAAGTCTCGGGGTGATTCGTCAAGCAGGGGCCGAGAAAAAAGGGGGGTCCCAAAACGCGTTTTCTCCATGCATTTTTCCATAGGACCTTTAGACACAGCTACAGCCCGAACGGCTGAACAGAATTACTTGAATTTTGGCAGAGAGGTAGTCCTCAGGTCAGGGAAGTGCCTTTTGCAGGTCTGGTGTCAATCTGTTCAGTAGTTCCTGAGAAAATCAAAAGTAAAATCATATATATATGTGGGCGGAGCCTAACCACACATCTCATCCTGAGATCTGATTGGCTGTCAGCACTTCATCCAAGAAGTGTTGGCAGCCATCTTGGGACCAATATACATGATAGCACCTCATTAAAAAGCATTGCAGTTAATAGAAGGTTTTAAGACTTTAGTTACATTACAAATCATTTGTTGATTGTACCATATTCATTTTAGGAATTGTGGTGTGTTCTAAGGTGATTTTACCATGTGAAAAAGCCTTCTGTTGTGATATCATGAATCACATTATCTTTCTCAGTCATGTGAGAATTAAGTCTGACATTCTCAGTAAAACATGTACATCCAACAAGGGCAGAGACTGTCAGTTGATTCCTTTGTGTTCTACTGCAGCTTCCCAGAGTGTTCCAAAGAACAACTAGAGCGCTAACAGTCTTACTTATGACAAAATTATGGCACACCTGAAGCCATCTTGATTGGAATAAAGTGGTAACTCTTAAAACATTTAATTTAAAAAGGAACAAAATAAGGGGGTTCATTTTGCCATAGAAAGTATGATTAGTGCTGCAGAAAGAAAAATTAGGGCACATTTTGAGTGACTTCTCAAATCCTCTTCTATTTCATTAAAAAATTCTGACATGCAGACTGAAACCTGCACTTTCAATACCAGCAGCAGACTTCCCTGGTGAGCAGTAGCTTTACTACAGTGATCTAATAAGCAACTAGAGTGCTAACATTCTGAATTTATGGTAAATGTGTGACACATCTGAATGCCTTCTTGATGGAACCAAAGTAAAAAACTGAAAGTATTTTCTACTGAGGAGACTGCAGTAAATGAGGAAATTAGGAAACTTCATAACAAATAAATCTCCCAAGATGGCCACCAGAGACAAAAGAGCCCAAATGCAGCACAAATATCACCCAGATGTAGCCCACATGCAGCCCAATGAGAGAAGTGTGCAAAACACTTATTTTTTGTGTATTTGCAGTTTTATATAGTGCAGACTTGTCAGGTATTGGAGTGCTTTACATGAGCATTGGTTACATCACACAAGATCAAATTCATTTTGGTTGTAGACATGGGGAGATTAAGTGATTTGACCTGAATCACAGAATGTTGAGGTAAAGCAGAACCTCCAAGCTGGTTTCCCAGTTGCAAAGTCTGCAGCTCTGGAAGTAACTCCACATCCTCTCACCTAAGTGCAAAATTTAATCAAGTGGTCAACTGGATAAAAAAACATAAAAATTACAAATAATTTAAACGTTCTTTGTCGCTATTTGAAAACTCAGAAAATATGTCCTCATTTTAGTTTTTTAGAGCACTAACCATAATTTTGATGCAAATAAGACCCTCTCGTATATCTAATTTCTAAAGGAAATGCTCTAGGTATTACAGTTTTGATTACATCGAGATGACGTCAGGCGTTCCACACTTTTGTAATAAATATAGAAGGTTAGCAATCTAGTTGTTCATTGGGATACTGTTGAGAGGCAGAGGCCAGGGGCACGGACTCTGAAAATGGAAGGCAGGTAGGAGAGTGCAGAGGCAACAATTTGACCACACTGGGCAGGCAGGAAGGGCAGTGGCAGCACAACAGACTATGGAGGGCAGTGGAAAGGGGGGCAGGGGGAACAAACCAACAATACAGGAATGGCAAGAGAGGCTGTGGCAATATAATAGACCATTGTGGACAGAAGGAAGAGGCAGTGGTAGTACAACCATACATGCCAACAGACCGGTTTCAGCCTGGAAACGTCCAATGTTTTTAAGCTCAAATGGGCTTTATTTGATCTGTCTCCTGCAGCAGCACAATACACCACACAGGGCATGCGGGACGGGAGTGCAGCACAACAATCCATAGAAAGCAATAGGGAGGGGACAGGACCATGCACATTGACAACAGAGAACAGAGGGGAAAGAGGCAATGGTAGCTAGCTGACCATAATAGATAGACAGGAGAGAAAGCTGCAGCATAACAGACCATAAAGGGCAGGAGGGACGGATCAGGGGCATTACAATGGAACAGACAAGCCAGGAGGGAGGGAATAGTGGTCTGCACATTGAAACTGAGGGCTGGGGGCAAGGGGGCAGGGCAGGAGCAGCAAGATGACCATGGAGATCAGGCAGGATGGGCACTAGAAACAAGACACACCATGGAGAGCAACAGTGAGACTATGATGGCATACACACAGACCATGGAGGGAAGGTGGAAGGGGGTCATGGGCAGCTAGCTGACCACACAGGGAAGGTGGGAGGGGCCATGGCAGCACAGAAGACTTGCATGGCAAGCGGGAGGGTTAGTGGCAGCACAATGGCTATGATGGGCAAGAAGGAGGGTGCAGGGGCATGCACAAAGGACCATGGAGGATAGAAGGGAGGGTCAGGACCTGGGCACAGACAAGAGAGTTCAGGGGAAGGGGCCTCACAACAGGCCGCGTGGGGCAGGCAGGAGGAGCAGTTGCAGCACAACAGACCAGGGAGGGCAGAAGGGTGTGGCAGTAAAATGGACCATGGAGGACAGGAGGAAAGGGGCATGGCATGTGGACAGGCAGGGTGGAGGTGGCAGGGACAGGTTACAGTCATCTGACAATGCTAGGCAGGTGGGAGGGGAGTGGCAGCTCAACAGAAAACTCAGAGTAGATAGGAGTGGCAGGTCCATGGAACATGGTGGGCAAAAATGATGGAGCAGGGGCATGCACGAAGACATCGGAGGGCAGGGGGAAGGAGAATAGGGGCAGCAAGCTAAGCACCGAGTTTAAGCAGGAGGTCAATGATGGGGCATAGAATTGGGCAATGGAGGGCAGGAGGATTGGACTGGTACATCATACTAAATTGAGGGCAGTGGCAGCACATCAGACCATGCATGGCAGGAGGGAGGAGGCTAGTCCATGGATTCACACAACAGAGGATAGGGAGGAGGGGGATGGGGCAGCAAGCTAACTGTTCAGAGAAGGCGGGTAGTAGGAACTTTATTGTTTTTAAAACGTGTGTCTGTGCGAACTACTTAAAATATGAACAAGTATGCAGCATAATCTCACTTTTATTCAGGAAGAAGAGGACGTTTGTGACTCCGGGCTCACTTGGCAGAAACACCCTCTGACCCTTCACCCCCTATCGCAAAATGTAATGCCCGTGAAAAGGGTAGGTGAACACAGTGTTATATAGAACATAGTCCTGAGAGCAGGATTGAAAATGAAAACTAGATATAGTGTATGGTATAAACTATGCACCAAAAAGTGTGATATAAGATGAACCGGGCGTGAAATATAATATGCAATACATTGTGCGCAATGACAGATTCATTGGAGAGCGCGAGATAGCACAGGCACTAGCGCGTGCAATGCGATATGCGCCTTGGAGTGTAATATGCACAGGGCAGTGTTGTGTAACCTAGCTAGTCTCTAAAGTTGTAATATAAAATATGTGCTGGGGAGTGTAACGTTGCATATGCACTGTGACAAAGATATGGATCCCAGATTGTAATATGTATGGCATAGCACTGTGCGTTATAACATAGGCATCGAGGAAGGCACGTTAGATGGGGCAATATAACCCGTGCGAAGACAAGTGTGGCATGACATATTCACGGGGTGGGGTTACAGTGCACATGGGCTAGAGAGTGTCATAGCATATGCACTAGCTAGTGGAATACAACACAGAGGTGTGTGGCACTCAGCAGGCAATGGTGGGTGTAACACAGCATTTGGCTCTGCCAGGAGCGCGCTGTGACTCTCAAGTGATGTTCGTCCCCTTTCCAGAGAGTAAAATAAAAAGTATTACACATCCGGCAGTGGATGTGTGTTTTATTAACCGTGAGGGGTTTTCTTGCATAGTTTTGGTCGAATTTTTGTCGAATCCCCTTTAAATGGCTTGGTGTGCATGTGTATAAAATGTGCCCGTCAATAGCTACCCATGTTTGTATAAATAAACAACAAGGGTGTCTACCAGGATTAGGCACGGTAGGGCATCAGACATGTCAGAGCTTCACTAGTGGTGTAAATACATTCCACGTGGATTAATTGTATGCATAGTCGCCTTTTAATGAATATCACGCAAATCGTCATGGTGATAGGTACGTACGGTTTGTCCAGCATGTCCTAGATGTGTCTATACATATATATGTTTTAAAAATAATAAAAAACAGTGGCCGGCCCTGGGGATTGGGGTCAAAAAAATATCATTAGGATGTCATGAGTGATGTCACTGACCATGTCATGAGTGATGTAATATGTGACGTCATCAGCAGTGCATTGCGGGTGCGCGAGTTATAGTTAGCTGAACTAACTATAACGGGGGAATTTCAATGGTTTTGTACAATTGAAAAGTCCAGCTAACTATAACACCCCTGAAACCTATGGTTTTTTCAGTGAATTTCTGAGGTTTTTTAAATGCTAATTCCTAACTATAACGTGCCTGAAACCTATGGTTTTTTTCTGTGAATATATATATATATATCTGAGCCTGTGGGATGCTGGCTAGAGTGTGTACAATTAACATATTTTGCTTTTGTGTAATTTCATAACATTTTAGGAAAATATCATGGAATGACGTAGTTATGTGAAATGCAAATACAATATTAGCACTATATTTTAGAGCAAAATGTGTCCTTGTGCTGAAAGAAGCGTACCAACTAAAATTACCACAAGAAACAACCACTTCTGGTTGTTCACTTTATTCCTCTGCTACAATTTCACTGCAAACAGGAATGTAAAATCACACAAATTATGTCATATAATTAAAATATTGCCCAGGCCTAATTCTAACCTACTTTGGCAGGATTCTCAAGCCAGGAATGCACACTGCCCTTTCCTTACCCGTTTTTCTGTGAATGCAGCATTTCTGCAATACTGCAAGAATTCTCATTATTCCTGTTTGAGCATACAAATTGGTATTTTTGATTTAAAGTGTTTTTTAAATATCGATGATTAGGCGAGTTGAAGGAGGACATTAATTTGGATGGGCAATTTGTGCAACTAGTTTTAAACTAGATTCTCCAAAGAAATGGTTTATTTTAACCTTATCTATCATAGCATCTAGCATGTAATTAACGTATGCTTACAATGGCAATCCTTATCTACATCTATACTGAGGTCAACATGTCCACCTACTTTGTTATGACAGTGAATAATTCTGTTTAATACAATTTAAAACAGACTGAATAAACATACTTACTTTTCCCTTTTTGCCTTCATCTGAAAGGGTTTAGTGAATACAAATGCTGCCCATGTCTATATGCAATAGGACAACATCATCAATAAAAGTCAGGGAGCAGATACAGTCAATTGTATGTAATTTTGATCAAAAACAGATTTTTCAGATTTACCATATTCAACTACCCAGTCACATTGACTGTGTTAAAAGAAAGCCTTGACTTCCAAGGATTTATCATGAGCTAATCATTAATTCCAGTGCTAATACTGGGCCCATTATTAAATACACTTTGGATCTTGGTAATACTGGCCCAGTAGTAGCAAGGGAAACATACACACCTGCTTTAAGCAGGTGGAGATGAGTCTGTAGGAGCCATAAAAAAAATGAAATTCCCATTTCTACCGAAAACAGGAGTTTTCAACAAGCACTGAAATGTTGTCCAAGTCGTAATGAGGGGGCTCATTGTAAAGAAAATGCCCACCTTCTATACTGAAGACCTGGGTATTTCAGGCACTCCATGAGAAAAGTTTGGCTTCTTTCATTTTCACACTAATTCAAAAATTGGGATTGCTAAAAAGTAGTTAAAGTTGTATGAAAATGAAAGCAGACCAACCATTGTTATTGTATAATTAGCTTCCAAGTGGGCTGATATTTGCTAAGCATGTTGGGAGTAAGGGATACAATTTTGAGGTTTAGGAAAACTATAAATGCTCAAATGCCCAGATCAAGTTGTAATTCATTACTTGCAAGTTCTGGGGACAATGAATCAGTGGCTCTCCCTTGTTCTCAATCTTTTCTGAGTCTTGGTCAAGTTTTGTGATTATTGCTAGATCTTTGTATGATGAATAAAAAAAATATGCATTGTCTATTTATCGACCCTTGCTGCACACAGGGTAACAGAACCCACTATTATTTCTCAGATTCTCCATTTTAAATGCATCTCTAATTCCTGTTGCCTTTTTCTTTTAGAGAAGCAGTTTCTCTTTCGTCAGCAGGGGCATAGTACAGGCCCTGCAGCCTTGAGGCAAATGGGATCCCAAACCAATCATGGTAACTCCAACTCTTCCAGGGGCCCCCATTCAGCCAAGGCCAATAATTATCTGTGAGTTCTGGAAGACCCAAGGGCTCCTCATCACATTCTGTGGGTTGGGGTTATTTTGTGTTACGGCTGCTTGTTAGAATCATTTACTGATGGAGCTGATTGTATATCAGGAGATAATTGATGGTAAATACTGCAGAATTGTTGTAATTTTGTAGCCAGCATCTTGCTATCCTACAGATAGTGTGATGAGCTGTAAGTGTTCATTTCGTTACATTCTCTGTTTGTTCAGTTCAGGCATCAAGATACAAATTTCTTGCCGTTACTGAATATCAAAATATTATTGTCATGAGACCATCAGTGAAAATGTCTGCAGTCTCCAGGCTTATCATCAAGATGTGCACTAATGCATTTACCTTGGAATCTCCTGCCAGGAACCAAGTATAAAAGTATGCATGATGTTCAGCATGATGCTGGAGCACATCTGATAAAAGACTTTGAGGATTGCACTAGAACTGTACAAGATGTGCAAGACATGCTGATGTTAAATATATGCCATCACCAGTATAACAACTTGGGCAACAAGATTTTTTTTTAATTACAAAAAATGTATGTAATCCGGGCTGTCGCAAGAAATTGTAACTATGGATTATTTGTCTTTTTGAACTATTTAAAGTTAGCAAGACTCTACCTAAAAAACTTTATCCCCAGAGTCAATATAATCCTCATACTCCTTTGCTATGCATTTAAAGAAACCAGCTTGAATTGGTTGAGACGGTCAGTGAAACTTCCAGATGGCCATACATACCAGCACTTTAGACCAGGAAAGTGGGAGATTTTGAAACAAAATCAGGTGAATGCATTTTTCATCTGATTGCTGTTAAAGCAGCTGCTATGTCAGGCATTGGACAGGTAAAATGAAGCCATTTTTGGGGAGTCGCATATATGGGAAGGGAACTGGTGAAGAGTAATTGCAAATATGAGAATAAAGTTATTTTGCAAACACAAGGAGATAATGGATGGAGTGCTGAAACTTTTCAGACACACACCCCCAGCCACAGATCTGGGTTGAATCCATCATTGTTCTTTAGCTCACTTCGCCACCCCAGTTCAGACACAGCTATATGCATATCAGTCTTGACTGTGTGCCTCATCTGAACAGTCCATCCGAACTGCTAAGCCATGTCTTCCCTGGACCGGAAACAAGCATCTTGGGACCGGTTTTGGACTAAAAGTCCTCATCAGCCAGGCTAGCTTGAATCCAGTAGCAATGCGAGCAAGGGACCCACATCCGGGCATACCCTGCCAACTTAGGACAAACAAAGCAAACACAATGAGATGATGGACGGAGCGCTGAATCTTTTCAGACACTCATCCCTAGTCACAGATCTGGGTTGAATCCATCATCATTCTTTAGCTCACTTCGCCAGCCCAGTTCAGACACAACTATATGCAAATCGGTCTTGACCCTGTGCCCCATGGGAACAGTCCAGCCCGAACTGCCAAGCCATGTCTTCCCTGGAAACATGCATCCTGGGACCGGTTTCATACTAGCAACCCTCATCACCCAGGCTAGCTTGAATCCAGTGGCAAAGTGAGCAATGTTACAAAATATATAACAATAGTGCAAAATGTATAACTAATTACCAAATATTTTAATAATTTCTTTATGTTTACAAATGAGTGTAAAAAGAAATGTTATTGACATTAAATTGCTTTACATTATTTCTAAATATCACTATATATTATGTATTACTTTATGCAGAAAATAATATTTTTACTAAGCTTGAAAAAAATTATTGCAATATAATTTCATAATTTTTAAATGACATAATTTGTAATTAAAATATGTAGTTGATAGTACTGTAGCAATGTATCTTTATTTCTACATTAAAAATAAATAATTAAAGGTAATTCATAATAATATTTAGCATGAAAATAAAGCTTCAAGTTGTAAAACTGTTTTACTTTACCATATACTTAAGCAGGTGGATTTCTCCACCCAGAGTGCAGGGATCTTCCAATGGTAAAGTAAAGGTACATTATCCCCATAATTTACCATACAAAGATATCAACCCCTGAGATTGGATTCTCCCTATGGAACAGTATTAGGAAAAGTTAAAAGGGTTATTCAACTTGGAAAAAGTTTGTTAAAATATTGTTTATGTTAAATATTAAATATTTTAGTTGCAGACTGAGTGAGAGAGTGAGTGAGGTAATGAGTGAGCAAGGTTGTTTGTTGTGATGAATATAACAGAATGGACCTACTTACAATTGAGGTTGTGGGCATGCTAGAATGGGTGTGTTCACTATGGGTGTGAAGTCAACCTTTGAAAGAACTCCTTAATGAAAGATGTAGGGAAGATATTAACTTCAAATTGAAATACAGGGATATAGGAAGATGAAATCATATTAATTGTTCCCTTAAGAAATAAAATTAGGTCTTCTCAGTGTAGTTCAGCCACATGTGTGCAGTTCAACCATCTCTTGATTAACCATTGGCAACAAATGCTAAAAAATCCCCTTGACTAGCTGGTTGCTTTATATTTATGGCTCATAGTTAGGTCCTTTAGCAATGTTGAATCTTTAAAATAGATCTGTATTCATAGTAACCTGTCTGCCATGGTGTTGACTTTCCAAATTGGTGAGATTGTGGGATGTGTGACAGAGAGAGTGAAAAAGAGTGAGTGAGAGTAAATAGAGTAATAGTGAAAGGTCAACTGATCAAGACAGAGTGATTGAACGGGCTTTAGAGAGAGATAGTGTGACGGAGAGTGGCAGTGATTGGCAGACAAAGAGAGACTGAGAGATTAACTGAGAAAAACAGACAGAATGACTGAGAAAACAAAATAGAGTGACAGAGAAAGAGAGACAGTGAGTGAGAGATAGATGGAGTGGTGGGAGAGTAACTTGGAGAGAGAGATAGAGTGTTTATTGAGAAAGTCAGCATGGCTGAGATAGTGCGAGTGAGTGACAATGTGACTCTGCAAAAGCAAAATTGGTGGTGGTGCCCTTTGTAAAGAGAGCTAACTGGGGTGGCAGACGTTTTGCGGTTGGTGCAGCCAGGGCATGGAATGCATGAGAAATCTGCTTGCTTTTAGGAATGCCCTCAAAACTTGGCTTTTTACTAGTTGATCATCTTCATTACTTGTCCCATGCTTAGGACTTCAGTTAGCCCAAGGACACCTCCGGGTAACAGTTGCGCTATAGAAATATCAATAACATTAACATTATTCAGCCATCCTGGAGCGGAAACCAAGTACATAGTCCACTTTGTCCTGTTTAGGTGGTTTATGAGGAAACTCCCATCCCTCCTTAACCAACCATAAGTAACCCCTAACTGGATGTCCAAACAGAAGTTCTAAAGGGCTGTAACCAACCCCCCCTTCTGAGGAACTTCTCTTCAGGCAAAGAGAAGGCAGGGCAAAAGGATGCCCCGTCTGCGCCAAAGCTTTTCAGTGAGACCTTTTATCATGCCCTTGAGGGTTTTGTTGAATCTCTCAACTAACCCATTGCATTGTGGGTGATAGGGTGTGGTGAATTTGTAATAGACTCCACACTCCTTCCACATAGCAGTCAGGTGACCAGACATGAATTTTGCACCTCTGTCTGATACTACCTCTTTAGGGAAACCCACTCTGGAAAGATTCCCAGGAGAGCTCTAGCCACAGCAGGTGCTGTGGAAGTCCTAAGGGGAATTTCCTGTGGTTCAATCAATTTAATTTTATTTGTTACGGAACTCCTGCGGAGGTCCACAAAAATACACCAATACAATAAAAACATACTAGTGTTATGTGGTTTATGCACCTACCTAAGCTATTGGAGACTAAACTCTCTTGAGTTGGAGAAAGGGTGTGCTAGACCCTTGGCTTGTCCAACTCCAAGATGAGTAGAACTTACTTATTTTAATCTTGATTGTATTATTTGTACCTAATACTTTAGTGGTTTTCAGTTAATCATTCAATTAGATTTATCTGGTAAAACAGTAGCAAGCTTGAATCCCAACAGCTGCACACCAATGTGAGAAGGTGGGCTGGGATATGCTGTCCACTAATAAAGTGGGCACGTTGTACCAGGCCACACACCCTTATGATATCTGAGGTCAAAGATAACCTTATTAAAAGCTATCCTAGTGGTAGCTATGGAGAACAGCCTTCAGGCTTATTCTTGAAGGAATGTAAAGCAGCTTGTTTTACCAGAATATCACCTCCTAAATGATTGAATGAAATGAGAACCACACAGTGTTTATAAAACAATAAGTATTTAGTAATATAACACTCTCTACTAGTCTCTACACAAGACTAGGGCATAAAGTACACAATACTAAATCCATAGAACATTCGTAAATAGCAAAATACGCAGCGGGCTCCAGTGGGAGACTGAACCATATAGTAAAAAAATGGTATAACAACAACAACTTCAATAGACACAGGGCCTAGAGCAAGTAGAATTGCTGGGACCCCAAGGAACCACCCAGAGGAGTGACACAGGGAACCCACGAAGGACGGGTGCAGTGAGGAAACACAGACGCGTGCTCTGTACAACTCTGAGGGAATGTCGCGGTTGGAAATTTACAAGTTAAGGACACTTCTAAGGAGACTTCGAGCAAACCTTTCGGAACTTAAGAGGTTTTCAGTCCAACCCACCAGTGAGTACTGAAGAACCTGTGTTACCTATCCCAGAGGAGCCGGGTGCATAGGGGTCAAGCGGTGTCGGAAACCTTTGTTGTTTTCAATGGAGAGCTGCAAAGAAGTCCTGCTGCCAGCAGAGCAAAGAATGTCCAGTGGAATGCAATCCTGGATTCGAGGTGAGAAGAACCTGAGAGCAGAGGGGACAGAGTCTGCGTCACTTCAGGTGACATGGGGCTCGGTAGTCAAATGCCCACCTATGTGGAGTGCTTCAGGAGTGAAGAAGTGTTGCTTGACTCTGCAGCCACGGGGAGCAGGAGATGTCGAGGATGACCAGAGTCTGGGGGTGAGCTGTCCCACAAAGGGTGTCGGGAGCTGAGGGGTCGATGTCCGGCTGGAGCACCAACAAGCCTTGGTATCTTCAACCCATGTGGTCAGAGGAAACAGGTTA
The DNA here is from genome assembly GCF_964204655.1 of Triturus cristatus. Lineage (NCBI taxonomy): Eukaryota > Metazoa > Chordata > Amphibia > Caudata > Salamandridae > Triturus > Triturus cristatus. The sequence continues at coordinate 626,216,558 of NC_140580.1, read as the reverse complement.
TGGTGTGGACCAGCAAGATCCAGGTGACTCACCACGCAATGGGGAGTCAGGGCATGTCTGGTGCAACCAGGTAAGCCCAAGAATTAGCAAGGTGGCCTTCGCCAGGACCCACAGGCCAACGGACCAGGGATCGCGAGGAGCCCTCAAGCAAGCTAGCAAAGTACCAGCCCACAGGACACTCGTGGAGTGGAGGCTAGAAATCTTCAGTGCAAATGCTGCTCGGGGTTGGGATTACATGGAGTCCAAAGCACAGGCTCAGGAATTGTCACTAAGCATATGCAACTGCAAAAGTACGCTTTGCACAGGAGTTTGGGTATGCACAGTCTCCACGAGGGATACTGGTCTCAGAATAGCTAAGACAGCAGATCTACCTCAGTGACATTCGGGAACCCACCTCCTGTGTTTTTGAAATCTTCGGTGTCCTCAGGAGCTCGGGAGATGCAAACCGGTCAGATGCATTTAGGTGCCTGCTTTTGCCGGGGAGTAACTCCTTTACTCCAAGGGAGATTCTTTAGTCGTCCAGCGTTGTGCAGGCAGTCAAAGTAATTGGTTTCTTCTTTGCAGAATCTTATCCAGGTAAAATGTAAAGTCCTGTAGACAGGTTACCCACTTTATACCTATGGGGAGGGGTTGGAAAGATTCTGTGGACACTCCGAGGGGAGGGGCAGGACAGAGGGGTGGCTATACCCATGTCCTTTGTCCAGTTTCGCACAAAAGCAGGAGCAAATGGGTCCTAGAACTGGCTTGAGCTGGACTATGTACAGGAACACCAAATGTGCCCCCAGTGCAGACTTTCTGGCACTATAAGAGTGCACCCACCCAGCCCCAAATCTCTAAATCCTGTCTGGGAGGTGATTACACCTCCCTGTGACAGGATGCCTATTGGCATGCTTTCCTCCGCGCGAGCTTGGCTCAGCAGCAAAAGAGCAGAACTGTGTCTGTGGCTGGCAGCATCCATTTTGGGCTGCCCAGGTCGAGGAAACTGGTACCGGGTATACTGGTGACCCACATATGTCCCTTTAGAAGGGTGGAATCCTTATGATTCCAAGGTGTTTGATACCAAACACAACATGTTTCTAAGCAGCCGTTTTAAAGTTAGCATTTACCGCAAGCTAATAATGCACTTAAACATATATGTCTGGCTGGATCACAGACAGCCCCGGAGAATGGTCTCTGAAGGCTGCAGAGGGGCTCTTCTCATGCAGGGGCACCCTCTCACAAAAAACCCAGCACCCTGCCTTCAGGATTGTTAAAGCCTGCCATAGGGGTGGCTGATAAGTATTTAAGTGTAGTGATTTAAATACCTATATCTTAAGTAAGTGGTGCAAGCACCAGCTTACACAGTCTGCTGTAGCAGGCTGGTTGTGTCAATTTGGATGGTCTCTCAGGGGTGGCATAATACATGCTTCAGCCCATCAGAGGCATCTGGGGTACCTATGCCCTGGGTACATGGTGAACCATATAGTAGGGACCAATAAGGGTACCCCAGAATCCAATCTGGAGTGTACCTAAAGTACATGCATATCAATTTACCGGAGAAAGCAGATAGACAGGGTTCCTAAAAACAGTGTGACATCAGCAAAAAGTGGGGGTAACCATAAGAAGCAGATACTAGTTTCCTACAAACCTCATTTAAAAGAAATATTCCCAGGGGAAGAAGAAACTCCCTCTAGCCACTAGTGAACAGACACTTTAAGCATGTATTATACTGATGACCTCGAATAATTTTTATTATGAATATAAAAACTGTGTATACCTGGAAAAGGATGACTTGATATGCACTGGCACTTTTACCAGCCACGGCCCGTGTAGGGCGTGCCACCGGGCGGTGACGTAGGGCGGGGGAGGGTGGGGTCTTTGTAAAATGCATCAAATGGACGATTTCAGTTAAGTAACGAAAAAAAAAAATTCAAAAATGTCGTTGCACGCGCTGCATTGCATTTGGCGATGCAGCGTGCACAGCGAAATTCGTTTTATTAATTTTTTTCCTTACCTGAAATCGTCCGTATGCCGCATTTTACAACCCCCCACCCTGCCCCTCCTCCGCCCCACATCACCGCCCGGTGGCACGCCCTATACGGGCCGTGGCTGACTTTTACTAATCTTATGATAGTATGTAAAACGGCCAAACAGCTACTTTATTGGGGAAGGAACATCGGAAATGGTATTGTTTAAGTTCACATAGCACTTATATTGAAGCTGACAGTTTTTATACAATAACTAGTAGATTTTTATCTGTTACATATTTTTGTATGTTTTTTACATTTTTAAGAAATACTTTGATGATCCCTTGAATTGATTGGAACTGTTCTATAAACATAGTTTAGTGAATTAAATTCTAAGAGCAACGTAAATGCCATTATCCCTCGCACCTTTTGCATATGCACTTTAGCATAACACATAGTGATAGCCGGGCTAAACGGACTACTGCAATGACCTCGCCATTCTCCATGTATTGCACACGCACCTTATTTTAACCCAGTGCTTGGGATAAGGTACATACCACCATGCTGCTCACTGATTGCACACGCACCTTATAGACCACTATGGTACCAGGCTAGTTCCCGGCCTGTCGAGGTAATCTTGTAGGACAGATGATAGTTCTACCTAAATCTACTGTGATTTCTTATCAATCAGTTGTATCTTGGTGCCTTGCAATGAGCAATGAATGACTGTATCTATTATTTTATTTCACATGTATTGCATTGTATTTGTATCTTTACTTTTATGGCTTTATAGGCCGAAATAAAGTTTTGAATTGAACTGAATAGCTTAGGGGTTTGGAGAGTGGGGGTATTAAGAGGCTAAAGACGTTGGTAAAAGAGCAGGTTTGAAGTCTGATACAAGAGGAGCACACTGTAACTGAGAAATACAAAGGGTTACTGTGCACTAGACTATTAGGTGATGAGAGGGAGGCTGTAGAGCACAGGCTGAGAATGTACTTATAAGCACAGGGTAGTGTGGGGCACAAGGATCATACAAATGCACCTCCCAAGGTAATGAAGAATACACAAATATGTAGGGGCGGTTATGTTGATGAGGTTTAGCAGACATGAAGGACACATGAATGAACCCGAAAAGGCTGAAGCAAATGGTTTAAGGGGTTCAGCTATACAGGGCTGAGGAAGAAGGGTTCTTAAGAGCCAAACAGCTGCAGCTGGTGAGGCCTGTGCATTTCAGCAAATGTATGTGAAAAAATGCTATTAAATGCACTAGTTAACCTCATTTAAAAAAGAAAATCCCATTGAAAGAAGAATCTCCCTCTAGCCATTAGTTAACTCGTTCATAAATTTAATAGCACATTCTGCGCTGTAACACTTTCAATGTTCACCAAGCCTGATGTATTATTGTGCTGAGCTGGGATCTTGCAGGTGGTGATGCCCAGCCATGATTCACCCAGTTAGATTTCTGGAGCTTGTGGAATGTTCTTCACTGACAGGATCAGTTAACTTGGGACCAACTCACGGCCTTAATTGACTGGTGGCTAGTATTCATCCAGCTCCAACATCAAGGCAATGTAGACTTCCTTCACACGACGATTGCATGCATTTCACTGAGCCACACTGTATGATAGTCCAAAAGTCTTTTATGCTTATTTTGTCTGTGCATAGTTCAATCTGAGGGCATCTGGGCCTCCTATTATTATTATTATTATGGAATTTTATAAAGCGCATGGTTACGCACCACGGCGTGTCCCCGCGCTGGGAGGAAAAAAGAGGCGAATCAGGAAGAAGGTCATAGTAGTGCTGAGCGGTAAAGATGGGTTTTTAGTGCTTTGCTAAATTTGCTCTCTGAGGGTTCGAGGCGAAGCTCTGCCGGGAGAAGATTCCAGTTTTTGGCCGCGAGAAATCTAAAAGATCTCCCTCCCATTCGAGCTTTCCCAAATTTGGGGATGACTGCTAGTCCAGTGCCCGAAGAGCGAAGCGACCGCTCCGGTCTGTAGGGGATGATCAGATTGCAAAGGGGAGTAGGTGCCCTTCTCATCATAATACGATGGCATAGACATAGTGCTTTAAAGATGATCCTCTCCCTAACGGGCAGCCAGTGGAGAGTCTTCAGAGTGGCTTTAGATGGCGTACGTCTAGGCAGTCGCAGTACCACGCGAGCTGTAGCGTTTTGAAGGACTTGGAGACGATTGAGGCACTTTGCTGTCACGCCTAAGTATAGAAGATTAGAGTAGTCAAGTCTAGACGTGACTAGGGCATGAACAAGAGTCTTCCTGGCGCTGACTGGAAGCAGATCGAGAGTTTTCCTTAAACTTTTTAGCATGCCAAAGCAGGTTCCAACCACCCGATTAATCTGGGCAGTAAAGGCGAGATCGGAATCACATACCACTCCCAGATTTTTTGCCTGAAGACACGGCACAGGGGTGGGTCCCAAACAGTCTGGCCACCAAGCGGACGACCACACACTCGGTGCACCCCCCACCACGAGCATTTCAGTTTTCGACCCATTCAGCTTCAGGCAATTAGTTGACATCCAGGAGGCAAGCTCCTGCATGCATGCTCTGAAACTGGCTGCCGAGACATCCGGTGCTCGTGACAGCGAAATGACGAGCTGTGTGTCGTCGGCATAGGTCACTAACTGGAGGTCGTGACTTTCCACTATGGTGGCAATCGGAGAGACATACAGGTTAAACAAGGTGGGGCTCAGGGCAGAGCCCTGCGGAACCCCTTGATTAAGAGGGAACATGCGAGAATAATATTCTCCCTGTCTAACCTGAAAGCTCCTGTCAGTGAGAAAGGATTGGATCCATCTAAGTGCAGAACCCGTAACTCCACCTTTGTTAAGACACTGTAGCAAGATGGAGTGTGCTACAGTGTCAAAGGCTGCACTAAGGTCCAGTAAGACGAGGGCCATAGTATGTCCCTCATCAACGCCTTTCCTAACGGTTTCAGTGGCCAAGAATAACGCAAGCTCCGTAGAGTGGTGGGCCCGAAAGCCAAACTGTGTAGTGTGGAGCAGGTTGGCTTTCTCCACAAATGCCATCAGTTGAAGATTGGCTACCTTTTCTGCCACTTTAGCCATGTAGGGGAGGAGAGAGATGGGTCGGAGATTATCCATCCTGTCCCAACTGAGGTTAGGCTTCTTTTGGAGTGGAAGAACTACCGCCTGTTTCCAACTCTGAGGTACATTTCCGGAGCTAAAAGAGAGATCTAGAACATCCCTAATATAAGGCTCAAGGATCTCTATGCTCTCTGCTAGAAGTTTAGGAGATGCAGGGTCTCGGGGGGACCCTGGTGTAATCGAGCGACAGACCCGCTGGAGTTCATTCGAGGGAGGGACAAGGAAATCGGTTAGGCTGTTCGTATCTATGTCTGTTAGTTTGCTCCCAGAGAGAGCTGCTCCCATTTCTGTCCTTCCTGAGAACGAAGAGTAGATGGTAGCTACTTTGTCCGAAAAGAAGGCAGCGATACGATTGCAGGTGTCTTCAGATACCAATGACGGGTCCATCGAGGCACCGCAGACAGCAATTTCCTTGTAGATTTTAAGAAGCTCCTTAGTGGAATTATTCGCTTCATCTATCCTGCCAGAGAAGTACTTAGTTTTGGCCCGCCTAATTTCAGTATGATATTTCCTGCGTTTATCTTTATATCTTTGTTTATCTAGATTACTGTAGGCCAATCTCCATTGTCTTTCATAATGTTTACATTCTGCTTTCAATACACGGAGTTCTTTATTATACCAAGGGGCGGATTTCTGATGCCTTCTGTGCGGGTTGTTATGGCAAAGAGGGGCAGTGTCATCGAGAGCTTTATTTATACGAGCATCTAATCTTTCAGAAGCAGAGGTTGCATCCTCACCACCTGGTTTACCGCCAATGGACAAGGCAATGTCGAACTTTGCTTTAGAGAATGTGGTCCATTTACGACGCATAAATTTAGGATTGGTCCTCTTATGACTGTTGCTCATAGGGATGGTTAATGTAAATGGAACAAGGAAGTGATCAGACCATGGAACAGGAACGGGGGCCTTTGTTTCAAAACCTTCCCAATTCATAAAGATAGGATCCAGTAAGTGTCCCTTTTGATGGGTGGGGGCTTTGGATTTAATCTCTAGTTGGAGGGAGTGTAGCTGTTGACAGAGGTCGGTTGCTCCCTTGTCCAGCGGGTCATCCCAATGGATGTTGAGATTGCCTAGAAGCAGAAATGTATCTCTGCGTAAGGCGGTCTCAGTCAGGCCATCGATGAGGCTATTAGAGAACTGAGTAAAAGGACCTGGAGGGCGATAGATCAGAAGGCCCTTCAGTATGTTTCCCTCGTTAACCTTGATGGAAAAGGCACTCGCCTCACTGTCCGCAATAGCAAGAGGTTCGAGCTGGCAGTATAGTGGCTGTTTGTCCTTCCCTGAAGTGATCTCTATTGGCTCTATAGTTTTCTGTCACTGATCTAGTGGCATACTATCAAGCACGGCGTTAAAATTATCGCTGATTTAGTAGCAGAAAACTGCAGCTAAAGCGGCGAAAATGGGCTTGATAATATGCCGCAGAGAATTCCAATAGAAGCCCATGTTGACACCAGAACATTGGCTTCTATGGGAATTCTCAAGGGCATATTATCAAGCCAATAATTTTAACGCCGTTTCTTGATAATATGCCCCTTAGTTAATCCAAATAGGAGTACTCGCAGCTAACGTTTGAGCCATGCCATTACACTTGCCACATCAATGGTCTTGCTCTCTGCAGGAAGTTTAAAATCTATATTAGAGGCGCACTGTGTACTGGAAAAGAAATTCTAACCTGTTTCTCCAGGGTGCAACATCCAATAGACACTTGGCAGATGTGTTATATTAAATCTTCTTAGCAGTTTTAACTTATCTACATATTGGTGAAATTTTGTTAAGAAAGGAATCTACAATAATTGTAAAGTCCTAACAGAGGGACTGACAAGCTTCTCATGACAACAAGTGTGAACATCGGCACACTTTACTTTGCCTTCATTGCAGGTAAGTATCGATTCATCATAGTGATTTGGTAACTTTAAATTAATCTCTTTACTACAATGATGCTGCCATGTCTTATCATTTGTCAATATGTCATAACTAGAAAAATTCTAAAACAAGATACATATACTTATAGTTTTAACAATTTGTAGTTTTTTCCATGCCAAATTTAAGGGAATGTGAAATCGGTGTGATATAAGTTGGTGCAATTTTGGCAAAACTAAACATATCTCTGTGAAATGCAAATCCATAATTTTACTCTATATTTTAGAGTGAAATGTGGCCTTACATCAATTTTTGCCGCAAGGGCGCATTTAAGCAAAAGCACCATACACAACAGCTGCTTGTGTTCTATTGTTCTCATGTGTTTAGGGTAAATCTTTTCCATGAGTGGCGTCTTACTGCAATTAGTGCATAATCAGACAAAGTGGCATAATTTGGGGGATTTGGAGCAACAAGTGTAACGTGAACTTCCTAAAATTACATGAATTTTTCGAGTGTAATTTAAATTTCATCCAAGACTTTTAACTTCAATAAGGTGGCTGCACTGGGAGATTAACAGATCTGAAAGACTATTCCACAAAAGCCAAATGAATCTATTGTCCAGGTTTTTTCCACATTAGGTTTATAATAAATATTGAATTAGGGGCATGATCTATGAAAATTATATTTAGCTTTTCCTAAACTGAGGTAAGTACTGATTCTCAAAATATAGCTAATTGGTAAATATGATTTACGTACCTTTACTGTATGCAATGAGCAATTCACAACCATTCAGAATCATTGAATACTGAATCGGAATTGCGAATGAATGTGAGTTGCAAATTACAGCTCTCGGACTGTTAGCGAGTGATGACCTCACCTCTTTCAAGAAGTACATTTACTTGCAGCTGCACAGCAGAAAGAAACTCATAGCAGCATGTCTAGCCTGTAGCCATTGGGGAGGTGGACAGGAAGGGAAAGAGACTAAAAGGTAAAAATATTAGTTGAGTAGTGTGTCTCGGAACATGAAAAGTCTTTTGGAAAACATCAGTGTCAGTTTCAGAGACAACATAAACACTAACTGGACAAGGATCTAGCAGCACATAACTGCAGTGGGTGTTACAAAGAGGTCAATGGAAGAGATCAGGAAGAACTGGAATGACCTGTGCTTCTTCTCCAAGAAGAAGGTTGCAAGTAGAAGAAAGGAGGATGCAGCTACATGTGTCACTGACTGCACCCACCTGCAAGTGGATCTCTAAACCTCTTTAAAATTTCAGGGGGGTTCCCATCTGCACTGTGAAAACACAGAGCGTCTTTAAAGCAGCCGATCCATTTTTCACATGAATGCACTGCCCCCGTGAGTTCACGCCTGGCCTGGGGGCAGCACATTCAACGTAATGCAGCACATTTTCCTAGATTGCATGGGGCGCATCTTTTGAAAGGTACGCCCAGTGCAATCGAGGAAAATAAGCTGCATGTATAATATGGCCCCAGTAGTGCTATATATACAGCAAAATGCAATTCACAAAACACAGACATACAACATTCACTGCCTCCACTTCTCCTATTTTTTCATTGTGAAGATCCCTGCCCCGGGGGTGGAGATCAACACTAATGACATGTTTGTCATACATGGGAACAGGACAAGGGGGTTTGATTTGAAAATGGGCAATAAATACTGCTGAAGGGAATGGTTTGGAGAGGGACATTTAAATATAAAGTACACACCTACATGATAGTAATACAATTGCAATAATATATAGAGAGATTTTTCTTTATTTTAAAAAAGCTTAAATATAATATTTGCTCAATGCTATTTTTAAATGTAATAATTTGCCTAACTTGAAAATACTTTAAATTGCATTCCTAACTCAGTTAAAAAGTTAAATAATATATTTTGCAAACTTAATTTAAAACATGACTGATACTTGCATTTGTTAAAAATTAAATAGTAAAGTAAGTGAGCATAGGTGTATTTTAAGTATTGTTCATATACATGTTTAAAAACATAACTATTATATTTATATAAATGTACAAAATATAATAGTGATTTTATTGTGTTGCATCTCTTTTCTTTATGTAGCCCTAGGTTAATATTATGTGCTTAAAATGATTTTACATTATTATTTTATGTTAAAATAATTTGTTAAATAAAAAATTAACTTTATTACCGTTTCCTAAGTTTTCTTGGTGTGCAATATTCAAGTAATTTGCTTTCGTATAATTACACAAATTTGCAGCAATATTATGTGGAATTATGCCTAATTGTGCTAATCTGTCATGTTGCACTACATTTTAGGGTGAATTTCATCCTCATGTCAAATTTTTGTATGAAGATGCATTTAAAGAAGAGCACAGTGAAGTGCAGCCAGTCATAATCTGTTGTTCCGGTACTTTCACAGTAAAACAATTTCCGAAGAGTATTGTGTATTGCACTAGTCTTTGTAAATGTTTACAGTGTATGGTACCTAAATACACAAAGTGATGTAAAGTCAGAATGTCTCGAAATTCTTTTAAAAAAAAAAACGAACTCAAAATTCCCGAAATTACCAAAATTACACTGGCATAATTTAAATGTCTCCCAGCCCTAATATTTTCCAATGGGAGATCTCCATCTGAGGTGTCTAAGATCATCCAAACAGGTAGGAAGTTAACCATAGTAACTTTAAAATCTTAAATTCAATCATAGGAGTCTGCATCCCTCTCACTTAAATTGGGGGACAGTCGTTTGTCTACACCTAGGTGTAAACCTCCACTCATAAACGGTGCATATGCTAAGTGTTCCATTTGACATCCAACCCTGCCAATTTACCAAACACTCATACATTCTGCAGTATTGGTATTGGTCCCATTCTAGTATTAGAATCATGGGCAGTCAAAAGTACATTATCTGCAGATACTGTTAATGGGCCATTCATTTGCAATTCTTTTGCGCTTTCCATTTCCTTGTCTTTTCTTTTCAAAAGCCAATGGTTTAGTTGCCAAAGCAAACAGAAGACAGGACAGAGTGCAACCTTGTCTAGTGCCTCTTCTCACTTGTCAGGACACTGATATATTTATTTCGAATGTGAACACAGATGCGGGGCCTATATATATTAGTGACATATCAGTCGGCATGTCATTCTTTAGGCCTTGCCTTCAGGTCTGTAGGCATTTAATACCAAGGAAGGGTGTCAAACACTTTTTCAAAATCAATTGAAATCAAATTTGGAAAGTGGCCATTTTCACGAGTTCTCTAATTCACCAACAACAAACCTGGGTGTTTGCTGATGCGTTTTCCCTGGTATAGGCCCATTTTGATCTGAGTGAACTACGTTTGGCAAAACAGTCAAGGCAGTCATCAATGTTGTAGAGAGGATTATGCTCAACATTCGATAATCCATACTATGCATTGAAAGTGGGAAATAAGAACTTTTGCCAAAGGAGTCCTACCTTGGGCTCGTAAGTCGTAGTGAGCAATACATTTTTGACTATGCATACTCATATATCGCCGCTAAATGCATCAAGAGTAGGGTGCAAAGGTAGAATAGAATTCATCTGGAAAACCATCTGACCCCAGTGCATTGCTGTTAATCAATTTGGGGATGGATCCTTTATCCCAGCCATGGCTGTTGGTGCTTTTAGATATTGCGTTATATATATTAGAATGTGTACAGCTGTGTATTGTGATCAGCATAATACTCAGAATAATATTGGGAAAGTGTCAAGGTTTCCCTGTTTTGTGAGTGAGGTGTCTCATTTGACTTTCTTTTTATCATTGTTATCAGCAAGCCCCAGTCTCTCAGGTTTTGCTAACCTTTACAACAGTCTGCATGATTTGTCTACCTCTTCATGTGGTTTTGTTTTGTATTCCCTGTAGTAGTCAATTCACCGTCTTGCGTAACACAACATATTGGTTAATCTATTTCAGTATATCTGTGTGTGATAAGAGGTCATCATAAGCATCTTATGTTTGCTGTTCTAAGTTTTACTTTTTTTGTCAATCTATTTTCCTCTCTCTTGAGAGTTTATTTTATCTCTGTGGGATGTCTTAATTTATTTATTTGTTTTAGGTATTTATATAGTGTGGACGTAGCCATGAGGGCAATAGAAGAATATACTGAGAACAAGTTGTAGATACAAATAACAGGAAATAGCTAACAAGGGATTAGGGAAAGAAAGGGAAACCTAGGATTAAACATTGAACAATGTAATCAGTTGATCAGACATAATGCAAGATTAGACTTGGAAGTGTGTTTTGATCAAACGAGGGTAAAGATCATTCCTGAAAGATAGGAGGTTGGGGTTTGTTTAGAGGACACCAGATATGTAGTTCCACATCTGACAATCAGGCAGGAAAAGGCTTGCTTGACAGTTTTTCTTTTCTTTCATTTATGAACTTCAAAAAGGAGTTTTATTTTTGTTCTTATAGGTCTTTTACCCTTAGTTGTGTGGAATTTGTATTTGCGATATGACAGATGACCAGTATGGATGACCTTGTGTGTAATGCCACTAATTTTGAAAGTGACGCAGGCTTCTAGACGAAGTTAGAGTAGCTGCTTATGCATACCAGTGATATGAACCAACATTTTTGCATTAGAGAAGAGTAATGCCAATTTGCTCTGGAAAGTGCAGGTGATAATCACAGTAGACTCACAAGGAGAGTGTCACCTTCACTGATATGTGAAAGGATAGGAAATTTAACTACAATATGTAATCTAAGGTTGGCATAGGTGAATAAACCATGTTATTTCTCTGTGGATACTAGCAATGTTTCTAAGGCTAATGAATAAAGATAGTCAAAACATTTTTGAAATGGTGTAGGGAACTTGTTTGCACAGACTATAGGCAAATCATTGTTGTTTGGGCTTAGTTTTAGAGAGATGAAAACATTCATTTAATTAGCTATTTTGAGAAAGAACTTAAAATCGATGTCCGATGGACTGTTTTTTTTTAGATTTACCTGAGTGCAGTCATTGCATTGGTGTAGGGCATTTTCTTGCCATGGACCATTGTGGTAAGTTTACTTTTTAAGGAAAAGATCTGGAAAAGTACATAGTGACAAGTTCTTGTTGCTAGGAAAGATTACAACTAATTTAGAACTTTGTATTGCATGCTCATTCTAGATGATAAGATGTTTAGCAGTGTGTCATGGCTGATGGAGCGGAATGCCTCAGACAGATCGACTAGAATGAGTAGGCAAGCATTTACATTACCTAATGTTTTAGTCAAGAATTTGTAGAAGGTTCCCTCAAATCTGTGTTTGTGCCAGAAGCAAAATTTAAATTTGTTTAAGAGGTTGTTCTTTGATACATGGTTACCCAGTTGGCTTGAGGTCTCTTTTTCAATGATGCTTTCGAAGAATGGTATTTTGGTGGTGGTATTGCAGTGTTGTCTTATAACTACCTGCAATCTGGCACTCACACTTGAGAGTCCTGTGTGGTGCCCATATTTTCAGAGAGATAATTCAGTATTTTCCTTTTACTAGTTCCTTTGAATGGTGGATCCTGCAATGCAGTTGCTTGCTAGTTCTGCATGTATATAATACAAAGTGGTTCTCCCCCCCCCCCCCAGTGCAACAGCAAGGGGTTATGATAAGAGTGTCTTGCCAAAATATGTAGCATCTGTGTGTCCTTTAGTAATCATGCTAGTATGGGAGACAGACTTACAACGAAGCTGTTACAACGCATGCCTTTACATCGCATGTCATTGCAACGGAAAAAGTGTGCAGCAGTGGGTAGAAGGCGTTGGATTTAACACCAACACCTTCCCTACTGTTGCACACACTGGAGTTGGAATAGAAAATGAATCTATTCCAACTTCCAGCGCCCCCGACAGAAAGTCGGAGTAAAAGTTTGGGTGTCAACGGCATGAGATGTAATAGCATGCTTTGTAACATCACCTATTCTGCTGGTACACATGTGTCTATCTAACATTGTGCACAGTCTCATATATTTGAGTAAAATGAGTAATTCTCTTTGGTGGGTTAGCAATTCTTCAAGGATCCACAATTTCCAGAGCACTTTGCCAATCTTTAACAGAATTTCTGTCCTTATAGTGTGTGTCCCATGTAGGCGTGTATGAGCCATATCCAGGAATGGATCTGTTTTGCAGGTATTGTAGATCACCAAAATCACAGGGTATATGCAATGTGTGAAATCAAAACTTTGAAATGTTTTTTAGGAAGTCTATTTTTGTTAAACTGAAATGTACGTACATAGTAATATTACTCACTGCTCATCACAGAACAAACCTCAACAATATCCCCACGGACAAGCGAAGAACATTGCCTTATCCATCATTAGCCATAAAATATAACTAATAATCCTATTTCCCATGTTGTGTAGTTAGGACCATGGTGGCGCTGCTATCACTTGTCCCCACCAAAGTCCACCATTTTTTCTTATAGTAACATTTAAATGTGTGTAACAATGTGAATCTCAGAGCATTTCTAGTTTGTAGCTGTGTGACATGAAATGTCCTGTAATCACTAGTCTCTGACTTAAAAGATTAGATGCCCTATGCTCTTTTAGAGCGTGAATGCAGTGCTCTTGCAACCAGCTGCAAGACCCATCGACTACAAGCTGCAATGCACAAGAGACCCCATGGAAACTCACTGCAACTCATGGGCAAGTAAATGTAGTGCAAAAAGCATCACAGGGGACAACACAAAACCCACAAAATGTTGTATTTAAAGAACAGTCTGTTATTCATCCAGATGACAACATTGATTCTTTATTGTGACATAAAATGATGCTTGGCAATTCGAAATTAAATATCGTTTTTAATATCTGTTTAACATTTCTTCTGGCTTTTCATGTATGATTCAAAGAAAATACAGTACAGAAGAGAGATAATCACACAGTCGTGACTGATGAATAGGTTTTGAATCACTTCTCTTTTTAGAAGGATTAGCATTATAAGAAAAGGGAAAGAGAGGGGTTTTAGCTTTGTGAAGCTCAGAGTAAGGATGCACTCTAGCGGGTTATGCACAACAAATTCCTTTTAATCCATTAATAAAAGAATTACAAGTTTTACCAAGTGGTTTTGATTAAAAAAATAAAATGACACATCGCATCTCATTGGGACCTCAGATTTAGGGCCAGATGTACGAAAGATTTTTGCATTTCTTAACAGGGGGAATCACAGTTTCGGCCTGTTAAGAAATACAAATCAGTCTGTTCATATGTACAAAGGTTAATAACCGGTCACTATTTTCAATTTATACCTGGCAGAAATCGCAAATTGTGACCACGATTTATGAAACGCAAAAAGGGATTACCCATTTGAGATTCCTACAGCACATGTACAGAGCATTTCTTAAATGCGAATCGGACATTTATGAAATGCAATTACCCTTGACTCAAAGTCGATGGCAACCATGTGTAAAATAAAAATGCATTTGCATTTTTTATTGTGACATGAAGCGCACATATGCCCCAAGGGCATTTGTGCACTTCTATGTGCAGTACTAATTTCATTGTGCCTCCAGGGGGATCTTAAGCCCAGAGGCACCCTTGGGTTTGGATTTTCCTAAACTGCAATTTCCTATTAGGAAATCGCAATTTAGGAAATGCAAACAATTTCCTAATTAGCCCATAGGTGGGAATGCATTAGCTTTCCTATTTGTGATTTCCTAATAGCAATTTCTACTCTGTAGCAATGGCTAAAAGGAAAGCAGCAGGTTTTCCCATTTTTGTTAAACTGAAATCTACGGCAATATTAATATTACTCAATGCTCATCACAGAACAAACCTCAACAATATCCCCCACGGGCAAGCGAAGAACATTGCCTTATCCATCATTAGCCATAAAATATAACTAATAATCCTATTTCCCATGTTGTGTAGTTAGGAGCATGGTGGCGCTACTATCACTTGTCCCCACCAAAGATCACCACTTTGTCTTATAGTAACATTTAAATTTATGTAACAATGTGAATCTCGAGCATTTCTAGTTTGTAGCTGTGTGACATGAAATGTCCTGTAATCAGTATTACTAGTCTCTGAGTGACAAGATTAGATGCCCTATGCTCTTTTAGAGCGTGAATGTAGTGCTTTTGCGACCAGCTGCGAGATCCATCGATTACACGCTGCGATGCACCACAGACTTCATAGAAACTCACTGCAACTCATGGGCAAGTTAATTTAGTGCAAAAAGCATCACAGGGAACTACACTACACTACACTACAGGGAGCGACCCCTGACCCTGCTCGCAGATCAGGTCGCTCCCCACGCCGCACAGCTCCACCAGTTGTGCCCGTGGCTTCCCCCCTGCTGCCTCCTGCCTCGGAAGTTCGCTGCTGATGTAGCTCTGCTGGCTCGTGTCTCCTGCCGCAATTGTTGTGTTTAGTAATTGTACTCTACTGTAACTGTATTATTTCCTTATATCGTTTGTGCCTCTTGTGCCCCTGTTTCCAGTCTTCCCCCCTCTTGACTTCTGTACCCCTCGCCGCTGTCCCCGCTCTCGCTGCTGCTCCCTTTTGCCTTCTGTGTCCCTCTCCCACGCTATTCGCCACCCCGCTCCCGCCTCCCAGCTGCTCTTCCCTCCCACCACGACTTAAATGGCGGCTGAACGTAGCGGGCGTGTTGCTGGCGCGCGGGAGGCGCGCCAGAGGTGAGACCATCTGCGCCCGTCCGCATCTGGACCACGCCCAGCACCAGAACCGCTGGACCCCACAACCGCCACGCCACCAGACTCCGCTGCAACACCAGCACCCTCCATGCTATCAACGCCGGCCGAGACCACCGCTGCTTCCAGGCTGCCCCAAAATGTGCCCACGGACCTTTCTCCTGCTGCACCTGCAGCTTCACCTGCGACAGAGCCACCAAACCTCCTAGGACCGGTCCTAACCACCTTTGCTGCATACTCCTCAACACCTGCTCCGTACACAAACACGCCGTCGAGCTCTGGGACCTGCTCGACACATCCGCCCCAGACGTTGCCTTCCTGACCGAGACCTGGTGGAACGACTCCTCGGCGCCAGACATCGCCATAGCCACCCTGGATGGCTACAAGATCACTCGCAGGGATCGCGCCAACGGAATTGGAGGAGGAATAGCCATCACCCACAAGTCCACCCTCAAGGTCTCCACCCATGCGAACGACACCCTCAACACTGCCGAACACCTGCACTTCCGGATCCACACCGACCCCAACACCACCCTCAGAGGAACACTCATCTACAGACCCCACGGAAAGCCGGGCACAGTTCAGCGACTCCATCGCCGACCTCGCCAGCACCCACGCACTCGCCTCCATGGACTACATCCTCCTCGGGGACCTGAACTTCCACCTTGAGAACAACAACGATGCCAACTCTGGCACCCTGATCGACAACCTCGCCAAACTCGGCCTCAGACAACTCGTCACTGCACCCACCCATGCTGCCAGACACACACTGGACCCCATCTTCTCCACTAGCACCCACGTCACCTACCACCACACCACCGAGCTCCACTGGACTGACCACCGCTGCATCCATTTCACCTTCAAGAAATCAACCACGTACCACCGCACCCAACTGCTGCCCCGCCGCTGCTGGAGCAAAGTCACCGAAGATCAGCTGACCACCACCCTCGCCCAGAACCCACCCACCGACCCCACCGACCCAGACACCGCAGCCCGCAACCTCAGACAGTGGATCAACGACAGCGCCAACACCCTTGCACCGCTCAAGAAACCCTCCAACAGTCACACCAGCAAGAAAGCCACCTGGTTCACCACCTAGCTCCAGACCTCCAAAGACGCATGCCGGAAACTGGAGAAGAAATGGCTCCATAAATGCACACCAGACAGCCACTCAGCCCACAAGGACGCCACCCGCAGACATCACCACCTCATCAGATTAGCCAAGAGATCCTCCTTCAAAGACCGCCGGCATAACAACGCACACGACAGCAAAGAGCTCTTCAGCCTCGTGAAGGAACTATCCAACCCCAGCGCCAACACCAATGACGTCCCGCCCTCACAAGAACTGGCCACCTTCTTCCACCACAAGATCGCTGACATCCACGACAGCTTCTAAACCACGACCGCCACAACTACACTGGACTCCACCCACCCTGCGAACAGCACCCACACCATCTGCCTGACCTCCTGGGCCAACACCAACGATGACGAGACATGCAAGGTCATGAACTCCATCCACTCAGGATCTCCATCAGACCCATGCCCACACCACATACTCAACAAAGCAAACGCAGCTATCGCACCCCAACTACAAAAGGTCATCAACATCTCCTTCGAAACAGCGACATTCCCGGACAGCTGGAAGCACGCCGAAATCAACGCCCTCCTCAAGAAGCCCAAGGCGGACCCCAAGGGCCTCAAGAACTTCCGGCCCATCTCCCTACTCCCGTTCCCGGCGAAGGTCATCGAGAAAATGATCAACATGCAACTGACCCGCCAACTCGAAGACAACAACATCTTAGACCCGTCCCAGTCCGGATTCAGACAAAACCACAGCACCGAGACAGCCCTAATCGCCGCCACAGACAACATCAGGTGCCAACTAGACAATAGCGAAACATCAGCCGTCATCCTCCTAGACCTGTCAGCCGCCTTCGACATGGGCTGCCACCGCACTCTAAAAACACGTCTCCAAGAAGCCGGAATCCAAGAGAAGCATCTCGATTGGACCACGTCCTTCCTCTCCGGCAGAACCCGGAGTGTCCGCCTCCCACCCTCCCGATCCGAAGCCACCGACATCATCTGCGGCGTCCCCAAGGGCTCATCCCTCAGCCCGACGCTGTTCAACGTCTACATGGCCCCCCTCGCACAAATGGCCCGACAGCACGACCTCAACATCATCTCTTACGCCGACGACACCCAGCTTATCCTCTCCCTCACCAAGGACCCGCACACTGCCAAAACCAACCTCCACGAGGGAATGAAGGCCGTCGCCGACTGGATGAGGAGCAGCTGTCTGAAGCTTAACTCAGACAAGATGGAGGTCCTCATCCTTGGACCCATCCCCTCAGCCTGGGACGACTCCTAGTGGCCGACCACACGGGAACAGCCCCGAAACCCACCAACCACGCACACAACCTAATATTCATCCTCGACTCCTCCCTCTCCATGTCGAAGCAGGTCAGTGCCGTCTCCTTCTCCTGCTACAACACCCTCCACATGCTCCACAGGATCTACAAGTGGATCCCGACCGAAACCAGAAGAACAGTCACACAGGCCCTCGTCAGCAGCAGGCTGGATTATGGCAACACACTCTACTCAGGCATCCCAGCCAAACACCTGCGTCGACTACAACGAATCCAAAAAGCCTCCGCCCGATTGATCCTCAACGTCCCCCGCCACAGCCACATCACCCCGCACCTGAGAGACCTACACTGGCTCCCCATCAACAAGAGGATCACCTTCAAGCTCCTCACCCATGCACACAAAGCACTCCTCAATGCCGGACCGGCCTAGCTGAACAGCAGACTCAGCTTCTACATCCCCAACCGCCAGCTCCGCTCCGCCAGCCTCGCCCTCACCGCTGTCCCCCACATCCAATGAAAGACCTCTGGTGGTGGATCTTTCTCCTGCCTCGCCGCCAAGACCTGGAACACCCTCGCGACCCACCTACTCACCTTCAGAAGACTCCTCAAGACCTGGCTCTTCGAGCAGTAGCGGCACCCGCCCTCAGCGCCTTGAGACCCTCACGGGTAAGTAGCGCGCTTTACAAATTCTTTGATTGATTGATTGATTGACACAAAACCCACAAAATGTTGTATTTAAAGAACAGTCTGTTGGGGGCGTGGCTTGGCACCCACGGAACATGGTGGCGGCTCCGTGAGCTCGAACGGGACGGCACCAGCTGGCGGCTTTTCTTCGCGGGTCCGGTGACTCGTTACTTACCTGAAGTGCAGTTTCAAGAGTATGAACTGCCCAACGTCCATTTGATAATGCCGGCGTTGCACCAACATTAGAATAACAGGTATTCCGAGGTTTTTTGTTGCCTCCTCAGTAGCACCCGCCATTTTGTCTGCAGTCACCTCAAGCCTCCATCTTCTCACTGCTCCCGTGTCATGTGACGCGCTGTATCTCTCATTCCTGCTCTAATGTGCGTGCTCACCAACTCAGCTCAGAATGTATTTTAAAGCTCCTTGCAATATATACCGTACTTTTGCTTTCAGCCTCAAAAATATTTATTTCCTCATTGACAGCAACTGCTCTCTTTTTACATGATGTGGTTGACTCAACTCCTCAATTTTTATTCTTAAAAAAAAAAAGAATGAAGTGCTCTACATTTTGTTTCTTCTCCTATGTACATCTTCATTAAACTGTGGCTAATTTCAGCACACCTCCTCAAGGCAGTTTCTACTACGCTTAAGAACCTTTGAATTTTTTGCAAAAGAGCATTTCTTCTTTCTCTTTCTGCTTGTGATCTCTACGCCTGTGTAATACTGGATTATACCGCTCATTGAGTATCACTGGTAATTTTACAGTTTTTGTGTCATTGAACTATTCCTGCCTTTGGTTCTTTTGGCGATTCTTTTGGATTAAAGTAAGCTTATGGGTAGATTGAGGATACCTGCCTCCTCTACTTCATCTCCTACTCGCAGATTTATCAAAAATTCTACAATTTTTATGAGGTTTGCAGCAATGGAGTCTACTTTAACCTCTCAGTCAAAAGTCACCACATGTCCTCCTATGTCTGCGCAAATAAACTTGCTTCCAAATTCTACCAAAGCTAATCCTAAACACCTTAAAAAAGACCCATCCTCTCCTACAAAATCACCACCTCCTGCTTCATTAGACCTGTTACTGGAAGAAATACGTGCACTAAAACCTTTTATGGAGGACACAAACACCAAACTTCAATTTCTAACAGACAGATGGTCTCAATTGGACGAGCGTCTTCATGCAGTGGAACAAAGCGTCTCTTCTCACAACGCATTGGAAAGCAAAGTTAATCTCCTGCAATTGCAAGTCTCCTCCCTTGAGAAACATATCGAGGAATTGGAAAATAGAAATAGGAGAAATAATTTGCGCATTTATGGTCTGCCTGAAAGCACAGAGGGGGATGATCCTATCACTTTCTTGAAAAGCTTTCTACCGAAAGTGTTGGCTTTACCTGAAGGTACTGTTGTAAACATTCAACGTGCGCACAGTCTGGACCATATTCACACAAATACTTCTGCTCATGCTCGTCCAAGTGGTGTAATTCTTTATTTCTTGGAATACACAGATCTTCTTCAGGTTATATCTGCGTCTAAAAAATCACCATGCATTTCTTGGTTGGGTCATGCACTGTTTTTTTCGCAGGACTATGCTAAGAGCACTGCCGACAGACATAAAGAATTTCTTAAAATGAGACCAGCTCTCCGTGCTGTTGGTGCTAAATATGGACTCTTCGACCCATGTCTCTTTAAGGTCACATATGAGAATAAGACAACCTCCTATGAAGAACCGGTCAAATTGAAGAGTTTTCTTAATGCTTGCAGAATTGATTCTATGGACACATCTGGTGCTCAATTTGGCTGAGAATATGCATGTTTTTTGATGCTGTTATGTTTTTTTTCTTTTTTTATCTGCCTTGATTTTACTCTTTCTTTATTGCCTTTCAGGTTGTTCCTATCTTATGTTGCTCTGATATTTTTCATCCTTTCTTGTTGTCTTTGTTACCCATCATATAATGTAACTATTCTGTATTGATTTTGTAACTTAATCATTTTTATTTTCCTTTATAGGCATTTCTGCTATTTGTTTATCCCATTGTCTCGTACCATGTTGTCTCCATTTGCCCTTGTGCCCCTCCCCGTGAGATCCGGATGCACTGCCTTTCCATGTGGTTTCACCCCCCTCACTCACTTCTTTGAATTTTATAGGTATGTTTTTTTCCTTTTGTGTTAATCCACTTCTCCCTCCCTCTGTTACTCTTTTTTTGGGTAGTTCTTCCCTCTCCCTCCTTTCAGTTTCTTTCTGGTTCCTTTTCTTTTCCTATTCCTTTTCATTTCTGATACCTTTTTATTTTCCTCATGACTTTACTCATATTGCCTTTCTTTTCATCTGTATGATGCTTTGTTTTATTCTGCATATATTTCCTATTCTATTTGTATCTACTTTTAATATCTGACTTTGTCTTACTCTTTCACTTCAATTGTTTATCTTCTACTTTTCATCTTTGTTATTCTACCTCTTTTCTTTTCCTTCTTCATATATTGTTACGCTTTTCTCTCACTTACTCGGTGTTGTGGTTTACCATTTTTCAAGTTTTTACAATATCTGGTCTAGTTTGAGCTGTTCTGTTAATAGTTATTAGATGTAATTAAGTATTGTTACTTAGAATGTCCGAGGTTTGCATTCATCGATTAAGAGACAAACGTGTGCTATCACATCTATCTGAATTGAAAGCTGATATAGCTATAATTTAAGAAACGCATCTCACAGAGGCTGGATCTTTCAAATTGAAAACAGATTGGGTTGGTGATGTGTTTTTCTCCAGGTAATGGGAAACGTAATGATGTTGTTACATTATGCCATAAATCTCTCCATGTGAAACTCATATCTCAAGAAAGAGATGATGTAGGCCATTGGGCACTCATTAATTTATTGATTGGGAGAGTTCCACTCTTTGTTTAACATTTATGCTCCAACTGCAGGGGATTACCTTTTTTGGGTCCATTTTGCAGAAAAATTACTGCAAATCCCTCATGACAATCTGATTTTGGCTGGAGATTGTAACCAAATTATAGATCCCTTCATAGACCGTAATTCCTCCTCTTCCTTTTTATCCTCCAAAGCATATAAATTATTCCTATACCCCTTTCAGCACAGACATTTAATGGATGCCTGGAGATTGTGTAATCCCACTCTAAGAGAATATACCTATTTCTCTCCCGTACAACAAACACAATCATGCATTGGTCATATTTTTATTTCTCATGATATTTCCAAATCCATAAAATCCACTGATATTGGTTCTAGCTTGATCTCTGATCATGCCCCAGTTTCCATTTCTTTAGACATCCTTCATAAACCTTCTGTTTCTAGACCTTGGTGCTTGACCCTATTTTTACGTCCTCATTCACCTCTTTTTTTAAAGTATACTTTGATTTCAATGAATTAGACACCCTCCCCTTTCATGTCATATGGAACGCTTTTAAAGCAGCTGCCTGTGACTTTCTATTAACTATGTTTCCCACAAACGTCATACAGCCCGAAAAACTGCCACAAATCTTTTTGCCACGATAAAGAGATTGGAACATTCCTATTACACTAACAAGACAAAAGATTGTTTAGCAGAACTAATAGTTACCAAACTTCAATTCAATAAGGAATCTACTGAAAGTTCTTGCTTATACTTGCTCAAATCTAGTGCACAATTGTATGGTGGCCAAAATAAAGCAGGCAAATTATTGGCAAGTTATCTTAAAGTTAAAAAGAATAAATTTAACATTGAATCGATTCTTGATGATCAGCAAACACCCAAATTCAAAGATTCAGAGATTTTTCAAGCATTCCAAGCCTTTTAATAATTCTCTATACACACCAGATATTGCACCTACAGATGACTCCATTTTGGACTATCTTTCTTCTATTGATAAACCTCTTGATATTCATTTAGATTTTGATTCTTTGGAGCTTTATGTTTCATTGACGGAATTGCGCAATGCTTTACTCTCCGTGAAGAAAGATAAAGCTTCAGGTCCTGATGGTTTTACTGTCGAACTTTTTCACACTTCTCCCACCTTCCCCTCCTCAAATTGCAAAAGCTTCTCACCTCTATTGGCTACTTTTTGGAGGCCTTAATATGTCTTATACCCAAAGAAATTAAAGACCCACGTTTATGTAAAAATTATAGACAATTTCATTAGTGAATATAGATTAGAACATTTTCTCAAAATCCCTGGCCCTACGGTTAGAATCCCTTCTCCCTAATCTTTTGGGTAAAGAGCAGTCAGTTTTTGTGAAAGGCCGTTTCCTCACAGATAACACACGTCTATTTTTTTATATATTTTCCAAATCCTCGCATTCTTCAGAATCTTTAGCCGCTATAGCTTTAGATGCAGAAAAAGCTTTTGACCTCTTATTTTTTCGACACTTAAATGGTTTGGCTTTGGACCTAAAATTATTAGCTTAATTTCTCTCATATTCAAATCCTAAATCAGTTATATTTGTAAATGGCCTTACCTCCTCTTATTTTAACTTGGGAAGAAGTGTCAGACAAGGATGTCCCTTATCCCCCTTTTTGTTTAATTTAGCTTTAGAACCCTTCCTTTTCTAGACTTCGACAGAATCCTGAAATTCAAGGTTTTAAACATGAGAGTACACATATTAAATTGGCAGCAGATGCAGACGACATTTTGTTATTTCTTTCGAACCCTTCCTCTTCTTTACCCGCTTTTCTCTCTGAGACGAAGGATTATTCTTCTGTCTCTGGTTATAAACCAAATAATAACAAATGTGAAATTTTAACCTTAACTAAATTTACGTTTAAAGATGATTATAAAATAACTAATTTCAATTGGAACACTAAACATGTAAAGTACTTAGGTGTTTATTTCACTAATTCAATTAACTCATCAATTTCCATTAACTTAGACAAATGCTCCTTAAAGATTTCTTCCCTAATTGATAAATGGCATCCTCTATATTTGTCCTGGTGGGGAAAGTTAGATACAATAAAAATGATGTTATCTCCAATTGTTCTTTTTACTGTTTCTAACATTCCTGTTGCTATACCCCAAAAGTTCTTTAAAAAAATTAACTCTTTACTATCTTCCATTCTTTGGAATAAAAGAAAAGCACGTATGTCATTGACAAAACGTATTCGCCCTAAATCAGATGGTGGTGTTAATTTTCCTGATTTTACTACTTATCATAAAGCCTTTAACTTACGCCAATCATCTCATTGGCTTACTGATCCCCCACCAGACTCACCTCTGTGGGTTATCCTAGAACACTGATTTCTAACCCCTTTCTCCTTTCAAGAATATTTATCATTTACTCAAAAACCTCAGAAGTTATCAATTCCCATTGTTAAACACACAAACAAATTACTAAATGCCTGCTTATTAGCTAGCTCCAACAACATGGATTCACTCTTACAATCCACCATTTGGCATAACAACCGGATAACGACTAATGGTAAACCTATTCATTGGAAGTCATGGAGACAGAATGGTCTTCTCTGGGTCCATCAGCTTATTCAACAAGGTGTACCTATACCTTTTCACCAAGCGAGAATTATTTTTAGCTTTCACTTCTCTTTCTCAAATAAGTATCAGTTGTTGCAAGATGCTTTGAAATTGGCTGTTAACCAATCTCTTCCATCTTCGGACCCTCCCATTACTACCTCCAACATTACCCATAACTTTCTGATTTCGGATCCCAAAGCATCAAAAGAGTACACATATTTACGTAAAATGACCTCCTCCAGAGATAAAACTAAAGTGGAAGTGGATTGGGTACGAGATTTAAATGTTAATTTGGCTTAAGCTCAGGAAAACATCCAGAACTGCTAACACCACTCAGACACTTTTCTTTATTTACAATAGATTGCTTCTTTCCCCCGCTTTTCTCGAAAAGATAAACACTGAATTACCCGATATTTGCTGGTCATGCTCCTTAATAGGTGCAGACTTAAAGCACTTACTTTTTAAATGCCCATTTGTGCACAACTTCTGGAAAAAAATTTGGAAACAAATTAACTTAATTTTTCGTTATGTGGTGCCCTTCACTTTTGCCAATATTTTTTTGGGTTCCCTTTCTGAGGATTGGTCTCAGTGTCCTTTAAACATGCATGTTTTAGATTTACTTTTAGGAGTAGCATTTCAACAAATTACCAATCATTGGAAGAATGTATCTGATCTCTCGTTTCAAGCCTGGTGGTATGCTGTATGTCACAATCATAGACTAGATACGGTTTATGTATATCCATTGTCTCTAGCAGTGAAACGCTTAGGTATGTGGTCTCCGGTTAAAACGTTCATCGATTGCCACGCTAAACTTTCTCATGCACATAATGTTTTACAACAAGAGGTTTCAAAACCTCCTTGACATTCCCTTTTCTCTCTAGTTTTATTACTATTTATATAGATACAAAATAATTTTATTGTTAAGCTTTAGATGAATAACCGGAATTGTTTGATATTTTCATATATTTTTTTCTCTATTGTTAAAACAACCACTAATTTGTGGATTATTATAATATTATTATTATATTTTTGTACTACAGTACATATGTATCTTTATTTTATTTCCTTTTTCTTCCCCCTCCCCTTTTATTTCAATAAACTTTACTCTTTTCAAACTAAAGAACAGTCTGTTATTCATCCAGATGACAACATTGATTCTTTATTGTGACAAAAAATGATGCTTGGCAATTCGAAATTAAATATCGTTTTTAATATCTGTTTGACATTTCTCCTGGCTTTTCATGTATGATTCAAAGAAAGTACAGTACAGAAAAGAGATAATCACACAGTCGTGACTGATGAATAGGTTTTAAATCACTTCTCTTTTTAGGAGGATTAGTATTATAAGAAAAGGGAAAGAGAGGGGTTTTAGCTTTGTGAAGCTCAGAGTAAGGATGCACTTTTGCAGGTTATGCACAACAAATTCCTTTTAATCCATTAATAATAGAATTACAAGTATTACCAAGTGGTTTTGATTAAAAAAATAAAATGACACATCGCATCTCATTGGGACCTCAGATTTAGGGCCAGATGTACGAAATATTTTTGCATTTCTTAACAGGGCAAATCACAGTTTAAGCCTGTTAAGAAATACAAATCAGCCTGTTCATATGTACAAAGGCTAATTACCGCTCACTATTTTCAATTTCTACCTGGCAGAAATTGCAAATTGTGACCACGATTTATGAAACGCAAAAAGGGATTACCCATTTGAGATTCCTACAACACATGTACAGATCATTTCTTAAATGTGAATCGGACATTTAGGAAATGCAATTACCATTGACTCAAAGTCAATGCTAACCATGTGTAAAATAAAAATGCATTTGCATTTTTTATTGTGACATGAAGCTCAAATATGCCCCAAGGGCATTTGTGCACTTAAATGTGCAGTACACATTTTGAGGTGCCTTCAGGGGGAACTTAAGCCCTTGGGTTTGGATTTTAGCAAACTGGAATTTCCTATTAGGAAATCGTAATTTAGGAAATGCAAACCATTTCCTATTTAGCCCATAGGTGGGAATGCATTAGCTTTCCTATTTGTGATATCCTAATAGCAATTCCTACTCTGTAGCAATGGCTAAAAGGAAAGCAGAAGGTTTTGTATGTAGCATTTTACATTTCCTAAATAGCAATTCCTACAGAATCTCTATTTAGGAAATGCAAAATAAGAATTTCGTACATCTGGCCCCTAATTTATAGTAAACTATATTAAACCATTAATTCTTCATTTGTTTCATGTCACTGAATAGAGAGTGAGATGTACAAAATTCTTATTTTGTCTTTCATAAATATTGATTCTATAGGAATTGCTATTTAGGAAATGCAAAATAGGTGCACAAAACTTTCAATTTCCTAAGTAGGAATCGCTATTAGGATTTTGCAAATAGAAAATGCTATTGCACTTCCACCTATGGGCCAGATAGAAAATGGTATGATTTCCTGAATTTTGATTTCCTAATAGGAAATTGCAATTTAGGAAATACATACCCAAGGGTGCCTCAGAGCTTAATGACCCCCAGGAGACACCCTGAAATTTGTAGTGCACGTGTAAGTGCACAAATGCCCTAGGATCATAAGTGTGCTTCATGTCACATTAAAATGCATTTTTAAATGCATTTTTTAAATTTGCACATTGTTAGCATCAACTTTAAGTTGATGGTAATAGCATTTTCTAAATGCCCAATTTGCATTTAGGAAATGCTTTGCACATGTGCTTTAGGAATCGCAAATAGGTAATCCTTGTTTGCGTTTCCTATTTTGCAGTTGAAATTTGCAATTTCCACTTGGTAGAAAATGCTAATTGTGACTGTTTTTTGGCATATGTACATATGAAAAGGCTGTTTTGCATTTGTTAATGGACCAAAATTGCAATTTGCCCCGTTAAGAAATGCAAAAAGCTTTTGTACGTCTGGCGCAGAATGGCAGGAAGTAAATACTTTAATGGGTGTTTCAACAAAAGCTTTTTCTTGATATAATGAATACATAATCAATGTCATAATGTAAATCTGCATTTATTTCACAAAATTCACATAGCTGAAGATACATGAGGCATACCGATAGACAGGATACAGAAGTGTGTAATCGTTGTGTCTTCACTTCTTTCCCTGCCACATTACTCTTTAGGTCATAGAACATTTGGGGCTCACGAGCTTGAGTATTTCAAAGTTCGTAATGTGTAATTGAAGCCTGAAAGGCAAGGCAGTGAAGATGGGGATCTCTTATCTGCTCGTTGCATGTGATTTATCGTTTTACAGATGAATAAGTGTTAAGCTACATCACATGCATAGTAAGAAAGTAATACATTATATACAAATCTTGTTGGAAACTGTGTGGTAAAAAGGGCCACTAGAATTGTATAGTAAGAAAGTGATACATTATATACATATCTAGTTGGATACTGTGTGGCAAAAAGAATTACGCAACAATGGAGGGTGAAATTATGTAACTGGCTTCACTAAATTATGAGGCAAAGAGCTACAGGATATTGAAATTCCAAGATACCATTATAGCTGTATGCTGATGACACCACCATTGCATGCAAGTGTGCAACTAGTTACAGCTACCTACTGTAGAAAAGCACGCACTTTGTTTGGATGGACATTTTGTACAGGGCACAGTGAGTTGTTTCTTCAAGAATTGCAGAAATCTGGCTATCTCCTACAAAATCCAGTCTTGAGTTCATTGTTACAGCAAATTCCTATGGAAATACTTCTAATGGTTTTGGCGGCCATCTTAAATCGGATTTACAAGAAATCAAAGGGATATAGCTATCACATGTCGAAATCTAATCTTTAAGTAAAGTCTCACAGCATATTTATGTGGTAAATTGTCTAATCAGTTTGACTGCCATCTTGGATCAGATTTACTGTAGCTGAGCGACCATTTTAACTTGGGAAATTGATTTTACCATGTGTCTTTCAGAAGCAAATATCTAGTTTCTCAATGAAGATCGTGATTCGGTTTTGTGTCATGTAATCCATAAATCCTCCATCGCCTTTTCTACAAACACCTGGAGAATTGTCCACTGCATGCAAAGAGTAGTTCAGGGCTATCAACACATAACTAAGAGCCAGTCTTGGTTTTAAATTCATGCCTGACGGAAAAAGTGATTGTTGAAACAATTGTTAGGGGTGGAAGGAGAAGAGATTTTTGTGCATCTTCCAATAGTCACAACTGATGATGAAAAAGAAGATATTGATGAACATGAAGAAGCTGTCAAAAGATTAGAAAATAATTCTCCAAACCACTTAATTTGGTTGTCAGGTGACGCACGTTTTTTTATAGAGAACAACCTGCCAAAGAGAAAATGTATATGTATGTAGCATCCCCATGAGTTTTAATGGGCAAATGTTAAGTTGAAATTTTCACTGATCAACAATTAGTCATTAGTTGTTATAATAAAAAGATACAGAAAAGGTTATTGACATGTAAGAACCCTTCCCCAGAAGAAACTATGAAATTGCAAGCAGAATACAAGAGAATCTGTGAAAGTACTCAATGAATATACGGAGTCTGTGTGCACTGTCAGAGGAAACAAATCGTTCCATAGCAAAACATTGCAGAAAGAAAATAATTTAATTGATAGCAATTGTTGTTATCATTGTGGGTCTAAATTCTGTGGTGCCTCTTTTTAACAATGTCCAGCAAGAGGGAAGCAGTGTGGTAATTGAGTTGTGTCTGGGCATTTTGCCAGAGTATTTAAAATTAAGTGTAAACCGACTAATGTGAATGTGATAATGGAAGATTTTGTACAAGATCTAACCAATAGTTTGAATAATGTGGTTATGAAAGTGAGAGACCATGAGAATGTTTTCCTAAATCAAAAGATCCCATTGAAAATGTTCAAGTGGGTTTTGTTGTTAAACGTTTATTTACAGATTTAGGATCTGAAATCACTATTATTTTCAGATGCACTTTTGAAAATAGTGATCTGCATGAGTTACTAATTACTCCTGAAGGTCTGCCTGAAACCTACACTGGGACAGAAATTGAGTTGAAGGTTTTTTTCAAA
The DNA here is from genome assembly GCF_964204655.1 of Triturus cristatus. Lineage (NCBI taxonomy): Eukaryota > Metazoa > Chordata > Amphibia > Caudata > Salamandridae > Triturus > Triturus cristatus. The sequence continues at coordinate 626,187,499 of NC_140580.1, read as the reverse complement.
AGTGTAGTACGATTTAAAGGGACGTAGGTTGATGGGAATTTATATGTGTCCAACAAAGTCTAAGGGTATGTGACACTATGGATGATATTAAGGAAAAATTGACACTTCCAAGCTTTTAAAATCTATAGAGTAATGCTGATCCTTTTGAGGAGGGTCTAGGCAAACTGAAGTACTTTGAATATATAATAACGAGTAAGAGATGGATACATGCCTGTCAAACATAAACTGAGGTGTGTGCCTCTGAGTGTGAGGCAAGGTTTAACCAAACTAGTGAATCAGTTGTGTTCAGAGGGAGTGATTGAACCTGCTGAGTCCTCGCAATGTCTTTCTCCCATAGTTGTTGTACAATAGAAAAATAATGAACTGAGTATGTACGCTGACCTCAGGATTCTAAATAAAGCTATCTGGATTGATGGTCATACTCTGCCAAAGCTTGCTGACATGATTGTCACATTGGCTGGGGCAGAGTTGTTTTCAAAGCTAAACAGCAAAAATATCCAGGCATCTTACCCAAATGGTATATTTCCACAAAGCAAGATGCCTTTTGGATTTGTCTCTGCCTCTGCTGTATTTCAGCTTGTCATAATTGATGTACTTAAAGGATTATATGGTGCTCTTGTATTCCAAGATGACATTTTAATCTACAATAAGGATTGGGAAGAACACAAGCAGAATCTGAATAATGTACTTTTTGTTCTCAAGTCCAAAGGTTTGAGATTCAGGAAAGAGAAATGTGTGTTTGGTGTGCATGAGGGAGAATATCTTGAATATGTAGGTTTCACATTTAGATTTTTCTACTTTTAAATCTGGCGTGTACCAAGGGGCTGACGGTCGTCGCTGTAAGGGTCCATGATTTTTAAAAGGAATCGTTGCATCCAGTGTAGTCGTGAAAGCAGAATTGAATCATTCCTGCAGCTTAGATATATCAAGATCACTATTTAGAGGTTTGGGTGGAAGGCCTCACTAAAGGATTCAAGAGTGAGTTTATGCCATGGTCTTCTCGCTTCTTGTTGCCTCCTTTTATTCGCTACGGGGCCCACAGGGCGTGGTGGTGTAATAGTAAACATAATCGTAAAGTGATCTGTCCACGTTAGGGGGATTGGAGGTTTACAGATCAAATGGTCTGTGTTGGAGAAGATTAGATCCAACGAATGACCAGCCAAGTGTGTTGGGCCTTTAACTCTTTGGGTGAGTCCTAGTAATTCTAAGTTAAGTAGAAGTTTATTAAATTCGGGGTTGGTTTATTCTTCCCCATGGAAGTTAAAGTCGCCAAGCAGAAGAAATTGATTTGATGCATGGACATACATCGCTATTTGTTCTATCAGTTCATCACAAAAATTGTCCCTGAACTATTTCTACCTTTTAAAAGTCACATTTTGATAACTGTATTGTGGATTTTTGTTGTCTTGGTCTTGTTTGGTTTAGATAAAGATTACTTATTTTTCTAAACTGGTGTGGTGTCCACTTGTAGTAATTTCACTGTATTGCTATATGTGTGCACAAATGCTTTATACACTGCATCTGAGATAAGTCTGCCTGCTCATGCCAAGCAGGTGAGCAGGAGTTATTTTAGAAGTGTATCCCCCTTCCCCTGACTAAGAAGAAGGGTCCCTACTTGGACAAAGGTGGAAACCATTGCCAACTAGAGGCCCACATGTCTAACAGCCAGGCATAGTCTGAGTTTGAGATGAGATGCTGCTAGTCATTTCAAATGAAACTGTGGCAGAGACAATATCTAAACACAGGCCCTCAAGGTGGAAACAGTGCGACAAAACAAAAATTCCTATAGAAAACCTGATAATGAACATGATCGACCTGAGTATGGGGATCTGTTAGATATTGGGTTTCTGGTTGACAGAGGTATGACTATGCACCCTGTCCAGCAGGAACCACAGTCCTAGTAAGGGTAAGTCAGATACACACCTTAGATTAACCTGTGCTCACCCATTTGTAGCTTGGCACAGAGCAGTCATGTTTAACTGCAGAACCAATGGTTAAAGTATGTGTGCAACACTTCAAGCAGTAATACAATGAAATCTCCACAAAAAAAACTCCACACCAGTTAAGAAATATAGAGTATGATTTTATCAATAATTGAAAACCAAAACAATAAAAATCCAATTAGTAAAAGGTGAGATATGATTTTTTTAAGATAAAACTTTATATAGCGCATAGAAGCAATAAGCTCCTATTGAGGTTATCTGGTCGCACTGGACCAGGGCAAAGTCAAGAGTTCCGACCAACTGCAATGGAGCTTGGTCGGATACTGACCCATGCAAGGCCCATTGAACAAAGGGGCATATCAGCAAGCAGGCGATAAAAAATTACCGCCGCTTTTGCGTCCGTTTTCGGACGAAAAGCGGTGATAATTTTATGCCTTATCACCATTTCCCTGAATGCCCATCTTTGCGTCTCTAATGAGATGCAAAGTGGGTGTTCCTACCCAGGATAACGACATTTCTCCTATTATCAAGCCTCACACAAAGCAGCATAGCGACAAGAAAAGTAGCAATAACCTCTGTTATCGCTACTTTCCTTACGCCTGCTTTGAAACTGACTAAGCCATGATATCCTATGGAAGGTGGATATCATGGCTAAGTATGTGAGGCCCTTTCAGCAAGAAATCGCCAAAAGTTGTGTGATTATCGCTGGATTTCCAGCGATAATCGCACATTTGGCAGATTGCGCTCTGAATTTTATCGCTTTGGAGATACGCGTTGCTAATAGCACGCTATCTCTGCGATAAAATTCAGAGTTGGCCGGCGATAATTATCCTCACGCTAAGAGCGCTGAGCGATAATTATCGCCGGCCCTTGCTGATATGCCCCAAAGTACCTTGATCCTGGTCACAGCAGCAGCTGATGCATTGATTTTCTTCATGCAGTCTTGGCAATGTGCCGTTCCGAAGATGATGCGCTGGACTGAGATGTGTTGCTTCCGAAGCCAATGGCCCGGGTTTCTCAGCACAATCAAGAAGATGCATCAATCTTCCCATACTACATTGGTGGCAATGCAGTGGTTCTAATGCATCAGTGCTTTGAGGCGATCCACTGATTATGAGTGCGATTCTCCGATTCTGCTCATGCAACAGCTACAATGCATTGGTTTTGCTTCACGAACAAAGGAGATGCATCATATTGAATGGAGAATGCACCTGGGTTCACTTGCAGTGGATGAGGTGCAGGAGCAGGTGGTGCGACTTTGATATCCCTGTGCCTCAAAACAGAAGGAAAGCCAGTGTGTCCTTGGAAAACAGTATTCGGGTGTAAGTGTTAGCTCCTCCCTCCCATCCTGCCCAGGATGAGCCACCAGGATGCATAGCCCACTCAGTCACACCTAACTTTCATTTGTGTGTACCTGTCTACAGTGAAAACACAAAGCCAAGCTGTCACCCACCACAGACATGTACTGGAGACAGGCTGCAGGCACAGTGAACTTTAAGAACAGAGAAATTCATTTTTTCTAAAAGTGTCATTTCTAAATGAGTAATGTTAGAACTAATTTTGACAGCAAAGGATGATTTATTATTACCATTCCAGTGATACAAAACATGGTAGAGCCACTCCTTCTCAATCAAGAATTACAGATTCAAAGTGTAATAGGGATTTCCCAATGTCAACATATGAGAGGAATAGGCCTCACAGGAATGAAACACAAAAGTAGGTGTTTTTCATTTCCAGGACATTCAATATGTAAAAGTACATGTCCTACCTTTTACTTAGAAAGCACCCTGCCCGATGGGCTACTAGGGCCTACATTAGTGGTGACCTATGTAATAAAAGGGGAGTTCAAGGTTGGCAAGGGGTTTTGAATGCCAAGTCGACATGGCAATATAACTGCCCTTACAGGCTCTGCAGTGGAGGCCTGAGACATGTTTAAAGGGCTGCTTGTGTAGTTGGAACAATCAATACTTCAGACCCACAGTACGATTCAATTTACAGGCCCTGGACATAGGTTGTGCACTTTAGAAGTGTCTTACAGGTACATTAAATATACTAATTGTGAATAAGTCAATGTAGACATGTTTAGAGAAGAAGCACATGCATTTTAGCACTAGTCAGCCGCAGTAAAGTGCTCAGAGTTCTAAGACTAACAAAAAAGGCAGCAAAAAGAGGAGGTAAGCAGGCAAAAGGTTTGGGGAAGACCACAACGAGACTGTCAGGTCTAACAAATACCCCACGTCCCGGAAGGTGGGGCAAGCTACACAACCTCTAGGGAGTTCTCATGACTAAGGCGGAAGAACCTGGAAAGGCTATCAGGCCTGCCGTGATCTATTACAGATCTGTGTTCTAAAGTCCATACCCTGTGGGGGAATAGACCATCTCCGCAATTTAAAGTTCCCACCTCTCATTTGCATTAGCCACCTGAGAGTTCTGTGATCTGCCTGAATAAGGAAGTAAGTCCAAAACAGGTATGGTCTCAACTTCTACATTGCCAGATCACAGGGGGTTTGCACATTAACTGCTTTAGGGAGTCAAATGTTTTTTCGCATGCTTCTGTCCAAATCACATTTATGGGCAAGTTCTTCGAAGTAAGCTCTGTCAAGTGCCATTGCCATTGACAAACTTCCTATACTACCCAGCGAGGCCTAAGAAGGCTCTTTCCTCAGTTTGGCGTTTGGGGGATCCCAGATCATGATAATCTCAATCTTGCTCTGAAGTGGCTGCACTCAACCCCTGCCCACCAGATGTCCTAAGTATACCACAGAAACGTGCCCTATCTGGCACTTACTAGCCTTGACTGTCAGGTGAAAAAGGTGATCCTTTCAGCTGCTACTGAAGACTAGAGGTGGGCGGTATGCTGCACTCCACCGGATTGGTTCGCAGAGTTTTGCCACTCCGCACTCAGCTTGGAGCACGTAGTTTAGTGAAAACTCTGCCACACCCAGTTAAGGGACGCTCTCAGCAATACAACAACACCTGGTTGGAGAGTCAATCTTGAATTGAAGGCAGTCTCAGTATGAAGCGATTCATTATACAAGCATTGAAGAAGCTTTACAACCGAAAGACCTCAATGCATCCTTTACTAAAGAAAAAGCACACTGTCCGGTCGGCAAGTTTTTTGGGAGCACCGCAGAGAGAGGTGATGGCCATAATTCTTAACTCAGTAAACAAACGTAACATAATGCAGGCAGTCCGAAGGAGGGATTATGGAGTCAATACACTACTCTCTTTTTTGGACTCACCAGACCAGACCCATAATGTACTTGAAAAGTACCTCACACTGTTAAACTGCAGCATACACTAATGTTTCCAAAGAGGGTAAAAATCACGGCAAACGCAAAATCTTTGTCTTTATCAGACAAAAGGAAGGCAGTCTGGAACTGGACAGAAGGATAGGGAATCTGCGAAGTGCACTAGACAACCACCAACTGATCCAAGGAACAAACTAATATCTAAAAGACAACAAAAGCAAAGACCCCAGAAAAATGTTCATGGACGATAAGACACTGCTTCTAAAGAACAAGAGGAAACAGGTCCTAAACATAAAACATGGCAGGTGTATACTCACTATATCCAAAGGAGCCCTGAAAGATGGCCAGTCTCGGGGAGGTAGGGGGTGTGAGGAGTTTTGAGCACTTGTGCATACAGAATATTTGATGCATTGGTTCTGCACTGCACCGAAAAGTCCAGAAAGTAAAATATCTTGTTTTACAAAACTCCTACATACATGCATAAATAAACATAGTAATAGGCTCACATTGCATTCGACATCATATTTGGTCTTTAAAACCGCATAATGTTGCATTCATAGGTCAACATATTATTAGCCATTTAAGTAGCCATTGCAATTAGGCAGCAGTACCATGAAACTACACACATGTGAATTAACTTGCAGGCATACATCTCCACTGAGCATACCATAGTGAATTAGTTTACTCAATGTCCCTAGTGATCTGCATCGAATTGCCATGCTATATTTTCACACCTTTGCTGCAGCGTGCGGGTGGCCAGAGATTGAATCCTTTTTCTTTTTTTTACCAGCCAGTCATGCAGGGTGATTTCATTTGCCAGAGCATGGGTTAGGGTGAGGAATGCTTAGGGAGGAGATGTGGACATGTGTATTTCAAATTTGTGCTTTTGAGTGTGTTTCCAAGCTTAGCCTTAGAACCACGCCCACCGCCATGCATGCTACACTCACCTGTAAGTACCAGCCATGTATTAGGGAGAATGCACCTGTGGGGTACATGTGTGGAGGGGGATGTGAGTTAATACTTTGGCCACCAAGATATATATTTGTAGGTGTGTTTGGCATGAAAAATTCCTATTACAATAAGATGGGTCAGGGTTTGAAAGAGACTGATTCTGAGATGTGTCTGTGACCAACTGGACTAAAGGCTTAATACTGGCCCAGCGATGCGAACCAGTGAGAAGTGCAGCCATCCCCAACCCTATTTCACAAAAAGTGGTCCCTATGGGGAAAGTGTAGCCCTTGACTTCCAAGGCACAGAGTGTTAGAATCAGGATTAGGGGTGGGCGGAATTTGCGGAATTAACCTTCGCAAATTATCGCGAGAATGTTTAAAATTATCGCAAACAAGCAGAAATATCGCGAAGATGCGGAAGGTTTTTTCCGGCATGTTCGCGAGATTTTCTGCATGGTTGCGGGTCGCCAACTTACCCATGTGGTTGCTTGCGGGCGCGGCCATCTTGTTTTGAGTTGTTCTCGCGGTGCATGATCGCGAGAAGAAAGACGTGATCGCGCGACGCATGACGTCACTGCGGGCGCGAACTGTCGCGAGACAGCGCAAATGGCTAAAAACAATACAACATCTCATGGAGAACGCGACCGGATCAAGAAAACTTGTCGGCGAACGCAGGGATTCAGGTAAGGCGATCGCGCGCGCGCGAGAATGTATCATTTTACAGCGCGAGCAAGAAACAAATTATCGCCAAGCTGCGGAAACCGGAATTTTTGACATTTTCGCGCTCTCCGCGGAACGCAAAAATGTCAAATTATCGCAATTTCCGCGAACGGAACGAAATTTTTGCCCAGGCCTAATCAGGATACAAACACCTCAAACACAATTAACTCAAAGTTATATATTCAGTTTATTCAGTTTATTCTTAGAGATTTTCAATTCAATTAATTACATTTAAAACAATTGTAAGGTGCTTCTAGAGGGTGACGGCACAGTGAAAGTGACTATGGGTGCAAACAGTACATACAGCTATGTACGGAAACATATACATGTGACTGAGGCTTTCGGAACTCTAGCACCTTGAGACTTCCAGGGTGACAAATCACCCTCTACAAGAACTAACTGATTGATTGATTGATTGTGTCAGGTTTATTTTCACGGGTGCTCGCTCTTACTCTGCAACAGGCTCCAGCTTTGCAGTCTTTGGCATCTACCTTGCTTGGATCATTTTACTAGCTCACTGAGTGGTTCTGAGCTGTTGGCTTCTGTGGCAGGGAAAGGGTGAAGAGAGATGCCTCTTGGAAGAAAGGAAGGCTCTGCCGCTTTCAGCGCTGAAGCCCTGCTGGGAGATGACTATGTCTGTCAGTGCTGATGAATAGGAGTATGATTCAGAGCAAGAGCAGGTCAGAGTCGTCATGGGCCAGAGGCTCTTTGTCAATGAGCTGAGTGGGACTGTGTGAGAATGCGCTGCTGGTGGGGTGTTACTAGAAACCTACGGAGTTGTAAGCGAGGGGTGGTTGGGAAGTGTGAGGCCCTATTGCATGTCTCAATCACCTCCCAATGTGGGATACTGTAGAGAGAAACAGCGGTAATCTAGAGGACTCGATGGGCGGAACTTCACAGAACCTCGCAGAGTTCTTTTGCAACTCTGAGGAATTCCACAGAGTAAACCTTTGTGAGTTCTGCCATCCCCTACTGAAGACAGCAATTTCATCTAAGTAAGCAGCACTGCAGGCCTCCATACTAGCTAAAACCTGGTTCCTCATCCTCTGGAAGGTGGCAGGAGCATTCTTGAATCAAAAGGGCATCACTTTAACTGAAAGTGACCGTATGGAGTGGAGAAGGTTGACCTCTCCTTTGCTCCCTCAGTTAGGGCAAGCTGCCAGTACCCAGATGTAAGATCAAAGGTACTTAAGATCTGGGCAGCCCCTGACCTGTCTATCAGCTCATCGGCTGGGGGATAGTCTTGGTGACTAAATTGAGCCCCATGCAATCCACACAGAACCTGAGCTATGGTGTGGTGCCTGGTGGAGCAGCTTTTGATATCACTACCACAGGACTGGACCAGGGTTACTGGAGGTTTTGATCACCCCCATTTCCAGCATCATAGAAGCCTCATCTTTGATGCTGGCCCTCACATTATTAGAGAGTCTGTAAGTTTTATTCTTGACAGGGATGCTGTCTCCTGTGTCCACATCAAGGGTATACAGGTTGGTACTGGGTAGACCCAGAGATTAGGGAAAACAGAGAGGAGTAATTTTCCAGGAACTGGTGACAGTTCCTCTGCTTTTCAGAAGTCAGAGAAGAGGAAAGGTTTACACCATCCATTGGCTCGTCCTTCTCTTTGGAGGATGAGAGGTCAGGGAGAGATTTGCTCTCCTCTTCATCTCCTCCGTCTGTCAGCAACAGGACGGTGAGCTCAGTCCCCTCAAAGGGTGGTTGGAGAAAATTGATATGGAGCAACATGTGGGTTCATGGTAACCTGAGTCTACCAGGTAGGTGACTTCCCCTTTCCTTTCAGCTATCTCATAGTGCTCAGTCCAATGGTCTTGGAGGGCCCTGTGCTACACGGGTTCCATCACTCACCCTTTTGCCTAGGTTATAATTCCACAGGAGCAGAATGTTGATCATACACTGCTTCATCACTTCCTGGCTTCTCTCTAAGTTGTTAGATACCTGATTCCACAACTTGGCCATTTGGCTTCTGAAGGCAAGCATGTAGCTTTCTAAATCATGGGGAATTTTCCTAGGTGATTGCTCCCACCCTTCATTCACCAAACTGAGAGGTCCCCTTACAGAGTGTCCATACAGAAGCTCAAAGGGGCTAAAGCAACCGACGTCTGTGGCACCACTCTGTATGCAAAGAGAAGGCATGGCAAGAGGACATCCCACTTACGCCTAGGCTGTTGCCTAGACTTCGGCCTATTGACTCGTACTCTATAGGGTTGGGTACTCTCTCTGTGCCTTGCCTCCTACCTGGTGGGTCCTCCTACCGCTTGCCATCCAGCAAGCTCTGGCAGGCTTCCAGGAGAGGCAACAACCTCCTCAGTTTTCTCCGAGGCAGCCATCACAAATGCCCCATCCACCTGAGGTGGGAGACATTCAGGGGCTGGTTTCTCACACTCCTTGCACTTCCCTCTTTTGGCAGCTGACTGGGCCATTCTTTCAGGTTCCAGTCCTCCCTGGCTCCCTTCCTGGGCAGCCACAATCCAGGTGATAGCTCATATCTACTCAGGCAACCCTAGCATTTCCAGGTGTGCCTTAAGCACAACTTTTTCCAGGTAGTGTGCTCAAGGTGATTACCTAGCAAACATTCCACAGGAATTGCAGGGCTCACTGCAACTTTCAGAAGACCTGAGATCCCCCCCCACTCAAATGGAACAAGGGTCACTAGGTAGTGACTCTCCTGGTTGTCAGCTACCACAAACTGGTGGAATACATTAGGTATCATCTTCTCTCGTGAAACGTGTCAGAGTAATTCACAGAGGTAGAGGGCGCACCCACACAAAGGCTAATAGAGGACAGAAACGGGTTGACTGGATCTGTGAAAATAGGAACCACTTACAGTCATGAATGATGGTGGGACATTGTGCCCCAATCCAACGGGCCAGTTTTTCGGACTTCAACAAGGATTGGGAGGACAAATCTGTAACTGTCATGTTGATGCAATTTATGTTCAACCCTTATTCTCGATATGTGGTTTTAGAAATTGGGTCTCTGGTTCACATAGGTGTGCACCCTGTGTAAGGGACCACAACCCTAGTCGGGGTAAGTCAGATACATAACCTAAATTAGCCTGTGCTCTGCCTATGGTAGCTTTCCACAGCACAGTCAGACATATCTTAAGAGGCAACGTGTAAAGTATTTGCGCAACACTTAAATTACAGTAACACAGTTAAAAGACAACAAAAAGACTCCCCACCAATTTAGAAAAATAGAGAATATTCATCTGAGTGAAACAAGACCAAAATGCCAAAAATTCAATAGGTAAACGTTGAAAAATGAGTTTTTAAAGAATACATTTAAAAACAGTGCTTAGAAGTCACTAGTGCTCAAAAAGTTACTTGAGGTCGTAAGGGTCCAGTGCAAATGCAAAGCTCAGGATGACCACGGTGGAGGGCGGGCTGGCTACAGAACCCAAACAACAAAATTGAGAGTAACCCTTCAAAACAAAGGGGATTGGGTTTAACAACTAACAACAAAATATTATCCCCCTTGTAACTCTTTAGGTGTTGTGACCACTCCTCACACAAACACAGACTACACTCATTAATGTTCATATAAACCAAAACTATAAGGCCTGTTTTCTGTAAAAATATCTCTCCCTTTACTAACAGTAATTAAAAATTCATAAACAGTTCATAAAAAATTTCATAGGAAAATTCACACTAGTATTATTTATAATTGAGTCATCATTGCACATTTAAAAAAAATGTAAAGACATTTTTTGGGGATGTTTTTTCAAACAAGTTGTTTTTATTGTATTGTAAATATTTTATTATGTGTTATGGGACAAATTTGCTGTATGGCTGAGAGATTCATTTTAGAAGCTATGCTTGAATATTGCCAGTTCTTGATTCTAAGCATATGAACAGTTTCTGCCTCGCAGATGGTGTTGAAGGATCGGCGCTGCGTTGTCGTCAAGTCCCACAGACAATGTCGAAGGATTGGTGCTGCCTCATTGTAATTTCTTGAGCCTCGTAGATGGTGTTGAAGGATTAACACTGTATCGTCGTCAAACGGAGCAGTGGGGATCTGCATTGGCGTTGAATCGGCACTTCGTAGGAGGACACTGCAGCAGTTTCAATTGGTGCAGAGGGGCCACTGTGTTAATTTATGAAGACAACCGCTGCAGAACCCACTTTTAAGGCCCAGGACTGGAAGAGCACTTCAGGCAAGGGTAGGCCTTACAGTTTGCATAGTCCAGCAGCTTCAAAAGAGTTGCAAGAAGTATTTTGTGTTCCTGAGACGTCAGTAAACAGAGGCAAGCTAACATGCCCTTGTAGAATCTTGAGTACAAAGGTATAGAGAGTAGGTTCATTCCCTTTCACTCCCAGGCAAGAAGCAGCAGGCCAACACAGCAGAGCAGGTAACAAAGTAACAGTCCCTCCCACAACACAGCAATCAGCAGGCAATAGGCAAATACAGCAATGCAGGTAGCAAAGTGGCAGCCCCTCCTACAGCACGGCAGCTCCTATTCCAGGGAGAATGTGCACGGTTCCAGTAGAGTTCTGATATTGGTGTCAGTGGTCCAGTACTTATACCAAAATATGCCTTTGAAGTTGGGGAGATCTCAAATAGACATTTGAAGATCACAAGGTCCCTGGCTTTCATGCTCTGGCTCCAGACTAACTACAGGGGGTATGCAGCTCTTTGTGTGGGGACAGGCAGAGCACTATTCAGGTTCAAGTGCCAGCTCCTCCCTCCCAATCTACCTCAGGAAGGTCCATCAGCCTGGTGATGGGTCATCAGGTGGAAATGTCACACCACAGATCCCTTTCTGTGACTGTCTAGAGGACATGCAGAAAGCACACCTGTCACTCAACCCAGATGTGTATTCAGAGACAGGCAGAGTCACAGAATGGATGAACTAAGAAAATGCCAACTTTCTAAAAGTTCACAAGGAACTAATTTCAAGGAAAAGTTTATCACTGTTGCAACTATATGATTTTTTGCAATTACTCTCTCATGAACCTAAGGTAAGAGTAATACAATCTAAATGTTGAAATTAATTTCAAAATTGCAGTATTTACCTAATGCGTATTAAACAAGTAGCCCAGAAGGTGTATTAGTTAATACTCACTTCAGCCAAAGTGAGTGACATTTATTTGTAAATGCCAAAATCTCAATAAAAACAACTGCTCACACAACACAACATATATTGATAATGCTTGCACAAATATTGGGAAAATAGAAACAAGGTGACTTATGTGACCCCAGTGCAGTGACCATAACCAACATGTAATAAAACACAAATTGACTGTATCAAAAACAGGTTATTGGAGTAAGAAGAATGTCTTTTGTCATTCTGATTCAATATTTGAGATCAAGGACAAGAGTCTTTTCTGGTGCTCTTAAGATTATCCTTTTTGGTTGCCGTCGACATTTCGACCCCGCTATGGATATGGGGTCTATTCAGGACGGAGAATTCTGGGGACTGTAAGAATGATATGGTGTTAGTGAGGTTTAGACAGTTGTGTAAGGGCTATGGGAGGAGTGGTAAGTAGGAACATAGCTTACCTACTGGCACTTAAGCTTCTATCGTAAGTGCCAAGTCACTGGTGGGAATTTCTTCTAATTCACCAATGGTCCACACCCCTAATTCATAGAATCTGGGTGACTGATATGAGAACAGTGAAATGCCTATAAAGGGGTAACAGTGGTGGTTATAAGGCATATAGATGTCTGATTGAAAAGGTGAGCATGGTGACAAGGGAGGAAATATCACTCACCATGCTGAATGACTGAATGCCTTCAAGGATGAGCCCTTAAGATAGGAATATGCCTGGTGTAATCAGGTTGAATTACCTAGAGACTGAAGGATTATATTATTCAAATAAGTGCCCATGAGTGACGATTCATAATAACGATGACGAAAGGTGTTCTCAACTCACCATGAAAATAGTTATAATAACTATGGTGGGGATCGCCTAGAGTGAGAACCGATCCGGTATTGTACAAGCATTGATTGCCTACTTCCTAAGGTCCATGACCCAGCGTATGGAGTATTCTATGACAGCTTGCCATGGATCCGGTGAAGCAGGGGCTCCAGAATGAAAATCTGTGGAGCATAATGTCTTGATTTAGAACACTTAAAGGTGGGGGGGGAAGTCAAAGCGGGATGAGGGAGATCAGTACTTACTGGAATCAAGAGGTCATCGTGGATCACCAATCTGCAAGCTCCGTAAAGAGTTGGTGCTCCGACCCATTCTAAATGCTCTTTTCCATTTGTGATGGAAATAGAGAAGGGGGACGCTACGTACCGCATGCAAGTGCATGGTTGTATTTGGATACAGGGACTTTCATTTTGTTTAATGGCGGCCATCTTAGAAGGGTAAAACAAGGGGGCCTGAATCACTGTGTGGTGCTATGGCAGAAAATTCTCAAGATGCTAGTTTAGCGGGCAACAATACTCGGTATGCTCTAATGTATTCAGTTAGGAATTTAGTGGATCATGAAAAACCAACCTGGGTAATGACGGTCTGACAATGGTGTACTGTATTTCGCTGTACAGCATTTGTTTAAATATAAATAAAAAAATTTGCGCGCATTTATATATGATGCTCTATTTATATATTTTTTAAAAGAGTACATCACATATGAGTTAATAGTGACTGGAACTCAAACATTTGCGTGCATTTCTGTATGATGCTCATATTATATACTATTATTTACAAGAGAATGCATCACAATTATTAGATAAATGTAGGTTAACAGTGACTAGAACGGAAAAGAAACTCATATGAAAGTTCATACTCAGCGTAAACACAGCCTAATGGTTTTAGTATGACAGTTATTTACTGTTCTGTGGTGCACAACATAGGACTAAGATTATCATGTGTAATTATGCTGTGTTTACAGATTTTACCTTATACATATTAACTTTATCACAGCTGATAGAAGTAAATGCAGTGACTCTTTTGCATTTTTAGTAAATGTATTGTATTTTCTGAAATTGTATTATGCACATTAAACCATATCGGGACTGATAAGATGAATTAACACAGGGATGCATAGAACCGGGGTCATATTGATTCTATTGCATGGTAATGTATGGAATAATATATTTACAGTTTAGGACTGCGCATCAAGGGAGAAATCTACTGATTGGCTGTCTCGTATGTGCAACTGTGTAATCAATTAAGACTAATAAACGTGCGCCATTTTTCAAGACTAATCAGCCCTAGTCAAAGTGAGTTATATTTATCAATCCATTTACATTCTAAAGTCTGCAGGATCAATGATATATCTCCACCCCTATGAGGGATTTTGGCTTTTTAATGATTTGCCAATGCAGTCTGTCTGCTAAATGGAGTTGTTGTTTGTAATGCTGAAGAGACCTCCATATCCATACTGGGGTCAAAACGTCGTTGGTAACCAACAAGGATAGTCTTGAGAGCACCAGAAAAGACTCTGGTCCTTGATCTGAAATATTGAATAAATATCACAAAAGACATCCTTCTTACTCCAACAACCTGTTTTTAATACATTTACTTTGTGTTTTACTACATGTTGGTTATGATCACTTTCACTGGGGTCACATAATTCACCTTTTATCTACTCTCTCAATATTTGTGCAAGCATTATCAATATATGTTGTGTTGTGTGAGCAGTTGTTTTCATTAAGATTTTTGCATTTACAAATAAATATCTCTCACTTCCGTGAATTGATTATTAACTAATACAACTTCTGGGCTACATCTTTAATAAGCATTAGGTAAATATTACAACGTTGAAATGAATTTAAACATTTAGATTGTATTAGTCTTCCCTTAGGCTTATGAGAGAGTCATTGCAAAAATTCATATAGTTGCAACAATGATAAACATTGCCTTGAAATTATTTCCTTGTGAACAATTGTTCCTAGGTGACTAGCTGTTATCCAGTTCACGTGGAGATATGAGTTGCTCTTGTGCCTTTGATATATAACTTTCTAGAAGTGCCATTTTTAGACTTACAGCTTAACATCTAATTTCACCATAGGTTTTATTATGAGAGTCCAGAGGGTCACCAAATCCAAATCTCTATCTTTTCCCGTTCGGAAATCACACCTAAAAAAAGTTTTCAGTCAACCCCAATATTAACCTGATAGGCCTTGCAGTAGTGAAAAATGAATTTAGCAGTTTGTCCTTACCAGGACATGTAAAACTCAAAACTATATGCCCTAAATTTTACATTTACTGCACCCTGTCCACAGGGCTTCCCAGGTGCTACATTAGGGGTGACATAAATGCAATAAAAGGAAAGGTTTGGGTCTGGCAAGCAGGTTAACTTGCCAGGTCAAGAAGGCAGTTTAAAGCTACACACCCATACTCTGCCATGGCACATATAGTGCACTCTACTTAAGACTGATAAGTAAATTAAATATGCCAATTGTGGCTAAGCCAAGGTTATCATGTTTTGAGTACAGGGCATATGCAGTTTAGCATTGGTTAGCAGAGGAAAGTGCCTACAATCCTAAAGCCAACAAAAACACATTCAGTAAAAGGAGAGGAAGAAATCAAAAAGTTTGGGAATGGCCCTGCAGAAAGGGCCATTTTCAACATATGGATATTCTGTTTGCAACATAAATGCCAGTATTGTGGATTGATGTTAAATGCTTGTACCCCTTTTAACCACATTAAGTACTCATGTGAATGGATTGTAACTATTTTCTGATGTTAAAAAGTCTACTGTGATAAAGTGCTTATACTACGTATCTTCTGCATGTGCTATATGTCTCTAAACAACTCCAAATGATGTCCTCTACCCATAATTGTTCATGCTATTTTCATCTATAACGTGCCAATTTGCTGTGTTTACAAAATAATTGTCTTTGCTACATTTTTGTTCTATCAATCAATCAATCAATCATTTGTAAAGCGCACTACATACCCGCGAGGGTCTCAAGGGGCTGAGGGGGGTGCTACTGATCGAACAGCCAGGTTTTGAGTATGCTCCTGAAGGTCAGCAGGTCTTGGGTCTGTCGTAGGCTCAGTGAGAGGGTGTTCCATGTCTTGGCGGCGAGGTGGGAGAAGGATCTCCCGCCGGTGGTTGTTCTTTGGATGCGCGGGACGGTGGCGAGTGAGAGGTCAGCCGAGCGTAGCTGGCGGTTGGGGATGTAGAAGGAGAGCCGTCTGTTGAGGTAGGCTGGGCGGTGTTGTGGAGTGCTTTGTGTGCGTGGATAAGGAGCTTGAAGGATATCCTCTTGTTGACGGGGAGCCAGTGCAGGTTTCTCAAGTAGGGTGTGATGTGGCCATGTCGTGGTACGTCGAGGATCAGTCGCGCCGAGATGTTTTGGATGCGTTGTAGTCGTTTGATGAGCTTGGTCAGGGCTCCCACGTAGAGGGCATTTCCGTAGTCGAGTCTGCTGCTGACGAGGGCCTGGGTGACTGTCTTTCTTGTATCTGTCGGGATCCATCTGTAGATCTTGCGGAGCATGCGGAGGGTGTTGAAGCAGGAGGAGGAGACAGCGTTGACTTGCTTGGTCATTGAGAGCGTTGAGTCAAGGATGATTACCAGGTTGCGTGCGTGGTCGGTGGGTATCGGGGCTGCCCCCAGTGCCGTCGGCCACCAGGAGTCGTCCCAGGCTGAGGGGTTGGAGCCGAGGATGAAGACCTCCATCTTGTCCGAGTTCAGCTTCAGGCGGCTGATCTTCATCCAGTCGGCGACAGCCTTCATTCCTTCGTGGAGGTTGGCTTTGGCGGTGATGGGGTCCTTGGTGAGGGAGAGGATCAGTTGAGTGTCGTCTGCGTAGGAGATTATGTTGAGGTTGTGCTGTCGGGCGACGTGTGTGAGCGGGCCATGTAAATGTTAAACAGTGTCGGGTTGAGGGAGGATCCCTGGGGTACACCGCAGATGATCTTGAAGGCTTTGGAATGGAATAGGGGAGGCGGACGCTCTGGGTTCTGCCGAGGAGGAAGGAGGTGGTCCATTCCAGAGCCTTGTCTCGGATCCCTGTGGCATGGAGGATGAGTGCTGTGGTCTCACCGTTATCCAGCAGGGTCCTGATGTCGTCGGTGGCGGCAATGAGGGCAGTCTCGGTGTTGTGGTTGCTGCGGAACCCTGACTGGGAAGGGTCCAGGATTCTGTTTTCTTCGAGGTAACGGGTTAGCTGTCTGTTGACGATTTTCTCGATGACCTTGGCCAGGAAGGGGAGCAGAGAGATGGGCCGGAAGTTCTTGAGGTCTCTTGGTTCTGGCTTAGGTTTTTTGAGTAGGGCATTTATCTCGGCATGTTTCCAGCTCTCTGGGAAGGTCGCGGTCTCGAGGGAGAGGTTGATGACGTTGCGCAGGTGGGGTGCAATGGAGCTGCTTGCTTTGTTGAAGACGTGGTGCGGGAATGGGTCTGACGGAGAGCCGGAGTGGATTGTGCTCATGGTCATGATGGTGTCATCGACGCTCACGCTGGCCCAGGCTAGCAGGGGGTCATGGTTGATGGTGTGCGGAGGGTCTGTTATGTTGCTGTCTGTTGGGGCTGTCTGAGTGCTGAAGCTGTCGTGGATGTCTGCTATCTTGCGGTGGAATACTCTTCCACAGGGAGGCGTTTCATGGGTGGAATGTAGGTGTTCTCACACATCCACCCATGGATTTTGGTGCATTACAGATTTACCATTGGTGTTGGAACTGGGAAATCATAAAATGATACACCTCCCAGGTGAGGTATAACAAGGAGAAATATATTTATTTCTAATAGTTGTTCCCTCTTCCTACATGTGCTGCATTCTGCAACACACATAGAAATAAGAAAATGCCTCTCAGGATTGTTTTTGTGCAGGAAGGTGTCCCTCCTGCAAAAAAATATTCCTTCCTACAACGCAGGTACCCTTGCGTTGTGGTGCAAGGATACCTGCGTTGATGCAAGACAGCCAAGCATTAGTAAAGGACAGAAATACAGTGCATTCCAGACCCTTTCCCCTTCACACAGCGCAGCATAGGAAGATGGCTTGCTGTGTTGATCTGCGTAAAAAATTTAGCAATATGGGCCTAATTCTTTACACACCGATTTACAGTCACACACCCATACAGCCAATCACACACCCATTCAAACACCTACTGTATTAAATGTGTTGTTGTTTTGTATTGATTATCTGCTTTTGGTTGGGAATAGATTCATGGATCCACCGCACATCAGTTCTCAACATGGCTAGCAGATCCCTTTTTTGGCCAAGGATCCACTGCAGAGCCATAGATTTAAGTAAGAAATTACAAAAAAGGATTTAAAAGCAAAAAAAGCAGTGTTTGCACAAAGGGTTAGCTCTGAAAAGAGCCTTTACATTTATGGTGTGTAGATGATAACTACATATAGAACAGGATGTAGTCTTTTAAGTTGTGAGAACACCCTGATGCCTGTGTCTGTGAAATTGACTTCGTATTTTTTTATATATTCCGTCCATGCTGAACCTTGAGTGGTTATGGTATATAGAGCTATGTGTTAGAAAAATGCAGAAACAGCTTTATTGTCATGTTTCCTAGATTTCTCTAACTGTGGCAACATTTTGTTGACCACTGCCAATTATGTCTTTGGAAAATTTTGGAGACCAAAGAAGAAAATGGGACACCCACTTGACTTGTTTTTCCTCTGCTGTGCCTAATAATTGCTATTGGTCTATTGGTCTTTTCCATTTGTAGTAAAGTACTACATATACATAATTTCTCATAAAATCAGGTTTAGTTAAATATTTTTCCAAAATATCTCATATTCCATATTTGTTGACTGAAAAACAGCATACAGTATTTACACAGTCTACAAATTCATTTCAACAATTCTTTCTATGTATTGTGTCATGACTGTTTTATCAAAGACAGAGATAAAAAAATCAATTTCTTTAATAGCATAGTATTAATATTACAAAAAAACTACCCCCATAAGCAATCCTCTCACTCTGACATCCATTCAGAGTCAAACACAACCATACTAACCAATCATACTGACGTGCTAGCAAACTACAAACACATGACAGCAAGCAGCAACAGAAATACTGGTTGAATTGTTATCCGTTGTAGTGTTGTGGGCTGGAATCTTTTTTCCAGCTAGCGGTCACTTTCACTTTCAAAAAACTTTATTCGATCATTTTAGAAAACAATCATAAAAGCACAATAAAATTCATGACAATTGGAAGACGGAAACCAATGGGTTTGACTAGAAACAGATTAAACACATTAAGATAAAAAGGACATACTTTTTCTTGCAGTTACAGATTTTAAAATATATACAGCAGTAAAATAACACACATCAGGTTCATCAAGTGCAAATA
The DNA here is from genome assembly GCF_964204655.1 of Triturus cristatus. Lineage (NCBI taxonomy): Eukaryota > Metazoa > Chordata > Amphibia > Caudata > Salamandridae > Triturus > Triturus cristatus. The sequence continues at coordinate 626,168,403 of NC_140580.1, read as the reverse complement.
GAAGGCTCATAGCGGATTTCGCAGTGAGCACAAAATATTTTTTAAAAAGTGGTTTCATGTAAGTGGTACGAAAACACAAATATAATGGGCAAATCAACAAAAAATGCTCAGGACTTTGTTTCGAAATCCCATCACACGGGCATGGGGTAGAGGTATGTTTCTTAATTTGAGGGTAAGCTACCAGTTTATGAACTATCCCTAGTCGCAGTCTAGTAAGGACATGCTGATTGGAGTGTTTAGTGACCAATTTTAGATACTTTGAGAAGCCAAATTCAGCCGAATTATAAGAATGGTAATATATATGGGTAGAGAACTGGCATGTGGCATCACTACGTAGTTTAGCTTTACCCCCCAAATAAACATGTTTTAACTCCTTCTTCGGTATATCAATAGCGCAGGCAGGGTCTTCAAAGACGTTCAAATTAAACACATCTCTAAACGTAGTGATAGTATAATTAAGCCATGGGATCAGTCTAAATTTATCTAAACGGAGGCAATCATTGATAATTTTCCTCGTAAAGCCAGTTTGTTCCTTAGACCAGATAGATCTCCATACCAGTAGGGGTCTTAATCCTATGAGGTCTGCCAGGTGTTCCAATCCGACCTCCTGGTGGGTCAGTCTGGTAGAGGCTGAGGATGGTAAACAGAGGAGCCTTTTTTAAAATGTATTTTCCTCCACTTGTAAAGCCTCATGGCGACAATGTCCCTACACGCCTGAACCATAAAGGGCCAAAGATACACATCTGTGGCGGTAAATATACAACATGTCATATATGCGCCTACTTCCCAATTTGGAAGCAAATTTAAAGATACCAAAGGCACATTTCCTCATTTTTGCCCTAACACTAGACATCTCCTTAGCCCATATACCACCACTATTAAAAGTGATACCCAAGTAACAAAATTTCTCAACCACTTGGATCGTTTGATCATCAAACACAAAGGTTCTTAATTGTTTTACTTTCTTCCCACAGGCCATAATAAAGGTTTTTGAATTGTTAATCTTAAGCTTTCTCCATTTAATAAAATCCCAAAATGTATCCATGAGTCTCTGCAATCCGACAGGGGTTCTAGATAGAAGCACTGTATCGTCTGCGTAAAGCAATACTGGAATTGCTAGTCCTTCAGCGGTTGGGGCATCAGCATTAACCAGTCTCAACTCGGACTCAATGGCATTAATAAAAAGGGAGAAAAGAAGGGGGGCGAGGACACAGCCTTGCCTAATACCGCAATCCACTCTAATATTGGGGGTACATTCTCCCGCTTGACCAAAGCGAATCCTAGCCGACAATTTACTATACAGTCGTGCCAGGAAATAAATAATTTCAGATGGTGCACCTAGATCCAGTAGGGTTGTCCACAGTAATGCATGGTCCACCAGATCAAATGCACTTGAAAGGTCCGCAAAACAGAGGAACAAAGAGCCCTGTTTTGCACGCGTATATTTACCTATAATCAAATCTAGGTTAATGCACTGTTCAATCATGCCCAGCCCCTTGCAAAACCCAAACTGGGAATCAGCAAGGATTCCATTGACCTCTGCCCATTCCTCCAGTCGCAACAATAACACCCTACTCATTATTTTCAGGGAGGAGTCAAGAAGTGAGATTGGGCGATAGTTCTTAGCCTCGCCCCTATCTCCTTTCTTGTATATTGGAATGATTATAGACTCACCCCAGGACCGGGGGAAGGTGGCCATGGCAACTGCATTAAAAACCTTGGTCAAAAAAGGACTCCATAGCTGTACATCAGCTTTGTAAAGGTCAATCGAGACCCCGTCAGGGCCGGGTGCCTTACCTCCCTTACTACACCGGATGGCATTATCCACATCAGCGATGGTAATATTAAGGAAAGTGTTAGGACTAGACTCAGTAGGCACGGCACTCCCCAGAGCTGACCCCCCTGGATTAAAAATACTAGAAAAATAAGAGACCCAGTTTTCCTCGCTAACCTGGGCAGATAATACTGGGTAAACCTCATTCTGGAGAAAGGGACTATTTGCAGTATTCCAAAATAACTTTGTATCCTTGAACACAGCTGCCTTAGACAAGTTTTCCCATGCTTCTTCCCTTAACTCCTGCTTTCTTCGGATCAAGTGCCCCTTATAAATACACCTTAGCGAACTGACAACATCCCTATCCCTGGGGTTGCAAGTGAGGGCTTTTTTAAAATTCTTGTAGGGATTTTGTGCATGCCCCATCAAACCAGCCTATAGCAGCCCTTTGTCCCTTAGCCTTGCTGTTTGTCAAGATCTTTTTGGTTATCTCATTTATTTTGTCAAACCCAACAAGGAATCTAGTGGTACCCACATCAGTATCGAGGCAGCGTTCCAACTCCTGGAGACAGGCAACCACAATTTTAGTCAACAGCTGCTCTGCGTTATGCCTGGCCCATTTAATCCTTGTGCCTTTTGGTCTATGGGGGATAATATCCCCAACAGTCCCACACGCTACTCTATCCTTTCTCCCCCAGAAGAACAATTGCATCATGATGCAATTATGATCACTACGGGCCAAATCTAGGATTTCCGGGGTGCTACACAGAGTATTAATACTTTCTGAGACTAATAAATAGTCTATAATTGTGGCTGAATTCCTTCCTACGAAGGTTGGGACCTGATTGCCCTCATTATCTTTACCTGACAAAAGTATTAACACATCCAGTTTTTGCATAAGAGTGTTAAGAGCTTCCCCATAAGCCGTATGTACAAAATGGGCCCGGTCCACCCCTTCGTCCCCTTCAAAGCCACACACGCTCGTAAATGAATCAGGGCACATATGAATGTTAAAATCCCCTCCCCACAGAATATCAAAGGAGACGCGATTTAGCCCACATAATCTGTCGACTGCTAAGTCGAGTTCATCAACTACTAGGGTACTGGCCTGATCAAATACATTATTATAGTGGTTAATGATTAGGACATTACGCCCTCCACTGTGCTGCAACCATAATACCTGAGAGTGTGAGCCGACTGTGGTATAGAATTTGACTCGCACCGGGAGACTTACTGACAGCAAAATCACCAACCCTCCTTTTGCTCTACCCATGTTTGAGCTCTGTGCCAGGCAATTAAAAGTGACATATCCATCAAGATAGATCTCTTCTGTAAGCCACGTCTCCTGCAGACAGAGTATATCATGCATAGTAATGAACTCCTGCCAACCTAGGGATTGTATTTTTTTCCGCCATCCTGCGATGTTCCAACTCACTAAATTATAACCTTTACCTAGGGTACTAACCTTAGGAGCAATATGCTCTCCCACAAAAAGAGGGGGCGATAACCTGGTGACTGGCTCATCTCTGGGTTGGGATTTATTAAGTACCAAAGAATTAATGGGTACCGTCTGGGGTAAACTCTCAACTTGTGCGGTCTCTAAAGGCATCTGCTCCCCCAGAACCTCATCTACTTTATCCAGGCTACTCGCTAGGGGCCCTTTATCCTGATCAAAGCAGTCACCCATGATTTGACTGTCAGAGGGCAGTCAATCTACTGTGTAAAGACAGCTAAAGCGGTTATAGTCACAGAAATGATCATGGGCAAACATAGGACCAGGCCTGCTAATATATCTCCTACGGTGTCCCCTTGAATTAACCCTCATCCACTCCTCATGGCCTCTCCCGTGTTCCATGCTAGTTGGTGGATAGAAGAAAGACAGTGGTAGGGTTTGAATGGTAGAGTCCAGGTACCTATTAAATCCAGCACAAACATGGGCAACAGTTCTAGGGTCCCTGAAATTGACTGTTATTCAGTCCCCATTTATAGTTTTAGGCGATTTCCCCAGCCAAGGTATCCGTCTTACCATCAGGATCTCACTAGATAAGTGGGATGGCAAAGGTCTATTCCAATTTAGCCAGCGGATCACTTTACTTTTTAGGGAGCTGAAAGATTCACCTTCCTCCTCTTCTAGTGCCGGTGCTCCTGCCAGTACCACCGTGAAATGGTTAGAATCGGGTGGGAGGTCCGGATATCGGGGTCTATTTCTACTACACTCTCTGACTAGGGCTGGAGGAACCACCTTACCATCCGCTTTATTCCCAGAAATAACGCACCCATCCACCGAAGGAGCAACAGTCAGCTTAGGGACTTCCTGTGGCACCGGTTTATTTGGCCCAGGGAGTCCAGTTTTATTATTATTAGGCATACTCAAATCTATAGAAGGTATAGTCCCCCTATTTACACAGACTGGGGTGGTAGCAACGTCTTGCTTGGTGGCCACACTTGGATTTGCCACCAGCGCAGCTGTATTTTTCTGGATGTTACCTAATCTAAGGTCGATTTGTTCTAGTTTAACCTCAAGAGGTCGTAAAAGGGATTTAAATAGTGCTCCCAGGCTTTCTATAGACAGTCCAAGGTCCAGTGGTGCTGGCCTAGAATTATTAGAGATAGGTTCGGTTAAGTCGACCATTCCAATCCCTGCATCCTTTGGTTCTATAATCGGCCTAGTGGGTTGGGAGCTACCACCTTGCAGCTTAGCTAGTTTAGGCTTATTCCCATCTTTTTTGTTATATACCCATTTTCTTTTTGGAATGGCCCCTTCTTTGGTCCCTTGAATGGTCCCTTGTTTTACAATGCTAACAATAGGGGCCCCTGTAGTATCATTTTCAGGGGCGACGCCATGATTAGACAGGAGTGAATCAATTTCGGGCGAAATTTCATTCACTAGAATGTCTAACTCCTGCGAATCATTTCCCCCCATTCCTGTGGTAGTGTTGGGCGCTATTGGCTGTGTTACTGTGATAACTGGGATTGGGTTCCTGTCTGGGCTTTTAGCTAAGGCGATTGCTCCTAGGGATGATCTTTTAGAAATTAGTTCATGTGATAAACGCTTTTCTAATACAGAAATTTCCTTTTCAATCAAATTTTTGGCCCTAATTAAAAATGTATCCATACCTCCTGCGATAGAACCCCCCACAAGAGAAGCTTTACTTCTCAGCTCGCGTCCCGACATAGTAAACAAGGTCACAAATTGGCACCTTAGTGTCCTGAGACCAAGAGGGAGGGCCCGGTCCGGTCTTGAACGGTCAGGAACGGGAAAGAACGGTCCCGCCCTTGTCCCGGGCTTCTCCCAGGCTTCTCCCGGGCTGCTCCCGCGCGATCCCGCGCTGCGGTAGGGAGGGTCTGTGAAATAGAGGTAATAGCTGGGGGGCGGAGCAAGCAGGGAGAGCGGGCCAGGTGTTTCTGGTCAGGGTTACAGGGACTCCTGGGAAATGGAGTCCCTCATTGCACCACTCGCAGCCCTGCAGTGGCTGCCAGCCACCCACAGCAGTCTCTGGTAAACCAGCCCCTCCTCCGACCAAGTCCCAAGCAAGGAGCAACGAAGCGGGACCTGCGGAGCGGGTCTGGCGAGGTGTAGCGCCTCAAAAGCATCACAGGGTACAGCAGCGAAGATCAGATCCACAGCGTCCCGGCAGTTAGGTAAGATTGATGTCCCTAGCGGTCAATGTATGTTTTGGTGTGGGTATATGATACCACCAATCGCCTTCTTCAGGACCACACAACAATAATATAATAGCTTTCAGATGTGGGTAAAATGGGGAGGATTGCAATTTTCACAAATAGCTCCAGATGCTTAGAATCGATCATCCATAGAGATCAAATCTAGATTCAGAGTCATAGCCTCACTCCTATTAAAGGAAGATTACACTCTCAGCTGTGTCTCTACGCTTAATTCCTTTGCAGGGTTCTAACTAGGTTAGAATCATAAATGTGTACAGCATGCATGGGGACTCTTTGCCAGAGAAAGCAGACCTGGATTGTAAACCACAGCAGGGCATCCAGTATTAAAACCAGGAGCCTGCCAAATTGACTTAAACCCTGAGAATGTTGGCTTTACCACATATATGATTCTAACATAGAAAGTATGTATATGCAGTATTTTACTACAAATGGAACAGACCCATTAGCACTTAGTAAGCACAGCAGAAGAAATAGAGGTCAAGTGGATGTCCCTTTTTCTTCTTTTGTGTCCCCCCCCTGCACTCAGACCTATAAGTATTATTTTTAGGGGGGTACCTTCTTATATTGGACATTTTGGAGACCACCAAGGCAGAATGTGGTAAAAGTGACATTTATTTACCAAAGGTATCCTTCACTAGAGTTTCCAGTCCTACCCCAGTAATTGTGCCTAGGTCATTGCCACCACAGTGCACAATCATAAGTTGAGGTCTGGATGTTGGCAATCCGTAATGTTTTCAACCAAAGGCAGCAATTGGCCAACCCAAGTAATGTCTGCATTCGGTAAACCTGGATCCCTGTCAATGCTACTATCACCCACAAAACTGATGCTGACCATTTTAGAGAGAAGCACAAGTAGTGCACAGGAAAAGGCTGCTGCAGAATGAAGCAGTTTGGAGATAAAAGGCAGCTAAAATGGAGGACAGCAAGTAAAATATAAAATACCATATTTGATTGGATGGTGGAGATGTGCAGGGAACTAAAATAAGGTAGTGACTTTAACAAAACATGTAACTACCTCTGTGATTGCTTTTGGAAAACTATTTAAAACTTATGTTTTTGGGATATGCTTGGAATTGCTAACAGTCAAGCACACCGGCTGCAATTAATGTGAATCTAGCATGCTATTTAGCGAAAGTCCTGTGAACTTTTCACATACTGGTAGGCAGAAACTACTGGAAACATGCTTGCCATGGAAACACAGGTAAAAGACTGTGGGGGGAGGGAACATTAGAGTAGGCCTGGGCTAAATTTCCGTTCCGCTCGCGGAAATTGCGATAATTTGAACTTTTCGCGTTCCGCGGAGAGGGCGAAAATGTCAAAATTTCCGCATTCCGCAGCTTAGCGATAATTTGGTTCTTGCTCGCGCTATAAAATGATACATTCTCGCGCGCGCGCGATCGCCTTACCTGAATCCCCGCGTTCGCCAACAGGTTTTCCCGATCCGGTCACGTTCTCCATGAGATGTTGGATTGTTAGTAGCCATTTGCGCTGTTTCGCGACAGTTCGCGCCCGCAGTAACGTCATGCGTCGCGCGATCACGTCTTTCTTCTCGCGATCATGCACCGCGAGAAGAGTGAAAACAAGATGGTCGCGCCCGCAAGCAACCGCATGGGTAAGTTGGCGAGCCGCGAACACGCAGAAAATACCGCGAACGGGCGGGAAAAAAACGTCCGCATCTTCGCGATATTTCCGAGTGTTTGCGGAGATTTTAAACATTTTCGCGATAATTTGCGAAAGTCGCTTTCGCAAATTCCGCCCACCCCTACATTAGAGACACAATGTGCAACTGAACAGCAGACTGGTGTATATAAATTGCTCAGTAGGAAGTGCATGTCCTGTAATTGACAATATTTTGCAAAATGAAACATAAATGAAAATCATGACCAGCACGTTTTTTAATGCTTTTAAGGGCTTTTCATGTGGATCCACAGATACGACACGGATAAACACAGGGGCCCATGCTGAGCACCACTATGGATCCCCGACAAAACATACCAAATATGGCATCTTTACAAGAAACATGGAAAGAGTTAAAAAATAGTGATCATTTAGGAAAATAAAAAAAGAAATTAAGTCTGTGATTTGCCAAGTATAGGAGTATGAGTAAGAGCACATGGGGAAGGGTAGCCATGTTAGTTACTTTGCTGCTCACAGTGGAGGGGAGTTATTATAGTTCTGATTTGAGATTTTCAGTGGAAAACTAATGTTAACAGATTGAACATTAAATTTGGACAGCAGCAAAGTGATTTTACAGATATGTTAATTAGGTTGTACTATAACAAGTTTTTTTTTTGTTAAAGTGTGTATATAAGCTGAAAGAAAATATGTAGCTTCCAGACACTACAGTAGGCAACAAAACAGAAGGGAGCTTGGATGAGAAAATTAACTAAAAATATAGTGAGCAGCAAAGGAGTAAGAGGAATTGCTATACTGAAAATATAAATATTTTATTCGGCCAGTATCAATGAATATGTTTGAAATTTGGTGTGGGTGCTTGCTTATAGTATGTAGCCTAACAGTATGTAATTTGCACCCAGTCATACAGTCAAAACAGGCACATACACACCCAGTTACACTCCCACAAAAGCATGTATGTACCCACCCCTCATATAGCCAGACAGTGACTGACACACTCAGTCAGACACCGCTAAAACCATTCACATACCTATTTATGTACCTAAACATCCACTTACATAGTCATACACACGCCCATACAGGCACTGTTATGCCCACTCACACAGCTATTAAGCCATTCATGTACCCCACACTCAGACAGTCAGTTATACACATACTCACACTCCCATACACCCAGTTATACAATTAATCACTCACCAATATAGCCATTCACATACCTATTTATTAAACCATACGCCCAATCAAATACCCAGTCAGACAGTGGCAGAGGCACTTACATACTCATTCACACACCCATGTAGCACTTATGCATTCACCACTATTAGAATCACTTGCAAACACAGTGACACACCAAAACAGCCACTAATAGAGCCAGTTACCAACCATACAGTCACTAACACACCCAGTAACATACCAACAGAACTACTTACAACTAGTGACACAGCCACAGAGGCACTGATACACTGTCTCACAGATCCACACAACCACTCATACACACAGTCACCCATCCATACAGACATTCATGTACCCATTTATACACCCATACTCAGATCCTTACACAGACTCCTTCATACTGACATAAACTCTTATGTAGCTGCTCACTTGCTTATAGTATGTAATCAAATTGCATGTAATCTCAAGTTAAATGCATTCTATATTTGCTTTTCAGATATCTACTTGTGTTTAAAGAGCAATGGAAAATTGAAAGATGAGGTTAAAAGAACATTAGGAAGTATGCTTCTTGACAGCATACATACACTGGGCAAGAGATGGCATATTTAGTTCAACTGGTATATGGCATTTAGCACTATAAGTGACCGTGTTTTGCAGTTGTAGTGACACAGCTGTATGGTAAGTATCTGGTCATGTGTTAAGGGTCCCACAGATTGTCCAACTTCTGGCGATGAGGCACCACCTTCCCTCTTTATTATCATCCTCTGATATGCCCTTGTATGAATTGTTTTCAGGTGTTTTGAAACAGACAATGTGCCCTGTAAACATTTCTTCAGAGTAGCTCTTGACAGTTTATTGCTACATAAATTCCATTGGATAATTTTTGAGAGAATTTTCTTTCCTCCTGAAGGGATGGAGAAATATTTCAGAATGTCAGTGGAATTCTTTGTAGGTGGTAAGTCATCCTATTCTTCATCCTGCTCATTCCATTCTCTTCTATCTTAAGCAGAAGAGATCTTAACTTAGAAACTCTGGGGCATATTATCAAGACAGGTGATAAAATTATCGCCGATTTAGAGGCAGAAAACTGCCGCTAAAACGGCGATAATGGGCTTGATAATATGCTCTATGGAATTCCAATCGAAACTCAGGTTAGATGTCCTTCACATCTAACATGGGCTTCAATTGGAATTCCATAGAGCATATTATCAAGCCCATTATCGCCGTTTTAGCAGCAGTTTTCTGACACTAAAGCGGTGATAATTTTATTGCCTGTCTTGATAATATGCCCCTCGCTTCTTTTGAAGAAAAGGGAAAAATACCATGGAGCTGGGTGACAAAGATTGTCTCCATAGTGATGTGAAACTAAAATAACTTATTTAGGGTATGGGTTTCAATTTGTATGTGTGGCCAGATTTGTGGTGGAATCACAGTGGATCTGCATATCTATAAAAATAATTAAATGGAAAACAGAGAGGGTTGCAAAACATTTGCAGGGTAAATGTGTGACACGAACCTCTAAGTCAGATTTCTGAAGACACGCAAAGCCACTATGTCAGTAGCTCTGAGTTGCTTTATAAATCTGAGTAAATCATTGTGTTGTTTCTTACTCTATCTATGTGTGCTGCTATCTGCAGCACACAATGAAGGAATACTATGCCTCCTAGGAATGTTTTTGTGCAGGGAGGTGTCCCTTCCTGCACAAAAACAATCCTGCATGTAAAGCAGGGTGCATACATTGGCACTTGACAGCCCATTGTGTGCCAGCGCATGGAAAAGGACAGGAATCTGCCAGATTCCATTAAATACAGCACATTCCTTCCCTTTCCCTGACATGTAGTGTAGGGTGACTTGTTGCACTAAACTGCATCAGAAAGCTCATAAACGAGCCCCTTGGATGCTTATTTATGAAAACATCATGCAATGCAGCAAGTTACCTTTTCTGCAGCCTAGTGCCAATGCAGGCACTCTTGCACCATGGTGCAAGGGTACATACATTATATGCAGAATTGTTTTTGTGCAGAAAGGGGCACCTTCAAGAATAAAAAGAAACCTAAGAGGCCTATTCCTCTATGTGTGCTGCATTCTGCAGCACATATAGAAAGCGGAAATAACGAGGAGAAATAAAGATATTTCTCTTTCCTGGGAAGGGGTATCTTTTTGGTGCAGTTCCAGGTCTACCAGTTCTAGTAAATCTGGGAATGTGTCAAAAACCATGGATGTTGCTTGGGAACACCGATGCAATGCCATGGAATGCCTCCCTTGTGCGGAGTAAGGCAATGCAGGGATTTGCGCTGTGTTGTTATACTCCAATGTTATCAAGCAACTCATGGCCATGCAAAGTGACATTGTGTAGCTTCATAAATCAAACTTAAGGCTTGCTTTGCACATGTACCACGTTGCATGGTGCAAATGCAATGCAAACCACTCGTAATAAGGTGCCTTGGTATTTCGCATTTGTAAAAAGTGTAATAAGTTATATTATGTTTAATTGTTAATTGTTTGTTTTGAATTGTATAATAATAAATGTGTTAATAAAATGTGTTTTTAAGCTTGTAAAATGTATATTACTAAATGGAACTTTTACGTGAATTTACATTATAATTTATAGTAAAGAAACAAGTAAAATTCACTAAAAAAAACAAAGGTTACAGGGGCATTAGAGTTAGGAAATAGCATTATATTACCAGGCAAATTCACTGAAAAAACAAAGGTTCCAAGGAGGTCATAATAGGGAAATAGAATTTTTTTTTAAACTTAGAAATTCACTGTGAAAATTAAAGGTTATCATTATAGTTATAATCAAATTTTACACTCATAAAACCATAGAAATTCAGCAGTTATTGTTACCTAAGCTGACTCTAACTTATGCCCCCGCAATGGCCTGCTTATGACCACACATATTACATCACTCATGACATGGTCAGTGACATCACTCATGACATCTCAAATGAACAAATGTAGAGGGGGGATAGATTGTGTGGGTGTGTTAAGGTGTGTGTGCCTGTGGGGGATGGAAGGATTGAGAGGAAAGAGATAAGAAGTTAATCAGAGTTCCCACTAAGGTGTAGGTGGATAACTTTGATCAGTGAGTCCATCACCCTGAGTCGCCAAGATCATGAGAGCCTATAAGAACCCTGAGGAGGGGGAATCCAAAATCATTGTCTGTGTTATCTGAATGAAGGCTGCATTGGGAATTGAATTAAAATGTTGAAGAGAATAACCATAAGGGAACGGGAGGAAGTGATGCAAGGCTATGGGAATGGCCAACAGTGTCTCTCCCTTATCATGGAAGAAACAGGATAATAGTGTAACATAGTGCAGGTCCTTAGTCCCACCATCAAGGAGTACAAGCACATGTTAAGACTTTCGGAGAGCAGACGGGAGCCCTTGCAGGGATGAGTACAGGTGTGAAGCAGTCAATCAACAGAAAGTATTTTGACAAAATGGAGCAAACCACAGTAGAAATTGAATCAGCCAAACATTATGAACAGTACAAAGTACAAATACCCATCTGCTGGTTCAGGCAGCAAGACACAGGAATCATCAATGGTCATGTTTGCCTCAGTATGAGTCGAGGCCTGCATTTAGCAGTGAGGGAGACTTGTCCCAGGCCTTGTCCTGCATGCAGACCACCACTGCTCCGATCACCCTCTCCTTCCTACTTCGGGATCTGAATGCTGCAGTCTGTCCACTTGGTGGGACTTCCTGTCATCTCAGGATGGGTCCCCATGAGATGTGAGAATTTCTGGTGCTAGTGTTTGAGGTCTGCAGACCAAAGAGGGCAGTTTAAAGATGGTAGGGAGGATGAGGTTCCCTCCAAGCTTGTACTATCAAACTATAGCTGATGTCTGCAGTATAAAAATAAGGGCCAGACTCCCAGGTCGCTGTCATTGGAAGAACATGTGTTATAAAGGTCCCCCTGAGGTTGCAATGTTGCAGAACTGGACAAGAATTGCGATTCTCCTATTACCATGACCAGAGAATCTGGATTTCATTTAAGACACGTAGGCTGACATTATGCATTATCTTTTAATGCAACTTCAAGTACAGCCACTTTAAAGTTACATCATAAATAAAGGTTCTAGAACAAACAAGTGTATCTAGGCAACGGCAGCACAGAGATCAGCCTCTTTTAAATGCATTGAACGCAGGAAGATAAGAAACAATGATGGAGCAGGGTTTTTACTCTAAAACCGAATATCTGTTTCATTTTCGCATGTTATAACTAAAAGTATTACTGATTAATTATTAATGATTAAAAAGTTTGTCGAATGATGACTAATCAATCTTATTAACGAGAGAATTACACGTGGGAATGCTATTGCATGACTAAATAACAAGTGAAATAAGTTGGTGAGCAAACTGACAGAAAACGATGTTGCTTATGTGATGTTATGGTGTTTTGCGCTTCTAATTAATATGCATTAATGGCTTCTGATGTCGCAAATGGCTAGATAAATACACACACATAAGGGTATTAGCTGGGGAATAACACTGTTCAGTCATTTCTATGCAGTAAATATGTTTTGTGTTTCTTTGTTCTTAAGTTGACAATTGTGGCCTTTAGACGACAGCTTCTCCTGTTCAACGGATGTTTTAATATTCTTTTTGTAACTTTTGAATGTAGAATTTTAGTATAAAAGTAAGTAGACTAGAGAGGTCTAGCGCCATTTCTTCCCGAGCTGATGATGCGAGGTCCCTATGCTGATGGAGAGGACGATGACTCTACATGACAACAGAAGACTCTAATTTTCTCCAGAGGACCGGTTCTGACTTAGGATCTGATATTTAGACAGAATAGGTAAATATGAGAGAAATGAAATTTGCATTTAATTGACTTTTCTTGAAATATTAGATAAATGAACAATCTGTTTGAATTCCTGTCTCGGGTGGTTATTTCTGGTCATGTTTATTGAATTTATTTGTGTATTTCTTTGAAATGTATTTCTCTATATCTTCAGCAACTAGCTGGTCGCATTGACCTCAAAGTATAGGCAGATTAGACAGAGCACATGTGGAAGGTGGTTTCTCCTTTACAGGGCACGGATAGTGTGATTTAGGGTGAATGTTGGTGTAATGGGCCCCACCAGCGTGTGATGTGTGTATGCGTGTGTGACTGTGAAATCATTCCGTCCGTGGAAATAGAGGGGATTCGGAAGCTCTGATCTGCACCAACAGATCCTCAGAGGCAGCGAAGTCCAGAAGCTGGCATCATGCAGAAAAGGCCACTCCATGGAATAGAGGAAGGAGGTGTCGGCTGCTGTTATAATGGATGATGAAGAAGAGTCAATCAAGTCGAATTATCTGAAAAGGAAAAAAATGTTAGGAAATGTACTTATCACCCTTGAAGGGGTAAGAAAAAACAGTGGTTAGAGATAATATAATCCACATTAGGTAATAAAAAGGTAAAATAGTTAAACAAATTGAGATATAACAATAAATCAAAGCATTACATAAGATAAGTAAAGTGATGTTAAAATCCACTCACGGGAGGGAGGGTTAGGATAATGTCAGCCTCCGTGTCTTTAATGAAATCCAGATTCTCTGGTCATGCTAATAGGAGAATTGCAATTTCATTACAAGACCGGAGGCTGCCATTATGCATGTTGGTAGTCAATCAGAATTAAATCTGACATATGTTCAACAGGTTTGCAGTAATGTTTCGCAAAGGTAAAGGAGCTTGACCAATCTGCTGCTTTGAGGATGTTCTCTAATTTTCCTCCTTTCCAAAAGGACTGACTAGCCATAGCTCCCCTCAAGGAATGTGCTTGAAATCTAGATAAATCGATGCCTGACAATTGCATAGCTAATTTAACCCATCTAGCTATTGTAGAAGAAGAGACAGGTTTGAAGGGTTTAACAAATGAAATTAGGAGTTGGGTCACGCCAATAGTTCGAAGGGGATTCGTTCTTAGGTCATATTCTCGCATGCAATCCACTACACATAATTTTTTACAAGTGTCAAACCTACTATAAAAAATCATATCAGACATCGTTTTAGTTCTTTTAAAAATATCGAATCTGACACCAAAGGCATCATAGGATCTGTTGGATATCTCTAAGGCTTTAACGTCTAAAACTTTACAACAGGATATTAGACAAATGAGGGAAGCTAGTTTGGTCGAGAGTAATTTGTTGTTTAGTAGGTTATTATCTGGCCAATTACAAAATAGATCAAGAAGTAATCTAACATCCCAAAGGGAGTCATATTTAGGTTTGGGGGGTCTTTTAAGTCTGATACTTTTCATAATTCTGTAAATAATAGGGTTTTTGCCAATAGTTCGACCATTAAGGAGGGAATGACCAGCAGAAATGGCAGATCTATAACAGTTGATGGACCTGTAGGAAAGACCTCTTTCAAATTGTTCTACCAGGAAATTGGTTACATGTACAATAGGGGCCTCCACGGAATCCAGGTTCCTTTCCAGGCACCAACAAACCCATCTTTTCCAGATTCCGTTGTACCTATAGTGTGTACCAGGTGGCCAAGATTCTAGGAGGAGAGAAGAAGCTTGCGTCGAAAGTCCAGAGATTTCATTGGCTCTCCTGACACTTTCCAGGCAAGAAGGTTCAAAGTCCCGTTCAGAATGAGGGGGTGATCGAAATCGTTTATGTCTTTTAGGAGGCCTGAAGAATCTGGAAGTAGAAAGGGTGTTTCGTAAGCTAATTCCAATGTTGTTGGGAACCAGGCTTGGGACAGCCAAAAGGGGGTCACCAGGATTATTGATGACCGTTCTGTCCTCAGCTTCTGAAGGACACGTTGGATCATCGCGAAGGGGGAAAAGGCGTATCCCCTAATGTCTTTCCAATGTTGGAGAAAGGCGTTCACTGCTAGAGCCCCGGGTCTGGTAGCCAGCTGAAGTATCTTGGAAGTTGGGTTGTGAGTCTGCTTGCGAAGAGGTCTATTTCTAGTGGACCCCAAACAAGGTTTAGATTGTTGAATATAATTGGATTTAATTTCCAATCGGTGTGATCTCCGAGGAACCTTGAATTCCAATTCGCACAGACATTTTTTAGGCTGGGAAGGTATTCTGCTTTTAGTGAGATTTGGTGTTTGAGGCAGAACATCCATAAATCTTTGGCCAGGTTGGATAGGTCTGGGGATCTTGTTCCTCCTAGGAGATTTATGTAAGCGACCGATGATATGTTGTCCATTTTGAGGAGGACTGACTTCCCTTGAAGGGAATCATTGATGCTCATTAGAGCATAGAGCCCGGCGGTTAGCTCCAAGAAGTTTATATGGTGTAGACTCTCCGAATATGACCATAAACCCCCGGTGTTCTGATTCTGAAAACAGGCACCCCAGCCATGAAGGCTGGCATCCGATTCTAGGATGAGGTCCGGTGAAGTCCCAAAAATGGTTTTCCCGTTCCATGTGTCTAAATTCTCCAGCCACCAGGTCAGTTCCTCTTTGGCTTCTGGGTCCAGGTGAATTCTGTCTCCGTACCAAAGACCGGAACGTAGAGATCTGCCCTTGAGTCTCTGAAGGGCTCGGTAATGAAGTGGGCCTGGAAGGATGGCTTGGATAGATGATGAGAGGAGGCCCAGAAGTCTGGCTAGTTCCCTTAAGGTTGGGACGTTTGTGTTTAAGACATGGCGTATCTCTTTGCGAATCTTGGATATTTTCTTTTGGGGAAGTAAAAGCATAGACTTCACGGTGTCTACCGTGAAGCCTAGGAATTCTAGAGATCTGGAGGGAGTCATGATGGATTTCTCCCTGTTTATAATAAAGCCTGTGCTTTCTATCAAATCCACAGTAATTTTTAAATCTTTCAGGATTTGAGACTTGTCTTGAGACATGATCAGAATGTTGTCTAGATAGATTATGAGACAGACACCTCTCTCCCGAAGGACCGTGGTAATTGCCTTCATAACTTTGGTGAAGCACCACGGGGCCGAAGATAGGCCAAAGGGAAGGGCTTGAAACTGGTATAGATGCTTGTTCCAAGCAAATTGAAGGAAGGACTGGGATTCCTCTTCAATAGGATTGGTGAAATATGCGTCTTTTAGATCAAATTTGACTAGCCAGTCTTTCTCTAAGAGCATGTCTTTGAGGAGATGGATACCTTCCATCTTGAAAGGATTGTAGGTGAGATACTTGTTCAGTTCTCTTAGGTTTATTACAGGTCTTCACCCTTTTTCCTTTTTTACCACAAGGAAAATATTGCTTACAAAATTCCTGTGATCCCAAGGAACTTCTAGAATTGCACCTTTGGATAACATTGAAGTTAGTTCCTCGTCGACGATAGAGTGTTGTTCTCGCGTCAAGTTTAGTAGTTTGGGAGTTGAGGTCTGGGAGGGTTTTTCCGTGAAGTCTATTCTGAACCATTGTACTGTCTGTAAAACCCAAGGGTCATGTGTAATTTGCTCCCAAACGTGAATAAAGAATTTTAGGCGACCCCCTACTTTTCGAGTTAAAGAGGAAGGGGGAAGAGAAAGAGTACTTACTTGCTGAATGTTGATTGTTGGTGCCTCTTGATCTGAAGTTTCTTGAACGGAAGGAACGGCCTTGTTGAGGGAAAAAAGAGGAGTTGTGTTGGTAACCTCGTCCGAAGCCTCTTGATCTTGAAAAGGGTCTTTGAAAGAAGCGTCTGGCAGAACAACCCCTTCTGCGGGCCAACATTAGTGTTGAAAACTCTGCGCATGTTGTCCTGCGCCTTATCCAGGGCCGTAAAGGTTGCTACATACTTGCCCAAGCCTTTAATCATATCCTCTCCGAAAAATAGTCCATTAGGATTAGAAGAGGATTCTTTCTCTGCCATATCGCAGAGTTTAGGGTCAATTTTAGAAAGGACTACTTTCCTCCTCTCGGTATTGAGAGATGCATTGGCATTACCCAGGAGGATAAGGGCTCTTTGACTCCATCCCCGTAGGAGGTCAATGTTGGGTTGAGTGCCCTTGATGTAGCTCTCCTCAATTAGATCGATCATACGGCATAAGGGTCCGAGTAGGTCAAGCATGCGATTCTGGCAACTTTTGAGGGAGCGTTCAATACCTTTTCTCGGATCTCGGACCAATTTAAATAAGAACTTAATAAGTTCTGGGTCCAGGTTAGGAGTAAGGCAATATTTGTCTTGGATAACAGGACGTGGGCATTCTGCCGTAAGAATGTTCCTTGCCTCTCTTTCCAATGGGTGTTTGATCCATCTCTTAATAAATTTAGCTACGTGATTTTGGGGCCACCACTGGGAGCTCCTAGGGTGTTGTATGTTGTCAGGACAAAACATTTCCCCACCAAGGGGGTCGAGAATAATTTTTTTAGATGAGGAGGGAAGGTCTTCCTCCGAGAATTCAGGGTCGATATCATCATCGATTTGATCCAGGTCAAGTATGTATTTGTCAATTAACTCATTAGAGGGTTTGTTAGGTAAGAGAGTATCTGTATTGGCACTTTGATATTGTGAGCTGCTTAGGGCGTCCAAAAGAGATGTGTCACTATAGGCACGTAGTCTTTTTGGGGCGCGTAGGCATCCCGTAATATTTGAGGAGCTTAGTCCTCCTTCAGTTCTTGAGGTGCATGGACCTCCCAATATAAATGAGGTGCTTTGACCTCTTATAGTGCCATTCTTTTCGTTGTTGTTTCATTTTTGGGTTCTTTTACCCCAAATTTTAGGTGGTTCATTAGATTACTCTCCGAGGAGTGCAGGGGGTCTCTTACCTGCAACAATCTTATCAATAGTCCCCCTCATGCAGGAATGTATTTCTTTATGAATCAATTACTTGATAAGCTCCTTCTTATTAGAGGGAGCGGGTGTAAGGTTCTGAGAGTCATCAGAATCAGACATCTCCTTTTTTTTTTTTGACTCAGTAAACTGATAATAGTCAAGGGGTATTAGAGGTAGGGT
Organism: Triturus cristatus; assembly: GCF_964204655.1. Classification (NCBI taxonomy): domain Eukaryota; kingdom Metazoa; phylum Chordata; class Amphibia; order Caudata; family Salamandridae; genus Triturus; species Triturus cristatus. Next base: position 626,150,289 of record NC_140580.1, on the reverse strand, counting down.
AAGTTGTGAAAAAAAGTATATTAAGATAGCTGTTTATATTGTAAAATAGATGAGGACCGGTAGGGAGTTGAAACTGCCAACCGTCGGTGATCAGCTGTGGAAAGCAGTTGCTATGAAACTGGATTGTTTGGAGAGGACGTCAGAAAATGAAGGGAAGTCATCGCTAGCGACTTTCCTCTAATATGGAAGGCCAATGAGACGAACGTGTTGTCTTCTCCAACGAGACGAACGCGATGTCTTTCCCCCCTTTTTTTAAATTTTTTTAATTGAATTAATTTATGCAGAGTGGCGCTGGAGCGGAAGACACGGCGGAGGTGCGGCGCGTCTCGCAGCTTGAGTGTTATAGCTGCGACACCCGAATGGCACCAGAACGAAGTTGTTGCGAGTTACAAGGGTAAGAGAGTGTCTGGGGGGCGGTAAAGCGGGTGCCAGGTCATGGCGGTACTGGTAGACTCCGGATTAGTGGGGAATGGGGTAAAGTGAAAACGTAACGATGCACGTGTAAGGGGGAGATCTTATCTTGAGTCTGAAGTGAGAAAACGGAACGATGCATAAAGGGTAATGGAGCATCTACGTTGAGAGTATAAAACGGCAATGAATGGGGTATTAACATCAGTCAAGAAAGCAGTATTAAACATCTTGGGTTATATAAAACACGGTAAAAAACAGCAGTATTAACATTTAGGATATATAATAGACAGTGAAGGCAATTAAAATGGTGATTTAAACCAAGTGTAAGAAGGTAAGGGTCTAGAGGATTTCAAAATATAATCAGGAATACAACTAGGTAAACCAAATAAGAAAGGAGCAGTGCAGAGACAGGATAGTAAAAGCACAACTTATCTGACTTGAAGCCGCATTTAAAAGAGGCTGATCTCTGTGCTGCCGTTGCCTAGATACACTTGTTTGTTCTAGAACCTTTATTTATGATGTAACTTTAAAGTGGCTGTACTTGAAGTTGCATTAAAAGATAATGCATAATGGCAGCCTCTGGTCTTGTAATGAAATTAAGCATCCAGGGTCTACGCGTATTACAGGGACCCTAAGCAGCAAGGGCCAGGACTCAGTTGAGAATCGGAGTTGCCCACAGTCATTGTCCTGTCTATGGGTTTGGATACCCATGTTCCTGGGGGGACAGAGTCCAGTGCCTGCCCATTGCAAAACGCAGGTCACAGGACCAAGCAGCACAGGCCACAATGTCTCCATGCCACATGACGCAATGGACGGAGGCTGCTGCTGGGCTGGGAACTTGTGCACCTCTCTATGCCACTACAGTGACTGACAGCAGGCCCCACATGCAGTCATTCCAAGGTCCCGCGGGGCAAAGGTCCTTGAGACAACGCTCTATCCACTTCCTCTATTCAGTGAGCCAGGGCTTGTCTCACAGTCAAGCTTGGTACCAAAAATGGACCGTCACATCTCTCATCAATATGTCCCAGTGGGAGCCCGTAGGAGCATCTGGTCAGACCCTGGGAGGTTATCTTGCCATTATTGTCAGCCCAGCAGCTTTCCCTAGGCCTCGCACATCTACCGTGCTTCAGCTCTAGGTGGCCATCTTCGACCGCAGCCAGCCTCAGCCGCAGATAAGACTTTAGGATAATAATGGTGAAGTAATGGAATTTGCACAAGTAGCCCTCAATTTGCTGTTTGCTATGGCAGGGCAGGAGCCATGCGGCTCCCAACCTGTCATACCAAACTCTGCTTTACTTCATTGAAGCAAGATCAGGGAAACCTGCTCTCGCTTCAGTGAAGCAAAGGAGGATTGCTTTTCCACAAGGGGAGCTGCATGTTAGCAGCTCCCCTTGTGGAAAAGCAATGCCGGCTCCTGTAGGACGCGGGGAGCCGGCGGGACCGTGGGGGCATTGGGGCTCCCCCCACAGTCCCCAACAGAGAGGGCCAGCCCCGGGGGATGTGGTCCCCGGGGCCAGAAGTGGCCCGGGAGGGGGGCTACGTGCCCCCCTCCCCTATTAAGGTAACAGCTTAATAGAGCAGCTAGCTTCTCTTTGAAGTATGGTAACAGCCGCTGGCACCGGGCTGAGTTTCAGAGTGCTCGCTTGTCAGTAGGGCTCTTATTTTGCTTTTAAATATAACAAATTTGATGTCTGCCTTAGATTGGGAATAAGAAGTTTTACAAACCGAGCACCTGTATTTGAATTTTGGGGGGCACCTATTTTATATGAGTGTGATTCTGTTTGGGTTTGTTATCTGGTTACCTGCCATTGGGGTCTCTCCGGTCCACCACGGTCTTGCTCATGACCGATTGAGTGGAGAGAGATAACCCCTGACTAAGTGGGACACAGAGCGGGCGCCATCTTGAAGGGTTAGTGCTCTAGTGATCCACCGCTGAGTCATTTAAAATCTCCTCATTCGCGGGCGTGCAGCAGAACAGCTAGCTTCTCTTTGAAGTACGTTAACAGACGCTGGCACCGGGCTGAGTTTCAGAGTGCTCACTTGTCAGCAGGGCTCTTATTTTGCTTTTAAATATAACAAATTCGATGTCTGCCTTAGATTGGGAATAAGAATTTTACAAACCGAACACCTGTATTTGAATTCTGGGGGGCACCTATTTTATATGAGTGTGATTCTGTTTGGGTTTGTTATCTGGTTACCTGCCATTGGGGTCTCTCCGGTCCACCACGGTCTTGCTCATGACCGATTGAGTGGAGAGAGATAACCCCTGACTAAGTGGGACACAGAGCGGGCGCCATCTTGAAGGGTTAGCGCTCTAGTGATCCACCGCTGAGTCATTTAAAATCTCCTCACTCGCGGGCGCGCTGCGGGCACGCCGAAGGCGCGCCTAAGGTGAGCCCGTCTGCGCCCGTCTGCGCCAGAACGCTGCCAGCTGGCAAAAACCCCTGCCTGTTCTTGCGCCCTTCAAAATGTTGCCCCTAACTTACGCAAGGGAGTCGCTGTTGGAGATGAGGACCAGCAGAGTTAGCCTGCAGTGTGAGGGTAGGTTCTGTCTGGACTCTGGAGCCTTTTTAAACTGTTGCCCCTGCTGTAACTTATCGGTCAGTCAGCCCCATGGAGCAGTAGGCTCTTGGAATCTATATATACCCCCTGGAAATCAATCCTTGACAAATATGACCCCTAAGGAAGATCTAATTAAGGATAGGATGGCCAGCAGCATCTTCCAAGGGCTATATATTAATGCACGGTCCATATCCAAGCATGCCACAGAGGTCTGGGACCTGTTGGATGATCATAAACCCGACATCTGTCTTTTCACGGAGACATGGCTACATACACATTCCGCGCCTTCTCTAGCTATTGCTTTCCCCCCAGAGTACTCGGTAGTAAGGCTAGATAGAATGGGAAAAAGAGGTGGAGGGCTAGCCATAGCGACTCGGCCCACCTTAAATCCTAAAGTGTTGCACACAGTATCATCTCCCGGGCTGGAGTTGATGATTCTAGCCATAGAACCGGTCAAAGGCCACAAGGTAGTAGCAGCAGTGGTATATCACCCCCCTGGGGAAAATAAGAAGGCTTTTTGCGCCTCGTTATTTGAAATTCTTGCCCCATTTGTTTTACAAACACAAGACTTTTTCCTGGTAGGAGATTTTAATTTTTATTTTGACATGGATGCTAATACGGACACTACCGACCTGCTAGCAGCTATGTAGGTGTTAGACTTGCAGCCTAAAATGGTCTGCCCAACCCATTTAGCAGGCCATACGCTTGATAATATCTTTACCAACATTTCCAGTTTGAGCGCAGAACCTCCGCGAGCAGTTAACTGGTCGGACCACATGGCCCTTAGCTTTTCTTTCTCGGCGCCTAAAATCAGGGAAAATCCACTAGGGCGGAAAGTCATACGCAGGCAATAGAGAAAAATAACCCCCAAAACGTTCAGTACGGTCTTTTCTCCTCCTATGGTTAATAAATGTCTAGACATCAATGTAGCCCTAGGAAAACTTGAGTCAGAGGTTACAAGGGCTTTTGACATAATCGCCCCTAGTAAAACAACTACAATCTATGAGAGATTGAGTCCGGCACCCTGGTACTCGGTCAGCTTAAAGCTGGAGAAAGCTGCCTGCAGGGTTAAGGAGTGAAAATTGAGAAAAACAAAAACCGAAGTAGACAGACTGGCCTATAATTCAGCACATAGGCTTTATCTCAAAAACTGTAACACAGCGAGAAGAACTTTACTAGCCACTCGTATTGAGGAGGCAAAGGGCTCATCGAGAGAACTTTTCGGGATTCTTAAGGAATTTACCACCCCCAGAGTAACAGCTCCCACCTGCCCCTCCTCACAGGAACTTTGCGATAATCTAGCCACGCACTTTAAAAATAAAATAGATAACATTTATGACTCTTTTGAGCAGGGATCAGTCAACGGGGAAAGTATTTCCATCATAGTAAATGCCTCCATAGTAAAGCTGGAGACTTTCGCACCGATCACTAGGGAGCAGGTGCTACCACTTTTGAAATGTGTCAAATCAGGCTCCCCGTCTGACATAGCTCCCCCATATGTGCTATCGGAGTTAGCAATTGAACTAGCGGAGCCCATTACGGAAATATGTAACTTATCCCTAGCTATCTCCTCCTTCCCAGCCAGTTGGAAAAAGGCCTTCGTCAAACCCCTACCCAAGAAACCCACAGCAGATGTGCCGACCTACAGAGCTATAGACCGATCTCGCTCCTCCCAGGTTGCTCTAAAATCATGGAAACTCTGATTAACCGCCAACTATCAGATTATCTGGAGCAGCATGATCTCCTGAATCCCTCGCAGTCGGGGTTCCGTGCTGGTTACAGCACGGAATCCGCGCTGGTAGAGGTAACTGACACCATCAGAATGCTGCTGGACAAAGGGACCTCGGTGGTACTGGTCCTTCTTGATCTGTCAGCAGCCTTTGACACCATCTCTCACAGAATCCTGTTGGATAGACTGCGAGAGAGTGGTGTCACTGTAAGGGCATTAGAGCGGCTGCAGAGTTTCTTATCGGATAGATCGCAATGTGTTCAACTGGACTCATTTGTCTCGCAGACCTCGGCGGTGGATAAGGGGGTTCCTCAGGGCTCTATTTTAAGCCCCACCCTGTTCAATATCTATGTGTCATCCCTGGCCACCATTATAAAATCTTGTGGGTTCCAAACCATCTCCTATGCTGATGACACTCAGGTGATTATTCCCATAGAGAAGGACCCCACGGTGACCAGAGACAGATTTAAGAGCTGCATGATGAAAATCTCCACATGAATGAAAAACAACTATCTGCAGCTGAATTCCAACAAATCAGAGATCTTATTGTTTGGCAAAGCAGCAGAGATTTGAACAGATGAGTGGTGGCCAGAGGAATTAGGAACAACTCTCCTCCCCGAAAAAGGGGTAAAAAACCTAGGTATCTTAATGGATAACAATCTATCCATGGAAGAACAGATCAAAACTCTTTCGGGTAAATGTTTCGGACTAATGCGCATGTTAAGGAAGGTCTTCCCGTGGATTCCTATCTCCGCCAGAAGGGCTCTGATCCAGGCACTTCTGGTAAGCAGACTGGATTATGGGAATGCCCTCCTGGTGGGGTCAAGGGAAGACCTACTTCCCAGGCTACAAGTCGTGCAAAACACGGCCGCCCACTTAGCCTTAAACAAACCCCCGCGGACTGCATCCTTGCCACTACTAAAAGAGCTTCATTGGCTGCCCATTAGAAAAAGGGCACTCTTTAAACTTCTGTGCTTAGTATTCAAGGCACTCCATGGACAGGGACCTCAATACCTCTTGAAAAAGCAGGAATGGTACATACCACCGCGACTCTTAAGGTCTAGCAGCCGAAAGCTTCTCCTAGTGCCAAAAATCAAAAAAGTAAAGATAGGGGGCCGTGCCTTTTCTTATCTGGCTCCGAAACATTGGAATTCATTGCCTCTAGAACTGCGCTCCTGCCCCTCGTTAACTGTTTTTAAGAAGCACTTAAAAACCTGGCTATTTAACTGATACATTTTGCTGCAGAAGCCCGCCACCCAAGCGCCGAGAGATCCCCTAGGGGATGATTTGTGCGCCATATAAATAAAAATAATAATAAATAATAATAATAAATAAATAAACAGGCACAGCCCCAGGGGATGGGGTCCCCGGGGCCAATAATGGCCTCAGGAGGGGGGCCATGCTGCCCCCTCCTTTAAAAAATGTATTAAACATGTGGCCATGCCCTGGGGGATGAGGTCCCCGGGGCAGAAATTGGCCTCGGGAGGGGGGCCACGTGGCCCGCTTCCCAATTTTTTTAATTAATTTTTTTAGAAAAAGGGGTCAGGCCCTTGGGGATTGGGTCCCCAGGGCCCAAAAAAGTTAAATAAAAGGGGGGCCACACAGCTCATGTAGCCACTGACCAACCCATGCAGCAGCTTATACAACAACAGACAGACTGATACAGACAGATTCACACAGTTTAGTAACCGTGCATTCAGTAAGACACGTGTAATCACTCACTTAAACAGTCAGTCACGCACCTACTAAACCCTTCATCCAGACACTTATACACCCACACATTCTTCAATACACCTTGGCATATATAGAATACATATTTAAACTTTAAAGAAACACACAGTCACTGGATGACGTCGTCAGTGATGTCATTTGAGATGTCATCATTGATATCACTGACCATGTCATGAATGATGTAATATGTGAAGTCATCAGCAGTGCATTGCGGGGGCTCGAGTTATAGTTAGCAGAACTAACTATAACTTCAACATTTCTATGCTTTTGTACGAGTGAAATGTCCAACTAAATATAACATCCCTGAAACCTATGTTTTTTTCAGTGAATATATATATATATAAATATACACATATATATATATATATATATATATATATATATATATATATATATATATTCACTGAAAAAACCATAGGTTTTACACATGTTATAGTTAGCTGTACATTTCACTCGTAAAAAACCAATGAAATTCCACGTTATAGTTAGATCAGGGAACTATAACTTGCGCGACCGCAATCCACAATGTGTCATTTCAGATGTCATCATTGATGTGAAGAGTGATGTCACTGACCATGTCATGAGTGATGTAATATGTGACGTCATCAGCAGTGGATTGCGGTCGCGCAAGTTATAGTTACCTGATCTAACTATAACGTGGAATTTCATTGGTTTTTTACGAGTGAAATGTACAGCTAACTATAACATGTGTAAAACCTATTGTTTTTTCAGTGAATTTGCAAGGTTTTTTAAATGCTAATTCCTAACTATAACGTGTGTGAAACCTATGGTTTTTTCAGTGAATTTGTACGGTTTTTTAAATGCTAAGTTATGTATTTATTTTTAATGTTTGCGCGCACGGGGCGCTTTGCGCACCGTGCGCGCGCTGTGGGCACTCGGTGCGCTTCGCGCACCGAGCGCCCACGTGGCGCATTTCGTACCGTGCACGCCTCGCCATTTTTTTACAAAATATCAATTTTTTTTTCTCTCTTGTGGGTCCTTAGATTTATATATTAAATGTGATTGTTAATTCTTTGTTTTTTTTAAAAAATTTTTTACCGTACGTGTACGGTAAGCTTACTGTACGCGCACCCCGCAATTTTTTTTAAAAATTATTAAATTCATTTTTCATACTTTTTTGTCCTTCGTGAACCCCCTGACGAACGCTAGGGGGTCTGCAACTCTCTTCATTGCCCCCTTTTCATGTTATCAACCTTTTTTTTTCAGTGCGAGAGACAGAAAATGGCGGCCGATACTTCCTGGTTTCGACCGATTTGAATGTTTACTTTGATCTAACAACCAATCAGAAACGCGCTCGCGCACGGCACCGTACGCGTACGGTAAGCTTACCGTAAGCGCATGGTAAGCGCACGGAGCGCTGCCACAGATATATATATTGATTTAAATGCTATTTTCTCAGGAACTACTGAACAGATTTACACCAGACCTACAAAAGGCACTTCCTTGACCTTATGGCTACCTCTCTGCCAAATTACAAGTAATTCTGTTCAGCCGTTCGGGCTGTAGCTGTGTCTAAAGGTCCTATGGAAAAATGCATGGGGAAAACGCGTTTTGGGACCCCCCTTTTTTCTCAGCCCCCGCTTGACGAATCACCCCGAGACTTTCAGGGTAGGAGCGGAGTGTAGCGCCCCATTAGTTTTGAAAATTTCGCGAGGATTCTTCAACCGGCGCCAAAGTTATTCAAAATAGAATGTTGCGGATTTCCTATGGAAACAGGGTCCTAACTATAACTACCTACTGGCGACCGCCAGTAGGTAATATATATATACACACACATATATATATATATATATATATATATATATATATATATATTCACTGAAAAAACCATAGGTTTCACACATGTTATAGTTAGCTGGACATTTTACTGATAAAAAACCAATGAAATTCCCCCGTTATAGTTACTGTAGGCAACTATAACTCACGCGACCGCAATCCTCTGCTGATGCTAATACTGTATTTAGACACTTATTTGCCCATATCTTCTTCCATTAAATTTTAGCTATACATATATTACAAATATTTTTTTTTCATAAAGACACATATGTCATCAGCAGAGGATTACGGTCGCGTGAGTTATAGTTGCCTACAGTAACTATAACGGGGGAATTTCATTGGTTTTTTATCAGTAAAATGTCCAGCTAACTATAACATGTGTGAAACCTATGGTTTTTTCAGTGAATTAGCAAGGTTTTTTAAATGCTATTTCCTAACTATAACGTGTGTGAAACCTATGGTTTTTTCAGTGAATTTGTACGGTTTTTTAAATGCTAAGTTACTTTACGCCATTTGTGGCGTGCGCGCCCACTTAACGCAGTTTGTTCCGTGCACGGTTTTTATCAACTTTAATAAGCCCTGTACATTTGGTGGCCTTCGGCCACCAAAAGCACAGGGGGTGAGGTCAATGTGGATAGTGTTTTTTTTATTTCGATTTTATAATTTCATGTTGCCAAAATTACGTTTTTTTTCTCTATTAATAAGCCCTGCACATTTGGTGGCCTGCGGCCACCAAATGCACAGGGGGTGGGGTAAGTGTGGATAGTGTTTTTTTTATTTTTATTTTTTTACCGTAAGCGTACGGTAAGCTTACGGTAAGCGTACGGTAAGCGTACGGTAAGCGTACCCCGCGAAATTGCCGAAAAAAAAATAAAACCGTTTTTGCTCTTGGGGGATGTTTGGGGACTCCCTCAACATGACTATGTGGGAGGGAGTTGTCAAAACAGCCCCGTAACATGTTTTTGGCCATCATGTTTGATAAACAACACTCAGTGCGAGAGACAAAATGGCGGCCGATACTTCCTGGTTTCGACCGATTCGAATGTTTACTTTGATCTAACAACCAATCAGAAACGCGCTCGCGCACGGCACCGTACGCGTACGGTAAGCTTACCGTAAGCGCATGGTAAGCGCACGGAGCGCTGCCACAGATATATATATTGATTTAAATGCTATTTTCTCAGGAACTACTGAACAGATTTACACCAGACCTACAAAAGGCACTTCCTTGACCTTATGGCTACCTCTCTGCCAAATTACAAGTAATTCTGTTCAGCCGTTCGGGCTGTAGCTGTGTCTAAAGGTCCTATGGAAAAATGCATGGGGAAAACGCGTTTTGGGACCCCCCTTTTTTCTCAGCCCCCGCTTGACGAATCACCCCGAGACTTTCAGGGTAGGAGCGGAGTGTAGCGCCCCATTAGTTTTGAAAATTTCGCGAGGATTCTTCAACCGGCGCCAAAGTTATTCAAAATAGAATGTTGCGGATTTCCTATGGAAACAGGGTCCTAACTATAACTACCTACTGGCGACCGCCAGTAGGTAATATATATATACACACACATATATATATATATATATATATATATATATATATATTCACTGAAAAAACCATAGGTTTCACACATGTTATAGTTAGCTGGACATTTTACTGATAAAAAACCAATGAAATTCCCCCGTTATAGTTACTGTAGGCAACTATAACTCACGCGACCGCAATCCTCTGCTGATGCTAATACTGTATTTAGACACTTATTTGCCCATATCTTCTTCCATTAAATTTTAGCTATACATATATTACAAATATTTTTTTTTCATAAAGACACATATGTCATCAGCAGAGGATTACGGTCGCGTGAGTTATAGTTGCCTACAGTAACTATAACGGGGGAATTTCATTGGTTTTTTATCAGTAAAATGTCCAGCTAACTATAACATGTGTGAAACCTATGGTTTTTTCAGTGAATTAGCAAGGTTTTTTAAATGCTATTTCCTAACTATAACGTGTGTGAAACCTATGGTTTTTTCAGTGAATTTGTACGGTTTTTTAAATGCTAAGTTACTTTACGCCATTTGTGGCGTGCGCGCCCACTTAACGCAGTTTGTTCCGTGCACGGTTTTTATCAACTTTAATAAGCCCTGTACATTTGGTGGCCTTCGGCCACCAAAAGCACAGGGGGTGAGGTCAATGTGGATAGTGTTTTTTTTATTTCGATTTTATAATTTCATGTTGCCAAAATTACGTTTTTTTTCTCTATTAATAAGCCCTGCACATTTGGTGGCCTGCGGCCACCAAATGCACAGGGGGTGGGGTAAGTGTGGATAGTGTTTTTTTTATTTTTATTTTTTTACCGTAAGCGTACGGTAAGCTTACGGTAAGCGTACGGTAAGCGTACGGTAAGCGTACCCCGCGAAATTGCCGAAAAAAAATAAAACCGTTTTTGCTCTTGGGGGATGTTTGGGGACTCCCTCAACATGACTATGTGGGAGGGAGTTGTCAAAACAGCCCCGTAACATGTTTTTGGCCATCATGTTTGATAAACAACACTCAGTGCGAGAGACAAAATGGCGGACGCCGCTTCCTGGTTTCGGCCGATTCGAATGTTTACTAAGATCTAAGAGCCAATCAGAAACGCGCTCGCGCACGCCACCGTCAGCTTACGGTAAGCGTACGGTAAGCGTACGGTAAGCGTACCGTAAGCGGGCTCAGATATATATATTGATTTAAAGGCTATTTTCTCAGAATCTACTGAACAGATTTACACCAAACCTACAAAAGGCACTTCCTTGACCTAGGGACTACCTCTCTGCCAAATTTCTAGTAATTCTGTTCAGCCGTTCGGGCTGTAGCTCGTTCTAAACGTCCTATGGAAAAATGCATGGGAAAAACGCGTTTTGGGACCCCCCTTTTATCTCAGCCCCCGCTTGACGAATCCCCCCGAGACTTTCAGGGTAGGAGCGGAGCGTAGCGCCCCACCTATTTTGAGAAATTCGCGAGGATTCGTCGACCGGCGCCAAAGTTATTCAAAATAGAATGTTGAGGTTTTCCTGTGGAAACGTGGTCCTAACTATAACTACCTACTGGCGACCGCCAGTAGGTAATATATATATATATATATTTACAGAAAAAAACATAGGTTTCAGGCACGTTATAGTTAGGGATTAGCATTTAAAAAACCTCAGAAATTCACTGAAAAAACCATAGGTTTCAGGGGTGTTATAGTTAGCTGGACTTTTCACTTGTACAAAACCATTGAAATTCCCCCGTTATAGTTAGTTCATGACATGGTCAGTGACATCACTCATGACATCACTGATGACATCTCAAATGACATTCGACAGGGTGGCCTGGGGGTTTCTCTGGCGGGTCCTACATTGGAAGGGGGTCTGTCCCAATTTTATTCATGCTTTGCAGTCTTTATATATAACACCTCGTGCAACTATATCTATATCTGGAAAGGGCTCAAGTTCTTTCTCAATCAGTAGGGGTACTCGACAGGGTTGTCCCTGTTCCCCCCTCCTGTTTGCTCTATATATAGACCCATTTCTGAGTAAACTTGAACTCTGTCCAAACATAGCTCGTGTTAAAAACCATACAGTCGATTTTAAAGCTCTAGCATATGCAGATGACATTATAGTGGTTACGTCAGATGTGTCCACTTCATTCTTAGCCATAAAAACGGCAGCTAAATACTACGGCCAGTACTCGGGCTACAAACTTAACGCCCAGAAAACCCAGGTAGTTCAAACGACGGCAATGGGCCCCTCTACTGCACCGGTAGTTCACAGTGCTCGTTATTTAGGGATAGAAATAACAGCCGCAATTGATAGTCTGCCTGATAAGAATATTTCACCCATTATTGACAAAGCTAATCTTACGTTATGCAGACTAGATAAGCTGCATCTGTCCCTGTTTGGCAGGCGCAATGTCTTAAAGATGTTGATACTCCCGAAATGTTTGTATTTATTTAGGACTATTCCCCTAGAATTTGCTCAGCTCAGCATTATTCGGGCAGAAAGATGCTGTAACAGGTTTTTATGGGGTTATCGTCAGTCTCGCAGGGCCGCAAAATGGATGCAGCTCCCATTGAATAGACGGGGGTGGTCTGTTCCTAATCTGCTTTTATACAGTTGGTCAGTGTTTATTCAATATCTTGCCGTTCCACTGTTTGGGGACAGAGCAAACCTTCCGCCATGTAGGTCACCATCTATTTTTGAGATCGGGCTAGGATATGCTGCCAAGGGGACACTAACGTCAATACTTGAGCCCAGCTACTATAAAAAGACTAAGTTTAAAGTTATTATCTCCATGTACTCAATATGGAGGAAGGTTCGACGTAGTTGGCCAATTGCTAATATAAACTTCTATACCCCCTTGTCAGCAGCCAGAATGCTTCCGTCAATTTTCCAAGATAATGTTACAATAAGGTGGCAGGTCTCAGGTATTAAGACAATAGGGGATTTGGCATACGAAGGTAATATAGCCACTTTTCTTTCTTTGAAAGAAAAGTTTGCACTAGATACCCATCACTTTTTTAAATACCTGCAGGTCCGCAGCTGCCTTTTTAAACTTCTACCTAATACCCCAACATTATTCTGTAGGAATACACTTATGGATTTAATTTTCAAAAACTCACGGATTGGACCAATTTATAGAAATTTACTTTCAGTCTTTCCTGATGACTTAGCGAAATCTAAAGTTAAACTGGAAGCCAAATTTTGTAAGCCGGATATTGATATAGCTCTGGCCTTAGAACTCTCTGCTAAGGTTCTAATCTCTGGGAGTTTACGTTCCCAAAGTTATATGGCCCTTTACGACCTTTATTACACCCCAGCCAAAATATACAAATGGGGCGGTAGGGGTGGCCACAGCTGTCCTAGATGCGGCTTAATAGCGGCTGATGATGTCCATATGTTTTTTTCCTGTTCCAAATTGGCCCAATTCCTTCAAGAAGTTCAAACATTTATTACTGTTAGCCTCAAAATCCCCTTGGTTTTATCAGTTGAATTAGTTATAATGGGTTGTGAAACTGATACATCAATGAATAGAACGAGTCATGTCACTGCTTTAATATATATTGCAATGTCACAAATCAGATTATGTATTACATCAGAACGGAAAAATTCTGCCGCCCCAACCTTTATGATTTGGAGAGCAAGGATCTTAGCCCTCCACAGGTTGGAGTCAGCCGTTTTTTCACGGGGGGGCAGCAGAAGACGGGAAAGGGGCACACTAATATGGGCCCCATTCACACATTGGTTGGAAGGCTAAGTGGTATACAACTGGCTCATATAACGCCAATTTGATCTTGCTCTATTCTTGGTAATACTGCTAATGTAAAAATGAATTGTTTGTCTTTTTTGCTTTTTAAGTACTGTTAAATACAGGGGGACTGCTTGACTGTAATATCTGTAATAGATTCTAATGTTATTCAACAAGATTATATTAATTCTCTGTGTTTTCAAGCGAATAATAAAAAATAAAAAAATAAAACAGATATGTCACACATTTGCCATAAATTCTTAATGTTAGCACTCTAGTTGCTCATTAGATCACTGTAGTAAAACTACTGTTCACCATGGAAGTCTGCTCCTGGTATTAAAAGTGCATGTTTCAGTCTGCATGTCAGAATTTATTAATGAAATAGAAGAGGATTTGAGAAGTCACTCAAAATGTGCCCTCATTTTCTTTCTTCAGCATTAATCATAATTTCTATGGAAAAATGAACCCCCTCATTGTGTTCCTTTTTAAATTAAATGTTTTAAGTGTTACAGGTTTATTCCAATCAAGATGGCTTCAGGTGTGCCATACTTTTGTCATAATGAAGACAGTAAGTGCTCTAGTTGTTTTTAAGAACACTCTGGGACATTCTGTCATTGGGCTATACTTGGGCTACATCTGGGTGATATTTGGGCTACATTTGGGCTCTTTTGTCTCTGGTGGCCATCTTGGCAGACTTATTTGTTATGAAGTTTCCTAATTTCCTCATTTACTGCAGTCTCCTCAGTAGTAAATACTTTCAGTTTTTTACTTTGATTCCAAAGGCATTCAGATGTGTCACACATTTGCCATAAATTCAGAATGTTAGCACTCTTTTTGCTCATTAGATCACTGTAGTAAAGCTACTGCTCACCAGGGAAAACTGCTGCTGGTATTGAAAGTGCATGTTTCAGTCTGCATGTCAGAATTTTTTAATGAAATAGAAGAGGATTTGAGAAGTCACTCAAAATGTGCCCTAATTTTTCTTTCTGCAGCACTAATCATACTTTTTATGGAAAAATGAACCCCCTCATTTTGTTCCTTTTTAAATTAAATTTTTTAAGAGTTACCACTTTAATCCAAGCAAGATGGCTTCAGGTGTGCCATACGTTTATCATAAGTAGGACTGTTAGCGCTCTAGTTGTTCTTTGGAACACTCTGGGAAGCTGCAGTAGAATACAAAGGAATCAACTGACAGTCTCTGCCCTTGTTGGATGTACATGTTTTACTGAGAATGTCAGACTTCATTCTCACATGACTGAGAAAGATAATGTGAATTTACAGAAAATAAGCTCTCAGTTTAGCTTATAGATCACCTTCCAAACCTCTGTGGGAAAAGCATGAGAACATATTTTTCTCTCAATCATGATATCCCAGCAGAAGGCTTTTTCACATGGTGAAATCACCTTAGAACATACCACAATTCCTAAAATGAGTATGGTACCATCAACAAATGATTTATAATGTAACTAAAGTCTTAAAACCTTCTATTATCTGCAATGGTTTTTAATGAGGTGCTATCATGTATATTGGTCCCAAGATGGCTGCCAACACTTCTTGGATGAAGTGCTGACAGCCAATCAGATCTCAGGATGAGATGTGTGGTTAGGCTCCGCCCACATATATATATGATTTTACTTTTGATTTTCTCAGGAACTACTCAACAGATTGACACCAGACCTGCAAAAGGCACATCCCTGACCTGAGGACTACCTCTCTGCCAAATTTCAAGTAATTCTGTTCAGCCGTTCGGGCTGTACCTTGGACTAAAGGTCCCTATGGAAAATTGCATGGGGAAAACGCGTTTTGGGACCCCCCCTTTTTTCTCAGCCCCCGCTTGACGAATCCCCCCAAGACTTTCAGGGTAGGAGCGGAGCGGAGCGGAGCGCCCCACCTATTTTGAAAATTTTGCGAGGATTCGTCAACTGGCGCCAAAGTTATTCCAAATAGAATGTTGCGGATTTCCTATGGAAACACGGTCCTAACTATAACTATCTATTGGCGACCGCCAGTAGATATAATATATATATATATATATATATTCACTGAAAAAACCATAGGTTTCACACATGTTATAGTTAGCGGAAATTTTACTGATAAAAAACCAATGAAATTCCCCCGTTATAGTTAGTGCAGGCAACTATAACTCACGCGACCGCAATCCTCTGCTGATGCTAATACTGTATTTAGACACTTATTTGCCCATGTCTTCTTCCATAAATTTTTAGCTATACATATATTACAAATATTTTTTTTTCATAAAGACACATATGTCATCAGCAGAAGATTGCGGTCGCGTGAGTTATAGTTGCCTGCAATAACTATAACGGGGGAATTTCATTGGTTTTTTATCAGTAAAATTTCCGCTAACTATAACATGTGTGAAACCTATGGTTTTTTCAGTGAATTTGCAAGGTTTTTTAAATGCTAATTCCTAACTATAACGTGTGTAAAACCTATGGTTTTTTCAGTGAATTTGTACGGTTTTTTAAATGCTAAGTTACTTTACGCCATTCGTGGCGTGCGCGCCCACTTAACGCAGTTCGTTCCGTGCGCGCACGGTGCGCTTCGCGCATCGTGCGCGCACAGTGAGCACGTGGTGCGCTTCGCGCACCGCGCGCCCACTTTACGCAGTTAGTGCCGTGCACGCACGGTGGGCACGCGGTGCGCTACGCGCACCGCGTGCCCACGTTACGCTAGATGGGCCATGTACGCACGATGCGCTTCGCGCACCGTGCGCACACAGAGGACATATGATGCACTTCGTTTTGAATGGTAATATTTAAATTTTTCACACCTCTTATAAGCCATGCACAATTGGTGCCCTTCGGGCACCATTTGCACACGGGGTGGGGAGAGTGTGGATAATTTTTTTTTTTTTATATTTTTTTACCGTACGCGTACGGTAAGCGTAATCGGCGAAATTAGCGAAAAAATAAAAATTCCGTTTTTGGCCTTGGGGGATCTTTGGGGACTCCCTCAACATGGCTAGGTGTTTTGGAGCTGTCCAAACAGCCCCTTTACATGTTTTTGTGCTTTGTATTTTAATCCACACTCTCAGTGCGAGAGAGAAAATGGCGGCCGCCGCTTCCTGGTTTCGGCCGATTCGAATGTTTACTAAGATCTAATAGCCAATCAGAATCGCGCTCGCGCACGCCACCGTACGCGTATGGTAAGCGTACCGTAAGCGCACCGTAAGCTGGCTCAGATATATATATTGATTTAAAGGCTATTTTCTCAGAATCTACTAAACAGATTTACACCAAACCTACAAAAGGCACTTCCTTGACCTGAGGACTACCTCTCTGCCAAATTTCTAGTAATTCTGTTCAGCCGTTCGGGCTGTAGCTGTGTCTAAAGGTCCTATGGAAAAATGCATGGGAAAAACGCGTTTTGGGACCCCCCTTTTATCTCAGCCCCCGCTTGACGAATCCCCCCGAGACTTTCAGGGTAGGAGCGGAGCGGAGCGCCCCACCTATTTTGAAAATTTTGCGAGGATTCGTCAACTGGCGCCAAAGTTATTCCAAATAGAATGTTGCGGATTTCCTATGGAAACACGGTCCTAACTATAACTACCTACTGGCGACCGCCAGTAGATATAATATATATATATATATATATATATATATTCACTGAAAAAACCATAGGTTTCACACATGTTATAGTTAGCGGAAATTTTACTGATAAAAAACCAATGAAATTCCCCCGTTATAGTTAGTGCAGGCAACTATAACTCACGCGACCGCAATCCTCTGCTGATGCTAATACTGTATTTAGACACTTATTTGCCCATGTCTTCTTCCATAAATTTTTAGCTATACATATATTACAAATATTTTTTTTTCATAAAGACACATATGTCATCAGCAGAAGATTGCGGTCGCGTGAGTTATAGTTGCCTGCACTAACTATAACGGGGGAATTTCATTGGTTTTTTATCAGTAAAATTTCCGCTAACTATAACATGTGTGAAACCTATGGTTTTTTCAGTGAATTTGCAAGGTTTTTTAAATGCTAATTCCTAACTATAACGTGTGTGAAACCTATGGTTTTTTCAGTGAATTTGTACGGTTTTTTAAATGCTAAGTTACTTTACGCCATTCGTGGCGTGCGCGCCCACTTAACGCAGTTCGTTCCGTGCGAGCGCACCGCGCGCCCACTTTACGCAGTTAGTGCCGTGCACGCACGGTGGGCACGCGGTGCGCTATGCGCACCGCGTGCCCACGTTACGCTAGATGGGCCATGTACGCACGATGCGCTTCGCGCACTGTGCGCACACAGAGGACATATGATGCACTTCGTTTTGAAAGGTAATATTTAAATTTTTCACACCTCTTATAAGCCATGCACAATTGGTGCCCTTCGGGCACCATTTGCACACGGGGTGGGGAGAGTGTGGATAATTATTTTTTTTTTATATTTTTTTACCGTACGCGTACGGTAAGCGTAATCGGCGAAATTAGCGAAAAAATAAAAATTCCTTTTTTGGGCTTGGGGGATCTTTGGGGACTCCCTCAACATGGCTAGGTGTTTTGGAGCTGTCCAAACAGCCCCTTTACATGTTTTTGTGCTTTGTATTTTAATCCACACTCTCAGTGCGAGAGAGAAAATGGCGGCCGCCGCTTCCTGGTTTCGGCCGATTCGAATGTTTACTAAGATCTAAGAGCCAATCAGAATCGCGCTCGCGCACGCCACCGTACGCGTACGGTAAGCGTACCGTAAGCGCACCGTAAGCTGGCTCAGATATATATATTGATTTAAAGGCTATTTTCTCAGAATCTACTGAACAGATTTACACCAAACCTACAAAAGGCACTTCCTTGACCTGAGGACTACCTCTCTGCCAAATTTCTAGTAATTCTGTTCAGCCGTTCGGGCTGTAGCTGTGTCTAAAGGTCCTATGGAAAAATGCATGGGAAAAACGCGTTTTGGGACCCCCCTTTTATCTCAGCCCCCGCTTGACGAATCCCCCTGAGACTTTCAGGGTAGGAGTGGAGCGTAGCGCCCCACCTATTTTGAAAAATTCGCGAGGATTCGTCGACCGGCGCCAAAGTTATTCAAAATAGAATGTTGCAGATTTCCTATGGAAACGTGGTCCTAACTATAACTACCTACTGGCGACCGCCAGTAGGTAATATATATATGTATATATATACGCGTCAGATTTGGTGAACTTGCCTTTTTAAATAAACTTGCCGAAAGAAGACTGGGACTTGCGTGGTTTTTCCTCGTTGCTGCCTGCCTGGTGGTTCTGTGGTGAAAGACTTCTGTTTGCGCATATATATATATATATATTTATATAAGCAAAGCTTAAAGTGGAGGTATAGGTGATAGAGTATATATCCCTTGTCTTAGGACATTTCAGGAAAGTTTACTTAGGGTGTTTTTTTATGCAATATCCCTTTTCAGGTATTTGTCTTAATCTCTTCTGGTGAGGATACAATAGGGTTCTCAATCTCCTTTGTTTAGATTGGTCTGCACAAAATCTTCTGGGACTTGTAGTCCTTATTGCATAGATATACGTTTTTAATATGCATGCGTTTCCTTTCTGATTCAACTAGGAAAAGCATACAATGTTCTAATAAATCCTCCACCACTGCCTCCGAGTTCTGTATCCATCCCACACCCTCCTCCCTCTCGATATATTCCAAATCTGGCCCGGGTACTCAACTGCTCCGCCACAACTCTCCAGAGATACAGCGGCTAGTCAGCATCCTCCAGAGCTATCCACCATTCCTCTGAGTCTAAATCAATGCCCTCCTCCAGAATGGGTCCATTGAGTTTCTCTGAGTCAGTGGTCTCTGCAGCAGGTTTCCCTCGAGTTGGGCACTCCCTCAACTCAGCAGGATAACTCCCGTCCTCCTTTCTTCCACAGGTTCCATTTTGTCCTCTCAGAGTCTATGATCAGCGTTCCTCTCTCTTCTTCCAGGGTCCGTGCTTCCCTTTTTTTGTAGTTGCCCTCCCAATAGTTAGCTCAGTGGACCTGTTTAAAGAGACAGGCCCCTTTTACTGATTGGTCCACCTGTTTAACCTTCCTTTCTTTCTTTTCTCAATTTCTGCAGCATCGAGGAACTCCAGTGACAGGACAGCAATGCAGAGGACTGGCAGGAGAGTATCACCTGGTATGCAAAGCCTCACAGTGAGCTATGGTTTGCCCTGGCAACACAGGTACAATACGCATTACAAGGAGTAAGTCCACAAATTTTAGAGAGTTTCTTCTACTAGAAGTGGCCATGTCTCACCATTGTAAGAATTCAACATTTTGGCATATGAGCCCAGAATGAGTATAAAAGACATGCTTGGGTTGCAGCACAACCAGCTGCAAAGTCACCAAGACCCCACAAATTTCTGTAATCTCAGTGTGGCACTACAGGGCTAGGTGACGTATCAGAGGATAGGGAATTCGATAAAAGAGCCCAGTTCTCCAATTAAATCTATGAGACAGTGCTGTTTTCAAAAGCCTTCATTGTAGCAATCTTTGGGGCAATTAGGTGTGAGGCATCAGTTGCCCTTTCTAAAGAGGATATCAGCTTACAAGCCCAAAGTGCTGCAGCTCATAGCCTGCAGATCCAAATTAAATCAAATGGGCACAGTAGGACAATTGTGCTGTAGTCTTCCTAGGACCTAGCCTGTAGCCCAATGACCTCGGACACAGCATATTTAGTATTGTGGCCGCTGGGTATGTGCTATTTGTTCCACATATGGATGTAAAACCACTGACATCGTTCCAGGTTTGCCACATAACAGAGTTCTGTCTGCATTTTTCTAGGCACTTTGACAAACAGTATTCCACACAGTCCTTTAGATCCGAGGCAGCAACCTCAACCTACTTCCTCTTTTACTCAGAACATATAAGTGGACTTCAAGGGTCATAAGGCTAGCTTCCTGCTCAAGCTACAGGGACAAATTCATCTACAAGAAGTTGTTCCTAGACCCTTCTGGTGGATTTTGTTGGAGAGAGTCTTGAATCTCAAGTGCTGTTTCTGATATCCTGGAACCCTGGGCTATGTCAAGGTGTATCCATCTTAAGATCCTGAGAAACCTCTGAACTTTGGTTAATTAGGTGGATGTCTTGTGCAGGTCCTATCATTGCTAGCAGCCCTTGAATCACCCAGAAGTTATCCCATTACCTTGGCTACATTTTGATAAAAAAACTTGAAGCAAACTTTCCCCAATACAAACTGGTGTGTGGTGCCATTTATTCACTTTAACGTTACTCCATTTGCTTGCATTCTTTACATTGTATTTCTGTGTGTATGCCTAGAAAATATCATCACTATATTTAATCACAAAGCCTCCAATCAGAATACTGAGGTATTCATCCATTGATAGTTCTGTTAGTACACTACCTGAAAAATGAACACAGATATAAAGTCGCAATGCAATTATTCACTGTTTTCAACATAGCTAAATGTTCAGATGTAAATGTTTCTCTCACTATTGATTTTCAAACATGATGCATTTTTGTAGACAATTTTCCAGCCGTATTTGACATTCATTTTAAAAAGATATATTACTTCCTCGTTCATTTTCCCATCCCATTCCTTACAGATGAGCAGCTCGTCTGCTCCACAGAAACCTTACCCAGCTGAGGTCAAACATTTCCCCCAATATGGTGCTACCTACCCAGCATGCATAAAGGGGGAAGTACGTAACCATGACAGCCTGTTCTTTTCTTTCTGAATCTGCAGACCAGTTGCCTAGCGAGATCGGGTGAGTTTGTTTTTCTTTGTTAATTATTTGTTTTTCCTACAGTGTCTTGCTGTAGCAGTTATTGCCCCCCGATGTTGCTGGTGTTGCTACCACATTGGTTGCCAGATAGTTTGTTGAGGCACTCACCGACTGTGCTCCTTTTGGGCTTACAGGCACTTCCTGCATTCCTGCGGCTACTGATAGATGTCAGGGGCCACAAGACTTAGTTTCCTTAGGCTGCCTCCTGTGGTTCTGCAAGGGTTCCAACAGTGGATGTGTGGTGCCTCCTAATTAATCAGGCTGTGAAGACATCTTTCAGGGATAAGGAGGCTGAAGGTCCTCTTGCTAAGATTCCTAGGACTAATCCCCTGGCTGATTTGGATGATCCTGATGAGGAGGAAGGATAGAGGGATCGCTCTCTGCAGGGGACTGAGCTCTCTGTACTGTTTGACCACGTCAGGAACAATCTGGGTTATCCTGCTCCTGTGGTACATGAGTTGGAGGATGGTTGTTTTACCCAGTACCATCAGCCTGATCCTGACTCTGCCTTTGCACAGTGCAGTCCGCAAGGTGCTTGCCCATGAATGACGGGACATTGATAAAGTAGCTTTTCCTCGCTTTTTGGGAAAATGTTATGCTCTGGAAGAGATTTACAAGGAATTTCCACAGTCTGTCAAGGTGGATAATCTGATGGCTGGACTTTCATCCCAGGGCATGGTTCTTTCTGTTAAACCCTTTCTACTGACCCTGTTAACAAAAAGGTGCTGGGTGCTGTGAAGAGGTCTTCTGCCACCTCCAATGTTTCTTTCAGGGGGACGGCCTATACCAATTATATGGTTCAATCCCTGTTGAAGGATTTCCAGACTGTAGATCTTCATTTGAATGAGGGTGAGCTTGCTTCCTCTCTGTTGGCTCCGGTGGAGCTCCACATTCGCTACTTGTCTGACATCTCCTTAGATAATTTGTGTGCAGCTGCTAAAGCATCAGGGGCTTTCATTGCAGCTCATCACCACTCTGTATGCGGACTTGGAAGATGGAAGCTTCGCAGAAGTCTGTCCTTTTGAAGTTGCCATTTGAAGGTTTGAAGGTGTTTGGTTCCCGGCTGGAGGAGCTAGTCAAGCAGTCGGGTGAGAATCGGAAGTTAGTGACTTCCGTTCATCCTTCCTCTTGTGGTTGGGGTTTCTGGTATAACCACACTTTTCTCTTTCCTCAGGCCAGGGGTACTCACAAGCCCTTTCGGGCAGGGGTCAGGGATGTGGGGGCCCTGGAGGTGACAGGTCCTGGTTCTAGTTCACTGGTCCCTCCTCCACTCCTTCTCTAAAGCAGTGACTATCCACCTTTTCCAGTTGGAGGTTGCCTTCATTTCTTTCATTACCAATGGCACGGTCTTACTGATACCTGGGTCGTTTCAACGGTGACCTCCGGGTACTGGGTCGAGTTTTTCTCTCGCCCGGCTAAGGTGTTCAAGGAGACTTCTCTGCCATGAAATCTCGTGAAGTGAGTAGGGTTGCTGAAGGCTGGTCGACTTCTCTTGAAGAAGGCAGCTATCATCGAGGTTCCACTCCTGAAAGGGGGACTAGCTTATTATTCCATCCTCTTTCTGGTTTTAAAGAAGGACATCACAGACTTCTGAAGGGAGTGAATTTGCACATCTCTGAACATCCTTTCAAGATGGTGACCTTGCAGTCGATACTTCAGCTTGTGCCCCAGGGGTGCTTCCTCACCTCTCTCTACCTGATGGACATCTACCTGCAAGTTACTATCCATCTGGTGGATCAGCAGTTTCTGTGCTCTATGGTACGCTCTCAGCACTATCAGTTCCAGGTGCTTCCTTTTGGTCTTTCATCTGTGCCAAGTTTTCTTACGAAGCTCTTGGCCCCCCTGATGGGTATTCTCCATTCTCGTGGTATTTAGGTATATATCTACTTGAGGATTGGCTGATTGTTTCTCCTTCTTTCTCTAAGGCATTTGCGGATGTTCATCAGGTCTGTTGTCTGCTGGATTTTTTGAGTTTGCTGATAAAGCACAGGAAGTCCACCCTTCAGCCCTCCCAGTCTCTGAAGTTCCCTGGGGCCCTCTTGAAGATGGATCTGGGGTTGGTGTTCCTGTCTCTTGAAAGACAATTGATTCTGTTCCAGCATATCTCCTGGGTACTGTCCTGTCTCAGGGGTCTGCCTGTGTCTGGCTACTGGGTCAGGGGGGATGGCCTTCACTCTGTATGTCCTCTCCTGGGCCCATCTCCATTTGTATCTCCTCCTGATACATGCTGCACTGGTGGGATCCTGATTCTCAGGCCTACGAGGCTCTCATGTGTGTGTCCCTCGAGATTCGGGAATCCCTACAGTGGTGGTTGTCCCCTCTCAATCTCTTGAGGGGTTACAATTTCCTTCCTCCTCCTCCTTGGGGATATTATGGACCGGTGCCAGTGCCACAGGGTGGGGGGGTGGTTTTGAGGAATTACAAGGCCCAGGGCTGGTTGTCCCATATCGAAGCCCCCCCCAAATACTCTAACTGGCAGGAATTGATAATGGTTTTGCAGGCCCTTCTATGGTCCACTCCCCTCCTTTGGAACTGAGCAGTCTGCTTTCAGACCAACAATCAGGTCTGTGTTTCTCTTTTCCCAGAAGATCTGTCTGTAGGCCAGGTGGATTTTCCTTTCTTTCTCGGCTGTCTACCTTCTATGGAAGAAGAATGGGCCTTTGAGCTGGGTGTTTCCCTTACCAGTGACCATGTGTCAGTCTTCCCTTCTCTTTTGGCAGATTCTCTCCAGGTTAGGCCTTCTCTGGCTGGATCTGTTTGCTTCAGAGGCGACGGACCTTCTCCCTCATTTTTGCAGCCTAGTCCCCTCACAGTTGGCCTGGGCTATAGATGTTTTCTCCATCCCTTGGTCCCAAGGACTCTTGTTCACCTTTCCCTTGATTACCCGTGTCCTCAGGAACATTCAGCTAGACCGGGAAGGGGTTCTTCTGGTTGGTCCGGAATGGTCTCAGCTGTCCTGGTTTCCCCTTCTTCAGGGTTTGGCTGTGTGTCCACATTGGCAGTTCCCCTGGTACTGTCTCTGCTGCTTGCTCCTCTTCTCAGCGCATCCTCTCTCCTTTGCTTCCGGCTAGGGGTATGGTACTTGAGAGGTTGATTTTTTTTTATCAATGTTGTTCGCTTGAGGTGGCCCAGAGCATCCAACTGTATTGCAGACCTTATACCATAAAGTATTGGATGAACTTTGGCTCTTGTTATTATGGTTAAGGTTTTTCTTCTTTCTGTGAGCCTATCAGGGCATTAGATGTTTTGTTTTGAGGGATGGTTTTGTCATGGGTCTGGCTGTCTCCACTCTCTGTGCACAATGGGCTGCCATTCTTGCCTTCTGGTGTTCTGCTGTGGCTTCTGTCTCTCTCTTAGTAACTTGCCTTTTGTGGAGTTTTTTTGCTTCATTGTACTATCTTCTGCACTTTGGTACCCACTTGGGACCTTCTCTTGGTGCTTCAGGCGTTGACTGTCCTCCGTTTGAGCCACTGCTTTCCATTGACCGTGAGTTTCTTTCTGCTAAGGTTCTTTTTCTGGTGGCTATTTCTTCTGGTCGTTGGGTTGGTGAGATTGGGACTTTGCTGGTTTCTCCCCCTTTCTTGTGTTTGTGCCCTGACAAGGTGATTTTGAGTGCTTGTCAATTTTTATTTGAACATACAAACTATACATCTGAGCTATAAAAAACACACCTAGGTTAGGTATTTGTTCATGGTTACAGAGGGTAGAATAAGATAAAATACAGAGTAGAATACGCGCAACTCTTTGTTTATCACTTTTATTTACACAGTGTTGGCAGTAATGATCGTGTTTTGCTTTGGCATGAGCGCCTGGTACTAGATTGAATGTTCTACTGACTTCCTACCAAGCAAATCTACCAGACCTCCAGTTTGGATCTGCCGTTTACTAATAAGCAATCATTTATTAATCCTGAACACTTGTATACAGTGTTCTTGTGAACATGCATGCATGTCATGAGCTGGGGAATCACCAGCTGACATGGCATTGTGTGGGTTTAAAATGTAAGTCAGTTGATGCTCTGCAGCAGACTGGCTGCGGTATATCGAACAAAGCTAATTCAAATTTCATTTCTGTAACAGTGGTGTAACATAGGCCCTTGCTGCTCCTGTTTTGCAGGGGGCCCCATTAGCACAGTACCCTGACCTGACTGAGTATGGAAAATCTGCAGGGGGGCTCAAGTTCAGTTATGTCACTGTTTTGTAAGTGTATGCTTTGTGGTGTATACCGCATTTGGTGATTATTGGTGAGGTCTTACCTACCTACACACCACAAAAGCTGCCTGAAGACGTGTCTGAACCAGCGCAGCAACGAGCGGTGGACAGATGTCCCAGCTGTGAACTACATGAGATGATGCCCAACAGGACAGGCTGCATGAAGCCCGACTGACTGCCTTTCCCTTCGAGGTTACTGCTTCCCAGTGAGGTACAGAGTGCTGTGTGGGGCCTGGGGGTCAGGCGGAAAGAAAGGAAATAAGACTTGTGCAAGTGCTCGGTCTTGCTGGGTTAGCACATGTAAGCTCAGCAGGGAAAGCCTAGGGGCCATGTTGGGTGAAGCGTGAGTTAGATTCACGGAAGTGCTTTGCAACTCGTGAGCATAGCGCAAGCCACATATTATCAAAGTTTTTGCCCCCTTTACGCTTCCACGGGGCATTTTGGTTTTACAGAAGGGGCCACAAACGCTGTGCATCCCCTTCTTTAATACAGATAGTGCTGGGGCACATAAAGTGCCAGCGCTGTCCTCAGAGGGCATTCCATCATTTGCATGGGGGCTATGGTCACATGCAAATGAGGTAATTCTTTTGATTCTGCACCCGCACCATATTACAGATGTGTTTGCAGAGGCAAAGAAGCTGTCAGGAGGTGCACTGACAGTGTGACACTTAAAATGTGGTGCACTGTCAGTGTGCCCCCTGATGGCAAGCCTCTGGAGGGGGCAAATGGGGTGCCATGAAGTCCCTCAACATCCCCTTGCAGGTGGGTGCAGTCACTCACTTCACCCACCTGCAAAGGAATCTCTAATCCCCCTTTAAAGTGCAGGCGGGTTGCTGCATGGACAATGAAACACGGAGCAGCTTCAAAGTAGCCACTCTGTTTTTCATCTGAATGGGCTTCCCGTAGGGCAATGCGAGGTTGCAGATGCCTGGGGGAAGCACATTCACTAAAATACAGCTCATTTTCCTGGTTAACACTGAGCGCACCTTTTAAAGCTGCGTGCCCAATGCTAACCAGGAAAATGTGCTGCTTACAGAAGATGGTACCAGACGACCATCTTAGGAGAGCACTATCCAGTGCGAGCCAGTTCTTTTTTAAGGAAAGTCCTGATGTAAAGTGAAAGAAACTCAATGCGGTGTCAATCTTAAAAGGGCAAAAACAAATTTTGCACAGCAAGCAAAAGAAAAAAAACAACGTGAAATCTGAAAAGCAGATCGGCAATGGACACCGCTGTTACTAAATTGGGGATGAGGCCTAAGCGTTTCAAGGACTGCGCAGAAATATTCTTGTACTTACATCCCTGGTGATTTATTAAACTCATTGGCTGTGTACCTGAGCTGTGTCGACCCATTCTTGAAGCAGAGTGGGATTTGAAAAGTGATGTTTCACCAGTTAGTCAGCACTGGATTCAGCACACCCTCTCGGTCAGGAGCTACGCGGTTGCAGTCAACAGTGGTGAAGTGTATGCATATATGTATATATATTACCTACTGGCGTGTTTTCCCCATGCAATTTCCCATAGGACCTTTAACCGCAGCTACACCCCGAACTGCTGAACGGAATTACACCAAATTTGGCAGAAAGGTAGACCTTGGTTCAGAGTCGTGTTTTTTTGCTTAAATGGTGTAAATCCATTCAGTAGTTCCTGAGAAAATCAAAATCAAAATCACATATATATCTGGGCGGAGCCTAACCACACATCTCATCGTGAGATCTGATTGGCTGTCAGTACTTCATCCAAGAATTGTTGGCAGCCATCTTGGGACCAATATACATGATAGCACTTCATTAAAAAGCATTGCAGTTAATAGAAGGTTTTAAGACTTTAGTTACATTATAAATCATTTGTTGATGATACCATACTCATTTTAGGAATTGTGGTGTGTTCTGAGGAGATTTTACCATGTGAAAAAGTCTTCTGCTGTGATATCATGAATCATGTTTGAGAGAAAACTATTTTCTCATGCTTTTCCCACAGAGGTTTGGAAGGTGATCTATAAGCTAAACTGAGAGCATATTTTCTGTAACTTCACATTATCTTTCTCAGTCATGTGAGGATGAAGTCTGACATTCTCAGTAAAACATGTACATCCAACAAGGGCAGAGACTGTCAGTTGATTCCTTTGTGTTCTACTTCAGCTTCCCAGAGTGTTCTAAAGAAAAACTAGAGCGCTAACAGTCCTACTTATGACAAACGTATTGCACACCTGAAGCCATCCTGATCGGAATAAAGTGGTAACTCTTAAAACATTTAATTTAAAAAGGAAAAGAATGAGGGGGTTCATTTTGCCAGAGAAAGTATGATTAGTGCTGCAGAAAGAAAAATTAGGGCACATTTTGAGTGACTTCTCAAATCCTCTTCTATTTCATAAAAAAATTCTGACATGCAGAGTGAAAAATGCACTTTGAATACCAGCAGCAGACTTCCCTGGTGAGCAGTAGCTTTACTACAGTGATCTAATGAGCAAAAAGAGTGAGGAACTAGAGTGCTACCATTGAGAATGTATGGCAAATGTGTGACACATCTGAATGCCTTCTTGATGGAACCAAATTAAAAAACTGAAAGTATTTCCTACTGAGGAGACTGCAGTAAATGAGGAAATTAGGAAACTTCATAACAAATAAGTCTCCCAAGATGCCCACCAGAGACAAAAGAGCCCAAATGTAGCCCAAATATCACCCAGATGTAGCCCAAGTATAGCCCAATGACAGAAGTGTGCAAAACACTTAGGGGCAGATTTACAAGCCCCTTGCGTAACTTTTGCCCTGCAGTTGCGTCACTTTTTTGATGCAACAGCGGCGCAAACAATGCAACCTATTTACAACGTGACACATCTAGGGAGATGCGTCACGTTGTAAAGCCCTGCGTCACATTATACCTGCGTCAGGAATAATGTATTCATGGTGGGCGTTCCCACGCAGGAAGGCCTCGTAAAAGTGACTCAGTGAAATATACAAGATTTCACTGCGCCACTTTTAGGGCACCACTGCGTCAAAACATTACGCCTGCTTCAAGCAGCCATAAGTAGTGACGCAGTGTAGTGGGAATAGGGCTCAACACGCATTGCTGGAGTTGCGTCGTGCTGGCGACACGACTCCAGCAATGCGTGACTTTTTCACCAACAGATGCGTCAGAATTTCTGACGCATCTGTCAATCCTTGTGCCATAGTGCGCCGTATTCTAGATACGGCACATCTATGGTGGCGCAAGGGTTTCTAAGGGTGGCGCAGGGAAAGTGACACATCTGTACAGATGCTTCACTTTCTTGTAAATCTGCCCCTGTTTTTTTGTGGTTTTGCAGTTTTATATAGTGCAGACTTGTCAGGTATTGGAGTGCTTTACATTAGCATAGGTTACATCACACAAGAACAAATTCATTTTGGTTGTATACATGGGGAGATCAAGTGATTTGACCAGAGTCACAGAATGTCGAGCTGAAGCAGAAACTCCAACCTGTTTCCCCAGTTGCAAAGTCTGCAGCTCTGGAAGTAACACCACATCCTCTCCCCTAAGTGCAACATTTAATCAAGTGGTCAACTGGATAAAAAAACATAAAGATAACAAATAATTTAAAAGTTCTTTGTCGCTATTTGAAAACTCAGAAAAGATGTCCTCATTTTAGTTTTTTAGAGCACTAACCATAATTTTGATGCAAATAAGACCCTCTCATATATGTCATTTCTAAAGGAAATGCTCTAGGTATTACAGTTTTGATTACATCAAGATGACGTCAGGCGTTCCACACTTTTGTAATAAATAAAGAATGTTAGCAATCTAGTTGTTCATTAGGATACTGTTGAGAGGCAGAGGCCAGGGGCACGGACTCTGAAAATTGAAGGCAGGTAGGAGGGTGCAGAGGCAACAATTTGACCACACTGGGCAGGCAGGAAGGGCCGTGGCAGCACAACAGACTATGGAGGGCAGTGGAAAGGGGGGCTGGGGCAACAAACCAACAATACAGGACTGGCAAGAGAGGCTGTGGCATTATAATAGACCATTGTGGGCAGAAGGAAGAGGCGGTGGTAGTACAACCATACATGACAACATACCAGATTCAGCCAGGAAACGTCCAATGTTTTTAAGCTCAAATGGGCTTTATTTGATCGGTCTCCTGTCTACAATCTCCTCTTTTTCAAAGTAACTCAAAGGGGATAATCAATACCCCTGTTTTTTTCATAATCTCCCTCTTACCAAGTTCAAAATGTTCGCAAGTATGGTGCATTGGATCATGGAAGGCAGGAGGAATTGGGGAAGGGACATGGACTTGGATAACAGAGAACAGGAGGGACATGTAGAGGTGCACCAGCACAATACAAAACACAGGGCATGCGGGACGGGAGTGCAGCACAACAATCCATAGAAAGCAATAGGGAGGGGACAGGACCATGCACATGGACAACAGAGAACAGAGGGGAAAGAGGCAATTGTAGCAAGCTGACCATAATGGACAGACAGGATAGAAAGCGGCAGCATAACAGAACATAGAGGGCAGGAGGAATGGATCAGGGGCATTACAATGGAACAGACAAGCCAGGAGGGAGAGAATAGGGGTCTGCACGTGGAAACAGAGGGCTGGGGGTAAGGGGGCAGGGCAGGAGCAGCAAGATGACCATGGAGGTCAGGCAGGATGGGCTCTTGAAGCAAGAGACACCATGGAGAGCAACAGTGAGACTACGATGGGATACACACAGACCATGGAGGGAAGGTGGGAGGGGGTCAGGGACAGCTAGCTGACCCCAGAGGGAAGGTGGGAGGGTCTGTGGCAGCACAGAAGGCCATGCATGGCAAGCGGGAGGGTTAGTGGCAGCACAATGGCTATGATAGGCAAGAAAGAGGGTGCAGGGGCATGCACAAAGGACCATGGAGGATAGAAGGGAGGGTCAGGACCTGGGCACAGACAAGAGAGTTCAGGGGAAGAAGCCTCAAAACAGACCGTGCGGGGCAGGCAGGAGGAGCAGTTGCAGCACAACAGACCAGGGAGGGCAGAATGGTGTGGCAGCAAAATGGACCATTGAGGACAGGAGGAAGGGGATAGGGGCATGGCTTGTGGACAGGCAAGGTGGAGGTGGCAGGGACAGGTTACAGTCATCTGACAATGCTAGGCAGGTGGGAGGGGAGTGGCAGCTCAACAGAACACTCAGAGTAGATAGGGGTGGCAGGTCCATGGAACATGGTGTGCAAAAAGGAAGGCAAAGAGGATGGAGCAGGGGCATGCACAAAGACATCGGAGGGCAGGGGGAAGGAGAATAGGGGCAGCAAGCTAAGCACAGAGGCTAAGCAGGAGGTCAATGATGGGGCATAGAATTGGGCAATGGAGGGCAGGAGAAGTGGACTGGTACATCATGCTAAATGGAGGACATTTGCAACACATCAGACCATGCATGGCAGGAGGGAGGAGGCTAGTCCATGGATTCAGACAACAGAGGATAGGGAGGAGGGGGATGGTGCAGCAAGCTAAATGTTCAGAGAAGGTATTAGGGACTTTATTGTTTTTAAAATGTGTCTGTGCGAACTCCTTAAAATATGAACAAGTATGCAGGATAATCTCACTTTTATTCAGGAAGAAGAGGATGTTTGTGACTGTGACTCCAGGCTCACTTGGGAGAAACACCCCCTGACCCTCCACCCCCCATCGCAAAATGTAATGCCCGTGAAAAGTGTAGGTGAACGCAGTGTTATATAGAACATAGTCCTGAGAGCACGATTGAAAATGAAAACTAGATATAGTGTATGGTATAAACTATGCACCAAAAAGTGTGATATAAGATGAACCGGGCGTGAAATATAATATGCAATACATTGTGCGCAATTACAGATTCATTGGAGAGCGCAAGATAGCACAGACACTAGCGCGTGCTACGCGATATGCGCCTTGGAATGTAATATGCACAGGACGGTGTTGTGTAACCTAACTAGTCTCTAAAGTTGTGATATAAAATATGTGCTGGGGAGTGTAATGTTGCATATGCACTGTGACATATTTATGGATCCCAGATTGTAATATGTATGGCATAGCACTGTGCGTTATAACATAGGCATCGAGGAAGGCACGTTAGATGGGGCAATATTACCCGTGCGAAGGCAAGTGTGGCATGATATATTCACGGTGTGGTGTTACAACGTAGAGGTGTGTGGCACTCGGCGGGCATTGGTGGGTGTAACACAGCATTGGGCTCAGCCAGGAGTGCGCTGTGACTCTCAAGTGAGAATCGTCTCCTTTCCAGAGAGTAAAGTAAAATGTATTACACATCCGGCGGTGGATGTGTGTTTTATTAACTGTGAGGGGGGTTGTCTTGCATAGTTTTGGTTGCATTTTTGTCGAATCCTCTTTGAATGGCTTGGTGTACGTGTGTATTAAATGTGCCCGTCAATAGCTACACATCTTTGTATAAATAAACGACAAGGGTGTCTACTTGGAGAGTGCCCACCTGCGCTGGCACCGGGATTAGGCACGGTAGGGTGTCAGACACGTCAGAGCTTCACTAGCGGTGTAAATACATTCCCCGTGGATTCATTGTATGCATAGTCGCCTTTTAATGAATATCACGCAAATCGTCATGGTGATAGGTACGTACGGTTTGTCCAGCATGTCCTAGGTGTTTCTATAAATATTTATTTTTTTAAAATATTAAAAAACAATGGCCGGCCCCAGGGGGATGGGGTCCCCAGGGCCATAAGTGGCCTGAAGAGGGGATCAACGCAGCCCCCCTCCTAAAAGGTCTTGGGAGGGGGGCCACGCGGCCTCCTTCCAATTTTTTTCCCCCCCATAAAAATTAGGAGGCAGGCCCTGGGGGATGGGGTCTCCAGGGCCAATAAATTAGAAAAAGAAGGAGGGCCACACAGCCCCCCTTCTTGAAAAAATAAAATAAATAAAAGACCAGCATCGCGCCGGAGGACACCCCCCCTCCTTGCAGCACTCTGCAAATGCGCCCCCTGGCAAGTTGTAAGTTGGGGAATTAATTCCCCTTCAATACTGAGGGTCCCTGAGGGCCAACTAGCCCAACAGGTATCTCCAGTATGCGCCAGGGTGCTGCGTTGCAGACAGGTGTTCTGAGGCCAGGCCCCTTTTCACACCTCTCTGCAACGCAGCTCTGTGGCGCTTACTGGAGGTACCTGGTGGGCTAGGTTGACCCTAGGGACCCTTAGGATTCAAGGGGACTTAATCTCTCAACTTAGAACGGCCACAGGGCGCGTTTACTCAGTGGTGAAGGGAGGGGACGGGACCTGAGGTGATGTGTGCAAACACGCCCTGAGGCGCGTTTTAAGTTGGGGAACTAATTCACCTTCAATCCTGAGGGACCCTGGGGGCCAACTAGCCCGCCAGGTGCTTCCAGTAAGCGCCACTGCGCTGCATTGCAGAGAGGTGGTCTAGGCCATGCCCCTTTTTACATTTCTCTGCAACGCAGCTCTGTGGCGCTTACTGGACGTACCTAGTGGTCTAGTTGGACCCTAGGGACCCTCAGTATTCAAGGGGACTTGGGAAGTGTTGCAAGAGCATGGGAAACAAAGGCGACAAAGATAAGCTGGTTCACAAAGTGCAAAACACAGTGTCGTCGACTTCTAATAACGTATGTGTGAGTGCTATTCATGAACACTCATAGGCATTGGTTAAAATTGTACAATGTTGAGCTTGCTATGAAGTTTGACTCTTGTTCACATCTCACAATTATCTCTGAGAGGGTGTTTGATGTAAATTATGGCCATAAAGAACATCTAACAAGTTTAGATATTTGTCCAGGAGGCTATGGTGGTTCACTTATTGAAATGGCGGGTTGGTTCACAGCAAACATTGAATTCAAAGGGCAGACAAGTGAAGGGAAAATGTATGTAGCGAACAAAGGGGATAATTGAATTGGGTGGTTGTCCCAAAAACGTTTGGGAGTCCAGTTGGACTGGAATGTGGTGCCACACGTGGGTGTACACAATCTACAATAATGTCAAGCGAAATTTGTGAACTAATTTTCTTGGTTATTCCAAGAAAAACTTAGTTGTCTTAGAGGTTATAAACACCACATAATGTTGAGAAGAAATCTAGTGCCTGCCGTAGCTAAATTAAGACAGATACCTCTGAATGTGGCAGATAGTTTGAGAAGTGAATTGGAAAAATTGCATGAAAGAAGAGTGAAAGTGCCAATTTAAGCTACAGAATGGTTCACTCCAGTGGTTGTCGCTAAGAAGCCAAATGGAGATACTCGGCTTTGCATGGATTTAAGAGTTCTGAATCAAGAGGTTTTAGTGGATAAATTCCCTCTTCCAAATATTCAGTCGCTGATTGCAACGTGAACTGGGGCAACTATTTTCACCACACCAGATATGACATCAGCATATCATCAAATTGAATTGAACACAGTCTCCCGAGAGTTAACGCCATTCATAACAGCGATGGACACATGTAAATTGAACAGATTTGCATTAGGACCTATATCAGTATGTTGGTGTTTCAGAGGGTGATGTTGGAAGTGTTGAAAAACCAGGAGGGGCTCAGATACTGTCATGATTATCAACATATCTTTGGGAAAGATGAGCAAGAACATAACTTTAGAGAAAGATTGTTTCTGGAAAGGCTACTGAGTGCAGGGCTGACTCTTAAGGAAATTAGGTGCAAGCTCTGTATGCTGGAGATCCACTTTCTTGGATATTTGATGACAGGGTCAGGAGTTCCACCAAAAAAGGATCTAGTAGAGATCATTTTTAAATTGGGTAAGCAACAGAAAAGAGAGGAACTGGTTTCCTTTTTAAGAATGTCTGAATTGCTCAACAAATTTACCATGAATTATGCTAGAAAAAACTTGAATTTAAGAGCCTTGTTAGGAAAGAAAGATGAACTTGTGTGGAGTGCGAAGAGTAAAAAAGATTTTGAGGTGCTGAAAATGATTTAACAATGCACCTAGTTTGAAGGCTTTTGTTCCTGGTGATGAAACAGTAATAAGTACAGATGCAAGCCAAAAGGGTTTAGGAGCATTTTTGATTCAGAGGAGAGATGGAAAGGATGAATCAATTGATTGCCTGTCCATCTACAGGGTTGAAGAATTCGGTGACAAACTATTTTGTCATCAAACCAGAAGCATTGGGCATTTACTGAGCATTGAATAAGTTCAAGAATTGTGTGTGGGGCTTTACCTTAATAGTTCAATTGTATCACAAACCTCTAAGGGAGGTGTTTTTAAAAAAAGGTCTGCATGATATTTCAGCGAGAAATAGAAGGTGGATCATATCCTGTCAAGATATCAGTTTTACTGTTGAATACGTTGATCTGCAGACTGCCTTTCTCGGTTAGCCCGTAAGATGGGGATGGTGTACAATCGATGATGATCTCAGTAGGATAGAAATTGCAGTTGGCAAAATCACTTCTGGTGCCATCTCTGAGAGTGAATGGATGGATGAAGTAGAAAAGGATGACATAGTAATGGAAACCATAAATGCCTTCAAGGATAAAAAGACAAAACATCTTGGTAAACCTGAGAATGAATTGTCAGTGGATAAAGGCTTGTTGTTGAAAGGAGCCAGACTGATCCCACCTGTGAGTTTGAGAGACAGACTCATTTCTTTAGTGCATAAAGGTCATATGGGAATAGTTAAGACAAAAGAAGGGTTGCACTTTGATTTCTGGTGACCAGGACTGGATTTGAAGGAGGCGAGGCATATGAGAAAGGCATATGAGAGATAGCGTGAAGAGCCAGAGTAGTCATAAAAGTCTAGCAACCATACAGATTCCTATGGCTTGCAAGAAACATTTAGGACATCCGTGGGATTAGGTTGCCTTGGATATAATTGGACCTTTGTGTGGGGAACATCAACTTCCATACCTAAATGTCTTACTAGATTTATATTCAAGATGGGTGGAAATAGGTTGTGTTCAAGATATTTTGTCTTCCAGCAAGATCAGTTATTTGTGCATCCTTAAGAGGGAGAGTTTTCCAGGGTCGGTTTTTGCTGATAATGGGCCACAATTCTGTGAACTTGAAACATATCTTGAAGAGTGTGGAGTTGTACACCGGAAGTGTTCAATATAGCACCCTGAAAGGAATGGTGCTCTTGAGAGATGCAATAAAGCACTTAAAAAGAGCATTCAATGAGCCAAAGCAAGTAATTGGAACTGGAAAGAATGTTGCAGGATCGTAACACTGCATATCAGATGCCATCTCATTTTTCCACGGGAAAGTCGCTGTTTGAATTGTTCACAGGACAATCACCAAATACTAAGAGGTGCCCTAGCTGGATGTCATGGGGTAAAGGGGGGAAAATACAGTGGAGAGAAAGGGAGGTGAAATTACAATTGAAAAGGAAGGAAAGTTTTGATAAACAGAAGAGTAAGAGAAAATGTGATTCAGGATGAAGACATGGTGAAAATAAAAGCACCCGTTGATTGTGCACAATGGTCGAAGTTTACACAGGAAAAGAGTGTGACAAAAGTGTTTAAAATGCAATCAAAGCAGGTGATGGAAATATATGAAATTGAACAGAGTGGTAAAGGTAAAGAGGACCCCTGACCCTGGATTCTTTCCTGCCTATCCTAGCCTCTGTGAAAAGTGGATCGCCTCTCAATCCCGAACCTCTTAACATTTTGAAAATGGCAGCTTCCATAGTTGCCCCCCCATCCTCAGGGTGATTAATGCCTCCTTCGCCTCTGGTTTGGTCCCCCCTCGAGTGGAAGAGAGCTATGGTCAAAGCACTTATAAAGAAACCTCATCTGGACCCTAATGACCTAGGCAATTACCGGCCTATCTCGCTCCTCCCTGGAGTGAGCAAAATCGCAGAAAATCATGTGAATTACATTCATTCTGTGTTCCTTGAGTCTCATGATTTGCTCCATCCATCTCAAACAGGTTTCCATCCGCGCCAAGGAACCGAAACCACTTTGTTAGCGGTGGTGGAGGAATCAAGAAATTCTCCTTGACCTGAGCACGCCCTTTGACACGGTAAACCATCAAATTCTGGTTCACCATCTCAGGGACGTAGTAGTGTCAGGCCAAGCTATCTCCTGGCTCCAATACTTCTTGGAAGGAAGGTGTTTTCAGGTGTTTGAAGATGATATCACCTTGGATCCCTTACCCTTACAGTGTGGAGTCCCTCAGGGCTCTTCCCTGAGCCCGACTCTTTTCAATGTTTGCATGGCTCCACTGGCGGACATTGTCGCCCCTTTTGGAATCCATATAGTGTCTTATGCCGATGATATGGAGCTAGTGGTAGCACTGAATCAAGCTGGTCAGCTGGAGGAAGTGGCTAAGTGGATGAGTCTTTCCCATCTTAAGCTCAATGGTGACAAAACCGAGCTGATGATGCTTGGCAACCACTTCAGTGTTAATCTCAAGGCCTTCTGGCCAGTTTGCATGGGTTCGGCCCAGGTCCCAAAGCCTGAAATAAAAAGCTTCAACATGTGGCTTGACCAAGACCTCTCCTTCAAAACCCAAGCTAGGAAGACGGTACCTTCATGCTACGGCCTGCTTAAAATGCTCCGCAAAGTCCTTCCTTTACTCCCTTTCCCAGCAAAAAAGTTATTGATACAGGCTCTGATCCTATCTAGGATAGACTGCGGCAACACCCTTTATCTGGGAGCCCCCATTGCAATGGTCACTAGGCTCCAGATCGTTCAGAACGCGGCGGCATAATTGCTTACTGGCACCAGCCATCGCTGCTCTGCGAAGCCCGCATTGCGCTCCCTGCACTGGCTTCCAGTGCAGGAGAGAATATACTTCAAGGTCCTGTGCGTGGCCCACAAGTCTCTTGAAGGGAATAGACTTCCCATCAACAAAGATCTGATCCGTCCGTATAAAGCCTCCAGAGGACTTCGCTCCGACTCGCTTAATCTGGCAGAAGTGCTCAGAATCAAGAGATCTAGAAGTGGGGGTAGGCTTTTTTCATACAATGCCGCCAAGCTTTGGAACACTCTCCCACTTCACCTCCGTAGGGAACCTTCCCACTCCATCTTCCGGAAGCATTTGAAGACCTGGCTTTTCCCATAATTTCTGGATGCTCACCCTGGTTTTCCGCTCAGCGCTGGGATGCTTCCGAGTAGCCATGCGCTTTACAAAAACCCATTTCATTTAATTTCATTTTGTTTCATTCATGCTGAGCCAAGCAATGGTATTGTGGATTTGGTGCCTTGGGTGGGAGGAGAGAAAAGTGCATGGTTCAAATTCAAGATTTCCCAGTGAAACGAGTAGGCAGATGAGTCTACGGGAACTGGGATATCCATCTACCTACAGGCTAACATCATTGACAAGTGATGGGTCAATATAGTATTGTGGTGTTTCAGTATATTAACTGGGTGCATTTTTCATTGTTGTTATGTGTTCAAAATATAGGATTATATCTTGTCTATTCTGGTCTAGGGCAGGGCGTGGGCAGTAAGTTATATTTTTTATTTTTTGTTCTTCCATTTGTTTAGACACACACGTGGTAAAATGAGGTCAAATATGTTTTTTTCAAACTAACTCCTTTATGAGAAGGGAGAAGTATGGTGTTCCCATGAACATATAAGTGGCATGTCACAAGCTGTGGAATAACAAGCTGACATTGCATTGTGTGCGTTTCAAGTGCAAGTGGAAAGAAGTCAGTTGAACTCAATCTGCAGACTGGCTGGGGTGTATCAAATAAACCTACTTCAAACTTAATTTGTGTAAGTGTATA
This sequence comes from Triturus cristatus, assembly GCF_964204655.1. Taxonomy (NCBI): domain Eukaryota; kingdom Metazoa; phylum Chordata; class Amphibia; order Caudata; family Salamandridae; genus Triturus; species Triturus cristatus. Next base: position 626,112,229 of record NC_140580.1, on the reverse strand, counting down.
CTTTGCGGTGTATACCACACTGTACACTCCATTTACATAGTTGTTTGAATGATCTTTCTTTCATTTTTGTGTGTTTGGTGATATTAGTCATAGTCATTGGAATTTATTAAGCGCACATATCAGCTGTGGGTCTCAAAGCGCTAGCCAAATCCCAAAAGAGGGGAGGAAAGACAACGACAGCAGGAATAGAGAATGATCAGAATAGCCAGGTTTTTAGCCTTCTCCAAAACTGACTATGGCCGATAACCATAAACAGCTGCAGTGGAAGTGGTTCCATAAAGCAGGGGCGAGATATGAAAAGGATATGCCGCCATTCATGGCAGTGCGAATCTTGAGAGGAGTGGGAAGATGTTTGGTTGAGGACCTAAGGGTTCTAGTAGGTTGGTACCAGATTCGTTTTTTGGCAAAAGATAACTTGGCCCATACCCGTGAATGGTTTTGTCTACAAGATAGATGATCTTAAAATGGATACGTTTCTTGATGGGAAGCCAGTGGAGAGCTCTCAGACTTAGTGCAGACAGGGACAGTGAAGGTAGATTTAAGAAAGTGTGCATGCCCTCACACTGACACATTTTTTAAGTTTCATGCAAAGTGCACAAGTGACACTTTTCACTCCTACTGTTTTCTGAGTATAGTGAATGCATGCTCATTGGATTGTGTAAGTGACAGTGATAGTGAGATGTACATTGAAGGTAGGTCAATGATGAAAGTATGATTGTGCGTAACATTTGCCACAAATGCTATGGGCCACTGTAAGATGTACATTCAAATCTGCAGGTACATATAAATAGTATATAGTGAAACTCTATCTGCTGTTCAGATAAAAAGAGGCTTGTGAGCAGAGTTTTCTCTAGAAGATCAGATACAGCTACAATGCAGTGCTTTATTTATAAGGGATAGCCAGACTCACAATCGCGGCGCTTTGTACTTGCTAGCGCTTCGCTTGCCGCAAAGAAATTTATTAGCGTTTTTAATATTCCCTAGTTTTGTATTTGAGTTAGTTGCTTTATTCATACCTTGTTTTTAATTGTAATTCAAACCGCCCACACTCCTGCACTTTAAACTGTGTCCTCACCGCTGCTTTAGCGGATTGTATCACCGAACCATTGAGCTTTCGCCGCCATCTTGGGGGACTGGATTAGCTGGGGGTGCCATTGCACTGAGCGCTCTAGTGCTCAGGTGAACGTGTGGGGAGTTACTATTTAAGCTGACCGCTTAGTATCATGCCCTAAGGGATAGCCAGACTCACAATCGCGGCGCTTTGTACTTGCTAGCGCTTCGCTTGCCGCAAAGAAATTTATTAGCGTTTTTAATATTCCCTAGTTTTGTATTTGAGTTAGTTGCTTTATTCATACCTTGTTTTTAATTGTAATTCAAACCGCCCACACTCCTGCACTTTAAACTGTGTCCTCACCGCTGCTTTAGCGGATTGTATCACCGAACCATTGAGCTTTCGCCGCCATCTTGGGGGACTGGATTAGCTGGTGGTGCCATTGCACTGAGCGCTCTAGTGCTCAGGTGAACGTGTGGGGAGTTACTATTTAAGCTGACCGCTTAGTATCATGCCCTAAGGGATAGCCAGACTCACAATCGCGGCGCTTTGTACTTGCTAGCGCTTCGCTTGCCGCAAAGAAATTTATTAGCGTTTTTAATATTCCCTAGTTTTGTATTTGAGTTAGTTGCCTTATTCATACCTTGTTTTTAATTGTAATTCAAACCGCCCACACTCCTGCACTTTAAACTGTGTCCTCACCGCTGCTTTAGCGGATTGTATCTCCGAACCATTGAGCTTTCGCCGCTATCTTGGGGGACTGGATTAGCTGGTGGTGCCATTGCACTGAGCGCTCTAGTGCTCAGGTGAACGTGTGGGGAGTTACTATTTAACCCTCCCTCAGCTCGCGCAGCGGTAACGCGCAGCGGTCGTGCCTGACTCGTGCCGGAGTCGGGCCAGAGTCCTGCCCGTCTGCGCCCTCAGCGTCACGGAGGCGCGGAAGCTGACCCCTTGACGTAAGTTATCACGATCTACTACTGCCTACATGGGTATGTTGGACATGTTGCCTAGGGTTGCTTTGCCACTCTCCGCACCTCATCCGTCGTATCATAAGACTACTGCCAACTCCATAGCACTTCGAGGTGGCCTTATCAATGCCCGCTCCATTTGCAAAAATGCTCAGAATATTCATGATTTGATCTCTGACAACATGCTCGATTGGCTGTTGGTTACTGAAACATGGCTGAAGCCGTGGTGTAATCCTGATTTAGCCATAGCCCTACCGCAGGACTATTCTATTCAACGGTTAGATAGACCTACACAACGGGGAGGAGGCATTGCTATTATTCATCGTAATTCCTTAAAATGTTCTTCCTATGAATTGGTAGACATCAAAGGAGCCGAAGCATTAGCTTTCTCTCTGGCCATTCATGAGTCCTTCACTTTTTCTGGTGTACTGATTTATCGCCCCCCAGGCCCATCGAAGGAATTCCTGGATAACATGGGAAATGTACTAAGTGATCTAGTGCTTAGATTTGCTAATTTTACTGTGTTAGGAGATCTAAACCTGCATCTTGATTCTCCTTCAGCTCCTGGAGTTGACTGCTTTATGGAGATCATTAATGTCCTGGGACTTACTCTCTTGACCCATGAAAGCACACATTCAGGAGGTCACCTCTTGGACTGTATTTGCTCTAACTTCACTAGACTTGTTGTAAAATCACCTTGTCCCCAGATCTGGTCTGACCATTTTTTTTATACCTTTTCATATTTCATTAAATTACAAAAATATGATACCTAATACCAACAATAAACTCACTTCCAAGTTTATATGTAAACCCAATTGGAAGAAATTATCCAATAGACCTGATGTGATTGAATCTCTCACATCTAGTGCACCTAGGACAACAGGGAATACAACCGGAGACAATCAAGGTTTCTGCGATTGGTTAACCAAGGCAGGTCACCAATTAGATCCTATCAGGTCTCAGACCTCAAGCTCTAATACTAGAACAACAAAGAGGAGAGCCCCTTGGTTCTCATCTGCCTTGCGATTAGAACTGACAGAGTTAAAAAAACTGGAACGGAGATGGCGCAGGCTATATGAAGCCTCTGCTCGTGACAACTACAAACAAGCAAGAAGAATCTATCATGCTAGCATAAAGTCAGCTAAGAAAGCCCACTTTCTTCAGGCCATTTCTATGGCAGCTCAAGGTAAAAAAGAAAAAGAAATTTTTTAAATAGTTAAGGACTTTACCAATCCTTCAGTCCTCCTGCAGGAAATCCCTCCATCTCAGAAACTCTGTGATGAAATTTCAGTGTACTTTGAAAATAAGATTCTTGATATTGTTAGGACCTTCCCCCAAACATCGTCCATTTTAGAAATCACTGAAAACACAGAGAGCAAGAAAAGTGTAACCATTCTGGAAACATTTTCTTACGTACCGCTGGAAGATTCTCTAAAGGCCTTTCTGTCCATGTAAATCGGGCTCTCCTTTTGATCCCTGCCCTCCATCAGTCTTACAGACCTTAGCTACAGTAATGAATCCCATTATCAACGGGATCATTAATTCATCTCTAGCCACAGCGGATGTTCCAAACGATTGGAAACTTGCTGCTCTTAAGCCTCTTCATAAAAAGGCACTAGCTGACCCGACCACCCTCTCCAACTTACGGCCAATATCCCTGCTCCCTGCTTTATCCAAAATGACTGAGAAGTTTGTGAATTACCAACTCACGAGTTTCTTAGAAGAAAATAATATTCTGCATCCTAATCAGTCAGGGTTTCGGTCTAATCACTCTACCGAATCCGCCCTGCTGTTTACAGCAGAGACCCTTCGGATGGCCTTGGACCAGGGCAAGAAAGCTGTATTAATCCTACTCGACCTGTCGGCAGCCTTCTGGCTTGGCTAAAAAATTTCCTCACAAATAGACGACAAATTACAGTGCTAGGTGATTTTCAATCGGAGGCCAGGCCCCTTAGCTCTGGAGTTCCCCAGGGATCAAGCCTGAGTCCTCTGCTTTTTAACTTGTATATGGTCCCCCTGATGAAACTAATCACAAGCTTCCAGATTAGTAGTATCTCGTATGCTGATGATACTCAGCTTATTTTAGTACTGGATAGTGACCAATCAGATATCGAGGAAAATCTCAGACAGTGCCTAGCAGCTACTTTTCACTGGATGGCGGACAATCACCTTAAATGCAATGCTGGCAAAACCGAAATTATTCCCTTTGGAAAACAAAATCTGTTCTCTCCAACAACTTGCTGGCCCGATGATACAGAGGCTCCCCCTATGACCATCACCTCTGCTCGAAACTTGGGCATTAGTTTCGATTGCCAGTTATCCTTCAAACAACAAGCGCTGACTGTAGCGGGCTCATGCTTTTGCATAATAAAAACTTTAAGGAAGTTTTTCGACCTTCTGCCCTTGCCAGCTAGGAAGACAGTCGCAGTTGCCCTGATTGCCTCCAGGCTGGACTATTGTAATAGTCTAGACGCTGGAGCCAACAAATCAGTACTACGTAGACTACAAATAGTCCAGCATGCTGCGGCTCGTTTAGTACTACGCTGGCCTCGCAAATCATCAGCATCAGCGGCATTGAATACGCTTCATTGGCTTCCTATCGGTAAAAGGATTCTTTTTAAGATCCTTCTACTTACTTTTAGGGCCTTCCATCAGCGAGGTCCTAAATATTTGTGTAATGGCTTTAAACGCTACCACCCGGCACGCTGTCTGAGATCTTCAGGACTGAATCTGCTTACTATCCCTAAATTCAGGCTAGCCACTAAAGGTGGCAAATCTCTTTTTGTCTTGGGCGCTAAAGCCTGGAATAATCTTCCTTCTTCCATTCGATCCTTGTCTCAGGAGACTCAGTTTAGAAAAGCTCTGAAGACATGGACTTTTTCTCTTACTGATGCAGCCTGCTTAGCAATGGTGTAGTTATTGGTGTTAGCGTGAAATTTGTCTGCCTCCCTCAACCATTCCATCTGGTTGACTTAGCGCCAAGATACTCCTTGGAGTGGTAGCAGCGCTTTATAAATTCACCTTTACATTACATTACATTACATAAAAGGAGTGCCGGTGCCCAAAGCTCTGCTTAGAAGCCTGCGGCTGATGCTTTTAAATGTCGGTGTGCTGAATATCATGGCTACATAGCCTTGAATCCACCCCAGGCCTTTTAATCCACTGCCAGTCTATGGGGCATATTATCAAGCACCGTGTTAAAATTATCACCGCTTTAGTGGCAGAAAACTGCCGCTGAAGCGGCGATAATGGGCTTGATATTATGCCGCAGAGAATTCCTATAGAAGCCCATGTTGACACCAGAACATTATCTAGCCCATTATCGCCGCTTTGGTGGCAGTTTTCTGCCGCTAAAGCGGCGATAATTTTAACGCAGTTTCTTGATAAAATGCCCCCAAGTCTTTTAATCCCACCCCTGCTTTTTCCCTTTTTGACGATTTCTCGTCCTTCTCGCTTTCGTCTTGCATGTTTTCCCTCTCTTGATCTCGGAAAATGTCTAAAGAGGAAACATAAGTGCCGGTCCCCAAAAATGAGTGCTGCTACCGGCGCAAATAAAGCACTTCTGCAACGCATATACCCAATCCAATGCACATGGCCTATTGTACACATAGGTTAAAGATGAGGGCGCCCTGGACAGTTTCCTTCACGCTCCCTTTTGCATCTTAGAGTGAAATAAATGTATATAACCGTCCTTCAACATTTCATAATCAAAGTTTTGTGCTCATCCTCACAATACAAACAGAAGAAAATCAAATTATTGATGTTAAAGAAGTGTATCTGTCCCATTTGAGCTACTGAAATCTTTCCCTAGATGGAGGTTGCTCTTTTATGTTTTTTAACATAGTTCGCTTAGAAAAAGCAGAAGACTAGATCCTAAAAGTGCGAGTAAACTTATAGGACATTTATGAATTTGGCAGAGCGTGAAGTTGCCTATTTATTTTTTGCAACCTTCGTAATTGTCAATGCAAAATTTGCAACTTTGCAAAGCCTGCAGACATTTCACTTAGAGAATTTCACATATTTGTTTAAAAAAGCAATATTATGGTGCACATATTCTCACCACGAACAAGATTATTCTGCGTAAAATAGACTTTGGAAGAAATGGGCCCCCATCTCAATAATGGAAATTCTTTGGTAATATCACAACAAACGTTACAGATACGCCAGCTAGAGTTATGTAGCCCGCCATAGTACACACTATTCTGAGTTTCAAATGATAGAATAGGGGATAAACATGGGAATTAGTATTGGTGCATCCATTCTATTACGCTTTCTCAAATTCTTGGCACTTTTCCGATATATATTTTCCCAGAGTCTTCTAGCAAAATCTGCATTGGGAAAGAAACTAAGAAGTGCAGTGCACTGGCACAACTCTTAATCTTGGTTCTGACAAATACCATTGTTTTCATTTAAATCGTGATTTAAATATAACATATAATGAGGAGCTTTGGACAAGAATTTTCAATGCTTTGAGTTGTCCTCGTGTCGATATAAACACGTCCTAAAGGCTTCTGTAATATCTGCTGCTTACGCTACATTACTATATATTTCAACTTGGAAGGCCTTCTAAGGGTGGGACATGAGGTTTCTTAGTGTCTTTCTGCTGTGTAGTGGCAATGTGCAGAATATTTCTATGCAAAATCAAACTTTCAGAAAAAAACATTCCTCAAATATTTGCAATTATTTATGTACAGAAAGGCTTTGCGAAAGAAAAGTTGCAGAGAAAAATTCTGGGTCCATTTTAAAGCTTGGCTTGGTTTGATCAGTGTGACTGTGAAAAAAATCTTGTTGCATGAAAATGTTCTCCTAATAGACAAAAAGCTTCTCAGGATAGGGCAAAGCAGGACATTCTGTCAACTTTACAAAGGGGGAAAACATGAGGAAACTGCAAACACTGCTTGCAAAACCCATTGCCTATCCCTATAGTTCAATGATTAGTTTATTTCAGATTTAAAAAAAACAGACAACCATAAAACATATTGGTTCTCTGGATGAGCTTAATCATTTGCTTTCACCTATAATTTTAATGTGTTTCTATCCGAGAATATCTCAACAGGATATGCTTCTAGGCGCCCACAGTTTACCCTTCTGTGCCATCAAGTCGTTTATTACCAAAGGCTGTGCTTGTACAGGGGCGTTATGATTACATTTCCCATCAAATGGTATGGCCACCTACAATCCCGCGACTTATGCTATATTACATATCATACCTATTATTTAGAAGCTCACTGCCAGCACTCCCAAATGACTGGGTTTCCAAAATACAAGGGAGCATATTTATAATCCCCTATTGTCACCACGTCACTTTTCTGAACGTTGTAGTGGCGATAGGTGCTTTGCCTTATTCACAAGGTGGCGTTAAGCCATTTAGCGTGTCTTAATGCCGCCTTGTGAACAAGGCACTGTTTCATGCTATACTTAGCGTGAAAGGGGTAGGCAGTGGGTGTTGTGGTGGGTGTTCCACTGCAACACCCACTGATTTTGACGCTGCTCCATATTTACAAGGGTGCCATAAACATGAGGCAGCGCCAAAATTAAGACCAGGGAAAACCTGATCTTACCTTGCCTCAACAAGGAGAAATGTTTAATTTCTCCTTGTTTTTGCTGTTTCCATGTGTGCTGAGTTGTACAGCACACATAGAAACAGCAAAGCGCCATTGAGTGTTTATGTGCAGGAAGGTGTCTCTTCCTGCACATAAACAATCATTAAAAAAATGACGTTTTTTTTAGGACTTCTATCCGTGCTGCTTAATGCAGCACACACAGAAGTTTCAAAACACCATTTCAAATTGTGTATGTGCAGTAAGGGACACCTTCCTGCACATAAACACAAATTCCCCTCAACTCAGGCACCTATGCACTATGGTGGAAGGGTGCCTGCGTTGGTGCTAGGTAGCTAAATTTGCGCCAGTGCAAGGGAAAATGCAAAGCTACACCGTATTCTTGTGAATAAAGTGATACCCTGCATTTCAGAAGTGTCAGACCTCCGCCACTTCCTTGTAAATATGCCCCAAGTTTCACAATGCTTGTATTTTCTTTTTCATCCCTGCTTTCTCCATTTGTCACTAATTCTTATCTTTCCCCTCCCCCTTCTTTTTACTCTTTTCCATTTTTCTCTCTTGCTCTGATGATGAAAAATAAATTTGGGTCCTACAATAAGTTCCTGTGTCTACCACCTGCAATCACCGGATCAAATTAAGCACTGATTCTTGCCTGGATCCTGAAGCTCTTCCTGATATTCTAAGCTGGTAGGAATTGTACTCTCCTCTGTTCTCAGCACCGTGCTTATTACTCTGCCTGAACCTGGCAGGAACTGACAGCTTTGAGAAATGTCATGCAGCAGTTTGATAATGAGCATCTGGTGTGCGAAAGCAGTGACACTGAGGTAAGGAAGCCCACGACTGCAGAAGGCCTACGCTTGCATGCTATATTAGTGGGAGTTTTTGAAAGTCGTTTAAGGAACAAGCACAGCTTACTAGCTAAGGATGCCTCGCAAGAAACAGATACAAAATGAATCCAACCCTGCGCTGTGGTGGAAAAGCTTTGTTCATGAAAATGATTCAGAACAGTATCACTAGGAGAGCACTTGGCATTTTTCAGAGACAGCAGGCTTATGTGTCTGCCTATCTGCTGATTTGTAAAAGGTACTTTCTGACAGCATCAGGCAACAAGGAAATGTTCCTCCTCCATATTCCAGGTGATCTTTTTGACATATCACTTACTCGCTGGGAAAAACACAGGCCCACAATGTCAGTCATATGTGTTGTGTTGGGAAGGAGCAGCAATGATGACACGGACACCAGATATGGCTCAGACCTTTATTCTCCCACTCATATATTGTGTTGCATCTCCGGTGTACCATAGGATATTGCAGTGATGTATGGAATGTGCTGTACCTTTCGGGACTTTGCTTTGCGGAGCGTGGCAACTTTCACAAGTAAATGCATTCTCGTTGCCATGTTTCTTTTAAGTTACTGCTTTATGGCCCATGCTGCTGTGCCGTGCAGCTAGGATATGAACTTATCTTAAATACATTTTAAAAAAGAGGTGTTTGACAAAACAGGGAGAAGCTGGTTTTATTAAAAGCTGCAGCTGGGAGAACCTGGACAGAGTGTGTCTGCTCAAAATCTCTAAATTTATACAGTTCACGAGGTACAACAAAATCAAATCATCTCTACATTCCTAAAGAGCATCTTAGTCATCTTAGTCATAAATCAATCAAATGTATGCATCAGATAAAAACGCAGAAAGCACTCAACCTTGGGAGAGTTAATGGGGGCCAGTGTGTATGCATCCAGATGTCCGGCATGAGAAGTGCATGATCACTACATGTGGTGTGCATGTCGTGTCCCGATTGGCTGAGTGTAACTATCTACATATGGAATCTAGCTTTGTGGTATTTCTGGGGAACGTGAGCCTTTGGCTGAAACAATGTGATACAGAATACAATGGTCCTAGACCTCTGTTTTTAGTACTGATATATATCAACTTAACAATAACGAGTTCAAAAATAACTTCAAGAGCCTCAATGCGTAAGCTCACAGTAATCAATACTATACAGAATTTAGTTTTGAGGGAGAAGAAAGTGTAACAACCACATTGCTTATGTCTCACACCCGGTATTTATTATATATATATCACAGGGTGCACAGTTAAATATTCACTGTATCTTGTTTGAAGCAAATTCGGGGAGGATAGGTTGCTCCTATAGGAACGTGCAAAGAGAGTAAGTGAGGGGTGCTCAAGAAGTGAAATCAGAATCACAGTAGGGTGAGAGAAAGAACTTAAAAACATTTATTATTGGACTGGTCATATATCCCAGTATACTAAAAACCTGGTCACATCAAAAAGTAATCAACACTTATTTTACAGTACAGTTTGTAGACACAGAAATGTATTATTCGAGTGGCACCTCTTAAAGTAGAGCTAGTGATCCAGGCCCCTAGTGGGGGCGTAGACGTTTCGACCCGGCTTGGGGCTAAAGGGGGAGTTCGTGCCCTCAGCCTTGCGGGTCTTCTTCAGGACTAGATGGGCAACCTAGAGAGGTGTGATGGATGAGTCCTACACCTGTGGGTTAAAGGAGAACCGAGATCAGGAAGTTGCAATAATAAGTAGGATTTAAAATGTTACACGTGCAAAACTCGCTTACCAACAGTGTATATACGAGACGCGCAGTCATCATGTGGAATAAATCACAATTGGGCATGTCCTCCCGTGAGTGAAGGTCATGGCATGGCAAGGAATGCACTATGCTGTGAGGGAGGAGAACAGAGTTAAAAGTGGGTCCTCCTAGTTGAAGAGCAACCTGATTAAAAACTGGGTACAAGGTCACAACCAACTCTGGATTGAATTTACCTGGCAAAGGTAGACCTGTGGAAATATGGATTTTTATGATCAGTTATGTCCCCTATCTTGGACCCCAACGGTTTCATGTATAAATCACAAGTACATGTATGTTTCCTCCAGTTCTAGTTATGAAGACACAAACACATGTGCGTCCACCGTCAACATGTCCTCTTTCAGATCCGCCATGAATGGGCCGGATATTCTATTCCTAAGTATGAAAGGCCACCGGCTTTATATGGTTCATTTATCCCATTTTACAGTCCAGGCGAGTAGGCCCTGATTCTGCCATTAAGCCTTTTCCTGCCTTCTGCCTCTGAAAGCTCCAGTCTGAGCTCGCATCTGTATCCATGAACTTTGTCCTACTCCCTGCGCGGCTAACGGTGCCTGACTTGATCTGTCTGCTTGCCAAAAACTGTATTTCACCTTCAAGATTATCTGCTCTGCTCCGCTCCTCTACCCAATGCATTCCTGTCTAGTAGTTTAAGTAAACATTCTTCCAGCTACCGAGCAAAAGGCCCGGCTTCTCTGTCTTTATGCAAGTAATTCATAACCCTGTTACTATGGAAGATTTCTGCCCTCGCATCAGTGTAGACACTTAGACGCTTGTACACGCACTAACAGTCAGTATAGTCAGTATAGAATAAGATTCTATCCTAAGAGACCTTTCTTTTTGGATAACACAGTTCTTTAAACATAGGATGTTAGATATGATTTGGGATTAGGTTGACATAACCCCAGACTTCTGTCTCCACATGTAGAGCTAAATGTCAAGTCCCCTTCACCCCCTAGTCGCACGTCAATCACACGTCATGCTGCTGCGCGCGCATCTCTGCCAAGTATTTCTGCTGACATTGCGAAATTCTTTCATGGAACCACCCTATTGTGACATCATACCTGATGACGTTCTTTAAGTTACGCTCAGTTACACCCATTTTAGTTACGCATGTATGTTCTTATCTTTGTTATCAACTGTTACGCCTCCTGCATCTGTTTCACTGTAAGGCCTATTGTATAAAAATGATTACTTGTCAATAAAGTTAGTCCTTCACTTCCTGAACCTTCGTGGTGATGGAATATGGAGTCCATCAATTCGAATTGATTTTGGAATAAAGCCCGTTCCGAACCTCTAATACCACGGATTCTGCCTCTTATTTTACTGAGCTATTATTATAGATATTCCGCATCAAATTAAGTTCCGGTAATTAAATTATTTACCACATATATGGCGCCCGAATAGGGACACTTTCTCATCTCACGCGCCGGAGGTGCGTTGCAGGCCCGGTCTCCTGTCACAGCTGGACGGACAACAACGCGTACCCACAGGATTTCCTGTATCTCCCTCCTGCCGAGCGGGGGTAACTGAGGCTGCGATCAACACCCAGACGAGGCGGTGAGAAGTGCGAAGTATCCCGACCAGAGCCTAGCTGAGAGAGCAAGATCCGAGGTATACAGAGGCCCACCAGTTCCGAAGTTCCGAAGTTTCGAGTCGAGTCCAGTCCGGTCCGAGTCCAGTTCAGTTCAGTTCCGAGGCCTTCCGTTCCGAGCTACCCGGTGAGTACCATTGTCGGGGAGGCGTTCTGACGTGCACATAGGTTGTGCCGGTCAAGACGGGTTTGGGTACACAAATCCGGTCTGCACTGTTTCAGCAGTGTATCTGTACTGTTTAGCAGTATATCAAGTATGTCTAGTATATAATCCAGAATTACCTAGTTAGTGCCGAGTATTATGCTTAGTGACTAGTTCCCTAAATGGCCATCATTGTTGTTCATTAAATGTTAAATGTTAAAATGTTTTAAATACGTTCTGCATATTGTGGTGTGAATGACTGTTCATTATTGTGTTTTGTTGTATTAAAACGTGTTCAGAATTAGGTATCAGATCAGATCAGTTCTCAAAAATGCCGCTCTTTTCGAAATTAAGACAGATAAAAACTAGAAAAGGGGTACTCGAAGAAGCTGTTCCCATTCCTCCTAGGGACACTCCAGGGTACTTCATGTATCATAAACATGGCCTAGACGCCATATTATTTCTTGATTTATGGGTAGACTACACCAAGGAATTACCAGAAAGTCAGAGGTGGCCCGCAGCTGGGACCTGGGATGCAGATTGCATCGTGAAAGTAGAGGAAGAATTATGGAAAAAGAAAGCTAGACAGTCACAGAAAGATGCCATTGAATTATGGCGTAAAGAATCGTATAGACGTACAGAAAAAGCACGTAGACAGGAAGAGAAGAGTAAGGAGAATTCAAATAAAGTTCGAGAAAATCTATTAATTGAAGAAGGTACTCGAGTAAAATCAGAACAAGTAGACAGACAACGAAATGCCCTTATGAATGGTATGTATCCTCTTCTGGCCGAAGGGTTACCTAAGGCTACTCCGGAGATACCAAAAGGCTTGCCACCCCCATTGTTTCCGATAAAAGCACATCCCAAAGGGCATCCCAGAACCGCAGAAGATGTTTTTCTTTCCTCTTATTTAGAGGACGCAGCTCCCGAGTATGCTAATGCTGCGCCACATAGACCGCCTGCCGAGGGGGTTCAACGCCAAGACCCTCCTCCGTCTGTACCTCCGCAACAACAAACTCCGATACAAGTTCCGGCAAGCACATCTGTTTCTACAGCTGTACCCACATCTATGGTTGCTATATCACGTTCAACGAATCCTTTCACATCCAGCACCCCAGGTGGTGCTACGGGAGGTACAGCAAACATTTTTTCCACGCCACCCAGAGTAAATAAACTTTCCTTTCAAGAATTAGCCCACCAACGTACGCCCAAACTAGTAACTCCCGACACGCTTAAGGAACTTCTAATAGATTGTAGATATGACCCGGTGCCCGGAAAAGGGGACGAAATGCTGCTGGCATCATTACGTATCCGACGAGCTGCAATATATTTAGGGAGGCTACCAGGAATGACTACACATTTAGAAAATATATATCACTTTGTCCAGTCAGGACGAGATTCTGAAAGTATTAATAGAGCCTTGGAGTACCAGAAAGTGGAGATACAGGGGGAACTGTTACGTTTCCTCATAAATTGTGTGATTAGAAATCAAGAACGACCAGGGGTAAATCCGGAAGAAATGCAAATTCTTACCACATGGAGTCGGAATATATCAGAGGGGAGACATGATAAACGATCATGTATAGTAGCTATGTGCCGCAAGATCCGTAAAGAAGTAGAACGAATACACGAAGAAAGATTAGCAGTAGACGAACCTGAACAAACCGAGGAGGAGGAAGAATTAGAACTACCCACAGGACAGTTAGAAACCATGGCCTATGTAGGTAGAGGAAGATCTTGTAATAATACTAGAGGCTTTACTGATCCGATACGTCCGATACGTCCAGATAATAACAGAAATTTCCAAACCCCTATAATAAATATAAGGTCCCCCGAGCATTCGTTCCAAGCTGCTGACAAATTACTCCGAGAACGAAGGGGTTATCATATACTCGATTCTATGGACGAACAAGAATTAGCCAGGTCAGCCGTTCACTGGGTTGACAGTCCCGGAAAATATAGTGATGATACACTAGCACACACGTTTTTGAACCTCACCCCAGATGAACAGCGTTTAGCTGGTATCTATATGATTCAACAACTCCTTATATTATATAAAAGCCAACACTCCGATCCTGGCCCCTTACCTGATATATTGACTGAATTACTCACGAATAAATGGAGAGGTTCAGGTACTGAGTTAATTAGAGAAATACTAGAATCCAGAAAGCAGTACATTCTTTTTGTATGCCCCGAACATGTCTCACTGCCCATCAAGAAAAGAACGACGTATTATATGGACAGACAGAATCCCTTACGCGAAGTGCACCCGATAAAAGGTGATGACAATCAGTTTAAACGTGTGTTTGTATACACACCCATATCTAAAATAGAACTATTAGAAATGAAGAAAGTGGTACCCAGTCATGACAAAGACCCAGCGGGTTTCCACCGTGAAATTAAAGACATGTTGCTCATGGGAGAGTATACCTATCCCGACATTATGACAATATTGAAGGTATTAATGCCTGCGGGCATTTACGAAAAACTCAAGGAAAAGGATTGGGAGGTGGGAGACCAGAAGATAGATTGGACAGCATTAGAAAACGAAGAAAAAGCTCGAGGTCCAGGTTCAGGGCTTGGGGACAAGACCAAAACACTACCAGGTTTACTAGTACAGGTACTGCCACGTTTATTAACTACGAAAAAGGAAGACTGGGGTGCAATCTCAGCCTGTAAACAAAAGCACGATGTGGACACTAGTGATTTCTATGCCCGATTCGAAAAATGTTTTGGTATAAATAGTGGAATAAAAGCAAGTAGCGAATCGTATCCACATCTGTTTGTGACAAAATTAGTTGAAAATTCCTTGCCCCAAGTTAAGAATAGAGTATTGAAATTCGAGAGTACCTGGCAAGGTAACACTCCGTCACAAATGTTACAAATGCTACAGTACCATCACAATAGAATTAGAGAGGAACAAGAACATGAACAAAGACGCATGAAAGACACGAAAATGAAAATGCTAGTTTCCCAGACAGTTCCAGCTGACGGTCATAAAAAGGGTATGACACAGTCCAGTGTTTCAGCAGGTCCTGTAAAAGGGACATGCAACTATTGTAAACAGCCAGGTCATTATGTACACGATTGTCCAGTTTTAAAACATAATATCGCCATAGGTAACACTAAAGAAAGACCACGGCCACTTAGACAGGATCAGAACCAACAAGGAGCCCCGCAGCATGCACAGTCCATGCCAGCTCCGCAACAATCTATGACAGCTCCACCACCGCAGCCTATTGCTGCCACACAAACAACAACACGACAGATGTACCAGACCGCACAGTATGATTATCCTGATTATCAACGATACTCATGAAACAGCCTAGAGAGGGAAGTTGGCTTACCCCTTATCGAGGTCCCTGTAGATCAAGAAGGACCTTATGTACACAGTGAATTATTAGGCCAAGACAGAAAATTTTTACTTGATACAGGGGCAAGCCGAACAACCATAAAACGTAGTGAAGTTCCAGGGGCACCTCTCTCAGGCTCACAGAATATTTCCCTTGGCTTTTCAGGAAAACCTATCGTTAACGAAGTATCACAGCCTCTTCCCCTTACGATTGGTCCCTTGACACGAACTACAGATTTATTGCTTACTAAATCATGTCCAGAAAACCTGTTAGGTATAAAGACTTTGAAAGCTCTAGGAGCTATAATATGTTGTTCTCCGGAAGGAGTAAGATTGTTTCTACGTGATTTCAAAGGGCACTATGTGTCCCGAGACATGGATCACCGACTGCAGACTTTACCCACACATTTATGGGCACAAGGCCCTACAGATGTTGGTTGCATGAACATTACACCATATCGAGTCACACTAAAGGCAGGAGTGGTACTACCACGAATGCGACAATACAAGTTACCCCCAGATGCTGTAGTGGCTTTACTGCAAATCATTGACGAGCTTATTACCCAAGGAGTGGTTGTGGAAACCGACTCCAATGTATGTAATTCACCGATAATTCCGATTCTTAAACGAACTGATCCGAAAGCCCCGCCAGTATATCGATTGGTTATTGATCTGCGCGAATTAAATAAATGTATTGTACCACAATACCCCGTAGTCCCAGACATTTCTTCATTACTGACTGCCATTGATTCCGAAGCAACATTCTTTACTGTAATTGATCTCAAGAATGCCTTTTTCAGCGTCCCAATAGATCCGGAAAGCCAATACTTGTTCGGATTTAGTTTAAATGGACGAAGCTTTAAATTCACACGCGCACCTCAAGGATTCACAGAAAGCCCCAGCATCTATAGCCAAGCACTGAAACGAGAACTTGACAGTATCCACATGCCAGTCAACACTGCCCTGCTTCAATATGTCGACGATCTGCTGATCACCGCTAGAAGCGAACCTGAATGTGAAAAAGCCTCACTGACGGTTTTACAATTCTTGGCCGAAAAGGGGCACAAGGTGTCCACTTCTAAGCTGCAATTCTGTGTCCAGCGAGTTGTTTACCTTGGTCACTCGCTGTCCAAGGAGGGAAGGCAGCTTACACCAGATCGCATCCAGTTAATTGCTAACATGCCAATACCCAAGACACAAAAGGAGGTGCGGGCTTTTATAGGCCTCACTTCATATTGTAGGCAGTGGATCCCTCAATATGCATTTCTAGCAAAACCACTCATTCAGTTGACAACACAGGAGGCAGCCACATCGACTGTCCTCCCTTGGACTCAGGAACATACACAAGCTTTTGAAAGCCTAAAGAAAGCTCTATGTCAAGCACCTGTCTTAGCAACACCATGTTACAATAAACATTTTACACTCTTTGTTACAGAACGCGAAGGTACTGCTTTGTCAGTACTCACACAGGAACAAGCAGGATCACACAAACCATGTGCTTATTTTTCTAGTACATTAGATCCAGTAGCTCAGGCCCTGCCTGCGTGCCTGAAATCAGTGGCAGCGACAGCTTTAGCAATCAGACAAAGCGATGCCATAGTGTTAGGACATCAATTGACAGTACAAGTACCACACGCAGTAGAGGTTCTCTTGAACCGCACACAAACACAACACTTGACTATAGCAAGACTCACTGGTTACGAACTGACATTGTTTCAGCCACACATAGAAATCAGACGTTGTAGTACATTAAATCCTGCAACACTGTTGCCAGTAAACGGAACAGACCCATTAGCACATGATTGTATTGAAGTTATTACTATCACGACGAAACCTAGACAAGACTTGACAGACGTCCCATTGACAGATCCAGACCTGACGTTGTATGTAGATGGTTCATATATGAGAACAAGTACAGGAGAGCTAGTGGCCGCGTATGCAGTCACAACAGACACTGAAGTCATTGAAACAAATCGTATTAATACCTTGTCAGCTCAAGCAGCAGAGCTCATCGCTCTGACACAAGCCTGTATTCAAGCCACAAATAAGAAAGTCAACATATACACTGATTCACGTTATGCATTCGGAGTTGTACATGACTTCGGCGTGCTGTGGCGAGAGAGAGGTTATTTAACTTCTCACGGTGCCCACATCCAGCACGGACCCCTCATTCATGCCTTATTAGATGCAATACATCTACCCGCTGCAATATCAATTATGAAATGTAAAGCTCATACGAAAGTTACTGATATCATTTCCCAAGGCAATGATCTAGCTGACAGAACAGCTAAACAGACTGCTCAAACTCACACATCTGACATGACAAAGACAATAGTTCCGACACCAACACATTGCATGATGGTTAAGGATCCCGCTCTTGACGTAATTGACATACAGACACATGCTACACCAGACGAAATAAAGAAATGGACTGAATTAGGAGGGATCCAAACGGATCAAGGATGGATGACGAAGGAAAAATCTGTATGGTTTCTTCCCGACTCAATGGTCCAAGTTATCATTAATACAATACATAGTCCAGCACACCTAGGAGAAAAAGCTATGCTAGACAGCATTCAACACCTTTGGTTCAACAAACATTTACGAGCAGCAGCTAAACAAAAAGTCCGTACCTGTATGATCTGTTGTCAGTTTAACCCAGGTAAAAGCATTCCCGTAGAACAGGGTGGATTTCAGCCTCCTGAGCACCCTTTTGAAGTCCTCCAGATGGATTATATCCAGATGGAACGATGTCGAGGATTCAAATATGTTCTTGTAGTTGTTTGTGCTCTTTCCCGTTGGACAGAGGCATACCCGGTTTCAGATTACACTGCCCCGACTACTGCCAAACAGTTAGTTCGAGAATTCTTCCCACGGTACGGTTTACCACGTGCTGTCTACTCAGATAACGGTCAGCCGTTCTCATCCGAACTAATGAAACACGTTTCACTTTTGTTAGGATATCAATGGAGGTTTCACTGTGTCCGACACCCCGAGGCAGCAGGTCTCGTGGAACGACATAATCAAACTCTGAAAATTAGATTGTCCAAAATATGTAGAGAGAAAGGTGTCGACTGGGTAGTAGCCTTACCAGTTGCACTCTTTTACATGAGAATGGTAGCGCACTCTCGAACAGGGCTATCCCCTTATGAGGTGATCTTCGGTAGACCACCAAATATGTGGGGGACGCCTATACCACGCAAAATAACTGATGTAGACTGTAATATGCTGACAGATTACCTAGCTTCCTTGATGTCTGCACTACAATCTTGTCGTTCACAGGTAGCTGCAGCCTTTCCCGACAACACCGAGGTGAAACCCCATGACGTAATTCCCGGGGACCTGGTGTTAGTGAGGAACTTTGACCGGAAGTCTCAGCTGGATCCTAGGTGGAAATCGCCTCAACTCGTACTGTTAACCACGAGGACAGCCGTGAAGATCGAAGGTCGAAAAGGCTGGATACATTCAAGTCATATCAAGAAATTTCATGGATTACCATCCGATATAGAGACTAAACCCTGTATTTCCTCAAAGACAGACTCAAAGCTCCCCTTGGTTGAGCAAACGAACTCAGAGCTATATAGACTAAAATTGAGGTCCAATAAGTCAGACAATTTGATTGTTTAAGTCCTCTCCAAGGTGAATCGGTTGAATTTGTCTCTGACATGTATCCTCTGGACCGGAATAGAGAAAGAAATAATCAAATCCAGTTGAAAAAACATGCGTACTGTAAATCACTGCGTAGTCATTGCACAGTGACGTTATTAATTCTGTTTTTCTTATGTCTTTTTATAATGGCTGCAAGTATATTATTGCACATATATTATCCTATTTCTAAACATGTTTACAATGTTACTGCTGAACATTCTTTTAGTGAATTTCCCCCGCATGAGTTATCATACAGATTTGCGCTGCGCAATAACACTTTTATTAGTATGTTACATCATTCTCATCAGGCTAGCAATGCTACAAATTGTTGGATATGTGGCCGACTCCCTCCCTATCAGAACTATAAAGGAATTCTACCTCTCTTTCCATACCCGTTCACACACAACGGCTACTGTGGAGCATGGTTTAGTTTAATTAATTCCCTAGATTCGAATTCTGCAGTTTATCAAGACAACTGGGTATGGGGAAATTTGAACTTAGTTTTACTTAAAGTCTGCTACCCTAACAAGGAGGGACTTCCCAAAAGAACAGGAACTGATCTAGAAAATGAAGTATATGGATTAGGTAATTTCACGCTTAATCTCATGATCCTGAATGTTGAATCCGAAGCTGCACCAATTTTGCCCGCTATGTCAGTATTTCCAGTTAAAGGTGAATTGTGTATAAGAAAGAATGGCTCCATACACATGGGCCATAGTAAATGCATCACTGTAATAGAATTCAGTGATCAAGGCAAATCTACATTTAGAGCTTCTCGCCATTCCTACTTTATATGTGGTCAGACTGCATATATACGTCTGCCTCTAGATTGGGATGGTACCTGTTACATTGGATTCCTTTTGCCACCTGTTTTCCTAGCTCCTCCTGATTATCACAGAAATACTCATTTAGTACACAATAGAGAACGGAGAGATCTCCCAATAGTCGACTACACTGAAACAGCATGGGAAAAATACACAGATTTCAATAAAGGTCTCTTTCCCTATATAGGTACAGTCACTAATAGTAAACTGATACGTAGATTAACCAGAACCCTTGAAGCAGTAGTAAACGAAACTATTTCCGCCTTAGGCAATTTAACAGAAGAGCAGTCTGCTATGCGGATTGTTGTGCTTCAAAATCGTCTTGTCCTTGACGTCATTCTGGCCGATAGGGGCGGAGCTTGTAGGGTCATCGGATCAAGTTGTTGCATTTTCATACCAGAAAATTCGGCATCTGTATATAAAGCCATAACTCGCCTTCATAAGATTGTAAGCCAGATACACCAGAATCCAGGCACCTGGACTTGGTCCGGTTGGTTTTGGAGTGTATTATCTACCTTTGGATGGAGGGTCCTATCCTTCCTAGGTATTGGCTTTCTCATACTATTCAGTTGCTGCTTATGCCTACAATGTGGACCAGCGATTTGTGGTCTGTGTGCCACATCGTGTAATCCACCACCAAGATTTCATTCATCCCGGAAGAAGAAAGAAGAACAAATGATGCTATATGAACAGATCAACGGATTGATGAAGATTGATATCTCTTAAGGGCAAGTAGGGGACAAGGAGGGAATGTGGAAATATGGATTTTTATGATCAGTTATGTCCCCTATCTTGGACCCCAACGGTTTCATGTATAAATCACAAGTACATGTATGTTTCCTCCAGTTCTAGTTATGAAGACGCAAACACATGTGCGTCCACCGTCAACATGTCCTCTTTCAGATCCGCCATGAATGGGCCGGATATTCTATTCCTAAGTATGAAAGGCCACCGGCTTTATATGGTTCATTTATCCCATTTTACAGTCCAGGCGAGTAGGCCCTGATTCTGCCATTAAGCCTTTTCCTGCCTTCTGCCTCTGAAAGCTCCAGTCTGAGCTCGCATCTGTATCCATGAACTTTGTCCTACTCCCTGCGCGGCTAATGGTGCCTGACTCGATCTGTCTGCTTGCCAAAAACTGTATTTCACCTTCAAGATTATCTGCTCTGCTCCGCTCCTCTACCCAATGCATTCCTGTCTAGTAGTTTAAGTAAACATTCTTCCAGCTACCGAGCAAAAGGCCCGGCTTCTCTGTCTTTATGCAAGTAATTCATAACCCTGTTACTATGGAAGATTTCTGCCCTCGCATCAGTGTAGACACTTAGACGCTTGTACACGCACTAACAGTCAGTATAGTCAGTATAGAATAAGATTCTATCCTAAGAGACCTTTCTTTTTGGATAACACAGTTCTTTAAACATAGGATGTTAGATATGATTTGGGATTAGGTTGACATAACCCCAGACTTCTGTCTCCACATGTAGAGCTAAATGTCAAGTCCCCTTCACCCCCTAGTCGCACGTCAATCACACGTCATGCTGCTGCGCGCGCATCTCTGCCAAGTATTTCTGCTGACATTGCGAAATTCTTTCATGGAACCACCCTATTGTGACATCATACCTGATGACGTTCTTTAAGTTACGCCCAGTTACACCCATTTTAGTTACGCATGTATGTTCTTATCTTTGTTATCAACTGTTACGCCTCCTGCATCTGTTTCACTGTAATGCCTATTGTATAAAAATGATTACTTGTCAATAAAGTTAGTCCTTCACTTCCTGAACCTTCGTGGTGATGGAATATGGAGTCCATCAATTCGAATTGATTTTGGAATAAAGCCCGTTCCGAACCTCTAATACCACGGATTCTGCCTCTTATTTTACTGAGCTATTATTATAGATATTCCGCATCAAATTAAGTTCCGGTAATTAAATTATTTACCACAGACCGGCATCCAAACTCTTGTAAATGGAACCTTAATTGTGGATCATATCGTATGGTGACTCCTTCCGTGAGTCCCAGTGTTTTTGAGCCAAGGCAAAGAATGCTGTTAGACTGAAGGGAAATTAAAGAGAGGGGGGGGGTTTAGTATTAGAGCTGGGATCTGAAAGGTTAACTGTTCGTCCCATGCGTACACTAGGCGGCCGACACCGTCCCTAGTTTGTAATTACCTTAAAATTGATCCGTGCTCGGTGGCCGTCTTCCGCTAGTGTTGGCTGGAGACTGCACCGGTTACCACGAGGATGTTCAGTGAAGTAGTCCCGCTTGCGTGTGTCTCACGTAGGGTTTGCGCGTTTAAGGAGAAGAAAGACTCCTGACGGCGCGATCGGGAGACCAACCTAGTGCAATTTAATTTAATTAAACACAATGGTGTAATCAGCCGTGGGCCCATGATAATTAATACGTACAAGAATGTCATGTGTCTCCTAGGTACTGAGATAGAGAGCGGATTATTATTAGCCTGATCTCGGGATTGAGTGCAACACCGTGCTCGAACATTCAAATAGTACATAACAGCCATAGTCAAGGTAGTAATGTGCAAGATTTAAAAAACATATGCGAGTCATATGAAACATAATAGTCAGATAACATCCAAACGACTGGCGACGAGGTTCATAAGTATAACAAGATGTAATTGTATAATGCAAGGCTATATTCAAACTGTGTGTAAATAGCTGTGGGCACATGAAAAATAATAATAATAGATACAACAATGTCATGAGGCTCCTGGTACTGGGATTTTAAGAACGGATATTTGTCAACCTGATGTCAGGATTGAGTGCAACACCATACTCAAACATTCAATTGTACATAACAATAGTGATAACGTTCAAGGCTTAAAAACACAACGTGGTCATGTATATAAGTCATTTGACACATAGTAGTCAGTTTACATCCAAGGGACTAGTGACGAGGTTCTTCAGTCATATAAGATGTGATTATACAATGCATAACTATTCAACCTGTGTGTAAGTAATATATTACCCATATTTACGTATGGAACATAACATGGTAATTTTCAAGGTTCGTGACACACAAATGTAGGTGTAGTCTGATCATGGTCAGGTGTGTGTGGTATGTATCTGACTAGAGGGTTTCTTGTCACATAACGGATTTAACCATTGTTTAACACTGACACCTGTCTACTGATCTCCTCATATTCGTTGAGGCCCCGTGATATGGTGTCAAGTGAGTGAATCCACCTGCATTCCCGTGTACTGAGTATGTTGCTGTAATCACCTCCTCTGGGGTTGGGTTTGACCTTCTCTATCACCCACCATTTTAGGCTCTCCGGACTATGTCCAAAGGTAGTAAAATGGTCCACTAGAGGGGCACCCTGTACTTGGCATCTAATGCGGCTGCAATGCTGTAAAATGCGGCATTTGATTTTTTGGGTGGTCTGGCCAACGTACAAAAAACCACATGGACAGATGATGGCATAGATGACCCCTGTCGTATTGCAGTTACTGTGATCCTGCAGTGTGTGAGTTTTGTCATTGTGGGTGAATTGAGTCCCTTCCTGTGTCCAAGGGCAGGCCTTACATTGGCCACAGCTATAGTGACCCTTAATGGGTGGGATACCCCATAGTGTGGTTTGACGAGGGGTGTACTGAGTGGGTAGCAGTGACTTAACAACATGGTCCCTCACGTTCTTGCCTTTTTTGAAAGCGTGTAAGGGTGGTGGCATGTTCCCTAGTTCATCAGAGATCAAGTGCCAATGTTTGTTGATAATTTTCTTTATATCGTTGCTTTTAGTGGAGAAGGTCATGGCACACACTATACGTTCCTCATTCACTTTGTCCCTCTGTCTGGGTACAAGGAGGAATTCTCTGTGATTGTGCCATGCACGTCTGCGTGCTTTTTTGAGGCGTCTGATAGGGTATCCCCTCTCTATCAGTCTAGACATGAGGCCTGTAGATTCCTCAAAGAAATCCTCTTTCTTTGAGCAGTTCCGTCGCAACCTCAAAAATTGCCCAAAGAGGAGATTGTCCCTGAGGTTGCGCGGATGGTGGCTAGAGTAGCGTAGTAGTGTGTTCCGTTCGCTGCTCTTTCTATACAAGCTAATATACAATGAATCAAATTTGGCTTTGATTGTAATATCCAAAAAGTGTATGGACCATCTGTCAAACTCAAGGGTGAACTCTATATCGTTTGAGCATGTGTTAAGCCAGGTGTGGAATGATCTTAATTGGTCCTCGCTATCCTTCCAGATGATGAGCACGTCATCTATGTAGCGTGGCCACAGTTCTATACAGTCATAGAACAGGTTTTGTTCATTGAGCACATACTGTTGTTCATAGTCAGCCATATAGATGATTGCCAGATTTGGGGCAAACCTTGCCCCCATAGCCACACCCTTTGTTTGTAAGTAGTACTGGCCCTGAAATTAAAAGTAGTTCCTGGTCATCACGATCCTCAAAAGGTCCACAATAAAATCTGTGGCGACCCTGTGTGGCGCTGGTCATCTATTTAGAGCCGCTTCTATACAAATGAATGCTGCAGACTGTGGGATGTTGGTATATAGTGCAGTGATATCTATGGTTGCTAATAAGTTGGTGTTGGAATCATGTGGACGTCCGTCCACCAGTTGGATAGTTTGCATAGTATCTCTAAGGTACGTCTCAGTTTTCTCCGCGGTCCAGGTTTTCTGAGGACTACAAAAAGGAAATTCTATCGCAATTAGGTGTCCAAGGAAACTATGAGAGACTTGGGGAGATCCCACAGAAGGGATTAGTGACATCATAGCAGACCTGACATTGAAGGCATTAGAGGAGGGATTACTTACCAAACAAGAACATGACTATCTCAACAGCAAACATCCCAGAATGCCAACCATCTACACCCTCCTCAAGATACACAATTGCATGCATGACCCACCAGGCAGACCTATCATCTCGGGCGGTGGCTCTATTTTCGAACCTTTATGCAAATACATAGACGTGTTTCTTAAACCTATCGCAGAGAAAACTGAGACATACCTTAGAGATACTATGCAAACTATCCAACTGGTGGACGGACGTCCACATGATTCCAACACCAACTTATTAGCAACCATGGATTTCACTGCACTATGTACCAACATCCCACTGTCTGCAGCATTAATTTGTATAGAAGCAGCTCTAAATAGACGACCAGCGCCACACAGGGTCCCCACAGATTTTACTGTGGACTTTTTGAGGATCGTGATGACCAGGAACTACTTTTACTTTCAGGGCCAGTACTACTTACATGCAAAGGGTGTGGCTATGGGAGCAAGCTTTGCCCCAAATCTGGCAATCATCTATATGGGTGACTATGAACAACAGTATGTGCTCAATGAACAAAACCCGTTCTATGACTGTATAGAACTGTGGCATCGCTACATAAATGACGTGCTCATCATCTGGAAGGGTAGCGAGGACCAATTAAGATCATTCCACATCTGGCTTAACACATGCTCGAACGATATACAGTTCACCCTTGAGTTTGACAGATGGTCCATAAACTTTTTGGATATTAAGATCAAAGCCGAATTTGATTCATTGTATATTAGCTTGTATAGAAAGAGCAGCGAACGGAACACACTACTACGCTACTCTAGCCACCATCCACGCAACCTCAGGGACAATCTCCCCTTTGGGCAATTTTTGAGGTTGCGACGGAACTGCTCAAAGAAAGAGGATTTCTTTGAGGAATCTACAGGTCTCATGTCTAGACTGATAGAAAGGGGATACCCTATCAAACTCCTCAAAAAAGCACGCAAACGTGTGTGGCACAATCACAGAGAATTCCTCCTTGTACCCAGACAGAGGGAGAAAGTGAATGAGGAACGTATTGTGTGTGCCACGACCTTCTCCATTAAAAGCAATGATATAAAGAAAATGATCAACAAACATTGGCACTTGATCTCTGATGAACTAGGGAACATGACACCACCCTTACACGCTTTCAAAAAAGGCAAGAACGTGAGGGACCATTTTGTTAAGTCACTGCTATCCACTCAGTACACCCCTCGTCAAACAACACTATGAGGTATCCCGCCCATCAAGGGTCACCATAGATGTGGCCAATGTAAGGCCTGCCCTTTGGCACATGAAGGGACTCAATTCACCCACAATGATAAAACTTACACACTGCAGGATCACAGTAACTGCAATACGACAGGGGTCATCTATGCCATCATCTATCCATGTGTTTTTTTTGTACGTTGGCCAGACTACCCAAAAAATCAAATGCCGCATTTTACAACAATCAATCAATCAATCAATCAATACATTTATAGAGCGTGCTACTCACCCGTGAGGGTCTTAAGGCGCTGAAGGGAGGGGGGTGCTGTCACTGCTTGAATAGCCAGGTCTTGAGGTGCTTCCTGAAGTTGAGATGGTCCTGGGTCAGTCGTAGGTGTGCGGGGAGGGAGTTCCATGTCTTGGCAGCCAGGTAAGAGAACGATCTTCCTCCGGTTGTGGTTCTGCGGATCTGTGGGATGATGGCGAGGGCGAGGCTGGTGGAGCGGAGCTGGCGGGTGGGAGTGTAGAACGAGAGGCGGTTGTTGAGGTATTCGGGGCCCATGTCGTGGAGCGCTTTGTGTGCATGGGTGAGGAGCCTGAACGTGATCCTCTTGCTGACGGGGAGCCAGTGCAGGTTTCTCAGGTGGGGTGTTATGTAGCTGCGGTGAGGGATGTCGAGGATGAGTCATGCGGAGGTGTTCTGTATGCGCTGAATCCGTTTCTGAAGTTTGGCTGTGGTTCCTGCGTACAGGACGTTCCCGTAGTCCAGTCGGCTGGTGACGAGGGCCTGGGGGACTGTCTTGCTGGTTTCAGTGGGGATCCACAGGAAGATCTTTTGGAGCATGCGCTGGGTGTTGAAGCATGAAGATGAGATGGCATTGACTTGTTTGGTCATCGTGAGGGAGGAGTCCAGGATGAATCCCAGGTTGCGAGCATGGTCCGTGGGTGTCGGTGCGGTGCCCAGTGCCGTGGGCCACCGGGAGTCATCCCAGGCGGATGGGGATTGTCCGAGGATGAGAACCTCCGTCTTATCTGAGTTGAGTTTCAGATGGCTGATCTTCATGCATTCCGCGACGTCTTTCATTCCTTCCTGGAGGTTGGTTTTGGCGGTGGCTGTGTCTTTGGTGAGGGAGAGTATCAGCTGGGTGTCGTCGGCATAGGAGATGTTGTTGAGGTTGTGATTGCGAGCGATGGCGGTGAGGAGGCTCATGTAGATATTGAAGAGGGTTGGGCTGAGCGAGGAGCCTTGGGGTACGCCGCAGATGATCTTGGTGGCCGTGGAGCAGAAGGGAGGGAGGCGGACTCTCTGGGTTCTAACGGAGTGGAACGAGGTGATCCAGTCCAGGGCTTTTCCTTGGATCCCAGTGTTGTGGAGGAGGGTTATTAGGGTGCGGTGGCAGACGGTATCTAAGGTGGCCGAGAGGTCTAGGAGGATGAGAGCGGTTGTATCCCCGTTGTCCATCAGGGTCCTGATGAATGAATGAATAGGCATTTATAAAGCGCATGGCTACCAGAGGCCTCCCAGCGCTAATGACAAAACCAATCACCCACTAAGAGGAGCATCAGGGAAACAGTAGGATCTTCAGCATTTTACAGAAGGAAAGATGATTCGACTCGAGATGAAAATGGTCTGGGAGCTGATTCCAGCTTTTCGAAGATATAATAGAAAACATTCTACCACCACTCCGTGCTCGGTTAACTCTACGAACTGTAGCCAGGCATTTCTTTCCTGAGCGTAGAGATCTATTCGGAACATAGGGGGTAATGATAGCCCTCAAAATTGGAGGGGCAGAGGAGGACAGAACCCTGTGAAAAATGCACAGGGCCTTGAACTGAATTCTTTCTGACACTGGTAACCAGTGCAGCGAGATGAGCAAAGGTTTTGCCGAGGATTGGTAGGGGGCTTGCATAAGGGCGCGAGCGGCACAATTTTGAACCACTTGAGGCTTGTTGATAGTGGCTCCTGCCGAGCCAAGGTAGAGCACATTGGCGTAGTCGAGCCGGGATAAAATCAGGGCCTGCACCAACAGTTTCCCTGCACTAAAAGGAAGCAGGGGTAGGATTTTCCTGATCATTTTGAGGATACAGAAGCAGGCAGCAGCTACCTTACATGCCTGCTCCTTGAACTCTAGTTTGCGGTCAAACCATACCCCAAGGCTCTTTATGTGTTCCTTGGGTGTGGGCATAATACCTAGGCATTTGGGACAAAAAACATCAGGATTTATGTTCCTGGGCTTACCCAGAAACATCAATTCAGTTTTAGCCGCATTTAATTTTAGGATGGAATTATCCATCCAGGCTGACACTTTCTCCAAGCAGCTGGCCAGGCAAAGCTGATTATCATGCAGGTGATTAAGGGACACAATTAGCTGTGTATCGTCTGGGTATGAGACGATCCTGACCCCAAAAGGCTTAACCACTTCAGCTAAAGGTCGCATATACACGTTGAAAAGCGTAGGGCTCAGGGAGGAGGAGCCCTGAGGAACCCCGCAATGTACCGGCATTCTATCCGATGTCGTCGGTGGCTGCGATGAGGGCGGTCTCGGTGCTATGGTTGGCTCGGATTCCGGACTGGGATGGGTCGAGCGAGTTGTTTGCTTCGAGGAATGCAGTCAGTTGTTTGTTGACGGTCTTCTCGATGACTTTAGCCAGGAAGGGAAGGAGAGAGATGAGGTGAAAGTTCTTGAGGTCTTTTGGGTCGGCTGTGGGTTTCTTCAGTAGGGCGTTGATCTCTGCGTGCTTCCAGCTTTCTGGGAAGGTGGCTGATGCGAAGGAGTTGTTTATGATGTTCCGGAGGTGGGGTGCGATGATGGCGTCGGCTTTGTTGAAGATGTGGTGAGGGCATGGGTCAGAGGGAGAGCTGGAGTGGATGGTGTTCATGACGTGGGTGGTGTCTTCAGTGCTGACGGGGGTCCAGGCGCTGAGGGTGGTGGGTGTGATTGTTGGTTCGGTGGTTGGAAGCGGGGTTTGGGTGCTGAAGCTGTCGTGTATGTCTGCGATCTTGCGGTAGAAGAACATGGCGAGGGAGTTGCAGAGGTCTTGCGATGTCGTTGTTGCTGGCCCTGGGGTTGGAGAGTTCTTTTACGATGTTGAAGAGTTCCTTGTTGTTGTGGATGTTGTTGTCCAGCCGGTCTTTGAACGATGTCCTTTTGGTGGTGCGGATCAGCTGGTGGTGTTCGCGAGTGGCGTTCTTGAGGGCTGTCATGTTTTCTGTTGTCCGTTTGTGGCGCCAGGTTTTTTCGAGGGTTCGGCAGGATTTCTTTGAGGCTTTAAGGGCGTCGGTGAACCACGTGGTTTTCCTGTTGCTGGTCTTGCCTGAGGGATTCTTGAGAGGAGCAAGATCGTCGGCGCAGTTGGTGATCCATTGTGCGAGGTTCTGGGCAGCGTTGTTGGTGTCAGGGGTGTCGACTGGTGGGTTCTGGCTGTCAAAGCACTACGTCGTCTCTTACCTTAGGATGTTTTCGAAGACGTAGTAAGATTTCGCAGGGACGCAAGGGACCAACTTCCCCTATAACTAATTTAGAACTTGTAAAAGTAATACATACTACAAGATGCAAGATAGATATTAGGGGAGGAGGGCCGGATACTGGACGTGCTGACATGTTCGGTTGTCGACCTGCGAAAACAATTACAAAATTCTAAGTCTTCCTTATGAGCTATGCGCTTGGTGTTATTGATGTTTCACACAACTTTATAACTATACTTGAGTTATTCATTCGAAAATATTGCCTACCTGCGATCAACTCTTGTCAGGCCTACGTCCTAGTATTTTCTTTTGGAGTAGTAGATTGGCTCGGACTTTTCTGTAGCTGTTATCCAGATTTTAATGTCCTGATTGCATCTTGTTGGCGCTGCACGCGATCGCAGCGCGTCCGCTGTGCGGCCGCTGTGCGGCCTCCATATGAGGGGTTGTGGGAGGGAGGAGCAGCTGGAAGGCGGGAGCAGGGCGTTGAATGGGATCAGCAGGGGCGGGGATGCAGGGACGCAGCGGCGGGAAAGGTGGCACAGAGGGAAACCGGGGAAAAGCGGGGAGAGGACACAGAAGGCAATACGGTGGAAAGGGGGCACAGAAGGCAAAAAGGGGGGAAAGGGGGTACAAAAGGGCACAGCAGATGTCAAATGGGGAGTACAAAATACAGAAACAAAATCCAAAGGCAACAAGTGAAACCGGGGAAAACAGAAGGAAACCAGGGGAAAAAAACAGGAGAAGGACACAGAGGCAATACGGGGGAAGGGGGCACAGAAGGGCCCAGCAGATGTCAAGTGGGGAGTACAAAATCCAAAAAACAAAATCCAAGGCAACAAGTGAAAACGAGGGGCAAGACCAGAGGAGACTCACGCAACAACAGGCAGCGGCAGGGGCAAGGCGACAGCAGATTGCGGGGGCAGCGTCACAGGAGGACCGTGTGGCGGCTGGGGGGTGACCTACCTGAAGACAGGGTCAAAGGTTGCAGCTGCATTAGATGCCAAGCACAGGGTGCCCCTCTTGCGGACCATTTTACTACCTTTGGACATATCCCGGAGAGCCTAAAATGGTGGGTGATAGAGAAGGTCAAACCCAACCCCAGTGGAGGTGATTTCAGCAACATACTCAGTACACGGGAATGCAGGTGGATTCACTCACTTGACACCATATCACGGGGCCTCAACGAATATGAGGAGATCAGTAGACAGGTGTCAGTGTTAAACAATGGTTAAGCCCGTTATGTGACAAGCAACCCTCTAGTCAGATACATACCACACACACCTGACCATGAACAGACTACACCTACATTTTTGTGTCACAAACCTTGCAATTGACCAAAGTATGCGCCATACGTAAATATGGGTAATATATTACTTACACACAGGTTGAATAGTTATGCATTGTATAATCATATCCTTTATGAATGAAGATCCTCGTCACTAGTCCATTGGATGTAAACTGACTACTATGTTTCAAATAACTTATCTGCATGACCACGTTGTGTTTTTAAGCCTTGCACATTATCACTATTTTTATGTACAATTGAATGTTCGAGTATGGTGTTGCACTCGATCCTGACATCAGGTTGACAAATATCCGTTCTTAAAATCTCAGTACCAGGAGCCTCATGACATTGTTGTATCTATTATTATTATTTTTCATGTTCCCACAGCTATTTACACACAGTTTGAATATAGCCTTGCATTGTACAATTACATCTTGTAGTATTTATGATCCTCGTCGCCAGTCGTTTGGATGTTATCTGACTATTATGTTTCATCTGACTCGCATATGTTTTTTAAATCTTGCACATTACTACCTTGACTATGGCTGTTATGTACTATTTGAATGTTCGAGCACGGTGTTGCACTCAACCCCGAGATCAGGCTAATAATAATCCGCTCTCTATCTCAGTACCTAGGAGACACATGACATTCTTGTACGTATTAATTATCATGGGCCCACGGCTGATTACACCATTGTGTTTAATTAAATCAAATTGCACTAGGTTGGTCTCCCGACCGAGCCGTCAGGAGTCTTTCTTCTCCTTAAACGCGCGCACCCTACGTGAGACACACGCAAGCGGGACTACTTAACTGAACGTCCTCGCGGTAACCGGTGCAGTCTCCAGCCAACATGAGTGGAAGACGGCCACTAAGCTCGGATCACTTTTAAGGTAATTACAAACTAGGGACGGTGTCGGCCGCCTAGTGTACGCAAGGGACCAACAGTTAACCTTTCAGATCCCAGCTCTAATACTAAAACCCCCCTCTCTCTAATTTCCCTTCAGCCTAACAGCATTCATTGCCTTGGCTCCAAAACACTGGGACTCACGAAAGGAGTCACCATACGAAATGATCCACAATTAATGTTCCAATTACACGAGGTTGGATGCCGGTCTACCATTGCCAGGTAAATTCAATCCATAGTTGGTTGTGACCTTGTACCCAGTTTTTAATCAGGTTGCTCTTCAGCTAGGAGGACCCACTTTTAAATCAGTTCTCCTCCCTCACAGCATAGTGCATTCCTTTCCATGCCATGACCTTCACTCACAGGAGGACATGCCCAATTGTGATTTATTCCACATGATATCAGTTTGGGATGGAAAGAAAAGTACCCTGAAGTTTTCAGCAACAAGTTACGAAAAATTAAAGAGTTCCGACACAAAATAATTGTTAAGGAGGGTGCTCTTCCCATCAAGCACAAACTCAGAGGAGTTCCTTTCAGTGTGAGGGAAGATTTGGAAAAAGATTTGAAAGAGTTGTGTAGCAAAGGGATTATTGAACCCACTGACTCTTCCCTTTGGCTCTCTCCATTGGTCGTGGCGAGAAAAAGGGGAGGAGATCTTTGCGTTTGTGTGGATTTGAGGTCCCTAAATAGGGAAATTTGGGTCGACTCCCACCGTTACCCAAAATTAGTGACATATTTTCTTCCACAAAAGGAGCGTGCTATTTCTCCAAATTAGATCTGACTAGTGCATATCATCAGGTAGAACTTGATTCTGAGCCACGGCATCTAACTGCATTCAAGTCACCTCTGGGAACCTTTCGCTACTGTCGCATGCCTTTTGGACTTGCGTCTGCGGCGTCTATTTTTCAGAGGATAATGGGCAGTATACTAAAAGATGTTGATGGTGTCCTTGTATTCCAGGATGACGTGCTTATCTTTGGAAAGGATGTTGCTTCCCACGATATCGCATTAGAAAAGGTGTTGAGTATCTTCAAAAAACGTGGTGTGGTCTTAAAGGAGGGAAAATGTAAATTCTTTTGCACTAAAGTTGAGTACTTGGGACATGTGATATCCCAAGAAGGGGTAAGTCCACGTCCAGGTCTAATTCAAGCTATAGCAGAATCACCAGACCCTGTAGATAAAGCGGGAGTTAAGTCATTATTGGGATTATGTGAGTATTATTCTCAGTTCATTCCTAATTTTGCCACAGTTGTCCGTACCATCAGCAATTTACTAAAAAAGGGATTAAAATTCGAATGGTGCCATGATTGTGTAGTTGCCATTAAGTCCGTGAAGTCCGCTTTATGTGATGGGCCTGTACTCAAACCGTTTGACCAAAGTTTGCCTTGTTGTGTGACTGTTGATGCAAGTCAAGTAGGAATCGGTGCAACTTTGACGCAGATTGATAACAATAGTGAAAGTACCATATGTTTTGCGGCGAGAGTACTGAGAACTCCTGAACTTCAGTACTCAGTCATTGAAAGGGAATTGCTTGCGTGTGCGTGGGGTATCGAGAAATTTAGACCCTATGTTTGGGGAAAACGGTTCAAGCTCTTGACAGATCATAAGCTGGAGGAAAGAATGGGAGGGCACATTTTTTATCTCGTTTTCCGGTTAAGTCAAGTGAAATTGATGATGTTAATCTTGAGGAATTTTCTAGTGAGGATCGTGATGATTGTTTAGTGGCAGTGCTTGACCTACCCGTTCTAAGTTTGGGTTCTGAGGATGATTGGAAACAAGCTCTGGAATATGACTGTGTGCTGTGTGAGGTGGCTTGTTTTGTTAAAAGTGGGTGGCCAAGGGAAAAGGTACTCTCTGCTCCTCTGCAACCTTTCTGGAAAGTCGAGGACAAACTTTCCATTGAAGATGGTCTGCTACTTAGGGGAGATAAGTTTGTCTCACCGGGTTTATTTCAGAAAACTATTATTGAAAGAGCTCATGAGGGTCACCTGGGTAAAAAGATCACTAAACGCCACATCAGAGATGTCTATTGGTGCCCAGGAATGGATTCTGAGATTGATTCCATGGTATCCGGTTGTTGCGTTTGTGGCGCTTCTGACAAAAGTCTGAAGGTGTCTGTTCCACCTTTGATGCCCATTGAATGCCCCAAAAGCCCCTGGTCAAAACTGGGAATTGATGTGATGGGTCCCTATGAGGTTCTCCCAGGGGGAGTACATTTCATACTAGTTTTAATGGATTACACATCAAAATGCAAAACACACAAGATGATGGACGAAATGTTGCACATTGGCAAAACATTCACCCCAGTCACAGATCTGGGTTTAATCCATTGTTATTTTGCTCACCACGCCATCCCAGTTCAGACACGGCCATATACAAATCAGTCTTGACCCTGTGCCTCATGGGAACAGTCCAGCCCGAACTGCCAAGCCATGTCTTCCCTGGACTGGAATCAAGCATCCTAGGACCGGTTTCGGGGTTTCACCCCTCTTCAGCCAGGATAGCTTGACTCCAGTGGTGTAGTGAGCATGGGACCCACGTCTGGGCATACCCTTCCCACATAGGGCGAAAAGCAAAACACACAAGATGATGGACGAAATGTTGCACATTGACAAAACATTCACCCCCAGTCACAGATCTGGGTTTAATCCATCGTTATTTTGCTCACCACGCCACCCCAGTTCAGACATGGCCATATGCAAATCAGTCTTGACCCTGTGCCTCATAGGAGCCGTCCAGCCCGAAATGCCAAGCCATGTCTTCCCTGGACCGGAATCAAGCACCCTAGGGCCGGTTTTGGGGTTTCACCCCCCTTCAGCCAGGATAGCTTGACTCCAGTGGTGTAGTGAGCATGGGACCCACGTCTGGGCATACGCTTCCCACATAGGGCGAAAAGCAAAACACACAAGATGATGGACGAAATGTTGCACATTGGCAAAACATTCACCCCCAGTCACAGATCTGGGTTTAATCCATCGTTATTTTGCTCACCACGCCACCCCAGTTCAGACATGCCATATGCAAATCAGTCTTGACCCTGTGCCTCAATAACGATGGATTAAACTCAGATCTGTGACTGGGGGTGAATGTTTTGCCAATCTGCAACATTCCATCCATCATCTTGTGTGTTTTGCTGTTCGCCCTATGTGGGAAGGGTATGCCCAGACGTGGGTCCCGTGCTCATTACGCCACTGGAGTCAAGCTATCCTGGCTGAAGAGGGGTGAAACCCCGAAACCGGTCCTTGGATGCTTGATTCCGGTCCAGGGAAGACATGGCTTGGCAGTTTGGGCTGGACTGTTCCCATGAGGCACAGGGTCAAGACTGATTTGCATATGGCCATGTCTGAACTGGGGTGGTGTGGAGAGCAAAATAACGAT
Source organism: Triturus cristatus (assembly GCF_964204655.1). Lineage (NCBI taxonomy): Eukaryota > Metazoa > Chordata > Amphibia > Caudata > Salamandridae > Triturus > Triturus cristatus. Next base: position 626,077,453 of record NC_140580.1, on the reverse strand, counting down.
GGATTAAACTCAGATCTGTGACTGGGGGTGAATGTTTTGCTAATGTGCAACATTCCGTCCATCATCTTGTGTGTTTTGCTGTTCGCCCTATGTGGGAAGGGTATGCCCAGACGTGGGTCCCGTGCTCACTACGCCACTGGAGTCAAGCTATCCTGGCTGAAGAGGGGTGAAACCCCGAAACCGGTCTTATGATGCTTGGTTCCAGTCCAGGGAAGACATGGCTTAGCAGTTCGGGCTGGACTGTTCCCATGAGGCACAGGGTCTAGACTGATTTGCATATGGCCATGTCTGAACTGGGGTGGCGTGATGGGCAAAATAATGACGGATTAAACTCAGATCTGTGACTAGGGGTGAATGTTTTGCTAATGTGCAACATTCCGTCCATCATATTGTGTGTTTTACACATCAAAATGGCCAGAGATCAAGTTGGTGAAAGATGCCAGCACTCATGCTCTTGTAGATTTTCTCAAGAGTGTGTGGTTGAGAGAGGGTTTTCCGGAAACTTTGATTTCAGACAATGGCAAACAGTTCATCAGTGCAGAGTTTGAGTCTTTTCTAAAGGATTCTGGTGTTAAACACCATAGAAGCTCGTTCTATCACCCACAAAGTAATGACTTGGTTGAGAGGATGAATCGGGTGGTGGGTGAATGTATTAGGTGGGCCAGAGCTGGTGCTCATGATGCTTGCAAAGCACTTAATGCCATGATATGGTTTTACAGAACTACACCACATTCTGTTACCATGATTTCACCCTTTGAGTCATTGAGAGGACGTAAACCAAACACTAGTTTCAGACCTGCTTGGATGAGCAGATGGGTAAGATCTGAGTCTTATGTTGCCCACTTGTTATCCCTGGTGAGTGAGAATATGTCTGAATCTCAATCTAAACAAAAAATGTGGTTTGATTCCCATAAAGGTATTAAAATGACTCAATTGGAAGTGGGAGACACCGTTAAGATTAAAAGTGGTGTACACTCTAAGAAAGGTGACAGCAAATTTAGTCCACCTGTTAAAGTTATCAACATTTTGGGTAATGCTGTTATGGTTGATGGTGGGCATTGGTAGAACCTCAACAGAATAGTTAAAGTTTGTGATTGTACTACTGTTCCTCTTTCAAGAAGGAGTTCGCTTCCTTGTCTTAATCATCTTGCTTCGAGGAAAAGCTCTAGAAATATTGTTAAACCTGCCAGGTACAGGTCATAAGATTCTTATTGTTGTTCACAATGTTTATTGTGTTTCGTTTAGTTTCTTCATTTTGTTATTTATTTTTTTTTTTTTATTATTTTTTTTTTTTTTTTTTTTCTTATTTGTGAGAAGAGAAGATGTGTTGTACTCCAGCTTTATCTGATTCCTGTGTTGTAATGATCTAGAATGTATATGGTTGCCTAGTAATGACATGTTGTGGACATTCTCGCTGGAGCTGTTGGCAGAGCTAGTCCTACTGCTCTGCTGTCCAGGTAGCTAATAAACTACCAACTTACCACTACCTGCATCTGCCTCCATACTACATGCGCATCTCGTACATACACTGTTGGTAAGCGAGTTTTGCACGTGCAACATTTTAAATCCTACTTATTATTGCAACTTCTTGATCTCGGTTCCCCTTTAACCCACAGGTGTAGGACTCATCCATCACACCTCTCTAGGTTGTCCATCTAGTCCTGAAGAAGACCCGCAAGGCTGAGGCCACGAACCCCACTTTTAGCCCCAAGCAGGGTCGAAACGTCGACACCACCACTAGTGGCCTGGATCACTAGCTCTACTTTAAGAGGTGCAACTCGAATAATACATTTCTGTGTCTACAAGCTGTACTGTAAAAAAAAGTGTTGATTACTTTTTGATGTGACTAGGTTTTTAGTAGACTGGGATGTATGACCAGTCCAATAATAAATGTTTTTAAGTTCTTTCTCCTACCCTACTGTGATCCAAATTTCACCTCTTGAGCACCCCTCACTTACTCTCTTTGCACGTTCCTATTGGAGCAACCTATCCTCCCCCAAAACAAGATACAGTGAATATTTAACTGTGCACCCTGTGATATATATATAATAAATACCAGGTGTGAGACATAAGCAATGTGGTTGTTGCACTTTCTTCTCCCACAAAACTAAATTCTGTATAATATTGATTACTGTGAGCTTACGCATTGAGGCTCTTGAATTTATTTTTGTACTCATTACTGTGAAGTTGATATATATCAGTACTAAAAACAGAGGTGTAGGACCATTGTATTCTGTATCATATTGAACCCAGGTCCATGACCATGATTGGGTAACCCCATTTTTGTAATGGCCCCTTAGGCTGAAACAAAGCACACTTCACCAATTTCTTCTTGAAAGGTTTATTTCAACCACGAACAAGTGTGCAACCAACCCTGGCAGAACAGGACAGCATTTGCCAGTGCTGGTTTAACATAGTGACTTCACAAACATTCTCTGTTCCATGATATCATGTTGCTATGCCAGAGTAAACAAACTACCTTGAGCCTTTACATGCACAACTAACGCTGATATAATTATAAACATACAACATATCTCCTTTCCCAATAACACATTGCCCCTTAGAACTATATACACATCACTATTAAAGAATAACATACTGCAGATTATGTTTCCTAATATAACGAGTAGTCCCTCAAATAATCAGGCAACTATACAACTCTTCCACTTCTTCTCTTCCACATTCCATCTTCACTTCTCCACATTACCTCCTTTCTATGACTCTCACTTCCACAGATATTCTTCCACCTTTCCACTTCAGCATCACCGCACACTCCTCATATTACACGTTTTCCATCCACCAACACCACACTGTACTTTCGCACCTCCCCAACCTGCTTCAGGACATACCACTTCGACATACCCTTCCTTACATTTCCCAAAAGCATGGTATGCACCAAATCTTCACTTTTGTACACATCACACCTGGTACCCCTTTGGCGTACTCCATTTCCTTCCACTACACCCTTTCCAAAAGCTCCTTCTCATTTATCTTTCTTCTTCCCATCTTGCCATTTCACCCTGGTACAGCCTTGATACACGGTTTTGTTCCCTTCAGCAATGCAAATGGGGCTTCCAACGTAATAGAATGTGGGGTGGTGCAATAGCGCCAGAGCATATTCTTCAACTCCTCTCTCCACTCCAACCCATTCTGCAATGACAACTGTACATTTTCCCTCAATACTCTGTTGAATCTTTCCACAAGTCCATTCTAAAGGGGGTGCCCAACAGCCATCTTAACATGCTTTACCCCATACTGTGTCAAGTACATTTTGAATTAATCTGACACAAACTGAGGCCCATTATCAGTCATTACCTCTTCAAATATCCATCCCTTCTCCATACCTCCTCGGAAAATTCTCTTATGCCTCGTGATTTGACATCGCTCACAACACTCACTTCTGCCCACTTTGAATGGTAGTTGACCATCACTACAGCAAACTTCTTCCCACACCCTTACAATTCAATTGATCCACTGATGTCCATTGCATCATTTTGACATGATTTACAAGGAAATGAAATATAAACAACTGGTGTATCCTTTATAACATGCATTTTGTCACTACACATACAACTCATGCAATTTCTCACATACCTCTCAACATCCTGGTCAACTCCCAGCCACCTGAAATCTTCTCTCACCTTTCTTTTCATTCCTGCCATACCTCCGTGCTCTTCATGCAGTGCTCCCAACACTCTCTCAACTCCAATGGCACAACAAATCTGTCTCCCCTTCTCAAGACACCTTTCTGGTATGATAGCTCTGGCCATACGTCATTATAATTCACCAAATCCTTTGTGTCTTCTTCTATCTTAGACTATTCCTTGGGGAAGACTCTGGCAAGGATCTGCATCTCCATATCCCTTGTCATTGCTTCTTTATGTTGGCTACCATCCATTCTTCGTCCTCTTCCTTGTTGTCTCTCTGCACCTGTAACAGCGACAAACAATCACTTCGAATGTGTAATCCTGTAATCTACACATCTATTTAGCAATCCTTGGGGAAGTACAACTTACCCCTTTAGTCGTGAAAACATTGACCCCAACTCAAACATTCTTCCCCATCCTTCTCAATCGTAGAATAACTTATTTCTGCTCCTATAAATGTTCTCAACGCAAATGCCACAAACCTTTCTTTTCCATTTCTCACTTGCATAAGTACAACCCCCAACCCATGCTTGCTGGCATCCGTGGACACAATGTTATGGATAGGCAAATCAAAAGGTTTTAGCACTACTGCATTTACTATGCTCTTTTTGATTTCGTCAAATGCCGACTGGCATTGAAACGTCCATTAATACCTTTGTCCCTTTTCCATTAACACTCAAAAAGGTTGCACAATATCAGCAAAACCCCTGACAAACTTGGAATAATATTTTGCCAGGCCTAAAAATGACCTCAATTGGTCCTTATCCTTTAGGCCCTGTGCCTTCTCTGTTGCTTCCATTATCTTGTGCTTCAGCTTCATCCCCTCATATGAAATAGTGTGGTCAAGATACTCCACTGAATGACACTTATTTACCTTGACCATGTGTCCTGCTTTTTCCAAAAATCCACACTCCTTCCTCAACAACTCATCGTGCTTTATCCACACCAAAATAGCATACTGGTATAATCGTACATCTTCTACCCAACCCCAGTAAGCTCTGCATGACCCTTGGAAACACTGCAGAGGCAGATACAAGTCCGAACTGCATACGTACAAATTGAAATACCCCCTCTGGTTTTATGAATGAGGTAAAATGCCTTGGTTCTGTATGCAATAATATCTGGTGGTATACGCTTGATAAATCAAGTGTGGAATAGACTTACCCCCCTTTATCTCCGAGCAACCTCATGGATTTTAGGTATAGGATGGCAGTCCACCCATATATTCTCATTTAGGTATCTTAAGTCCATACACATCATAATACCTGCATTGGGTTTGCAGGAGATCACAACCAGACTGAGACAATCTCATGCCTCGATGTGTTTGATCACTCCCAGTTCCTAAATCCTCGTCAATTCTACTTGTAGTGCATTTTTCAACACCTCTTACTTTGTGAGCTTTAGCAACAGCTCCCTCTTTTAACATGACTTTGTGTGCAGACATCCCAGTCCGCATCAAAACAATTTTGGAAATTCACCTTGCCATCTTTCAACATCTCCATGAGTCACTGATAGAATTTGTTCCACTGTGTTGGGATTTAAGACAATATTCCCGGCTCTTTGTTCGCTCCACCATAGAAAGCACCGCCCTATCTCCACCACATAAATGCAACTTGTAATTTCTCTGTGTTTAAATGACACCTTGGTTTGAAATTATCCTATAACAGGCAACTTATTTTCACGATACTCAACCAATTCCACCTTATTTGTAGACACATCTTCTTTCTTCATGCCTTCCCAAGTTCCTCGATCAACGAGCATATAAGGTGAATATGAATCTGCCCACATTTCCACCAAAGCATTATTGATAGGCACAACACATTTAAGAGGACTAGCTTCCCGTCCAACACCTTCACTTTGTCCTCATATGCTTCCTTCATCAAGAACCTTTGATTATGAACTTCCCATGTAACTTCATCCATCATCAGTACTTCAAAGTCATCATCCGATAAACCCTCGTCCTCCCTACCAGTAATTCCTTGTACGAAGTTTACATTACTTTTGCTTTGGAATTTCCTTTGGTTACGCAGTCTAAAAAAGCCCCCAATTCTGATACATTTAAAACACTTGTCCTTCAAAGTTAGACACTTAATTGATGACGCCATATGTCTTATGCTTCCACACCCATAACATGACCTTTTTTCTAGTTCATTACTTTTCCAACTTTAACCTCTGCCTTTTTGTACCTATCTACCTTGTTACATTCCTTGTTAACTACTTGTACAAGTACTTCATCATCACCATTTTTCTCTAACTCCTTCACATAGCGTGATGTATCTTCTACACCCTTAGCAACTGCAATGGCTTTATCTAATGATGGATCCTTTAAACGTAACAATTTTTCTTGCACACTAATATTTCTCCTACTAATTTATCAGCTGATCTCTAATTATCTCCTCATAGAGATCGCAGAATTATACGTGACAGCCCACATACGTAATGTACTCACATACTGATCTATTGACTCACTCACTGTTTTTTTTAATTGTATTTATTGAATTTTTGGCACTCCACCATCACACTGACTTTATTCCCAACGTGCACTTCCAGCGGTTTCACTGCAGTACTATATACATTGTCCTCCTCCTCTTCTGACTCCCCATTATTCTCTGTGTCATCATTTCCATATGGTAATGTCTTCAAAGCTTCCTTCCCTCTACATCCCTGCTATGTTTTAGCAAAGCCAACTTCCGTTTGGCTACAAAAATGATTCTATTAATGCTTCTCAATAGGTCTCAAATCTTCTTGCCAATCCTCCCATGGCATAATAGAACCCCCTGGGGAATTTAAGAAGACAGGCAGAGCTGCAATAGTCTGCATATTTCACCCATGCAAAACCCAAGTATATCCCAAATTCACCCAGCAAGAAAACAACATAGTAGCCACTGCTATCACAGTTCAAAGAACACAAAAAGCTAAAATAAAAATGTAGACGTTTGTCCATAACTTTTCTAATTCCAAGCTCTTCCAGTTGTACTTTAGCAGACTGTACTTAGCAGTCTAGTCTTTTTCCACACATACACTTCCTTCCTTTACTTCAATATGTTTACTTTAGCAGGCTAGTTTTTTTCTTACTACCAACACGGACTTCCTGCCATCCCAATTAGTCTCAGTGGTCAGGTAACAAAGGAGACACTTCCTAACAGCTTCACACAAACAGGCACTCCTACCAGCTGCGTCTGATGAACAGGCAAGATTCCACAACTGCTCGTCACCTAATTAACAAGGCAGTCATAATGCTGGCCCCTCACTGTGAGGCCTTGTCAGCCCTGCATGCTTTATGCAGCCATCGCATGTCCTCCTCAGTACGGCCAGGAATGCTTTTCACTACACCTCTGGACTCCCTTCTTCCAGGTTGCACCCTTACAACAATACGCCCCATGAGCACGTACATTCTCACCCGGCATTCATCATTCTTTACCTGTCAAGGCCGTTGCCCTGAACCCACTAACTCTGACACATGCTGAAATGTGCTCATGCTACTCAGAATTCTTCCTCCACTCACATCACTTTAACTAACTGCCGCTTGTGCAGTCAATGCCTGCTTGGTTGCCTTGCACTCCCCCTTGACGCAATCTCCTTACATCAGTCCTTTAAAAAAAAAAATGTAATCAACGCTCTGCAGCACTCCTATTACAGCTGTCTGTACCACGGTCCACTCCTCTTGACGTTGTCTCTTGGTCCACAGAGCTCCACTGTGGCACTGCTGCTGCCACAGTTATCTGCCCATGCAGATGGGCTTAGTCTTCCCATGGGTACATCCCATCCTCGTAACCATTGAAACAAAGGATACTTCACCAATTCCTTCTTGAAAGGTCTATTTTACTCAAGAACATGTGTACGACCAACCTAGCAGAACAGGACAGCAACTGCCAGTGGTTTAACATAGTGACGTCACAAACATTCTCTATTCCATGACATCACATTGCTATGCCACAGTACACAAACTACCTTCAGCCTTTACATGCTCAACTAATATGTTGATATAATTATAAACATACAACATTGGCCAAACATGTTTTATTGGGGCCAATTACCTCGGACTTGTTTGTGGTGCCATTATCTATCTGTGAAATCAATTAGGTTTTTCCTGAGTGTGTGCTTGCCTTTAGTTTATGGGGGACACCACCTGTGACCTGGGCGATAGGCTTGACCTGCTTGACCACGTAACTCTGACTCAGAGTTGATGGGGAGGTCACCTTGTATGAATCTGCCAGCAATTATGTTAGATCATTGGAACTCTTAAGAATAACATGGCAGTCACTGGTATAATTTGTATCTACCTTTTCAACTTGGCGCATACTGTTGTCATCTTGTACATTTACATTGTTCTTAATGGTACTGTCAAAGATATGTTTGCTTTGATATGAAAGAACATTAACATTGTTCTTATTGGCAACAATAAGTTTATCGTACGAGCATGAATTATGACATATATTGGTATTCTTATTGCTGATGTCGGCGCTGCTGTGCAGGCACAGGTTATGGCATACATCGGTATTGCATTGATGGTTATTCATGTGGTTATGTGAGCATGGGCTATGGCATATGTTCACATTGAATTTACTGATATTGTAGTTGTCCGGCCACACATATCATGACATTCATTAACATCGTATTCACCCATTCCAACATTCCCCGCTCTAGTTGATTCATCAACTACTCTATCCTCCTCGTATGTCAAGACAGTTATGTTATTTGAAAGTGTGTGCGTGTATGTAGTATTGGTTGCTTTTTCCCTAGCTAAGTGCATACTACCTAATTTGAGGACTGTTTTTTTAAAGCAAAAAATCCCACTTGTAGGAATTTACATAACAGAGGGACAGCAAGGAGAATCGCCATCACAGATGTCAGTGACTTAGACACCCATAAGGGAATCCACAAAAAGATACTATGCAACCAGTCCTGTTCTGGGGCACCTCCCTCCTTCGTCATATTGGCTTGTATATTGTGCAGATCTTGGATGGCACAGGCTAATTTCCCATTGTTCATGTCATTTCTGGGGGTAAAAGTACAACAGGAAGGACCAATCTTGACACACACCTCACCCATCATCACAGTCATCAAGCCCAACATGAACCAATGTTGAATGGCCATAAGGCAGATGGCTCGTAGTTCTTCCTTGATAGTGTTTAGGCTGAGCTCAGTATTGTTAATCGTTCTCATCAACTCCCATTGGGTTATTTGCAACCAGCAGACATTTGCTTCAGTTTCCAAGGTGAACAAGTGTATTTACTATCTGGCATTTACTTGAGCTTGTGTGAACAGTCTGAATATTTCTAGAATGTCCTTGTACTGAGCCCAGCCAAAATAAGCAGAAGTACTTCTCTTTGGAGCCTGATGCAACAGAGCTGTTTGCTTCTGTAGTGGATGTTGAGACAACTCGGACAGGTGGCTAGGGTCATGGGGTGTATGATCATAAGGGCGCAGTGGCACCGCAATCAAGGGTTGAGCTGGGCATAGGCAAGGTCACCGCAATGCCAGAAGAAATGAATCAGCGTGGAGGTGCCCCATTGCAGATCCGGTACATGCAGTATTGTGCAGCAATTCTCATTGCTGCCCAACAGTGTGGTTCCTTTGCCTCTAAAACATAATGAGTACAGCGTACTTTTCCATATAATTAAGGGTTGTCCCCTTGCCCTCCAACCAGGTATAACTATTGATCTTGCTATCCCAGATTTCCTGGCACTGGGTGCCTATGCTGGGGTTAGACCCCCTCCCATGGGACTAGTTTCCCCTCTGGGATTGAGATGAGCGGCCATGCACTGGAATTCCATGTATGGGGTCCATTGATCATTAAAGAAAGTGGACCCAAAGATGTTAAGGTCCACCCTGGGACCACAGAGTCACAGACAAAGGCAGGAGTAGACGTATTCCTGCACTGGTATGGTAGTCGCGCTACCTTCAAGAAGCTATTTTCATCAAAGTCCAAGAGCCAAACAGTGTCCTCTCCTATGGTACCCCTTTTGCACAGCCTATCTACCTCTGATTGGATGTAACACGGTTCAGTGAAGAGATATTGTGCAGTGGGATTAGTCTCATACTGGGTGATGTGCCCTATGGAGTTCTACTCTACTGGGTTGAATTTTTGCCCGCATCCTGCAAAGGTACAGGTGGATGAGTCCTTTTGCTTTTTCAGGGGCTATCTCCTGTGCTAAATAAAGTCTATCTGTGCCTACGGCAAGAGATATAAATGAACAGATGTAACACAATTTGTTCATAGTTTGTATGAGTATAAAGGATTATATGTTAGTGCCAGGTGTTGTATAGTGTGGTGTGTACTGCTTGAGGAATACTAACATTTGGTTCAGTGTAGTTATATGTGCAGTGAGAGTGGTCTCTGTGCCTGTGCTGCAAGAATGTTGAAGTTGAGCTTACAAAATCATGGACATTTTTGGTTCCAGAGGGGCTCAAAAACACCCTGGCTAAGGATAGCGTGTACACAAATCTAAGGCCACATCATTTGGAAAGCATGTGTAGAATGTAGGATTCTCTTCGGGAGAAATGTCTGTTGTCTGGGCCTGTCTTTTGTTTTTCGGTGTCTTTGTTACAGTGTTGGGTGGCTTTTGTCTGCGCTTCGGTGTCTGGTGTATGTTGTCTGGGCACCCAAGGGTGTTTTTGCCTTTGTGTGGTGAGGAAAGAAAGTCTCTTAAAAAAAAAGTTACAAATTCATTTGAACTCTGAATTACTTGAGCAACTGGTCATTTGAACGTCTTTTGAGAGTCCTGAGAAAAGGAATGGTGGGCTGCAGCAACGTTGGTGCACTTATAGTTCAATTGCTCACCTGTGGGCTAAGAGCTGGGGGTCGTAGGTTAATTTGGAGAAACATGTTTTTTAGGCAATTTATTGTAACATTCCTCTTTCATCTGTAAAATGATCCAGCTATACGGTTTTACTGGGGGCTATATGGTTATACAGGGGATTTAATTTTCCTATCGGAATTGGATCGAGTAGATAGACCTTTAATTGGCACTAGTGAGAATTTTAAACTAATTTGAGTGAGGGTTAGAATTTTAGGGAGGACCGGGGATTTTTAAACTAATTTTAGTGAGCATTCGAATTTTGGGTACGAGCAGGGATTTTTAAACTAATTTTAATTAGCATTTGAATTTTGGGGACGACCGGGGATTTTTAAACTATTTTTAATGTGATTCGTATTTTGGGTTTTCCCCCTCACTACCTTGCCACAGTGAGGACAGTATTTCCTCTGCAGGCTTTTCTGTCCACAATGTTTTAACAGGTGCTGAAGTGTCCTTTTGACCTATCTGGGCTGCCTGCAATTGTGAGAAGAGAGTGATGTTTAATTTGTAGGTTTAAATTTCCTTTGATACATGTGTACCCTTGGATCTTAGCACTTGTTGTGGAACACAATTTCTCTAATTTAGGCTGAATTTCGGGGTCCCACCCTTCTTCTGCAAGGGTCGAGAACCTTTGGCCTCTTTTGTGTAAGTCTGGTGGGCTGTTCCCTATTCTTGGGTGTTGCTACTTCTAACGAAGGATACTGGAGGTGGTTGGAAGGTAGTGTGTGGAGCCCTTGTTGGGGACCTGCAGTGGAAAAATGGCTGAGACTATGTTTGCTTGCAGTGATTTCTTGGCAAGAGTCAAGGGAGCCATTGGGACTTTAGGTCTCCGACTGATGGAGGTGGCATAAAATAACTGGGTAGGACTTTATCCAGTGGATCAGGGCACGCAAGCTGGGTTCTTTTTTCAGGGTTTTGGGGATCATTCGCTGGTATCCTGCTATGTGTATCTTATGGCTTGAACGCTGTTCTGGCTGAGATCGGGCCATTCACTTCTTTGGATGCTGTCTCATGGGGCCCAGTGAATGTTATTTTGAGAAGCTGGGCATAATTGGCATTCCCATCCCCACACCCTGGACAAAAGCTGAGGAGGTTATCTTTGGAGACCCTCTACCTCCTGCTGCTCCCCTCTTCCCCAGACCCTGGATGTTCCAGATCTATCACTTTTGCTGAGGTGTGATCCAATGGGTTGACCTCAGAAGGTTTTGAAAGCCTTTTTGGGGAGAGGAGGATGGAGCCAAATGCTCTGTCCCCAACAGGGGGTCAGGTATGCAGTTGGTGGCTAATTGTGTGGTGATTAAGCCAACTAAAACGGCTGCTCGGTGGTGGATTTATCTACTGACTCTGTGCTGGATTAGTGTGAGGCCCGTGGAACTCAAAGTTTTTTTTAACCCCCTTCCCTCAAACGCCTGAAAGCATTTGCCTAGTTTTGGAAGTATATGCAGACAGCCATTTGGAGGCGGCCAGAAAGACATTGGAGTGTGGGGTCCTTTGGATCTGCGGCACATGCTGCTATTATGTGCACAATGATCTGGGTGCCTGATTTTATGCAGCATTAGGGACTGTACTGTTTCCCCATCAGACTGTCTTCCCCCCAGAGTAGCGGTCAGCCAGCCTGCCAAGGCAGATCAACAGCCGAGGGGGCCCTTAGCCTCCTGTGGACATCCTGATGGAGAACTCTAGTGTGGCTTCCCTATCGACAGCATGGCCGTCCTGAGGTTTTCCTGTGTGAACTTAAAGGTTTTGAATTATCCCGGCTGTTTCGGTGGTTAAAAAGTTTTAAGTTATCCCAAATGTTATTGTTAAATTAAAGGTTTCGAATCATACCTACTGTCGTTGTTGGCCCAACTGTTGTTGTTAGATTAATGGTTTTGAGTTATCCCTACTATTGCAATATTTCCTTTTTTATTTTTGTGAGGGGCTTCCTGCAGAGGTTGTAAGAAGTATGCTTGTGCTGAGGTTCTTGATTCACTGAATGTTTGGGGGGTTCTGGGGTTTGTTCTGCGTGTCAGGATTCTATAGGGGAAGTCCTGATATCCATCTATTCCATTTGTGGTATACTTTTAGGCGACAATAGGCGGCCTTGTGATTTCTTTGGAGACAATAGTGGCACTCTATGGTACGCTGAGGTCGTCTTGCCTTCGGCTCTCTGGTCCGAGCACTCACTTGGATTCCCATGTGGTCCTGCAGCTGAGTTCTCTCTCAAACATGTACCACCTGTATGTTTGGGTTCTCCCAGTAAGGGAAGCATACCCCTTTGCCAGGTGCTGCTTTGCCTGTGCCACCTCCTCCTTCAAAGAGGCAGCATGGTGGTGGTGGGGCTGAAATGGGTAATCTGAGCCAGGCTCTCCCCTAGCTTCAGGGGATGTGATGATCCTGTGCATCTCGTTGTTCAGGGTTCCAATATTCCCTGCGTTCCCTACATACAACTGCTTTCCCTGTTTCTACTGATCGATGGTGTGCATGACTGGTCCACTGTTGTGCTAGTTTGTACAAATTTAAGAGGTTTTCCATATAACCCCAGACTGGTCCATCGAGAAGGGCTCGAAAGTCCGGGATTGTCTTGAGGTGTGGGCAGTTTTCTGGGTCTGTGCTTCAAAGGGGAGGCTCAAGGAGAGGAGCAGACTATATCCCTATCCTCAGTGAACTGGATGGGCATCCTCACATTGGCCAGGGAGAATGGACAGAACAGTTTCTGTTCTCTGATCTTATTTCCTTCTATCTCCAGTTCAATAAGTTCCATGAGAGGGACCTAGCCTCGGATCCTGAGATCTCCTGTATCTTAGTGGTGGTCTTTGATATAGGAGCTGCTCCTTCCAATAGGCATCACCTAGCTTCCCTCGTATCCACCAGGAAGTGGTATGGTGTGTTGCTTATGAGCATTGCGTCCATGGGGCCCTTCTTAAGTCTGTCTGGGGCTGCCAGAGGGTTGAACATTTTCTTACGCACCTGGGTGGACTTTGGGGACTACTCCCTATCTGTCCCTTGGGTTTGCTAGCCCCATTCTAGGCTTTCACTTTTGCTGTCGGACACAGAGGAGCTGAAGTCTTCCTCTTCACTGCTGCTAACTTTGTGGTCAGGTATAGTGCGTGTTGGGGCCACCCCCGAACGGTGTTATTTGAATTTCTCTCTCTTGGCCCTTATGTCTGGATTGAATAAAAGTTTTGGTGAGTTGTATGATTTTGGTGTCAAATATTTACCACTCAGGCCAGGGCAATGCGTGTGTCTTTGTATTAGCATGTCACTCACTGCAGTGTCTCTCTAGTCTCCAAACCTGGTTGAGGAACTTTGATTTCATGTGGTCTAGTGGAGTCTCATGACAGATTGGGAAATGTTGTTTGTTTTTACGGGTTTGCATTGTTTTGGTTATCACAAAATGTTCTTAAAATTAGTTAACAATTCTACCCTTATTTGGGGGAACTGTGTATGCAGGGGTGGTACCAAAACTCAATTTAGTGGTTATGAGCTCAAAAACAACCTGAAGTATCAACAAAAAATTGGTTAACATAAAATATAGACAATACTGCAATGAAGCAATAACAACCTGCAACGAAAGTGCAAATGTTAGTTCAGGGCGGTGAAGATTGTTTTGCAGAAGAAAACTAGCAATTGTAAACTTCTGATTTGGAAAAGATGCGTATTATCACCAAAAAGCATAGACTTATTAGTGAGACATAATATTTAAACATGCAGCATGATTTGCTAAATTTCAACAGCAGCACAACATCAATAAATGTGTAACAATGGAAAAAATATAACAGAGGCTAAAAAGGTTGACATAAAAAATTGCTATTTTGTCATAAAAACTGTGCCCTCTCTTAGTGCCTATAGCCCTTGGAGAGGGGATTCGCTGTGCAGTACGTGGAGCTAGGTGAGCCTGATAGTCTGTCACTAGCATCTTGGCGGACAAAAGTTAGCTATGATTTAAGTGGAGAAAAAAGAATAACCTGATAACTATTGGTGCTATGTGGCCTGAGAAAAGCTACACCTGATTCACCCAGGTCTGAATTTTCCCTTATTTCCAAATGACACCTTGTATCACACCCAGGGTTTGTGTGTATCATTGGCAATCAATGCAGAGAGAAAAAAGGGAACATCTCTCACTTCTTTCAGGGGCTATCAGTGTTGGAATCAATGGTCCTAAGAAATTTTGTAACAAAAAAATCAAGATTGAGTTGTTGAGCTCGATATCAAACCCAGAGCCTAGTGGTCCAAGCTATCCCCTACTGGCACCCAGATACTAAGTGTATCCTCTGATCCATGCAGAGAGGTACGAGCATTCCCTTGCTGACACCCAGGGATGAGCCGTACCCTGCTCTCCACGCCCAGGGTAAGACACTAAAAACTATAGCTACCTTTGCCTTCTTCAGCGTGCTGACTTGGAGAAAAAACAAACGTGATCTATGCGCTTGTCGTAGTTTGCCATAAACTACACACTGGGATGTAGTGCTCTTACCCTATGATGGCTGTGTCTGGATGAACCTCCACTCCGTGGATTCAGCAGAACTTCTAATCTGTTATGGCTTCTGTTCACCAATGAATCTGTTTGGGTTGGAGCCCTTACTTTGACAACAGTCGGGCTGGATGAATTAATCTCTCCTGATTGGCTCATTAAATATTTGCTCGGATGTGAATTTACGTTACTTGAATGGAAATACAAGAGACGTTTGGCAAAACAGAAACAAGAAGGTTAAATTAAACGCTGCAGCCTGGAGAACCTGGACAGAGTGCATCTGCTCAAAATCTCTCAATGTACAACTTTTTGGCCGACGATTTATACAATTCATGAGGTACAATAAAATGATCTCAACATTACTGAAGAGAATCTTAGTCGTAAATCCATTGAAAGTGTGCATCTGATCGGAACACAGATGGCTCTCGACCTCAGGGAGAGCTAATGTGGGCCAGTCGGTATGTGTCCAGATGTCCGGCATGAAGAGCACATGATCACTACATGTGGTGTGCATGTCGTGTGCTGCTTGGTTGAGTGTACCAATCTACATGTGTATCTAGCTGTGTGGTAGTTCTGGGCAACTTGAGTCTTTGACCAAGCTGTTTTATCGAGGCCTATTACCTCAGATTTGTTTGTGATGCAACTATCCATCTGTGGAATCAATAATGATTTTCTCTTGGTGTGTGTTTGCCTTTAGTTGATGGGGGACCCCAACTATGACCTGTGACTCAATAGACATGGGCGTAGGTTGCAGGATCTGCCTGACCACGTACCTCTGACTTGGAGTTGATGGGGTGGTCACCTTGGGTGAATTCCACAGCAATGATGTGACCTCCTAAGAATAATATGGCAGCCACTGACAACATTTTTATCTACATAAATGAACATGGCGCATACAGTTGTCATCTTGTACATTGACATCGTTCTTACTGGCACTATCAAAGATATGTCTGCCTTGATCTGAACGTACATTGGTTATGCTCTTATTGGCAACAATAATATTATCAAGGCAGAATGAATTATGACATGCAGTGGTATTAAGCCCTGGCGGTAAACTCCAATCTGCTTGCGGAGTTTGCGAAATTCGGGCACTTCATACTCCACGGAGGATCACGTAATTCCTGAATTTCAGCATTCAGGCATGAAGCAGAGGAATTATTTCCGTTCACACACTTGAGTTTTCTTTTGGCTCTCAACCGTGAGCGCCAAGAGACTCTGGCTGCTTGAACTGGCATGAGCTAGACTTCTCACACCTCTAGCAAGCTCCCGCAAGACTTCACGCTCACTCACATGGCCTCTGGCTGCAACGGTGCCAATCTAGTATTCTTAGTGCCGATCGCAAATGAAGCGGTCGAGCAGCTTTTCTGCTTGAGAATGCAGCTGAGAGACATTTGGAGTGGAATTTCTTCTCAAACTGGCAGTTGGATTTATTTTTTGTACGAGAAGCTATTTTTTAAAACGTTATTCTTCGAACCAGAAGGAAGTGCCCCAGAGTCTCTGACATCCTGTTCCTCTCCAGCAGGCTCCTCCCAGTGCTTTGTCACTCTCCTGGTCACTTTTAATTGGGATTTTGAGCTGGAAGGATCACTCTCCTGCATATATACCATTGTTTTTAAGGACTTTGTTTTTGAGAAATAAGTAAGTTAAAAAAGTGGTACATAAGGGTGTTGTTTGTTTGATTGGGGGCATGCACATGGATTTCATTTGATTTTTTTAAATGTATTGTTGTGGGTGGCCTACAGTTTTTTAGGGGCCTACTTATTTTTTTGCAGTTAATTTTTCTTCTTTTGTGAAGGAAAATGTTGCACAGTTTATTACATTTTCTACTCTTTTTTAAATACATTTGAAATATGGATTTAATTTACTTTTTGGCCTAATCTACCAATGGGCCTTCCAGTCAGTAGCCCCTGTACTATTCACAGGTTCTTGAAATAACTGTTTATGTGGTGTCTGTTGAATTAAAACATCGTTTAGGCCATGAATGACATTGAATTATAATACAAAATGTATTTTTTAGTGGTGTTTCACTTTTTTTCTTCCTGTAAATAGTGTATAGGTGAGGTAATGGCTTTGGAGGATCAGTTAACTTTCACTTTTGGCATTGCTGACTGAATGTGGTGTTCTCTATGTTACCATGCCTTTTTTGTCTGGCGAGTGTATGTGTATGTTTATTTGCCATAGGCCTCCATTTGCCTTTGTTGTTCCCCATGCCATGTTGCCAAGGGCCATTTTGTATAGTCAGTGTCCACCATAGGCCCGCATGTTTTCTTTTTCCAGGCCTCTTGCTTGTTGTTGTGACCATGTGTCTGGAAGCCATTATGTGTAACCAGACAGTGTGCTTCCCCCCATAGGCCTATGCTTTTGTCATAGGCCTGCATGTATTCTTTGTTTGTGGCCATGCCTTCTCATTAGTTACTGTTGGTATAACCATGTGGCTGGCTGCCAATTTGTGTAGCAGGCCAGTGTGCTTCCCCCATAGGCCTGCATGTCTTCTTTGTTTGTGGCCATGCCTTCTTGCTGGTTGTTTTTGCTCTAACCATGTGGCTGGCAGCCATTGTGTGTAGCCAGCAAGTATGCTATTCTCATATTCCTGCATGTCTTCTCTGTTTTTGGCCATGCCTCCTTGATCAGTGTTAGTTGTTTTTGAAGACTATGTTGCACTGGCTGGCAGCCATTTTGTGCATCTAGCCAGTCCCTTTGCCATAGACCATGGTTGAAAATAATAGCAGTTTAATACATTAATAGTCTTGCAGATATTTTCACTGATCTTTAAGGTTTTTGTTTTGTATTTTTGATTTTATTTGTTCTACATTTTTATTTTGATTTTGTATTTACATTTTTTAAAAATTTTTTTTTTTTTATAAGAAGATTTTGTAGTTTGCGCACAATGAAAGTGTGTTAGTGATGTTTTGCAAATGGATAGTTAGACTTTAGCATTGCTAAGTCACCACGCTGAATGATATTGTTTGTTTGTACTACCACTTGGACTACAACAATGCCAAGTTTCACAGATCGCCCACAGTACTGCCAGACAGAAGGCCTGTGCACGATGTCACACATGACTCCCTACGCAGCCCAGTCGTGTCTTCAGCTTGTTGGGAAGCTAAATGTGACTTCCAACTGACAGCTTCAAGATGGCACCAAAGAAAGGTGCTGCCTAGAAAGAGGCTATTGGGGAGGAGAAGAAGCAGATTTCCACCACTGGCAACCTTTTTCAGGAAAGTTGTGTCTGCTGCACTGGATTCCGGTGAGGAAGCTGAGAGCAGCACTCCTGCATAATCAGAACCCCCCCCCCCCAAACTAGGCCCAGGACCATGTCTGTCAATGAGGCAGCCAGTGCAGTCACGTTGACACCGAGGAGCAGTTATGTTGAATTGGATTTTTCCCTTTTGCAAAGTAGCACACAATAGTTTCAGAAAACACAGCAAAGTAGACAGCAGCAGCAGCCAGCAATAGTAAATTGTTCTGATGTTGGAGCAGAACAAGAGGTTGAGCTTCCTTCTGAGCAGGAAGATGAACCTCCTCTTTTAGGATCATTGGCTCCCTGATCTCCAGCAAGGAAAATGAAGGGTACTACTGCACAATCGTCTTCAAGCACCACTTCTGATTATGATTATAGGGACATAGAGTGGATCCCAAGAGAGACCCGGAGACAACAGGAGAAGCAAGGGAAAAGAAAAGTTCCAGAATGACTTAGACTTATGGAAGGGGTTGAAGAGGAGGATGACGATGATGAGGTAGTCATTGTGAAGGTGACAAAGAGAAATTTAACATTTCGATACAACCAGTTCCGAGGAATGTAGTACAGGTAGCACCAGCACCAGCTCCCATATATGCAAAGACCCAGCTGAGACCTGCACCAACCCATGCCTTAGGAGAAGCAAAGTGGCAATCACGACATGCCTACCTACCTCCATTTATTTTTCAGGCATTCGCAGTGGCCCAGTAAAAAAGTGCTCCTCCCCAGTTTGGGACTTTTTTTACAGTTAGCAAAAAGGGGAGCACATTGCAGTATGCACCATTTGCCACACAAATGTTCTTAGCGGTAAGCCTGGTAAACATTATGGTACTGGAGGCCAGACGACCCATATGAGAAAACACCACACAATCAAGTAGGAGGAGCACCTTAAAATGATTTGCTGAAAGTGGTGGTGGTGGTGGAGGGGAGAGATGGGGAACATCAGATATATGATGAAGAAGAAGAGGGTGGCATCTTCATGCAAAGCAGCCCTGTCCCCAGCAGTGTGCCAGAAGATTCAACCACCTCAGCGACTTCACAATGGCACAAAAGCAGTCAGAGTGAGATGGAGATAGCACAGCATACAGTGAATGCCTCACCACCATGACGCACATTGAGTCTACCTCTTGCATCAACTTCTCAAAAGATGCCTATGTCAGTGCCCCCAGAAAAGAAGAAAATCCAGGCTAGTATTACGTGCATGTTCAGGCAGTGTGGGCCCTACGAGCAAAACCACCCAACCGCACGTTTCTACAATGGGAAGCTGGCAAAAATGTCAGCGCCTGGATCTCCTCTTTTTTCTTTTGTGGAAGGAGTGGGATTCTTAGAATGCGTGGCACCCATCTGCCCAAAATGGAAGGTACCAAGAACAACCTATTTTGCCAGAGTGGCTGTTCCAACGCTTCTTAACGATGTGCTGCAGTTGGTTGAACAAGCTTTGCAGCAAAGTGTTGTTCACAGGATCCACCTGATGACAGACATGTGGACCAGTTGTTAGGTGACTGATTACGTGTGCATCAGTGCACACTGGATATCTTTTGCAGGGGTAAAGCAAAATAAATCTTCAGGATTTGGCCCTGAAGAAAGTTTTAAGAGCGTTCGGCGGCATGTAACAGTAGCCATGCTTGCAATGGAGAAACCGCATACAGCTGTAAACATCTTGGAGGAATTTAACAGCAAAGTAAATGAATCGCTGCAACCCAGATGACTTATAATTGATTTGTTACCACTGACAATAACATAGTCAAGGTCATGTTAGATGGAGGGTATTTCAGGGTCCTGTGTTTGGCTCATTGCATCAATCTTGTGGTGCAAGACTTCCTCAAAAAGGAAGATATAGTCAGCAACACACTGACCACCAGCAGAAGAATCTGCACTAATTTCAGCCATTCTTTTAAAGCACAGAAGCAGCTATGGATTATTCAGTGTGATAAAAGAGCACCAGTTAAAGCCCTGATACAGGAGGTGCCAACACGTTGGAACTCCACCTTTTACATGTTAAAATGTCTGTTCGAGCAGTACAAACAGATCAATGACTGTGTCTTTCAAAGAGGAGGGGATGCAGCTGGGAAAGCTATCACCATGGGTGCGGACAAATAGGGCCTAGTCAAATGCCTGACACAGATGCTACTCCCTTTTGAGGTTTTCACATGGGAAGTTAGCAAGGAGGACAGTACAATGGGCCAAACTATCCCGTGGCTGCCTCTCCTCTTCCAGGGCTGCTGCCTGGGCCCGACCCGATTTCCCCCAACTCTACAGCAGGTTGGATCGGGATGCTGCTACCAGAATTTCTGTGTCGACCGGAGAGATATCGGCGATTTCCAGCAGCCTTCCTTCCTCCCTATCCTGTGCCTGCCTGCCCCAACCAGTCCTGCTCCTTGAGGTTGGTTTCTCTTTACGGTTTTGGCTTGGATTTTTCTGTTGATCTTTGGGTCCACCATTTTGTGCCGAGGTCATTGGTTACCGTAACTCTGGGTCCGTCTTCTGGACTGCTGTGACCAAGTCCTTGATTACAGCTTGCTGCAGGTCCATGCCTTATGTTGCCTGCCTGTCCATTGCTTCTTGATGACCCCTTTGGGACGCTGTCACCCCTCCAGCCATGAATGGTCACTGCATGGTGCCTTTATTTTGCCTCCTCCTTGTGGTCCCGCCACATTGCCAAGGTGACTCAACAAAGTGAGGGAATTTGGCACTGTGACCCCAACCGGTTTGTTGGCTCGTTTACTCTAACTTTTTGGGCCCCATGATGTACTTTCTTCCATTGCCGGTATGCCAGATCTAATCTGTTTCCCATCCCCCTGTCTCTACACTCCCTCCCCCATTACCTTCTATCCTCTTTGAGGACTTTTTCTTTCATGTTATACTATGCTACTGTAACAAATGTAACTATGCAAAACTGCTATTCATGTAAAGCGCTCTGATACCTCCGGGTCTAGCCAGCGCTATATAAAACTTTGCAAATAAATAAATAAATAAAATGTTGCATCTCCAACAAGATAAGGTAAAGAAGGTGTCTGAAAGATTTGCTGGTGCAGGTATGAAAGAAAAAACAGAATCGCATGCCTTAGTTGAGACCTTAGTCCTTCGCTTGGCTTCTAATATATGGCAGCAGCATAACTTCATCGAGTCCAAAGAGTGCATCAATTCGCTTGACCCATGGTACAAAACAATTCTGCCCACTTTCATTCATTTTTCTGATAGGGATATTTTAAAATACAAAAGCAGGATTATAGAGCAAGCAAGAGACTTGGAAGAAGGACGGCTGAAACTTTGAGTCCCACCCCACAGTTCTGGGATGCCGCATTCAACTTCCAGAGATGCCAGTCTTGTCTCATGGCGACCAACAACACCATCAACCAGAACAACGGCAACAACAGCAAAAGAAGGACCGGACCTGACATCTGCATTGTATTGGTTTCAATTGGTAGAGCTCAAGGCCAGTGCAGAGGTGATGGTAAAACAGGTTGAGTAAGTGACAGCACCAATGACCACCCACAGTATGTTCCAGGAGTATCTGGATAATAAATGAGCTCAGCAGGCTGGGACTAAAGTATCTGGCTTGTCCTGTCACCAGTGTGTCCGCTGAACTTGTATTCCGTGTAGCGGATGCAGTTGTCACAGTGAGAAGGACCAGTCTCTTGCCTCAAAATGTGGAATCATTGACTATGATCAAAATGAACCAACATTTTATACCACACAATTATACCATTCCTGAAACAGCAGCACAGGGGGAGGAGGAAGATGTTTGGTCTGATATTGAATCAAATGTGTTAGCTGACAAACTTCTTGGTGAACCACCTGAGTTTCAGTACAAACTCTACTTCCTCGACTAAGTATGCCAATGCCCCCATAGAACGTTAAAAAAAGTTCTCGTTGAAAAATAGAGGAACATTATTATTTTTTGCAGTTGGACCAGTGTGCATTGAAGAAGCCTCCACAATTCCTTCATGAAATTGAGGACAATGCCTGCCCCATCACATGCATATTGCCTAATGCCTCTCCCTTTTTGCATCATTTAGAACTAGAAGGTATGCTCTATAAAAACATGTATTATCTCCAAAACCCTGGCAAATACTAACTTCCAATGTGTTGCCTGCATCAAAGATGATTGAATACCTAATACCTGAACTTTCCGTGCTTGGATCGGATGAGGTAACTTCAACTATTGCAATGGTGAGTGACTGATTGCCTGAGTGATGATTTAAGTTGACTGATGATTCATGTGGTGGCAGACAGTGAGGGAGGGTGTTGAACTGTAATGTGGGAACTTGCATGAGATGACTGATTTGCAATGTTTGAGGAATAAGGGGTGGATGATTATTTTCCTCTGGAGGTGATTCAATCAATCAGTCAATCAATAAATCAGGGTTTTGTAAAGCACGCTAATCACCCATGGGAGTCTCAAGGCACGGGGGGCGGGTGTGACCACTTCCTTTAAGGTCATTTGAAGAGACAGGTCTTGAGCTCCTTCCTGAATAGGTACAGTGTCAGACTCCATCGGAGGTGAAGGGGGAGTTTGTTCCAGGTCTTGGCTGCAAGGTAGAAAAAGGATCTTCCGCCTGCTCTGGTCCTGTAGAAGTGTGGGACGGTGGCTAAGGAAAGGTCGGCTGAGAGGAGGTTGCTCTTGGGGGAATGGAGGGAAATTCAGTCATTGGGGTACTGGTGCCCGGTGTTTTAGAGGGCCTTGTAGGTGTGTGTGAGCAGCTTGAATATTATTCTTCTTTTAAAGGAGAGCCACTGGAGGTAACGGAGGTGTAGGGTGATGTGTTTGTACCATGGGATATGGAGGATTAGTCCGGCTGCAGCGTTCTGGATGGTCTGGAGTTTGTGGAGGAGTTTTTTGTTGATTCCAGAGTAGAAGGAGTTGCCATAGTCTAGTCTGATGGTGATGAGTGCATGAGTGATGGTTTTCCTGGAGTCGGGAGATCCACTTGAATGCCTTGTGTAGTATGCAGAGGGTGTTAAAGCATGCAAAGGAGAAGGTGTTGATCTGATGATTCATGGTGAGTGATGAGTCCAGTATGATGCCAAAGTTGTGTGAATGGTCGATTGGGGTGGGTGGGTTTCCGAGGGCAGCAGGCCACCAGGTGTTGTCCCATGCAGACAGGGTGGAGCCAAGGATGAGGACTTCTGTTTTCCTCAAATTTAGTTTAAGACAGCTGTTCCTCATCTAGGTTGCGATGGCATTAATCCCTTCTTGGAAGTCGTGTCTGGTGATGTTGGGTTCCTTGGTGAGGGAGAGTATGAGCTGGGTGTTATCGGCATAGGAGACCATGTTGAGCCCGTGGTTTCTGGCAATGGTTGTGAGGGGGTCATGTAGGTGTTCAAGAGTGCGGGGCTGAGGGAGGATCCTTGGGGCACTCTGCATCTGATTTCTGTCAGCTCTGAGAGGAAGGACGGGAGTCTTATTCTCTGTGTTCTGCCTGAGAGGAATGATGGTAGCCAGTCTAAGGCCTTTCCTTGGATGCCAGCGTCGTGGAGCCTGGTGGCTAGGGTGTGGTGGGAGATGGCGTTTAAGACTGCTGATTGGTCCAGGAGGAAGAGGGCTGCTGTGCGGCCTTGTCGGGGAGGGCGCGGATGTCGTCGCTGGTGGCTAGCAGGGCAGTCTCAGTGCTGTAGTTGCTGCGGAATCTGGATTGCGAGGTGTCTAAGATGTTGTTGGTTTCTATGACGGGTGCTAGCTGGGTGTTGACAGCCTTTTTTATGACTTTGGCTGCAAATGGAAGGAGTGAGATGGGCCTGGAATTCTTGAGGTCTGTTGGGTGTGTGGAGGGCTACTTTAGGAGGGGGGTTGACTTTGGCGAACTTCCGGTTGTCGGGGAAGGTGACTGTCTTGAGGGAGTAGTTTATAGTTTGACGTAGCTTGGGTGCGATGGCAGTAGTGGCCCTGTGGAAGATGTGATGTGGGCAGGGGTCAGACAGTGCTCCAGAGTGGATGTTTTTCATGGTGTTTAGGGTGTCTTCTATCGTGAGAGGGGTCCAGGTGAGAAGGTGAGAGGGGTCTGTTGGGTTGTATCGGGGGTGGGGGTTGGCGTGGTGCAGTGGTCTTGGTCATCAAAGTTGTTGTAGAGCGTCTTGTTCTTGAGGTGAGAAGAGGAGCTGAGTCTGTTGCAGAGGTCTTGGTAGGGAGGGATGCTAGTTGTTTAGCTGCTGGGTTTGGTAAATTCCTGAATGATGGTAAAGAGTTCCTTGGAGTTGTGGGTGCCGGAGAGGATTATGTCTTGGATTAAGTTTTTCTTTGTTAATTTGATGAGTTGGTGGTGTGCTGTGATGATTGTTTTGTAGACAGAGCATGCTTCCGGGGTTTTGCTGTTTCTCCACTTCTTTTCCAATTGTCGGCAGGAGCGCTTTGATTCTTGGAGAGCCATGGTGAACCAATTAGCTTTCTTGTTGTGTCATCTTATGATGTTCTGGATGGGGGCTAGAGTGTTGGCTCAGTTGGCAATCCATTGGTGGAGGTTGCTTCCTGTGTGTACTGGCATCTATGGTAGTTGGGGTGGAGTTCAGGTGAGGGTGGAGGTCAGGTGTTCTTCGGTGACTTTGTTCTCGTTGTGTGAGTGAGGGTGGGTACAAGTTGCTTCAGTCCTATGTTGGTGAGGTTCTCAAAGAGGGCGGTGGTGTTGAGGTCACTGTGGTTGTCCAGGTGGAAGTTCAGGTATCCAAGTAGTATGTAGTCTGTAGAGGTGAAGGCGTGGGGTGCGATGAGGTTGGCAATGACGTTGGTGAAAAGTGTGCAGGGTCGAGGAGGTCTTTAGGTGAGTGTTCCACGGAGCGTCATTCTGGAGTTGGGCTGGATCTGGAAGTGGATGTGTTCCATGGGGGACGAGGTGTTGTCCGAGTTGGTGTTTGTCAATCAGAGGGAGCTTTGTGGACCATGTCGGGTGCAGAGCTGGCACTGGTCCAGGTCTCTGTGAGGAAGGCGACATCAGGCATGTGAGTGTTATGGAGGTCCCAGATTTCTATGGTGTGTCTGTGTAGGGAGTGCACTTTGAGGAGGATGCAAATCAGTGGTTTGTGTGCAGTGGCATCCAGTGGGCTGGGGGTTGCTGCCAGGGTCCCAAGGTGGGTGAAAATGTGTTGGCAATGTCAGCAGGAGATTGGGCCTTGGGTGTTGCTCGGTGTCAAGAGCTGTCAGTTGTTGTTGCATCAGGGGTTGAGTGCGTGGAGAGTGCTGGGGTCTTAGCGGCCAGGGTCCGGGGTCCAGGGTCTCCAGCGCTGGTCTCAGTCGGGTCACCGACGGGAGCAGGTGGACTCGCTTTTGGCTCGCCTTTGGCGTGCCAGCGACATGCAGCAGACTACATTAAGTAGGGATCGAGGAGGGCAATCAGCTGGAAGGAAGGAGAAACACGCTGTGGAGGAGGGGCCACAGGCACAGCAGTGGCAGAGAGCATGGGAAGAGAGGTAGAGAGTAAAGGCTAAGGCAAAAAAAATGCACTAAAGAGAGAAAGAGAAAAAGCAAAATTAACCAAGAGAAAGAGGCAGACAATAAAAAGGCAAAATTAACCAAGAGAAAGAGGCACACAATGATAAAGAAAAAATAACTAAGAGAAAGAGGCAGGCAGTGAAAAGGGCAATCAAGACAGAAAGCAAGCACAACAGGACAGAGTGGAATAGCAGAAGACCAGCATGCTCTTCCTCTACCACCAGGGATAAAGTGCAGACAGGAGCCTGTGGGTGGAGGATTGCCTTGGAAACCTACCTGGAATGAGCTCAAGGGCAAAGCCTTAATGGTGGGGCTGCACGGGGAAGAGCAGTGACTCTGACAAGGAGGTCAGAGTTCTTGCTCTTCTTGCCATGCAGCAGCTGCCATTAAGTAGGGGTCGGTGGGAGGGCGATCAGCTGGGAGGCGGGAGTGGGTGCGATACACTGGGGGGAGGGGTAATGGGGCAGCAGCAGCAAGTGCAGTGGGAAGAGAGGCAGAGAGCAAAGGAAAAGAAGAAAGGCACAAAAGAGAGAAAGAGAAACACAATTAATCAAGAAAATGAGGCAGACAGTAAAAAAGCAAAATTACCCAAGGGAAGGAGGCAGACAGTAAAAAAGATAAATTAATGAAGAGAAAGAGGCAGACCGTAAAAAAGAAAAATTAACCAAGAGAAAGAGGCGGACAGTAAAAAGGGCAAACAGGACAGAATGCAAGCACAGCAGGACAGAGCAGAATGGCAGAAGAGCAGGGTGCTCTTCCACTAGACCACCAGGGATGTGGCACAGGTAGGAGACTGCAGGTGGACGAGGGCCTTGAACAACTATCTGTAAGGGGCTCAAGGGCAGAGTCTAAAGTGGAGCTGTGCACGTGAGAGCAGTGACTCTAACCAGGAGGTGGCCTTCACAAACGTACTTATCAAAAATGAATTAACCTGTATAGTCCGCTCCTATGATCCTTCCGTTTTTTTTATCATGTAGGATGACTGCCCTAGACAATCGTTTAATTTATTTACAAGGCTGCCAAATTGCAACCAGTAGCTTGCATTAAAGGGGAGAAAGTGTATCTACCACCGTGCTCAGAGTTGCAAAGGTAACTTTTGTAACAACAAGTGATCAGATTATGGAGTGACTGTGAGTGATGTTTGACGTGGAGGCTGAAAGTGAGGGAGGGTGTGTTGCACTGTAATATGAGAAATTCTTGAGATGATTATTGATTTGCATTGTTTGGGGCGTGAGTGATGGGCGCTTATTTTTTCTCCTGTAGGTGATCAGCCCTTTCAACTTAGCCAGATTTAATTGCAGGGTATTCTCATTTTTTCTGGATCTTCAGAGACCAGACCAGTCACTTTAGTTAACAAACAAAAACCTATGCAAAATATTACAATTCTGTTTCTCTACTCGTTTTTCAACTGCAGTGCACTCCACGTCTATCTTGCTCGGGTCATCGTGATTCATGATGATGATGACTGGTCTTGATACACTCTTCATGAAGCTTACCTTCCTTCTGTCTTTCTCCTTGACTCTAAAATAGTTTCTCTTTTACAATCCACAAACCTTCTTCTAGTCTCCTTCACAAACGAAATGTGAAAGGGAGCTGAGCTCAACAACACCCCTGCATACCTTTTGGAACAGTGCAGACAGGCCCTAAAGAGCAGAAGGACTGTTTGCAATGCATTTATCTGACTCAGTCACACTCATTCCTTTGTTTCCTTCTAACAACAGATTGATGGCGAATAATGTGCTGCTGCTTATTACCCAGATGCACGTTGGCCTTGTGTTGTAGTGTTTGTCTTTGTCAAACCTTTACCTAAATCCCATTACCCCTCCATTCATCAAACCCCTAACACTCTTCCCCCGAGCTGTGTAATATATTGAGGTGTGGTTTCAATTACATGATCAATGGATCACACAGTTGGTGGGGTGGATGTGGTGAAAGAAACACCAATTTACTGAAGAATTTTCTAAGCTGTAGCCTACTCCAGCTGATTATGAACCAACAAATTAAAAATTATCCATATTTTTTTATATAGCATGAAGAACATCAATCGTCAGTATCATCATTCAGGCCTTTGTTGCCTAACCATAAATGCCTAACCTAAGCTTGTCCACTCAAGACTTTGAGTCCATTTTTTATAAATTGATGATTTCACAAGTAATACTGGTAGCTCCAAATTAGCCAAATCTTATTAGCATTGATATTTTTTTCTATTTAAGCACGATCAGGCATTCTCATTGTGTCATCAAGTAGTACTCACTCGGGTGGTATCAATTCCTTGTAAATCTTTGATAATTATATCACCCACTTACTCAGTCTTTCTACATCCATTCAGATCAATCCTACAGTTGGAGCTCACCTGGGTCGAACTTGAAGTGGGACCTCGCTTGTGAAGTTGTGATGCCTCCCCTGTTCTTGCTGCATGTATATTCAGCTAAGACAACTAGAATAGAGGAAATTTAACTTAGTTAAAAATAAATTGCTACTGTTTTTTTTCTAGATAGTTGTACACAATATAGGTCATCAAGGCAGCATTCGCCATAATAGTTAAGCTAGTTAGAGAAGTATAAGTCTAGACTCTATAACTAAGTACTACGCTCTCTCTTAAGTTACAAACGCATAAACAGGCTGCATAAAACTACTTGAAGGCAGCAATGCAAAGTCAAAGTAAAAGAAACTACTTCAGGCATAAATTTGGATTAAATGTTTTCCCCTTCATTTATGTACAAAGAGATCCACCCTCTCTATCCAAACAACATGTCTATCCTTCTCCCCAAACAAAACTGACCCAAGCCCTAAAACTCAAAATGTCAAAGAAAAAGTCACTCCAGTCCCAATTCCCTTCCTACCCTCTCCACCCAGCCCCTACAAAGAACAATCCCGCCCACCAAAACAAAACATTTATAAATGGGCTAAAAGAGTGCATTATCAATCAATCAATCAAAACACTTTATTTCGGCCATTGTGGCCACAAAAGCACAAAATATACACAATTGCAATTAAACATTATATAGTTAAAATATAGTAAAATATCATTAACCATCCCAACATTGAAGAATAAAGTCAATCTCTCAACCTCGAAGCAAATATGAATTCATATAAAGTATGTGCAAAAAAAAAAAGACAAAGTATTTTAAAAAATAAAAAAAATAAGAAAATAAAAGCCACAAGTCAAAAATTTACATATTTCCATTAAAATAATAAATAAAGTTCAGAGTTTTAAAAGGATGCATATCCAACAAAAGAAATAATTCAAAAACATTATGATTCATATTTGGTTCTGCACTGGCATTTTCATAATGTTCCGTCGCCTAGTCCACATAGCAAAGAGGAATTTAGAGATTGCTACAGTGATAACAGGTTGAGTATCATATTTCATTATCCTATAGGCTTCACTATGGATACTTATGCCTAGGTTTTTACAAAGTTGTATAATCCATTTCTTTCTAGGCCTAACATAGGCAGGACAGAAAAAAATAACATGGACTTCAGTTTCTTCCGTCACTAAACAGGCTGGACATGGCTGCTTCGTGGTGCCTACCCACTTGTTGGTAAATGTATTCAGCGGGAGTGTACCATGCCGAAACTGAATGTAGAGCTTTTTTGCCATTAAGGGTTGGATCCAGTCCAGTTCCGGCTCTAAATTGTATTGGAATTTGACTTCCACAAACTTAGTTGTTAAAGTGGTGGAATCTGCCGTCTGGAGGATTCAAAGCAATTGATGTTCTTTCAAGGCATACAATAAAGTTTTTTTGGACGTTACCGGGCATGACACATCCGGTGTTGACCATAAATCATCTCTGCTATTGCTTGTAAGGAATTTCTAACAAAGGACAACCAGGGAATATTCCCTGCTCCCAATGTTGAAATAACCGATTTCAATTCCTCCTTATAGCAGTCTAACTCTGGAGTGCTCCACAGTCGTCTCCAGTATAAGACTGGACGGGCAGCAACCAGATCGGCAATCAGGACTATACCTAGGTCCAACCTTAGTGGGATGAGTGGAGTACTTTTAGGGAGTGCCAAGAGTTGTCTCATAAAGTTATTCTCAGTGAGCGTTAAAATTTTAGATGAGCAGTGGTCCCAACGTTTCGCTCCATAGACAACTGCCCCCCTTGCTTGGACCTTATATACTTCTACTGTGGGTCCAATAACCTTAGCAGCACATTTCCTATAGACTCTCAATATTCCCCCAGCCATCTGGATCAATTTCAAGTTTACTTTATGAAATTGCGGGCCCCACTCCATCCTCTCATTTAATGTAAGACCCAGGTAATCAAAGATGGGTACCCGTTCGAGAAACATGTGATCCATTTTAGGGTGAGGGCGATTGGTTGTGTCTGCGTGGAATACCATATACTTGGTTTTCTGTATGTTAATCACCAGGGGGCATATGTATCAACATCTCCATTTGCGATTCTCAAATAGCGATTTTTTGAGAATCGCTATTTGAGAATTGCAAAACGGGATGTATCTAAAAATTCGCACAAATTTTGCGAATTCTTAAAATTCCTTAATTGCGATTAGAAAATTGTGAAATCACAATTAGGAATACCTTCCCATTCATTCCTATGGGCCAGGAGGCCCATAGGAATGAATGGGAAGTCCTTCTCAATTTGCGAATCGCTATTTGCTTATCGCAAATTGAGAATATTTTCAAAGGTGCAAGGGTGTCATGATGACACCCTGGTGCACCCCTGAAATCAGCATGTGTGCGCATATGGCGCAAATACATGCCCTAAGGGCATGTATGTGCGCCACATGGCACTTTGAAAAATGCAAAAAAGTGCATATTTCAAAGAAATCGCAAATTACCACCAACTTGAAGTTGGTGGTAATTTGCGATTTCTTAAGGAGAAATCGCACAACTTGGGTGCGTGTTACATAGCATTTAAGAAATGCAATTTGCAATTTCTCAAATGCTTACGCAAACTTAAGAAATCGCAAAATTAGCGATTCCTTAAGAATGCGAGGCTGAAATGCCTCATACATCTCATTTTGCGACTTTGTATTCGTTTGATACATATGTCCCCAAGTTCAGAAGAGGCTGAATCCCTCTAAGACACGTTGCATTTCCATTGGTGTTTTAGACAGGAGCAACGTGTCATCCGCGAACATTAGGGCGGGAATTCTACGATTAGCCAACCTTGAAGAGTCAATGTCTTTTACTGCCAAAAGTTCCTTAATGAGGCCATTTAGGAAGAGGGAAAAAAGGGCTGGTGCCAAAACGCACCCCTGTCTCACTCCCTTCTCGACCGGAAAGTGATCAGTTAAATCTCCATTTTTGCCAAATCTTACTCTGGCAAATGTATCAAGATGTAAATGTTTCAGAAGATGGCACAAGTAGTCTGGGACTCCCATATCGGTTGGCAAGTTCCACAACTGCTGGCGATCAACCATGTCAAATGCAGATTTAAAATCTACAAAAGTGAGATAAAGACTTCCTCCTCCCAGATTTACGGTTTTCCAATGGATCAGCTGTAATCTAAACAGCTGATCCATTGTCGAGGTCTTGGATCTAAAGCCCGCCTGCAGTGGGGTTAAAATATTAGAGTCTTCTATCCATTCTTGCAGTCTGCTCAGCAAAAGGCGGGCAAAGATTTTCTGGGCCACGTCAATAAGGCTGATCGGCCTATAATTCGCTGGATCAGTTGGAGAGCCCTTTTTATGGATCAGGATGATCTCTGCTCCAACCCATGTGGGAGGGAGAGCCATGCCTCTGAAAATAGCATTAAAAAGAATTTGGAGATACGGAGCCCACACTATCTGTTCATTCCTAAACAGGTCCCCTGGTATTCTATCCAGGCCTGGTGCTTTATTTGGCAGAACCTTCCCCAGTGCCTGTTGAACCTCTTCCAGCGTGCATAGCGGGGGTTCGCCAGTTATCTCATAAGAGAGATCACTGTCCAGGGGGCTTGTTTCTAGTAGAGGTGGTTGTTGGCGAGAGTATAGAATTTAAAAATATACTCGCCGAGTCTCCTGTCCAAGGTTTGGCTGTACTGCGGGGGAACCCTCCGCTGTCCCTGTTCTAACCAGGTTCCAGAGACTCATTGTATCTTTTTGGTCTAATGCTTTCTTTATGGCCTGCCAATTGTTGGTCTCTCATTCAATTTTTGTATCTAATAGAGTTTTTTTTAGGAGAGCCCTCGCTTCCCTTATGGCCACCCTTTCTCCTTCCCTAAGTTTTATCAACAGTTCACTCTTTGTATCCCTGCATAATTTATTATACCAGGGATTTTTCCCCCTAGTTTTCGAGCTATTACAGGTTTTAACACTATAGAAGAGCCCCGCCATAGTTTCAAAGAGGTCATGGTGAATTTTCCTTAGGGAAACATATGTTTTTAGTGCCTCGCTACTGTCAGAGACATCAAATGCCCTTTTAAAAAATGGAACAATCTGATCATACATACAAGCCAGCTCTTCCTGCAATTGAACTGGTTTTTCCCATCGGACTCGTCGGCCACCTTCAACCTTTATCAAATTAGAGGATTGGGGGTTGACATTTACCTGAATTAATTCTTCTTGATAACCATCCAGTGTTATCACTACAGGGTTATTATTAGGGGTGGGCAGAATTTGCGAAAGTGACTTTCGCAAATTATCGCGAAAATGTTAAAAATCTCCGCAAACACGCGGAAACATCGCGAAGATGCGGAAGTTTTTTTCCCGCCCGTTCGCAGTATTTTCTGCGTGGTCGCGGCTCGCCAATTTACCCATGCGGTTGCTCGCGGGCGCGGCCATCTTGTTTTCACTCTTCTCACGGTGCATGATCGCGAGAAGAAAGACGTGATCGCGCGACCAATGACAATACTGCGGGCGCGAACAGCGCAAATGGCTACCAACAATTAAACATCTCATGGAGAACGCGACCGGATCGGGAAAACTTGTCGGCGAATGCAGGGGATTCAGGTAAGGCGATCGCGTGCGCGCGAGAATGCATTATTTTACAGCGCGAGCAAGAAACAAATTATCACGAAGCTGCGGAATGAGGACATTTTGATATTTTCACGCTCTCCGCGGAACGCTAAAATCTCAAATTATCGCAATTTCTGCGAGTGGAATGGAAATTTAGCACAGGCCTAGTTATGATCACTTTCCCCACGTGATTGCACCCTAAAGTTTAGAACTGTATGCCATGTTTCCAAGCTGACCCATAATATAGTCAATTATGGGCATTTTTCTGGAAGGTGTAATTCCCAGGGTTATCAGCTGAAAACCTGCCATTACAAGCCCTAAGTGAGTGATTAAGGGTGAGTGAAGTCAACTGTAGGACTAGCGGAGTCCATCCCCTCGTGTGATATGCATTGCATGCAGGGATAGCCCAAGCAACATCCTCTTCATAAGTGATTGGGGTTTGTAGGCCATTAAGAGGTTCGAAATGACAATTAAAATCTCCTCCAATGACCATTTGTGTTCTGTCTGAAAGTGAGGACAAGCAGGTGTCCAAGCTATCCAGTGTCTTAGAAATCTGGCCGTAACTAACCGGGCGTGAGTACACATTAATAATCGCCACCTTAGGTGAGTTCCTATGGGAGATAAGCAAACATAGGATATCCGGTGAATGAGTATCCACTCTTCCAACCATACAGTTCAGATGAGTTCGAACCCATACACACACTCCTCCTGATGGTCTACCCCTAGCACCCTGGCTAGCTGCCTCCCATTGGGTCGCATACCCTACCCTATGTATTGGTTCCAGGGCCCAAGTCTCCTGGGACAGGCAGATTTCATGTGCATCTATAAAATCTCCCCAGTCCGGTAATTCCACCTTGGATTTCAGCCCGGCAACATTCCATGATAAAATTCTTACCCCCTTCCGTATTACTGCTTGGTTAGTGAAAATATCCTTATCGTATAGGGTTGTTGAAATTAGACTATTCAACTTAGGATCCATACTATCAGAGGATGGGTGGCTAGCGGTCGCTTCCTTATTTGTCTCAATTAGATTGAACTCTGCTGTTAAAGAAAAACACTGTAGTGGTCCTGTTTCTTCTGAAACCCTTACTTCTTTGGTACTTAGGAATGGGGGTCACCTCCTCTCTGTTATTAATTAAATCAAAGGACCCTGTGAGTTAGCAGTATAGGCCGCTCCATTATTTTCATTAGATGTGTAGAAACAGCTCACCATATCATATCCATTACCCTGTGGAAACAAACCAGAATATATGCCCTCGGGAATAAGATATTGATTATTATATTACAGTCAATCTACCTGATCTAAGGAACTAAATCTATTGTGGAGAGGAATACCCGTCAGCATCTGTGGGTCACATTCCCTTTCCCCCCTATGGCTTAAGTTTCTCATTCTCTGTCCTATGAATCGCGGAGGATAAAAATACATTAGAGGAAGGCTTTGCATACCTGATGCTGACCAAAGGTTACCCCCTTCACAAATATAATTGACCGTCCTCTTGTCTCTAAAGTTTACCAAGATGCAATCTCCCTTAATATCTTTTACTCTCTGGCCAACCCATTCTACTCTACGTACAAACAGAATTTCACTGCTAATATTCGATGGAATGGGTCTATTCTTATTTAACCAGTGAATGACTTTATTTTTCAATGCCAAATAAGATTCCTCTAGACCTTTGGTTGGCTCCGGGACCCCTGTTAGAACCACCACATATGGGCTAGTTGCTGGTGGTAGGTCAATTCTTACTAGAGTTGGTTCAATTCTGGGATTACTGTGCAATATTAGGCCCTCCTTTAGCTCTAGATTTCCTAGAGACATACTCCAAATCATTACCAGCAGCATGTGTAGCTAGTCTCATAGCGCTCAGTGGTTCATTTAACTGGGCCCCTGGTGGTATGCTAGTCATATTTGGGGCTGAAATATCAGCAAAAAATATTGTGTGGAACTATATTGTGTCAAGGACACAAATACAGTGAGGATTAGTTTCTGTAGGTAAACAAAAGTTTACTATATATAACCTCATACAAATATATCTTGATGATATATATATATATATATATATATATATATATATATATATATATATATATATATATAAAGAAATAGCTATCATAGGGAGCTTCACCTGCATGACAGAATTTGCTGTATTTGTCCTGACGTGCACCTTTGGCCTTAATTACATCGGTAGCACTAAGCTGCAGGTGCACGTGAGGATTTTGCAGCATCTTCGTGCCATCTTAAATAGCGACCCTGATTACCCAGTGGCGCGCCATTTCAAAAGGGCTCACAGTAATGATGTCACCTGCCTCAAATATTTTGTAATAGGATCTATTCCTAAACCTCGGCGGCGTGGCAATACAGAACTTCAATTAAGGCAACTAGAGACCAGAAAGATTCTTGAGTTCGACAATAAATGGCCGAACGGATTGAATAACACTGAAGATATGCACAACTTTCTCTAGTTAGCCCTTTACTGTTACTTGTTCTCTTGAAGTCTGATTAGATGACACAATACTATGAGAAATACAATCTAATCTTAGGGTAAAATCAAGTTATATCACATTTACATATAGGTCCTTTTTTTCGCACTTTAGTAGGTTACTAATTAACTGTAATCAGTACATTAATGTGAAACGATCCATATACCTCTAATATTCAATATTGAAAACATATGTTTATGATGTATTTGCACTTTTTTTAGTGTGATGAAATTATAGAGATAATATTTATATGATTTTAGCAATAATTATCAGGATTGAATTTTTATTGTTATCAATATTTATATATTCATTTTTAATCATACAGCTGCACAGTATTTGCATATCTTTTAAAAATTTGCACATTAGCACGGTTTTTGCACAAGTCATTTAAATTGCTGCTATGCACTTTTAGCACTCTAACGGGTCTTCCACAACAATATATATTGCTAATATATAGGAAACTCTTTCATAGTTAATGCCCATCCTTTTTGTCATCTGGTTTGTGGTCAAGGATTTATCCTGTTATGATTGACTGAGGAAATACTATACAAAAGAGTATGTACTTAAATATACTTTGCTACAGAGAGCTATCTTTCTGTTGCAATGTGGGGATTTGGAATATTTAGAATAACAAATGACCAGTGATTATGTTTTATACATTCTTTCCCCACATGCCCTTATATTGGCATATTGTTTTT
The DNA here is from genome assembly GCF_964204655.1 of Triturus cristatus. Lineage (NCBI taxonomy): Eukaryota > Metazoa > Chordata > Amphibia > Caudata > Salamandridae > Triturus > Triturus cristatus. Next base: position 626,041,807 of record NC_140580.1, on the reverse strand, counting down.
ATTTTTGTATTTATACAATAAAACAGTTTCTCTTCTAAATAGAATTTTCCAAAGGTTGAAACTTAAAAATGAAAAATCAATTGATTCAAAGGTATTTTGCATTAATCTAACAGGTTTTATTTTATACCTCGATGTGAAGATATTTTAATGCCTAAGAAGTCTGTTTTCTCTGTCCATGATCATGTGACTTGGAAGTGGGTGTACACTTTGCAGCATTTAAAAACATTCAGTTTGACTATGGTCCGCATGTAAGCAAGGGCTTTCGAGCCTGAAACGCGTCATTTGTTGTGAAGACATGGTCGAATAAACATCTTGCCTGAAGACTTGTGTGGTCCGTCTCTCCTTCTTCGCCGCCTGGAGGTTGCGGGAGTTTACGCGTACTAGATATATATATATACATATATATAAATTCACTTAAAAAACCATAGGTTTCACACATGTTATAGTTAGCTGGGCATTTCACTCGTGAAAAACCAATGAAATTCCCCCGTTATAGTTAGTGCAGGCAACTATAACTCACGCGACCGCAATCCTCTGCTGATGACGTCAGATATTACATCACTGTATTTAGACACTTATTTACCCATGTCTTCTTCCATTAAATTTTAGCTATACATATATTACAAATATTTTTTGTTCAGAAAAACACATATGTCATCAGTGATGTAATATCTGACGTCATCAGCAGAGGATTGCGGTCGCGTGAGTTATAGTTGCCTGCACTAACTATAACGGGGGAATTTCATTGGTTTTTCACGAGTGAAATGCCCAGCTAACTATAACATGTGTGAAACCTATGGTTTTTTAAGTGAATTTGTACGTTTTTTTAAATGCTAAGTTATGTATTTATTTATTTATTTCTAAGGTTTTTCACCGTGCGCGCACCGTGCGCGCGCTGTGGGCGTTCGGTGGGCTACGCGCACCGAACGCCCATGTTACGTAGTTCGGGGAATTTTTCCGCTTCTACCGTGCGCGTACGTTACGCGCACTCTGCGATTTTTCATAAAAAATTTATAATACATTTTTGCCCTTGGGGGTCCTTCTGGGACCCCCTGACCAAGGCTAGGGGGTCAGGAACTGTCCAGCCTGCCCCCTTTACACGTTATCCACCTTTGTTTTTCACCCCCTCAGACTGCGAGAGACAAAATGGCGGCCGACACTTCCTGGTTTCGACCGATTCGAATGTTTACTAAGATCTAACAACCAATCAGAATCGCGCTCGCGCACGGCGGCGTGCGCGTACGGTAAGCTTATGGTACGCGCTCGGAGCGCGCCTATAGATATATATATTGATTTAAATGCTATTTTCTCAGGAAATAGTGAACAGATTTACACGAGACCTTCAAAAGGCACATCCCTGACCTGAGGGCTACCTCTCTGCCAAATTTCAAGTAATTCTGTTCAGCTATTCGGGCTGTAGCTCGGACTAAAGGTCCTATGGAAAAATGCATGGGGAAAACGCGTTTTGGGACCCCCCTTTTTCTCAGCCCCTGCTTGACGAATCCCCCCGAGACTTTCAGGGAAGGAGCGGAGCGGAGCGCCCCACCTATTTTGAGAATTTCGCGAGGATTCGTCAATCGGCGCCAAAGTTATTCAAAATCGAATGTTGCGGATTTCCTATGGAAACACGGTCCTAACTATAACTATCTACTGGCGACCGCCAGTAGATAATATATATATATATATATATATATATATATATATATATATATATACATATATATATTATCTACTGGCGGTCGCCAGTAGATAGTTATAGTTAGGACCACGTTTCCATAGGAAATCCGCAACATTCTATTTTGAATAACTTTGGCGCCGGTCGATGAATCCTCGCGAATTTCTCAAAATAGGTGGGGCGCTACGCTCCGCTCCTACCCTGAAAGTCTCGGGGGGATTCGTCAAGCGGGGGCTGAGATAAAAGGGGGGTCCCAAAACGCGTTTTTCCCATGCATTTTTCCATAGGACCTTTAGACAGAGCTACAGCCCGAACGGCTGAACAGAATTACTAGAAATTTGGCAGAGAGGTAGTCCCTAGGTCAAGGAAGTGCCTTTTGTAGGTTTGGTGTAAATCTGTTCAGTAGATCCTGAGAAAATAGCATTTAAAAGCATATATATATATGTGGGCGGAGCCTAAACACACATCTCATCCTGAGATCTGATTGGCTGTCAGCACTTCATCCAAGAAGTGTTGGCAGCCATCTTGGGACCAATATACATGATAGCACCTCATTAAAAAGCATTGCAGTTAATAGAAGGTTTTAAGACTTTAGTTACATTATAAATCATTTGTTGATGGTACCATACTCATTTTAGGAATTGTGGTATGTTCTAAGGTGATTTCACCATGTGAAAAAGCCTTCTGCTGGGATATCATGATTGAGAGAAAAATATTTTCTCATGCTTTTACCACAGAGGTTTGGAAGGTGATCTATAGGCTAAACTGAGAGCTTATTTTCTGTAAATTCACATTATCTTTCTCAGTCTTGTGAGAATGAAGTCTGACATTCTCAGTAAAACATGTACATCCAACAAGGGCAGAGACTGTCAGTTGATTCCTTTGTGTTCTACTGCAGCTTCCCAGAGTGTTCCAAAGAACTACTAGAGCGCTAACAGTCCTACTTATGATAAACGTATGGCACACCTGAAGCCATCTTGCTTGGATTAAAGTGGTAACTCTTAAAACATTTAATTTAAAAAGGAACAAAATGAGGGGGTTCATTTTTCAATAAAAAGTATGATTAGTGCTGCAGAAAGAAAAATTAGGGCACATTTTGAGTGACTTCTCAAATCCTCTTCTATTTCATTAAAAAATTCTGACATGCAGACTGAAACATGCACTTTCAATACCAGCAGCAGTTTTCCCTGGTGAGCAGTAGCTTTACTACAGTGATCTAATGAGCAAAAAGAATGCTAACATTCTGAATTTATGGCAAATGTGTGACACATCTGAATGCCTTCTTGATGGAATCAAAGTAAAAAACTGAAAGTATTTCCTACTGAGGAGACTGCAGTAAATGAGGAAATTAGGAAACTTCATAACAAATAAGTCTCCCAAGATGGCCACCAGAGACAAAAGAGCCCAAATGTAGCCCAAATATCACCCAGATGTAGCCCAAGTATAGCCCAATGACAGAATGTCCCAGAATGTTCTTAAAAACAACTAGAGCGCTTACTGTCTTCATTATGACAAAAGTATGGCACACCTGAAGCCATCTTGATTGGAATAAACTGGTAACACTTAAAACATTTAATTTAAAAAGGAACACAATGAGGAGGTTCATTTTGCCATAGAAATTATGATTAATGCTGAAGAAAGAAAATGAGGGCACATTTTGAGTGACTTCTCAAATCCTCTTCTATTTCATTAAAAAAATTCTGACATGCAGACTGAAACATGCACTTTTAATACCAGGAGCAGACTTCCATGGTGCAGTAGTTTTACTACAATGATCTAATGAGCAACTAGAGTGCTAACATTCAGAATTTATGGCAAATGTGTGACATATCTGAATACCTTCATGATGGAATCAAAGTAAAAAACTGAAAGCATTTCCTACTGAGGAGACTGCAGTACATGAGGAAATTAGGAAACTTCATAACAAATAAATCTCCCAAGATGGCCACCGGAGACAAAAGAGCCCAAATGTAGCCCAAAATCACCCAGATGTAGCCCAAATATAGCCCAATGACAGAAGTGTGCAAAACACTTATTATTTTGTGTTTTTGCAGTGTTATATAGTGCAGACTTGTCAGGTATTGGAGTGCTTTACATGAGCATTGGTTACATCACACAAGAACACATTCATTTTGGTTGTAGACATGGGGAAACTAAGTGATTTGACCAGAATCACAGAATGTCGAGCTGAAGCAGAAACTTCAACCTGGTTCCCCAGTTGCAAAGTCTGCAGTTCTGGAAGTAACACCACATCATCTCCCCTAAGTGCAACATTTAATCAAGTGGTCAACTGGATAAAAAAACATAAAGATAACAAATAATTTAAAAGTGCTTTGTCGCTATTTGAAAACTCAGAAAATATGTCCTTATTTTAGCCTTTTAGAGCACTAACCATAATTTTGATGCCAATAAGACCCTCTCATATATGTAATTTCTAAAGGAAATGCTCTAGGTATTACAGTTTTGATTACATCAAGATGATGTCAGGCGTTCCACACTTTTGTGATAAATATAGAATGTTAGCAATCTAGTTGTTCATTAGGATACTGTTGAGAGGCAGAGGCCAGGGGCACGGACTCTGAAAATTGAAGGCAGGTAGGAGGGTGCAAAGGCAACAATTTAACCACACTGAGCAGGCAGGAAGGGCCGTGGAAGCACAACAGACTATGGAGGGCAGTGGAAAGGGGGGCAGGGGCAACAAACCAATAATACAGGACTTGCAAGAGAGGCTGTTGGAGGCAAGATCTATTACGGGTCAAGGAAGCTAGGGGCGGTCCCCAGATCCCCGGGAGCCACCACAGAACTGAGCAGGAGAGTGAGTCAGGGACAAAAGGGGCACCTTAATTTGAGCCGGGGTGCCTAGGAACGCTTGCTCCAAAAATGAAGAAAATAGACATATGAGACATGGAATTGGAGGCAGAATACAATGGCAGTTTAATGAGAAGATGCAACTTCAAAGAAACCGCAGAATAGAGACATAAAGTACAAAATACAGAATCCAGATAATCATACAGCTGTCATGATATTCTCTGTATCTCAATTAATGTACTGACAGAGAGAGAGAGAAAACACATCTATAAATGCATCATGAGAAACAAGTTACACCAAGGAAAATGTTACCTAGGAACACTCACGTTTACTCTTAGAGCAAGCATTCCTGCAATTACAATACAAAATCTTTTAAATGCTAAAGTAAAGAGAACAATGGTTAAACATAACATGACATTTCATATAGGTAAAATAGAATAAGATACTTCAAGCAAAGCAGAGTAAGACATTTTAAGCAAAGGAAGACAAGAGCTCCCAGCTCTTGGGGAAAACCTGCACTGCCTGTTAACCTACATACAGACGGCGAGGTAGTCCGTCGATATCTGTGGGTGCTCCCTTTTTATATCATTTTGTGGGCTCCTTTGCACGCTACATCTACCTACGTATGCTACCCAAAAGCTTCGTCTGCAGATTTTACCAGACATTTCGTCATTTACCCACTTAATGCTGACAATGGACTGGGTGAAAAGGTCAGTCTCTCAGGCCAATCGCTTTTCGTAAGTTCCATAGAGCAAGCAGAAAATAATGGGTATTGTACGGGAATTCAATATATTCATGTATAAAATCTCCTCAGTTCTCCTAACCTGACGCTCTGCGGTTGCCACTTCCTTAAAAGCGGGAAACCTGCCCAGGAAGCAAGTACCAGTCCAGGATGCAGCCTACTGTATGGCGACAGCTTCAGGGGGATGTTGAACTTTGATACCGAGCACGGAGCACTCGGGTAGGGTGGGGGCTACTGGTTTGGAGCAGAAGGCCTCGCAGACCTGCCTTCAGACTGCTATACACTAAAATTGCAGAGCTATGGTCAATTTAACAAAGAGGCCTACATATTGAACAGAAGGGCCTACACAGGGGTTTTATACTGGCTGAGTGGTAAGGATGTCTCAGGATAATTATATAGCAACACAGGACCCGCTGGTCAATTTAATACGGCCTACAAATGCAGCTGGCAGGGCAAGGACAAGGGTCTCATACTTCAGGTGTGGACAGAACGGGCCAGGGGCCCCCTGTGATACAAAATCTACCCTCCTTCAAGCCTGTGGCAATGTAATAGACCATTGTGGGCAGAAGGAAGAGGTAATGGTAGTACAACCATACATGCCAACAGACCCGATTCAGCCAGGAAACGTCCAATGTTTTTAAGCTCAAATGGGCTTTATTTGATCTGTCTCCTGTCTACAATATCCTCTTTTTCAATGTAACTCAAAGGGGAAAATCAATACCCCAGTTTTTTTTCAAAATCTCCCTCTTACCAAGTTCAAAATGTTCGCAAGTATGGTACATTGGATCATGGAAGGAAATGGGATAGGGACATGGACTTGGATAACAGAGGACAGGAGGGACATGGAGAGGTGCACCAAACTGACCCTGCAGGGCAGGCATCAGGGTTTGCAGCAGCACAATACACCACACGGGAGTGCAGCACAACAATCCATAGAAAGCAAGAGGGAGGGGACAGGACTATGCACATGGACAACAGAGAACAGAGGGGCAAGAGGCAATGGTAGCTAGCTGACCATAATGGACAGACAGGAGAGAAAGCTGCAGCATAACAGACCATAAAGGGCAGGAGGGACGGATCAGGGGCATTACAATGGAACAGACAAGCCAGGAGGGAGGGAGTAGGGCTGGGGGCAAGGGGGCAGGGCAGGAGCAGCAAGATAGCCATGGAGGTCAGGCAGGATGGGCACTAGAAGCAAGACACACCATGAAGAGCAACAGTGAGACTGTGATGGCATACACACAGACCATGGAGGGAAGGTGGGAGGGGGTCAGGGGCAGCTAACTGACCACACAGGGAAGGTGGGAGGGGCCATGGCAGCACAGAAGACCATGCATGGCAAGTGGGAGGGTTAGTGGCAGCACAATGGCTATGATGGGCAAGAAAGAGGGTGGAGGGGCATGCACAAAGGACGATGGAGGATAGAAGGGAGGGTCAGGACCTGTGCACAGACAAGAAAGTTCAGGGGAAGGGACCTCACAACAGACCACACGGGGCAGGCAGGAGGAGCAGCTGCAGCACAACAGACCAGGGAGGGCAGAAGGATGTGGCAGTACAATGGACCATGTAGGACAGGAGGAAGAGGATAGGGGCATGGCATGTGGACAGGCAGGGTGGAGGTGACAGGGACAGGTTACAGTCATCTGACAATGCTAGGCAGGTGGGAGGGGAGTGGCAGCTCAACAGAACACTCAGAGTAGATAGGAGTGGCAGGTCCATGGGACATGGTGGGCAAAAAGGATGGAGCAGGGGCATGCACAAAGACATCGGAGGGCAGGGGGAAGGAGAATAGGGGCAGCAAGCTAAGCACAGAGTTTAAGCAGGAGGTCAATGATGGGGCATAGAATTGGGCAATGGAGGGCAGGAGGAGTGGACTGGTGCATCATACTGAGGGCAGTGGCAGCACATCAGACCATGCATGGCAGGAGGGAGGAGGCTAGTCCATGGATTCACACAACAGAGGATAGGGAGGAAGGGGATGGGGCAGCAAGCTAACTGTTCAGAGAAGGCGGGTATTAGGAACTTTATTGTTTTTAAAACATTGTGTCTGTGCGAACTACTTAAAATATGAACAAGTATGCAGCATAATCTCACTTTTATTCAGGAAGAAGAGGACGTTTGTGACTGTGACTCCGGGCTCACTTCGCAGAAACACCCCCTGACCCTCCACCCCCTATCGCAAAATGAAAAGGGTATGTGAACACAGTGTTATATAGAACATAGTCCTGAGAGCACGATTGAAAATGAAAACTAGATATAGTGTATGGTATAAACTATGCACCAAAAAGTGTGATATAAGATGAACCAGGCGTGAAATATAATATGCAATACATTGTGCGCAATGATAGATTCATTGGAGTGCGCGAGATAGCACAGGCACTAGCGCGTGCTATGCGATATGCGCCTTGGAGTGTAATATGCACAGGGCAGTGTTGTGTAACCTAACTAGTCTCTAAAGTTGTAATATAAAATATGTGCTGGGGAGTGTAAGGTTGCATATGCACTGTGAGAAAGATATGGATCCCAGATTGTAATATGTATGGCATAGCGCTGTGCTTTATAACATAGGCTCTGTGGCGCTTACTGGAGGTACCTAGTGGTATAGTTTGACCCTAGGGACCCTTAGGATTCAAGGGGACTTAATCTCTCAACTTAGAACAGCCACAGGGCGCGTTTACACAGTGGTGAAGGGAGGGGACGGGGCCTGAGGTGACATGTGCAAACACGCACTATGGCACGTTTTAAATTGGGGATATAATTTCCCTTCAATACTGAGGGCCCCTGGGGGCTAACTAGTCCACCAAGTGCTTCCAGTAAGCGCCACTGAGCTGCATTGCAGAGAGGTGGTCCAGGCCGTGCCACTTTTTACACCTCTCTGCAACGCAGCTCTGTGGCACTTACTGGAGGTACCTAGTGGGCTAGTTGGACCCCAGGGACCCTCAGGATTCAAATGAACTTAATCTCCCAACTAAAAACGGACACAGGGCGTGTTTACACAGTGGTGAAGGGAGGGGACGGGGCCTGAGTTAACGTGTGCAAAAACGCCCTGTGGCCTGTTTTAAGAGGTAGTTTTAATCCCCATGCCCTCTTATATACTAGGGGCTTACAGAGGAGGTCATGCTAATCACAGGGGGACCCCAACGCATAATGTTCCCTAGTGTATGTAGGTGTTTTCACTGTATTCTAAGTGTCTTTTAACATAGCACTGGCTCTAGGACTGGTTAGTCAGGCTCAGTTACCACCAGTATCCGTCTGAAAAAGTTGAGGGTACAGGATGATTTTGCAACAAGGCTTCTTTCTGCTCTTCTTTTTGTTCTTTCTGCACGTTATCCTTCTTCCTGCACTTATCTTCGTATTTGAGGACTTCTGTTGCTTCTTTCTGCACTTCTTTTGTTTCTTTCTGTGCATTTTTCTTCTTTCTTCACATGTCCTATCTCTGTAGGCATAGTTAGAAATTAGCATTTAAAAAACCTTTGAAATTCACAGAAAAAACCATAGGTTTCAGGCACGTTATAGTTAGGAATTAGCATTTAAAAAACCTCAGAAATTCACTGAAAAAACCATAGGTTTCAGGGGTGTTATAGTTAGCTGGACTTTTCACTTGAACAAAACCATTGAAATTCCCCCGTTATAGTTAGTTCAGCTAACTATAACTCGGGCGCCCACAATGCACTGCTGATGACGTCACATATTACATCACTCATGACATGGTCAGTGACATCACTCATGACATCACTGATGACATCTCAAATGACATCACTGATGACATCACTGATGACATCATCCTTGTGATAGAGTGGCAGACCTCCTCTCACCCTAATATAACCTTTGATACACACATTCAAAAATAGAGACTCAAATTTTCAAAACAATGGACATACCAATACCAGTTACAACAACCTCTTCAGTAATTCTAAGATCCACATACACATCCACTCATTCACCAACAGTCCTATACAGTCACTCATACATGTACTCACTCATCATATGTACTCATACACCTATACATCCTGTTACACAATGCCACTCATCCATAGAGTTACTCACACACATAGTCACTCATGCTAATAAAGAATCAAACATACATTTACTTGCATATACAGTTATACACACACCACCATACTTACTTCTACGGAAACTTACACATACTTAGTCTTTTAAACAATCACTTATAGAAACACATACTTATTCATACAGGAACTCTTTCAATCTCTCACTCTCACATATACTCACATATATACACCAATAGTCACATATACTAGTTTAAAACATATGTAGTTACTCATAAAGACACTACTGAGACAGTCATTCACTCACTAACACACCCATACACACACTCATCCACCCATACAGTCCTGCACACATGCTGTGTTCAACACATACAAACAGTGAGTCACTCATTCATGCACCTATGCACTACGTAATACCCCCCACCGAACCATGCAGACACTCAGACTGATACTCAAAAAACCAACTAATAACCTATATAGACACCCATGTAGCTACTCACCAACCCATGCAGCCACTTATACACAAAGTGAGAGACTGATACAGATATTTACATATTTAAACATTACTCACTAAGCCATGTATTCACTATGATACACTTAATCAGTCAGTTACACAATCAATTTTTCAAAAACAAATCATCCATTTAGACACTTATATACCCATTTATTCTTCCATCGACCTTGAGATATACATATATAAAACATATTTAATTTTCAGAAAAACACACATTCACTGGATGATGTCATCAGTGATGTCATCAGTGATGTCATTTGAGATGTCATCAGTGATGTCATGAGTGATGTCACTGACCATGTCATGAGTGATGTAATATGTGACGTCATCAGCAGTGCATTGTGGGCGCCCGAGTTATAGTTAGCTGAACTAACTATAACGGGGGAATTTCAATGGTTTTGTACAAGTGAAAAGTCCAGCTAACTATAACACCCCTGAAACCTATGTTTTTTTCAGTGAATTTCTGAGGTTTTTTAAATGCTAATTCCTAACTATAACGTGCCTGAAACCTATGGTTTTTTCTGTGAATATATATATAATATATATCTTCCAAGTACGTAGATGCAGAGTTAAGAATAGCAAATCTATACTTACCAATTTGCACTTACCTTCTCGATATTTTGTTCCTGGATATTTTTGACACAATATTCTGTCCACACGATATTTGTGTTTTGTAATCTGTCACTGATCACTTTTTAACTCTTGCTGGTAAAGGTGATCCATACTTTCACATATTCATTCGTTTTTCAAATATTTCTTTGTATGTTAGCTGTGGAAATTCCTCATTCATGACAGGTAGGTCTCAGCCGCTCCTTAAATAAAACAACCATTTACATGTGCAGTAGGTCTGCCCTAAGTTGATGCTCTCTTCAGGACCCGAGCTCCATACTTTCACATATTCAGTCATTTTCAAAATATTTCTTTGTATGTCAGCTTTGGAAATTCCTTATTCATGGCAGTGAGGTCTCAGCCACTCATTCCATAAAACAACCATTTACATATGCAGTAGGTCTGACCATAGTTGATGCTCTCTTCAGGACACAAGCATCTCAAAGCCTTGTCCACTCTGAAGTTTTGAGGGGAAAGAAGCTTGCATCCAAAAGATGCATGTTTCTCATAAGAAGTAACAATAAATTTGAAAAGCTGAGATAGCTAATGGACAGGTGTTGTTACAACAAAACATCCCTCCTAAGTAACCTCTGTGTGTACTGAGAAGGCCTAGGCATGCAATTCCCCTCCACATAGAGTGCAGAGTTCTAAAAAACTCTGCGGACAGAGAGGAGCTTTTTCCTCGCTTGCGCTCGCCAACGTTAAGTTGGTCAGTGTGAACGAAGAAAATCTTACTCCAGATGACCTACAGGTGAGATTTCACAACGCGGGCGTATGTGGATGGTCACTTCAGCTCGCATTGAATAATCTCCCATTCGCCTTGAGGAAGCTGCCACTTGAGTAGACTATCTACTCGAGCAGCATAAAGAAGCAGCACCCTCTTGCACTGTGTGTGGTGCTGTTTGTGCTAATTTCATTGCAAGGGACAAACACCTGGCGCTAAAAATCAGTGTGGATGGTGCCACATAACGCATTCCACTGCTTGTGGAACACCGTGTAATGGGGCGGACATTTTGGGTCACTTCGCAGAGTTCTGCATAGCAGACCTCTGCAAACTGTGCCTAAGCCTAGCACTTAAGCAAACAAATATAAACTATTAATTTCGATATATGCCATGCTTACATGCTCTAATCAGTCACAAATGAATAAGATCCATTATTATCAAACTATCAAATCCCTTACAGAAACTGTATGTGAATGTCCCAGAGTCCCATCCGTACTGCCTGATCTAGCCAAGCAAGACATCACTAGCGGTCTAAAGATATCGTACAGTTCTATATGGGCTTAAGCAGCCTAGGATCTGCCTGATATGGTCTATAAATAAAGTATTAAAGTATTGACTGGGGGTGAATGTCTGAAAAGTTTCAGAGCTCTGTCCATCATCTCCTTGTGTTTGCTTTGTTTACCCTAAGTTGGCACGGTATGCCCAGACGTGGGTCCCTTGCTCACTTTGCCACTGGATTCAAGCTAGACTGGTTGATGAGGGTTTTTACCCCAAAACCAGTCCCAGGATGCTTGTTTCCAGTCCAGTGAAGACCTAGATTTGCTGTTTGGGCTAGGCTGTTCCCATTGGTAACAGGGGCAACACTTATTTGCACATGGCTGGGTCTGATCTGGGGTGGCAAAGTGAGCTAAAAAGGCTGACAGATTCAACCCAGATCTTCAACTGGGGGTGAGTGTCTGAAACGTTTCAGCGCTCTGTCCATCATCTCCTTGTGTTTGCTTTGTTTGCCCTAAGTCGGCAGGGCATGCCCAGATGTGGGTCCCTTGCTCACTGCCACTGGATTCAAGCTATCCTGGCTAATGAGGGGCGTTACGACAAAACCGGTCCCAGCATGCTTGTTTCCGGTCCAGGAAAGACTTGGCTTGGCTGCTCGGCTGGACTGTTCCCATTAGGGACAGGGTCAAGACTGATTTGCATATGGCTGGGTCTGATCTGGGGTAGTGAAGTGAGCTAAAAACATTGATGGATTCAGCCCATATATGTGACGGGGGTGAGTGAAAGGATTCAGCACTCCGCCCATCATCTCCTTGTGTTTGCTTCGTTTGCCCTAAGTTGGCAGGGTATGCCCAGATGTGGGTCCCTAGCTCACTTTGCCACTTGATTCAAGCTCGCCTGGCTAATAAGGTGAGTTACCCAGACACCGTTCCCAGGATGCTTGTTTCCGGTACAGCGAAGACCTGGCTTGGCAGTTTGGCCTGGACTGTTCCCATGAGGAACAGGATCAATACTGATTTGGATATGGCTGGGTCTGAACTGGGGTGGTAAAGTGATCTAAAGAACGATGATGGATTCAACCCAGATCTGTGACTGGGGGTCAGCGCTCTGTCCATCATCTTCTTGTGCTTTGTTTGTTTGCCCTAGGTTGGCAGTGTACGCCCAGACGTGGGTCCCTTGTACACTTTGCCACTGGATTCAAGCTACCCTAGCTGATGAGGGGTGTTACTCTGAAACCGGTCTCAGGATGCTTGTTTCTAGTCCAGGGAAGACCTGTCTTGGCAGTTTGGGCTGGACTGTTCCCATGGGGAATAGGGTCAAGACTGATTTGCATATGGCTGGTTCAGTACTGGGGTGGCAAAGTGAGCTAAACACCAGTAATGGATTCAACCTTGATGTGTGACCTGGCGTGAGTGTCTGAAAAGTTTCAGTGCTCTGTCCATCATCTCCTTGTGTTTGCTTTGTTTGCCCTATGACGGCAGGGCATGCCCAGACGTGGGTCCCTTGCTCACTGCCACTAGATTCCAGCTAGCCAGCTGATGAGGGGTCTTACCACGAAACCGGTCCCAGGATGCTTGTTTCTGGTCCAGGGAAGACCTGGCTTGGGAGTTCAGTCTGAAATGTTCCCATGAGGAACAGGGTCAAGACTGATTTTCATATGGATGGGCCTGAACTGGGGTGGTGAAGTGAGATAAAGAAAGATGATGGATTCAACACAGATCAGTGACTGGGCGTGAGTGTCTGAAAAGCTTCAGCGTTCTGTCTATCATCTCCTTGTGTTTGCTTTGATTTGGCAGGGTATGCCCAGGCGTGGGTCCCTTGCTCACTTTTGCCACTGGATTCAAGCTAGCCTAGTTGATGAGGGATGTTACCCTGAAACCAGTCACAGGATGCTTGTTTCCAGTCCAGGGAAGACTTGGCTTGAAAGTTTGGGATGGACTGTTCCCATGAGAAACAGGGTCAAGACTGCTTTCGATATGGCTGGGTCTGAACTGGGGTGGTAAAGTGAGCTAAAGAACGATGATGGATTCAACCCAGATCTGTGACGGGGGGTGAGTGTCTGAAAAGTTTCAGCACTCCGTCCATCATCTCCGTGTGTTTACTTTAGAGTTTGCTTTGCCAGTATTTATCTGGGAAAAATGTTTGCTATTTACTGGACCATTTACATTTTTTGTGCTTTAAGCACAAAAATCAGCTGTTATTCCACCAACACTAGCAACTGGATGGCATTTATTCACTTGATAATTTCCACTCAGTGGAGACAGATTTTTTTTTTAGATGCAATACATATCACACTATTTACTGCTCAACTGGCAATGAGGATCAACGTGGTGGTTTATCCTTGTTAGGTTTAACACTACATACTCTTTTGTTGTTTGATTACTTAGACCAGATTAATATCATTAAATTCAAAAACAACAAGACAAAATTATGTTTTCACTAGTTGGCCAAAGGGAGGTGCTCCCTTTTTAGAGCAGCAAATAATTGGGAATAACACAATCAAACAAACAACATAGTTTTAATCATGCCATTAGCATTAATATTGACAAAACTGATTTTTTGGGCTGGGCACTTCCTATTGGAGTAGTATCACAGTTGACATGCATCAAGCCTAATACAAACTCAGTTGGGTATGGTGTGCAAAATAGCAATGGACTGTTATGATTCATGAGTAATTACCAGTGACTAAGATGAACTTCAGCATTCCCTTTATCACTTTAGTAAGATGGTCTAAGTATGACAGGATGCTCAGACATCGGTCCCAAGCTTACTGTGCCATTGGAAGCAAGCCTGACCCGACTTACAAGCCACAGGAAGACCACAGGGATAATCCACTGTCGGGGTCGACATCTCTACATGGTAAAGAATACAGGCACATCAAAAATATATTTAACTTGAAAATAGATATTATAAATAATTGTATGTTAACTTTTTATGTAAATGTATTGTATGTATTTTTTAAATGATGAATACAAAATTCAAGATTATTTCCTATGAGATTTTATTTTAAGTTCCTATCCCCATTATTTTCTCTGGGAGCGTGTTGCAGTAACAGTGGTCGGCCGTGTGTAGTGCAGGACGTACCTTTTTTTTTAACAGTAACATTCAGAGTTTGTGAATGCCGAAAAGTATTAAACTTACTAAAAAGTGTTAGCTTACTCAAAAGTGCAAGTTGCTTTTGTTGCTCATGACCAACCTATGTACATCAGTCCTATGTTCCTTAGCCAAGTATCACTAGTGCATTGGGCAACACAGCAAAATGGCTGCATCACTAAATTTCTTGATTCTTCAATGTGAGAAATTGGGTTTTTAGTTGAAGGGGAAATGACCTCTTTCATGACAACAGTCACAATCTTCATCAGGGTGAACCACAAAGTTTACTAAATTGACCTGTGCTTACCCCTCTGGCAGCTTGGCACAAAAGCATTCAGGCTTAACTTAGCGGCAATGTGTAAAGTATGTATACAGCACACAAACAGTAATCAAGTGAAAACACAACACAAGAAAAATTTCACACCTATTTAGAAAAATAGTAAATGTTAATAAAGTGTTTGACACCAAAGTGACAAAAATCCAATCAGTAGAACCGGAGTTGTGAATTTTAAGTTTTTCAGTAAAAACTAGCGCCTAAAGGATCAAAGCACCAACCGCATACATATAGTCATGAGAGACCAGGTCAAAGCTAAAAGATATGTCTGACTGCGATAGAGCACAGGTTGGATACAAGAAGTGGATTGGGCCCAGTTGGCGCTTATCTCTGGAGTCAGAAGAAAGTTTGAAGAAAAAGTTCTCAGAAGGTAAATGTTCAATGGTGGAAGACTGCAGGCAGTGCCGAAGGAGGTAGCGTCATCATCAGGGAGCTGCTGGATGAAGTTGCAGTGACAATATCTACGTTTGGACATAGTCTCTTTTTTGGAATTTGAAAAACTTCAGCAAGAGAAAGCTAGAGGCTGTAGCAGATGACAGTTCCAGGAGGCCCGATACCTATTCACGAGGGACCACTGTTCTGGATTTGCTGCTTCGGAAAAGAATGTAGTGGGAACTGCCATGAAGTCAGGTCAACCTGCAATGCACCTTGGGCAGATAGACGAGAAGGCTGGTGCCTGTCTTTCCTCAGATCTCAGAGCAGTTTTTAGGCAAAACGTTTCTAAGTCAAACATTTTGGAATGTGACTATCTGGGCACCTTTAACACCACAACCAATGACCCTGGACTAGAGGTGCACAACCTGGAGGGGTTAAGACTCACTCAGGCTGGGTCCAGGTGTGGGTTCAAGATGGTGAGAGCCTTTTCTGTCCCTGAGGCTCTGAGCAAGAGGCCAACAAACCAGTCATCGGAGTCACTCTGGTAGTCCTGGGTTCAGGTGAAGAACTAGTGTTGAGTTCCACCCCATCCTACCAGCAGATGGCCCATTCAGGCACACCAAATTCCTCTATTGTGTGACTGTCTGGGGGGTATTACTAAAGTCCAGCTGCCAACTACACCCAGTCCTGGAATCTAGGGCAGGGTGCAGGCACCAAATATCAGAAGGTGGAAAAATGCCAACTTTCTAAAAGTGCCATTTTCAACATTGCAATTTAAAATCAGACTATACCATTAAAGATGTTTTTAATTTATAATTTCATAAATGCCAAACACAAAATGCTGACCTGTCTCCAACCAAAAGGTAGCACTTACTAAATTTAATAAGACAACCCAATGTTATCATATGGGGAAGGTAGGCCTCACTCTAGTGAAAAACAAACAAAATTAGGAGTGTATCACTACCAAGATATACAAAACTTAAAAGTACAAGCCCAACCTTTTAATTACAATGCACTCTGCCCTATGAACTACATAAGACCTACCTTAGGGGTGACCTATATGAAAAAACAGGGGTGTTTAGGAACTTAGCAATGAGGTATATTAATTACCAAGTTAAAATGGCAGTTTAAAACTACATCCAGGCTGTAATGGCAGGCCTTAGGCATGTTTAAGGGTCTACTTAACTGGGTGGCACAATATGTGTTGCAGGCCCACAATTAGCATTCAATTTATTGGTCCTGGATATATAGAATACCTCTCTACTAGGGACCTATAAGTAAATTAAATATGCCAATAAGGTGTAAACCACTTTTACCATGTCCATTGAAGTGAGCAGAAACACTCTAGCATTGGTTAGCAGTGAAAAGGTACACAGAGTCCTAAGGCCATTGAAAATACATTTCAGTAAAAATTGAGGAAAAAAGGCAAAACGTTTGGTGGAAGACCATCCTAAGGCTGACAGGTCAAAGGGCATGATTCACAAAAGTAAAATAAGATGAAAGTCTAACTTTATGACTTATGGTATTCATAAAGGGCAGTTAGTACTCGTAAATGCCCTTTGTGAATACCGAAAGTCATAAAGTTCACATTTTGGTATTCACAAAGGTCATTTATGAGTAGTAAATTTCCTTTGTGAATACCAAGAGTCATAAAGTTAGACTTTCGTCGCAGTTTACTTTTGTGAATAGAGCCCAAAGTGTTTATCACAGATCATTAATATTTTGTACCGTTCATTGGTAGTAACCATTCACAATCTCCTTGCCCCATGCTCATTTTCATTACTGGAGGATATCTCTTGGCCCGTTTTGGCATCACTGTGACAATGGGGGGAACCTTAAGTCCGTGGCTATCTTTATTCTACCATCCTTACTGCTTCATGCCTTTTCTGTCCTGCCCAAGAGAGTGACAGTTACGTTGTAGAGCCTTCCGCGTATTGAATTGAGCAGGAACTTCCTTGATTTTTAGCAAGTTTTTCTTATGGCTCACAACCACCCTGCATGACTTGGGTTGCTCACAATTACTTGGTATTCTCTAACCCTTTTCCCCCAGAGATATTGAATTTACACTTACTAAAATTAGCATGTATAGTCTGCTTCAGGGCTGATTCAGCGTATCACTATGATCAACTTTCAGATTAATAGTGAGTGATTCCTTTCTTTCTCTCTTTTTTCAGCATTTCCCCAGGGACATTGGATGGCAGTGGATTGTTCCTTCCGTTTTACTTACTCCTCTCCTGCCCCTCCTGACTCTCATGAACACAGTTCCCTTATTACTTATTAAAGATTCTGATGTACTCCCATTTGCTAATGTTGATGATGACCATACAGACCTCAGATAAGCTGAGACATCAACAGCTTGAATACAGTGAGAACCTTGGATCCTTCTAATTAGTGTTTCTCTTTCATATTTGTTTTTCATGTAAGAATAACCCATTTAAAAATCAGGAACCCTGAGTTGACTGTGTTATTTATATATAAACATATTTCACACAGTTTTATTTACTTTTGCAGTGTGTGACCACTTTTGAGCAGAGAAAACCTATTCATCAACTTCCATTGGTTTGTTAATAAACAAACACCCAATGCACTTTGCTAAGATATGAGTGGCTTGTTATCAAAACTGTTATATGCTTCTTTAATTGTATAAATGGAGAAAAACAATTTTCCAGCAGTTCTTTATGGGGTAAATTAGAGTTTGTAGGAGAGGGTACTCTGTCACAACAGCATGGTGTGCAAAATAATATGTGCTGGGATAGGGTCAGTGTAATTACATGTGGGTGATAATAATTCCAACATTCCATCGATCACTTTTTGAATACTTCAAAGTGTCACCCTAAGTGGAACGGGTATGCACAGTTCTGGATCGCCTGCACACTGTGTCAATGGAACCAAACTGTACCTGGGTGATGAACCTCAATCAGGGCAAAGCTGGCCCTAGGTAGTTTGTGTTCCGGTTCAGGGACGACCTGTCCTGGCAGTTGGGCTGGACTGTTCCAACTGGAACAGAGTGATCTTGGATGTTGCATCAAATACGAAAATAATAAGAGGTAATCTTCCCTAAAGATGTCCCTGTTGTGGCAGTTGTAGTTAATTGATGTCTCAAAACAGGCTTCATTTTCTACTTGCAAAGGTGGTCCAGTATAGAATCTTCATGGAACTCAGGATCAACTACTAGAAAGTGGGATAACGTTGTTCCTTATAACACCTAGACTATTTTGTATCAGCAGGGGTGTCCCTAGAAGATGTTATTGTTTATAAATAAGAATTGGGGCGCTGCCTCATATGCCATCATTTAAGTCCAAACCAACAATACTGACCTAGAATATTTGAATCATAGCAGAGAGAGAAGGACAGAGAGGTTGGTTACAGGAGCTTCCTTGAACAATATCTTCTAACCTTAAAAACACACATACACACACTAAGGCACACACACACAGACATTGCTATACATATGATGGGTAAGTCTTGACAGTAATTTACTTTTCCATCTCCGGTGGTGCCTTAATAATGGGTAATTTATAGAGAGGACAAAGGTAACTATTTTTGAGGGTTCGGTTTTTAAAACACTACTTCTAAATACACTCTACAGAATGATCCTCCCTGCCAGCCGCAGCTGCTGCCAATATGCTGTGGCAGGGTGGCAGAGCAGCGGCAGCAGTGGGGAGGTGAATTAATAAATAAAAATAAAACGTACCTGATCCTGAGGTTTGCAAGGGATTCTTGGTAACAGAACCTGGTGAAAACCAAACAAGTCCTCCCATTCTTTGTCTCGATGTCTAGTTTTAAAAAAATGTATAGTTTTGCTAGGTTAACCTGGGTCCTGGCTGAGCTAGGGTTCAACATCCACAACTAGGCATATTGCAAAAAAGGGTCAATTTCATGCAAAAATGTGATGTGTCCATGATGTGTTCCGTGCCATATCCTGTGGCGGGAACTAGGCCTGCCCACACAAGTGAGATACCATCCTTATCTGGAGATTGTGGGGAATGCATTTTGGGTGAAAGTTTGAGGATCCACGCAGATGCCAGGGGTTTCTATGACAGAAATGTGATGAACATGTGTTTTTTTTTTCAAAATTTGAGGTTTGCAAGGGATTCTGGGTAGCAGAACTTGGTGAAAACCACACAAGTCCCCCTATCTTGGATTCCCCTTGATGTCTAGTTTAAAAAAATGTATAGGTTTGCTAGGTTAATCTAGGTCCACGATGAGCTAGGGTTCAACATCCACAGCTAAGCATATTGCAAAAAAGGGTCAGTTTCATTGCAAAAATGTGATGTGTTCATGTTGTGTTCCGTGCCATTTCCTGTGGAGGGCACTAGGCCTACCCACACAAGTGGGATACCATCTTTATTTGGGAGACTCTGGGGAATGCAGGTTGGGTGAATGTTTGAGGATCCACGCAGATTCCAGAAGTTTCTATCACAGAAATGTGAGGAAAATGGGTTTTTTCTTCAAATTTTGAGGTTTGCAAGGGATTCTGGGTAACAGAACCTGGTGAAAACCACACAAGTCCCCCCATCCTGGCTTTGTCTTGATGTCTAGTTTTAAAAAATGTATAGTTTTACTAGGTTAACCTAGGTCCCGGATTGATCTTTTTTTACTCTGATATGTCTATTCTCTTCGAGTCAGAAAGAAATAACGTAAACGCTTAGGGATAGTTTTATAATACATGAAAAATGGCAACATATATATATATAAAATAAAAACAGGCTATAATTTTCTTATTTAAGTCGAAATGTAATCTCTCTAGCCCTCTGTAATTAGGCAACACTAGAGCTACTGTACCGGTCGGGAATTACAACTGGTCTTCAAATTTTGTTTTTCAGTTCCACATAGAGAGAGCTCTATCCAAATGTACTGGCATGCCTTGCACGTGGGTAAAGAAACGTGAGGGGTCCTGAGAGGTGTCTCCTTTGCTCTGCTGAAGGAGTGTCACCCCCTCGCCAGCCTCAAAAGAAAACTTGAAAAATAAAACAATATTTTAAACAGGTTTATTATTGTTTTATTTGTCTTCATATGAATGTGTCTTGGGGGAGGGGCCATGGCGGGGGCAGTCATGGAGGGGGAATGATGGGCACTGCTATCAATGCGCATGTCAGTTTGACTGGCCGTTTTAGGATGGCCAAACCGATATGCTCACTGAGCTGTCTCAAACCTGTGCTGTGCTGCTGCTTTGGAGACTGCTTTCATGCTAACAGCAGCATCAGAACTGTGTCAGGACTGGCCATAGGGGAGTCTGTGAGCTTTTGCTGCAGTGAGGAGCAGAAGAGCGGCACTGTGGCGGGAAGAAGGTACGTTTTTTTTGTTTTGATTTTATTTGTCGTTCATCGTCCCACATCCCCCCTGCCCACCACTCTGTCTGGACAGGCAATGATCTCGCTTGGCTTAGTAAATCTCATCCAGGTTTTGTGTCACCCTTGATTTACATTGCATGGTGCAAAAGTGACACAAAACTTTGATAAATTTGGACCCAAGAATTTAAGCCTTTTGAGGGAGAGGAATGTTATAACCATGTATTGTGGGTAGTAAATGCCTTCCACTCTAGTTGCGCCATCACTTTTAAATGAATTTTAACTCATTCTTTTGTTTGATTAATAAACTCTTTGGTTACTTGCAATCTAATTATGACGTGGAGTCGAGTGTTATTCATCCCATAATTGCTAGACACAGTTAGTGATAATAGGCATAGGAGTGTTCAACCCTAAGGCTAATGGTTGTGGTACTTTTCCTTCCCGTGACTGCTGAGACTGCACACGCTGAGAGATTGACACTTACCTTTATATAACGTATTTGATATTACAGTATAAACAACTGAGATCTCGACTGGTTCATCCTTGCCAAATATTATATAACTAAATGAATGTACAAGTTCTGTATTATTCATCCACATGTTCTCCCCAATCTAATCATACCACCCTTCAGCAAATTAATAAGCATTACCATTATAATTTCCAAAACAGTATTTGGCCAAGTACTAAGGCTTTGTGATACTGCAAAGGGACACAAAGTAATGCAAAGTGACAAATTGGTATTCACTTTCCAATGAAAAACATATTTTGCATGGTAAAGTGCCCTTTTTTGCATCACTTGGCATCAAGGGGTGTGACTAGGGCATTTCTTGGGCAGATCAGTCCAAACATCCATAGATTATGACACAAAGCCTGATCTTCTAAGATAGCCAGGCCGAGCTTTGCATAAAAACTGAATGTTGCAGTAGGCATTAATAAGGAGACATGCTTTTATTGCTCCATGCAACCAATGCATGGTGTGTGTGGTAACGTGGACAGCACACATCCAATGTGTCGGACCCTTCTGAAATGTGTCTAGACATAGGAATTTGCACTGGAAGGTTATGCTTCCCATACAAATCCTATGCTAGGTAGCTCACATTAACCTCCACACCAGGGTGATATGGAGCATCGCACCAAGCAGCCTAATTAGAGCACCGGCACAGTGGATAGCAGCAGGCTAATCTTAGTAGTTATGTCTCTGTTTCATTTTCCCCCTTGCCCAATGCAGTAGAGCGCAGCAAATTTGTTTGCTGCACTGCATGAAAGGTTTTACATCTGCCTCTTATAGTCTATGATTGCCAAGTTCCAAAATTAAATACAAAATGAGAGAAATACTAGGATCTCAAAAATGCAGCTTACAAATATTGAAACTGGCAAGCAGCATGTGCATTATATGCCCAGGATAGTATATTACAGAATTGTTGCACTCATTCAAAAACATAGTAAATCTGTTTTGCTATGTTTTGCTACTTATGCACAGGAAGCAGTAATCGAGCCAACTCATTTTACCCCCCCCACTTGTGGTAAACTGATTTTTGCAAGTCAGTAAAATTGATAAAATTGATTGTGACAACATTGCTGCACGTATACAATATATTTATTGCTTATAAATGTTTTGACATGTATAATAGTGTTTTTAACAATGAGCTCCTCATCCAAAAATAACATTTGGCTCAAAAATAAAGCAAACTGATATGAATATTTGAATGTAATGAGGTATATTTGTAAATTTGTGTGTCCCTGGTTTAATAGTAGTTTGCTATCAAGAGCATTTTATTCCTGTTTTTCAGTTGCATATTTATTTGTTGGTGTGTTTGCATAGGTGGGTGTGTATTGTCACCGTTGTTATGCATGTGGGACTTCTCCTTTCTAGTTCCTAGTTTTGTATTACAACCACTGATTATGTCTCAGTCAATGTTAATTTCTTGTAACTCAGTTCATGGGTGTGCGCTTGTACCTTCTGTAATAGGAGTGGAATGTGTGTCTTGTGTCTTTCTCTTTACGCTTCGTAATGACCTTTGATGATCCAGCCATAAATTGGGAATGCCCTAAAGAGCATCCCTGATCATGGTGCTGGGCCTTCCTGCCTCTATTTTAGAGTCACTCTTTTCAGGTGTGGTAGGTTATGTGGAATTACATTAGCAAAGTCTTTAAATCACTTGGCAATGATGGCCAGCAGACATACTAGAATGAAGAACAGTGACTATCTTCGTGAGATCACTGAATATTTAAGTATAGCTTGTCTCTCCGATTTGCAAAAGAACCTTTGTGATTCCTTCACAAGTAACAATTTATATAGGGAGCAAAATGGGTGTTAACCTCTTATTTGCCTTGTGTGATGCAATCATGACGTTGATTCATAAAAATGCCAGCGGCAGCAGAAGTGGCATAACGCATATTTTGACCTCATTGTCATCATAAGAAGTGATTGCAGATGACCTTTAGCCCTGATACTAAAAACTAATACTAAGCACACAATGATTATATTAATACAAAAGTTAACAACTCAAAGCTCCATTTTAGATACCTCTGTTTTTTTTAATTAGGATGCTCACATCATATGTCAGGTAATCAATACGATTTTCTTTTCATTCGAGCTGGAGGATGTACAAAGTACAGAATGACACCAAACTATTTCTACCATAAATGGTCATAATGTACTGGTTCCTCTAATATACACCAAAAAGGGAAAATGTATTGATACATCAAAGGAAAATTCTGCAAAGAGGGACAAAGGTTGTTATGTCCACCTCTATTAATTCCTATGAACCATACATTGAACTTGAACGAACTATGTAATTGGATTTTACTATCACTTTTCATAGTTAAAATATCCGATTTATGATCATGAGAATAACACAGTCACTCTTGCTTATGTAGTCACAATAAAAACAATGTCCATTTTTTAACAATTTATATTTTTATTTTACTTTGTTTATTCAAAAGTGCATACTGATTTGCTGATTTTCCTTATTTTACAAAACTGGATCCAGGTTTGAACAACAAAAAGTAAACACTGCTCATCAAGGTGTTGTTTAGCTTCTGCCCTTGGGTCTGCTTTTTTCACCTCTGAGGACAGGGTTTGCAAAGGCAGTGCCACGTGTAGCAAGGGTCTAGCCAGGATTCACAGCTGCGACCCCAAAATAAAGTCCGTGGATCAATTCTTTGTCACAGCAGTTGTGTTTGTAAATCATCGGTTACTGACACATGATTTGAGGTGGTTTCTATTCGCAAATGTCAAGCTGTCCCTGTGAAACAGCTTTCGCTATTTGAAAATAGGGACAGGCAGCCTTGAGGTGAGCAGAACGTGGTCCAGAGCACCACAGAATTCTTCTCCAAATATCTTACCCAGATGTCTACATTTTTGTTTGAAGCAGCCCTGTTGCTTAAAAAAAGAAAGTGTTGACATATAGGGAATGTCATTGCAGGAATGGAGATCTTCTGTCCCTTACAGGCATTCATTGCTCTATTGTCTGCCATATCTAGGTGTAACAATAAAATGTCTTCTGCCTTCTAAATATTGAGGTTACAGCGAGATGTGTTACCTGTGAACATTCATTGCATAATCTAGATGACTGGAATATGAGTTTCTTTGCAAAATAAAGCCTTGTTCGCAAACCAATCAGTGTGCAATGTGCACACGCTGGTTTCCAAACAGGGTTGTCTATCTCGGACTTTCAACTATATCGCTCACAGGGGGCTATGTACAATAGGAGTGGCAGAGCGTGTCATTAGCCTCCTGGGCTTAACGACACGCTCCGCACTTCTGAAACGCAGGGCTGCACCATATGTACAAGAATGTGGTGCAGCCTTGCGTTTCCCCCTGCGCAACACAGGCACCCTTGCACCAGAGTGCAAGGGTGACTGTGTGCAGGGGAGGATTGTTTATGTGTTGGGAGGTGTCCCTTCTTGCACATAAGCAATCCTAAAATGCAATTTTGTAACTTTCATGTGTGCTGCTTCATGCAGCACAAATGAAAGTGACAAAACGGCATTTTTTTAACCCCTTCAGTGCCCGCCCCTTTCCCCGCCCAGTGCCGGCCGTTGCATTAGCGGGCGGGGTCTATGACGAGCTGGACTCGTCATGGGCACAGCGCCACCGCGGCCCATGACGAGTCCAGCTCGTCATGGGCACTGAAGGGGTTAAAAGGTTTGTTTATGTACAGGAAGGGACACCTTCCTGTACATAAACAAACCATGGCATTTTGCTTTTTCCATGTGTGCTGCACAAGGCAGCACACATGGAAAAAGCAAAAACGAGGAGAAATAATGCATTTCTCCTCGTTTGGCCAACTTAAGACCAGGGTTTTCCTGGATTTAATTTTGGTGCTGCCTCCTATGTACACCCCCCTAGTACATAGGGGGCAGGGTCAAATAAAATGGGTGTTGCGGTGGAACACCCAAAACAACACCCACTGCACGCCCCTTTCATGCTACAGATTGCGGGAAAGGGTGCCTTATGTACAAGGCCCCTATCGCCTCGCGAATGTCACAAAAAGTGACGTTCTCGTGGCGATAGAGGCTTGTACATATGCCCCACAGTTGGGATCTGGCCTTTTGGAATGTGTAAGCCTCCTGCATGAGTGAATTAGTGAGTAGAAGTGGCGGAGCGTGTCGTTAGCCTCCTGGGCTTAACAACACGCTCCGTCACTTCTAAAATGCAAGGCTGCACCATATGTACAAGAATGTAGTGCAGCCTTGTGTTTCACCCTGCGATGGCGCTATGTTTAACAACTTAATGCTAACGCAGGCACATTTGCACCGGAGTGCAAGGGTGTCTGTGTGCAGGGGAGGATTGGCTATGTGTTGGAAGATGTCCCTTCCTGCACATAAACAATCCTAAAATGCCATTTTGTAACTTTCATGTGTGCTGCTTCATGCAGCACACATGGAAAAAGCAAAAACGAGGAGAAATATTGTGTTTCTCCTTGTTTCGCCAACTTAAGACCAGGGCTTTCCTGGTCTTAATTTTGGCGCTGCCTCCAATGTATGCCACCCTTGTACATAAGGGACAATGTCAAAAACAATGGATGTTGTGGTGGAAAGCCCACCACAACACCCACTGCATGTCCCTTTCATGCTAAACATTGCGTGAAAGGGTGCCTTATGTACAAGGCAGTGTTAAGCCATGTTAAGTAGCTTAATGCTGCCTTGTACATAAGACAAGGCCCTTATCGCCACGGAAACGTCACAAAAAGTGACGTTGTTGTGGCGATAGAGGCTTGTACATATGCCCCTTAGTGTTTTGTCACTAGGGCAGCTGACCACCATTAGGCACTTTGCACACCGATTAAGCAGGAGCGGCCCGTGCAGGTAAGAGCGGTGAGGCGGGATAGGGGGGAACTCGACAGACGGCTATGAGGAAAAATTAATTATTTATTTAATTTTCCCTTGTCATTGTAGTTGAGTCGCCCTCACCCCGCCCCACTGCTCTTACCTGTATGAGCCACTCCTGAAATTGGGGCCAAAAAACATAAAGGATGCAAATTGCCTATTTGTTTTTATTCTTTTACACTCTGATTTTTCACATTGCTAAAAAAGATGTTGAAATCATTTTGTTAGGGTCACACATCCAAATAGTTGCAGATTTTTTCTCACCAAGCAGAGTTCATGTTTCACATACAAAATAACATATCACAGAGTGGCCTATTTACACACCCTTTGAGCCCTCACTGTGTCACTTTTTATGAAGTTCAGGCGATGCAGATTGCAGACCCGTATCTACGAGGCCACGCAAAGCCACTTTGCATGGCTTTTCATGACCTTGTAGATATGGTGTAAGGCAACGCAGTGCAAATCTCTACTTTGCCTTACACTGCACCAGGGAGGCATTCCATGGGTGTTGCAATGGGTTTTCCCATGCAACACACATGGGTTTTGATGCATTCCCAGATTTACAAGGATCTAAAAACCTGGGAATGCGTCAAAACTGTATGCCTTCCCAGGGCAGGCATAACGAGGAGACATATGTTTATCATATACCCTTTGATATTAACGATGTCACAGGAAGTGACATCATATGACTTTTGACCCTGCAGAATGCAGCACACATGGAAAGAGGAAAAAATGAGGATAAATAAAAAGAAAATCTCCTCGTTACGACTGCTCTGGGGAGGCGTAAGGTTTTTGTGCTGCCCCAGGTTTACATGATTTTGTAGATCCGGGGCAGTGTCAAAATCCATGGGTGTTGCGTGGGAACACCAACTGCAACGCTCATTGAACACCTCCATTATGCAGACTAAGGCAATGCACCACTTTGCGCTGCCTTACCTTACTTCATATCTATGTGGCCATATAAAGCCAATCATGGAGGCTTTGCGTCACCCCATAGATATGATTGAGAGGCCTGTGCCATCAGAGCGTCAAAAAAGTGATGCTCTGGTGGGTGGCGCAGGCCTCTTGTTTATAAGACCCTAAGTGCCACTGTGTAGTTTGTGCTAATAGAACTGCAAATAAAAAAATTACACGCAACAACCATAAATATTATATATGAATAAGTAAGATGGGAACAATTTTATATGACAGTGACATGAACAACTTTAATAAAAAGTTTCCATTCATTTGTTTGGTTCATTTTAGTAAAGCTTCTTGTCCTTCACTCCCAAACATGTTTTGGGCTTCAACAGAAAAGGGCGTTTTTCACTTCCTCGCTTGATTGACAAATAACCTCATTTGGAGCTGTCAGCATGCTCCAGGCGGACAACTAATCCAAGGGCTGCCTTGTTAGCGTTTGGAAAATCTCTTTTTAATGTGCCAAATGGATCTCTCTCCTCGCTCTTCTTGCTCTCCTCCCTCTTCTGGGCCCTCCCCACAGCAGGCTAGCAGCCTTTGAAGTCGAAAAGAGCCATTTTTCCATGGAAGAAGCGGTCTTGAACAGCATGACGGCCAGACTTGCCAACTCTGGCATTTCTCCTTCTCACTGTCTGTGCACGAGCTATCCGACAAGCCAAGCACTTTTCTGCCTTGGAGATGCTACACACCTGTCTGACTTTGAAGCATAAGAGAACAGAATGTCATCTCATACTATCCGTAACATTTTTGGAAGCTTTTCATCAATTCTGTTAAAGAAAGGGACATTTGACAGGCAGCACATTTGCCTTTTAAATGCGTATCCCATTTGTTGAAAATATAACTGTGTTTAGGGAGATCCGCTGAGGAAAAAAAGTACCGGTTAGTAAAGACGCCAAGCAGGGCAATGACACTTTTTGCGTGCTCATTTCAGCGAACAAAAAATTAAGCAAAGCATAAAATACCAGTAGATGGAAATGTGACACTAATTCTTCCAGTTAATTCCATATAGCAGTGATGGAATTAGTTGTACAGCATATAAATTGATGTTATCTACCCTGTCTCGAGGGTGACTTTCAACCAGTGCTGCTTTTAGAATATTTAAAAAACACAATGGGGGATATTCTCAAGAACGGCCGATCATCGCCAACCTAGGTTAACGCACTTTCACATAACGCCCTCTATCACGGGAAGATAACGCCGTGTTAAGTGCGTATTCTCAACACGCCGGCAACAGGCGATAGTATCTCGATAACGCATTAAATGTCCACGTTAAAATTACTGGGATGCCGATAAAAAAGGAGACCCGAATGTGAAAAAAATGGCGATGGGCCCAACAGCGATAAAAAATCAGCGATAAGCAGCGTCAGGCATGCTATTCCCACGTCAGGCGGGAAAAATCACCATTAAAGTTGCAAAACAAAAAAACCAAGAAACTTAGAAGCACCATGGAGGAAGACGGAGCAACTACAGAGGCCAACCAGAACCCCACAAACCCCCCAGAGGACCAGCCGGGGACCTCAAAGAAGGAGAAGGGTAAGGAGAAGAAGAAGAGGAACCCGCGATTCAGTCCACAGGAAAACAAGATCCTGATTACGGAGGTGATAGAACACTACCAACAACTTTTCATCACCTCCACTGTGTCATTGGCAACTAAAAATGCAATATGGTAGTCCATCTTAGCAAAGGTGAATGCAGTCGGAGTGAAGTGCCAAGAAGCGCTGGAATGATGTGAAGCGCAAAACCAAGCTGCAACTCGCTAACAACCGGAAAGCAGCAATGCAGACTGGAGTTGGGAGTCCAGCGCTACAGCAGGAGCTGGATGATATAGAGGAAATGGTGTCCACAGTCATCAGTGAGGTGACGCTGGCAGGAGTTGGGGGACCGTACACTGCTCAACATTACCTGAACCAACAGCAACAGGGTGTGTAATGACCAGGGACTGGGGGGCGGGGGGAAATGGGCAC
This sequence comes from Triturus cristatus, assembly GCF_964204655.1. NCBI lineage: Eukaryota > Metazoa > Chordata > Amphibia > Caudata > Salamandridae > Triturus > Triturus cristatus. The sequence continues at coordinate 626,012,882 of NC_140580.1, read as the reverse complement.
AATGGCACACATGCACAATTAAGTATAGCACAGTGCGCACCCACAATGACTCTGGATCATGTCCCTGATCTCCTTGGCATACTGAAGCACAAATAGAAACAGCAAGTAGGCCCCCGTTGACAATGTGCCCAGAGGGGTCCCTCCCACACATCAATATTCTCACAGCAAATCCATGCACATGTGCTGAACCCAGCAAAGCTGCGGGTCCATGAGCCACACTGACAATGCAAGTGATACTACATGACGATTAGCAGTACAATTATCATGACATGGTGCACGCCACGACACTGAGGTGACTGAGTGTGTACCACATCCGTAAAGGAGCAGGTAAAACTCTGACTCATCCACGTGCACAAACAACCCCTGACGTTATCCCCCTTACATCCATGTTGCTCATGTTATGGGACTTGAGTCACAGGGTGCAACTCTGAATCAGGGTGATTCATATCTGACCCTAAATTGCACCCGAAATGTAATATTTGACCCCAAATAACACCCTGTTGTCTTTTCTTGGACACCAATGACAGCCTTCATGTCATGTTTTGTACACATGTGATACGCTGATGAGTGGGATTATGTACTACATTTGACACCCTGAAATGGCATTTCGAATAAATGACACCATAAACAGCCTCTCTGTACAGAGGTGACCCACCCACCATCTTTTTGCTATTCGTGAGACTGTTAGCACATAATGTTGCACTTACACTTGTCAGAGTGATGTGTTAATGCTGAGGACTGACATGCATACAGGGAATGTGTATTTCAATTAATTTATTTGCAAATGTTTTTCATGTGGTCATTTTGTACTGTTCCATGATTGCTAAGTACAGTCACAATGTGTCGTGCTCGTGTGAAGAAATTGTTAATGATTGTGTTCCTTCGGGCTATTCCTGATGCAGCTGCAGTGGGGTGTGGTCCACCTGCCTCATCTTCCTCATCATCGTCCAGTGCATCTGGAACCTGGATCCATGGGGCATTGGTGCGTAAACATATGTTATGCAATACAAAACATGCAATGATCATCTTGCACACTATTTCTGGGCTGTACAGGAGTCTTCCACCTGTGAAGTCCAGGCCCCTGAAACGTGACTTTAACATGCCAAATGTGCGCTCAACAATGCCCCATGTGCGTTTGTGGGCCACATTGTACTACCTCTGGGTCGGGGTGTTCGGGGTTCGGAGGCGTGTCATTATCCACAGGCAGAGTGCATATCCTTGATCATCTGTGAGAGGTAAGTGCGATTAGTGTTAACTGGTGGTTCAGTATGCTGTGTTGGCAGACTGACAGGTTTTGTGGCGTGTGATTTGTGCGACTTTGGGATTCATGTCTGCCATGTATTGCTTCTGGCAAATATGCGGGATCAATGTGTATTACGTAGCCTCACAGCTGCTCCTCCCTCCCCCGAGCCTATTTACTTGTGTGAGCTGCGCGGTTGCATCACTTGTACTCCTACGGCACCCATTGTCATGCCTATCTGCGCATGTCCGCAAGCCTGACAACCACACTATTATGTGGGCCGTTGAGGGTGGGCGGCCACATGTATGCAGGCCTATGGTAAAGATAGGGTGGACACAGATGTAGAGTTCGAGCCTGGCTGAACTCGCGCTGCGATTGAGGCTAAGCATTTGGCTTATGCTGCGGCAATGAGGATGCACACACAACAGTTGGCATATATGAGCCAAGACCCCGAGCGCTCTTGAGCTCTTTTATTTATCCATTCGGACAAGCCCACCCTCTGGGTGCATGCTACATTGCAACATTGTCAATTACGGGCCAGGTGGCACCAACACTACAACAGAGATACACGCCATAGTTACTTTTGTGGCCAGCCCGGGACTGAACCACGCTCTGAGTCCAGAACTGAACCATGTCCTGAGCCCAGAACTGAACCACGCCCAGAGCCCCGGGCCATTTCTTCACACTGCTCACACACCTACGCGTGGGCCGCTGCGGCGGCACTGCGATGTAATGCGCTTCGGAGTACGTCTTTAGACGTTCCACCCAGGCTTTCCATCAGCCTGCCTGGGACGGGGGTGGCCCAGTGACTGTGAAGGGCTCCAGTGGCATTACAGAGGACATGCTGTTGGCTGCTTGTGGCGGACTTGTAGGGTAGCCCCACGGGACGATGACTTGCAGTGCACTGAGCTAGGCCAACCTGAAGAGCTCAGTGGGTGTGCAGCCTGCGATGATGCCGTGGCCTGGAGGCTGGATGGTAATTTGTGGTGCACTGAGGTAGTCCCACCTGAAGAGCTGAGCGGGTGTGCAGCCTGCGATGATGCAGTGGCCTGGAAGCTTGATGGTGACTTGTGGTGTGATGGAGCAAGGGCTCGTAGAAAAGAGACTTGCTTGGAGACAATCCTCTCATATAACTCATAACGTCATAATAATTGTGTACTGTGTAATTAATATGCACCACATTTTAAATATCAAGAATAGAGAAGCTTGCGTATGTGTCTTCTTAACAAGTAAATCAAGTAAAATCTAAAATGGCTGCTAACGTGGGAAATTGCATTGCGCATGCATCAACTGCACCTACGTAGTATGACGAGTTTTTGCTTGGAGGGAATTTTCTGCACTTGCTCAGACACCTCCAAAATGGCCGCTTGAAAGCTCACATTCTTTGCTGAAACTGAATGACACTATTTTACTAATTGCTAATGCTGGGAGAGCATTTAAAGTAAATGGGATTAGAGTAGAGATAGGAGGTATACAGTGAAATCAATTTATTACTAAAATATATTTTTTTCTCCTTTCCTAATTAGTTCATTTTCGGGCATTTGAGTGAGACCGTGGTCTATATCCCATGTGATCGTTACACATGCGCAGTCTAAGTGAGGCAGGAGCCGCGTTGTCATCCTTGAATGCCATCCAAGAAAAGAAACAGCAACATGCCCTGGGAACCAACATTATGTCCTGTGAAAGGAAGAAATATATTTCCAAATGTATACTTTGTGATGATAAAAATGTGAATAGGGTGGGAATACATTTTTCAATAAAGATTAAGGGGAGGGATCACTAGACAATGAACTAAAGAAAATGACGAAAACTTAGCATGGTGTGATGATCATCCCTTTTGCGTGTCCAATCAGAATTGGGAGTTCTATGAATCTGAAACATTAAGGGATGGTACATGGCATTAGAAGGGTATAATTGAGGTAGTTTAGCTAATTAGTTAGAACAGAGATCCCGGAATGCTGCAGAGCTCTGGATGCTGTCAGAGTGACAAGCGAATGCTGAAGAAGAATCATATTGCAGACTTAGAATTTAAGCCAAACAATTATAAGAAGATCATGGAAGAATCGAGGAGGAAGATAGTGTCAGAGAGCGGTGCGACGCAGGCGTTGGATCTAGAAGAGGTCATCTTATTCTGTCCTGAATCCTGTCTTGAATCCTGAAACCTTTGTCTTCTGTCCTTTCCCGGGAGACCCTTCCCAACTCCTTTGCTAAGGGGTTGGTTCTCACACCATTCTAGGTAACTATAATGTTCTGTAGAATTTAATTTATTACTTCTCTCTCTATCCTCTCTTTTCCAAGTACTGTCATGGAAAGTCTCATTAATCTGTATCATTCCTCCTTCCATGGGTGACGGAGACCATTCTGTACTTTGATTTGGCTCACATGAATTTCATTTAGATAAACATTTAAAATGTTCCCGAGTCTGTGGTTATTTCATTGCAGAGAAAGTAGATTAAGATTCATGTCATTTCACCATCAACTAGTTCAACAAATGGTCCATTGACCAGAGGAAAGATCTTTTGATCTGTGAAAGATTGGTTAGAAATGTCAAATAATTAGTCTGAGAGAGATAAATATAAAAAATGACTCCAGTGGATTTAACTGGCCTGTGTGTAAGTGTGTGTATATGGGCTCAAGGTGAGTATGAGGTATTAGAGTATTAGTGGCTGGTTTACCGCTGGATCAGTTTTTCTGGTAGCAGAGCTATGGTTATTATTGACTAGTTTGGTGATAAACATTGTTTTTATTGATTATTGATCTATGTTTTAACAAACCTGTTAATGTCTTGTTTTATGTTGTCTGGAAATTCCTGGGAAATGAATAGTGGGTGGTAAATGGAAGCCATACTGCAGTGAGGTTACTCGTCTGTTAGGAAGTACTGAGGAGCTATGCAGGGCTACCAGTGCTAAATTAGGGACTATTTTTCTGTGTGAAAGTGAGAGTGACTGATAGCAAAGGGTTCGCTGGTGACACTTTTGTGTTACATAACCAAGAAAGGGTAACACTGAAGGAGTAGCAGGTTTTTCTAAGCTTGGATGAAGAGTAAGTGGAAGGTTTTACTCACAGTATATGAAAAGTAAGCAGAAGGTTTTACTCGTAGTGAGAGAAATAATCTATCCTTTGGGTTCTAGTGGAACAGACAGAGTAGCAAATGTTTTATGTTGTTATTAATGAGAACTTAATACAAATTTAAAATGAAAATAAGTTTTGTATTACCTTGTGAAAAGAGGGCCAGTCAGCACAGTTATACTGACGTCAATGTGAGCCGCGCTGGGATTGGTTAAAGCAGCGGGTGTGTGACGAGAAAGGAAATTGTAGAGGAGGGGTCAGTTGTAAGGAATACTACTTACGTCACAGAGAGCCGCGCTGGGATTGGTGGAAATTGTAGGTGTGAGACAGGGGTAGATTGTAAAGGAGGGGTCAGTGTTGAGGTGTTATACTGACATCACAAAAAGCCCGTGCTGACATTGGACAAATTACAAACGTGTGCTGGTTTCGATTGGAAGTTGAATAAAAGCTGATTTTGGATTGGTATGCGAAAAATTGTATTGCTGATTTTTAATGGTCATTTGGTACAAGTCGACCTGCCAGAAAAACTTGAGGTTTTGCAAACCATTGTGTCCACAGTACAGAATATATGGAGGAAAGAGAAAATGTCACTTGTGAAGAGAATTAAGAATTTCTTTAACCCCTTCGATGCGTGTGATGGAGCGGTTCCATCATGCGCGTCGGTTGCGCTGTGCGCATGACGGAACCGCTCCGTCACGGCTCCGCCCGCGCAAGGAACCTTCAGCGCGGCACGGTAATCCGCACCGCGGTGAAGGGGTTAAGAAAGACAAGCAAGTATTGACTAGCCAAGGGATTCCTATTCCTCCGCCAAAAACACTTGTTTCATTCATGATGATGGAAAGAGGATATCATATGTGTGTATGGATGGAAAATTGGATAGAATACACGAAAGGCGATGGTGTTTTGGCTTTTCCAGAATATGTTACATTTAATGATTAAGATCCAAGACCCAGAATGACACAGTATGAGGCTTTAAAAGAGTGGGAAACTGAATCATATGAGCGAGAAAATAAAATAAATGTGAGGTATCTGGGTAATTTTCCAAGGTATTTGCGTGAGTCACGTGAGGGTCAGATGAAGCAATGGAGAAAAGCAATGGTATCAGAAGGATTATATCCAGTATTAACAGTTGAGGAACAGGCAGGAGGAAAATGCAAGGAGAAAACTAAACACTTGACAATGACAGGTTCGGAGGATCAGAAGACGAGTTTATGAAGGACATTTTAACTAAAAACCCTCCACCATATAATGAAGAACCAAGTAGGACTGCTCCTAGTGCACCAGTTTTGGGAAATAATTTGGTTCCACAAATTTTACATGATGCAACAGTTAATAGGGTACTTCAGGATAAAGAAAATGATGCTTTAAATAAGAACAGAGAAGAATTAATACAGAAAATACCACAATTAAATGAACACCCTGATGCATTGACTATACCAGTAACTAGAGGTCCTGTAGTTCCATTGTATGGAGATAAAGCGAACTGTCCCAAACCGCCAGTTACAACAACTCCTTTAAATAAACCTCGAAAAGAAATTGTAATAACCGATGACCAAATAAGTGAATGTGATTCAGTAATATCCTTAATGGATTTGCCAATAAGAGAACAAATCAATGAAATCCCGAGAAAAATTATACCTAGTTTTTCAAAGGAAGGAAAATCAGTGACATCCTCCGGAGTCATAAGGGCTACAGCAGTGACTCCAGAGGTTCTGGAGAGAGAGGTTTAGGGAATAGAAAAACAAAGTTCAAACCCAAAGATTTTAGATATTTTCAAATTAAAAGTGGAGTTAGAAGAGATGATAGCTGGAATTGTGGCCATAGATAGGATAAACACTTACAGTGAAGAAGAGTTCTTGTTCATATGTAGAAGTATAGCTAGAAATGCTAAGATATTTCATGAAAAATTTACAGAGCTTGCCCCTGAAATGGGGATTGAAATAAGGAGATCGAAGGTACTACAGAAGCCATATAGAGCAGAATTTACTGATAAGGATTTGGAAAACATGAATGTGTCTGGAAAGAAATTACAGATTAAGGAGTTAATGACCATTTTACAGAAATGGGGAGACTTGGACAGGTGGAAGACTAGGTGGACAAAGAAGAAAGAGGAAGCACAGACAAATCGGACTGCATCTGAATACTTACTAAAAGATACAGAGAAAACCGAGAGATTGTGTCCAATAAGAGAAGTTCCCGGCGTAGGATATGTGCATGTTCCATGGAGTCTACCAGATATTTTGTCATTTACTAATGATTTTCCAAAGTTGAGATAAAAACCAGTTGAATGGTACAAGCAGGTTGAAAGGTTTTTGAAGGTTTCTAAGGTTTTGTTGAAAGAGTTGGATGGTCTGTTTGACATAGTGGTGCCTGCTGATTTATGGACAGAATGTAAAATCACAGTTGATTGGCCTAGTGATGGGTACCGAAGAGACTCAAAAACAGAAGCCCCTTCAGATGAGGTAATGAAGAGGCGTCACCAAGTGATTACTTTTTTGAAGGGGAAAATTCCACCAAAAGAAACAGATTGGGTAAAAATTAGGCCTGGGCAAAAATTTCATTCCGTTCGCGGAAATTGCGATAATTTGACATTTTTGCGTTCCGCGGAGAGCGCGAAAATGTCAAAAATTCCGGTTTCCGCAGCTTGGCGATAATTTGTTTCTTGCTCGCGCTGTAAAATGATACATTCTCGCGCGCGCGCGATCGCCTTACCTGAATCCCTGCGTTCGCCGACAAGTTTTCTTGATCCGGTCGCGTTCTCCATGAGATGTTGTATTGTTTTTAGCCATTTGCGCTGTCTCGCGACAGTTCGCGCTCGCAGTGACGTCATGCGTCGCGCGATCACGTCTTTCTTCTCGCGATCATGCACCGCGAGAACAACTCAAAACAAGATGGCCGCGCCCGCAAGCAACCACATGGGTAAGTTGGCGACCCGCAACCATGCAGAAAATCTCGCGAACATGCCGGAAAAAAACTTCCGCATCTTCGCGATATTTCTGCTTGTTTGCGATAATTTTAAACATTCTCGCGATAATTTGCGAAGGTTAATTCCGCAAATTCCGCCCACCCCTAGTAAAAATAGATAGAAAAACCCAAGAACCAAATGAGTCTGTACATGCTTATTATGAACGCCTATTGCAGGTGTTCAAGTAGTATAGCAGATTTGAAAACATTGGAGATAAGGACATGGGTCATTTTGTGTATCAATTTGTGTATGGTTTAAAACCAGAAATTACACAGATGATTCAGCAGCAAATGCTGTGCTGGCAGGGAAAACCCATAGACGACATACTAAAGTATGCCAAATATTGTGGGGACGATATTGAAGCCAGACATAAGAAGTTAAAAGAAAAGATGATGTGGGCACAAGTGAAATTGGCAGAACAGCAAGAACTTAAGTTAAATAGTCAGACTGATGGTCAATCAAAAGAACAGGGTCAGCATGATAATGCAGTGAATGGGGGCAAACCAAGAGGACGAATAAGTAGAGAGGATGAAAAAAATAAATTTGGGTGCGAAAAGTTGGGACATTGGAAAAACGAGTGTAAAAATATTCAGAATAATTATGGCCCAAGTCATAATTTAAATTCACAAACGCAGAATGAGGTGCAAATGAGTCAACCGCAGCAGGTTGTTAATCAACAGTGTCAGGTGCCACCTGCCTCTATGCAAAATTTTGTGAACAAATTAGCACACTAGCTGGAGTAGTGAAGCATCCTATTTACCAGGAGTAAAGTCTGCACAAGTAGCCGAATTGATAGCTTTAATTAAAGGATGCAAAATTGGGAAGAATTGGAAAGTAACCATTTTAATTGATAGCCAGTATGGTTACTGGGTTGTGCATGACTTTGGCCAGCTCTGGATGCAGAGGGATTTCATGACTTCTTCAGGATCCCCTATTAAGAATGGGACATTTGTAAAAGAACTATTGGAAGCAATACAATTGCCAAAAGAAATAGCAGTGGTCAAGTGTGCAGCTCATCAGTCAGGAAATGACAATGTGGTAGCAGGTAATCAATACGCTGACCAGGTTGCTCAATACTGTGCCAGAAAATGGCAATAAACAAGAAATTTTAAACAAGTGGCATCAGCTGCCAACTTATGATATTCTCTGCTCTAGAGACATAGGATGAGGTGAGACAATTGCAGGATGAGGTGGAAGTGAGTGAAAGGGAAGGTTGGACAAAAACAGGGTGCCAAAGGAGGGCAGAAGATGATGTGTGGATTTATCAAGATGGCAGACCAGTCATGCCAGATTGTTTGCTTTCACAAATGGCTAGAATGTATCATGGAGACACACACGTAGGCAGGGACGCCATGATTAGGCTCTTCAGACAGGATTGGTACACTCCAAGAATTTTGAGCAGTCGCAGAGAACCTTTGCCAGCGATGTCTAACTTGCCAACAGATAAATCCAGGCAGAAAAACAGTGTTCAGCTTGGGAAAAATTGGAAAAGGAGAAGGACCATTTCTAAGGTTGCAGGTAGACTTCATACAATTACCACCATGTAGGGGACTAAAGTACATCCTTGTTATAGTATGTTTATTTTCATAGTGGGTGGAGGCATACCCTACTAAAAGAAATGGCAGTATAACAGTTGCCAGACTGCTCTTCAGGGAGTTAATTCCGCTGTTTGGTTTTCCAGTAACTTTGGAATCAGATAGAGGATCTCACTTTTATAATGAAATAATTTGGTTAATCTGTCAAGCATTTAAAATTGAACAAAAACTGCACTGTGCATACCGCCCAGAGGCTTCTGGAGTGGTGGAACAAATAATGGCACAATTAAGTCAACACTGGCAAAGATGTGTGCATCCACATCACTGTGTTGGCCAGATGCATTACCTCTTGTTTTGATGGGACTCAGAAGCATTCCTGACAGGAAAACAGGACTGAACCCCCATGAAATTCTCATGGGAAGAGCAATGAGACAAGGCATTTGTACCAGGACATAAACTGTTGAATATAATTGATGATCTGGTATTGGACTACTGTAAAGGATTGGCTGACCTAGTGCGTTCTGTCTCTCACCAGGTTGGAGAAGACGCAGTTGCAAGGCAGCCGGATCAAGCACATGATTTGAATCTTCGAGACAGGGTGGTAGTGAAAAATCACACCCGAGAGTCATGCCTAGCACCCAGGTGGGATGATCCAAGACAGGTCATGCTGGTCACAACAACAGCAGTGAAATGTGCAGGTTTGCCTAACTATGTACATGCCAGTCATACCAAAAGGGTTCCAGCTCCTGGGGAACAAGTGTTAGACCTGGCACCGTTGGCATGGGTCACACTTCCATTTTTGTTTGTGCCTCAATGTATTTTTGTGCTGGTGTTAGCTGCTCAGGGCACTGTGCCACTGCCATCCAGTGCCACAGTGCAAGTGCTCCCTATGGTAAAATGTATTATGTGAATTGACTTCCATGTTTGGCTTTTTTGGTTTACTATCAGTCCCTCGTAGAGTGCACCAGGGGTGCCAAGGGCTTGTATTTCCAAATGATGCTAGTGGGCTTGCAGCACTGGTTGTGCCACCCACAGAAGCAGCGGGGTAAAATGTGTCTAAGGTCTGCCATTGCAGAACCTGCATGCAGTCTGGTACTGTCATGCTGACTGGGCAAGTGTCCCCACTTGCCAGTCCCTAAAACCTTCCCTTACCTTCATATTAGTCACCCCTATGGTAGGCCCTAGGGCAGGGTGCATTGTAAGGCTAAGGTAAGACATGCCCTGAGGTGTGTGGCATGTCCTAATAGTGAATTACAGCCATTTTTGTTTTTCACTATTGAAGGCTACCTGCTCTCCATAGGCCAGAATGGGCTGCTAGATTGTAATACTCTATAATCATAGCAGGCTCAGGAAGCATGGTAGAAATTCGTGTTTAGTATGCCTGAACTCATAATAATAAAATACATCTTTTAGTAAACTTTATTTTAATATCCAAATGCTACTTTTAGAAAGTTAGCATTTGCTTGCTTAACCATTTCAGTCCGCCTCTGGAGGGGAGGGCTATCTTCTTTGTGTGTAGCTTGAGTGACAGGGCTGGGAAGTTCCAGGAGACAGGCTGGGGCTGCCAGGTGGTGAATAGAAAGATTACTCCAGGATGGGTGGTAGGAGTGCACCTTGACTCTGAGTAGGACAGTGCTCTGCCTCCACAATGCTGGCTCCACCCCCTGGGGAGCGTCTGATGTCTCTGCCCTGCCTGCTGAAAGAAGAAGCCAGAGTCTCAACAACAAAGTGCTCCTCACTGAAAAGAACTGGACTGGGATTATGCAAAGGCCCCCCTGGCCTGTAAAGACAAAAGAAACTGAGTATAAATGTAGGAGCCCTGCTCCTAAGAAATCAGATCCTGATTGAACCACGAAGGAACTCTGCCTGACTAGAAGGACCTGGAAGAAGCTGAAGGAGGAGTAACTTTCCCTGACCTGGGGGATTGGCCTGCAGTTGGTGCCTTGCTGAGAAAGGAAAGGAAAAGACTGAAAGAGACTTTGTACTTTGTTTTTCATCTATCTCCAAGGGCTTGGAAGAGAGCTTGCCCCCTGAACTGAGTCCCAGGACCATTGGACTCATCTGCCTTCAAAAACTGAGTTGCCTGGACAATTCTTGCTTGTTTCCCACTGGATTTGGCCCCAGTACACCTCGTACTACATCCGCCGCGAAGCCGTGTCTTTGCCGCCCGGCACCGTGTGTCTACGCTGAACCTAAAGCGTTAGTACGCACCGTATCCCTCCCGGCTGCATTGCACCTAACCTTCCCCGCCGATTTGAGACGTACATCCCTGGCTCCCGAACCCTGTACGCCGGACTCAAGCTTCGCTGTCCCGCAGGTACGGTCCGTACGTTGCCAATGTCCTGCACCGTGCCGTACTCAGAGCCGAGAAGCCGCAGTACGCTGATCCTCCCCGTACGCTGTAAGGCGCCGAGAAGTGTCACTGCTGATCCGCACCGAAGGTACGGCCCGACCGCCGACGCCACAGACTCTGCAAGCTGATCCGGATCATCCGCCCCTACCCCTGACGGTCCCGTACCACCACCGCGTCCCGACGCCGCGACCGGACCAGACCGAGTATGCTGCCGAACTACGACCCGGACCCATCAACTTGTCCCGCACTGTCCGTCGCGGACCCCTCGAACTAAAGGTACTTTGTTCAGTTCGCACCGCCGTGTGCACATCCCGGACCCCGGAGTCCGCAACAATTGTTTGACTCGTACTTTATTTGTTTTTAATGCGGATGAGTCGTACACCCAGGTACGAACCGTACAAAGCCTGAAAAGAAGCAGAATTGAGTAAAAGAAGCCTATTTTTGCATTTTAAGCCTTTTTGCAAGAACATTGAACTTTAAAATATTACTGTGGTCCTTTTAATCGTTATTCTGGTCTTGTGCTAAGCCTTATATAAAGAAACCTATTTTTGATACAACCTTGACTGGTGTCCATTTGTGGTGTGTCATTGCATTACTGTATATGTTCACAAATGCTTAACCTATAGCGCCCTGAGAATAGTCTTGACTGCTTGCGCCACACTACCTAAAGGGTGAGCAGGAGTTATTTGAAAGGGTGATCCCCTTATCCTGACTTGGAATTGAGAGTCCCTGCTTGTCACAAGTGCATACCTGTGCCAACTAGAGACCCCCATTTCTAACAACAAAGATCACAACTGACACAAGCAGTTAAGGCCGCTGAAGGTTGTGCAGCTGAAGAATCTAGAATAACAGATTCTGAAGAAGCTGACAGAGAACAACCGAGCATAAGTCAGGATGACTGGATACCAGTGGTTGACATACCTGAGGTGATTGTTAAAACCAGAAGCAGAACCAGGTTAGAAAGACAGGTAACTAGAAAGGATCAGTCAGGTATAGAAGAACTAGCTCAAGAAAAGGTGAATAAAACTGCTGGAGACCCTGAGCAGGACCAGATAGGGAGAGAAATTAGTACTCAGACAAACAACAAATTTATTGAACTCGAGCAGTGACAGACAGGTGTAGAAGAACGCGTTCAGGCTGCAGAAAACCATGGTGCAGTAAGACCTGAACAGGACCAGTTAGGAAAAGAAGAATGAGTTCAGGAAGAAGAGCAAGCTGGAAAAAGGCCTGAATGGGGTAAGATAGAGGAAGAAGAACGTGTTCAGGTGGATGATACCCAGATAACAAACCCTGAACAAGGACAGCTAGAGAGGGACTCTGAAGATGAAGATAATCAAATTGTGCCACAACTTAATGAAAATAAAAGGGTTCTTGAAAGAGGCGAGGAAAGTGAAAGTGCAGTGCAAGCCAAAAGGGTCAGAAAGAGTGATAACTGGCCAGGTGGTGTCCAAAGGTTAAAATGTCACTTAAAGACAATAAGTCAGGAACCTAAACAAGTGAATGAAGTCACTTGTCAGTCTGGACAGTCAATTGAGAAAGCCAGACGAAGAAGCCAAAGACTGAGAATCTTGGACAATAAGCTCAAAGGCCCTGAGTGGACCTATGTGATTCTTGAAGAACTTAAAAATCTAGATTTAAATGATGAGAGTGACAAAGACATAATTGCAGATCAAATTGACGAAGGAGAAGTCAGACCTCCTTGAAGTAACAAAAAGAAATGAAAATTTGTAAAGCAAAGTAAAGAAAAGAAGAGAAATCTTCTTAGATTAAAATGGCTGGGGATTGAGTTGCTGAAAGACCAAAACGTAATTCTATAAAGAAGTGCTGTAGAATTTGTACATGTAGCATATTATTAGTAATCATAGTTCGGCTATTATTAACAATAGCAGTTCCTTACTTAATGATAACAGAAAAGAAAAATAGCACTGACAGAAATGAGAAGTTAGCTAACATAAAAGGAGATAGAGTAGAATTAGAAGCACCAGATGATTTGGATTTACATCACACTGTGACAGATAATGACACTGCTTTAAATGTATTCACCAAGTTATTGTTTCAGTATGTAGACACCATGGAGATTAGTGATTGTTATGTTTGAATAAAATTGCAAGCTTCAGTAGCAGAAGCCGTCACCTATCACCATTTACCATTAACGTATGGCATTTCATGTAGTATATTAACCAGCTTATTTTATGGGACAGGAAAATTACAATATTATTATTCAAACTTAGATGTGATATTTTCAGAGATTCCTATACGAAAGAGTATGAATCCAGTACTTAGTAATCAAGCTGCACAGTTTATGGGCGAGTTTCTCTTGACACAGAAGACAATAGATATAGTAGAAGCACACAAACACAATTTAACATGTTCATTACATGAAGAAGAAAATATATTTTTGAATTTAGTAGAGGAAAGGAGACAGCACTTCCAAAGAAAAGCTTCTGAAAAGAAACCTCAGATTCCTCAATGGGCTGAGAAAGAGGGAATTTATTCAGCTGGCAAGACTCATGATGCAATATCCCTACATTTTTAAAAGAAAGGGAAGATCTGCCTCCATAGATTAAAAACTGACTATAACAATGTATTTATTGGTTCCAGTGACTGTGAACATAACTTTTTAATTCTTGGAGGTTGGGGACTAAAATGGGGAACAGCTCCAGTCTTTCCTGGATTCTATTATGTGTGTGGGAATAAAGCTTACGTTAAGCTGCCTGCGCGCTGGTATGGGAGTTGCTATTTTGGAATAGTATTTCCTAAAGTCTATTATGTGATGAGAATCACTAGAAGCAATAAAAACACAAAAGGACTAACACAAAGAAAGAGAGCTAGTTTTTCAGAAATAGTAGGTGATATATTTAGTGCATTGATACCGTCAGTGGGAGTCATTCTGAATTCACGTAAAATTTGTCAATTGTCCACAGTAGTTGATCGTCTATCGACTGATACTGCTGGGTATTTCTTAATGATCATACAGAAATGGTTGCAATTAGATCAATGGTTTTACAAAATCGACTTGCGCTTGATATATTATTAGCAAAAGACGATGGAGTCTGCAAAATACTAAAAGCACAAAATTGTTGCACTTATACACCGGACAAAAGTATAGAAATTGGAGGATACATTAAAAGTATTTTGAAACTGGAAGAAGAATTAAAACCATTGTAAGTTGATAGTGTATGGAAGAAATTAACAAATATTATAACTTAAATAGGGACTTGGTTTGCTAACGTAGGGAAGAGTTTTATAGGTCAAATAATACTACAAATAATTGGTATAACAATATTAGTCTTAGTAATAATGATAGGGTGTAAATGTTGTAAAAATAGAAAAAGATATGAAATAAATGAAAAGGGAAAGAGAAGAAAGTATGAAGAAATACAATTAGAAGAAATAAATAAAGGGAGGAAATGAAAAACTTAAAAGATAAAGATGAGGAAGAGAATGAGAAGAAAGGAAAGGGAATTGAGATGTGCTAAAGTTGGCATCTGGTTGGTGATGGGTAATTTTGTAATGGCTCAAAATGTAATCCTAGAGGGGATTGATGGAGCAAGGACTCGTAGAAAAGAGACTTGCTTGGAGAGAATCCTCTCATATAACACATATCATCATACTAATCGTGTACTGTGTAATTAATATGCATCACATTTTAAATATCAAGAATAGAGAAGCTTGCGTATGTGTCTTATTATCAAGTAACTCGAGTGAAATCTAAAATGGCCGTTGACATGGGAAATTTCATTGTGCATGCTTCAACTGCACCTACGTGGTATGCCGAGTTTTTGCTTGGAGGGAATTTTCTGCACTTTCACAGACACCTCCAAAATGGCCGCTTGAAAGCTCACATGGTAAGCATCTGCTTTGCTGAAACTAAATGACACTATTTTACTAATTGCTAATGCGGGGAGAGTATTTAAAGTAAATGGGATTAGAGTAGAGATAGGTGGTATACAGTAAAATCATTTTATTTTGAAATTAATATATTTCTTTCTGATTTCCTTATTAGTTCATTTTCGGGCCTTTGAGAGAGACCGTGGTCCATATCCCATGTGATCGTTACACATGCGCAGTCTAAGTGAGCCAGGAGTCGCACTGTCATCTTTGAATGCCATCCAAGAAAAGAAACAGGATCATACCCTGGGAACCAACATGATGACCTGTGAAAGGAAGAAATATATTTCCAAATGTATACTTTGTGATGATAAATGTGAATACGGGTGGGAATAAAGATTTTTGAATAAAGATTAAGGGGAGGGATCACTAGACAATGAACTAAAGAAAATGACGAAAACTTAGCATGGTGTGATGATCATCCCTTTTGACTGTCCAATCAGAATTAGGGGTTGTATGAATCTGAAATATTAAGGGGTGGTACATGGCATTAGAAGGGTATAATTGAGGTAGTTTAGCTAATTAGTTAGAACAGAGAGACCAGAATGCTGAAGAGCTCGGGATGCTGTCGGAGTGACAAGCGAATGCTAAAGAAGAATCATATTGCAGACTTAGACTTTAAGCCAAATAATTAAAAGAAGATCGCAGAAGAATCAAGGAGGAAGATAGTGTCAGAGAGGGGTGTGACACGGGCATCAGATCTAGAAGAGGTCATCTTATCCTTTCCTGAATCCTTTCCTAGATCCTGAAACCTTTTTCTCTTGTCCTTTCCCGGGAGACCCTAGCCAAATCTGTGGTTAAGGGGTCGGTTCTCACACCATTTTAGGTAACTATAATGTTCTGTAGAATTTAATTTGTACTTCTCTCTCTATCCTCTCTTTTGCAAGTACCGTCATTAAAAGTCTTATTAATATGTATCATTCCTCCTTCCATGGGTGACGGAGACCGTTCTGTACTTTGATTTGGCTCACATGAATTTCATTTAGATAAACATTTAAAATGTTCCAGGGTCTGTGGTTATTTCATTGCAGAGAAAGTAGATTAAGATTCATGTCATTTCACCATCAACTAGTTTAACGAATGGTCCATTGACCAGAGGAAAGAACTTTTGATCTGTGAAAGATTGGTTAGAAATGTCAAATAATGTGTCTGCGAGAGATAAGTATACAAATTGACTCAAGTGGATTTAACTGGCCTTTGTGTAACTATGTATATATGGGCCCAAGGTGAGTATGAGGTATTAGAGTATTAGTGGCTGGGTTACCGCTGGATCAGGTGCACAGAGGTAGTGGCACATGAGGCACTGCATCTGGCACGGACCTACTGCCACATGGCGGTGACTTGCGGTGCACTGAGGTAGTGGTACCTGAAGAGCAGAGCGGGTGTGCAGCCTGGGATGATGCAGTAGGCCTGTTGGGCCGGACTGGAATGGATTTGACGGAGACCTGCTAGACCGCAGTGTAGGCCGAAGGGAGCAGTCTCTGCGTTACGGTGCCACTGGGTGTGCTGGGGGCCTGGTGATCGGAAGCCAGCAATCAGCTGAGGAGGCTGCCAAGCTTGCGGGCCTCGGGCTTGAAGATTGCACCTGCACGTGTTGGGACCTCTTGGAGACATGCCGGTGGCGGAAGTGAGCAGTGAGGCCTGGGTGCGCAGGGGTGGGCAATCACCGCTGGGAACATGATGGGTCTGGGGACCAGCAGGCTGGGGTGCAGAAGGCGCACACGATCGCGCAGGCACCACTGGTCACGGTGGCGGCATCATGGCAGGGTGAGGGGCGCCACCCTGGCAGACACACCCCTGCAGGCGATGACGAGATGTGCACCGGGTGGGATGTGATGTAGCCACCTCATCACCGGTGTAGATTTGCCCGTTGAAGGTGGTCGGCCACACACAGTATTTACTTTGTTGGCCATCCCGGAAGTGAACCATGCCCAAAGCCCCGGGCTATTTATTCACACTCTTACGCTGGACTGGCATATGCTGGCCCAGCCAGCTATGCTTATGCTTACAGGGGTGCAACATAGCTAGATGTCCAAGGCCTTCCCCACTGCCTGCTGTAACATGGTTGCATCCACTGTCCACAACACTACAAACACCAGCAGTATATGTCCACATGGACATGTCTGTGCTCTGCATATTCAGGACTGTCTAGCACATCACTGCCACACTTGGCATTGTGTATATTCTTATTCATGCGTCACTTGTCTCCTTCACATATTCTTGGTTCTGACCGCTCCCCACATTCTGCAATTGTGTGGCAGAGGAGCTATGCCTTTGTGGATGGTTTGTCTACATGTCTGGCCCCTGTTACCACAGTTACTTGTGTTGTCATATCTGGTAGGTGGGCATGTTATTTGGCATGTTGTATGTGATTTTGTTACGTGTGCATTCCCACAGTTGTGAGTTGTATGATTGTGGAGTTGAGGTGTGTGGTGTGTTTCGTTGGTACTTACTAACAAGCAGTCCATTTCCATAGGTGCCATCCTGAATGTGCTGGTTGATGATGGGCCATAAATTAATTACCAGATCTGAATTTCTATAAATTAGCAATACCAATAAAATAATGAACTGAGGAGTCCGTGGTGTGCGAGTTAAATGGACATTTATTCATTAACTCGAGTTAAGGGAGAGCTCCACATCACCTCAGCAGGTTCAGGAGTGGTCTGATGCTTTATTCACAGAGTACAGCTTTTATACATTTACACAGTATTTTGCAAGTCATTGGGAGGAGCCCTCGTTCTTCGTAGCAAACGTCTTTGCAAATCAGCATTGCTCAAGGCGCATAAGCAAAACACAGATAAGCACATACTTTTCAAGGGTGTAGCTTGAGGGGATGCTATCAGAGGGTGGGGGAGCTTGTGTGCCTGAGAGATAAGGGTGTGGTGTGTGGGTCATGAACAGACAACCTTGGAGGGAACTGAAATATGTGACAATCTGCGTGGCCCCAGTGAGTCTTAGGCCAGCTGGGTTCCAAGAGAAACGAGATAAACTTGTTTTCTCAGAAAAAGGAAAGACTGGTGGGCCATTTCTCAGAGTCGGCCTAACCACAAAAATGCATGGGTGTAACTGACTGAAAACAAGGGGCAGCTTGAGGAGATACGTGAACTGGCTGACCCTGGGCAAACTGAAGTGAATTCTAAAATGGATGCTGTGTCTAAGATGGATGCTGTATAGAATTGTTTTTAGAACAGCAGAGAAAGGAAAGTGTGCGAGGGGACAGAACCGGGAACGCGATCTTCTAATTAATTAATTAAAATTTTATTTTCTCATTCCCTCCTTGTCCCTAAGCGCAACTTATTTTCTTTTTAGTCCACTTCTATGGCCATGAGACCGTCCACATGGGCTTGCAGCATCATTTTCTCATTTTCTTTTGCTCTATTTATTGGTTTTGGGACGAGGCATGTAACACAGAGACCGCACAAAGCGGGGCCGCACTGGACACAAAGGCAACACGATATTATGAGGGCAAGGACCATCCCAAGCACGGTCCGCATATTCCATCCCCATGTTGAAATAAGGCTCCATATCCAGTCCACCAGGGAACAGGAGCCTGTGGCCTGGTCGACGCCCTTTGATATTACATGAAGTCGGGAAATAGCTGCATACACCGTGGGTGCGTTATCAGGAATATAAATGTAGCAGCTGGAACCAATCAATTTGCATTTTCCCCCACGGTCCGCCAGGATGATGTCTAAAACCATATGATTTTGTAACGTCATCAGTCTTTCGGAGGCCATTTCAGCAGTGATGTTGCCCAGCGCACCGGCCGTCTCGTCAATAGTGTTTTTCAGCACCCGGGTTAATTGTCTTATGTGACGGCTATTAATAATGGGTCCCCAGAAGGGAATAAAGCCTTTTAAAAAGTCTCCTGCCTCCTGTCCTGCAGTATCCTCTGCATCTATGACCCCCCTTCGCCGCCTGCTCATGGTGGACAGAGGGTCAATCAGATGGTAATCTGCCGGGGCAGTATAGGTGGGAGGTAACAGGAAGGCAATATAACAGGAGCCACTCCACCCGCAAATAAAATAAGAATTAGGTGATATCACCAGATAGGGGGACATCGTGGTGTTCAAACTCCTATGAACTAGACAAGAACTTTCCCCCACTGGCTTATCTCCTATACCTGTTATACATAGGGCTCCCTTTTGTGGTATCACCCATGCAAAGGATGGTGTTAGTTTCCTTTTTATTCTTTTCATACCTACAAATATGGTGTTGCCGCTGCTATTAACGGTATTCATTTCCTGCTTTTCCTCCTCCGTGTAGGGAAGAGTGTAGGTGTCATTTTCGGACCTATAACAAAAAGGATAGGCCCTGTTTCCTGAAGTATTACGCCAGACGTGTTCAGTAAAGGAAGAGAGGACGGAATCATTTATTCTTCCCGTCCTCTGTTCCTCCTGCAACATGAGTTTCCAAGCCAAATAGGAAACTGCCATAGAAAAGGGGTATGAAAGTAACGGGACACCTTTGCTGACCGAGTGTGGCATCAGTCCACAGACCCAACAGTCAGTGGTGTTAATGGATAGCTGGTGATGGTGAACATAGAAAGGAAAGTGTTGTTGTGAAATTCCAGGCGCCTGTCTGCAAGGTGCATAGGAAGTTCTAAATGGGAATGCATAATAGTATTGTTTACCGTTTTTGACAAAGGAGGAGGGTATGCCAAGTGTAAGATCCACCCCAAGCATGCAACAAAAAGGACAATAAATAATAACATTACTAAAAAAAACGAATATCTCTGACGTAGCATTTCACAATATTTCTTCCTCATTATCGATATTTTAGTCACCCCCCCCACAATCTGCAGAGATGCAGTAGTCATCGTCTGACCGTTTCACCAGTTAGTCTGTACCAACTGGACTTAATTGATCAGAACTAGACTACTTTCGCGGAGCGCAGTTTTGACTCATAAGTTTGTTGTGGCGTGAGGTCCAAGAGAGGGGGCAAGTAGTTTGAATTATCTTTCTGTTGAACAGTGTTCTCAATGTTCCCAAAGTACTTTTTACAATGGCTGGCGTGGAGCCATCCTTTCCTTCCTTCAACTTTTACTGCTGTCCGTGTAGTCAGAAGTACCAACTTCAGTTGTTTCCATCTGGGCTCCAAGGGCGATGTTCTATCAAAGTTTCGGACCAGGACCCAGTCCCCAGGCTTTATCGCATGCTCTTCGGGATTGGTGTGATCTGGAAAAGCAGCCACCACCTGTGAACGACAAGAGCGTAGTGCAGACATCATGGCGGCAAGATAATCCGTCAACATATTACTGTCAGTATCCGTGATAGTTTTAGGTCTAGGTGTGCCCCACATGTTTGGAGGTCTTCTGTAGACTACCTCATAGGGAGATAGACCTGATGAATACAGGCCCCAGCTAGGCCCGCAGAATACAAGGGTTCGCTCTCCTGTAACAAAAACTAGAAGGAAGTTGGCACGGAAACTGCAAAATACAAAGACAAAGTTTATTAACCCTTAAGGGTGGTCCTACAACCTATACAACACTCTTCAGTATTGCATAGAGTAGCACAAAGAACTTGCATACATAGTCCCCTTTTATACACAACAGAGGGGCTCATAAGTGGGTGGATACAACATGAAGCAAGGAGAATTACCTTTTATGGACATTTTCGATACAGAATCAATATGTGGGCAGAGTTAACACACTCCTAAGCCCGCGAAAACATGGTCAAGCAAGGACTAACTGATAACAGATGTGGTCAAGTCTGGGCATGCGCCAGATGGACAAAGGAGCTATTTATAGGCTGTTACTGGGCAGATTATGAGAGCAACTAACACGAAGATAGGACTCTTCTCATGCTGAGCACGTGGAGACACGACAATACAAAATGGAGTCCAGACATTAGTCAACATAAGGAGAGAAACTTGGTCCACCTAAGGGCAATTCATGTCTTTAGTGAATGCTTAATCACATCGCTGTTTCAATTTTCAACAGACGACCCTTTCAGCATTTACTGAAGACATTCGGTTTATTAGGATAATCATCATATATGTCAATTTTCATCATTTCTTCTACTTCTTTAGTTAAATGTTTCTGATAGGTGACATTGGCAATAGCTTTCTTATCAGGAATACAGAATGACACACATAGGGAACAGAGTAAAGGACCACATTGGACGCAAATGCAACAAGAAAACAGAATTGCTACGATAATGCAAAGACCAGTCAAAACCTTCCACCCCCATGTAGTGATCAATGCCCAAAACCATCCAGAAAAGGTCCAAGTGCCATTTTCTGTATGGATTTCAGCTGCAATTTTATGCAATTTATTGATGGCATTATAAACTGATGGCGTGTGGTCAGGAATAAACACACAACAACTACTTCCGATAATTTTACATACTCCACCTCGGTCAGCTAACATAACATCTAACACCATACGATTCTGTAATGCAACAATTCTAGTAATTTGTAATTCTTCCGTAAGATTCCCAAGAGCAGCAGCGGTTTGATTTGTCACAGCCTCTACAACTCTGGTTAATCTTCGAACTTTCCTACTATTTAGGGCAGCTCCAACAAAGAAAAACAATCCTAAATTAAAATCAATATACTGCTGCAAGCTAGTATCAGTTTGATCAACATCATCAAGAGATAGAGTACGTTTATACCTATTTACAGTCACGTTATTCAACAACTTCAAATCTTTATGATGAGACGCAGGTGCCAAAAATACAGGGGGTAATAGGAATGCTACATAACATACTCCAGACCAACCGGCTGGCAAACGATAATAACCCTTATTCCCAAATACGAAGTATGTGTTATGGGATGCTAAGAAAGTACTATTATTCAACTCGTCAATGTTCAGGATAATGATACAGTCACTAACACCAACAGGAATATAACCCACACTCTGGACACACAGGTCCGCTTGAGCTTGTGCCACTTGAATCACAAATCGTTCTCTCCCTACAGTGTCTCTAGTGTTCGTGAAAATGTAGGGGATCGATTCATTGTCTGGTCGATACTCTTCCCATTCCCATATTGTCCCATTCGCTTGTGGATAACCATCTTTATCTTGATGACATTCCCTATTAAGTCTGAAAAGTAACCGTCCCACTGTAGGTTTCCGTGTGGCAAAAAGCAAAGTGTACCATGCTCTACAAGAGCCTTTATGAGAAAAGGGAAGAGGTATGAACGGAGTTCCTCCTTTCTTTTGATGAGCTGGCATCATGCCACATATCCAACAGTTTGTAGCATTAGTAGCAACATGGGTATGATGCAACATCTGGATGAAAGTGTTATTCAAATAAGACTGACGATGCTTCAATTCTTGATACGGAAGGGTATAAAAGTAGTGCTCCTCAGGCACTGGAGTGGTCAAAACAAGCAACTCACGGGCAGGAGTCCCATCTTCAACAAACCATGTGGTTATACCAACAATAGCCACAATGATAATAAAGCTTGTCGCACAAAGAATCTTCTTCTTCTCCATCTCGTAGAAAGAAATCAATATCTTCCTGAAACTAAAAGGTTGTCATAACTCTTCCCCTTAGGCAGCCGTCGATTTCTTCACCAGCGGGCCAAGACTGGTGTCACTACACTAATGCAGGACTGATCCCCCCCCCTTGCCACATTGGCTCTCCATTTCACTAACCTAAGGGCCGTTCTGACAACTGTGGATACAGCAATCACTTCCTTGGTCTGAGGTGATATCTTCTTCCTCCAGGAATCGCTTGGTCCGGGAAGAGCTCCTCAGTGTCGTTCGGTTCCACAGCACGGCCTTTCTCTGCAGTCAGGATTTCTCGATGGTCGGTCAACACAGCAGGCTCCACCAATCCAGGCGGTACTTTACGACAGTGCAAGGAATGGATCCAGTTCTTCCGATTAGAAACCCGCACAGCCGTCCTCGTTGCGAGTAAGACTTGCTCAGGACCAACCCATCTCGGCTCCAGACTGTTCGTCCTTTCGAAAACTTTGATCATGACATGATCCCCAGGCCGGAGGTTATGTCCTTCACCTGTGGACCGATCAGGGAGCGCTTCTCGAACCTGTTGATGAATAGAAACCAAATTATCCGTTAACTGTGCCAGATAATCATTCATCATTACACAAGGTACATCATACAGTGACTTAGGTTTTGGTGGACCCCAAATATTCATTGGGCGTCCAAAGACGATCTCGTAAGGTGTGAGACCGGTCCGAGAATGCGGTATTGATCTAATTGACAATAATGCCAGCGGTAAAGCGTCTGGCCAAGTCAAAGAAGTCGAAGCTTGAATCTTCGCGATCTTAAGCTTCAGAGTACCATTATATTTCTCAACCAATCCCGCAGACTGAGGGTGAAACACTGCATGAAATTTTTGGGTAATTCCCAGGCCTTTCAGGACATACTTGATAACGTCTGCTATAAAATGAGGTCCGTTATCACTCCACAACAATCTGCAAACACCATATCGAGGGAAGAACTCCTTCAATAGCATCTTGGCTGTAATCATTGCAGTATTATCTTTCGTAGGGTATGCCTCAACCCATTTGCTGAAGGCACAAACCACTACTAGAACATACTTCAGATTGTTACAGCGCTCAAGCTGGATGTAATCCATCTGCAAAACCTCAAAGGGTGCAGTAGGTGTCGCAAATCCTCCTGCTGGAGTTCGTGTACCCTTTCCTGGGTTATACCTCAGGCAAATCATGCAAGTCTGCACTACCCTCTTTGCCGTACTAGCGATCTCCGGATGCTCCCAAACTCGTGTGAGCAATTTAACAATTGCGGAAGCTCCGACATGCGCTAGCCCATGTGCCATCTGAACCATAGGTTGTACAAAGGCTGTGGGTAACTTCCACTTATCCATCTGCTTATTTCTCCAACACCCTTCATCATCCAACTCTCCATCATTGGACCATTGCTCCCGTTCCTTATCGGAAGCGGTCCTCTGTATTTCCAGCACTTCTCTCCTAGCATCGTGCCATCTTTCTGCCTGCGACTTCACAACATACATTGCAGTAGCACCAGGCTGCATCGCAGTCTCTCGTGCCACCCGGTCTGCTAAAGCATTCCCTTCTCCAACTTTATCAACCACTTTCTTATGGGCACTACATTCAATTATAGCAATCTTCTTTGGATATGTTAATGCAGTCAAAAGGTTGTGAACTAACTCCCCGTACATTATCTGTGCTCCATGTGACGTTAAAAACCCTCTCTCCTTCCAGAGTAGGCCAAAATCGTGCGTTACTCCGAAGGCATAGCGGCTATCTGTATAAACATTCACACACAATCCTGCACTGAGCTCACATGCTCGTGTTAATGCTATCAGTTCCGCTGCTTGAGCTGATTTCTGCGGTATGCGTGCTGTCTCCACTATTGTTTGCAGTGTGGTAATTGCATACACTGCTGAAGTCGTACCATCCGGTAGCTTCAGGCATGATCCGTCCACCCACAGTTCTCCATCTACATCTGTAAAGGGCGTATCCTGGAGATCAATACGACCCTTTGTCTGTTCCTCAGTCACAAGAATACAGTCGTGTGCTTTCCGTGCTTCAGACTGAGTTTCCGGGAACGGCAACAATGTGGCCAGATTTAACGTTACACACCTCTTTAACGTAATATGAGGAGCCAAAAGCGCAACTCATATCCCGTTAAACGGGCACTGGTCAAATGCTGCGTCTTTGTCTGATTAAGCAGGGCATCAACAGCATGGGGGACTAATACCAACAGTTTGTGAGACAACACAATTCCCTCACTCTGACGTATTGACACAGCTGTCGCCGCAACCGAGCGAAAACAACCAGGCAATGCTCGGGCAACAGGATCGAGTACAGCCGAGAAATATGCACAAGGGCACTGCTTGTCGCCGTGCATCTGCACTAAAACTGATAATGCACATCCATCTTTCTCATGCACATACAGTGAAAAGGGCTTCGTATAATCAGGGGTCCCTAACACTGGTGCTGAACAAAGGGCCTGCCGCAATTGCTGGAAGGCAATTTCACACTCATTTGACCAGGGAAGAGGAATTGGTGTGTCCTTTGTCAAAAGGGCTAACAATGGTTTAGCTATGTGTGAAAATCCCAATATCCATTGCCTACAAAAAGAAACAAGACCCAAAAATGCACGCACGTCCTTCTGTGTGGAAGGCATTGGCGTGTCCAAAATTGCTTGAATACGATCTGGTGTAAGTGCACGCCCCTCCGTAGACAAAAGGTGACCCAAATAAGTCACCTTTGGTCTACAGAATTGCAATTTCTTCCTCGACACTTTGTGATTGTGAGATGCCAAAAAGGAAAGCAAGGATAACGTACTCTTCTCACACAGCTCAGGAGTGTCCGCCGCCAACAAGATGTCATCGACATATTGTATAAGGGCGACACCCGCGGGCAGAACAAAGGAATCCAATTGCCTTTTCAATGCTTGACTGTAAATGCTAGGGCTTTCTGTATAGCCCTGAGGGACTCTACAAAATCTATAAGACCTATTATTCAGAGTAAAACCGAAAAGGTATCGGCTATCAGGGTGAATAGGGATGGAAAAGAAGGCATTTTTCAAATCAATAACTGAAAACGTGGTCGCCGTTGGCGGGACCAAAGTGAGTAACGTCGTGATAATAGAAACCACTGGATACTGGGGTATCACAATGTTGTTCACTTCCCTTAGATCAATGATAAACCGATAAACCCTGGCATACGTATCTTTCTTCAAAATGGGTAAGATAGGACTGTTGCAAACATTATAGGGAACTTCTTCCACTACCCCCACCTTAATCAAATCCTTCACAATCTGAATGAGTGCCTCCTCCCCCTCCTGGGAAATACGATACTGAGGGAGGCGCGGTAACACCGCACCCTCCTGGACACTAATATGGACAGGTGGGATCACCATCTGTCCCACATCAGTATCTGAAGTAGCCCACAAAGAATGAGGGAGGGAAGCTAATACAGTATCCTCTGCAACCACACACATGCGGTCTGTCATAGGGTGATTATCGTTTAAGATCACACGTACTCCAGCGGGGGAGCAGCGGATCGTAGCTCTGAAGTGCTTGAGCATATCAAGACCCATAATGCTGTTGGGCGTGTTCGGGGCAAGCAGAAACGGACAGGGTGCAGAAAAAGGATCAACATGGAATGCAAGGGGTCGGGAAAGAGGGCTTCGAGCGAGTGTACCATCAAACCCTACCGATGTAACCATTAAGCCAGATGGGGGAGCCCTCGGAACCAATTGTTTGGACAGCGCACTGCGGGTAGCTCCTGTATCAACTAGGAACCGATCAGTAGAACCCAAAACCTTTGCTGAAACATAAGGACCCTTCTGATCAACCGGCACTTCAACTGATTCTAACCCCCATCCAACGCATTCCTAAGCATGCTGCGAATCATGGTACCCAGAGCGGTCAGTCCCTGACATTTGATACTGGTGCTGTCGATCAAATACATTGGGTCTATCTCGCTGCTGCACGGTAGGTTCAAAGCGAGCACGATCATTAAAATTCCCTTCTGAAATTCGAAAAGCCCCCTCTACCTCTCGGTGGTCCCTGACCACGTCCCTGACGAGATGCATACAACGCCGGACAATCTCTGGCCCAATGACCCGACTGTTTACAATACGCACATTGATTCCTATTTACATCTGACCGACCTGAAGGGGGACCATAGAATCCTCCCCTACCTCTATCGACACCCCAACGAGGCGGACCATACACTTGCGCTAACATCACCTTTGTTTTCAAACCTTTCGATTTCTTCTCCTCCTGCCCCTTCGCTTCTTGTTCCTGACGCTCATAATACTGAGCCATAGTCAGGAGGGATGCCGGAGACAAAGTGGACCAAGAACTTTCACTCGCTTTTAACCGAGCTGCTATTCCCGGTAATAAGTTCGCCACATATTTATCCACAAAAAGATGGCGACCCGTATCGTCCGTAAGTGACTGACCACTGAAATCATGAAATGTCTCCTCAAAGCGCGTAAAGAAATCTGAGACTGATTCATCAACCTTCTGTTTACACGATGCTAACATATTCCAATCAATCTTTTTAGGGGGAATAATCGTTTTCAACTTAGTCAAAATAGCGGCAGGAAGATCTAAAATAATCCGCGGTGGTTTTTGCGCGGGTTTTCTCTCCCTATCCTCATCCTCAATCTCGGACCACCTAGCCCTAAAAGCGGGAACATCATCCACCTTCCGCACAGATCTCCACATATCCGGTGGTAATATGAGCCCAAAGAACAAATCTATATCTGCTAAAGTCATAGTACAAGAATTCAATGCCCCTTCGACCTCTTCATAAAAGGCCGCTGGATTCTTGCGGGGGTCAGGCAATGCATTCTTTAATGCCATAACATCAGCCCTATGCCAGGGAGTATAGACCCAATTATACACAAAATATCCCTTAGCATCGGCGGAAGTAATATCCGGACTAGTTCCCGCTCCTTTAGGAGGAACATACAAGGGTGCCGCCTCTCGCATTGGTTTACCATGCACTAGTTCGCTCTTATCTGAGTGGGAGGTAGATAACTGGTCATCGCCGACACATGGATCCGACTGCTCCTCCTCCCCTGCTTTTATGCGCGCTCTCTCTTTAAGGTCACTCGCCGCGTCCCGCAATGCAAACAACCGTCGGACCGCATCAGGTGCCTTAGAGGGAGAAAAAACACCGTTACGTAATGCTTTAGCATCCAATACTACATCATCAGGCTCAAAAACTCCTGAGTATTTCCGAAAGGCAGTAATCACTTCATCAGAAAAGGTTTCAAGAAAATACAACTTCTCTCTATCCCGCCACTGTTCCAAAGAGTCCAACAATTCAGAAAGGGATAACTTGCCCTTAAGTGCACGAAGAGAAAGTTTCCGAAGCTCACCCATACGTTCAGTTGATAACATGGACCGCGTGTCTACCTTATCCAAAACCGGTCCAGAAGCCTGTGACCTCGGGGCAGACGCACCAACATAAGGGGGCGGAGAGCGATCTAATAAATAAAAATCATCATCAAGATTAGTAAGGACAGGATAAAGTGGCTGGCGGACAGCATATTGACCCGAGACTTGCAGCCTACGCTCTTTCTCTTGTCTCTCCACCAGTTCTCTTTCTTCCCGACGCTTCGCTTCCTGCGCTCTCACATGATCATTTTTCCGTTGCTCTTTATCAAACAGCGCTTTCTCACGTTTCTCTCGCTCACGCACTTCCTTCACCCATAACCGTACACATTCAAACATGTCTTGGTGAGCACGCCGTTTACACATACACTGCTCCACATACTCAATCTTTCGCATATCAAACGATCCATACAAAGGCCATCGTAACTCAGGATCCTTTTTGGTGTATTTCCTCCACACTGTGCTGTACATTATAGAGGAAAGACCATGCTTCACATACATATCCCTATTAGGAGTCCCCTCTGGGGGGGCTGGAGCAGATTCCTCGAGGTTTAACCGGTTTCCAAAGCAGCAGCACCACTTACGGAGTGCGCTAAAAGCAGGCATGCTCAAAAATAATGCAAAACATGCAGTATTATCAAAAATGGCACTTAGACTTTGCGCCGTTCAAATTTACACAGCTCCGGAGAAATATCTCCACATTACCTGCCTATATGTGTTGCAACACATATATTCTCACAGTAATCAATACAAAATATGACCGGTCATCACAAATCAAACTCAAATAGCCAACCCATGCTTCAAAACTCGGAGCAAGTACCGTACAACGGTTCTTACCAATCAAGAGTGTCCAGATTCCAACTGCCAAGTTCCAAAATTCGACCAGACGGCTGTCGCGGCAAACCGACAGAAGAGGTCTCAGTCGAGGACCGGCGCCACCCAGAAGGTCAGTTCGGAAGGGAAGGAAGAAAACCTCGGGATGCCAGGACTAAAACGCCACCGGCAGTGATCACATCCCCGGCAAAATTCCTCACCTTCGTCACGACCAGTCCTTCGAGCATCCGAGTCGCCGATGAGCCCCACGTGACGGGCGCCAATTGATGAATACAGGCCCCAGCTAGGCCCGCAGAATACAAGGGTTCGCTCTCCTGTAACAAAAACTAGAAGGAAGTTGGCACGGAAACTGCAAAATACAACAACAAAGTTTATTAACCCTTAAGGGTGGTCCTACAACCTATACAACACTCTTCAGTATTGCATAGAGTAGCACAAAGAACTTGCATACACAGTCCCCTTTTATACACAACAGAGGGGCTCATAAGTGGGTGGATACAACATGAAGCAAGGAGAATTACCTTTTATGGACATTTTCGATACAGAATCAATATGTGGGCAGAGTTAACACACTCCTAAGCCCGCGAAAACATGGTCAAGCAAGGACTAACTGATAACAGATGTGGTCAAGTCTGGGCATGCGCCAGACGGACAAAGGAGCTATTTATAGGCTGTTACTGGGCAGATTATGAGAGCAACTAACACGAAGATAGGACTCTTCTCGTGCTGAGCACGTGGAGACACGACAATACAAAATGGAGTCCAGACATTAGTCAACATAAGGAGAGAAACTTGGTCCACCTAAGGGGAATTCATGTCTTTAGTGAATGCTTAATCACATCGCTGTTTCAATTTTCAACAGACCGGTCCTTGAATGTGCTACCATTCTCATATAGAAGAGGGCCACCGGCATAGCTGTGACCCAGTCCACACCCTTATCCGCACAGATTTTTTCAATTTTAGTCTTTAATGTCTGATTGTGTCTTTTCACTAGGCCTGCAGCTTGTGGGTGCCTGACACAGTGGAACTTCCAAGTATACCCTAACAACAATGATACCTGTTCCATTAATTTAGAGGAAAAAGGTTGACCATTGTCAGAATAGATAACTCGTGGCAGTCCATATCGTGGAAAGAATTCCCTAACCAATTGTCTAGCTGTTGTTTCGGCTGTGTAATCTGGTACTGGATAGGCTTCTGTCCACCTAGTCAATGCACAAACAACCACTAGCACGTATTTCTGTCCCCTACATCTATCCATTTGTATGTAATCCATTTGTAGGACCTCAAAAGCATGTTCGGGAGGGTGAAATCCACCTTGTTCTACAGACACCCCTTTCCCCGGATTGAACTGACAACATATCATACATGTTCTGACTTTGTGTTTTGCGGCAGCTCGCAAGTTTTTGTTGTGCCATAATGGTCGTAAGCTATCTAACATTCCTTTCTCACCTAGGTGTGCTGGACTATGTGTAGTTTCTATGATTATGGGTACCATTGAATCGGGTAGGAACCACACTGTTTTGTCTTTTGTCACCCACCTCTGTTCAGTCTCTGTCCCTCCTGCTTCAGTCTATTTTTTCTTTTCTTCTGGGGTGGCGTGGGCCTGTATGTCTATGACGTCTTTGGAAGGGTCTCTTACTACCAAGACTGTGTCCTGTTGAATTCTATGGGAAATGGCTGCTGTCTGGGCTGTGTGTTTGGCAGTTTGATCTGCAAGATCATTTCCTTTGGAAACTTCGTCTGTAACTTTGGTGTGGGCTTTGCATTTTATAATCGCTACTGCCGTCGGTAGGTGTATGGCGTCCAACAGGTCCTGTATTAAAGGCCCATGTTGTATCTTTGCTCCATGGGAGGTCAGAAAACCTCTTCCTTTCCATAGAGTCCCAACATTGTGAACCACCCCAAAGGCATACTGCGAATCTGTGTAAATGTTTACTTTTACATTTTTCGCCCACTTACATGCCTGTGTGAGGGCGATTAATTATGCAGCTTGGGCTGAAAGGGTGTCTATTCTGTTTGTTTCTATGACTCTACTATCAGTGGTTATGGCATAAGCTTCCGTTAACTATCCTGTACTCGTCCGCATGCATGACCCATCCACAAAGAGCGTAACATCTACATCTGATAGCGGGACATCAGTCAAGTCTTGTCTGGGTTTGGTGACAATCTCTATCATTCTTATACAGTCATGTGTATCTTCATCATTTCTGGCATTGGGTAGCAAGGTAGCAGGATTTAATGTGTTACACCTCCTTATCTCTATGTGTGGCTGGAACAATGTCAGCTCATATCCCGTTAATCGTGCAACTGTAAGGTGTTGTGTTTGTGTTCTTTTGAGTAGGAGTTCCACTGCGTGAGGTACAAATACTGTCAGGGGGTGCCCAAGGACAATGGCATCACTTTGTCTAATGGCTAAAGCTGTGGCAGCTACAGATTTTAGGCAGGCAGGTAGGGCATGTGCGACTGGGTCTAATGTACTTGAGAAGTAGGCACAGGGCCTGTTTCTTCCTGCTTGGTCCTTCGTGAGGACTGAGAGTGCTGTACCGCCTCGTTCTGTTACAAATAGTGTGAAAGATTTGGTGTAATCTGGAGTAGCCTGGACTGGGGCCTGACAAAGTGCTTGTTTTAGTTCCTCAAAGGCCTCTGTATGCTCAGTTGTCCATGGCAAGGATGGCGATAAACCCGCCTCCAAAGTGGTCAGTTGTATCAAAGGTTTGGCCAAAGGGGCATACTGAGGAATCCATTGTCTACAATATGATGTTAAGCAAATGAAGGCACGTACTTCTTTCTGTGTTGTTGGACGTGGAATAGTGGCGATTAACTGTATTTGTTCCTGTGTAAGTTGTCTACCCTCCCTGGACAGCAAGTGCCCAAGGTAGGCCACTTGCTGTGCACAGAACTGTAATTTAGAGGGGGAGACTTTGTGTCCTTTGTCTGCAGGAAAAAGTAAGACCTGAAGGGAAGCTTTTTCGCACTCTGTTTCTGACTGGCCTGTTATGAGGATATCATCTACATATTTTATGAGTGTTGTGTTTAAAGGCATCTGGATGCTGTCCAACTGCCTCTTCAGGGCTTGACTGTAGATACTGGGACTTTCTGTATAGCCCTGAGGAGCTCTCGTAAATCTGAAGCTTCTGCCATTTAATGAGAACCCAAAAAGATATTGGCTATCCTCATGAATAGGAATGCTGAAGAAAGCGTTTTTCAGATCTATGACAGTGAAGAAGGTACCCTTGGGATCTATTGCAGTCAAAAGCGATGTTATGTCAGGTACCACAGGGTATTGTGGCACTACAAATTTGTTTAACTCTCGCAAGTCCACTACCAAACGATATACAGGTTCAGCAGTTGGGTCCGTTCTTTTAAGAACTGGAAGAACAGGTGAGTTGCAAGTATTGGAATCTGTCTCTACTACTACCTTGTGTTCAATCAGGTCATTTATTATTTGCAGTAATGCGAGTTCAGCTTGCAGAGGTATTTTATACTGTCTGATTCGTGGCAAAACCACGCCTTCCTTTAGTGTAATCTTGTGAGGTGTGATGTCCATACAGCCTACGTCTGTAGGACTAGTTGCCCATAATGTCTGCGGGATCACTTTGAGTCTGGCATCCAGTTCCTTTTCCAGGAAATGACCTTTGAAATCTCGCAGGAATAACCTGACACCTTCTGGGGAGCAACATATCACGGCACCCAGTTCTTTCAGTGTTTTAATACCTAATAGATTTTCGGGGCAGGTCTTTGTTAACACTAGATCTGTAGTACGTGTTAGTGGACCCACTCCCATGGAAACATTTTGGGAGACCTTATTTATTACTGTTTTTCCCGAAAAACCCAAGGAAATACTATGTGAGCCGGAGAGAGGTATCCCTGGGACCTCATCATGGTTTATTGTTGTCCTACTGGCCCCTGTGTCAAGGAGGAATTTTCTGTCCTGCCCCAGAATGTGTGCTTGTACATAGGGGCCACGTTGGTCCACCGTGACAGGGATCAGGGGCAAGTCTTTTTCTCTCTCTAGGCCCTTTCATGAGTATTCAGGATATTCGGGGTATATTTCATCATTGCGCTGGTACATTTGAGTTTGTGTGGGGGTGTTAGTAGGGGGTCGGGCCTGGGCCGTTGAGGCTGGGGCCTCATTGTTTCGAGGGGCATAAGGACGGGCTTGCGTTTTTCCTGTTGCTATATTATGTTTTAATACGGGACACTCCCTGACGAAGTGGCCAGGTTTCTTGCAATAATTACATGACCCTTTTTCAGTGGATTTGTTATTTTTCCCTGTATTGGATACAGTTGTTGTCTGGGCTACCAGGGATTTCATTTTGGTGTCCTTGACACGCCTTTTATCTTGTTCTTCTTCTTCTTTAAGTCTATTGTGGTGATACTGCAGCATTTGTAGCATTTGTTGAGAGGTATTTGCTTGCCAGGTACTCTCAACTTTTTGGAGTCTGTTCTTTATTGGGGGAAGGGCATTTTCTACTAATTTTGCTACAAAAAGACATTGGTATCCATCACTGCATGAGGAGAGGCCGCTGTTAATGGCAAAACATTTCTGTAGTCTTACAAAATAATTTCCTATTTCTTCATCTAACTTTTGCTTACACGCTGATATTGCGTCCCAATCCTCCTTTTTCGTTGTCAGCAATTTGGGTAACACTTGTACAAGGAGGTCGGGGAATGCTCGTATTAGGGGTCCTAACCCCGCCCCAGGTTGGCGGTCTTGGTCCTCGGTCCCCAGTGCCGTCCAATCTATTGGCTTCCCCCCTTCTAAGTTCCAATCCTTTTCTATTAGTTTCTCATAGATCCCTTCAGGGAGGAGGACTTTGAGAAGTATCTTTATATCCGGGAAAGTATAATTTCCTAGACTCAGAATGTCCCTTATTTCTTTATGGAATCCTGCGGGGTCTTTTTCGTGAGGTGGTACTATCTTCTTCATTTCCAATATCTCTAACTTGGTAAGAGGGGTGTATACGTGTACCCGCTCAAAAACGCCATCTGCGCCTGCCCTTGGGTGTACTTCTCGCAGGGGATATTGTCCCTTGTCATAAGTGCTTATACCGGACATTTCAGTTTCGAACTGAACATAACGTTGTCTCAGATCCAAAACTTTAGTAATGAATTCTTCATCCCTTGTGGACCCAAAAAAAGCTGCACAGTCACGTAATAAGTGATATATTGTCTTAGGTGGGGGACATCTTTTTTCATATAGTGTTGCCAAATGCTGTAACATGAACATACCCGCTATTCTTTGATCAGACAGGGAGAGGGAGAGGAAGATCTGTCCTATTATATCAGGGTCATAAAGTTGATGCTGGGCAATCCAATCAGTGGCTGAACGTGCTATTTCTTTTTCATGTGGGGTGAAGGGTGGGTCGTCCTCAAGCCAGCGCTCTAATGACTGGACAGTGCACTGGAACATTTTATTGGAAACGGTATCCGTTCTAGCATTTTTGGATTCAGTTGAGCAGTGAGGGGGAGGGGGAGGGAATCCGGGACGGCGATGGCTACGGGCCAGTCCTATGACAGTAGTTCTCCCTTCCTCTTCTTCCTCACTCGTCTCTTCCGAGACGTTCTCCTGTCCTTCCCTATCTTGATGGATAGTATGGATGCCCGTTATCAATCGTACTACCAATTTATCTAGCTGTTTGTGTTTAGTGGATTTGGACCGTTCAAGTGAGTCACTTAGGTCCAACAAATGGTTCGGCGTCTTGTCATTACTGGAGTCCAATATCCTTAAGAAACAGGTCACCGCAAATTGTAACATGGTCTGTTTGGTCACTATTTTTCTATTTGCTATCATTGTTAACAAGGCCTGTTCATTTTGACCCGTCCGGACGAATTGGAGTTTGCTGTTGGGAATTTTCTGGAGTGTGTCCAGGGCCTGTCTCAATCTATGAGATATTATGGCTAAGGGTGGGCGTAGTTCGCGAAGTAGCACTTCGCGAAGCTACGCAAAGTGAAGTTCGCACTACGCGAGCTACGCGTAGCACTTCGCGAACTGCGAAGTAACATGTTCGCACTGTGCAAGATGTTGTTTTCAATGATTGCACAGTGCGGACAAGCAACCGGCACTGTGCAATCATTGAAAATGGCATCTTGCACAGTGCGAGCTGTAGTTTTCTGCTGCTCGAGTAGATTTTTACTCGAGCTGCAGCTTTCTCAACGCGAACTGGAAGTTTCTCATCGCGAGCGGTCGCGAGCATACGCGACCCCTCGCAATGAGAAACCTGACCTTCTCGCGTTGGGAATCTCACCGGGAGGTTTATTTTCCATGCTCGCGATCGCGAACAAGGAAAAAGTCTCGCCAGGATGTCATTTTGCTTGCTCGCGGTCGCCAACTTGACGTTGAGGACCGCGAGCAAGCAAAAAATGACCGCAGCACTACGCAACACTACGCTACGCGTGTTCGCACTGTGCTACGTGCAGTTCGCGTAGCGCGAAGTAGCGCGAACTTCGCAAACTACGCGAGCGTAGCGTAGTGCTTCGCCCAGGCCTAATTATGGCCATTCTACCCACCCCGGGGTATTCATCATAGGGACATTCCAAAAGAGGAACGTCAATTTTATTCTCTGTCCCATCTTTAGCATCTTCTGGTGGGGAGGCGGTGGCCACTTGGCCACCCATCGGTACTGGTGGTATTCGTTGCAGGACTTGTTGTTGAATCACATAAGGCGGGGGACTTTCTATTAAGTAAGAGGACACGAAATCCTCTGTATGAGTTATTTTTACCTTTCCTATCTTTTTCTCCAGATCTGTGTTCTCGCTCATTGTTTCAGTAGGTAGAACGGGATAAATCCCTTCAAAAAGTGCATTTTTTTCTCTTTCTTGTTGATCAGTAATAACTCTCTCACCTTCCTCCTGTAATTTCTTTTCTTTAGCCTGTTCTGACATTCTCCTACTTTTTTCAACTTTTGTTTGTTCCTTCTGATACTGTCAAGGAAGTTGCGCCAGAATCACACGGAGGCAGAATGCTGCTAGCTCCCAATGCCCACCTCCCGGAACGCACTGTGAATACAATGGCTCCAGGCAGGGGGAAAGGGGAATGGGACAAAGAAGAGACACTCGAGCGTTTCTGGGCTCCTTCTTCTATTCTTGATGAAACTGTCTTGAAGTACCTAATGCACAGAGGGAGATATCACTTCAATCTTATTTACTCTAATTACCTGGCCGTCTCTGCTCTAAACATCTTTATACCTTCCCTACCCAGATTCGCTGGTGTTTAGGCTCCTCTTCTGATTCAGCTGACTAACTCTGGTAGGTGTGATTCTCAACCTAATGCACAAAGGAGATATAAGTTTGGTTATGTGGTCACCTATTCTACTCACTCGATATTCTAACTGATCTACCTCCCTTTAACTCCTCTCTTACCTTGTGTTAGTCTGACTGAATGGCTATTTAGTTACTCATGCCAGAGAGGACTGCGTAGCAGTTGATAAGTTGATCTCAAAGTCTTTAGTGATCCTTAGTTCTGGTCAAGGCGGTGTGAACAACTGGAATATTTGGCTTCAAGAGGAAAACGCGCAAAAAGGGAAGTATAGGAAAACAAGGAAGGAAAGAACAGGTAAGTACGCCAGGGAAGGACAGGCAAGAAGCCAGCGTGCGTGAGTCTTTTCTTCTGTCAGCAAAGTCTAATACATGAATTCAAATCTTAATTAGAATCGTTCTTACTTGGTTCCTTTCTTGTTCAGTCTCAAGTTCTTGGCCTCCCTTAGCTCGACGATAATCCTACCGGAGCAGAGTGAGAGCCTCGGTATACCTTCTGGAATCTTCTTCGGCTTCCTGAACTCCAGGAAGACTGTTGCTCTCTTCTGGAGTGAATCTTTTGCCTCACTCGAAATTCCTCTGGAGAATAGTTCCACTAGGGGAATATAGGAGTTTATTCCCCACAATACCTTGACTCTGGACTCTTTCTTGCAAGGACGACTACTCCTTCGCAAACGGACAGTAGCTCAGCTGAAAGAACGTGACGCGCACTAGAATTTATTCCTTTTCTGCGGAGCGCGCCAAAATGCAGCTTCCCTCACTGGAGTCAAATTGAAGTGCGCATTAGAACGCTCGTTGCCGACGCACGAAACCTCGTTTCTCACGAGATCTCGAGCGTCAATCAGTCATGTGGAAAGATCTTGGGGAAACAAGCGGCCATCTTGAAATGGTGTGGCTAGACCTAATAGGCAGTCATCCAGACATTGCAGCAGGAGGGCTTAACCATTACTCGAGATCTTATCTCATTCCGATTTACAGAAGCAATGGTATTTGCCTTTTTCCTGACAGTACCCCCTCTCAAAGACCGATTTATCGGTCCTGGCTTCAATGGGTATCGCAAATGAAATTGTTTTAACAGTCTTGGGGCATGTACATCTTCTGCAAGTTCCCAGGTTCGTTCTTCTGGTCCATAACCTTTCCAATCTATTAGATAGACTAACTTGCCTCTCACCTTCTTAGAGTCTAAAACCCCTTTTACCTCGTATTCGAGATGCTCTTTGATCTGTAAAGGAGGTGGCGGTCTGTCTACTCTGAGATTAGGAGCTGTCTTTTTTAAGAGGGATACATGAAAAACTGGGTGCATCCGCAACTGCTTGGGTAGCTTGAGTTTACAAGTGACAGGGCCAAGAACTTGTTCTAAAGGGAATGGGCCTAAAAATCGAGGCTGAAATTTTCGATTTCCCTTCAACCCAAGATGTCGGGAGGATAACCATACACAATCTCCCACCTGATACTGTGGGGCCTTTCTCCTATGTCGGTCGGCCTGTTTCTTGTAACCCTCTTTTGCCTTCAATAGATTGGATTCCGCAGCCTTGCGAGCAGAAGCCAATTCCATTAACAGGTTACTAACAGCAGGAACCCTGAAATCTCCCTGATTACAGAAGGGGTTTGGGTGTCTCCCAGAATTGAAAAAGAATGGAGAGTAACCCGTAAAAAGATTCTTTGCATTGTTGTGTGCAAATTCTGCCATCCACAGTAAATCTGACCATTCACCACCCCGATCCAAGAGATACAGACGCAGATACTGTTCTAACTCTTGGTTCACCCTTTCAGTCTGGCCATCTGTCTCAGGGTGGTAACTGGTAGAATGTCTGACTTCTACACCCAGCCCTCTCATAAAAGCCTTCCAAAAGTGAGACACAAATTGAGGGCTGCGGTCTGAAATCAGGATCTTGGGGACCCCATGAAGCTTTACAATATTTTCCCTGAAAAGCTTAGCCAACTCAGGGGCGGAAGGAACTCCTTTTACTGGGATAAAGTGGCTCATCTTGGTGAAGGTGTCTACCACTACCAAAACTGGGTCATATCCCTTACTCCGTGGAAGATCTACGATCAAGTCTAACGTGACCGTGTGCCAAGGGTGTCTGGATGTGGGTAACGGTTGCAAAAACCCCTGAGGGGCCTGTCTACTTGATTTCCCTCTGGCACAGAGCCCACAAGACTCCACGTACTTCTGAATTTGAGACTTCATATTTGGCCACCAAAAATAACGCTGGATTAGGTCGATAGTCTTCAAGGTACCTTTATGGCCAGCTAAAGGTTGATCATGACAGTCTCTCAGAACTTGTTCTTGAATCTCTTTAGTGGGCAAGTACAGAGCTCCCTGTCGATAAGGCAAAGAATCCTGGATGACTCTTCCTTCCTCTTGACTTGCCCATTCGGTCATTTCTGCTGCCTACATCTGTCTGCTAATCTCTTCTTTATAGTTCGCAAGAGAAAGGGTGCACAATATCTTAGACTCTGGAATGATTGGTTGTGGAGTTACCAAATGTTCAGTACTTTCCGTCTGGATTCTGGACAAGGCATCCGCCTTGCCATTCTTACTTCCGGGGCGGTATGTGATCACGAAGTCAAAATCTGCGAAATAAAGGGACCAACGCAATTGGCGTGGGGTTAGTGTCTTTGCAGACTTGAGAAATTGAAGGTTCTTGTGGTCCGTAAACACTGTTATTGTGTGTCGGGCCCCGAGTAAGTGATGTCTCCATTCAGTGAATGCGTCCTTCACAGCCAACAGCTCTTTTTCTGCAATGGTATAATTAATTTCGGCTGGATTCAGTTTCCGAGAATGATAAGCCACAGGGTGCAGCTGTCCAGTTGATTTGTGCCGCTGAGACAGGACTCCTCCAATAGCTTGATCCGAAGCATCTGCTTCCACAAAGAAGGGCTAACTTGGGTCTGCATGAAGCAAGATG
Organism: Triturus cristatus; assembly: GCF_964204655.1. NCBI lineage: Eukaryota > Metazoa > Chordata > Amphibia > Caudata > Salamandridae > Triturus > Triturus cristatus. Next base: position 625,974,008 of record NC_140580.1, on the reverse strand, counting down.
GGTGCTGAAGTAAAAGCTGGTCTTAAGATATTCAAAAGCTTGTTCCGCCTCTGTCGTCCAAAAGAACTTCACACCTTTTTTGAGCAATTTTGTGATGGGGATGATTTTCTGCGAGAATCCCTGGATAAATCGACGGTAAAAGTTAGCAAATCCTTGAAATCGTTGAATCTCGTTTACATCTTTTGGTGATGGCCAATCCACCGCCGCTTGAACCTTCTTAGCATCCATCAAGATTCCTCCTGGAGATAAAACGAATCCCAAGAACTCTACCGTCCGGACACTGAAAGCACACTTCTCTAATTTTACATAGAGCTGGTGCCTACGAAGTCTCTCCAATACGGCCTTGACGTGCTCGGGATGTTCTTCAGTATTCTTAGAGTATATCAAGATGTCATCTAGATAGATCACTGCCACCTTATCCACCAGATCTCCCATAATGTCATTAATAAAGTGTTGAAAGACGGCCGGGGCATTACATAGGCCAAAGGGCATGACCTGATATTCAAACAGCCCATATTTGGTCCTAAAAGCAGTTTTCCATTCATGCCCTTCCTTCATGCGAATCAGGTGATATGCCCCTCGAAGATCCAACTTGGTGAATATTTGAGCATCTTTTATCTGGTCTAGGAGAACGGAAATCAGTGGCAGCGGGTAACGGTTCTTGACAGTGACCCGATTGATTGCACGATAATCGATGCACGTGCTCAGAGAACCTTCCTTCTTCGGAATGAAGAAGAATGGAGAATACACTGGAGACTGTGACGGTCTGATGAACCCATTGGCCAAATAGCGATCTAAATACTCCTTGAGATAGCCATTCTCTGCTTCCGTCAATGCATAAATTCGACTGCAGGGCAGTGCTGCTCCTGGTTCCAAATCAATGGTGCAATCGTAAGAACGATGTGGCGGAAGTCTTTCCGCTTCTTTTTCACTGAAAACTTCTTGGAATCCTAGGTATTCTGTTGGAACTTCTAAGGTGTCTATGACCCTAATTGATTCTCTACTGAACGATAACAAGGTGGCCATGGATGGTTCTGGAACCTTAGACGGGGAAGCGAAGCAATGTACAGAGCAGAAGATCGAATCCATATCGACCGTCCGATTTTCCCAATCTATCGTTGGATTATGCAATGTAAGCCAAGGAAGACCCAAGATTATCTGAAACTGTGGGGTGTCAATCAAATTAAATTGAAGGATCTCATGATGACCATTTGCCTGGATCAGTTCCACCAATTCTGTGTGATGCGTGATTGGGCCTGAAGAGAGATTAGTCCCGTCCACTGCTCGAACAGACTCCTTTTGCTCCTTGCGCATAGCCTGAATTCCCATCCTTTTTGCATATTTAATGTCGCAAAAATTGCCTGTGGCGCCTGAATCAATCATAATGGCCACTCCATCTATCTCTTGATCTCGGAACTTCAAAATCATTTGCATTATTAAATGTGGCGTCTGGGTCTGAAGGGTATTCAGAATATGATGACTTCCTGGAGTCTGGTCTTCTATTTTCGCCACCTGAGCGACTCCGCCTACAGATGGTTTTGAGAGTTTCCCGAATTCGTGGTCTTCGGTCTTTTCGGACACTCTTTCACAAAGTGTGCAGAGCCCCTGCAATACATGCATAACTTCTTTTGTCTTCTTTGCTCTTTTTCTTCCTTGCTTAAAGGCCCGCGAACAGATCCTATCTGCATGGGTTCACTATCCGCTGCTCCTCCCAGACCCTTACTCGTATCCGGCTTCGTTCTGTCAAACCGAGGAAGGTTCCAGCGAAAATCTCTCGTCTTTCTTTCTCCTCTTCTTTCCGAACTTCGAAAGCCAATTTCAAGGACTAGATCTACCAGCTCAGCGTATTCTGTGGGTCTATTAGGAATCTGTGCCAGAGTATCCTTGATTTCATCTCGTAACCCCCGATAGAATAAGGCTGATCTCTTCTCCTCGGGCCAGTTGGTTTCAACCAATAATTTATTAAACTGGGTTAGGTAGGTAAGAAGATCCCTATTCCCTTGGCGCAGTTCTAACAACTCATTATCAGTGGCCTGCGAAATTCTGCGCCTATCAAAAATTCTAAGGAATTCTGTCTTGAAACGTTCAAAATCATATAGGAAGGGGTCCTCTCGAGAAACTAAAGGCATGGCCCAATTCGCGGCATCGCCCCCCAGGTAGGATAAAATAAAAGCTACTCATGACTGGGCATCAGGGAACAGAGTGGAGCGACACATGAAGTGTAATGAACATTGTGTAAGAAAGAGTTGAGCCTTTTGAGGATCACCATGAAACCTTTCTGGGGGGGCCAAAGGAATCAAGGGGGAAACCGAATGGATTACTTGAGCTACAGTGTGCGGATCTTGAGCTGGCTGGGAACTACCATAAAAAGTCGGGGTTGGAGGTGTTCCGGTGGAGATTTCACTAACTCTCTGGGACAATTGCATGGTTTCTTGACGGGAAGTTAACAGTTCCTGTCTTAAATTTTTATTTTCTTCACTTAGGGCCCCTAACTCCCTCTGAATTCCCTCTAACATTTCTCCTAATGCCTTTAAACTAAAACCCTCAGCCATTCTGCCCAAGTGGGGAAATTTTGAAGGCACTTCAATCTGTCAAGGAAGTTGCGCCAGAATCCCACGGAGGCAGAATGCTGCTAGCTCCCAATGCCCACCTCCCGGAACGCACTGTGAATGCAATGGCTCCAGGCAGGGGGAAAGGGGAATGGGACAAAGAAGAGACACTGGGTGTTTCTGGGCTCCTTCTTCTATTCTTGATGAAACTGTCTTGAAGTACCTAATGCACAGAGGGAGATATCACTTCAATCTTATTTACTTTAAATACCTGGCCGTCTCTGCTCTAAACATCTTTATACCTTCCCTACCCAGATTCGCTGGTGTTTAGGCTCCTCTTCTGATTCAGCTGACTAACTCTGGTAGGTGTGATTCTCAACCTAATGCACAAAGGAGATATAAGTTTGGTTATGTGGTCACCTATTCTACTCACTCGATATTCTAACTGATCTACCTCCCTTTAACTCCTCTCTTACCTTGTGTTAGTCTGACTGAATGGCTATTTAGTTACTCATGCCAGAGAGGACTGCGTAGCAGTTGATAAGTTGATCTCAAAGTCTTTAGTGATCCTTAGTTCTGGTCAAGGTGGTGTGAACAACTGGAATATTTGGCTTCAAGAGGAAAACGCGCAAAAAGGGAAGTATAGGAAAACAAGGAAGGAAAGAACAGGTAAGTACGCCAGGGAAGGACAGGCAAGAAGCCAGCGTGCGTGAGTCTTTTCTTCTGTCAGCAAAGTCTAATACATGAATTCAAATCTTAATTAGAATCGTTCTTACTTGGTTCCTTTCTTGTTCAGTCTCAAGTTCTTGGCCTCCCTTAGCTCGACGATAATCCTACCGGAGCAGAGTGAGAGCCTCGGTATATCTTCTGGAATCTTCTTCGGCTTCCTGAACTCCAGGAAGACTGTTGCTCTCTTCTGGAGTGAATCTTTTGCCTCACTCGAAATTCCTCTGGAGAATAGTTCCACTAGGGGAATATAGGAGTTTATTCCCCACAATACCTTGACTCTGGACTCTTTCTTGCAAGGACGACTACTCCTTCGCAAGCGGACAGTAGCTCAGCTGAAAGAACGTGACGCGCACTAGAATTTATTCCTTTTCTGCGGAGCGCGCCAAAATGCAGCTTCCCTCACTGGAGTCAAATTGAAGTGCGCATTAGAACGCTTGTTGCCGACGCACGAAACCTCGTTTCTCACGAGATCTCGAGCGTCAATCAGTCATGTGGATAGATCTTGGGGAAACAAGCGGCCATCTTGAAATGGTGTGACTAGACCTAATAGGCAGTCATCCAGACATTGCAGCAGAAGGGCTTAACCGTTACTCGAGATCTTTTCTCATTCCGATTTACAGAAGCAACGGTATTTGCCTTTTTCCTGACAGATACCTCCTATGCGTTTCCTTGCGCCATAATTCAATTGCCTTCTCTAGTGTAGGCCATACTTTCTTTTTCCACAACTGTTCTTCTACTGCCATAATACACTCCATGTCCCATGTACCTGTAGGGGGCCACCTGAGTCTGGGTTCTAGATCTTTTGTATAATCACCACAGTTCCAAAAACATTACCCCTTTTATACCATGTTTAGTATACATGAAATGTCCAGGTGTATCTCTAGGTGGGACCGGAACGGCCTGTTCTAATAGCCTTTTCTTGGTACTTAATCCTCGCAATTTGGAAAATAAAGGCATTTTAAGGTGTTTTAACTAGGACTTATAAAGGTGAGAATTATGAAAACAATATACTTGATATCTTTATACACTGAAGAATCAGTGCAACTTTACCGTGTTCTGTCACAGAAGCCGTCTTTATACATTCCCAGTAGTACACACCGAGAAGCAGAACTTGAAGACCTGGAGCGCTGCGCAGTGGACTGAGGAACAACGGGACTCTGGAAACCTCGGACTCGACAGGTTCACTGGTCGGGCTCTGGGTTGAAACCCTCCGCCAATCTTCCTCACCACCTCGTGTGGATGTTCAGTCTCAGTCTGTCTCCTCCTCGCCGCGAGGGAGTCAGCAGGAATACCCCACTTCTTGTGCACTTGAGAGTCCATCAGGGGGTCTGGAAGGGACAAGGACCGGACCTAGATCTCCGGCGCGTGGGGAAGGGGGAGTGTCCCTGTTCGGGCGCCAGTTAATGTGATAAATAAATTAATTACCAGATCTGAATTTCTATAAATTAGCAATACCAATAAAATAATGAACTGAGGAGTCCGTGGTGTGCGAGTTAAATGGGCCTTTATTCATTAACTCGAGTTAAGGGAGAGCTCCACATCACCTCAGCAGGTTCAGGAGTGGTCTGAAGCTTTATTCACAGAACACAGCTTGTATACATTTACACAGTATTTTGCAAGTCATTGGGAGGAGCCCTCCTTCTTCGTAGCAAATGTCTTTGCAAATCAGCATTGCTCAAGGCGCATAAGCAAAACACACATAAGCACGTACTTTTCAAGAATGTAGCTTGAGGGGATGCTATCAGAGGGTGGGGGAGCTTGTGTGCCTGAGAGATAAGGGTGTGGTGTGTGGGTCAGGAACAGACATCCTTGGAGGGAACTGAAATATGTGACAATCTGCGTGGCCCCAGTGAGTCTTAGGCCAGCTGGCTTCGAAAAGATACGAGATAAACTTGTTTTCTCAGAAAAAGGGAAGACTGGTGGGCCATTTCTCAGAGTCGGCATAACCACAAAAATGCATGGGTGTAACTGACTGAAAACAAGGGGCAGCTTGAGGAGATACGTGAACTGGCTGACCCTGGGCAAACTGAAGTGAATTCTAAAATGGATGCTGTGTCTAAGATGGATGCTGTATAGAATTGTTTTTAGAACAGCAGAGAAAGGAAAGTGTGCGAGGGGACAGAACCGGGAACACGATCTTTTAATTAATTAATTAAATTTTTATTTTCTCAACTCCCTGGGAAGTTGGTGACGACATTGGTGAACAGTCCCCGGTGGTCCACTATTGCCTGCACATTGATGGAATGCTTTCTGTTGTGGTAATTGTGTGCAGTGTCGGTAGGGTGCACAGTAGGACATCTGTGCAGTCAATTGCCCCCAACATGTACGGGAAGCTAGCTATGGCGTAGAAGCCTTGCTTGGTCTCCAGCTATTCCTGCGCAGTGTGGGGGAAGGGAATGTGCTGGGGTATCAAGCTGATGATGGCATCCAAGACAGGTGTGAGAAACTTTGATAGGGCTGGCTGTGAGACTCCTCCGACTCTGACAGTTGTTGGTTGGAAGGTACCAGAGACCAACAAGTGCAGCATAGCCAGCAGCTTTGTCTGCGGAGGGATGTTGGTTGTTTGCTGTGTTGGTACTGTCAGCCTGTGGGCAATGTGGGTCAGGATGCGGAGGATGGTTGGCCTTTTGAGCCTGTAGTGGGCAATTACATCATCTGGCTTTAAGTCTCTGAAGCTGGTGCGTTTTCAGAAGATGCGCTGTCTTGTTCTGTGCTGTCTCGGTGGTAGTCCGTGGGGGTGGTCCTGGGGGAGGGGTTGGTCCTAGAGGTGGTGGCAGTGGGTGTTGTGGCCCTCTTGGGTCTCCAAGTTGCATGATTTGTAGTTCCATGGCATCTGTTGGTCTTCAGATGTGGCTCTGGGCTAGGCTCCCTTTATACTGCAGGTTTTCGTCCTACTTAATACCATAAAAAAGCAGGTCTTAAGTCCCTTCTGCTAATATGCCTTATTGCCTGTTTTTTGGCCCACATTGCCGATCTGGCTGGTCGTTGAGAATATTGCGAAGTGGAGTTATCATGAGTTTTTGGACGGGAATGCCTACTCTGTATATGATTAGCGTTAGTTGTCGCTGTCAGCCCTGGCAATGTTTTTGGCAGCAGCTATCGCAGGTAAACTACCAATGTCGGCTGTTATCGCCGGCTTGTGAAAAGGGCAATAAATCTATTGCCACTTTTGTGGTGGAAAAGTACCGCTAAATCGGTGATGAGTCCTTGAGAATATGCCCCAATGAGTTTTCTTAGATTGGTGTCAATGTACATGAGTACCTCTGTGCACTATGTCAGCAAAACCATGGTCATAGCATCAATAGGATTTCTGATAAAGGATTGCACACAAAAAAGATATATATTGGCATATAAGGACAATTTCTTTTGAGTAGGGATCGGAATCCTCACATCATTTCCTGTGTCGACCAATAGGCTTTGTTCAGCATCAGTGTCCTACACACATAACTATTCTAAAGTTTAGCTGGTTATTGGATAGAGTGCAATGCAGTATCTTATAAAGAATTCTTCCGGAATAATGGCAAGCAAAAAGTCGTACATGCAGTGGAGTTATGGGGTTCATCGCCAACAGACATAATTAACTAATTAGGCTTATCTAGACCCAGAATAAATTCCTACCTTCCACGTAAATCTTATATCATTATTTTGACATCAGCCAGGAATGTGCATATTTAAATTGGTAATTCACCATAGGATATGTCAAAAATAGCAATTTACTTTTTCTTCTATGGCCAGTGGAAAACCAGAAAACTATGTTGTTTAGCATTCATGTAAACTTCCTGGAGCAACTAACAACCAAAAAATAAAACTTACATTACAAGTAGTTGTTGGTGATTTATGTGCTTCACTCAATGGATCTGTTTACATCCTGATCTTGATGATGTAGGTGAGGTGGATGTATATCATCGTTATTATTATTGTCCTCCTATATCTCTAATAGATGGCTTATTTGTGTAGCTGTATCATGCATCATATCACAGCATGTCACTATTTAGCAGGAAGTGTCTGGTACATATTGCAATGCTCCACCACTATCATGCAAGCATTTGGACCACCCTTTAAGTAGTCCAAATATATATGCACTGTCTCCTAAAATTGCAAAAAATATTTGCAATCAACGTGCCAATATATATAATTTTTTTTTACTGTAAAAAGGTTACAGGGACGTTATAGATGGACTCAGATATCCCTCATTCAAAACTAGTGAAATTCACCAGGCAGGTATAGTAATATAGTTACCTGAGCTAACTATAAATTACGCCTCAACAATGCACTGCTTATGATTTATATATGACATCACTCATGACATGATTAATGACATCACTCATGACAGAAATGATGACATATCAAATGACATCATCAAGTGAGTGTTCGTGTTTTTAAGAATTTATGGGTGTTAAACATATATAACAACCAACAACAAAAGTTAAATTAGTATACAAGGTACACCACTACTGAGTGATACTACTTCTAACATATATCATGTGAGTGGCTGTGTGACTGTATCCTTGTGTGTATGGGTATGTAAATGGCTGCACGGGTATATAAGTTGATCTGTGAGTAGCTGTGTGGCTTTGTGAGATGCTGTATGAGTGGTTGTATTGGTGAGTGAGTGGGTGTGTCAGTGGCTATATGGGTGAGTGAGTGGGTGCCTGAATGGTTGTATGAGTGAGTGACTCTGTGTAAAAGGCTCTATGGGTGGGTGAGTGGCTATTTGAGTGTGTATTTGTTTAAGTGAGTTGGTGTGTGAGTGGCTACATTGGAGAATACATATCTGTGTGAATGACTGTATGGATGAGTGAGCGGATGTGTGAGTGCTTGTATGAATGTGTGAATGGGTATGTAAGTGGTTGCTCTTGGGTTGTTCTGGTGTTGTTGTTGCAATTGGGGGGCTAATCAACCTCTTTGCCCTCACCCTACTCACCCTGGTGAGACTTCTTGTACAGGGTGCAACTGCCACTGATGAATTTGGGGAGGTGCGTCCATCACGTATAAAGTGCTGCCTAACCCCCATGGCACAAGACGCTCTGGTGTTGTTGCTGCCATCGGGGTGTTGATCAACCTCTTAGTCCTCCCCCTATTCACCCTGGTGGGACTTCCTGTCCCAGGGTGCAACTGTCGCTGTTGATGTGGGGTAGATGTGTCCATCGTGCATAAAGTGATGCCTCTCTCCCCACTGCGCAGGAAGCTCTGGTGTTGTTGCTGCCATCGGGGGCTGATAAACCTCTTTCCCCTCACCTGATTCATACTGGTGGGACTACCTGTCCCAGGGTGCAATCACCACTGCCAACTTGGGGGAGGCATGTCCATTGCTACCTCTCCCCCCGCAGTGCGGGATGCATGTGGGCTATGCCCGGGCAAAGATCGGGCCAAGGGTGGGCTTGTCCGTGCCCATCAGAGACAAGAAGAGGCAGGGCAGGGCCACCCCCCTTGGCCCTTCACTAACCGCACAGGCCATGGCACGTATGGACACAAGTAGGTAGCCATAGAACAATTGGAACTTATTTAGAGCCCTTGATATTGTCTACTACTGACTAATGCATAGTTGGGGGAAGTTGGGACCTTTACTCAAAAAACGTTTAACTTGTGTCATTGTGGCTAAAACTCATCTTGTAAAAAGTGTTTTTCTGAACTGCCCGATTCAACCCCTTCGTACCGCGTTAATATTTTCACCGTTTTGCGGAAATGTCCCTTTTCTAGAACTGTATATGATTACAATAGTCTGAATAAGAGATGAAACAGCCTAGAGTGCACTAAAAATAGGACCAGAGAACAAGTTATAGTACTCCCTGAAAATGGGCAAGAGAAAGGCTACAGAGACTGCTGCTGCAATCAGTAAAATAACAAAGATAGTAAAACCAAGAAAACAGCAGCAGAAAACTGCACCCGAGACGCAATCAATGATTTGATTGAGGAGGCAGAGTCTATTTTATCTAAGGAGAACAAATTGGGTAGCAAGGCACAAAAAAGATAATAACCTATGATAACAAACAGGATAAGGCACACTGTTCAGAACCTCTTACACAAAATAATATTGTCCATGTCGCTGGTGAGATAGGGCAACAGGTCCCAATTCCCTCTCCTTCTAGGAACTATGTGGTTGAAGATGCTTTCCAAATTAGGGCCCCCAAGTCTGGCATATCAACCCTTGCTAAAGATAGGAACACTTATGGTAAAATAATATCAGTAAATTGCTCAAACAGATAAGCACCACTAACCACCCTAGAAGACCCAGAAAGCTTAAGATTCGGAATTGCGAGCCAAAAACACAAGCCCAATTCAAGCAGTATCAAAGATAAGGTGGTGCAAACTCAGAGGAATCTACTCTAGAGTTATATCAAAAATTAAATCTCCTAATTAAAGAGGTACTAGCCTGAAAAAAATTACTGGAGAGCTACTATTACACAATAGCATTTCCAAGAGCGGTAATGAGAGAATTATTAAGGAACACACCGCCGAGAACTCAAGTACAGATCAAGGTGGCAACCCACGAGATGTGCGGTCACATAAACAACTTCAACTAGACTCCTTCAGATTTCATACTGGGAACAACACTGATCATTCTAATTACCCAACAGCAAAAACAGGGCTTGAAAAAAACAAGTGAAGTGTAGGACTTAACACATTTAGTAGCCATTTGAGCATAGGAGGGCCCGCTATGGCCAAGGATGAGGAAACATACAAGATATACCTAAATACCCACAGTTCAATCAATCGCTAAAATACTGCAGGTGAAGATAGATGGCCGAACTACAGGACAGACCAAGAGGGTTTGACAAAATTCCATCAATATAGAGACATTAGCCCCCTCCCCCTGTTCAACAACAAACCACATATTACAGCCAGCACAAGAAAGGACCCTACAAGGTATTCATGACAAATGTTCCCAAGTTAAAACAGAGCAACAGAGAAGATGAGGATTCTCTAAAGAACAAAGTGGTACATTGGATTAGGCATAGGTGCCAATGTGTATCCAGACATAATTAAAGCTGAACTTCTTTGGTACAAAACTGGGAAATTGGATGACATACAACTAACTCTCCAATCCAAATTCATTGTAGATGGATTGATACCCCTGAAGCTACGCACACAATCTTCAGTGAAATCCAGAATTAGATTCAAAATAAACAAAACTACCCTTGAGAAGAACGATAATCAAGACATAAACCAGGAGCCATGCTAACCTTTACTTTCTCATCTGGATACTGACAATCTGCAATCAGTAGAGTGACTGGCTAGGTGGGATAATATTAATGAAAAGAGTGGATCCATGTCAAACAACTTAGATGGTGCCGGTATCCCTATAGTGGCTGGCCAACTGGAGGCACAAAATACCAAGGTACATCATAGAACATCAGCTGGTACCATGGTCAATAAAATTAGCAATCTGAACATACTCTTGGACCGAATCACTAGGCATCCCCACAAAATATTATGAAGATTTCTTGGAATGTAGCTGGGTTAAAACAAAAACGTTTAGACCCAGATTGGCAGAAATATGTAGGTAACTTTGACCTTTGCCTATTCCAAAACACGTGGCTAACAGAACCTCCTCAAAATTAGGGTACATGACATTCAATGTATGTGCAAAAAAAGGGAGACTCTCGGGTGGGCTGGTAATATGGGTATAGATCAACCTAAATAGAACCATAGAAGTCATGAGTAGTATTTCTCCAGATATTCTAGGGCTGACCTTGAAATCTTCAAACAGAATGCACTTATATGTGTTTATTACCTATATAAGACCAAGATTACTTTATATAGAATCACCAGTGGTACATCTGTTAGATGGGCATTTTGTACTTATAGAGCCAGATGGAGTTGCTTTTGTGGGGGGGGGGCGACTTTAATTGAAGATTTGAACCTATATTGAGGTTAGAAACAATCTTTGAGGATGAAGACTTGGCCAGAGGAATCTCCCCTCTAAATATAAACTCCTCTGTGCCGTGCTCAATAGCGGTCATGCAACTAATCCACTTTACCATAGAACAAGGGCTGAGGGCTTGCAATGGTTGGTTTCCCTCAGACAGCTGATGCTCCCATACCTTTGAAAAGGGTACAACCAAATCTAAAATAGATTATATTATGGTGAGCACAGCATACTGGGGATACATAAACGACTTTAAGGTGGACAATAGAGAAGAAAATGATCATCTTCCACTATGTTTATCTTTGACAGGGAGACTGATTGGCACGTATAATGCTGACATAGGGAACATGTCCTCACAATTGTCTGTCAGTAGCATTCGCAGAACAGTCAAACGGTCCACCATTGTTGATCAAATTGAGCCCCTCACCAGCATTTATAATGATTTTTTATGATGCCTTTACCCTCTATCATGACATACGTCCAGACTCTATACCAATAGCACAAATTCACCATCATTTGGATGAGAGCATAAAAGCTTTTCTGACAAAACCCCCCAAAACAGGCTCAAATCCAGGAATTAGGAGCCAATCCACCACTCCCTGGTACAACAAGGAATTCTCTTTAATTGAAGGAAGAATACTAGTGGCTCTTCAGGCTAAAAATACGGCACAAATTAGGAAACTAAGGATAGATTATATAAAAAGGGTACAAAAGAGAGCAGTAAAGAGCTGGGATGATACTATTTGGGATGATCTTATCACTGCAGCTAGAACCAAAGACCAGTCCTCTTTTTGGAGAGTAATTGCACACGGACATAAAAAGGGTAGGACTGACACAGAACATTACCTGGACCCAAGCACTTGGTGCAGAGATGTTTCTGACCTGTATTCAAGGACCCCTGTGCCATGTGTAAATGTTACTATACCTCTTGATGCCTCTTCGCATAACCTATTAAAACTGACTGTTGAATTTAGCAAAGGAGACCAGAATAGCTATAGACGCTATCAAACTAGGAAAAGCTTCAGGACCAGATAAAATACCGGGGGATCTCCTGAAACATGACACAGAAATATGGCCACCATATTGTTAATCTTCTAAGCAATGCAGTGGCATTAAAGGCGCCCTTTCCAGAATCATGGAAGGGGATAGAAATTGTCCCCATCCACAAGAGAGGGTAGTAAAGATGAACCGGCGAACTATAGACCCATAAGCCTGATAGACACCCTCCAAAAAGTCTATGCAAAAGAGGTACTGAACAAATTAAAAACGTGGATAGTAGAGAAAGACATCCTTTCACCATGTCAGGCTGGCTTTAGAATCAAGACAAGTATGATCAACCGGGTCTTTCAACAGTCATCTATAGCTTGGGAATAGGTCAAACTAAAGGCTGGGCATTTTATGTTGCAATTAAAGACTTGAAAGCTGCGTTCGATTTGATACCGAGGGATCTCCTGTGGGAATCTCGATGACAACAGATAGTACCACAGATGATACTGATACAGATAGTCAGGCTCCACCAAGATAACTTTGCTAAAGTACGTTGGTGACCGGGGGGAACTTATAGGGGCTATTCCTGTTAGGAGGTGAGTGAGACAGGGTTGTGTTTTGGCTTCCACTCTGTTTCTATTGTATGTGAATGACTTAGTTCCGTACTTACAAGATTGAACTCATGGCTTGCCGAAGGTAGGAGGGGTTCACACATGTGCATTTATGTTTGCAGATCATACGATCTTGCTGTTCCAGACCCTAAGAGGGCTACAAAGATTATTAGACAGTTTTAGCCATTACTGCAGATCAAAGGGACTAGAAATAAACCCCAGCAAAACTAAATATATGGGTATCAGACCATACAAATACTTCAAAAATGAAATACACCACTAGAGCTTTTAACTAACTTTACCTACCTTGGCATAACAATTGACTCAAAATTGTCATGGAAACCACATAGAAATAAGGCTAAGACAGTCCCACTACAATACACCATACCAATTGTCGAGAAACAACAAGCCACTGAGACCAAGGCAATTTCCCCGGCATTGGAGGTCTATGGCTAAAGAGCCCAACCAGCAGCCATTTAGGGGTTGGAAATATGGGGTGGGGAAAACATGAATTTATTAATCTTAGGGGAAAACAAAGTGATGCACATGTTTACATCACTTACCCAAAATACTAATTTGATCCCCTTTGGTTTAAGATATTGGCATCAAGAGATTGGAGCACTTAGCCACACTGAGACCTCTACTGTATTGGCCCCGAATTTGGGTTACGGAAGAATTAAAATCATATAGGCAATATTTGAGAAAGTTACTGGAACTTGAGGGCCAATTTACTTTTCCTTGGCTTAGCCACTTGTGAAACTGTTTTTTTAAGTTGGGTCTGAATACATTCTTGAAAGATCCTAGCTTGCTGACCGTAAATTCAAAAAAATGAGCTAAAGGGCATTTATTGGAACTTTATTTTGACCAAGGCCACACTGGATTGTACAATGGGAAGACTTATATACAATTCATGTCTTTTAAATCAACTCCAAGTTCTGAATAATTTTGGGATTAAATTCAACCACAATTAGCTAAAAAAACTCTGTTTTTGAAATTATGTAACGAGACCCTCCAGGTTAATTCATTTATAGTCAAGTGGTCATCTGACCAAGCAGCCGGGAAAGAATCCTAATATACTTTATGCTCATTAGACGCTGAAGAAGAGATTGCACATATTTTATTTTTCTGCCCAGAATACACTAGCTTCAGAAGGAAATGGATAAAGCCGTTTTGCTTGAGGTTGATGATGAGGAAATTTTCTGAGACCCTAAGAATACTGAAAACAGATAGCTCACGATTAATTGTATTTGGCTTTAGTAGATTCTAACTTGCAGTGAGCCATGTACGGAAAAATAGAGGATTAAATCTTTAGGGTTTTTAACGCAATGTCCTATTGATTGACAGTTATATTAATATTATATTGTAAATGCTGAAATTGGATTTTTACTACTGGTTGATTAATTTTAAACTTATGTTACATGATAAGGTGTTTTTTTTAACTTAATGCCTACTAAATCAAATATCCTGATTGTCATATTGTTTAATGCACCATGCACTTTATGTAGACAACCTCTGAATAACTTTGACTAAGTACAAGTCACTAGATACAATAGATGATATAGTGGACTTCCCAGAGTTTGTTGCAAGATGTACATATAGATGAGTTAATGATTGATTAATATGTAATTATTTTACCAAGGAAATGTACTTTGCCCTTCATATTTGTATACACATTGTTTTATTTCTGATGTCATGAACTCATTATAGAGTTGCATTGTGCTTTTATTGTGACACTGCTATTATGATCCAAAATAAAGTTGAATTGATGGTAAGCGGTTGTGTGGGTGTGTGAGGGTTTGTATGGGTGAGTCAGTGCCTGTGTTGAAAGGTTGTATGGTTAAGTGAGTGACTGCGTAGGTAAATAAGTGGGTGTATGAGTAGTTGTATGGTTGAGTATGTAGCTCTGTGACTGGCTGTATGGGTGAGTGACTGGTTATAAGAGTGGCTGCATGGGTGAGTAAAAGGCTGTGCCAGTGGGTGTATGATTGAGTGAGTGGATGTGTGAGTGACTGTGGAGGATTGACTGGGTATGAGAGCACTGCTATGGGTCTGTGAATGGGTATGTGAGTGGTTGTATTGGTGTGTGAGTGGGTGTACAAGAGGTTGTTTGGGGCGTGAGTAGTGTGTGTAAGTGGTTCCGGGGATGATGTCATCAGTGCTGTCATTAGTGATGTCATTTAAGATATTGTCAGTGATGTCATCAATGATGTCACTGACCATGTAATGAGTGATGTAATATGTGAGGTCATAAGCAGTGCATTACGGGGACAACACTTATAGTTAGCTCAGGTAACTATAACTGCTGAATTTCACTGGTTTTGTACGAGGGAAATCTGAGTATAACTATAACATTCCTGTAACATGTTTTTTCCAGTGAATGTCTAAGGTTCTTTGATTTTATTTCCTAACCCTAACAACCCTGTAGCCGTTGGTTTTTTAAGTGAATTTCTATATTTTTTTAACTGGTAGTCACACTTGCAGAGTGGTGGAGAAAGGGGGCTAAGCCTCCAACCAGCTCTCAGGAATCCTGCTGTAAGGGATTTACTGGAGGTAACAGGAGGGCTTCTTGGCCCCAAAGATCCTCAGCACCCAAAAGGTCTTCATCCCCCAACCAGTATTGCGCTAGGAGGCACGTTTGCAGAGTGGTAGAGAAAGGGGGAGTGGCCTCCAAAGACCTCACACCATTTGCACTCAGTGAAACTGACCATAGGTAACAGAAGAGGTAGTTAGACCCCAAAGGCACTCGGGAGCCAAGGGGACTTCATTCCCAACCAGCGGTGTGTCAGAAAAGGGGCGTGGCCTTGACAACCTCTGAGCAATCCAGCTATGTGGGACTTACTGGAGTTAACACAGGAGGTAGTTGGCCCCAAAGAACCCTCAGCAGCCAAGGTGATTTCATCCCCCACCAGTAGTGCACCAGGAGGCACATTTGTCAGGGAAGTTGCACCAGAAGTTCCACAGAGGCAGAATGCTGCTAGCTCCCAATGCCCACCTTCCGGAACGCACTGTGAGGAAACAGCAGCTCAGGACAGGGGGAAAGGGGAATGGGACAAGAAGAGACACTTGTGCGTTCCTGGACTCCCTCTTCTATTCTGGATGGATCTTATTCAGGAGTCTCCTAATGCACAGAGGGAGAGAACATTTCAATCTACTTACTGTTACTTATCTGGCAATCTCTACTCAATACATCTAAATACCTCCCCTACCCAGGTCTGCTGGAGTATTGGCCTCTCTTCTATTCAGTTGACTAACCACTGGTGGAATGATGTTTCAACCTATAGCACAAGAAAATATGACTTGGGTTAAATTATGTATTCTGTTCTTACTGTATATCTACTAAACTACCTTTCCTTCCATACTCCTTACCATGTTGTTAGTCTTTCTGCTTTTTACTTGGTAATTGATTGTAGGAGAGAGAGAACAGTGTTACTCCTGATAGTTGACCCAAGTCCTTAATGACTTCTCGCTTTTCTTGTGCAGAAGTACTTTGGAGAATCCAACTTCAAAGGAGGAGGGGTGTTCGCGCAAAAAGGTAAGAATAGGAAAACAAAGGGAGGAGAGAACAGGTAAGAATGCAAGGGAAGGACAGGGAAGAAGGCTGAGTTCGCTGACTTATCTTCAATTAGGTATGCAGTTCAAATCCAAGTCTAAATTGAACTCTCTTACTTGCTTGTCTTCATATGCAGAAAGTTCGGGTTCTCCCAAGCTCAATGATTGAATTGTCAAGGAAGGTCGAAATACCTTCTGAAGTCTTTCTCTGTTGTCTGCTCACCAGGACGTCGATAGCGCTTCTGTAGAATGGTACTTGCCACTCGCTAAAACTAAATACTTATTATTTACTCTGAAGTCAACCTCTGACTCTGTACTTACTAAGAACCTCTTCACAAGCGGTCGGTAGACGCGCGTGAAGGAATTGAACACGCTCTGGATAATTCTCACAGAGAGCGCGCGAAAACACTACTTCCCTCAAACGAACTCAAATTGAAGTGCGCATTGGAACGCGCCTTGCTGACACACGTAGTCTCGTTTCACACGAGACTCCAGGGGCCAATCAGCAAAGTGGAAAGTCTGAAGAAACAAGCGGCCATCTTGGAACGGGTTGCAACTCTACTTAGTATTTATCCAGACACTGCAACAGGAGGGCTTAACTGTCATTCGAACTCTTTTCTTATGCTGATTGACAACAGTAATGGCATGCACGTTGTTCCTAACAGTACCCCCTCTCAAAGACCAATTTATCGGTCCTGGCTTCAATGGATGTCGCAAATGAAATTGTCTGATCAGTCTTGGGGCATGTACATTTTCTGCTACTTCCCAGGTTCGATCTTCAGGTCCATAACCTTTCCAATCTATTAGATAGACTAACTTGCCTCTCAATCTCTTTGAATCTAACACCTCTTTGACCTCATATTCAAAATGATCTTTGATCTTCAAAGGGGGTGGGGGACTGTCTGAGATTAGGAGCTGTCTTTTTTAAGAGAGACACGTGAAAAACAGGGTGAATCTTCAACTGCTTGGGTAGCTTGAGTTTACAAGTCACCGGACCTAGAACTTGTTCTATAGGGAAAGGGCCTACGAACCGTGGCTGAAATTTTCGATTTCCCTTTAACCCTAAATGTCGGGAGGATAACCATACAGAATCTCCCACCTGATACTGTGGGGCCTTTCTCCTGTGTCGGTCTGCTTGTTTCTTGTAACTCTCCTTTGCCTTAACTAAATTGGATTCCGCGGCCTTGCGAGCTGAGGCCAATTCAACCAACAGATTGCTAGCAGCAGGAACCCCAAAATCTCCCTGATTACAGAAGGGATTTGGGTGTCTCCCTGAGTTTAAGAAGAATGGAGAATAACCGGTGGAAACATTCTTCGCATTGTTGTGTGCGAATTCTGCCATCCACAGTAAATCTGACCATTCACCACCCCGATCCAAAAGGAACAAACGCAGGTACTGTTCTAATTCTTGGTTCACCCTTTCAGTCTTAAAATATATATATATATATATATATATCCAGCTCGTGGGGAATGTCCAACAGTTGAATCGCACTCACACACAGAGAAGCTTTCCCCATCGCTTTATTATTGGTAAAGCAGTTGCACTTCAAGCATAATTGAGCAACTGACCGCAGCCCTGACGCGTTTCGAATAATCTTTTTCAAAGGGTTAGTGCAGTCAAAGGAGCATGTGCGGCAACACCTTCCTTATAATGCCATATCGTGAGTCCTGATTGGACAACTCTGGATGAGTAATCACGTTGCATGCTGGTTGGTGAAGTCCGATATTCGTCCCCAAATGGATGCGCTTTAAATTCAATTGCTGATTCTTGGCTCTGGTTGAGCCCCGGAAAGCGCTGCTGCATCAATCCATGCTCTGTGTCCCACTGTTGAAGCTCGTATTTTCTGAGCTTCGTGGCCCTCGTTGCGAAGTGGTGCAGATTCGGCGGCAGGACGGCCGCCTTAACATCCAGCTCGTGGGGAATGTCCAACAGTATATATATTCACAGAAAAAACCATAGGTTTCAGGCACGTTATAGTTAGGAATTAGCATTTAAAAAACCTTAGAAATTCACTGAAAAAACCATAGGTTTCAGGGTCGTTATAGTTAGCTGGACTTTTCACTCGTACAAAACCATTGAAATTCCCCCGTTATAGTTAGTTCAGCTAACTATAACTCGCGCACCCGCAATGCACTACTGATGACGTCACATATTACATCACTCATGACATGGTCAGTGACATCACTCATGACATCACTGATGACATCTCAAATGACATCACTGATGACATCACTAATGACATCATCCAGTGAATGTGTGTTTTTCAGAAAATTATATATGTTTTATATATGTATATCTCAAGGTCGATGGAAGAATAAATGGGTATATCAGTGTCTAAATTAACCCTGGGCGTAGTTCGCGTAGTCGCGCTTCGCAAAGCTTCGCGAAGATGTACTTGCTCTACGCGAGCTACGCGTAGCTTCGCGAGCTTGCGTAGTTGCTTGGGGTGCCCGCTCGCAATGGCTTTTTCTTGTTCGGGAGCGTTGTGAGCGTGTTCGGGGAGCTGTTTGCATGCTCGGGGGATAATATCTCGCGATGTTACCCATGCGGTCACCAATGGGCGTGGCCATCTTGTTTTTCAATTGTCCCGACCGCTCGCGATGCCTTATTTCCTGTTCCGGGTCGCGGATAGTGTTTTCGCAATGTGCATTGACGTGTTCGGGAGCGCATTTTACTTGTTCGCAATGAATAGTGCATGTTCGCGAGAAATATCGCACAAACTTACCCACGTGGTCGCAAATGGGCGCGGCCATCTTGTTTTTCACTCTATGCTATGGTTCTGGGCCTACTTTTATATCCTCCCTTTATCTTTGCAATCCTTTGTCTTTAAAGCATTTTTTCTGACTTTTTTTAGTTCTCATCTATCTCTCTCTTTGCCTAAGCTTATATTTTGCATTTTATTTCTACTTTTACTGTGTTTTTTTTACTTTTATAAAGTTCTTTCTTTCTTCTTCCCCCTAACTTTTTTTTCCCCTTCTAACTTTTCTTTTCTGCCTCCCACACACCCCAGAACCATGGCCAAGGGCACAGCTAGTGCCAAGGGCAAGGGACCTGCAGGAGCAGCAGACAAGGGCCGCCTGCCTTGCGGCAGAATGCGTCCTGCAGGGGTGCAGGCCCGGCAACTGTTTGGGGAGGAGGAGGTGGCCGCCCTTGTTTTTTTCATCCAGCGCCACCTCCCCTTGACGTTGGCAGCAGGCGGCAGGCCCGGCTCCGGGTACGCAACCCAGGAACGGCACCGTCGGTGGGCGAAAGTGCGCCGGACAGTGTTCGGTGCTCTGGGGTCCGGCGCAACCACAATCAGCTAGCCCACCGGTGGTCCGACATCCTGGAC
Organism: Triturus cristatus; assembly: GCF_964204655.1. Lineage (NCBI taxonomy): Eukaryota > Metazoa > Chordata > Amphibia > Caudata > Salamandridae > Triturus > Triturus cristatus. The sequence continues at coordinate 625,954,381 of NC_140580.1, read as the reverse complement.
CGGGAGCAGGACCTGTTGGACCTGCTAGGTGTCATGGTCATCGGGCTTGGTGAGTAACTTATTGTGTATAAATTAAATTTGACGAGCAACAAGATTACTGCTGCGTGCCAAGCGTTGCTGGTAAATTACATTCCAAAAATCAAAATCTTCTTTGATTTAAGGACCCAGGTGCTCGGTGGTACTCTTACTTGTTTGCAACTTAGTTTGCGCTAGCTTGTGCTGATTATGTAAGAGTTTATTTTACAGAACTGAAGTTAGGTAATGCGATTTGCTAGAGAGTCCTTCCATTGTCCTACTGTGAAATAGTGGTGGATGGATATTGGATACTAGGTTTAGTTTGTTAGTATTAGTTAACTTAATAATTGTTTTATCATGCGGTCTGCGTGACGCCTCCTCTGTCACTGAGTGCTGCTTACCCCAGTCCTCCGTAGAACCTTTTGTACTTTGTTTAGAGAGTGGTAGGCTTAGCATGGTCAGTCAGTAGCAGAACTAGATCAGAATCATGCAACCAACCCACAATTTGTTGTATGTATGTATGCACAAATGTATGCATGTATCCTCCATCCCATCTATGCATTTGATGGCTGAAAAAAATGGAAATGCAGACTTAGTGAACAATTGGCTCGTCTGGAATAGGTGGTGTAGGTCAGGTGGTACTTACTAGGCTTCGTATTGCAATCAGAATTAATATGGAACACTGGAGTGTTCATAAATAAGTAGACGATCCGTGAATGCAGGAAGAAGGCAGTAGTCGATCCATCTGATTAGCTAGGTCAATTTTATTGCAATTGTTGTTTCCTAAAATGTTGTTTGACTTATTCTTCCAAATGATTTATTATTATTTGTTTCACAGCCCTCCTTAATGTTTGTCTCTTTCTTTATTATATTTTACATGATCATCAGCACCACCCAGGGGCAAGAAGATGGGGTCGGAGTCGGCGGGGGAACCACAGGACCACTCCTCTACCGAGGCTCCTGCTGCTGGCCCCAATAAGTCCTCCAGTGGTTATATTGACATTTAGATTTCCCTAACTTTTACTGCATCTTTTTTTTTCCGAACTATAAATTATGGTTCCACTTTTTAATTCTATTTTTTACAAAAGCTTACTTCTTTGACCTTGACTATCTGTTTCCAAATTCTGTTTATCCCTGCCTCTAACTAAGTTGCTTCTAACTGCCTCTGCTATGAATCTCTGTACTACTACTACTACTATTACTATTATTACTCTGTCTGTAGCGAAGCTTGCACAGTTGCCCACTCTTTATTGAAGGTTTTCTTTGGAATAATAAAACTCTGATTGACCAATAGCTCTAACCACTGTGTCCTGTCGTTTGGGTTGTCCTCTTCTAGTCTTCTCAATGTTGAGGCTTTGACAATTACCACAAACAAAATGGCCAACCAGATATTTGACTAGTATTTTTGATTGGATAGTACATGATACTACTATTGTCTCGTGATTCTGCAGAGCCACATGCCGAACTATACACAACAAAATAGGAAGTTGATGATGGGAGGTTGGACCTTACTGATCACACCTCAGTCCGAAGAACCCACAATCCCCTGACCGACTAGCTATAGTGTCTCACATTAGGGTCCCACTGCCGACCCCCCCCACGAAGAAGATACACAATGTTGATGATGACTGAGACAGACAACCCAGAACATAATAACACCATTTTGCTCACTCACTTGTGTAAGTCCACCCCACCACACCAAATACCACAGAGTCTATGTGTAAGTTCAAAAGTTTTATTTGAAACTAGTAACAAACTCTGTACATTGTTAATATGAAATTTAATTTACTACAGCCATAGTCAATAAGCCAGCAAAAAGCCTAAGATTAAAACAGTAAACATTTACAAGTGCATGACAACAAGAACAAGAGCCAGATCTTTTGAATTCTGGAAGACCCCTCACTGTAGAACATAGAAATACTGGTTACATCATCTTGCATCATAATAAGCTCTGTGAATCTCTGGTTTGTAGAAGGGAATCTTCTGCCTATTATATGAGAAAAAATGCTGTGTTTTAGCCGTTAGATAGTATACTGGTGGATGCAAGCATTTTGCAGTCATGGCAAAAAGTGTAACATGTATGTGATGGCTAAGCAATATGGACTAAACAAACTCAAAAAGTGGGTTGCTTTTTGACCTCTTCACTTGTACGCAACAGTCAAGTGGCCTCAAAGGCGTCTACTGCACATGTCAATAAGCTGGCAGGTATAATTAAATATGCGCCCAAAGAGTAGTAGTCGACATGATGAATCTAAAAGGGTTACACATGGCTCAGGCTAACTTTCAAAAGAGTAGATTAGGACTAGATGACCCTAAGAACCATATCACTACTTGTGTCTGTCTACTGACTGTACCTACTGGCTAGTGCTGATGTATGTTGGATTAACTTTTTTTTCAATGTTCCAAGTGAACACTATTAAAATAGGGGGAGGTTTCCAGGCATCTACATTTTTGTGATGTTTTTTTCTAGGCACACTACCATCCACCAGTGCCGGCGGGGCCAGCGGCGATGCGGCCATTCCGAAGGGGGCAGGAGAACTGGCAGCACCTGCAGGAGAGACAGGGGGGAGCCAGCAGCAGTGGCCGGCAGCGGTAAGTTATATTCATTACTTCTTGACATTACTACTAGATGGAAGTGTGTTCACTATTTCACTGTACTGTGCGACTTATTAAGTTGTAGTGAACATTATACAATGGTTGAAGAAGACACCATTTACTTAGCATTAGCAGCGTGAGTTGAGAAACCAATGGCCTCTTCTATTTGACTCCAAAATCAGCTGTGAAGGTTTTATGGAGAAGACAAACTCAGATCAGATGACCTTGATGGATGTGTTGAACAAAGTGGGAAAGAACTAAGGGTGGAAGGACGGGCAAGATAAATAATATGACTGACTGGCAGAGAAGTATATGTTTTTGGAAGCATGCATAGGTGGCTGATAGTAATCAGATCAGATGCATGGGTTGTTGAAGGATGGGTGGAAGGTGAAAGAGAATACCTGCCTGGGTGGGTGACACAGTATGGGTGGATAGTGCTAGATAGCAAGAACCAGTGGTGTTTGGTTCATATTCAAAGTCAAAGCCAAGGCAAGCAAGGAAGGAGCGGAAGCATGGGTGGTTGTTGGTGAAACCAACTAAGTATGAGATATATAAAAAAGAAGGATAAACGTTTACTTTAATGGATGTATGCCTGGATGTACTATCATCAATACACAGTATAGGTGGAAAGTGTCACTGGAGATTCTTATTTTGAAGAAAATGTAAAAGAAACTGCGCCACTGTAGCAAAGCGTAGGGGAATATATGTAGTATTATCAGAATACAGTAGACTTGCAGTAGTTTGCAAGCACGTCATATATATATATATATATATACATATTCACTGAAAAAACCATAGGTTTCACACATGTTATAGTTAGCTGGAAATTTTACTGATAAAAAACCAATGAAATTCCCCCGTTATAGTTAGTGCAGGCAACTATAACTCACGCGACCGCAATCCTCTGCTGATGATATATGTGTCTTTATGAAAAAAAAATATTTGTAATATATGTATAGCTAAAATTTAATGGAAGAAGACATGGGCAAATAAGTGTCTAAATACAGTATTAGCATCAGCAGAGGATTACGGTCGCGTGAGTTATAGTTGCCTGCACTAACTATAACGGGGGAATTTCATTGGTTTTTTATCAGTAAAATTTCCAGCTAACTATAACATGTGTGAAACCTATGGTTTTTTCAGTGAATTTGCAAGGTTTTTTAAATGCTAATTCCTAACTATAACGTGTGTGAAACCCATGGTTTTTTCAGTGAATTTGTACGGTTTTTTAAATGCAAATTTTTTTTGACATTTTTTGTAAACCTATGTATAAAATAATATATGTACTATATCCTGCATTATGGAAAGGTTTTTTTTCTTTATGCATTTTTTTCCGTGCGCGTATGGTAAGCTGACGGTACGCGCTCCGTACGTCATAAGTACGGTGCGCGTACGTAATAGGATACGCGTACCGTAAGCTGACGCTACGTGCTTAGCACGTCATAAGTACAGCGCGCCTACGTGATACGTGCGTGACGTACGCGTACACGCGGAAGCAACGTCGCGGTTACGCAGGGGCGTGTAATGCGCATGCGCGAGTGCATCTTACGTACGCGCTCCGTAAGCGTCACGTTTGCGCATGCGTACTTGTTTACGAGCGCGTACCGTGAGCTTACGGAGCGCGTACGGTAGGTCATGTGATCCACAAAGAACACTTTTCATTGGTTGAAATTACTTTCAGTTCCAGAAACTTCCCACACCACACCCATTCCCCTCATTACTGCTTGAAAGAACACTTTTCATTGGTTGAAACTACTTTCAGTTCCAGAAACTTCCCACACCACACCCATTCCCCTCATTACTGCTTGTGATTCTCTAGGAGCAGGAGCTGAATTGTCTTTGGGATACAATGGCAGAACAGCAGACCTCTTCTGAGAGTGAGGCTAGCAGCACCACCATCATCCAGAGAAGGAGGAAACAGAAGACTTCTTTTGTATGGGAGTATTTTACTTTTCCAGAGGGGGAGAAAAAGGTCAATGCTCCACTGGTCACTTGCACACTTTGTGACCGTGTTTTATCAAGAGGAAATCCTAGGAAAAAGTATTCCTTTGGAAATCACTCTATGATGAGACACCTTAGGGATAAACATCCCAGGACCTTTGATCGACATACTGGAGAAAACTCTTCAGTAAGTCACCAGAGCCCAGCCTCAGAAGCTCAGCCGAGTACATCATCGGCAGCTCAGCTGAGCCCTTCCTCTGAGGTGGGAGCATCACCTTCTTCTGCTCCTCTGGACGTCAACCCTCGATTTGGGAGGGTTGTAATGAGGTGTATAACGTGTTCTGGTCTTATTGTTTTTGGGGAGACCAGTGTTCCCCTTATTAACAATAAGATAGACCAGCACGTTTGTAGACGCTCATAATATTCCCATTCTTTCTTTCCTCCATCCCTCTATGAACCCAACGGCTCTTTTAAGAGCCAACCTTACCTCACAATTTTTTTTATTTTTTATTAAGCTTTCCTTTTTGGAAAAATGTTTTAACCGTGCGCGCACGGTACGCGTAATTCCGCGAATTTCGCAAAATGTCTCCGTTTACGCCGTGCGCGTACGCTGCGCGCATTCGGCGATTTTTTCAAAAGAAATTTAAATTAATTTTTTGCCCTTGGGGGTCCTTCTGAGACCCCCTGATAAAGGCTAGGGGGTCAGGAACTGTCCAGCCTGCCCCCTTTTCACGTTATCCACCTTTGTTTTACACCCCCTCAGACTGCGAGAGAGAAAATGGCGGCCGCCGCTTCCTGGTTTCGACCGATTCGAATGTTTACTAAGATCTAACAGCCAATCAGAATTGCGCTCGCGCACGGCGGCGTGCGCGTACGGTAAGCGCACCGTAAGCGCACCGTAAGCTGCCACAGATATATATATTGATTTAAATGCTATTTTCTCAGGAACTACTGAACAGATTTACACCAGACCTACAAAAGGCACTTCCTTGACCTGAGGACTACCTCTCTGCCAAATTTCAAGTAACTCTGTTCAGCCGTTCGGGCTGTAGCCCCTTCCTCCCACTCTGGTGACCACTCCCTACCTATTATTATTAATGTATTTTCAATTGGGTCAACCAGCCTGCAAAGGGCGGCCTATCTGTTGTTTATGGTTATTGGTTACACAATCAATGAAAGCAAAGTACCCTCTGCAGTAGCGGTTGATGGTGGGAGTGCTGGCGGGCAGTGACATGGGGAGGGGCAGGGTGGGTGGCACTGGGGGGTAAACTGTTTATTACGGCCAAATACAGGTAATCAAAATAAAAATAAATACAATTATTTTCATTGTGCGCACTGCACCGCCGAATGCGATGCAGTGCGTGCAACAATTCTTTTTTTTTTAATGTATTGTTTAATTACCTGTGATTGTCCTTAATCCATAGTTTACTATCCTCACCCTGCACCTTCCCACGTCACCGCCCGGCAGCACTCCCACCACCGACCGCTACTGACCTGATGTCGTATTACCATCTATAATATGAATATAAGCAATGATCATTGGATCAGATAAATAATCGGCCTTTTTTTTGTAGTACCCAGGGCAGGGTGTAAGTGAAATTGTTCATTTGCCCTCATGTAACAGACAGAGTATGGCCAGTGCCACCGGCCGTAAGGCGTCATACAAAAATATGAGCTTCACCACCTGCAGACAGTAGTAGTAAATAAAAGTAACGTGAGTCTGCAAAATGTGGCTCATATCTGTTTCTCTTGGGTGCAAGCTTAGCTGACTGAGCTGGCATGCCGGCTACAACAAGGTTATGTAATTGCGCTAAACTACAGCTAAGAACAACATGACTGGTGTACCGGAGTACATAGTACGATTGTTATGTCGGAAACTCCCACAAATGTTAGAGTCCAAGGAAGTAGGAGTAGAGATACTTACCAACAAATCACAATTTTATGAACTGTGCTTGCTAGTGATACTGTGACACTATGTGTTCAATGATTTTAGTGTTTCTGTTTTGCTAAGAGTATTGGCTACAACATGTTCTTTTTCTTTCTTGATATAGATACTCCTTCCACATCCACACCAAAACCTTCTCAGAAGGAGTTGGCCGCCAGGGCCTGGCGCCGTAAACTGGAGGCCATTTGCGAAGAATATCGCCGGCTGGTGGCTCAGGCGGAGGAGTAGGCGGCTTCAGCTGCAGCCTCCTCCAATGCCCCGGGCCCCAGTCAGGCCCTGCCTCGAGTTTGACAGCGCCGTGGACCGGCATCCGCCCACCGCCGCGCCTCCATCTCAACTACTGCTGCCCCCCACCCTGCATGTAACTGCAGGGCATTTCACCTTCAGCTGCTCCACCGGATGGCCCGCTTAGAGGAGAACCTAGAGGAGCGGGTCAACATCCTGGTGGACAAACACCTGAAGGCCCGCCGACTATAGAGAACCTTGTCATTTGCCCCTTTTTAATTCCATTTGTTGGTGGGTGAGTTTTTGGACGTTGGGGATTTGTTCGAACATTGGGACTCTTGGACTTTCGTTTCATTTTGTTGTGGACATTGGTTGGGGTTAGGGAGGGGGTGGGTTAGGTCAGAGTGAGATAGTTTATTTTTGTTAGGGGATATTACATTTTATACTATTTACTTATACAATGTTAATGTTTTGTGGTGGGTTACTGTTTTCTGAATTCAATCTAAGTTACATGGTTTGTTACTTTGCTTCCGTGCTGCTGCATGCCCACATCCAGTGTTTGATTTAAAAGATCTGCCGATTTTGTAACACACAAACCGATAGATGCAGTACACCTCACTGAGTTATTTTTAATTGTCATAATAGTACTGTCAGTCTCTCCTCCTAGTCCATACCTCCCACCAAACTTATCTTACCTGTGATTGATGATGAAGTTCCGCACACTGATGGCTGCATGGTTGGTTTCCCAAATGAACAGAGAAGATGCCATTATTGTGGTGGGAGTAGTAGACACTGGCAATAGCATTTGAAAAAAGAGAGAGAAAGTCACTTGACTGAAAGACTGTGGGAGGAGTAGTAGAACAAAGTAAACTACAGCATAGGTGGGCAAGCAGAAGATCCTTGCCCTGCCTTAGTTGAAATTCAATTAGTGTTGCTTTCACCACATCTGCCCCGGCAAGCGTGTGATCAATTGTTGGTGTACATTTAATGTAGTCACATCACACCTCAATATAAATCACACAACCCGGGGGAAGAGGGTTAGGGATTGATGAATGGATGGGAAGTGGGGTTTTGGGAAAGGTTTGAGAAAGAAAAACAGACAGTATGCATGTACACAACAAAAGTAAAACACAATCTTGTAAGACGACCATGATCCATTATCAAAGAAATCAAAGTATAAAGTGAGAAAAAGCAAATGCATGCATGCTGAGGAAGAGAACTTGATGGTTAATGATAATGAGTTGTACTTACTAACTATTATTACCCAATGAGACAGTACAGGAAGAAATTATTAATATGAAATTTGCGTTGCCTGTCTGCCGCCCTCAGAGCTCAGACCGAACCAAATTTCATGATGTACCGGGCTTACTTTTATTTTTCAAGCTAGCAAAGTAAATGAAAAACTAGTTGTAGGGATCAATTACCGAACAAACCACAACACACAGTCGTAATGATTGAAGAGAAAAAAGGAATCAAATACATTTAAAGACGAATGATGAATGATACTAAAGTTACTGTATTATCCTGGTCCAAATGTGGAGTTGCATCATTCTCGTCATTCCTCTTGGTCCTCCCTTCCATGGACACTCCGCACATCAATCTTGGGTACCCCTGCCTGCCTGATGCGGATTGGTAAGGTAAGTGTGAGTTGTTTCTCCCACTATAGCACAGGTTAAAGTCCGGCCTGTAAGTGTAGATGGAAAAACATACGGGGTATTGAAAAATTACTGCATTTAAAACAATAAACTCAATTACAGTGGAGTGCAATAAGAGAAGACAAGACTCTGGAGAGAACACTTTTAGACTGAGGCAGCTTGGATAGGATACATAGTGTCTACTCTACAGCATTAAGCTACAACAACAAAGGGACAGGACTCAGGAGCCAGCACAGCCACAGAACAGGAGAACCGCGGCACAGGCCAGGCACCCTACCCCTTACTTACATTTTGACCGAGCCAGACAAACGTCTTATGCACTGGAGCAACCTAGCATTTTCCAAATTAAGTGACTAAATCAATGCGCCACTGTCCCTCATACCACTACACTCTACTCCAGTCCACACCACTACACGGAAATGTAGCCTAGGTCTGTTGTGGTTCTTGTTTAAACTGTTTACCTTTTAAGACAGCCCATGAAACGCAGTTATTCCATCAATTATCTCCGATCCAACTGACTGTGTACAAAGATAGTATGCTCGCTCAGCAGCATCATGATGATGACCTTGTGGTACCTATATTCTCCCACACCAACTCAGTCTGTTGTGACTGATTAAGTTTATAATATATTCCATATTACAAAATTGCAACGGATATTGGCCGACACCTGCAGTGGTAGGAGTACAATGTGGTTATTAAACAACAAGGAAACATTAACTGTTACCTCACCTGAGTCACTTTTACTTTGTCGATAAACTAGTATAGTTCTACTTCATGCACATTCATTCGTAGTCAGCCAGCATCCAATGCAATGCATGCCATCATTCACAATAATCAATCATTACCTGTCTTGCTGTTCTCTTTGGCTGTCAGATCTGATGCCTGCCTAGCCTTCTGACAGTCAGTGATGAGTTTCTTTCGGCTTGGAAACAAAACGGAATATAGCTGGAGTCACGTTTCACTTCTTATGGAGGTACTGTTAGAGGCAACATGTATTGTACTATTCTCCATCTCCATCCAATGTCTGACTTGCTTGAAATGCATTTAGGGAGAGTAAGGAAGATGGAGCAGGACCCTGAGGAGTGGAGTGGACAGTTATGCACCGACGTGCAACTCCAACAGGGAAATAAAAAGAGGAGACTGTCGATGGATTTGTTGTGATTAGATTTTGAACCAGAAAAACAGATACACAGTCACACACAAATAAAGGAAGGGAGAACAATTTGAAAGCCTAGTTGTCAGGGAAGAGGAGCTCGTCCTCAAACTCTGGTGGTTCCGACAGAAGTACGTCTAACAACCCACTACTTATGTCATCGAAGTCGCTCTCCTCTTCCTGCTGTGATTCACGTATTTTGTACTCCGGTGGTATAAAGTGTTGATTCATTTTGATCATGGTTAACCTTTCAACGCTTTTGGGCGAGAGACTGGTCCTTTCGACAGTAACAATGGCACCAGCATCACTGAAAACACGCTCTGAAGAGACACTTGCAACAGGGCAAGCCACATTCTTTATCGCCAGGCTGCTGAGCACTGGCTATTGGCTTCTTTTCCCATACCAATACACCAATGGGCTTTGCTCCATGAAGACCTCTGTTGTGTCATCTAGATAGGCCTGAACCATCCGCTCAATGTTCAGGGGTGCTCCGATTTGCTTGGCCTCTTTTGCCTTTGCATCAGTCATGGACGTACAAAACCCTTTCCATAGAAACCAATCACCTGCCATTTTTTTAAATGTGCCAGATGATCATGTTGGTGATGTTGATGTTATTGCTGGCAGTGTTGTTGACTGCTGGGAGGCAAACACACTGCTCTCGGCCTCTGAAGTAGAACTTGACTCTAGTGCCCTGCAGTACTTTTTCTGCCCTGGGGGGCGGGCCTCTAATTAAGATCCGTTCATTTTCAAAGTCAGTGGCTTCCTCAGCTATCAAAGTTTTGTACTGGGCAACATCCACTTCTGAAAAAGGAATTACTTCATTACTGCGCAGCAATAATTTGTAACGTGGATCCAAAATTGAGGCAGTAATGTAATGTGGATGTGACACAATGCTATTTTGAATCCTTGTATTGTCAGATAAGCGAGCGACTAAGGTGTCTGCCAAATAATATGCATCTACTTTGTCATCCACACATGCGTACATTTCTGACACCTCCTTCAGCTCTTGCTCTAGCATGTACAACAATGGGATAGCTTGGCCCATAGTACAGTCCTCCCTGCTCACTTCACGTGTGAAGACCTCCAAAGGAAGTAGCATCTCTGTCAGGCATTTGACGAGGTCCCATTGCTTGGACCATCTCAACGGTCATGCCTTTCACAGTGGGATCTCCTGACCTTTTCATGACATAAGCATTAAGTGGTATGTACTGCTCAAACAGACACTCAAGCATGTAATACGTTGAGTTCCAACGTGTTGGCACCTCCTGGATGAGTGCTTTGACTGGCATTTTATGCTCACATTGAATGACCCTCAGCTGCTTCCGGGCTTTAAAAGAATGGTTGAAATGTGTGCATATTCTTCTTCAGGTGGTCAGTAAGCTGCTGACTTTGCTTTCATTTTCAAAAAGTCTTGAACAACAATGTTAATGCAGTGTGCCAAACATGGGACCCTGAAATAGCCACCATCTTTCATGGCCCTAACTACATTACTGCCATTGTCCGTGGCAACAAAACCAATGGTAAGCCCTCTTGGTCACAGCCACTCAAACACCTTGCTGTTAAACTCATCCAAAATGTTTGCAGCAGTATGAGATTTCTCCATAGCAAACATGGCTACAGTTGCATGTTTGCGAGTGTCTTTAAAAATCTCAGCGGTGTCAACAACACCGTCAGATATCTTATCTTTAACATCCAAAAAAGAGACCCAGTGTGCAGTGATGCACATGTAATCAGTGGCTTGGAAACTGGTCCACATGTCTGTTGTCAGGTGCATACTCTGAACAGCACTCTGTTTTAAGGCTTTTCCAAGCAATTCCAGCACGTCGTGATGTAGTGCTGGAACAGCAACACTTGCGAAATAGTAGCGGCTGGGAACTTTCCATTTTGGGCAGATGGTGGTCACAAACTCAAGAAAACCCACCCCTTCAACAAAAGAAAAAGGGAGAAGGTCCAGTGCTAACATTTTAGCCAGCTTCGCTTTGTACAAACGTGCTATTGGGAGGTTGCATTCGTACTGCCCCTCCAGCCTAGTAAACATGCTAAGAATGGTAGGCTGCATGGTATTCCTTCCTGTGGTCAATGTCGCACTTTTTGGGCCAGCAGTACTCCTTGGTGTCTCAGGCTGACTCTTACTCTTGTGCCAATGAGATGTGGCTGAGGATGTGGGCATTACCACTGCAGTGCTGGGGACAGGGCTACTTTGTGTACCACTACCACAGAGAATGTCTCCCTCTTCTTCCTGTTCCACCATGAGCGGACTTTCTACTCGTTTATGCCCAACAGCAATGGTTCCAGTTTTCATGCGACTAAGGTGCTCCTCCCACTGGATTGCGTGGTGTTTTCTCAGATGGGTCATTTGGCCTCCGGTATCATAGTTTGTACCAAGCTTACCACGACTAACAGAGGTATGACAAACGGAGCATATAGCAATGTTCTCCTCCTTGCCACTAACCGTGAAGAAGTCCCACACTGGGGAGCTTAACTTTTGTCTCCTGCTGGAAGTGCCACTCCCACTTCCAATGCCGGATGAACTGGAGGGTGTGTGTTGAATTTGACTCTGTGCAGTACCACTACCTACTTCTGCTGAGGTGGTGCTTGTGCTGGATGTAGGACGCTGCCGGCCCTTTGCTAATGTAAATATGGAAGCTGGAGGTCGTGTTGGTGTTACCGGTGTTGGAGGTATGCGTGCTACATCCCTCGCAGCCATTTTGGATAGTGTAAAAATGTTGGTCTCCATCTCCTCAGGCCCGGGAGTGATGTTCGTGATGACTGGCTCATCATCATCATCATCCTGCTCTTCTACATCAACATCCATAAGTGTAAGGCTTTCTGGAACCTTCCTTTTACCATGCCTCCTCTTGTGACGTGTTTCCCTCTCAGACTCAGTTTGTGGCTTCCAAGTGGCATCTAGATCATCAGAAGGGGGCTTGGTGAAGAACTTGATGTACTAACCCTCCTTTTCCTTGCTGGGGATTTGGAAGCCAATGGAACTTCTAAAGGTGTGGCTTCCTCTTCTTCCTCTGCATGAGGCTCAATTTCCTGAACTGCCCCTACTTTGGGAGGAACTACAGCTACTATTGTAGGCGGTGGTTGTGGCTGTTGACCACTTATCTGCTGTGTTCCCTCCTGCGTTGATTGTGTACTACTTTGAGATAGCGATAAGTTTAGTTCAGGCTCAGCACCACTGCTTTCCACTATAAGGCTGGCTACCTCTTCCACACTCATCTGCTTGGGCCTGGGTTGGTGGGTTGGGCCCACTGATGTGGAGGTGCTGCCCCCAGCTTGGCCCCCCAACACCGCTGCTGCAGGCGTCATTTTTGGTGTCCCAAAAAAGGTTTTGGGAGGCACACCAGACTTAAGTACCACTTCCTTCTTCTTCTGTTCCTTCTTCTCCATGGCAACTTTCTTGGTACTGGAGGACCTGCTACCTGCTTTCTTTGGGGGCATCTTCTTCAGATGTCAAAACAGCACTCAGTTGCACAAGTTGCAGAGATGCCGGGTCAGATCACTCGCACGTTACGTCTTGTACAGCAGCAGGACATCGGTCTGGCACCACAACGGTCGATGATGATGACACACCTCCTCTGTCTTTTGTGCACCTAAAACCAAAAAAGCCAGAAGAACATCAGTCAAAAGATCAATAATATAATATATAACTTCTTAGTGTCTGGTGGGTGGTCACAATTATAACATTTTATGAAGTCAGTGAACAACAACAGTATAGCCATTTAAGAGACTGACAAGGCCAGGGATCCTGGTGTACTTGTACTGTGTACACTCAGGAAGAAGAATCGCAAAGAACATAAACATAAATGTAGTGTAGCATGTTTGCCCTAAATAATTTTTTTTGCATCTTATGGGATGGATGCAGCATCAGGGAGCAACAACAACGAACATATACACATAAAAACTAAAGGCATTTATTTACAACACCCAAAAAGTGAAATGTACCCTCGAAAAAAAGTAAAGCCCACATTTTACATTTCAATCCAAAGCCATACATGATGTTGAATATAACGCACAACACAAAAACAGTTGTTTAAAATCCATGCACCCGTGATGATTGATGAGTAGTACCCCTGGGCCTACTGTACGCCTAGGCCACAAGCTTGGAGGCCTATGGAAAAAGCACAGTGGCTGGTACCACAAAATGGCCGCCACCACATGGCCAGGCCACTCACAAAAACAAGAAAAGGTCTGGAATACAAGACAGACAATGCAGGCCTATTGCAAAAGCACAATGCCTGCCTCCACAAAATGGCGTAAATTTAAATAATGCACCAAAGATTTGAGGATGACTACCTCTGGGCGTACTGGCAGACTAGGCCACAAGCTTGGAACAGAATGGCAAAAGCAAGCACACTGCTTGGATGGCTCCACAAAATGGCCGCTACACACCCACAACAACAAGAAATGGAAGACGGTCAATGTAAGCCTATGGCAAAAGCACAATGCCTGCCTTCCTAAAATGGCCGCCACACACATGCTCAGGCCACCCACCACAATAATAACCAAAAAGTGATTACAAAGGACAGGAACAGGAAGTTGCAGTGTCTGTGGAACTTACTTCCTCTCATAAAAATATTTTTTTTTAAATAAAAGTGACTCCGTGCTCCAAAACTACAGCTGAATGACAACCTGAGGATTTTTTTTTAGCAACATGCACAAAATCAGTGTTTTCGAGAAGGATTTATGTTGCTCGCGAGATATTGTTTGCCAGATTGCAAATGCTGCATGTTCGGGATCGCGAACTGTACAAATAGGCTTTATCGCGTGCGCGAACATGTATATTGAGAGCACGAAAATGACGAAAACTGTAAGTCCGCGTTGTCGTGCTGTGCAGAGTTACCGAAAGGATGCAAGCTGAATCCCTAGGGTTACCTACTGGCTGAAAAGCCCTATTTATTTAACACACACCCAAAAACAGCTATTCCACCCCAAAAAACACCTTTTGCAATAAAATCCAAAGCCATCCATGGTGTAAAAAAAAATCAACAGACAACACAAACTGTAAATATAAATAACGCACCAAAGATTTGAGGCTGACTACCTCTGGGCCTACTGGCAGACTAGGCCACAAGCTTGGAACAGTCAATGTAAACATATGGCAAAAGCACAATGCCTGCCTGGAGGACACAACAACAGCAAGCATAAGCCAAGGGGAACAAAGAAAAGAAATGCAGGCCTTTATGGAAAAAGACGCACACACTACTAAACTACCACCACAAAATTGCCACAAGCCACATGGGCACTCACAGTCACAACAGGCAATGGAAAACAATGAACTGAAGCAGGCCTATAATATATGACCGGACAAAGGAGGCCTCCTAAACAACACAGCTTTACTACAAAAATGAAAATCAACAGAGCTACGAAAGGATTGGAAAGAAGTTACACATCAAGCACACACATCCAACAAAGGTATTTCACGCACACACACACACACCAACAGTGAAATACACCACAGCCACATTTAGCATTTCAAATTCCTATGCCATCCCTGCCCTACATGATGTTGAAATTCTACAGACACCACGAAACATGGACCCATGGGTACCCTACTGGCTGAAATTGCAGAGAAAAATAACTAGGCCCCTATTGAAAGTACAGGCCACCCGCCACAACAATAATTTTTAAAAACAATGAAAATCCCAGAAAAATGTAGGTACAAACAAGCCCCAATGAAACAAACACACCAATTCTCCAACTTACTTGTAGTAAATTAAATCTCAAATCAAAAAGTCCTCAAATAAATCCAATCCAATGGTTTGATGCAGCAGACAGACACAAAAAGTGATCCTTCCAGCTCCAAATCCAAATGAAAGTGAACAGCACATGCACAAAGCACTGGGAGGAGCCTGCTGGCCAGGAACAGGAAGTTGTAGACTCAGGTGCACTTCCTTCCTCTTGAAAAAAAGAGTTAAAAAAATGAAAGGACTCATCCTTACGCAAAAGACTACAGCAAAATCACAATCTGAGGAGTTTTTCTGAGCAAAATGATCATTTTAGAGAGGGTTTTATGAAGCTCGAGAGATATTCTTCGCCAGATTGTCGTTTTTGCATGTTCGGGATCGCGATCTTATCAAGACAGCCACCGGAAGTCAGCTTGCGTGCCCGAATGACGTGTTCGCGTTCGCACACTCTCGCGGGCTTGGGCAGCCATATTACAAATCTCGTGGCGCTCGCGAACGGACAGAAAAGCAAGTTGGTGATCGCAGAATCACGGTAAGATGTTACCGCGCGCGCGAGAATGAATATTGAGCGCGCGAGGAAGCAAAACTACTACGCTACGCACTAGATTGCGTAGCAATCTGCAACTTCACGCTCTACGCGAATCGCGAAGTTACCTAAACTTCGCAAGCTCCGCGAACGGAGCGTAGTTCAACGCCCAGGCTTAGTCAAAATGGATGATTTGTTTTTGAAAAATTGATTGTATAACTGACTGATTAAGTGTATCTTAGTGAGTACATGGCTTAGTGAGTAATGTTTAAATATTTAAATATCTGTATCAGTCTCTCACTTTGTGTATAAGTGGCTGCATGGGTTGGTGAGTATCTACATGAGTGTCTATATAGGTTATTAGTTGATTTTTTGAGTATCAGTATGAGTGTCGGAGTGTCAGTATGGTTCAGTGGGGGGTATTACGTAGTACAAAGGTGCATGCATGAGTGACTCACTGTTTGTATGTGTTGAAGACAGCAAGTGTGCAGGACTGTATGGGTGGATGAGTGTGTGCATGGGTGTGTTAGTGAGTGAATGACTGTCTCAATAGTGTCTTTATGAGTAACTACATATGTTTTAAACTAGTATATGTGACTATTTGTGTATATAAGTGCGTATATGTGGGAGTGAGAGATTGGAAGAGTTCCTGTATGAATAAGTATGTGTTTCTATAAGTGATTGTTTAAAAGACTAAGTATGGTGGTGTGTGTATAACTGTATATGCAAGTAAATGGATGTTTGATTCTTTATTAGCATGAGTGACTATGTGTGTGAGTAACTCTATGGATGAGTGGTGTTGTGTAACAGGATGTATAGGTGTATGAGTATATATGATGAGTGAGTACATGTATGAGTGACTGTATAGAACTGTTGGTGAATGAGTGGATGTGTATGTGGATCTTAGAGTTACTGAATAGGTTGTTGTAACTGGTATTGGTATGTCCATTGTTTTGAAAATTTTAGTTTCTATTTTTGAATGTGTGTATCAAAGGTTATATTAGGGGGAGAGGAGGTCTGCCACTCTATCACAAGGATGATGTCATCAGTGATGTAAATTGAGATGTCATCAGTGATGTCACGAGTGATGTCACTGACCATGTCATGAGTGATGTAATTAGTCACGTCATCAGCAGTGCATTGCGGGCGCGCGAGTTATAGTTAGCTGAACTAACTATAACGGGGGAATTTCAATGGTTTTGTACGAGTGAAAAGTCCAGCTAACTATAACGCCCCTGAAACCTATGGTTTTTTCAGCGAATTTCTTAGGTTTTTTAAATGCTAATTCCTAACTATAACATGCCTTAAACCTATGTTTTTTTCCGTGAATTTCAAAGGTTTTTTAAATACTAATTTCTAACTATGCCTACAGAGATAGGACATGTGAAGAAAGAAGAAAAAACGCAGAGAAAGAAAAAAAAGAAACAGAAGTCCTCAAAGACGAAGAAAAGTGCAGGAAGAAGGACAACGTGCAGAAAGAACAAACAGAAGAGCAGAAAGAACCTTGTTGCAAAATCATCCTGTACCCTCAACTTTTGCAGACGGATACTGGTGGTAACTGAGTCTGATTAACCAGTCCTAGAGCCAGTGCTATGTTAAAAGACACTCAGAATACAGTGAAAATACCTACATTCACTAGGGAACACTATGCGTTGGGGTCCCCCTGTGATTAGCATGACCTCCTCTGTGAGCCCCTAGTATATAATAGGGCAGGATTTTAAAACTACCTCTTAAAACGCGCCACAGGGCGTGTTTGCTCACGTCACAACAGGCCCCGTCCCCTTCTTTCCCCACTGTGTAAACACACCCTGTGGCCATTTTAATTTGGGAGATTAAGTCCCCTTGAATCCTGAGGGTCCCTAGGGTCCAACTAGACCACTAGGTATCTCCAGTAAGCGCCACAGAGCTGCATTGCAGAGAGATGTAAAAAGGGGCTCGGCCGAGACCACCTCTCTGCAACGCAGCGCAGTGGCGCTTACTGGAAGCACCTGGTGGGCTAGTTGGCCCCAGGGTCCCTCAGGTTTGAAGGGGAAATATTTCCCCAACTTAAAACGCACCACAGGGCTTGTTTGCACACGTTAACTTAGGCCCCGTCCCCTCCCTTCACCACTGTGTAAACACGCCCTGTGGCCGTTTATAGTTGGGAGATTAAGTTCATTTGAATCCTGAGGGTCCCTGGGGTCCAACTAGCCCACTAGGTACCTCCAGTAAGCGCCACAGAGCTGCGTTGCAGAGAGGTGTAAAAAGTAAGCCTGGGCAAAGCACTACGCTTCGCTCGCGTAGTTTGCGAAGTTCGCACTACTTCGCACTACGCGAACTGAACATAGCACAGTGCGAACACGCGTAGCGTAGTGTTGCGGTCATTTTTTGCTTGCTCGCGGTCCTCAACGTCAAGTTGGCGACCGCGAGCAAGTAAAATGACATCCCGGCGAGACTTTTTCCTTGTTCGCGATCAGCAACTTCAAGTTGGCGATCGCGAGCATGGAAAATAAACCTCCCGGCGAGATTCCCAACGCGAGGAGGTCAGGTTTCTCATTGCGAGTGGTCGCGTATGCTCGCGACCACACGCGATGAGAAACTACCAGTTCGCATTGAGAAAGCTGAAGCTCGAGTAAAAATCTACTCGAGCAGCAGAAAACTACAGCTCGCACTGTGCAAGATGCCATTTTTAATGATTGCACAGTGCCGGTTGCTTGTCCGCACTGTGCAATCATTGAAAACGACATCTGGCACAGTGCGAACAAGATACTACGCAGTTCGCAAAGTGCTACGCGTAGCTCGCGTAGTGCGAACTTCACTTTGCGTTGCTTCGCGAAGTGCTACTTCGCGAACTACGCCCAGCCCTAGTAAAAAGTGGCTCGGCCTGGACCACCTCTCTGCAACACAGCTCAGTGGCACTTACTGGAAGCACCTGGTGGGCTAGTTAGCCCCCAGGGGCCCTTAGGATTGAAGGGGAGTTATTTCCCCAACTTAAAACGCGCCATAGGGCGTGTTTGCACACGTCACCTCAGGCCCCGTCCCCTCCCTTCCCCACTGTGTAAACACGCCCTGTGGCCGTTTTTTTTGTTGGGAGATTAAGTCCCCCTGAATCCTGAGGGTCCCTAGGGGCAAAATAGCCCACTAGGTATGTCCAGTAAGTGCCATTGCAGAGAGGTGTACAAAGGGGTACGGCCTGCACCACCTCTATGCAACGCAGACCAGTGGCACTTACTGAAAGCACCTGGTGGGCTAGTTGGCCCCCAGGGTCCCTTAGGATTGAAAGGGAATTATTTCCCCAACTTAAAACGCGCCACAGGGTGTGTTTGCACACGTCACCTCAGGCCCCGTCCCCTCCCTTCACCACTGTGTAATCGCGCCCTGTGGCCGTTCTAAGTTGAGAGATTAAGTCCCCTTGAATCCTAAGGGTCCCTAGGGTCAAACTAGCCCACTAGGTACCTCCAGTAAGCGCCACAGAGCTGCGTTGCATAGAGGTGTAAAAAGGGGCGTGGCCTCAGAACACCTGTCTGTAACGCAGCTCCCTGGCACATACTGGAGATACCTGTTGGGCTAGTTGGCCCTCAGGGACCCTCAGTATTGAAGGGGAATTAATTCCCCAACTTACAACTGGCCAGGGGGTGCGTTTGCAGAGTGCTGCAAGGAGGGTGCGTGGCCTCCGGCGTGATGCCGTTCCTTTATTTATTTTATTTTTTTAAGAAGGAGGGCTGTGTGGTCCTCCTTCCTTTTCTAATTCATCGACCCCGGGAACTGCAACCCCCGGGTCATGGCCTTTTCTTTTTTTTAATTCTTTAGGAGGGGGGCTGTGTGTCCCCCTCCTCAGGCCACTTATGGCCCTGGGGACCCCAGCCCCCGAGGCCAGCCTTTGTTTATTATTATTTAAGAAAAATATATACTTATAGAAACACCGAGGACATGCTGGACAAACTCTATGTAACTATCCCCATAACGATTTGCATGATATTCATTAAAAGGCGATCCCCGTGGAATGTATTTACACCGCTAGTGAAGCTCTGACATGTCTGACGCCCTACCGTGCCTAATCCCGGCTGCCCCGCCGGTGGGTACTCTCCAAGTAGACTCCATTGTTGTTTATTTATACAACAGGGTTAGCTATTGACGGGCACATTTAATACACACGCACACCAAGCCATTCAAAGGGGATTCGACAAAAATTCGACCAAACTATGCAAGAAACCCCCCTCACGGTTAATAAAACACACATCCACCGCAGGATGTGTAATACTTTTTATTTTACTCTCTGGAAAGGAGATGAACCTCACTTGAGAGTCACAGCGTGTTCTTGGCTGAGCCCAATGCTGTGTTACACCCACCAGTGCCAGCCGAGTGCCACACACCTCTGTGTTGTATTCCACCAGCTAGTGCGTATGCTATGACACTCTCTAGCCCATGTGCACTGTAACACCACCCCGTGAATATGTCATGCCACACTTGCCTTCGCACGGGTTATATTGCCCCATCTAACGTGCCTTCCTCGATGCCTATGTTATAACGCACAGCGCTATGCCATACATATTACAATCTGTGATCCATATCTTTGTCACAGTGCATATGCAACGTTACACTCCCCAGCACATATTTTATATTACAACTTTAGAGACTAGTTAGGTTACACAACACTGCCCTGTGCATATTACACTCCAAGACACATATCGCATAGCACGCGCTAGTGCCTGTGCTATCTCGCGCTCTCCAATGAATCTGTCATTGCGCACAATGTATTGCATATTATATTTCACGCCCCGCCACTTTTTGGTGCATAGTTTATACCATATACTATATCTAGTTTTCATTTTCAATCGTGCTCTCAGGACTATGTTCTATATAACACTGCGTCCACCTACCCTTTTCACGGGCATTTCATTTTGCGATTGGGGGTGGAGGGTCAGGGGGTGTTTCTGCCAAGTGAGCCTAGAGTCACAGTCACAAATGTCCTCTTCTTCCTGAATAAAAGTGAGATTATGCTGCATACTTGTTCATATTTTAAGTAGTTCGCACAGACACACATTTTAAAAACAATAAAGTTCCTAATACCCACCTTCTCTGAACAGTTAGCTTGCTGCCCCATCCACCTCCTCCCTATCCTCTGTTGTCTGAATCCATAGACTAGCCTCCTCCCTCCTGCCATGCATGGTCTGATGTGCTGCCACTGCCCTCCATTTAGCATGATATACCAGTCCACTCCTCCTCCTTAGCTTGCTGCCCCTATTCTCCTTCACCCTGCCCTCCGATGTCTTTGTGCATGCCCCTGCTCCATCCTTTTTGCCCACCATGTTCCATGGACCTGCCACTCCTATCACCTCTGAGTGTTCTGTTGAGCTGCCACTTCCCTCCCACCTGCCTAGCATTCTCAGATGACTGTAACCTGTCCCTGCCACCTCCACCCTGCCTGTCCACATGTCATGCCCCTATCCCCTTCCTCCTGTCCTCCATGGTCCATTTTACTGCCACACCCTTCTGCCTTCCCTGGTCTGTTCTGCTGCAACTGCTCCTCCTGCCTGCCCCGCATGGTCTGTTGTGAGACCCCTTCCCCTGAACTCTCTTGTCTGTGCCCAGGTCATGACCCTGCCTTCTATCCTCCATGGTCCTTTGTGCATGCCCCTGCACCCTCCTTCTTGCCCATAATAGCCATTGTGCTGCCACTAACCCTCTTGCTTGCCTTGCATGGTCTTCTGTGCTGCCATGGCCCCTCCCACCTTCCCTCTGTGGTCAGCTAGCTGCCCCTGACCCCTCCCACCTTCCCTCCATGGTCTGTGTGTATGCCATCATAGTCTCATTGTTGCTCTCCATGGTGTGTCTGGTTTCCAGTGCCCATTGTGCCTGACCTCCATGGTCATCTTGTTGCTCCTGCCCTGCCCCCTTGCCCCCAGCCCTCTGTTTCCATGTGCAGACCCCTATTCCCTCCCTCCTGGCTTGTCTGTTCAATTGTAATGCCCCAGATCCGCCCCTCCTGCCCTTTATGGACTGTTATGCTGCAGCTTTCTCTCCTGTCTGTCCATTATGGTCAGCTAGCTACCATTGCCTCTTTCCCCTCTGTTTTCTGTTGTCCATGTGCATGGTCTTGTCCCCTCCCTATTGCTTTCTATGGATTGTTGTGCTGCACTCCCGTCCCGCATGCACTGTGTGGTGTATTGTGCTGCTGCAAACCCTGATGCCTGCCCTATAGGGTCAGTTTGGTGCACCTATCCATGTCCCTCCTGTCCTCTGTTATCCATGTCCCTACCCCAATTCCTCCTGCCTACCATGATCCAATGTACCATACCTGCGAACATGTTGAACTTGGTAAGAGGAAGATTTTGAATAAAAACTGGGGTATTGATTTTCCCCTTTGAGTTACATTGAAAAAGAGGAGATTGTAGACAGGAGACAGATCAAATAAAGCCCATTTGAGCTTAAAAACATTGGACGTTTCCTGGCTGAAACGGGTCTGTTGGCATGTATGGTTGTACTACCACTGCCTCTTCCTTCTGCCCACAATGGTCTATTATATTGCCACAGCCTCTCTTGCCAGTCCTGTATTGTTGGTGTGTTGCCCCTGCCCCCCTTTCCACTGTCCTCCATAGTCTGTTGTGCTGCCACTGCCCTTCCTGCCTGCCCAGTGTGGTCAAATTGTTGCCTCTGCACTCTCCTACCTGCCTTAAATTTTCAGAGTCCGTGCCCCTGGCCTCTGCCTCTCAACAGTATCCCAAATGAACAACTAGATTGCTAGCATTCTATATTTATTACAAAAGTGTTGAACGCCTGACGTCATCTTGATGTAATCAAAACTGTAATACCTAGAGCATTTCCTTTAGAAATTACATATATGAGAGGGTCTTATTTGCATCAAAATTATGGTTAGTGCTCTAAAAAACTAAAATGAGGACATATTTTCTGAGTTTTCAAATAGCGACAAAGAACTTTTAAATTATTTGTAATCTTTATGGGTTTTTTTTCCAGTTGACCACTTGATAAAATGTTGCACCTAGTGGAGATAATGTGGTGTTACTTCCAGAGCTGCAGACTTTGCAACTGGGGAACCAGGTTGGAGTTTCTACTTCAGCTCAACATTCTGTGATTCTGGTCAAATCACTTAATCTCCCCATGTCTACAACCAAAATCAATTTGATCTTGTGTGATGTAACCAATGCTCATATAAAGCACTCCAATACCTGACAAGTCTGCACTATATAAAACTGCAAATACACAAAAAATAAGTGTTTTGTACACTTCTGTCATTGGGCTACATCTGGGCTACATCTGGGTGAAATTTGTGCTGCATTTGGGCTCTTTTGTCTCTGGTGGTCATCTTGGGAGATTTAGTTGTTATGAAGTTTCCTAATTTCCTCATATACTGCAGTTTCCTCAGTAGGAAATGCTTTCAGTTTTTTACTTTGATTCCATCAAGAAGGTATTCAGATATGTCACACATTTGCCATAAATTATGAATGTTTGCACTCTAGTTGCTCATTAGATCACTGTAGTAAAGCTACCGCTCACCACGGAAGTCTGCTGCTGGTATTCAAAGGGCATGTTTCAGTCTGCTGATCAGAATTTTTTTATGAAATAGAAGAGGATTTGAGAAGTCACACAAAATGTGCCCTAATTTTTCTTTCTTCAGCACTAATCATGATTTCTATGGCAAAATGAACCCCCTCATTGTTTTCCTTTTTAAATTAAATGTTTTAAGTGTTACCAGTTTATTCCAATCAAATGGCTTCAGGTGTGCCATACTTTTGTCATAAGTAAGACAGTAAGCGCTCTAGTTGTTCTTAAGAACACTCTGGGACATTCTGTCATTGGGCAATACTTGAGCTACATCTGGGTGATATTTGGGCTACATTTGGGCTCTTTTGTCTCTGGTGGCCATCTTGGGAGATTTATTTGTTATGAAGTTTCATAATTTCCTCATTTACTACAGTCTCCTCAGTAGGAAATACTTTCAGTTTTTTATTTTGATTCCATCAAGAAGGCATTCAGATGTGTCACACATTTGCCATAAATTCAGAATGTTAGCACTCTAGTTGCCTATTAGATCACTGTAGTAAAGCTACTGCTCACCAGGGAAGTCTGCTGCTGGTATTGAAAGTGCATGTTTCAGTCTGCATGTCAGAATTTTTTTATGAAATAGAAGAGGATTTGAGAAGTCACTCAAAATGTGACCTAATTTTTCTGCACTAATCATACTTTCCATGGCAAAATGAACCCCCTCATTTTGTTCCTTTTTAAATTAAATGTTTTAAGAGTTACCACTTTATTCCAATCAAGATGGCTTCAGGTGTGCAATACGTTTGTCATAAGTAGGACTGTTAGCGCTCTAGTTGTTCTTTAGAACACTCTTGGAAGCTCCAGTAGAACACAAAGGATTCAACTGACAGTCTCTGCCCTTGTTGGATGTACATGTTTTACTGAGAATGTCAGACTTCATTCTCACATGACTGAGAAAGATAATGTGAAATTACAGAAAATATGGTCTCAGTTTAGCTTATTGATCACCTTCCAAACCTCTGTGGGAAAAGCATGAGAAAATAGTTTTCTCTCAAACATGATTCATGATATCACAGCAGAAGGCTTTTTCACAGGGTAAAATCACCTTAGAACACACCACAATTCCTAAAATGAGTATGGTACCATCAACAAATGATATATAATGTAACTAAAGTCTTAAAACCTTCTATTAACTGCAATGCTTTTTAATGAGGTGCTATCATGTATATTGGTCCCAATATGGCTGCCAACACTTCTTGGATGAAGTACTGACAGCCAATCAGATCTCACAATGATATGTGTGGTTAGGCTCCGCCCAGATATATCCATCTTTTTAATTCTAATTTTCTCAGGAACTACTGAACGGATTTACACCATTTAAGCAAAAGGCATGAGTCTGAACTGAGGACTACCTCTTTGCCAAATTTGGTGTAATTCCCCTGAGCAGTTCGGGCTGTAGCTGCGTCAACAGGTCCTATGTGAAAATGCATGGGGAAAATGCGTTTTGGGACCCCCCTTTTTTCTCGGCCCCCGCTTGACGAATCACCGTGAAAGTTTCAGGATAGGAGCAGACCGGAGCTGGCCAAACGTTTGGAAAATTTCGCAAAGATTCGTCAATCGGCGCTAACGTTATTCCAAATAGAATGTTGCATATTTCCTATGGAAAATAGGTCCTAACTATAACTATCTACTAGCAACTGCCAGTAGGTAATATATATATATATATTTTTACAAGGCAAACAAATGTGGTCCAAGGCTGGGTAATGATGGCGCACTTGCTGGCGGTGCGTCGCTCTGCGGCGGGACCATGCCGCTGAATATGCACACACTTCTCCCCTTTCGGAAAGATATGAGCCGCACTCGTAGCACTGAGGGTTCAAACCAATTTAATGAGCAGCTGCGGGCAGTCCTAACGCGTTTCATTCATCCAGTGAACTTTCTCAAAGGAACGCCCTGGCCACAGGAACCGATTGTGCAACAACGGAAACGATTGCATTTTCAATGATTTCGCCCTCTAGTGGACCTCAGGTAG
This sequence comes from Triturus cristatus, assembly GCF_964204655.1. NCBI lineage: Eukaryota > Metazoa > Chordata > Amphibia > Caudata > Salamandridae > Triturus > Triturus cristatus. The sequence continues at coordinate 625,929,119 of NC_140580.1, read as the reverse complement.
ATAATTAATTGGTGCATGCTGGTATCCGTAGTTTGAAGACGTTTCTTCCTGTGAGACAGCGTATTGACTTTGCCACAACCCACTGGAGGGTTTCATCGCATTGGCAACAGTTGTGAACCATTTTTTGTTAGATCAGTATAAAGGGTTCAAGTTGCATAAGGTCGACGACGTTTCGAACTCAGTTATTCGAGTTCATCTTCAGGACAAATGTGAGCATATGAACTTTAGCATATGGGAGGGTTAATCATTGAAGGTGTAGTCAATTAACTAGTGTTTCACCGGTGGTGTCACCACTTCAGTGAGTGCCTCGAGGAAGATCGAAGGCTGGAGAAAACCGCTGTGTCCAAACACATCAATTTAGAATGGAGCGAGGGTGTTCTGGTGCCGGGAATTGAATTCTTTGAGGCGGCACACAATCCAATAAATGGGAGTCTCAAGGAGGGGTGGAGCGGGTCCTGGTCGCGTGCTGTCGCAGCGCGTACTTGCACGCGACCAGGACCCGCTCCACCCCTCCTTGAGACAAGGATACTGTCTCCTTACAACAGAGGAAGAAAAGGGACAGGATGTACACAATGTGGTTAAAGAGAAAGGAGTTACTGGTAAGAAAATTGTATGTGGTAAGCTGGAAAGTAAGCAAAACCAAGTAAAACAAAATGGGAAGTCTCAAATTAGCTAGCAAAGGAAAAAAAGTTACTGACAGCAAAACTAATAAATCGTATAAGAAAGGAGAAATTTCAACAAGGAGATGGAGGCAATTAAAAATAATTAGAGGCTGAATATTCCGCAGTAGGGTAACTCAGAATCTGATACGAACTATGAAACGGCATAAAGAAGAGAAACAGTGAAAAAAAATGTATGTGTTGAGGCTCTAGTGGATAAGTTGTTTGCACTGAAGAGGAAGTTATTTATTTTGTTTCTGAGTAGAAAGAGAACACTGGATAAAATAGCATTGTCAATGAGAAAAGGAAGCCAAAAGAAAAGACTTGTGAATAGAAGTAACTTTTGCAAAATTTTCAGTGGTGAATGGAAGCATACTTTCAGTACTGATCATTTCTTTAATGAGGAAAGCTATTTACAAGAGAACATAATAGTGCATGCAGTGGAAACAACTGGTCATTGTTATGAGGTAAAAGATGTAAATGTAAAGCATTCATATAGCGCTCCGCACACCCCCGAAAGGGTCTCTCAAGCGCTGTGCACATACCGCTGTGGAACCCTTCCTGGCCTTTCCCTGTGACATGCCCACTCCTGGGCACCCCCATGGTGAAGCCAGGGATCCTAGCGCTTCTGGGGCCGTTGTGGAGATTAAGCAAGCTATTGCCCAGAGTTGCAGAGTGGGACCCATGATTAGAATAGGCACCGAGGGAAGAATTATCAGGTCTAGGGAAATTGAGCCCAATTCCTGCCGAGGCAGGAATTGAACCCTGGTCCGGGACAGACCTCTGCATCAGGGTCTGCTGCTCTAACCATTGAGCCACACTTCTCCATGGTACTCCCATTGCAAAAGTGGATATGCATCCTAGGAATGTAGAGGAAGTGATAGCTAAAAAGGTACAAGGAAGCTGTAGACTGGCCCTCTATACAAATGGTAAGTAAGTAAGTAATAGTTTATTGTCCGGTCAATTAAAACCTTTACAATTTCTCTTTCAAAGAAAGTGGCAAAAATTACAGCAGCAGGGCTCATAATTTAAAACTTCTCAATAATGGGGCAAATGCATCAACATTAGCATTTGCGATTCCTTATTAGCGAAAAATAAGGAATCGCTAATAAGGAATAGCAAAAGGCTATGCATGTAGGAATCGCTATTCAAATAGCGATTCCTTAACATTCCTTATTACCGAATCGGTAATACCGAATCGGTAATAAGGAATACCTACCCATTCATTCCTATGGGCTTGGAGGCCCATAGGAATGAATGTAAAGCCATTCTGTATTAGCGATTCGGTATTACCGAATCGCTAATAGCTGGAGCACTTTCAAGGGTGCCAGGGTGTCAAAAGGACACCCTGTTGCACCCCTGAAAATGATATGTGCACATATGTTGCACACACACATGCTCTAAGGGCATGTGTGTGCGCAACATGACACTTTGAAAAATGCACAAAAGTGCATTTTTCAAAGTTTTTGCAAATTACCATGCAGTTCATCTTCATGGTAATTTGCTCCCCTTATTAGCGAAATCGCTAATTTTTTAACTTTGATGCATTGCATTTAAGGAATCTCACTTTGGGATTCCTTAAATGCAATCGCTATTTAAGGAATCGGTATTTAAGGAATCCCTATTTAAAGAATCGCTATTTAAGGATTCCTTAAATACCGATTTCTGCTTTTGGGTTGATGCATTGGGATTGGGTATTTTTTACTTAATACCGGGAGCTAATAAGGAATCGGTATTTTACCGACTGGATTTTGGCTTGATGCATAAGGGTGCATGTCATTTCATAAAACATCCATGCATTGTATTTACATCTTTAGTACAAATGTCCGCAGTTGTATCAATTACAGTACTTTGATAAGAGATTTGATCGTTCTGTTTCATAGCGGATTTTCAGATCCTATGCATTTTTATGAGAGAAATAAGACTAAAATATTAAAAGTTATAATAAAACACATCCGCAGTTCGATTAGAGGAGTGGTTATGCAATATACCAATTGCTTACTGCCTGTGCTAGAAGTAATTTGCAATTAACAGTCATGCTGGAACATCAGTTGTCCGGAAGAGGGGCAATCTAAGTGCATTTTGTTTGTTGAGAAAGAAAAACTGAAGAATGATGCAGTGGTAGGTGATACTAGTGGTTTATCGGCCGAGTTTCAACCTAGCTGCTTCCATGAATTGTACGAAGCGACACGTCAGCTGGACGTTCCCTCCTCCGAGGCATACCAATACTGCTTGCCTACATGTTCTTATCCCCTTGCCTATGAAGTGTGGCTTCAGAAAATATTATTGTTCTACTTGTAATTCTCTGCAGATGCACAAAAGGTGCATTATGCTTTTGTTAGCTTCCTTGCATAAACGGCATGTTGTCTGACCCGATGGTCTTTTCCAAGGGGGAAGGTGCTGCAATGTTGGAAAAATGCCCATTCGGAGATGAAGATATTTTTCTTTCTTCCTCCGGTCAAAGCCTTCACCTAGATAGGATTGAGGGGAGGGCTTGACGTAGCTTTGCGCAAGGAACCATCCATGGGTTATTTCTGTGAGGGCGACCTTTTCTTCTAGTAATGATAGTTTTTTCACTGTCTTGTTTACAATCTGTTTAAAACAATGATAGGACCCTGATGCTTCCCAAAGTTCCTCCAGTCCTAGACGGGCTTTTTATGCGATCAGGTAGCTCATGCCTGCACAGTCTTTCTTTTGTTGTATTTCGGTCCATAGGTAAGAATTCAATGTTCCTGCTTCCGCTCTTTTGATTTTGTACCGACCCTTGGCATGGGCTCCTTTCCGGGCTAGTTCTTGGCTTTGCAGACGGAATTCCAGCCTTATTTGTACCGGTGAAACATACTTAGGTAGACTAAAAATCATTCTGGCTGCTCTTGAGACAATACTGTCTAATGTGGCTGCGTCTCTTCCTCTCATACACTCGCTCCCATAAGTGATTGCCGGAATGAGCTTTGCTTGCCAAACTTGTAATAGTGGAGTAAGGTTTGGACCGGTTATTGTATGCTTTATGGATTTTATTGCTGCGGAGATAGAGTTGCCTCTTCTTTGATGACATCTTTTTGTGCATTAAATGTGCCTTTATTATCTAAAATCACTCCTAAGTATTTGTATTGGTCTACCACAGCGATTGTCAAATTGGCCAGATGCCAGCGGAACTTGGAGGTGTCCTTTCTTGGATGAATCCTCATTACCTTTGTTTTGTCATAGTTGATAGATAGACCATTCTTTGCTGAATAACTGCTGGTTGTATCTAACAGATGTTGGAGGCCAATGGGAGTCCTGCTCAGCAGCACTAGCTCGTCTGCATACAGTAGATTGGAAAGTGGCAACCCGTCTATTTTTGGCGCATGCGAATTACATGTGTCTAATTCCGACGTTAAATCGGACATGTACAGGTTACAAAGTGTTGGCGCCTGTACGCACCCCTGTTTGAACCCCATAGTCATTGGTATTTTCCAGGATACGAAGCTGCCGTCTCCTAGTTTGACTTGAACCCATGTTTTTGTGTGAAGGAGTATTAGCTGGTTTAGGAGAGCAGATGGTCTTTTTTTCCCCATTAGCTTATGCCAGAGTTTACTCCTGTCAATTTTGTCGAATGCTGACGAATAGTCGATGAAACATATGAATAGAGGTTGTTTTGCTAATTTCATCCTATCTATCAATAGGGACAGGGCTAGAATGTTTGTAGTTGTGCCCATGCCCTTACAAAAGCCTGTTTGATTGATAGGGATGATGGATTTATCCTCTGTCCAGGGGGTAAGGTCTTCCAGAATTAGTCCAGCATAATATTTCGCTTCAATATCGATTAGGGTCACCAGCCTGTAGCTGTTTGCTAAGTTCTTATCCCCTTTCTTATATATTGGGGATATAATTGACCCCCTCCAGGAGTCCGGGATGATGTTTCCTCCTGCGATTTGTGCAAACAGCGTTGACAGTTTAGAAGCCCAGTACTCTGGATCTTTTTTAAAAAGACTTGGCGGAATCCCGTTGGGACCCGGTGCGCCCTCCCGATTGCCTTTGGCTATCCTTGCCTTTACCTGTTCTATTGTAAACGAATAACGCTTGTTTCCTGGGATAACTGTGAGATTGATAGGGGTTCCTGCTGAAGATTGGCGTGTGCCATGATTCTTGTCCGAGTTAAAGTGTTGAATCAAATAGGTGGCCCAAGCTTCCTCTGTTACATGTGAGTTGATTCTTAATGCATTCAGGTTAGCTAGACTGTTTATTGTGCGCCAGAATCTCACGCTGTTGTTTGATTTTGAGTCATGTAACAGTTTAGCCCGCAGGTTTTCGTCCGAAACCCTTTTTGCCTGCCAGATTATTTTGTTCTGAGTTTCGATAAATCCCTCTGTAAACTTAGGCCGTGACCGGTGTGCTTAATCTCCCGCAATGTTTTCTTTATTGATTTTTTAAGGTTCCGCATATGTGGAGTTTTTATGATGTATAGGTGTTTGTCTTGATGATTTGAGGTCCTGTTTGTTGTTGGAGCTGGAGGAGCATGAGCCGCGTTATCTCATCTCTGGCGGCCTCCTCCCTTTGCTCCCATATTAGCTTCGCTGAGGCCAATAGATCCTCCAGTTGGATAGTTTTGAATTTGATTCTTCTAAGATTGTCCATATAAATAGACTTGGGGTCCTCAGCAGGTTGGTCAGGTGGTGATCCAGTTATACTTGTGGAACTTTCTTGCGGTAGGTGGTCACTTTGATCTTGGATCCCTACTTGGAAGCCTGTGATCCAACTAAAAAATGATAGGGATACAAAGGTGTAATCTATTAGCATACTTAAGGTAGGGGTGTGGAATGTTACCGCCGGGGCTGATCTCCTGGAAAACACCCATTTAGGGCCACAAAGCCTAGATGTTCCAGATCTTTTACGAAGTTCCTGGCGAGAGCTGATTGTTGACTCTTAGTGCTCAGCTCCTGGCAAGGGATGTTCCAGGCTGAGTGTTGTTCCTCGAGTAGGTCGTCCCTGGACTGGTGCCCCATTAGGTGCATGTTGAAATCACCTGTCAGCAGTAGTTTTGAAGTTGATTCTTCTGAGAGAAGCCTGAAAATTTCTGTCTACACATTTTTGCACCTTTTGTTTTGTCGCGGGATGTATATAGGTGTTTAAGAGTAGTATTTGTTGTATGGTGTTCCCATCCCGTGTGCTCACTCTTAGTGCTTTAGTTGCATTGGTGGAAGAAGTGAAGGTATCAACATCTTCAGACGCAGTTACTGTTTTTATTGATGTGTAGATAGTTAGACCTCCCTTTGGATGTCCAAATTTTGAGCCTCTCATTGCTGGAGTTTGGTGGGTTCTGAAGCCAAACAATTGAAAGGGTTCCTCTAACCAAGTTTCTTGAAGTAGGATGAGATCAAAGCCTTGAAAATATTCCAGGAGGTCTTTATCCAATGTTTTGTTGGCCAAGCCATTTATATTCCAGGAGCAAATTCGTAGGAGATGGTTGCTTGCAGGTGTTTTTTTTTATCTTGCGTCAAGTGCTCTCCTCTTGACAGTTTATTGTCCTCGCTAGCCATGACCAATCTTCCAATCTGATTGCTCGACATTGATCTTTCCTTCCTGGTGTCTGAGCGTCAATGCTTCGTGCTCCTTTAAGTACTGAGTGTAGTTGTAAACCTACTAATGAGGTGGCTGTATTTTCGTCTTTACTTTGGTTCAGAGTCAGTGGTTCCGGGTAGCCGGGCTTTTGATAGAGTTGTATTTTTATTCCCCATACTTTTAGTTGGGGTTCCTCATCCATAATTCTCTTCACTATTTCTTCTGAGGACCAGATTGTCTTTGTTATTTCTCTATCAGAATCTTTTTTGAGGTTTTTGAATGTGATTCTTTCCAGATCGTGTGTTCTTATGTCCTCAAAGCTTCTAATTGCTTGAATGAGATGTAGTATATTCCCTCTATTGAGGATGTCACCACACCTCTGGATTTATATTCAGGAATAAATAGAATTGAGTTGTTTTCAAGTTGTGATTGACTGGCAATTGGAAGTTTTGCCAGTTTCGGCAGTTCCTCTTTGAATGGAGGGTTCAAGAGATCCATTCGAAGTCTACAATTTTCACTGGTAGTGGTGGTGATTACTGTCCTTGAGATGTTTTTAGGTTGTGATTGGCTGGCAGTCGGATGTTTTGCCAGTTTTAGCAGTTCCTCTTTGAGTGGAGGGTTCGAGAGCTCCATTCAAGTGTCTGCAATTTTCACTGGTGGTGGTAATTTCATCCCTTGAAGTAGTAGGCTCACCAGGATTTTGCTTGATGGATCCTTCTGGAGCTCTCGTATTTTCTTGTTTGCTAGTTTGATCCGATCTGGTTGTGGATAGCTCTATTGGATCATCCTCAATCTTGACCAGTTTAATATTTGAATCCTCTAGTGATGAAGTGATCGAAGGGCTTGTTTTTTTGTCTCCTGTTCTCCCAGAGGTATCTGCCTCTTCAGATCTTTTTTTCTTGAAAGATACGGGAGCTCTGCTGCCGACATTTTTTTTTGCTTCCGTCTATTGCTTTGGTCAATGGCCTTAATGGTTCATCCTCTGTCGTATCCTGCTTTGTTTCTGAGTCCTCTAATTCTGAAGTATTCCCGCGGCTCAATTTGTTATCTCTTTCTTGGGGCAATAGTTCCAATAATTTGCTAGTGTCTTGTCCTTTTGTCCAAGATCGGGGACTACCTGATTGGAAATAATCCACTATGTTCTTTTTCTTCTTTCTACCCTACCTTTTTTGCTTGCGTACTTGGGCCCCTTTTCCCCTGGCGGGGGGCTTTCCAAAAGCTTCTAATTCACGCTTTGTTTGTGTTGGGTCTGCCAGATGAGAGTCGTGGCTATGTTCTTGGACCCATAAGTGTGCTGGTCTTTTGGAACTGTTGAGCTCCTCGTTTCTTTCCTTAGCTGGCTCTACGGAGGTACTCTATACAAATGAAACTGTAGCAGTATTTGCAGTGTTTTGCAGGAATCAATCAATATATTGAGGACTTTTCAATGTACGTTTCCATGCAGAAGTCTGAAAAAGAAAATAGGGATAGGATCCATGCAAAGTAAGGGGGGTATACAAATTTACAGCAACATTTATTAACATGTCCATCCAAGAAAAGTTACCAGCCCACCTTTTATCACTTTAGAATATTAGCAGTTAATCACTCTAAATAGCAGAATTTAGTAAGGATGCTTTACTATGTTACAACTCCTGCCCTGTGTTTAGGAGAAATGAATAGAGCTGTTTTTCATGGTACAGTAGCTGGTGTGGTAAAGGTTTGTGAAGATGTTCAATTTTGCTTCTTGGGACCTGAACAAGAGTGTACGGAAAATGAGAAGTCAGTATGTGCAGGTGCAGAGGAACAGAAGACAGGTTGAAGTGTTGCTAATAACTTTACAGAAGAGATTAGGACATTTAACACAGTTTCTTCTGAAAAACCAAACTGTGTTTGTATTTGCTGGATGCACTCACTTTATGTGTAGAGGAATGTTTTGACTTATCCACATGGCAAATGATATGTAAATACTGCTACGATAAATTAGAGGAAAAAAAGATGCAAGCTAGAGAAATACATAACAAGTTAGAATTAGTATCTATTTCACATGAACTACAAGATTTAAATATTTATTCATCTATTCTGATACAATGTGCACACCCATTTAAGACTTTAGTTTGTATGGCACCTAAGACAGTTAATTTGCCAGCAAATGACCTTCAGAAAGGCCTTAAAGGAATAGTTGTCTACTTACCTTTAGATTTTATACAGAATATTGGAAGTGCTGGTGGACAGGGAGAAGATCATGATCCAGTTGCTATTCTAGTAAATGGTGTGCCTACAAAGAGTAAGAAAAATCTACCAAGAGTTAGTGGATGATAGTCAAGTAAAGAAAAGTGACATTATACCTTGTATAAAATAATGCTTATGATAAAAATGTTATTGTTCTTTGAGATATGACTATGCAGATGTTGGAACATCACCATCAAGTGGACAGATTGAAAACGTGGATCAAATCAAATCTGAAGAGATTTGGGAAAACTACAGAATCCATTTGCTGAATTCTAAAGAAGTCATTGGTGATGCTATTGACCAAAAACAGGGAGGTTACATCCAAAAGAGTTACAGAGAGGTATAAAAGGTAGAGTTGTGTAATTACCACTAGAATTCAAGCAGAATATTGTAACTGTAGGGGTCTTGAGAGATGTTGAAGAAGCATGTATTATTCTAGTCAATGGTGTCTCTACCAAGAGTACAGAACTATGGCAGGGTTAGTGGATGTTGGTAAAGTAAAGAAAGTAACATTATATCTAATAAAAAATATTATTTATTATAAAAATGTAGATGCTCTTCAAGATATAACATATATGGGGGTAACATATTACCATCAAGATGTCAGATTGAAAAGGTGGATCGATTCCGATCAGAAGAAATTTAATCAACACTACAGTATCCCCCCTCTGAATTATAGAGAGATTATTGATGATGATATTGATCACTTTCAAATTAAGCAAACATAAGGAGATCCTATGAGTGTGAGGGAGAAAAGTTTAGAAGCTCCGTGTTTTCCACAGCTGTTTCTCACTGGTGAAGGTGGCCGCTTTGATGACCTCCCTGTACTGATACCAGCAGCTGAATACCAGTCAACCAGATTATATTCAGAGGATCCAAGATTTCAACAGTGTATTCCCTACACATTCCATCTTCTATTTTAGAGTGACTTATCTGGACTTTCATACGCTGTTAACCTTATATTGAAAACAGGAGTTAATCTTCAAAATCTGTTTGCAAAGAAATTTATTAAAAAAGTTCATGAGACGGATTCAAAAATGTGCATAAACTTGATTATTTTGATGTGTGCCAGCGTGGCAACAAGGAATAATGGTATCGACATGATGGAGAATTGAAAGTTGAGAAATCTAGCTGCACATACTTGGTTTCTCACACTCGGGCCATATTCACAAGGAGCTATCGCTGAATTAACGGCACTTTATCGCAGCCAAAGTCGTGATAAATTTACCTCCCCATTCACAAGCTGGTGCTAAAGGCCCACAGCACCAGTTTACCCGCGATAACAGCCGCAAAAAACATCGCCACAGATGACCCCCGCAACTATCGCTAATGAGATGCAGAGTGGGCGTTCCCGTGCCAAAAACCACGACCACACCACTCCTCACCATTCTCAACGACCTGACAGATTGGCGATACAAACACAAAACAGGCGATAAGGTGCGTTAGCACCAGGAAATCTACACCTGCTCTGACCTGGTGTTAAATCAGATGGCAGCCAGCACCACAAAAGGGAGACCAGCCCAGGGCCACATCGGAAGTGCAACAGATGCCAAGGAGCCACTCATCATGCGGCACGGACACCCAGGCGGGCCACAAAACACACCAACACCACCCTAGGACCCCACCCCACATCCAGAACACCCCCGCCCGGACAACCACAGAGGCAGTGCAGACAAAGACAGCGGACCCTCAGGAAATGCACCAGCCTCACAGACCCAACATCTGATAATGTCACCGTCCACTACAGGCTGTAAGGGATAACCATCCTATGCATCCTGACCATCATCGCCTAACAGGCCTACGGCACCAACACAGCGGACAACCAACATCCCACCCCACACCAAGCTGCTGGATTGGCTGCACATGTTGGCCCCTGGCACCCCCCAACAACACCCGCCAGAGTCAGAGGAGTCTCACAGCCAGCCACATGCAAGTCCCCCACACTAGTCCTGGACATCACCATCACCCTGGCTCCCCAGTCCCCATACGTCCAACACAATGAGCAGGATCCGCTGGAGACCAATCAAGGACCATACACCATAGCAGGATGCACGCACGTGTTGTGGGCAATCCACAGCACACATGTCCCACCAGTGCCCCCTGGTGACACAGTACACAATCACCGCAACAGGAAGCACACGTCTCGCATCAATGTGCAGGCAACAACAGAACACAGTGGGACCTCCAACAATGTCGCCTCTAAATACCCTGCCACTGTGCACGATTCCTTCACCCTCCAACAGTACATAATCAATCAGCCTAACCAGGATCGCAACAATGGAAATGCACAGCTCCATGGCAAGTTTCAAATGGACACCCTACTCACCTCAACTCCCCAACCATGCAACTCACAACTCTGGCAATGCACATGACACAAAATCACTACCAACATGCACAACAACATGATCACACACCAGACACAAAAGAACAACTCACAATGGTTACCTGGCCAAGCCTTGAACATGATCCATCAATGGCATGGCACCTCAGCCACACAACAGCCGAATGTGTGGAAAGGTGGCAAACAGGCATGTGTGAAGGAGGCAGTGGTACCATGATTGGGAAAGTACACAATGCCAAGAGTGGCGGAGATGTGCTGGACAGACCTCAGTAGGCAGCATACATCCATATCCATGGCGACATACACCTCTGGTCTATGGAGTGTAGTGCACAGTGGACAGTGGACGCAACCATGTCACCACAGCCAGTGGGGGACCTCATGGAAATCATGCCTGTTACGCCCCCCCTAAGCGTGACCGGAGTGGGATGGCCTGGCATACGCCACGCCAGCGTAGAGGTGTGAATAAGTAGCACATAGCCCGGGGTGTGGTCCTCTTCCAGAAAGCCCAACGTCTCTGCCAGGGCAGCACCTCTCACCCCACCACGAGGCTGATTCCGTCCTCTAGAGCAGAGTTGCCTGTGACGCTTTGCGCCTGCCGGACCATGAACCCATCAGGTCCGCCCCTGCACAGTCAGGCCTCACTGATCATCTGCCAACACTGGTGTGTCAAGGAGGGCCCACCACATTCTGGCTCAAGCTCCAGGCCCGAGTCCCGCGACCTTGGTGGCCTCCTCAGACCATCCTGGCCTCCATGACACGCGCATGCTTGAGTCCTTTTTCGTTGAAGTACTCTACTGCCGCCTCAGGCCTACTCCTCGGCCCAGTAGGTCCCATGTGTGAAACTGTGTCCTGAGTCATGAATGGCAGTGACCCCAAATCCAGGCCACGGCAACAGCACCAGACTCCCTTCAATCAGTGAGGCATAGTCCCATATGGGCTTCTTGCTACATGTGGTGCCACTAACCCTATTCAATGTCAGCCGGCGACACGTGGTGCCACTAACCCTCTTCAATGCCAACCGGTAACACATGGTGCCACTAACCCTGTTCAACGCCGGCGACACGTGGTGCCACTAACCCTGTTCAATGCCAGCCGGCGTTACGTGGATGAGGGACCACTACCCTGCGGACAAGTAGGTCCCACATCCAGCACCTATGCACAAATCACGAATGGCAGAGTACACACCAGTGGTCACATGGAGAGGAGTAAGAGGAAGATGCGTCTCAGTCCGGACGAAACCTGGGTCACATACACAGAGGTGTCCCAACACGTGGTGCCACTGAACCTGAACTGCGCAGGCTGGTGGGGCCATCCAACCTAAGCCGGTGACACTCGGTGAATGGGCCGTGCTGACCGCTGCCTCAGGCCTACACCACGGTCAGGTAGGTCACACATTTGGAACTGAACATCGGTCATTCAGAAGGCAGAATACATGTCATCACACGCACAGAGAGGCGTAAGAGGATGACACGTTGCAGTCCAGAGATCATCATTTCGAAGGGAATCAGACACTACCGACAACTGCCCTTGTGTCACTAACTCTTCGCCAGCCAACGACACACGGCTTTGGGCCACTGCTGACCGCTGCCTCCAGCCTACCCTGCAGTCCATTAGGTCACAAAGTCAATTTGCAATGGCTGAGTTCATATCAGCGTACCAGCATCATCGCAGACAACATCCCCTCGCAGCTCCGGTGCCACTAAGTCGGTTCCCCGACAATCATGGGCACTCTCTGGTCGAACTTTGGTGGTGTCTGAACCTATGGACTAGGGGGCAGTTTTCATCCTCATGTAGCTGATACCTAATTGGTGGTGGCAACGAGGCTGTCGCATTCCACTCCTCCATTCGCTGCTTCCGGATAAAATCAAACCTTTCATCATCATGCCCTGGAGGACACCTTCCACTGTCCCATGATACCCTCCGCAACATACACCTCAGACATTGATCGTGACTCGCTCAGGTCGCATGGCCCATCTGACTGCACCACAAGTCACCGTCCCATGGCTGGGTGCATGTGCCGGCCGCTGTGCATCCGGAGCCACTATTTCTGTGCTGGTCAGGTCCGGTACCCCTTCTTCTGAGATATTGGATGGCCCCTAAAGAGTTGCCCTGGGGGTCATCAATGTCATTTCTCTGTGGCCCTGTGCTGTACGCAGCCTACGGTCCCAACAGCATCCCACCATGGCTCACACACTAAATCGAGTCCTGACCAGCCTGGACGTGGCATCACCGCAGGAGGCACAAGCAACCACCGCAAGCACCACCTCCAACACCCATCTGCCAGAGTTGAAACGGTGGTCCTCACAGATTTACGGAGTTGCCCAGACCTGTTGTGGATGCCATCATCATCCAGATACCCTGCTCAGCACTCCAGGTGCCAGTGACTCAGTGCAATGCAAGCCATTGTCCGTTACTGATTGAGTTATGAGCTGGGGAGAGGTTGAGCAGCTATGTCACACCAAACAGTGTGGAGGCCCTGAGACATTGATGGGGAAGATGATGCAGGTATGACACACCCCACAGCATCTGCATCAGGTGTCTGTTGGAGCGACATGATCCTAGGCTTGATCTTCACATGGGCGCGCTCATCTCTAGTGTCCCATACCCAGTGCACTTCAACTCACGGACACTTCTGTTTGCATGTTGGCTGTCCTCTGGACTTTCTCCAGCTCCCTTCATGTTGCTCAGCAGTTGACTCTTTTATGCATGTGTTTTCTGTTTCTGTTGCACTGGTGTCCAATGTTCAAGTGGTTGCCAGCACCAGACATTCCATGCGTGCTGGCTTACCCTCACCCCACACACATCCAGCAGAGGCGTCACTGTACAGTTGGCCCTGCCAATAAAGGGGCCAGGCGCATGTGCCCATAGCCAGTTCAACATGGTATCTGCTTGTGTCTCTGTGGTCTTGTTGTATGCATGAGGGCCCTGGGCCCTACGCCATTACATTGTGCTGTGTACATCGGATGCAGACGTGTCAACGCAGGCAGCTGGTTGGAGCTTGGACATGTAGCTTTGTCGTCACCCACTCAATTCGCAAGGGGAGTGTCCAGGGCCATCATACGCAGAGCCAACATGGGTGTGTGACTGGAATTTGAGCACCCCTGCCTGTGGTTCTGTACTGTGAATGTGCAAATTCATGTGTCTCTATGGCAGTGTGGGTTTCCTTAGTGGGGTGTTGGTGGCCCCTGAGGGGTGTTGGACACCTACGTATGTGTCCTTGTTTGCATTCCATGGTTTCAGCTCCACCCACACCTGTTGGGTCACCTCCTTTTGGCATGCAGGAGCATGGCATTGGGGTGCGATGTGCGGGTGGGTGAAGTGTTGTGGGCCAGCTGTGCCAGTGGGTGCTTCCTGCTGTGTGGTCTGTTGCAGGATGGGTGTTCTCCTATGAGTAGCTTAGTTGTCCGGGTCCTGGTGGGGGGTTGCGTGGGATATCCATGTGCTGTTGTAGGGTGTCGGTGTCGACGGTGTGGTGGTCCTCTCCAGCATCACTGATGTGTTGTATTCTGTGATCTGCTGAAGGTGTTGTGTGAAGTGGAGGTGCATATTGACTTTGCGTTGACATATATGTTGGCGCATTGTGCAGGTTTGCATGCAGACTGTATGGCAATGTACATTGTGACTGTTTGTGGGGTGCTGGATTCTTCCGCGGGACAGTGTAGGTTTGGTCTACATGACGGATGTGATGTCGTACGCATACATTTCTGTTTCACATGTTTCTGTGCATGTGCGGAGCCAGTTGTGTCCTCTGTTCTGCAGTGTCAGCTATGCGTGTTTTTCCTCGTTGTCGTCAATGTGGGTGTGCTGTTTGTGCTATGTGTGTGTGCTGCAGGGTGCCAAGGGGATCAGGCCCATGGACCTGGGTGATTGTGGGTGTGCAGTGTGCCACACCTCATTGTGCATGTGTGCCATTGTGCCTACTTCCCCGTCCCCCCAGTCCCTGTTAATGTTGTGTCAGGTCCTCTCGAGCTGTGTCCATACTCCCTACTCCTTGCACCGTCTCCACACTGATGACTGTGGCCTGGGTTTCCTTCAGCTCCTCCGGTGGCGCTGAACTCCCACCTCCTGTCGCCATTGCTGCCTTCCTGTTGGCAGCAGGTTTGTGCCTGGGTTAGGTAGTCACGTCATGCCGGCACCTATTGGCCTCCTGGATTGGCCTCCTGGGCACACCAACTGCAATCCAGGTGGTCTGCTAGTGGGTCAGTTGCTGGTAGTGTTCTGTCACCTCCGTGACGCTGGTCTTGTTTTCCTGCGGTCTGCACCCCGTCTTCCTCTCCCTCTTCTCCTTGGCCTTCCCCTACCCCATTTTTCCTTGTTGGTAGTCTGTGGGGATTGTTGGGTTCGGGTTGGCCCCTGCGCTTTGTCAGGGTGCATCTATGTTGCTACGCACTTTGGATTGTTTTTGGTGTATTTTTTCTGTGGTTTTTATAATGCATTGTTCCGCCAGATGCATGGAATTTGCAGGCGTGTGGCTGGTTTTCGCTACTTTTTATGCTGCGGTTGGTCTCATTGCATTTTTTTTGCATTCGCGTATCGCATTTCTGCGGCTTGGCATTGATTTTAACGTGGACATTTGGTGCATTATCTGGTGACTATCGCATGCTACCACATTGTTGTGAATTCCACGTTGTCACTGGGTTATTTTCCCGCGATGGTCTGCGATATTGAAAGTTGCCTTACGCTACTCTTGCAGTAGTTATCACAGGTTCTTGTTAATATACCCCTCAGTTGTGCTAAGTATCCCTGGGATAACCTGCTTGAACTTTTGCAAGAAGCAGCCTCAAACATAAAGGACATCGAAGTGAAGACCCCGGGAGAACTTTGCTCCTTGGATTCTGTAAATATTTGCAGATATTTTAGCCACAGGTTTAATAACATGGTGTCTTTTATCTGCATCATGGCTACCTCCTTGTGAAGTTAATTATTTCTTTTGATGCAGAGTACGAAGCAAGAAGTGCTACTCTTATTCACATGTTATGGATAAAAGATGCATCAAAATTTTGAACCGGCAGAGGTGAGTCTGTCTTGTCTTTTATAGAACAGTATGGAACATGCACCATCCCAAGAGATGCTGGTGTAAAGGGCATATGAAAACAAGTTCTGCAGTCTCATATTCATAGATGTTCGACGTACTATTGTCACAAATACAGATGCAAAGGAAAGGTTTACACAAGTTGTTGAGTTGGATTCCCATAATCTGTGATTTCACAAGCAAGAGTAAACAGCTGTATGTCTGCAGTCAGACATACATTGACAAGGAAATCACAGAAAGACACATACAACTTGAGAAGAACAGAGGCCTCCAAATATATAAATAACAACAACCTTGTGATGTTGAAGATGTGGAATGCAATTATCCATCTGCAATTTGTTGCAGACAACCACATTGCTGTTGCTCGGTATATCACTTCATACATTACAACATCAGAGAAGAAGGAGATGTGGGAGTAGATGTCTGCAGAAAACAGTCAATATAAGAATTTGTACAGCTTCAGCTTGAAAATGCTTTACTATTGGCAGATGGGCTCCTATCAGTGCTGTGACCAGTTGAGGTCGCCCAATTTGTTCTCAAAGTCAATGGGAATTGTTTGAGTAAGTCTAGGCCTAGCAAATACATGTTATAGAGTGTTAAAGTCTTTCCCAGAAATTCAGTATCTAGCAGAAGTACAGACATTGAGAAGACAAATAGGTTGCATATTTACTATTCAAGAAGGAGTCAACATCAAGATGACATGTGCCTTTATAAAGTACTTCAACACTACAGATACAAAAGGATAGTGACAGAACACATAGAAGAAGGTAAATATGCGGTAGTTGGATGTGATGGTTGGTTGGTTAGAAATAGCATAGAAAATCTAAGTAACCACAGAAAACTGAGTTGCCAACATGCAGATTTAAGAGAGTTGTTCCATTTAGTACTTCTGCAACTGTTCAAGCCTTGGCGTGCTGAATCACAACGACTTGGAGATTAGGACTGCTACAAAGACAATTTTAATGCTATAAAAGACAGCATTCACTGCCCAGTCCTTTCAAACTATTTTCAAATGTTGAAAGATGAATAAAAATCCACTTGGACAGCACATTTGGTCAAAATGAATCAGCCATAGCGATGAGTGAGATAGAAACTGCAATGCAACAATTAAGAGAGTAAAGTGTGGATTTCGAACACTTAGTGGAACAACTGAATAATGAACAGAAAGAAATTCATATCAAACTAAAAGATAATATAGAGTATGGATTTTTGCATGAGAAGAAAGTATGTAAATGTTCTTCATTTAAGATAATTCTACTATACATTAGATATCAAGCTGACACTGGGAAAAGCTTTCTAATTAAACTACCTGCCATTTATCTACAGAATCAAATTTATCAAAAGTATTACCAGCGCCAATTGGACTAGCTGCACACAACATTAAAGGAATTACTTTACTTTACTGGTATACCAGAAGTTATCTCGTGAAGCTTGACATGAGGTGTTCTGAAGAAGCTGAAGCTTTTGATCATTGATGAGGTGAGCATGGTTTACTTGCCTTCGTACACTTAAAAATGAAGCAGATTTTAAAAACAGAGTATGACGTGCTGTTTGGATGAGAGGATTTAATTTTCTTCGGTGATCTACTGCAACTCACCCCCAAAGACAGGTAAGCCTTTTTTCAAGACACTTCTCCATGATGAAACACAAAATTCTTTGGGAAGTATCCGCAATATTAATATATTGTTTGAATACAAGGAACTAGTGAAGAATATGCTGCAAGCACCTGGTGAAGAATATGGAGATATTCTGATGGACATTAGAATAGGAGTTTTGACAAAGGAGGAACAATGCGCTTTGGAAAGTCAACTTACCAAAAATCTATTTTCATCTAACAACACAGAAGCCCAAGTAATGTACAAACAAATCCATAGTCTGTTTATTGCCTTCACTCCAAGAGTTCTCTAACGTCAACAAACAATTACTGAAGCTGGAGAAAGACAGGAGAGAGCTCAGGGATACATCATATTGTTTTAAATATGATGCATCCCTGTGCTCTGAAAGTAACACAGCCCGGTGCAGCCAAATGGCTTGCGGCACTACCCTGTGTTACTTTCGTGTAAATGAGGCCCTAGATTGTTCGATGGTGATGCAGGTTACTAGCATGTATTCTAGCTTGACCATCATGGTAAATAATGGACTGTGTGTAAGCATTTTTTACTGCAACTGTTTTCAACTACATTTTGGAAACGCACTTGCCTAATCATACTGATTTTGGTGCCAAAAACAGATATAAAGATACTTGTTATTTTTACAAACTAGACTCGGATTTCTTCTTGAGTATGTGTCTCATTTAGTGCCTCCTTGAGTACAAGAAATGCTTAGCACTATCCATTGATAAGCCTAATTGCTCACTCCCACTACCACAAAGGAGAAAAGTGATTTTTCAGCTAAATTTGAGGTTTGCAGGGGGTTCTGGGTAGGAAAACATTGGGGTGTCCACGCAAGCCATAACTCCCTGGACTCCTCCGGGTGTTTAGTTTTCAGAAATGTGTGGTTTGAAAGCTTTCTCTAGATGGCGGCTGAGCCTGGGGCTAAAAACCCAGGAGCCCCCCATGCAAAACCAGGTCATTTCGTGATAATTTTGAAGTCTCCTCAATACGTTTTGGGCCCTTGCCTGTCGCGGGTACTTGGGCCACCCACACGAGTGAGGTATCATTTTTATCAGGAGAGCTTGGGGAACATTAGGTGGTAGGAAATTTGTGTCAGCCCGGTGAGCCCACATCTTTCCCACACAGAAATGTGAGGTGAGAAAAAAGTGATTTTTTTCAGCTAAATTTGAGGTTTGCAGGGAACTATGGGTAAGAGAATGTTGGAAGGTCCATGCAATCCATACCTCCCTGAACTCCCCTGGGAGTCTAGTTTTCAGAAATGTGTGGGTTTGGTAGGTTTCCCTAGATGGCCTCCGGGCCCAGGACCAAAAACCCAGGTGACACCCCATGCAAAACCAGGTTGTTTTGTGATAGGTAATTTTGATGTCTCCTCAATAAGTTTTGGGCTCTTGCCGGTCACGGGTACTTGGGCCACCCACACGAGTGAGGTACCATTTTTATCGGAAGACCTGGGGGAACGCTGGGTGGAAATTTGTGTCAGCCCAGTGATACCACAACTTTCCCACAAAGAAATCTGAGAAAAAAGTGATTTTTTGAACTATATTTGAGGTTTGCAGGGGATTCTGCATAGGAAAACGTTGGGGAGTCCACGCAAGCCATACCTCACTGGACCCCCCCGGGTGTCTAGCTTGCAGAAAATTGGTTGGGTAGGTTTCCCTAGATGGCCCGCCGAGCCCAGGGCCAAAAACCCAGGTGACCCCCTTGCAAAACCAGGTCATTTTGTGATAGGTTATTTGGATGTCTCCACAAATCACTTTGGGCCCTTGCCTGTTGCAGGTACTTGGCCCACCCACACGACTAAGGTACCATTTTTATTGGGAGACTTTTCAGAATGCTTGGTGGGTGGAATCTTGCGGATCCACGCAGATTCCAGAACTTTCCATCACAGAAATGTTAGGAAAATGTTTTTTTTTTTTAAGTTTGAGGTTTGCAAGGTATTCTGGGTACCGGAACCTGGTTAGAGCCACACAAGTCACCCCCTCCTGGATTCCTCTGGGTGTCTAGTTTTCAAAAATGTATAGGTTTTGTAGGTTTCCTTAGGTGCCAGTAGAGCTAGGGTTGAAAATCCACAGCTAGGCACCTTGCAAAAAAAGGCTCAGTTTTCACTGTGAAAATGTAGTGTGTCCACATTAAATTTTGTGCAGTTTCCTGACAGGGCACTAGGCCTACCCACACAAGTGAGGTACTGTTTTTTCAGAAGACATTGGGGAATGCGGAGTGGGTGGAATTTTCTGTATCCTCACAGATTCCAGAACTTTCCATCACAGAAATGTGAGGAAAATGTGTTTTTTTGACAAAGTTTGAGGTTTGCAGGGAACTATGGGTAAGAGAATGTTGGAAGGTCCATGCAATCCATACCTCCCTGAACTCCCCTGGGAGTCTAGTTCAGAAATGTGTGGGTTTGGTAGGTTTCCCTAGATGGCCTCTGAGCCTAGGGCCAAAAACCCAGGTGACACCCCATGCAAAACCAGGTTGTTTTGTGATAGGTAATTTTGATGTCTCCTCAATAAGTTTTGGGCTCTTGCCGGTCACGGGTACTTGGGCCACCCACACGAGTGATGTACCATTTTTATCAGAAGACCTGGGGGAACGCTGGGTGGAAATTTGTGTCAGCCCAGTGATCCCACAACTTTCCCACAAAGAAATCTGAGAAAAAAGTGATTTTTTCAACTATATTTGAGGTTTGCAGGGGATTCTTTATAGGAAAACGTTGGGGGGTCCACGCAAGCCATACCTCACTGGACTCCCCCGGGTGTCTAGTTTTCAGAAAATATGTGGGTTTGGTAGGTTTCTCTAGATGGCCCGCCGAGCCCAGGGCCAAAAACCTAGGTGACCCCCTTGCAAAACCAGGTCATTTTGTGATAGGTAATTTGGATGTCTCCTCAAATCACTTTGGGCCCCTGCCTGTTGCGGGTACTTGGCCCACCCACACGACTGAGGTACCATTTTTATTGGGAGACTTTTCAGAATGCTTGGTGGGTGGAATCTTGCGGATCCACACAGATTCCAGAACTTTCCATCACAGGTTTGAGGTTTCCAAGGTATTCTGGGTACCGGAACCTGGTTAGAGCCACACAAGTCACCCCCTCCTGGATTCCTCTGGGTGTCTAGTTTTCAAAAATGTATAGGTTTTGTAGGTTTCCTTAGGTGCCAGTAGAGCTAGGGTTGAAAATCCACAGCTAGGCACGTTGCAAAGAAAGGCTCAGTTTTCACTGTAAAAATGTAGTGTGTCCACATTATGTTTTGTGTGTGTATGTGTAGAGGGGTCTGTGTGAAGGAGGTTGTGTGAAGGTGTGTAAGTTAAGGTGTATGGGTGCAATTGTTTGACTGTGATGTCTGTCAGCAGTGGGTCTGTTGCAAAGGCTCATGGTTTGTGATTGTGGGCCCTTTTTATTGGTCCATTTGTGGGTGTGGCTGGGTTTGAACTTTTGGTGGGTGTGTTATAAGAGGTGGTTGTGAGTTTGGGCCTCTGTTTGACTGTTTGGATGTGCCAGGTCAGTCTTTTAGTTGTTTTTTGTCCTGTAGACGTGTTTTGGGGTGTTGTGCGAGTCGAATTGACCCTCCTTGTGCTGTTTTACAGTGTCCTGGTTCAGTACGAGTCGTTTTTGCGTATGTAAGGTGCATCCATAGCTATGTTGTTGTACAGTGATCACATATGCAATGGTGTTGTATGAATCGTACATACGCGATGCTGGGGTACGGTGTTGGGGTACAGTGCATCCAAGTACGTTGCTGGGGTGGGGGGTACGGCGCTTACATACGCGTGTGCTGGGGTACGGCGCGTACATGCGTGGGTGCTGGGGTGGCCCCTGCAGCACCAAACCCTTCTTTGCCAAATGTCTAAGTACAATTCTCACAGAAAATACTTTTGAGTTTGATCAAGAACTATATCGTCAGACAAAGGGAGTCAGTATGGGAGCTTCAGTTGCTCCCACAATAGCCAATATTTATATGGCCTTATTTGAGAAGAAATATATCTACAATGAAGTGGCCCCTTTCTTTGAATCTGTTTCCCATTGGTCCAGATACATAGATGACATCTTTTTTGTCTGGACCAATGGGGAAGATACTCTAGCTTAGTTTCTGTCGTGGATAAACCTGGCAGATACCAATCTCAAATTCACAGCTCATAGTAGTAAGCAGCAGGTGGAATTCCTAGACATTTTGATTAAACACAAGTCGGGAAAGCTAGAAGTAGAGTTATTTACTAAACCAACAGCCAAAAATACTCTTCTTCATTTTAATAGCTACCACTCACGCTCCCAGAAAGATAGTATCCCTTTTTCCCAATTCTTAAGGGTACGTCGTAATTGTACAAATTTGTCGGACTTCGATGTCCAAGCAGAAACAATGAAGGAAAAATTTCTACTCCGTGGTTATACACATAGACTGGTTAGAGAATCATATAAACGAGCACACTACTATGATAGAGACCATCTTCTAATCAACAATACACGTAGAAAGACAGACCAACTAGTCTGCATCACTAGACACTCAACTTTAAATGCCACAGTGAAACAAATAATCAATGCTAATTGGCATATTTTAAACAGTCATCCGGAAGCACAAAATAAGATAGCTAAACCGCTATTTGCCCACCGAAGGAACAAAAATTTGAAAGATATGATTGTTCATTCGAGGTTCAAGTCAAATGCCCCTTTTATTCAGAAAACCATTGATGGCAATAAACCCGTTAAAGGTACTGTTAAATGCTCCACATGTAAATCATGTGACCAAGTTTTAGAAGGTGAAACCTTAATACATAACGGCTATATGATTCAAGCACAACAACTATGGAATTGCAAAACACAGAATGTTATTTACCGCATTCTGGGCCTCATGTAGGTAAATAAATTTTACCGGTTCTTAAATACCGAGCCGTACCGAATCGGTAAATTAGAATCGGTAAGTTATATGTAGGTAAAAATTCGGTAACAGTTACCGATTCGGTAACATTCGGTAAATACGAATCGGAATTCACCGAATCGGTAAATACCGAGGTGATAATTACCGAATCGGAAAATACCGAGGTGGTATCTACCGATTCGGAAAATACCGAGGTGGTATCCACCGAATCGGAAAATACCGAATCGGTATGTACGGATTCGGTAAATAACATCACATGACTTGACGAAACAGCTAATCCTGTGCAACGACAGCCCACCCAACCAGGAACTGCCCACACCCAGGCAGGTGTACACAATTAGCCGACGTGGCCACACCCAGGCAGGTGTACATAATTAGCCGACCCTGGAGAGGCTTGGAGTGCAGAGGAGAGGCAGGGAGCAGTTGCATGTGCGAGCGGGAAACGAACAGCATGTCCAGCCAGAGAACACAGAAAGACGGAGGGGAAAGGAGGAGGAAGCTCAAATTCAGCCCCAAGGAACTCCAGGTGCTGGTGGAGGAGGTGGTGAAGCAGCACCAGAAGCTGTTTGGGAGGCAATCCCTGCAAGTGCCTGAGGCCGAAAAGCGCAACATATGGCTGGCCATCCAGGCGCAGGTCAATGCTGTGGGAGTGACCCACAGGGACATTGAGGTCCTCAAAAAGCGCTGGTATGACCTGAGGATTGTGACCAAGAGGAAGATGGGCGACATCCAGAAGGAGGCCAGCCAGACCGGAGGTGGAACCAACAGGGCACCTGCCCTCACCGAACTGGAGGAGCTGGTGGCGGCCACAATCGAGCAAGAGAGCGTCGTGGGTCTTGGGGACGCCGACAGCTCTGCCAGAGCCGCAACACACCAAGGTAAGACGAAAGCACAGCAATGTAGCCCCCCCTACCCCTATCCCACATCCCCCATTGTGAAACGAGAATCACACTGCAGTCCACACGTGTCAGTGCAGACAGGCAATGCATTCCGGGAGATGTAGTCAGGGCAACACTAACCATGACGTAAATGTCACAGGGCAACAGGGCATGTCACGCACTCGAGGCACAAGGAGACAGAGGACAGATTGGAATGTGAAATGATTTATTGTGACGCTTGCAATGCAGCCCTTCGGGGACACTGAGCCAATGTTGTTTTTCTGTCCACAGATGTGACATCATGCAGTACATGGCATGCTGCAGGGGAGACGGCACACCTGCCACAAAAATCACCTCTAGCCAGCACGAGTTCAGACCAGGGAGCAGGCCCACTGGCAGCCGCACCACCAACACAGCCATCCTCGCCGCACACAGAGCCAGCATCACCTCACCGAGAGCCAGCATCACCACAACCACAGCCAGCATCGCCACTCATGTTCGAATCACCGGCCACATCTCCGCTTGCAGGTGTGAGAATGAGGAGGCGTCCAGCAGCCAGGCTACGAGCCTTCGACACCTCGTCAGACGACAGCATGGGCCCAGAAGACCGCACCGGGCACCAGGAAGGGAGCCATCCCACTGTGCCCCACACCTCACAGGCAGCACAGACGGGAGCAAGAGGGCGCCGCAGGTCGCGTGTCCAGAGTCCACCAGCACCCACTGACGGCCATGGTGTCTTCTTGGGGCTCGAGGGCCAAATGTTGAAGCAACAGCGCCTGCAATCAAAGGCAGTTATGTCAGTCCAGAGGCACATGCGGGTGATGAAGACAAGCTTAGTCAACATGGACACAAACATTGGCGGAATGGCTGCGGGCATTCGGGACATGTCCCAGTCAATCCAGCAGTTGTGCAGCAAATTAGATGCTGACATCGAAGCACGGCGCCGGGAACGCCAGAGAAGGGACACTACCAGCAGGGCACTCAACCGTCTGGCAACTGCGACTTCCCTACTTTGCCGGCGCTCTGTGACGATGCAGGAGGGCCTAACACAGTGCTGCAGCGACCTGTCTCGGGGGATGGTGCAGGTGACAAGTGCACTAGGGGTGCTATTGACTAGTCAGGCGTCGACAACTGCTGCAGGGGATGCTGTGGAGCGCATCGACACCAGCAGCAGCATCACACCCCCCGTCCCAGAAGCACGCAGGAGCAGCAGGCGGCTTGGGGTTGGCTCTAGTGAGGATGCACAGGCCGTGCAATCCACCACTGCAGCGCGTATGCGCAAACATTGATGTGGCCCTGCTTAGCCACTTCCCATTGGGTGACGTAACCCTGGACATACTCCTTGTATAGATGGTATATTGCCAGATTGGCCTGTTCATGTGTTCATGGCGTGGTGCCACATTAAACTACGTCATGACTTCTCACAACTCGCTGTGTCCCCTCACTTACTCAGAAATAGTTGCATGTGATCTCTGCCCGTCTCTCTCTCCCATCGATTGCAGTTGGCACTCTAGCTGCGCTGCCCTCTGGCTGGCCTGACTCATCCTCGTTGTCCTCAACATATGTTAGTTCCACATCTGTACCTTTTTTCGTGGCAAGGTTGTGCAGCATTGCACAAGTGGCAATAATCTTGCAGCAGGTGATGGGTTTGTACTGGCGTGCGCCTCCGCTCTTGTGGAGGCAGCGGAACCTGCTCTTCAGTAGTCCAAACGTGCGCTCCACCACATTGCGTGTTGTTTTGTGGGCCACGTTGTATCGTCTCTCACTCTGGGTTGCTGGGTGTAGGTAGGGAGTGAGGATGAATGAACGGCATGCATATGCACTGTCGCCTGGATGAGTAAGAGGGAACCATCAGTTACATGCCTCTATACACTCTGATTTGCAGGTTTCAAGGGGCGTCACTGTTACTTACCCAGCAGGTATCCCTCTCCGAATTCGCCGGCACTCAGTCGTGTGTAGATCCCACTATTCTGGAAGATGTATGAGTCGTGGGTGCTCCCAGGAAACTTTGCAACAATATCTGTGATGATGTTCCCTGCATCACAGATCACCTGCACATTGATGGAGTGGGTGGACTTCCTGTTCCTGTAGATGTGCTCTGTATCAGCTGGTGGACAGATTGGGATGTGTGTACCATCAATACAGCCGATGACATGGGGGAACTGTGCCATGTGATAAAAGTCTGTTTTTGTCTTCTGCAGTGCAGCCTGTGTGTTTGGGAAGCTTATGTAGTGGTGCATTCTCTGCATCATGGCATCCAGGAACTTCCTGAAGAAACGGGACAGGCAACTCTGGGATACACCACCCACCGCAGCTATCAACACATGATACCTGCCGGATGCCAGTAGATGTAGGCTGCAGAGCACCTGCACATGTGGTGGTATGGCGTGCGCCCTTCTTGTTGGCTGGTCCAGGAGTGGGTGCAGGTCCCTTATCAGGTCCATGATGGTTTCGGGGTGTAGCCTGTACCTCTCATGTATCTCTGCATCAGTCAGCTGTAATAGTGTGATGCGCTGTCTGTGGATTTGTTCCTCCCGTCGCCACACCCTCAGTCCTGCTGCCTGTAGACGTAGGCGCCTTGCAATGACGTACATGGCGGCCATGTTGTCCACGCTGTTGCATTTTGGGATTGCTTATGTGCATTGTTGATGGTTACCACCTGCTTTCAATCCGTGTTAATTACCGACTCTTATTTACCGATTTTCCTGGATTTCTTAATTACCGCCTGCTCCTACATGTCATTTTAAATTTTTACCACTTCATATTTACCACTTCATATTTACCGATTCGTTAATTATGTATTCGGTAAACATGAATCGGTATTTTGGAATTCGGTAACTATGAATCGGTATTTACCGCCTCATATTTACCGAAAAGTGGTTTTTGGACTCCTACATCTCACTTGTCTGAATACCGGTCGGTAACGGCATATTTACCGAAAATCGGCCGTTACCGACCGGTATTTCGCTACCTACATGAGGCCCTTAGTGTCCATGCAATCTAGGATATGTTGGTGAAACATCCAGAGCAGTTCAAACTCGCATGGCTGAACATCGTTCCGCCATCCGTAAGGCAAAAATGTCCGCTCCCCTAGTTAAACACTATTTGGAGGTAGGACACAAACCAGAAGAGATTCAATGGCGGGTCTTAGAGAAAATCCACATTGCAGAGAACAGTGGCGGCTGTAAATTACGCAAGAAAAGGGAAGTTTTTTGGATTTTTGTCCTCAATACATTCCACTGTGGCTTAAATAATGAATTGCCATGGGAGAATGCCATCTGATATGCCATCTTTATTGAGAACTAAATTGACTTCTTCCTACTCCTTGGTATATTAATTTTCTATTGAAGCGGATCAAGCTTCCGAGAATGTTTATATATCTAAGGTTACATATGTAAAGGGAAGCTTTTCAAGATCACTATAATGAGGTCTGCATCATAATAAATAAAACACCGAAATAATATGTCTGTTGGAATTTAGAACTGATATTTTTCAACTAGTGAAAATAAGAATACATTTTTCGCTCTTGTGTAAATGAAACAACAAACAATAAATCAAACATTAAAGCTTTTATTTTTGTTTAAAAAGTTTCTTTCTATGAGAAACTGCTAAACTTCTTGTTTCTGCTTAGCCACGCCCCTTGACATCTACGTCCCATCTCCATATTTCACCACGGTGTAACCACCGCATTTAACCTCATCTCCATGTTTCACCACAGCCTAACCACCGAATTTAGCCTCATCCCTATATGTATGCTTTAAACGGCTTCATAAAAATAATACAATAACAAAAAAGCAAACAATAAAGTTTCATCCTGTTAAAAAAGTTTCTTTCAATGAGAAACTGCTAAAATTCTTGGTTACATTTAGCCACGCCACTTGCCACCTACGTTTCATCCCCGCATACGTATTTACATCACCACGGCGTGACCACCGGATTTAGCCTCAACCCAATATGTATACTTTAAATGGTTTCATAAAAACAACACAATAAACAAAAAAGCAAACAATAAAGTTTCATCTTGTTAAAATAGTTTCTTTCACTGAGAAACTGCCAAAATTCTTGTTTACATTTAGCCACGCCCCTTGCCACCTACGTTCCATCCCCGTATACGTAACTACATCACCACGGCCTGACCACCTGATTTAGCTTCATCCCTCCATACGCAATTACCGCGTCTCTACCACCTGATCAAGTGACGTGTAGACGCATTTATTTAAACCGGCTCCGTAGCGCGGAATTATGCTTATCGAGGAAACCGTTATACCCAACATAGAAGAACTCGCTTGAGGCGCACCTTTTCTCCACGAAGGTCTTTTCATCATAAGGTGAGCTACACAGTATCCAGACAGTATTGGTAACATATCTGGGGTCAGCGTAGAGTATGGTCACCCCTATATCGATAGCTTGCGTTATTTATCTCTACATTAGTTAATACTTAATATTTCGATACTAAAATCCTGTTGTTTCCATGCCATTATTTACAGACTTATCTATGAAGAAAAGAACAAACCCATCTCTTTATTAGTTAAAGAATCTACAAAAGAAAAAATAAGAATACAGTTCCATACCATATCGAACTTTAATTAGGTAGGTAATACCGCCTGATTCATTAGTTTAACGTTTATGAATTAAACATAATATCGTGGTAAGACACATAAACAGTACTATTTAAGTTACTTATGTACAATTATATATATTTTCTAGACACCATTGGTCTTTTTTGCTGCCTCCCCGGTTTCTTTTATTAAGTCATATATGCCAAGGACGACTGGTATATAATTAGACTAATCCTAAGGTAACTATGTGAAGTCATTAGATTTCTATATACATCAATTACTAACTATCACCAGTATTTACCTCCTTATATTTCTGTGTTTTCTTCCTCTAGTGAACATCCTATTTTAATATCTATCCTGACATAGCGTTACCATTTAATCCATTATTACGAGTAAGTCTTTGTATCACCTATCTCACTCGTTGGGGTGTTAAACTTTGGCCTGTATCCTTATCGACTTCTTACTAAAGATAAAATGTCTTTTCCTACTTTTCTTGAACAAATTGGTTCTCTCAAAAGCAGGGTATTAAGTCTCAATCTATTCATTTCCATAACTTTGCTTACCTATTCCTCTGTAATTCTTGGAAGAGCTAATTTTATTGTAAAAGTTGTCATCATAAGAGTGATATAATATCATTATAAAGCCAGTGTACCGCTCATTTTCAGGAAAATTGTGTGGCTTTCCAAACGAAAGCGCTAGAGCGCCGAAACGCGCGTCGAAGACGATCTACTGCCATATTCCATTAGTTATTTTTATGAATTGTCTATTTGTACTGTTGTGTTTGTATCTGTTTTTACTGATTGTTTGACAATTATATTTGAACTATACAGTGTATTATTTTTTATTATTTGTGAAACATTTTGAAAAAATGTATGTCTTTTTAAATGTGCTATTGTGTAATACTTACATGTCTTTTTAAGAAAAAATTAGCTTCTTTTTATAATAAAAGGGAAAAAAAGTCCAATTACAACTCCCTTGTGGTACACTGGTCTTTATTAGAAGTAATTTTGTCTGTTGGCTCTATATAAATACATCTACTGTGATATTTATATCTACGTGATTGCCTAGGAATTTATTATTCATTGGCCCTGCAGCACCTGCGTCAGGTACATCTGTGCCAACCACCACCCCCATTCTTGCCACATCCCTGGAGACACCCAGGAGCCCTGCCCGCACAGAACAACTGAGCCAGTCTGACTTGGAGGGACAGGGTTCTCCGGCCACCCAGGAGGAGGCAAACAACCCTGCAAATGCCATCCCTCAGGGATCCCGTAGACCCGATGTGCCCACAACAGCAGGCCAGGCTCGTGTGGGCAGGGGTGGTGGGAGTGGAGGCGGGCGGAGGCGTGAACCTGACCAGCCATCTGAGGGAACCGGTATGTCACACATACGCCACATCTTGGAGACATACCGGCGTGACACTAGGGGCATCAGCCAGGTAGTGGGGACCCTCAACGAGATTAAGAACCAGCAGGCCGAGCAACACGCCAGTGAACAATAACACCAAGGACGGATGGAGGCAAGACTGGCTGAGCTCCTGGCGGTGCAAGCGGACATAAGCCGTCGGATCGCCGACAACATGGGCAACCCTCACTGTGCCACCAGGCGAAGACCAGCACCAGCCACAGGGAGGGAGGAGGAGGAGGATTCGTCCGACGGAGCGTCCCAAGCATCGTCGAGGTCTGCATCTGAGGGTCCCACAAGGAAGGCGGGTCATCCACGGAAAAGACCGTGAGAGGCAGCGGACCATCCACATCTCCCAGGTCACCTGGCCTGACACCTTGCCCTCATGCGCAACAGCCTTATCAAAACAAGGGGGGTAACCCAAATTAACTCTCTGGCATCTGGGTAAATAAACACAATATATAGAGATAATAATGCCTTGGGATAGATAATATATTATACAATAAGGTGAGGAGATAGTTCAGTTATCTCTTCCTATGAGCTTTTTTGTTCTCTCTGAAAAATCTATACTATATTTAAATCAAAAAGTCAAAAGGCAATTCCACAAAGTATATATATCAATTCTTTAAGCTGATTGCTTTGAATTTATTATACATTTTACCTAATCTGTACAGCTCATCATCTTTTTAATTTATATTTTTATATATGTACAAACATTTATATCACAAAAATCTATGTATAATATTTACATTCACAGAGACAAACAAGCATGTATATTTACACCTTTCTCATTGCCCCAATAATCAATCAGGATGCTCCTAAAAATATTTCACCTAAGCATTTCTTTAAACAGAAGATCACTCCTTAAGAGGTAATGCTTGGCCTTATTATTCAAGCCTCAACCTTATTGAAATACTCTTAACTTATTTTACAGTATTTTTAAATTTGCACGAGTGTCTTCACTGTAACTGTCGACGCGTTTCAGCCTCAAAAATCTGAGGCCTCATCAGGACTAGGGCAGTTGAATGTGTAGTTTTTTCAAAAATTCAACCTAAAAAAGTCAAATATAACTTTTTATCCATATATACAGTCTTATATACACCGAGGAACATTATACAACATATGTTTCAAGTCAATTCCTGGAGTGGCAGACTTCTAACGATTCACTAATCAACACACCCAAATGTGTTTTAAAAGAGACAAACAAAGTGCCAGTATGTCGTGTAATATATCATGAAAGAAAGTGAAGTGTATTTAGAAGAAACTTCCACCAACAACTACTCTTCGTAAATTCATCCCATTTACACTTGTTTAAAACTATATCTAACAAAATACCAAAAATATCAAAAATATGTACCAATTTTCAGCAATTTCTCTCTGGCTACACGGACGTATTATTCTTTTTTTATATATATATCTCTTGGGTCGCTAAAAACCAAAAAATGATATATTAAACACAAAATTCATTAGTCAGTAACCTTATAAAGGTTAGTAAGTATTATTCACTTACTCATAAACGACAGTGTAAGTTCACCACCTCTGTGTTTTGGATTCGAATAATCCTTTAAGCCAATCCACTTTAAATATTTCTTCGAATTCACCACTATCTCGGAAAAAAAAACAGGAAATTAATCTGCATTTTTCCTTGCCTAAATCACATTTATATCTCTATAATAGTCCATAGCAGTTAGTACTTTCTATATATCACAACTCCAGGGGCAGCTAAATCTGTCGCATTCTCTTCTTAGGTAAGCAAGAACCATTTAAACTCGCCACTGGGGAGAAAAATTAAAGAAATAAAATACTATTCCAAATCCTTCCTCCCGTACCTAATGTTTTTGTTTATGTTAGTCGATGAATCGCACAGCGTATCATACCTTCACACCATCACACCTTCACCATCTCGTCTGTCCGTATGAAACTTAAACCGTCTCCACGTCGCCTATTCCACACGTAGAAAATCACTTGACGCCGAGAGACGATTATATGCGGAAGCGCAACCATCGACACTATAAAAGGACTTTTGTTCTAGTATATAAACAGCGAGAGGAGACTACAGGTTTGTGAAGTGTCTGTAGTTTTATGTGTGAAAACAGACTAGCGGCTGTTTAGTATTTAAAAACAGTACTTGCCAATGAGTAAGTATACCCCAACGACGCCGAACCTAATACATTTCATGCCCAAAAATGTGCCGAGAGCCATTGATACTATAGCAAAACATCTAATATTAAATAGACAACACGAAGACACTACACATTAGAACGTGTCCGTTTTCATAAGAACAAACTCGCGGCTATTTTGTATTTATAACACTACTTGCCAGCGAGTGAATATATCCCAAAAACGATAAATTATAAAATACTTTATGCACAATAATGTGGAGAAAACAAAACGTAAAACAGATTAGAAAACACCTTATAACCCTCTAGTATGTTGCCACTCCTTACAATCTTTTATTTTTTACAAATGTCTGTAGACTATTAACAATCAACAACGTGTAGATAAATATGATCCAGGCCTGTAAACATACAAGTTATTTTATGCATACATATCCCATTGACTTACACCTGCTCAGATCGAAACCATATTATTGTAACAGAGCCCAAATCTCATCTTTATCATTAAGGCCTCTTGTGGCAGTGTGATATTTTTCAATTAACCTCGCCTCCAACCTGTTGAGTTTTATATGGAGTTCTTCTCTTTCTACTTTGCCAATTAGACACAGTACTGACCATTTAATGTCATTTTCAGTATGATTATAAGTCTGAAAATGATGTACTAAGGGAGCCCCCTGTACTTTACATTTTATTCTTGACTTATGCTGTAAAATACGTTTCTTTATGGCTTGTGTCGTCTGGCCTATGTAATATTTATTACATGGGCATTTGATGCAATATATTGCGTTCTCAGAATTACAATTGGAAAATACCTTTTGGTGATGTATCTGACCGTTTATATCCAGCTGTTTAGAATCTTCTGTTAATCTACATGCCAAACAGTTTTGACATCGGAAATGACCTACCACAGGTGGTTAACTCAGTAGGCTCCTCAAGTCTTTTTTAGATGATTCGATATATCTAGATGTTTTCACAAGCTGTTGTCGAATATTTTTTCCTTTTTTGAAAGCAAAGAGTGGATTTGAAATTCCAAGGGGTTCAATTAGTTTCCAATTATTTTGTGTGATTTTCTTAATTCTATTGGCTTTTGGGTCATATGTGAGTACACATGTGAAAGGAGTGTTCTTATCATGTTGTTTCGGGGTCAGTAAAACCTCTCACGGTGTATACCACACTCTTTTAAGTGCACCTTTCACTAATTTCTTTGGATACCCACGGGCTATCAGTTTGTCCTTAAGTTTCTCAGCATTGATAAAGTAGTCTTCTTTGGTTGTACAATTCCTCCTCACACGAAGGAATTGCCCATATGGCAAATTTTCTTTTAATGTGCGTGGGTGACTACTAGAAAGGTGTAAAAGAGTATTCCGGTCCGTAGGCTTAGTATATAAACTAACCCCTAGTTGGTCATTTTCTTGCTGGATAAACACGTCTAGAAAATGTATCTTTATACGATCTTTAGACATGGTGAAATTAAATTCTACAGTTCTTGAATTTAACCAATTATGGAAATCTGTTAGTTGTATTTCTTCGCCATCCCAAATCATAAATATGTCGTCTATATAGCGACACCAAATCCCCACCTGCATTTTGAATTGGTTGGTGATGCTATATATCCATTTCTTTTCAAATTCTGCCATAACCAGATTTGCTATTTCTGGCGAGAAACTACAGCCCATTGCTACTCCTGATACTTGCAGATACAAATTTTCTTTAAAATTGAAAAAATTGTTCTTTAGACACATTGTTGCTAAAGCCGCGAGTCTGTTTTCACACATAAAACTACGGACACTTCACAAACCTGTAGTCTCCTCTCGCTGTTTATTTACTAGAACAAAAGTCCTTTTATAGTGTCGATGGTTTCGCTTCCACATATAAACGTCTCTCGGCGTCAAGTGATTTTCTACGTGTGGAATAGGCGACGTGGAGACGGTTTAAGTTTAATACGGACGGACGAGATTGTGAAGGTATGATACGCTGTGCGATTCATCGAATAACATAAACAAAAACATTAGGTACAGGAGGAAGGATTTGGAATAGTATTTTATTTCTTTAATTTTTCTCCCCAGTGGCGAGTTTAAATGTTTTTTGCTTACCTAAGAAGAAAATGCGACAGATTTAGCCGCCCCTGGAGTTGTGATATATAGAAGGTACTAACCGCTATGGACTATTATAGAGATATAAATGTGATTTAGGCAAGGAAAAATGCAGATTAATTTCCTGTTTTTTTTTTTCCGAGATAGTGGTGAATTCGAAGAAAGATTTAAAGTGGATTGGCTTAAAGGATTATTGGAATCCAAAACACAGAGGTGGTGAACTTACACTGTCGTTTTTGAGTAAGTGAATAATACTTACTAACCTTTATACGGTTACTGAATAATGAATTTTGTGTTTAATATATAATCTTTTGGTTTTTAGCGACCCAAGAGATATATATATAAAAAAAAAAATCATGCCCGTGTAGCCAGAGAGAAATTGCTGAAAATTGGTACATATTTTTGATATTTTGGCATTTTGTTAGATATAGTTTTAAATGAGTGTAAATGGGATGAATTTACGAAGAGTAGTTGTTGGTGGAAGTTTCTTCTAAATACACTTCACTTTCTTTTGTGATGTATTTCTCACAAGAAATGCGCATGCGCGGGCGTCCGCGCATGCGCATTTGTCACAAGAAGTTGAAAACCAGGAAGAGGGAGCCCCGGAGACGCCGCGCTTCAGGTAAGTCTCTTTACTTTTAATCATTTAACATGTAGGATATGATTTAAAAGGAGGGCGGGTTGGGAGGCGGGTGGCGGGCAGCAGGCAGCTACGCTTCGCCCTGGCGTGTGCGTAGCGCTGCCTGCTTTGCCTACTTCGAAAACTGCGAAGCAGGCAGCCCTACGTACACTACATGGGCGAAGCGTAGTGTAATGCCCAGGGTTACTTAAAACGCGCCATAGGGCGTGTTTGCACACGTCACCTCAGGACGCGTACCCTTCCTTCCCCACTGTGTAAACACACCCTGTGGCAGTTTTAAGTTGGGAGATTAAGTCCCCTTGAATCCTGAGGGTCCCTAGGGGCAAAATAGCCCACTAGGTACGTCCAGTAAGCGCCATTGCAGAGAGGTGTAAAAAGGGGCACGGCCTGCACCACCTCTCTGCAATGCAGCGCAGTGGCGCTTACTGGAAGCACCTGGTGGGCTAGTTGGCCCCCAGGATCCCTCAGGATTGAAAGGGAATTATTTCCCCAACTTAAAACGCGCCACAGGGCGTGTTTGCACACGTCACCTCAGGCCCCATCCCCTCCGTTCACCACTGTGTAAACACGCCCTGTGGCCTTTCTAAGTTGAGAAATTAAGTCCACTTGAATCCTAAGGGTCCCTAGGGTCAAACTAGCCCACTAAGTACCTCCAGAAAGCGCCACAGAGCTGCTTTGCAGAGAGGTGTAAAAAGGAGCGTCTCCTCAGAACACGTGTCTGCAATGCAGCTTCCTGCCGCATACTGGAGATACCTGTTGGGCAAGTTGGCCCTCAGGGACCCTCAGTATTGAAGGGGAATTAATTCCCCAACTTACAACTCGCCAGTGGGCGCGTTTGCAGAGTGCTACAAGGAGGGGGCGTTGCCTCCGGCGCGATGCTGATATTTATTTATTTTCTTTTTTTAAGAAGGGGGCTGTGTGGCCCCCCTTCTTTGTCTAATTATTTGGCCCTTGGGACCCCATCCCCCAGGGCCTGCCCCCTAAATATTTGTTTAGCAAAAAAAATTATTTGGAAGGGGGCCGCGTGGCCCCTCTCCCGAGACCTTAATCCAGGGACCCCAACCCACTGCGCATGACCTTTTAAAAAAAAAAATTCTATAGGAGGGGGGCTGCATTGCCTCCCTCCTCAGGCCACTTTGTTTTTTATTTTATATATTTCTAGAAACACCTAGAGCATGCTGGACAAACCGTACGTACCTATCACCATGATGATTTGTGTGATATTCCTTAAAAGGCGACTATGCATACAATGAATCCACGTGGAATTTATTTACACCACTAGTGAAGCTCTGACGTGTCTGACGCCCTACCGTGCCTAATCCCGGCGCCCCCACCGATGGGTGTTCTCCAAGTAGACACCCTTGTCGTTTATTTATACAAACATGGGAAGCTATTGACGGACACATTTAATTCACGCACACTAAGCCATTCAAAGGGGATTCGACAAAAATTCGACCAAACTTTGCAAGAAACCCCCTCACAGTTAATAAAACAAACATCCACCACCGGATGTATAATACTTTTTATTTTTCTCTCTGGAAAGGAGACAAACCTCACTTGAGAGTCAAAGCGGGCTCCTGGCTGAGCCCAATGCTGTGTTACACCCACCAGTGCCCACCAAGTGCCACACACCTCTGTGTTGTATTCAACCAGCTAGTGCGTATGCTATGACACTCTCTAGCCCATGTGCACTGTAACACCACCCTGTGAATATGTCATGCCACACTTGCCTTCACACGGATTATATTGCCCCATCTAACGTGCCTTCCTCGATGCCTATGTTATAACACACAGCGCTATGCCATACATATTTCAATCTGGGATCCATATCTTTGTCACAGTGCATATGCAACGTTACACTCCCCAGCACATATTTTGTATTACAACTTTAGAGACTAGTTAGGTTACACAACACTGCGCTGTGCATATTACACTCCAAGGTGCATATCGCATAGCACGTGCTAGGGCCTGTGCTATCTTCCGCTCTTCAATGAATCTGTCATTGCACACAATGTATTGCATATTATATTTCAGGCCGTGGTTCATCTTATATCACACTTTTTGGTGCATAGTTTATACCATACACTATATCTAGTTTTCATTTTCAATCGTGCTCTCAAGACTATATTCTATATAACACTGCGTTCACCTACCCTTTTCACGGGCATTACATTTTGCGATGGGGGGTGGAGGGTATGGGGTTGTTTCTGCCAAGTAACCCCGGAGTCACAGTCACAAACGTCCTCTTCTTCGTGAATAAAAGTGAGATTATGCTGCATACTTGTTCATATTTTAAGTAGTTCGCACAGACACACATTTTAAAAACAATAATGTTCCTAATTCCCACCTTCTCTGAACAGTTAGCTTGCTGCCCCATTCACCTCTTCGCTATCCTCTGTTGTCTGAATCCATGGACTAGCCTCCTCCCTCCTGCCATGCATGGTCTGATGTGCTGCCACTGCCCTCCATTTAGCATGATGTACCAGTCCACTCCTCCTGCCCTCCATTGCCCACTTATATGCCCCATCATTGACCTCCTGCTTAGCCTCTGTGCTTAGCTTGCTGCCCCTATTCTCCTTCCCCCTGCCCTCCGATGTCTTTGCGCATGCCCCTGCTCCATCCTATTTGCCCACCATGTTCCATGGACCTGCCACTCCTATCTACTCTGAGTGTTCTGTTGAGCTGCCATTCCCCTCCCACCTGCCTAGCATTGTCAGATGACTGTATCCTGTCCCTGCCACCTCCACCCTGCCTGTCCACATTCCATGCCCCTATCCCCTTCCTCCTGTCCTCCATTGTCCATTTTACTGCCACACCCTTCTGCCCTCCCTGGTCTGTTGTGTTGCAACTGCTGCTCCTGCCTGCCCCGTGTGGTCTGTTTTGAGGCCCCTTCCCCTGAACTCTCTTGTCTGTGCCCAGGTCCTGACCCTCCCTTCTGTCCTCCATGGTCCTTTGTGCATGCCCCTTCACCCTTCTTCTTGCAAATCATAGCTATTGTGCTGCCACTAACTCTCCCGCTTGCCATGCATGGTCTTCTGTGCTGCCACATCCCCTCCCACCTTCCCTGTGTCATCCGCTAGCTGCTCCTGACCCCCTCCTACCTTCCCTCCATGGTCTGTGTGTATGTCATCATAGTCTCACTGTTGCTCTCCATGGTGTGTCTTGCTTCTAGTGCCCATCCTGCCTGATCTCCATGGTCATCTTGCTGCTCCTGCCCTGCCCCCTTGCCCCAGCCCTCTGTTTCCATATGCAGACCCCTATTCCCTCCCTCCTGGCATGTCTGTTCCATTGTCATGCCCCTGATCCGTCCCTCCTGCCCTTTATGGTCTGTTATGCTGCAGCTTTCTCTCCTGTCTGTCCATTATGGTCACCTAGCTACCATTGCCTCTTTCCCCTCTGTTCTCTGTTGTCCATGTGCATGGTCCTGTCCCCTCTGTTGCTTTCTATGGATTGTTGTGCTGCACTCCCGTCCCGCATGCCCTGTGTGGTGTATTGTGTCACTGCAAACCCTGATGCCTGCCCTGTAGGGTCAGTTTGGTGCACCTCTCCATGTCCCTCCTGTCCTTTGTTATCCAAGTCCATGTCCCTACCCCAATTCCTCCTGCCTTCCATGATCCAATGTACCATACTTGCGAACATTTTCAACTTGGTAAGGGGGAGATTTTGAAAAGAAACTGGGGTATTGATTTTCCCCTTTGAGTTACATTGAAAAAGAGGAGATTGTATACAGGAGACAGATCAAATAAAGCCCATTTGAGCTTAAAAACATTGGACGTTTCCTGGATGAATCGGGTCTGTTGGCATGTATGGTTGTACAACCACTGCCTCTCCCTTCTGCCCACAATGGTCTATTATATTGCCACAGCCTATCTTGCCAGTCCTGTATTGTTGGTTTGTTGCCCCTGTCCTCCTTTCCACTGCCCTCCATAGTCTGTTGTGCTGCCACTGCCCTTCCTGCCTGCCCAGTGTGGTCAAATTTTTGCCTCTGCACCCTCCTACCTGCCTTCAATTTTCAGAGTCCGTGCCCCTGGCTTCTGCCTCTCAACAGTATCCTAATGAACAACTAGATTGCTAACATTCTATATTTATTACAAAAGTGTGGAATGCCTGATGTCATCTTGATGTAATCAAAACTGTACTACCTTGAGCATTTCCTTTGGAAATTACATATATGAGAGGGTCTTATTTACATCAAAATTATGGTTAGTGCTCTAAAAAACTAAAGTGATGACATATTTTCTGAGTTTTCAAATAGCGACAAAGCACTTTTAAATTATTTGTTATCTTTATGTTTTTTTATCCAGTTGACCACTTGATTAAATATTGCACTTAGTGGAGAGGATGTGGTGTTACTGCCAGTGAAGAGGTGCAGACTTTGCAACTGGGGAACCAGTTTGGAGTTTCTGCTTCAGCTCGACATTCTGGGATTCTGGTCAAATCACATAATCTCCCCATGTCTACAACCAAAATGAATTTGTTCTTGTGTGATGTAACCAACGCTCATGTAAAGCACTCCAATACCTGACAAGTCTGCACTATATAAAACTGCAAAAACACAAAAAAGAAAAAGGGTTTTGCACACTTCTGTCATTGGGCTATACTTGGGCTACATCTGGGTGATATTTGAGCTGCATTTGGGCTCTTGTGTCTCTGGTGGCCATCTTGGGAGATTTATTTGTTATGAAGTTTCCTAATTTCCTCATTTACTGCAGTCTCCTCAGTAGGAAATGCTTTCAATATTTTACTTTGATTCCATCAAGAAGGTATTCAGATATGTCACACATTTGCCATAAATTCTGAATATTAGCACTTTAGTTGCTCATTAGATCACTGTAGTAAAGCTGCTTCTCACCACGGAAGTCTGCTGCTGGTATTAAAAGTGCATGTTTCAGTATGCATGTCAGAATTTTTTAATGAAATAGAGGAGGATTTGAGAAGTCACTCAAAATGTGCCCTTATTTTTCTTTCTGCAGCTCTAATCATACTTTCCATGGCAAAATGAACCCCCTCATTTTGTTCCTTTTTAAATTAAATGTTTTAAGAGTTACCACTTTATTCCAATCAAGATGGCTTCAGGTGTGCAATACGTCTGTCATAAGTAGGACTGTTAGCGCTCTAGTTGTTCTTTAGAACACTCTTGGAAGCTACAGTAGAACATAAAGGATTCAACTGACAGTCTCTGCCCTTGTTGGATGTACATGTTTTACTGAGAATGTCAGACTTCATTCTCACATGACTGAGAAAGATAATGTGAATTTACAGAAAATATGCTCTCCATTTTGCTTATAGATCACCTTCCAAACCTCTGTAGGAGAAGCATGAGAAAATAGTTTTCTCTCAAACATGATTCATGATATCACAGCAGTAGGCTTTTTCACATGGTAAAATCACCTTAGAACACACCACAATTCCTAAAATGAGTATGGTACCATCAACAAATGATTTATAATGTAACTAAAGTCTTAAAACCTTCTATTAACTGCAATGCTTTTTAATGAGGTGTTATCATGTTTATCGGTCCCAAGATGGCTGCCAACACTTCTTGGATGAAGTGCTGACAGCCAATCAGATCTCACGATGAGATGTGTGGTTAGGCTCCGCCCAGATATATATGTGATTTTACTTTTGATTTTCTCAGGAAGTACTGAACGGATTTACACCACTTAACCAAAAGGCACGACTCTGAACCAAGGGCTACCTTTTTGCCAAATTTGGTGTAATTCCATTCAGCAGTTTGGGCTGTAGCTGTGATTAAAGGTTCCTATGGAAAATTGAATGGGGAAAACATGTTTTGGGTCCCCCCTTTTTTCTCGGCCCCCGCTTGATGAATCACCCGAGACTTTCAGGATAGGAGCGAACCGGAGCGTCCCACCAGTTTTGAAAACTTTGTGAAGATTTGTCAATTTGTGATAATAGTTCCTAACTATAACTACCTACTGGCAACCGCCAGTAGGTAAAATATAGAAAATATATACATGTATGTATATATATATTCACTTAAAAAACCATAGGTTTCACACATGTTATAGTTAGATGGACATTTCACTCGTGAAAAACCATTGAAATTCCCCCGTTATAGTTAGTGCAGGCAACTATAACTCACGCGACCGCAATCCTCTGCTGATGACGTCAGATATTACATCACTGTATTTAGACACTTATTTACCCATGTCTTCTTCCATTAATTTTTAGCTATACATATATTACAA
Source organism: Triturus cristatus (assembly GCF_964204655.1). Lineage (NCBI taxonomy): Eukaryota > Metazoa > Chordata > Amphibia > Caudata > Salamandridae > Triturus > Triturus cristatus. The sequence continues at coordinate 625,888,959 of NC_140580.1, read as the reverse complement.
ATATTTTTTTTTCAGAAAGACACATATGTCATCAGTGATGTAATATCTGACGTCATCAGCAGAGGATTGCGGTCGCGTGAGTCATAGTTGCCTGCACTAACTATAACGGGGGAATTTCAATGGTTTTTCACGAGTGAAATGTCCAGCTAACTATAACATGTGTGAAACCTATGGTTTTTTAAGTGAATTTGCAAGGTTTTTTAAATGCTAATTCCTAACTATAACGTGTGTGAAACCTATGGTTTTTTCAGTGAATTTGTACGGTTTTTTAAATGCTAAGTTATGTATTTTTTTTTTTTAAGGTTTTTCACCGTACCCGCACGTTCGCGGAATTTTTCCATTTCTACCGTACGCGCACGCTACGCGTACTCCGTGATTTTTTGCAAAAAAATTAAAGGAAATTTTGGCCCTTGGGGGTCCTTCTGGGACCCCCTGACTAAGGCTAGGGGGTCCCACCTTTGTTTTTCACCCCCTCAGACTGCGAGAGACAAAATGGCGGCCGACACTTCCTGGTTTCGACCGATTCGAATGTTTACTAAGATCTAACAACCAATCAGAATCGAGCTTGCGCACGGCGGCGTGCGCGTACGGTAAGTTTTACCGTACGCGCACGGAGCGCGCTTACAGATATATATATTGATTTAAATGCTATTTTCTCAGGAAATACTGAACAGATTTACACCAGACCTGCAAAAGGCACATCCCTGACCTGAGGACTACCTCTCTGCCAAATTTCAAGTAATTCTGTTCAGCCGTTCGGGCTGTAGCTTGGACTAAAGGTCCTATGGAAAAATGCATGGGGAAAACGCGTTTTGGGACCCCCCCTTTTTCTCAGCCCCCGCTTGACGAATCCCCCCGAGACTTTCAGGGAAGGAGCGGAGCGCCCCACCTATTTTGAAAATTTCGTGAGGATTCGTCATTTGGCACCAAAGTTATTCCAAATAGAATGTTGCGGATTTCCTATGGAAACACGGTCCTAACAATAACTATCTACTGGCGACCGCCAGTAGATAATATATATATATATATATATATATATCTATATATATATATATATATATATATATATATATATATATATATATATATATATATATATATGTATATATATATATATATACACCAAGGTGTATTAAGAATAAGTGGGTGTATAAGTGTCTGAATGGATGATTTAGTAGTGTGTGACTGAACTGACTTTATAAGGAAGTGAATACATTTGTCTTAGTGAATGCATGGGTGAGTGACTAATCTGTGTGAATGTCTGTATCAGTCTTTCAGTTGCGGTGTAAGTGTCTGTATGGGTTGGTGAGCAGCTACATGAGTGTCTATATGGGTTAATGATTGGTTGTCTGAGTACCTGTATTGGTGCCTGAGTGTCTGTGTTGGTGGCTGGGGGTGTGTAACTCCCTGCATGGATGTGTGACTGAGTGATTCAGTGGGTGTATGGGTTCATGAGCCCATCTGCAAGGGGCTGTATGGGTGAGTGAGTGTGCGTATGACTGTTGGTGAGTGAATGGATATCTCAGTGGAATATGTGTGAGTAACAACATATGTGAAATGCAGTATATGTGAGTGTTGGAGTATATGGGGGTTAAAAGGGGAGCTGTGAGCCCTTCTCTAAATATTTTCTGGACCCTGGGGACTCCACCCCCCAGGGCCTGCCACTAATCATCTTTTTAAAACCTTCGGAACTGGGGTCCCCTACCCCTGGAGTATTGCCGCTTTTTTTGTTGCCTGGGGGGCCGCGTGGCCCCCATTTCCCAGGGCCACTTTTTGCCCCGGGGACCCCATCTCCCTGGACCTCCCATCACATTGGGGACCGCGGGGGAGCCCCAATGCCCCCGCATCCCTGCCGGCCCCCCACGGGAGCCAGCATTGCTTTTGAACAAGAGGAGCTGCTGACATGCAGCTCCCCTTGTCCAAATGCAACTCTACTTTGCTTCATGGAAGTGAGTGCAGTTTTCCTGCTCTCGCTTTCACGAAGCAAAGCAGAAGTTTGCATGATGGGGCGGGAGCAATGCTCCAGCCCTGTCATTGCAAACTGTTGTGTGCAGATTTAGATTCTGTATATAGCTTACCCGATTTCTGCTCTTATATAGGTACAATTCACATTGCCCTTATTTGGACATAGAATTACGGCCCTTATTTAGACATTGTCCATACAAACCAAATACAGGTATGGCCACCTATATCCGTCCATCCATGTCACAACGAATTCTTGGAAAACCGGACCCTTAAGCCTTTAGGAATTTCCCTCAGCTTGAATATTGACTTCTCCAAGAACTCATTAAGTATGCATGAACATCTATTCCTTAGGGGTTCATTCATGATGTTCCTCTGCCCGACTTTTACGTCAATACTGGCATTCCTAGACACCTTCAAGGTATAAATATAAATATACCAGCACTTGCCCTGGCAAATTGCGGTTCCCGGAAGATTCGATCCAACCCAGAATACGTGGTTCGCCATGGCAAGTTCAGAAGGAGATAGAGTTCCAGCCTGATGCAGTGATCTGACACTGCCATCCTCCTTGCAGAGAATCCAGCTCCAGTGCTCTCTGACTTCCCTTGCGGGGGTTAGACTATCGAGTCCAGAAAAAAGATTCCAACCTCTCTCATTCTAAGGTATGGAGCTGACTAGAACTTAGAGAAACTTTTGGCAACTCTTGGTTAAACTAAAAATATAGCTAGCTATACTTTAGACATGGCACCTACTTCAAACCTCGTACTGCACTTAGGTTAGGTACACTGGGGTAGAACAATTTAGAAGCATCAGATGAGTATCACATTTTAGCTTATGTTATTTATGTATGTATTTTGATTAATATATGTCATAGCAACAAAGCATGCTATTGCAGTATTATTTTATCTTACTGCTAACCTCGTACATGTTGTACGTCGCAGTCTGTCTTACGATTGTAGCAATTCATATCTCTTGCATGAGAAATAAGACTGTTCAATAAACCCTTTTATTGAAACGCCCGTCTCTCTATTTCTGTGCAACTCTGTAGAAACGAAGCAAACACGATGACTGAGTGAAACTGTTATCTATTGTTTCCACGATTCTGAGACTGTTCCGATTCTAAAAGGAAACAAAGTTGTCATGTTTATGCGGTTGTCAGGGACTAATCCCTTCTTGTATAGTCAAGACGTTTCTAGTGACCTCTGAGTTAGCTGGCACACACAAGTAATTAAGTTTAATATACTCGATAGAGACATACTGACCTTAGTCCTATGTCAAATCTATAGTGTATGTTATTCCAAAGCACAGAGTCTATCAGGGATATAGGAACTATACAACAGTGGGCACTCTGGGACACTGCTGGAGGCAGCCCTGGGGGTGACGGTCCCCAGGGCCAAGGAAGGTGCCAGGAGGGGGGCTGTGTAGCCCCCACCCAATGTGAAAATAGCCTCAGGGAGGTGGTGGTCCCCTGGGCCAGGGGTCTGCAATAAACCCCCGCTCCTAATTAAAATTTCCCCTGGGAGGTGGTGGTCCATGGGGCTTTGGGGGTCCTGCAAGACCCTGTCCATTATCATAAATGCCCCAGGGAGGTGACGGTCCCCGGGGCAGCATGGGGGTAGGATTCCTCCCCATACAATTTTTTCAAGGAAACCCTGGGAAGGGGGAGGTGCCGGTCCCCAGGGCAGTATGGCTCCGCATGTTATTACAAAAGCCTGCAAGAGGTGGCGGTCCCTGGGGCTGATGGGGCCTGTGTGGCCCCTGCATACATTATCAACATTGCCCCCAGGACCTGACCAATCAGGAGGCTTATTAAAATGAAGTGTGGGACACCGAGCTCTATTTTTTTATTTTCTTGGCCGGATTTGTGCACTCAAATCGACTCCAGCTGAAAAAATTAGTTTTTTTTGGCCCTGCCAGGCCTAGGGGTCAGGGTGTTTCTACCCTGCCCCTTTTCTTTTTTCTTAACCATTTTCAACCCTTTTTTATTTTTACCGAGTCACAGGATGGCTGCCAACACTTCTTGGTTTCGAGTGCTGACAGCTAATCAAAATGAAGCTCATGATCGGGAGGTTTCGCGGATCCACCGCAGTCACCAGATATTGATGTTTCATTATTTTTTTATTTCTCAGGAACTACTGAACAGACCTGAACATCCTTGGCCTCACCTAATTGGTCACCGAACCCACGCACAAAGCCAGACTCACAATCAACCCTCTCTTCACCTCCAGTCACTGAATCAAATTCAGCCACACCACAGAACTCAACAAGACTGACTACACCATCATACACTTCACCATCGCCGACGCCCAGCACTCCATCAACAGCCTGCAGATCTCTTCCCACCGCAGCTGGAGCAAGGTCACCAAGAGTCAGACTCTCACCACCTCCCAACCTAAGGCCTCAACAGACCTCAACTTCAGAACTTTGTCACCTGGATCACCAGCTGTGCCTACAGAGTCGTACCGCTGAAACCTACTAACACGAAAAAGAGTCCCAAACATGCTACCTGGTACACTCCAGAACTGAGGACAACCAGCACAACTGCCACCAACTGGAGAAAGGATGGAGCACCACCAAGAACCCCGCCAACAGAGCAGCTCATAAAACAGTCCTCAGCAACTATCATAGGCACATCAAAGAAACCAAGAAATCAACCATCACCACTTGCATCTATTCCTCTGCAACCCACACAAAGGAACTCTTCAAAATCATCAAAAAAATCCCCAACAGAGAACACCATCCACCCCTCTCAAGAACTCTGCGGCACAATCTCAAACCACTTCCACAGCAAGATCACCAACATCTACAACAATCGCAACATCCAACCTGCCACCATCAACCCCAACAAGCTCAACTAACCGGCGAACACCAGCCAAACCATCGCCACCTGGTCACCGATCACCACCCTGACCACCTTAGCCATCATGTCTTCCATCCACTCTGGGGTGCGCACCAACACTTGCCCCCACCACCTCTACAACCTCACAAGTAGGGGTGGGCGGAATTAGCGTAATCGCGTTACGCAAATCTCCGCGAAACGGTAAAAAATCTCCGCGAACACGCAAAAATTCCGCGAACACGCAGAATTGCTTGTTCGCGATACTTTTTTCCTGTTCGCGATCGCTGTTTGCGTGCTCGGGGTGAAATATCTCGCGAACACGCATATTGAGAACGCGAACAATCAAAAAATTTCGCGAAGTCGCGGAACGCAGATTTTTGGACAATTTCGCGTTCTCCGCGGAACGCGAAATTACCCAAATTCCGCAAATTCCGCGAACGGAACGGAATTTACCGCCCAGGCCTACTCACAAGGAACCCAATCAGTATGTAACTCACTGGTATCCTCAACAAATCCATCTCCACAGCAACCTTCCTGGACAGATGGAAACACACAGACATCTGACCCCTCCTAAAGAAAGCCTCAGCTGACCCTAATGACCTCAAAAATTATTGTCCAATCTCCCTGCTCCCCTACTGTTCTTGAGAAAGACATCAACCGGCAGCTCATTGAATTCCATCAACAAAACTACCTACTGGACACCTCTCAGTCAGGATTTTGTGCCATAGCTCTGAGACTGCGCTGATTGCTGCCACTGACAACATCAGAACACTCCTCGACTTTGGAGATACGGCAGCCATGATCTTCCTTGACCTCTCCATGGTGTGTTTGGCACAGTCTCCTACAACACCCTCATCAACAGACTTCAAAACATAGACATTTGGCAAGATCGTCTCCTTCCTTACACGACACACACAGAGCATCCGACTGCCTCCCTTCACCTCCGCATCTAAAAGCATCACATGGGCAATACCACTAGGATTTTTTTTTTACTGAGTTTTACATAGCGCAAATTTGACCCGAAGGTATCGGGTATCAGAGCGCTTTACAGAGCACCAGTTGCATTACATGAAGAAACATTCATTTTTGTTCGGCACGGGGAGATTAAGTGATTTGCCCAGAATCATAGGATGTTCAGTGTCATTTCCAAGACTCGAACCCGGTTCCCCAGATTAGAGGTCAACCGCCCTAGCCGTTAGGCCAACTCCTCTCCCCCTCTTGATCATCCCGAAGCCCAGCCTATTCAACATCTACATGATCCCCCTCGCAGACGTCAGCAGATCCCATGAACTCAACATAATCTCCTACATAGACAATACTCAACTGATCCTCTCGCTCATCCAGGACTCAGCCAGTGCTAAAACCAACTTCTGCAACACCATAACCAATGTAGCCAGATTAATGAAAAACAACTGCCTCCCACTGAACTCTGACAAAACTGAAGTACTGATCTTTGGGAAGAACACCTCCACATGTGACCACAGATTGTAGCCTTTAGAACTCGGACCCACACCAACAACCACGCACACAACCTCAGCGTCATCCTCAACAGCCAACTGACCACGAAACAACAAGTTAACGCAGTTGCCTCCTCTTGCTTCCACACAATGCGCATGGTCCACAGAATCTTCAGTTGGATACCAACCAACAACAGAAAGGCTGTTGTTCAGGTCCTCATCCCCAGCCACTTCAACTATGGCAACACTCTCTATTCTGGCATCTCCTCAGGAGACTCCTGACCATACAGTACGCTGCAGCCAAACTCATCCTGAACCTCCTCAAATTAACCCTCATCGCTCCCCACCAGAGAAACCTATACTGGCTCCCCATCCAGAAAAGATGCCAGTTCAAGATCCTCACATACGTATACAGAGCCCTCCATGACTTAAGACATGCCTACCTCAACCATCGACTGGACCAACCCGCTAGACACCTAGGCTCCGCTTCACTCACCCTTAAATACACTCCCCACATCTGCCGCACCCACAGCGACGGCCGTTCCTTCTCCTATATCACAGCCAAGACCTGGAATGACCTCCTCCTCCAGCTCCATACATCCTCTTCACTGGCAGACTTCAGAAAGAGATTCAAGACCTGGCTCTTCGATGGAGACACAGCACCCAGATACCGCTAGAGGTTACAGAGGTGCGATTTACAAATGCCAAATGTTGAATGATTGATATATGAGGACATAAGCAGCGCATTGCAGGGGGTGAGTTATAGTTAGTTCAGCTAACTATAACTGCTGAATTTCACAGGTTTTGTATGAGAGAACCCTGAGGCAAATTATAACATCCTTGTAACCTTTGCTTTTTTCAGTGAATTTCTAAGGTTTGTTAAATACTAATTCCTAAGTATGTGTTTGTGTGTGTGTATATATATACAAATATATATGGGTAGTTATAGTAGGGACCTAGTTTCCATAGGAAACATATTTTTTGACTTGCCTATAACTTTGGTGTCATTTGACCTATCTTCATAAGATTTTTAAAAAAAACAAGTATAAAAGTAGCTTTTATGTGTCATGGAGAGTTTGCCAGTGATCCGTACTATGGGGACAGAGAAATAGGGGCAGGAATAAAGGATGCATTTGTAATGATAATTCCCATAGGAACGCGTTGTCGAACCTACAGCCTGAACCACTGAATGGAATGACACCAATTTCGTCAGTAAGGTAGATGTTGGTTTCCAGAATATGCTTTTTGTAGATATATCACTTGACATGGATATTTTGCGGTGGTTTTGCGATTAATCATGAATGCATGCACAAACGGAAATTTTCTGATTGGCTGGCCACAACCTGAGCAGATAGTGGTGGACACCAATTTATAATTCGGGAACAGTTCCTGGGGCTGAAAATGTGTTTGAAAGCTAAAATAAGGGATCAGAATTGTTTGAGAAATGGGCGTGTTAGTGACACAGGTTCTGTGTCGGAAATTGAAATTATTGAACATGCGTGATATTGGCGATGATGCTGCGACCTCCAGCTCAGCCCTCTGTGTACCTTTGCGGCGACATCACAAATATCACAGCAACATCACAAATATTGGAGGAAACATAAAAAATATATATATTTGTACATACCAACTGGTCACTGTCACACACTCATGTAGGCACTCACAAACTCACTAGGACACTTATATACAGTGACACACATTCACATACCGACTCACACACTTATACATCCAGCCACATACCCACTCAGATACTCATGTACTCACTCACACACCCATTCAGGTACTGATGCACCCACTTACAGACTCACTTAGAAAGTGACACACCCATGTACAGACCCACTCAGAGACTCATGTACCTACTTAGAGACTCAGCTATAGACACATGCATACAGTTTCACACCTACTTAGAGACCCTTGCACCTACTCACAGAACCACCTGGGCACCATTGCACCCACTCCCAGACCTACTCGGTTACTCATGCACCCACTTACAGATTCACTTGGAGAGTCATGTACCCATGTGCAGACCCACTCAAAGACTCGTAACCACTCACAGACCTACTCACATATATACTCACAGACCCACTGAGACACTCATACAACCACTTACAAAACCACTCAGACACTCATACAGCCACACACACCCATCATTCACTCTCACACTCAGTCACAGACTCTCTCAGAAACTTATGGACTCAGTCACTCACTGATCCACTCAGAAAGTCACATACCTACTCACAAACTCACTCAGCTATACATGCACCTACTCACTCACCCACTCAAGGCTCATTTATCCACTCACAGACTCACCCAGACACTCACCCTCCATGTCACAGACCCACTCAGACACTCGTGCAAACTCTCAGAGACATATGCTCTCACTCACAGACTCATTGAGACACTCATGCACCCAGTCACAGAGTCCCTCAGACACTCATGCACAGACTCACCGACCCACTCACTCTCACACACCAATTTACAGACCCACTCAGATAGCCATACACCCACTCACTCACCCACTGAGAGACTCAAGTACACACTCATAGACCCATTCAGTCATGCATCCTCTCACAGACCTACTGAGAGACTAATGCACCCAATCACACACCCACATAGAGATTCAGGCATGCAATCACAATCCCACTCAGACAGCAACACACCCACTCAGATACATACTTAGACACTCATGGACCCATTCACAGATCTAATTAAATACTAATTCTTCCACTCACAGACCCTCTGAGTTTAATGCAGCTACTCACAGATCCATTCAGACTCATGCATTTACTCACAGACCTCCTCGGACACTGATGCACCCACTTGCAGACCCACTCAAAGATGCATGCACCCACTAACAGACCCACTTAAAGATGCATGCCACAACTTACAAACCCACTCAGACATTGATGTGCCCTCTCAGAGTCACACTCAGACACTTACACACCCACTCAGAGACATACTCTGTCAGTCCTGCACCCACCCACAGACCTATTCACAGACTCACGCATCCACTCACAGACCGGCTCAGAGACTCATGCACCTATTCACAGACCCTCTCATACACTCATGCACCCACTCACAGACCCACTCAGAGACTTATTGCTAGAAATGGGGGTCTTTAGTTGGCAATGGTTTCTACCTTTGTCCAAGTAGGGACCCTTCTTCCTAGTCAGGGTAAGAGGATACACTTCTAAGATAACCTCTGCTTACCCTCTTGGTAGCTTGGCATGAGCAGACAGGCGTATCTCAGAGGCCGTGTGTAAAGGATGTGTGCACACATACAGCAATACAGTGAAAACACTACAAATAGACACCGCACCAGCTTAGAAAAATAAGTAAGCTTTATCTAAACCAAACAAGACCACAATGACAAAAACTCCACAATACAGTACTTAAAATGTAATCCATAGAAGGCAAGAGCAGTTCTGTCCATGGCAAACTATAGATGCAACACTTTTTTAACACAAAGTACTTTGCATGTGTCACAATCATAAACAAAAACAGCCACAGAGAAGGTAATGTGTAGGTTCCTTATGCACAGGGAAGGTGATGCATCAGTTCCTTACTTCAGGGGAGGTGATGCATCAGTTCCTTACTGCCATGCAGGGGAGGTGATGCGTCAGTTCCTTACTGTGTGGGGTAGTGATGCATCAGTTTCTTACTGCGGCCCTGGCATTCTTGTAGACTTGGCACCCAGGTTCGATGTGTGGGGATCGGGAATGTGTCAATTCTTAATGAAGCAGTGGTAAAAACAGCGCTGCAGTGGTCTCTCAACTCCAGTCCCATGATGCGTTGGTTCTTGCAACCACACAGCAGGGCCTGTGTCGGAATTGGTGAGGTGATCCCGGATTTCGGAGACTTGTGCACAGGATTCAGCATGCAGTGATTACTCCAGCCACGGGCAGGCGCTGCATCGCTTCTTCAATGGCACAGTGGGGATGCTTCAGAAATGGGTGCAGATGCATCGTGCTTCTCTTTGTTACGTCTCTTTTCCAGCTCCCAGCATCCTCAAGAGGCCCAACACAGCCACAGACACCTCTTGGCAGTCAGAACCCCCAGCAAGGAAGTTCAGGGGAGTTGGTGGTAAAGTCTTTGTGTCCCTGAGATTTCAGAACAGGAGGCAAGCTCTACTTCAAGCCCTTGAAGATCTTTTTCAGGCAGGATACACAGCACACAGCAGTCTCTATCCTCTCATTGGCAGGATCAGCCCCTGCAGGCCAAAACTAGACAGCACACAGCAAAGGGGCAATACTTATCCTTCAGCTTTTGCAGATCTTCTCCTTGGCAGAGGTTCCTCTTGAGTCCGGAAGTAATCTAAAGTTCTGGGGTCTGGGCCCCACTATTCATGTTCAATTTCTCTTTGTTCTCTTGTCAAAACCAGTTCTGTCCTCTCTGGTTCAGCTTTTCGGTAGGAGGTCGAGAAAGCATTTTATAAGGCAGACCAGGCCCATTAAGGTGCAAGAAAATGTCCTCCTACTCTAAATGCAGCCCAGGTTTATTCAACTCAGCCCTGACTCATCCAGGAAAGGCAGGACACAGCCCCACCCCTCCTGGTGGCTGTCTACAGTGAATGCCCCTCCCCAGCCCCTGTCACTCCAAAGTCAGATAGTCAATCCACAAACCAGCAGAGGCACACAGGATGGCTAAACAATAAAATGCCCACGTTCTAAAGGTTGTATTTTCAAACACATAATATATAAATGATCTTTACTAAAAGCTGCATTTTGGTGCTCTGAGTTAGTTCGCGCATAATACACTCTATCTTTCTACCTTGTCCCAATGAGAAGTTATAAGATGTTATAAATAAACGCCCATTCTATTCTATGGGACAGATAGCCTTTCAGTAGTAAAAAACTAAATACACTGTATTTCACTATCAGGACATTTCACACACATCAGTACACATTCTACCTTTCGCATACACTACACCGTGCCCACAGGGGTACCTTGGGCTTACCTTAGGGCTGACTCAAATGCAATAAAAGGGAAGGCTAGGGCCTGGTAAGTGGGTGCACTCGCCAAGTCGACATGGCAGTAGAGACTGCGCGCAGACAATGTGGTAGGTCTGAGAACCCTTTGAAAGGTTGCTTGTGTGGGTGGCACAATCAGTGCTGTAGGCCCACTAGCAGCATATGTCTTACAAGCCCGGGGTACACACAGTGCATGGTAATAGGGACTTAGTAGTAAGTCAAGCAAGCCAATCATGGAAACACCAGTCCATAATAACAATTTGCACAGTGAGCATATGCACTTTAGCACTGATTAGCAGTGGTAAAGTGACAAGAGTCATAAAACCAACAAAAACAGGCCAGAAACAGGAGGCCAAAAAAGCAAAAGGTCTAAGGAAAAAAAACGCTGAAAAAGCCAGGTCTGACACTCATGTATGCAGTCACAGGACCATTCAGAGACACATGCACCCACTCACAGACTTACTCGGAGACTCATGCATCTACTCACAGACCCCCTCAGACACTTATGCTGCATCCCACAGACCCAGTCAGACGCTCATGCACCCACTCACAGACCCACTTGGACACTTGTATACCCACTGGGGATCAGCAGCATGTTTGGCACTTGTCACCTTGTCTCAACCAAGATATGTGAAAGCTCAAATAATCTTTTAATCAAGTACAATCTTTTTTTTGCTTCAGATTTTTCCAGCTCAACTGAGATGAGATATCACTCATTTGTGGGGAGTAGTAAAGGTAGTACTATTGGTTTTATAATGGGGTCATATAACTTAACCTCCCACATCACATATTTTCAGGTTGCCTCATCATGATTGAGCGATCATAATCCTCTTATTGTGGACTTTGGCATTATGGTTTAGAAAGGCGGGGTGTCAAAATTGAGGGAGAATCCAGTAGTGAACAAAAAGGATGGTGTTACAATGAAATGGAAAATGATTGACAAGGAGAATTATTTTAATGGCTTGTTGAGCTCGCCTAGAAAATTAGTAGAGGTGTGGTTGTATGAAAATGAGCCGGGGAGTGCTATAGTGCAGTCTTTTTCCCCTTTTACATCAAATCTAAAGGCAGGTCTAATGAGAACCCTACAAGAGGCAAGGAATTGGGGCTGGTTCAACCCAATATGTAGTAAAGCATATAAACCCTTCAGGCAAATACTTATGGTTCTGTTGGTAAAGGGAGCATTAAAGAGTTCAGGCATCATTATAATAAAATGCTGCCATGAAAGAAACCACAGCTTGGAGATGAGGCATAGGAGTCTCTAATAGAAGCAAGTAGGCAATCTCATAATGTCGTATTCTGGAAAATTATCAACAATCCTTTTTTTGGGGGGAAGCGTCAATTGCTACACTAGAATCTATTATTCCCGCCTAGGAGTTGGTGACTTATTTGTATGCTACATTTTCTTCAGAGCTGGACAATCTGGCTTGTAGGGATCTTAAGGGCTGTGATGGTTACAAAGAGGGGGGTATTGCCTTTGAACTTGATAAAACTATTGCTACAATTTATGAGTGTCGTAGGGGCAAATGCCTAGGCCAGACAAGGTGCCATTAGATCTGTTTATGGTCTCTATCGACTTATGGGACCCCCCTGATTACTAACGTTTTAAATGCTGTCTTGAAAGTTGGTCCTTTTTTGTCTTGGAAGAAATCGGTTATCGCCCCTATATGTATTAAAGGGAATAAAGCTGACTTGTCCTATTTTAGGCTAATTTAGCTCCTAGATTCTGCTCTTAAGGAATGATACTTTCATCTTGACTAGAAGAGGCAATGGAAAACACTGTAGCGAGCATCGTTTACTATGACTGTAGAAAGGGCATTGGTACTATGGAACAATACCTTAACTTAGCACTTCTTATGAGAACGTATACGGTGGCCAAAGAGGAGACACTGTAGCTGTCCTTTATGTACCCTCCTATGCATTTGATTCTGTTAACTGATCCCTTTATTAGATTGGGAATGGATGCAGGTATAATTTAGTTCCTTCTGCAATTTTATTCTGATATAGAGGCTTCTGTCCGTTATGGCCTTAGAGGTGAACACACAGAGCACTTGGAAGCGGGCTCAGACAAGGGTATATTTTTCCCCCATTTCTTTTTTACTCTTCATGTAAATGGTATTGATAATTTTCTGGCTGACAAGGCCATAGATGGGGTACACATAGGTTCTCGCCCTGTTTCTACACTGCTCTGATTTTGATGCCATGTTGATGGCTCACACAGGCTATGTAGTACAATTTCTTTTAGACAACTTTATAATGTCTATTAGGGTTTGGAGTTAAAAGTTGATGAGGGAAAAACATAATCCATGATTGTGGGACGAAGCAATAAAAAGGCCTGTACATTTTTATATATTTGAAAAAAAAATCCTGGATACAGGATATTTTACTTATGTTGGTTTCAGATTTAATTCTTCTAACTCATTGTCTAAGCATATGGCCAATAAAAAAACTGCATTTTGAGAAATCAATAGTTGTGGTGGATAGGTTCACAGGAACGTTAGGGCGGAAGTAGGTAAAGGGAATCTTGAATTTATACAAGAGTAAAGCTGGTCTGGTGAGTGCTATGGGGCAGGGACACACCATTGCTGCCTTTGTTACAGGTAAAGGAAAACTGGTTTTCTAAAAGATTAATAGCTGTCTCATCAACATGCATGCATTATGTTTGCCATTCGGCATTGTGTATGCATTTTATTGAGGACTCAATTTCTATAGCCCCATTATTGCTATGGAATGTGGTTTAGTCGAAACCAGTTTCTAAGTTGAATTGGGAAGACCGGGCCAAGAGCGGGCCTGTCTGTGCCCGTCTGTGGCCGACTGAGGCTGGGTTGAGCCTACTCTCTTGGCTTGATGTAAGGACTAAGGACCAAAGACATTGTCTCACACATATTTCTGATACCTGGCAGCTCACAGCAACTTGTAGCTTCTTGTTGGCACTCAATGGCAAGCTGTGCAAGTGTTTTCCCCCTATCTGTCTGCTTTAAGAGCCCGGTAAAACAGTTGTTGGGGGTGGTCATTCAGCTCTTGATATCCAGTAGGTGTTAACATTTAAAAGGCCTGTCATGAGGCTGTACATTTCCACCATCTTTTTGTGATATCCTAGCCTCTACTGTAGGCTGTCAACAATGGGTAAAAGGAAATTACTTGCTGGGGCCACAGGGGACGATACTGCTACAACCATAGACTCTTTTTTAATCAGGGCAGTCAATGTTATCTCTAAAGAGATAGCCCTGACTGAGAGGAGACTTTCCCTGGAAAACGGATAAGATTAGCCAGCATCTGTTGTTGTCGGACAATCATGACATTTCTGAGGAAGCAAGGGCACCATCCGTGTCCAGACCATCGTCTGAATCAACACTATGCACAAAGGCCACTAACAGCAAGGAGGGGCAGTTACCAGTAGCAGATGACACCACCCCAAATGGGCACCCCACAAAAAGGACAAAGAACGGGGGGAAAAGAGCAATCCAGTCCCAAATACAGAACAAGGCCTCCTTACCTGTTAATATAGATTCTGAGCAATTTTTTGACATTTTTCTCCCTCGGCTGGAATCCTTGTTCAACGTGCTGATAGCCCCCATCTTTTTTATGGCTGGTAGGTATTGAGGCGAAGCTGGAGTCTTTCGCTATGTCTGCATCTGGGATACAAACCCTTGCCATGAGCCCTGCGGCTGTGGGGGTCAGCCAAGTGGAAACACATACACTTTTGGGTTTGAACAGTACACAGACTGCTATGGTGCATCTTGTAGTTCAAATCGGGCAAATTATCCAAATAAATATTCAATCTAGAGGGAGACCCAGTCCTCTAATAAATTGGATACCATCACCCAGGAGCCTGATGTTACAGGGGTACCACCATCAAAGGGGACACAATTTCATTAATCGATTATGAACTTACCTTCAATCACTAGCGCAGGTCTTTTGACATCGTTAGAGCGGCCCCCTGAATCAGCACCCTTAGTGGCAATATTATTAGGAGTTCCACCAAATACCCAAGGATTGCAAGAGTCCACATTGGACCTCATACAGAAGGTCACTCATTGGTGTGACAGAAATGTAGCGAATGGACATTGTTTTACTCCTCACATCTTTATGGCCAGAAGGGTGAGATGGCTGGGGCACAGGGTAAGGGAAAATGTGGCAGGGGACTGTGTAGTAATTAATGTAAGTCATCCCGCATATGCCAAAGCTTTCATTGAAAGTACTCTTAGGCATGTCTCTAAAACATCAATCAAGGTTGTCCCCCTCCAATACATCTATCCAACTAACATTTTCTGTCCTGATTGGCCCAGACAGCGCATCCTAAGGCCAGCTAGAGTGGCTCAGGACGATACTGGTAAGTTTGTAATTTCTCTTACTAATAGATTTGATCCCCTGTTGGATCGAGATGGGTTAGATGATAACGATTGACTACCCTCTGTTAGGGCTGAGTTGCAATGCCCAAGGCCTGTGTCTCAGACAGGTAATGTTCTTACTCCCCTTCTTAATCCAAATCCTGTCACTCCTGTCAATCCAGATTCCCTCAATATGAAGATTTTGTCCTGGAAGATAGCTGGACTTAGGTCCAAAGGGGATGATGTATCATGGAAGAGGTTGCTTGTGTGTTGTGATATAATTGCTCTGCAGGAAACTTGGGACACCCCTTAGACTTTTTATTTGGATGGTTTTATTCCTTTTTTTAAATGAGCTGCTCCATCCATAGTAGGCAGACCAAAGGGAGGACTTCTTTTATTGGTTTCACTTAAACTAACTTGTACCACTAGAATTGTAGAGTGGCAATCAGCTCATTTGTTAGTAGTAGAGTTGATGTTTACTAATCGGCCTCCTCTGCTAGTAGTACATTTTTATAATTCTTATTGTTGAATTTCTGTCACTGAGCACTTACTAGCATTGGGGTGGTTTCTCATGCAATATGGTGAGAGGCAACATTCCTATTATGAGGTCATAGTTTTAGGAGATTTTAACACACATCCTTGTCATCTGGGGTGTACTTCTCTAATGGGATACGAGGATGCTCTACCTCTAGCAGCTCACTTTGAACATACAGAATCAGGCCATATTTTAGAAGAGCTCCTTGCCACTAATAACTTGATTTGTCTCGAACAGCTGGGAATGGATACCCCAGTCCCCACTTATATAGGCTGGGGTTCCTCTAGTACTATTGATTTCATAATGATCTCTGCACCCTTAGCCCCTACAGTTCACAAGCTGACTGTTTCTTGGTCTAGTCACAGTGATCATAATCCTTTAATGCTTATATTGGTTCATTGCACTGAACTACATGGAGGGGAGGATAGGAGTATCTCAAATTCTGTCATTACCTTAAAAGTTCAAGCACGCAGGCTAAAATGGTCAAAGGTTATACCAGAGACTTTCTTAGAAAGCCTGTATGTAGAGTGTGCAGATGCGATCCTGCTCTGTTTGGATATGGGAGCACAGAATAAAGAGGTTTTAGATGTTTTTGATAAGCTAACAAAGCATATACTTAATGGTTTAACTATTAACAGCAGGCCCAAGGGTACGAAGGAAATAAGGTGGTTTGATGGTATATGCTCTAAGGCCCACAGGAATTTAATATATTCCCTTAAGCAATGCACGAGGGATGAGGCATTGGTAAGGTCCTCTAGGAGGGCATATAAACTCGCAATCCAACAGTGGAAGAAGACTATTAGGGCCTAGGCATGGGAGGACCTTGATCAGGCATTTGTGTTAACAGACAGCAGAAAGTTCTGGGAGTTGGTTAATGGCCCTTTTTTCAGATACAGCCAATGCCAGAACAGACTGCATTATAGCCACCGAAAGTTGGGTTCTCAACTTTGAAGGGATTTATAGTGGTGAGGATGTAGGGGGGCTGACTCACTGTGGGACATTGGTACAGATAGTGTCCCATTGCATTTTAATATCTAAGAGGTGCAAAAAGCTATCCTGGTGACAGCCGGTGGAAAGCGCCGGGACAGGATGGGGTCCCAGCGGTTTTGTATGGAGCAGACCCTCTGACCTTGGCCAGGATACTGACACAAGTATTTAATGCGGCCTGTTCTTGTGACCTCTCCTCTTCCTGGTCAATGGCCATTATAATACCTATTTTTAAAAAGCGTTCAAAGGACGACCCAGCATGCTATCGAACAATTTCCCTCCTAGACTCGCCTGTAAAAATCATGGGGAAAGTGGTCCTAGATCTGGTTCCCATCCTTGTTAGATAAGTATAAGATTATCTCAGACCGCCAATAAGGCTTTAGACAGGACAAAGGTATGGTAGATCAGTGTATTAACCTACATCTGTTGGTGGGAAGTACACAGTAGCTAAGAAGGGATCCCAACATAGGGCATTTATGGATCTAGCACCTGCATTCGACCATGTCAATAGAGCTATGGTCGATTCTCCTGGAGCTGGGTTTGGAGGTAGCCCTAGTGGCTTTTTCACATTTTGCCCATAACAATACTAAGGCCGCAGTGAGATATAATGAGGATGGTTGTGTGTCAGCTTCCTGGGAGGTCAAGAGAGGGGTCAGGCAGGGGTCAGGTAGAGGTGTATTCTGGCTCCTCTGTTCATGCTGTATATCAACAAGCTGGGGGACATTCTCTCGGCAACTAGCAAAGACATCCCGAGAGTTGGCTTTAAACTTATACCCGCACTTCTGTATGCAGACGATGCAGTGTTGTTTGCCAGGACAGGTGTAGGTCTTTAAAAACTTCTCGACGCTTTTATACATTTTATGGATTCGTTGACCTTGCAACCAATTTTTCAACATCACACACTATGACAATCGGCACTAAGAAGGCTGTTAGATGTAGGTTTTCATGGGGGGGGGGGTAAAATTAACCAAACTTTCAACGTTTCCCTATATAGCTGTGTTGTTTGTCGAAAATGGTTCAGGGGTTGCGCAAAGAGCTTGCAAAAAGAACATGATGGCAAGGGCAGTGAGGGCTACTATGGACTTTGCAAAAAGACTAGGAACTAAGCCTGTTCCTACACTAATAAAAGTGTACAGAGAAAAATGTTTTCCCATGGCCATATACGGTTGCAATATGTGGGGGTATAAGGATGTGAAAGACCTGCAGGTGGGGGGAAATATTTTTTTCCGTTGGCTCCTCCCTGTTGTATCCCCACCTTTACGCTGATCAGGAGCTTGGCATGGGATACATTTCTGATTACACTGCAGTTGCGCCTCTAGTACGCTGGTTGAGAATTTGGTCTTCCCCAGTCTCAACTTTGAATCAACTTGTCATAGCGGACTAGATGGCACTTGAGAGGGCCATGCCTATCCCATGGTTAAGGTATATATCAGAGCAGATGAGATGGCTAGGCTGCTCTGATTTGTATATTATTCTTAAATCTGTATGGCCAACTGAGATCAGAACATTAAGAACCAGTTTTTGGGCAGGCAGCAGGACAGGGATGGTACAGAAATTGCAAGGCCCATGGTGAGAAATTACATCACACTCAGCTGAAGCCCACAGGCGCACCCCTACCTGTCCCTTGTTCATAACATTCATCACTGCTTTTTGCTAACCAGATTCAGACTGAATCTTTTTCACTGGTTATTAGCCCTTCCACAAGGCTTTGCAAAGCTGGAGGATCTAAAGCCACGGACATGTGACAACTTTTCCGATCAGGACACTTTGCACTTTACTCTCTTTTTTGAACTTTATGTCACTTGCGGAAAATATAAATTCTTTCGCTTTTAAGTTCATGTCATTTTGTTCAAGCAAGGCCAGCAATATTAGATTTATAGATGCTTTCCTTGCACATGGTCTGCTTTGGGGTTGCTAGTTTCATTTCAGATGCCACAAGAACCAGGAGAAAGATGCTTTCTGTCTAGCTGTATTTGCACTTTAGCTGATGAACTCTACAAGTACTTTATCTGATGACTTTTTCAAGCTGAACTGCCATTGTATGTGTTTCTAAAAATATTTGTACTCTTTTTGTAAATATGCTTTTATGAAAACGTATACGGGCAAATTTGTATTTGTTATGTAGGTATGGCCCTCTCAGGTCTTGTCTAAATAATTGTTGTTGGTACATTTATTTTATCTTTCTGCTTTTATGGCTTTTATTAGCCGATGAAAGAATTTTTGATGATGAATTCGGAATTAATCAGTGATTTTTTTGCTTTTGGATGATGTCGTATGTATTTCCTGTCTCAGCTATATCAAGAGGTCATGTACAAAGATGGGTAAATTACACATTTCAAGATTTCGAGATGTCCCTAATAGAGAATAGGGAGACTGAGCGTGTTGTTGTCGAATTTAAAAAAGAGTTTCTAGTGGCACAGTTTCACTCAGCCCGGTATTCAACTATATCTAGGCTTAGTCATCAACACACAAAATCGTTTTCTGTTGATAAGATTTCAATTAAATGTGGTTAATTTGTACGTAACTTTTAGGGATCGGGCTAACTGCGTGTTACAGTTACCAGTATGACTATCTGATCGATGACTTCTCTGAACAATCGACATTGCATCTGTATTTTTTTTTAAATGTTTTATCAGATACCGAGGAGAAAGTATATGTGACCCCTTCTGAAGGATTTATTTTTTGTACAATGTATACCTGCTTTATACTACGTTGTTTCACTCTCACTTTGTATCCTTCTCTGCAGTTAACATTTTTAAAACGTGTTCTAAATATAAGGAAATGGCTACCTGAGATACTCCCTCATAACGCGTAGTAGAGATGTGATGTGCCAGTCTTTTTAGCCTTATGGTTTTTTTCAGGTTTAATGTATAGTATTGTAACTCCTATTTGTAGCTCAGTCCATGTTATTGTAAACTAATTGCAAACATTGTATGCTTTTTTTTGTTGATGTACTTTATTTAACTGTTTATTTATTGTATCATTTATGGGGTGATATTTGATCCACATAAAAAATAATAAAGATGGCATCATGTGATCCTAACGAATTGCCTTCTTTTGGAGAAATACCCTTTTCACACCCTGTTCTTTTTAGCACATTTTTTCTGTGGAAGGGCTGGAGTCTTCTATTTTATAGCAGATATTCAAGGAGTACACCTCATGCCATGATTTGCAGTGCGCTCAAATGTAGATGATTCAATCGATTAGAGGTTTCCATTCGCCTGCATGAATATTCAGAAGGACATTTTTACACCCTGCTGCTATCACACTAATCTAATTGTCAGCCTTCCAATAGCATAAATGCCAATTACAGACCTAAATGGCTTCTAATTAATGATGTCCTCCTCGACCGAAAATATGTACGTCAGAAAGTCAAAATCTGGAAGTCCAGGACAGGCAATTATTTATAGAATTTGAGATTTTAGAGAATTCAGCGCGTTTGAAAGGTCAAGTCATTGTACAGAAAGTACTTTCTTTTCAGTGTTGTAGCGAAAACAACAAAAACGACTTCTCTCTCTTCTTCAAAGTGAAAAAGACAAACAATGGTAAAGTTATCAAACGGGTCCAAATTCCTTAATTGATTGTAGAAATTCCTACATGACACTTGGCATTCATTTTATAATGTGTAGTGAAAATATTTTTTTTTAAATAAATGAAGTGTTTCTCATCAAGTTTGGCTTGAAAACAATGGGCCTGATTTAGAGTTTGGTGGACAAGTTACAAAGTGCCCTGTCCGTGAAACTCTCTGTCCACGCAATTTTGAGTTGGGCAGACTTCCAGATTTATGATGATGGAGTAAAATTTCCTCCATAAACTTAACCTTTTTCTGATGGCCGGAGGGCATACAGGCCATCAGAAGAAAGCCAACTGACTATATGCCCTATTTAAAGTGAGCAGTTGGATGGCTTTCTTTTTTTCCTGTCACTCAACACCAGGAATAGCCTGGAGATGAGGGACAGTAAAACTAAAAATATTAGTTTTTACTTTTCCACAAACAAACTTCATCTTTGGGGGTTGGTTTTTGGAAAAAACATCAATCAATCAAAACAACTATATTTCAGCAGCCAAGGTCATAAAAGTATACACAAGATACATTAACATTCATTATAAATAATTTAAACAAAGTGTAATCGCATTAAAACATAGCTTGTTTTCGTAAAAGCAGCAATCAAAATAAAATTGAGCAAATGGTTACCTAAAGGCAATTCAATCACACGAAATAGTAGCAAGATATAATGAACAGTGCAATAAAGTGGATATAAAGGATCAAGCAGTCACAAGTGAAGGGAAATGGCCTTCCTTTGGACCTGCCACATTACGCCCAGATATTTGTCAACTGCATAGACATATTATGGCCGGCAGTCAGTTCTACGTAGGTGAAGGGCAATACTATGCCTTTGTGTGCTTAGCTCCCTACAATTAGGTGATAGCCAACATAAACAAACTCGGGCATAAGCAGGGCAAACAAAAAGGGCATGGGGAACAGTTTCCTAAAGAAAGTTACAAGCTAGACAAACAAACGAGATTCCTGTCCCAGCCATCTAGAGGTGAATGATTTCAATGGTAAAGTGGAAGTACAACTTCCTGCCCATTGGCACAGAGATAATGTCTCAAAATTACTCACAGACACAGGAGGACTTAAAATCAAGAAACTTTCCTGACAAGGTAGCACTGGCAGATTTACGGGCTTTATCAGACGTTGTATTGCCCAGTAGAGCTTTTTCAGAGACTCATTTCAAGGAATGGGGACACCCAACGGGTTCTCCCATAAGTTGACCAAACCAATGGAGATTAGTGTCTTTTTGATTTGTTGAAGCAAGGAGATTTTGTTAAAGCAATCTGACTTAACTACGTCCTGTAGGGCAGTGGCATAATGAGCTAGCTTTGGGGAAGCACATAATCTCCTCCAATGTGGCTCTGGACGCAATACAGTTTTAATATCTATCCTTTTAATACTCATGTCCAGTGACAAGGGGTAGGATGGAGTGCTGGGGGGTAGGAGGGCAATAGTTTTAAAAAATGCATCCTCAGATCTTATTAGTTCATTGATGTTAGTAAAGCCCCAGAGCTCCACCCTGTAGGGAGCAGATCCCACTGCCTTTTAATCATGGATCTGAAGGGCAGGTACTACAGGTTTACTGAAGGAGGCTCAATGCTCTTAGGAGAGCACTCCAACTATTTGTCTGCGCCGAACAATCGACTCACTAATGTGTTGCTACCATGACATATTAACAGAAAGAGTAATGCCCAGGTAGGCCAAAGAATTAGTTTTTTCACATTAGTTAATGAGAGGGTGTCCGCGTGAGGCTGGTATAGAAAGTTTACACTATCATTTAAGTACAGTGAGAACAGAGTTTGGGCCAATCTGCAGCCCTGATGAACGCCTTTGGACACCAGGATCATCTCAGTCAGCTGATCCTGTGTACTCTAACAGATTCTGGCATAGTAATTTTCATGAAGGCTTATTACTGTGGCCAGATTATCATGGGGCATGCCCATTTCACAGAGAACTTTCCATAATTTTAGGCGAGGGACCAAGTCAAAAGCAGATTTTAGTTTGACATAGGCAACATATAAGTTACCACTGCCGATTACTAACTGTCGTTCAATAGTTTAACAGGAAGAGGAGGACTTAATGAATGGTAGATACTCCTTTCCAAAACCCAGGCTGAAAGGGGCTTAGAACATCATTTTCATCAATCCATCCTGGATTTTGAATAGTAAACAGTGGCTAAAAATCTTTTGTATGTGGTCTATTTGGCTAAGTGTCCTACCGTCCACCAACTTAGTCCTGTCACCCTTTATGCAAATTTAGAGCACTGCTGCACTCTTACCGGAGTCAGGGATGGGTGCCCCCTTAGCGATGTTATTCACAAGGATAAGTCTATAATTAGGCCAAACTTCAATATTATGGAGAAATATGACAGCTGGTATGCCATCCAGGCCAGCAGCCCTACCTCTTGTTATGTCATGTCATGTCAATAGGAATTTGTAGAGCGCACGTACACCGGCGAGGTTTCATGGCGCTAGTTTGGTAGAGGTCCAGGTCCCTGAGAAAGAATTAGAAAGCCTGTCGAAAGAGCCATGTTTTTAAAAGACTTCTGAAGCCAAGAAGATTGGTGGAGGGACGGAGTTCAGATGGCAGGGAGTTCAAAAAGGGGGGGCCAAGGTTGACAACCTGGCGCCACCGGTGCGTTGAAAGTTTCTTGAATCTCAGATAAATCAAACATTGGCATGGCGCTGCTCAGGGAAGTAATACACTGTGAAAGGCCCTCTGTTGAAATCGGAGCACCATCATGATATAAGTTCTTAAAATGATCTGACTCAGCTGGGGCGACATAATTGGTAGGTTTCTGTGCTGCAGCATTGCTACCCTACACAACCAATGCCCAAACCTTAGTAGGATCCCTAACAGAGGAGTGTTCATCCCACTCATGTTTTGCTTTATCCAGACACTTATTATAGGCCTTCCTAAAAACAGGTATTCAAGCAGAATCCTGAATTTTATGAGCCTACCAAGGAGTTATTTTGGTATGATGACATTACCCTTTATACCAGGAAGAGGGTTTGTGGGCACACTTTAAGTATGGGTAACAGAAAGTGTGAAGTATGCCAGGATGTGTTAAAATGAAGTGGCTTTGTAGAACACTAATAACATTGTGGCCCTCTTCGCAGAAGGGGCCATCATGCATTTTAGGAAGCATCACTTGCAAGTCCTGACTTATGGTGGACAAAGAGTCTGGGAGGGCTACTATTAGGCACCATTCCAGCTGACGCATATTAGTTGTGTGCTAAAAAATCCCTAGTAAAAGAGGGGGTAAAGCAGTCAGATTGGTGACTAGCACAGATGGCTGACATAGAAAGGGACAACAGATTGTGGTCAGTCTCTGCCCTATGCAAAACAACCATATTGTTGACAAGTGGCCACAGCCCCAGGTCAACCAAAATATAGTCGATACGACTAGTGTGGTTGGGTTTATTAAATGTGATGGCCCCAATGGGGTCCGATCTTGTGTGGACATTAGTGGCCCTGACCCCAAGTTCCATGGAGAGAGCCTTTAACTGAAGGGCAGCCTGGGTTCATCTTTTTATGGGGGCAATATCCAAATGGGGAACAGCTCATGTTTCATCTTCTTCATATGTTAGCTGGATATCACTATAGTCGAGAGGCACAAAGATGGTATTGAAGTCCCCTGCCAAAATGAGGCAATGTGGTAAATGGAGCCCTTCCAGATAATTTTCAAGGTTTGCAATGTTTTTGAGGCTAAATCACCCATTTTCCCTTTAGCATAAAATAAAAAATAGCAACACAGAACTTCCTGTTGATCGATAGTTGAATGCCTAGGATATCTAGACAGTCTATGTCTAGTTGCCAATTTTTGCAATTAAGGGATGCTCTGACCTAAGTGGAGAAACCACCCTAGTCTCTTCCAACTAAACTAAATTTTGCTGAAATATAACAATTAAAGTATCTAGGTTTAAACATGGGATCAATAATCCACATCTCTTGGAACAGACACATATTGTGTTCCTCAATTAATTTGTTCGAGTCTGGTTGGCCCATTTTAGACCTGAGACCAGCAATTGTTCCATAGAATAATTTTTGTCATAGAAGGCCTCTGGACAATGGGGACATTGTTTGAAGTACACACCTGGTCAAAAGAAATTTTAACTGCAAAGTAACATTTATGACTATTAAACTAGTAGAAGAACTAGATTCAATAGGTGATCCAGGGCTATTACACGTAATAATGGTTAACAAAGACTCTAAAGAAAGAGAGCGAGGTAAAGAGGTTACACTATTAGACTCTAACATAGACAGGTGGTTAGTGATCATTAGGATTGGGCAAGTATGCTGCATGAATATTTGTGTGGGGCCCAGGAGTCAATCCACATCGCCCAAAGTTGATGAAGGTCCCCCCTATGGTGAATAGTGGTGTACCAGTCGTTTCCTGGGTGGTGGTAGTTTAACTGTATACAGGAATTATTTGGGGCAAGACCTAATTTCAAGGGCCACCATGTTGTCGCCCATGACCTCATTCTTAAATGTTAACCCGATCATATCAAGTCAGTTGTGGAAGTCCTCTGTGCACAAATTGTATCATCGTGAAGGACTAAGCAACTGCCCATGACATGTCTAACCCATTGTGTTACTTTATTCTTGAGGGAATCCTCCCCTTTATATCTTACGTGAAGTGGAAATTTTGGAACATTAATTCATTTTTAAGAGGATAATATCTACTATCAGGATTTGAGAAAGGCTTTTGACTACAGCCACTTGAGGCCCATTTGATAGAAAAACTTTCAGCTCAATTGTATCTGTCAAAGGTACTAGGCATCTGTAATAGGTAAGTATTATCCAGTGGACTAGTCTGGCTAGGGTCTTGCAAAGGTCAAGAGCTCAGCTGGCGTCTGCTAGAATCTTTATGATGACCTTGGCCTGTATTTCTTGCGGGACTTTAATAGGTGTGATCTGATAGTAGGCTGGGTTTTTGGGAAGGGAACCTGTTAGCTTGCAACTGTGTATTAACCTGGGCAAAGGGTAAACTGGTATCCCTGACCATTAGGAGATGTTTTAATGTACTGGACAGATGAATAATCATAGATTTTAGCTCCCCTAAGCCTTTTGTCCCATAATTAACAAAGTGCAGCTGGCTGTGTCAGCACAAGGAAAAACAAGCGGAGCAGATATAGGGCAGAGTTAACTGGGCATGGGAAGATGGCTGTTTCTTAGGCAACTCAAGAAGTGGCAACAACCAATTGCTACAAGGAAGAGCATCTTCAAGAGGGAACCAGTGAGATGTGACAGTAGCGGTTGAATCACAGGGTCTCTGTGGCCCCAGATGATGGTGCTAGTGTAGGCCAATTCTTTGATTCTTCAAACATGCTTGGAATGTGCATTTGCTGTGGATTTGAGGGGGTGGACCATGGGTTGCTAAACCAGGGGGAGCAGGGTTGGGTCAGGACTGAGCAGTTACTCACACGCGACCAGAAGAACATGTATCCAGTCAATGACACAATTTTCCCCAGCAATCCTTTACAGATTTTTTGGGTTTTCCTAGTTTTATTAGAGCCACTAGTTCTATCCATTGCCTTCGTTTTACCCATGGTTAAAGAAGAAGGAAATAATTAATAAACAAAAGGAGCTTCCTATGCAGAAGTAATGGCTCCCCAGTTGCTACATACACTTGACACAAATATAACCAGGTTCATAGGACAGGAAAACAGCTAATAATTAGTTCCCTTTCAGCATCACGGAACAGAGTCAATATGACCGCCTGCTAGTCACTCCACCTCCACCATTGATGAATTACAATATAATGAAAAACAAGACAACTGCCAAAAGTTCAATCATGCCAATTAAAATGTCAAGGCCAGGGGAATGCTTGCGCAGCACCTCTCAAGATGGCCACCTGATATCGGAGCTCCGTATCACGTTGGGAAATGCAGCGTCTGCTCTAGCAGTTCCCGAGCTGTTTTTTCTTTTAAATGGGGAAATTCTAGTAGCGGAATAGCATTTGCGCATGAGGCTATGTTTTACTTTTTTCGTCATGTTTCTGGCTCCATATAACACGGTGAGACACTGACTGCTGCTGACTGGACTCCATTTTGAATTCCTTTCTGACTCAAGTAATTTCTTTCTGCTGAGGTACTGTTTATCTATGCTTCTTTTATTATTGCTGGGATCCTTCTAAGTAATTTTTGGATTCCTTTTTCACCTCAAACTGAAAATGCTCATCACTGAGCTGTTTTATTTCTATTGGGAGGAGACTTTTTATTGATTTGTGTGTGCCCACAGGTTGAATGTTTTATTTAACACATAAAGAGAAGTAAACACTTACTACATTCAAGTAGGAGAACTACTGTTTTTTTACCTGCTTCGGACTGTCCCTCCTTAGAGCCCTCTTTGGTTGATTTGCATAATTCTGTCAATATGGCTCAATCTGATTCTTCTAGATCATCGTCTGTGTCCATTAAGCCATCAAAAATGCAATCACCCTCTTCTTCTAACAAAAGGCTTAAGTAAGACCCCCCTTCTCTGCCCAAATCTGTTTTGCCTGTTTCTTTGGACACTGTTCTGGAGGAGATACTTGCTTTGAGACCATTTATTGAGGAAACCAATACTCGTCTACAGGTTCTAGATACGAAGTAATATACAGGATTTCTCTGCAAAGGTTTTATCTCTGGAGAAGGATGTTTTGCTCTTAGAAAAGTTGGCTGTAGATCTTGAAATAGAAGCAATAACCTTTGCTTGTACGGCCTTCCAGAAGGAATTGAGGGAGATGACCCTGTGACCTTCTTCACCGTCTTTCTTCCGAAACTTCTAGACCTACCCGCATCAGCAGTTTGGAATATTCAATGCACCCAGAGACTATACCCTCGCTTGCCTTTTTCATCTGCTCCATCAAAGCTAAAAAACAATTACTTTGGTCTGGAGCTAAATTGTATTTATCTCAAGATGTCTCCACAGTAACTGCCAATTGACAGAAAGAATTCCTTGAGCTTCAACCAGCCTTTCCTAACATGGGTGCGCGGTATGGGTTATTTCATCCATGCTTGTTTAAAGTGAC
The DNA here is from genome assembly GCF_964204655.1 of Triturus cristatus. NCBI lineage: Eukaryota > Metazoa > Chordata > Amphibia > Caudata > Salamandridae > Triturus > Triturus cristatus. Next base: position 625,861,310 of record NC_140580.1, on the reverse strand, counting down.
TTTCCAGAACCGAACATCTGCTTATGAAAATCCTCCAGACCTTCGGAAATTTCTTCATTCACATTCCATCGCTCCCATTGATACTGCTGGTCCTTCGCTCCATTACTTGACTTTTATGTAACTGCCTTGAATAATTTGTTTTCTTCCTGATTCACATTAATGCTTTCATTTGTTTTCTCTTTTCTCATCACCATTAAAGTTCATCTGGATTTCACACATATCCGTCTCCTCTTTTGTCCAACTTTCCCAACGTGGTGTGTTCCCTCTGTTGGCTGTGCCGTCTTTATTTTCTGTTGCCAGTCCTTGTTTTTTGGCTGTTCCCCTTTGAAGGTACGTATCTCAGTTGTCAATTTTTCTTTTGACACGTACTGTCTTCTCTGTTTATCTTACCCATTTTTTTCTCTCCCTACTAGTCCTCTTTTCTAATTTTCCTCTCATTGTTGTTACTGTATTTTTTCTCCTATACATCCTTCCTCACACTATTTTATCCCAATTCTTTGCCATTGTTGATCATGTCATTCCATATCTAATTTGTAAATTCTACATTCAGAAATGTTCATGGAATGTGAAAGTTTTTTTTAACCCTATAAAGAGGCAGAGAATATTATCTTATTTAGCCTCATATAATCCTGACAGTTCTATTCCAAGAAACCCATTTGTCAGAAACAGAAGCTTTGAAACTCAAACGAAATTTGGTCAGTTTAGTCTTAGTATCCCCTACGACTACTAAGAAAAATGGTGTAATTATTTCATGTAATAAAAAGCTGAAATGTTCTGTTATCTCTCAAGATACGGACTCAGAGGAAAGATGGCTATTGCTTGACTTACTTATTAATAATGTATCTTTAACTGTAATCAATGTTTATGGTCTGACTCAACCGGATTTTTTCTTTTGGCCTAATGCTACAAAAAAGTGTATTCAGCATAAAGATGATTTTTTTTTGTAGGAGGTGATTGAAACCAGATTTTTGACCCATTTATTGACCGCAAATCCCAAATTCGCTTTATCCCCCAGAAGACTCATAAGCAATTCCATAGTACACTCCTGCAGACTCAGTTGGTGGATGCCTGGAGTCTATGCAATCCAGATATAACAGAATTTTCTTTTTTCTCTCCCCCACATGGTTCCCTGTCCCAATTAGATTACATCTTTCTCTCTGATTGTTTATCTCAGAATCTCATTTCTTCATAAATTGAACTAATAGTGATCTCTGGGTATGCCCCCGTTATTGACAATTTCAATTTAATTCCTCCGCAGCCAAAATCCTCTAGAGGGAGATGTAATAGGTCTCTTCTGCTGGACCCTGTTTTTTCTACCTCTTTTATCTCCTTTGCTGATGAATTTTCATCTCTGAATGTAAATCTAGACACCTCCCCTACATTGATATGCGATGCATTTAAGGCAACTGCACGTGGCATTATCATAGACTTCGTTTCCAAAAAAAGGAACAAACACTTAATCATCACAGAACTATATTAGGTGACATTAAATTCCTAGAACATCAGCTTTACACTTCTTTATCTTATTGCACCTTACAGGATCTTGTCCGTGCAAAGTTAAATTTGTACACAGTCACTACGGATAATGCCTCATCTATTCTCCTTCTTAATAGTGCTTGTTACTATGGTGGACGCAATAAAGTTGGGAAACATTTGGCTAATTATCTTAAATCTCAGAAAGAATGGGTACTGATTGACTCCATTCACTCATTGGATGGAAAACATATTTTTAAAGACCAGAACATCCTAGATGAATTTACGAAATTCTATAAAAATCAATACACTCCGGAATCTCTACTTCCATCTCCTCCATTGATTCTTATCTTGGTCGCATTTCCCCTCCTTCTCATTCTAATCTTGACTTTGCATCTCTAGAATCTGATATATCAATTTTGGAATTATCTAAATCTTTAACTCTCCTTAAAGAAAATAAAACTCTGGGCCCAGATCGGTTAACAATAGAGTTTTATCTTCATTTTTCAAACCTACTACTTCCGAAACTCTTGCGTCTTTCTTAATACTTTTGTTGTACTGGCAAGGTAGATGGCATCTTTTTGGAAGCTACAATATGTCTTATTCAGAAAGATGGCCGCGATCCTAAACAATGTAAGAACTATCGCCCATTATCCCTTGCAGTTGCTGATTATACATTTTTTGTAAATTATGCTCTCTACATCTTGAACCTCTCCTGCCAAACAGTGTGACTTTGTTAAAGGAAGACTAACATCAGATCATTCCTGGTTACTACTTAATATTTTGAATAAGGCGCCAATCATTTTCTACTCGTTAGCTTCAATTTCTATCATTGCGGAAAGGCTTTTGATAGAGAGGATTGGTCCTTCTTATTTAAACCTCTTCATTGACACAGTTTGGTCCTATATGTATTTCTCTTATCTCTTCACTATATACAATTTCTAGAGCTTCTGTAACAGTTAATGGCCTTCTCTCTCAATTCTTTCCATTGAAACGTGGTGTGCATCAAGGTTGCCCTTTATCTCCTCTTTTATTAATTTTATTGCTTGGGCCCTTTCTATCTCATATCCAGCAGAACACTTATATTTCTGGATTTCTTTACGGCTATCAACATTGGAAAATATCCGCGTATGCAGAAAATATTTTGCCTTTTATATCTAATCCTGAAACTTCTATTCCTCCTTTAATGTGAGAAATTTCAGGTTTTTCCCTAGTTTCTGGTAATAAAATCACTTGTGACAAGACAAAAATTCTACCCATTATCAAATTTTGTTTAAAATATCACATTGATTCAAATGATTTCTGAAGGAACAGTACTAGAATTTAATTTAAGTACTTAGGCATTTGGTTCACAAATTCCATATCGTATTCAGTTAAAATTAACTTGAAGGAAGGACTAGATCGTATTTCGAAGTTCCTTTCTTCCTAGAATCCTCTATTCCTTTCATTGTGAGGTTGTTTTGATTCTATTAACTTGATGATTACTCCCTTTCTGCTGTATATCAACTTCAGGATTTCCATTCATATTCCGTCTATATATTTTAAGAAAATTGATTTCATCCTCTCTAAATTTTTATGGAATATCAAGAAGTCTAGATTTTCTTATCAAAGCTTAGGAAACCTAAATCTAATGAAGGAGTGAGTTTTCTCGACATTCAGGCCTATCACTAGGCTTTTTGTCTTAGGTTAGCTTCTAATTGGCTCACTAACTCCTCCCCCTTCACACCTTTATGGGTCACTGTTGATTCGTCCCAACTCGCACCTTTCTCAGTAAAGGAAGTTCTTGCCATTACTACAAAGATAAATATTACTTCTCTCCCACTGTTCAAACATACTTGTTCAATGTTAAAGCCTCATTGCCAATTGCAGATCACTTCTAGAGACTCCTTACAGTCTCCTCTTTGGTACAATCATCTCATTACCATTAACAATAGACCTCTTTATTTCCTTATTGGAAATCTAGGGTAAATATTTAAGTTCAAGGTGTGTTCAATGGTATGACTCCTTGTTCTTTCCCTCGGTTTCAGGCTACCTTTAAGTGTCTTCGCTCGTTTTGGCACAAATTCTCAATCCTTATGGGAATAATTCTAGATGTTTTTTATACTCTTCATTCAAATTTTGTTACACTCAGATAATATACGCTTCTCAGAATTTTAGTGGTACTTTCCAAAGCATCCCTGATCTATGAACATCTTCCTACCCCACCCGCTGATCGTCCTAACTCTAAATTGGAACTTACATATGAGACGGATTTGGGTTGTCATTGGAGCACTGATTTCTGGAATAAGATCTGGGCTAGATCTTTGAAGATCTCTAAATCCGTATCCACCACTCAATCCATGTTTTTCTTAAATCATTGATTATATTTTACTTCACTAGCCATAGCTAATTTTAAGAAGACTAGTAGTAAGGATTGTTGGTCTTGTGACTATCCCTTGGCTGATTTGATGCATCTCCTGTTCTCCAACGCTGTTGTAGCCTCCTTTTGGAAGAATATTTGGTCTTGTATTTCAATTATCTTTAATTTGCATACCCCTCTATCGAATGTTAATCTATTAACAGGGAGTTTAGCAGAGTAGTTGGGATTACTTCTACATGAAAAGGGATTATTTGACCTGATGTTAGCTTTAGCCTTTCAGCAAATGTCACTAAACTGGAAATGTTCCACTAATCTCTCAGTAAAGTCTTGGTGGAATACTGTTTGTCACCATCACAGATTGGATATTGCTTTTCCCCCCTCTTTTAAACCAGCTGTAAACAGGTATTTATTGTGTTCACCTTTAACTAGTTATTTAAATAAGCTTACAACAATTTGTGTATTAGGTACTAGTCCTGAGAATTTTTAACCTCCATAGATTATCTCAGTTTATGTTTCTTCATACTATTTTCCATCATTGAATCATTTTGTAGATGTTTTGAATATTTCCTTATTCTTTAGTAGCTTTGATATTGATATTGACACTCGATCTTCAGTTGTTGACATATTCTGTTCCCATTCCCCCATCCCCTATGATACTGTTAAAATGAAAATACCTTTCTAAATTGTTTATCCGCCTACTTTCCCTTTTTGCCATTTTAATGTTAAGATGTTAAGTTCTTGGCTTACTCTTTGTAATTGTCTTCATCAATAAAGCTTATTAAACACCCCCAAAAAAAGTTAAGGCCAGTCCAGAAGAACTCATTACAAATGCCACAGGAGAATGTACTAAGTACCTTAAAACAGTAAACATTAGAGGAGTGGCCCAGTCCACCCTCTTCCGGACTCCAATGGGTATGGACGGACCTGCCCACAGTCTAGGCTTCGCCCTGGCGTGACCCTTATATGTCCCATGCTGAGGGAAGGCAGAGTTCTTCTTAGCTCAATGAAGGGAAGGCCCCGCCCTCTCTGTCAAGCAGCAGCATCTGTGCCTCCAAGCGTGATGAACGTTGTGGGAGTGAGTCCCTTGAGGTCACTGAGGGCCAGAAAGGTGATGTGCTACCAAAAGTGCTGCCAGTCATCCACGGTGCTGGAATGCAGAGTGCTTCTTAGCCCAATGACGGGAGGCCAAGCCAGCGTTATCAAGCAGCAGCCCCTGTGCCTCCTGGCACAATGTACATTGGGGGAGTGATTCTCCTGAGGCCCTTGGGTGCCAGAAAGGGGACGTTCCCCCAAAAGTGCTGCCAAAGTCACCAGTGCTGCGGGAATGCAGAGCGCTTTTAGGGCGATGAAGGGATTCACCACCACTTCTGTCAAGTAGCAGCACCTGCACCTCCCAGAGCAATGTGCATTGGTGGAGTGAGTTCCCTGAGGTCCTTGTGAGCCAGAAGGGTGATGTGCCCCAAAAGTGCTGCCAAAGACATCTGCGCTGGGGGAATGCAGGGAGATTCTTAGCATGATGAAGGGAGTTCCGCCTCCTCTGTCAACCAGCTGCGCTTGCACCTCCTGGGGCTGTGTCAGTTGGTGGAGTGAGTCCCCTAAAGGTCCTTGAGGGCCATAAAGGTGATGTGCCCCCAAAAGTGCTGCCACAGTCACGCGCGCTGCAAAAATGCAAAGAGCTTCTTAGCGCAATGAAGGGAGGCCCCATCCACTCTGTCTAGCAGCAGCACCTGCACCTCCTGGTTTGATGTGGGTTGGGGGAGTGTGTCCCCTGAGGTCCTTGGGCCCAGAAAGGTGTTGATGCCCCAAAAGTGATGCCAAAGTCACCATGAAAAGTACAGACTTTTAAAAGTTTGGTGTAAGCGTCTGTCTCCAGTGACAGGTGAACACAAAATTTTAAATGGTTTTGTATGAACTTCTGTGATGGTGGTTCATACAAAGCCATAGATAGAGTTAACCGCAGAGAAAAATTTGGCAAGGTGGTGGACATAGAGTCCTCCCCCACCCTGGCTGCCTTTACTTGAGCCTCCAAATTCTAAACCGGGTCCAATGTTTCTATTTTTTTTTAAATCACAATTGTATAGCTTCTGGAATATGAGACAGACAATACTCTGCAAAGACTTCCAACGTGATCCAAAGTTATTTTATGCGGCAGATTAAAATAGTAAAAAAATAAGTTAGTGTTACTATGTTACTATGTCTAAGGGAAAACATGGTCAAGCACGGTCGGGCCGATTCACAGAACTAATCTGAGACAAAATCCTAAATTTACTACTTTTGGTATTCACAGAAGGCATTTCTTAGTAGTAAAGTTAGGATTTTGTCTTAAGTTTGACTTAAGACAGACTTAAGACAGACTTAAGACAAGCTTAAGACAAACTTAAGACAGACTTAAGACAGACTTAAGACAGACTTAAGACAGACTTAAGACAAAATCCTAACTTTACTACTACTAAAATGCCTTCTGTGAATACCAAAAGTAGTAAGTTTAGGATTTTGTTTCAGATTACTTCTGTGAATCGGGCCCAGTAAGTTGCAAGCTAATGGGTCACACTTGCAATTTTGTTTATATTGGGAGGGTAACACAAGCAAAATGGCAAGGTGCAAACAGGTTTGGCTAGAAGGGTGGGTATTCCTCAATGACATTTTAATATTTTATTCCCTATGGTCAACACAGGCTTTCGTTGGTGACAGGCGTAATGTTTCTTTGGTTCTATTAAGTGTTTTGAACAGTGTGGGAATTTATTTCAGATGGCCTTACTCTTTGAAAGCTATAATGTTTATTTCATTGGCACTTGTATTAAGACATTTAATAACTGAACATCGAGTGTGTACTCTCAAGCAACAGTTGTTGACTTGATCTAAATCCTGATTTACGAAGGCCTACCTCACATCAGATGAGTTCTCTATAAAAAAGAATGCTGCCCAAAAGAACTGTGTCTCGCTGGATAACACCATACCATGCATCTACATTGAAAAGTCGTACCATCACTGCTCCAAACTCTAAAATGTATATATGCCAATTGAAACCACCACTTGGTACCATTTTATGATCTCTAACTCAAACCCAATTATACTGTACCTACATGTTAACTATATGTAGTATTTTCTGTTGTCCATCAATGATGCTTATTTAATTCATGTATAATAATTAATCACCCGTATAACTTATATAAAAGTGCTCTAGCATGAGAGTCATATTCGCACTATATGCATAATGCATATGGCATAATAACATATTTTCAAGTGAGTCCTATTATATTTTGTGACAGATGCTGCTGGAAATATTACCATTTATTAGGAAATGAAGGGGGTCTGTAGAAATACATTACATTTGAGAACTTAGGGGCATATCAACAAGGGCTTTAGCTCTGCTTTTTTGGCTTTAAAAGCCAAAAAAGGAGAGATAAAACTAGCGCCCTATCAACAACAGGGTGCTAACATGCAAATTTGCATGTTAGCATCCTTTTACTCTACGCTTCCCCTTGCATCTCTAATGAGATGCAAAGGGGGCGTTTCAGAGTAAAATAATAGGAGAAATGTCGCTAAGCGACATTTCTCCTATTATCAAGAATGTCGCTAACCCTGTTAGAGACAAAAAAAGCAGCGCTAACCGCGGTTAACGCTGCTTTTTTACGTCTGGTATTTTTCTGACTTAGCCATGATATCCTATGGAAGGAGGATATCATGGCTAAGTTTGCCTGTCCCTATCAACAAGGTAACGTGAGATTATCGCTGGGTTTCCAGCGATAATCTCACGTTAGCCTGTTAGCGTGAGGATTTTTATCGCTATTGAGATAAGCGTTGCTAATAGCACGCTATCTCAGCGATAAAAATTCACGCTAGCCGGCGATAATTATCCTAGCGCTAAGTGGGCTTAGCGATAATTATCGCCGGTTATTGTTGATATGCCCCTAAGATCGTAGAAATAGAGGCCTCAGTTAAAGTTTGTGGACAGGGTATTTTACTACAAATGTGATGGAATGTCCGCCACAGTGCTGGTCCACAGACTTAGGAATCAGAAGAACTAGAGACGTTTTAAGGCATGGACAATGTGAGCTCTGGCACAGGGCCCCCACCCTGCAAGGGGCCCCTTCATTTTAACTTTGGAAAGAGCCAGCCTATCTACATTTTTAAAATATTTGGCTTGTTTATTACTTTCTATTTTTTGAAGACAGCACAGGCCCCTGACTTTGGGGGATAAAGAGAAATACGAGTTTCATCTAGATATATTCGCCAAGGGCTCTAACCTTTATAAGTGCACACCACTGAATGCACAAATGGTGACTACAGACTAGCTGCAATACGTAGTGGTTAGAAGACTTGGTCAGACCACAAGTCTTTCTACTTTTCTAGTAGGTATGCCACGTGCCAATGTGCAGTGCAGAGCAGTATTATTTGCTCTCTCCAAAGCTGCACAGTTGACATATGGCAGTTGCTTTGTAGGACTGCCACCTGACTCGGAGTCCCACTTCCCCACAGAGCAGGGACAAACATGCAGTAATCTAAAAGAGCACCACCCATATACACAGGCCCAAATTGTGAAACACCAGTCCACTGCACCACATGCAGCAGGCTTCTTCAGGCGGCTAATCTTTCAGCTTCTCTGGTTCTGAGAGAGACTGTTTGTTCCAAGGTTGTGCCCAGGTACAGGCTGGCCAAGGAAGAGGGATGTCAATGGTCATAGTTGTTGAGGGTGTGAATAAGCCTAAAATAGATAATAAATTCAGAGTTGTTCCGGGAAGGGGGCCCTAAAATATGTCTAGCCCAGGGCCCCCAAAATCCTTAAGATGTCCCTGAGAAGAACCGCCATGTTTCCTCTGACCTGCCAGTAGACACCATTGATCTGTGGCTCGCTGAATATTGGGCTGTCAGGCAATAGACGTCAGGCATCTGCCCTATTGAGGGGGAACGTTCTGATATCATGTTTTTCCATTCCTTTTCCTGACAGCCTGAAGATGAACAATTAAAAGATACGCTTACACATTGGGAGACAATTCTCTGGCTATCAGAGTCGTTCTTTGAAAAGTTTATTTGGCAAGTAAAAAACTGCCATAAAAGTACGATAAAAGTTATCATTCATAGTTAAATATGATTTGAATAAAGTAAATTCAATAAAACCTTTCCGTGTTATCAGCTCAATACTTCATCACATCATTTAAATGAAGAATCATATGCCCAGTATAGTATCTAACACAGTACATTTCCACAGGTAAATAGCTTTCAAAATAAAAAGGGCAAAATTAAGACACACAAAATGAAAATTTAGTGCAAACAAATATGTCAGTGCATCTTTATCATTTCTTATGTTTTGTGCAACAAAGGGGGGTTTCAAATGTTGGCATTGCAATAGCTTATTAAACTTGCAAAACAAGAGAAAGTGATGTGTGCTTTATTTACTCGCTCAGTCACAGAGCAAAGGATCTTATCAGAGGGTAGGCATTTCATCTTCAGAAATGCAACCAAATGGTGACGAATACCACGTCTAAATCTGGGTAGGAGATTCTGATGTTGAGTATTGTTAACATACATCAAACAATCCTGGCAGCCCTCTCTTTCCACTGAAGACAAATAAAAATCAACCGTTGTTTTCCTCATCTCATGTCATCACGTAATCTAAATTCATACATATATTTAAAAAAAATAGCCTTAATGAGATTATTAGTAAGTGATAAGACCTGGGATGGTTCCACCCCTACTAACAAGTTAAATATGGAGCTAAATACAGAAACTGAAAAAGCCAGCCATTGGATACAAGAAACATAATTCAATTTTAGACAATCAAGTATAATCAATTTTGTAAAACTGGTTTCTTCTTTAGATCATATCGAAAGCCAGAGTAGCAATAGTTTTATTAAAAGATGGGCCTCTAGATAAGATAATCACCATCTTTATGCACAAGGACAAGGCTGAAACTGGCAGACAGAGCAGCCATTTAAAATACATATATATCTTCAACTTGGAGTACATTACTAGGAGAGTAGCCCCACAGACACATAGGATGTAGCATAAGAACAACTTATCATCGGAAGAAAGGGTAGCTCTGTGCAAGCTAAGAAATAATGATTCATTGGTAATAAGAGCAGCTGACAAAGGTGGCAATTTGGTTCTGATGAGCAGGTGAGATTATGAAGATGGAGTGTATAGCCAATTGAACAACACATCACATTACAAACAGCTACAAACTCATCCCTGTACGAATTAATGAGAAACTAATGCACTGGAAGGAGATCAGTCTCCTATCAGAAGCTGAATTATGATTCCTTTTGATCAGCAATCCTAGATTTCCCTGCCTATATCTACTTCCAAAGATACACAAAAAGGGACGAATTCCTCCTGGACGTCACACTATCTCTGGAATCGGTTTTGTGACGGAGCATTTATCACAGTTTGTAGATTCCTTTCTGCAACCCTTGGTACGGAATCACCCATCCCACATTAGGTACACCATGAATGTCCATACCAAATTTGAATATCTGCCCTGGTATGAATTAATGCCACTCTATACATGCATAAGGAAGGACTTTGGGAGGACGGCAGTAGTTTTTTTTTTGGTCAACTCGGAGGGCTAATCTGTTAAGCGACAATGAGATGTTATTGGAAATGGTTGAAGTGATTCTTGACAACAACTATTTCCTTTATGATAACAACTGACACAAACAGCGTCAAGGGACAGTTATAGGCTCAAAATGTGCACCATCATACCTCTTTATGAGGTGGGTAGAGTATTCTTCTACATGGTCCGCAGCGACTGCTGAATGGACCAAAAACATGCAATTTTGAGGCCATTACATAGATGATGTAATCATCCTCTGGGTGGGGACTGAAGTCTAGATTCAAGAATATTTTGGCTTCCTGAACAGCAATGTCCTAAATTACAGTTTTACGCTCAGTATGTCCCAAACCAAGATGCATTTTCTTGATGTTGAGTTCTACATCTCTAACATCACAGTTCAGAGTACTCTATATAGGAAGGAAACTGCTGTAGATAGCATACTACACTATGACTGTGCTCATCCACCCTGTACCAAAAGAGCCATTTCGTTTTCCGAACTGCTTCGAATTCATAGAAACTGCAGTGAGCAGCCCAATTTTGACATCCATGCTAAGTTAAAAACAACAAGACTAGAAAAGAGGGGGTACAAACCATAATACCTCCAACAAGCAGGTCTGAGAGCCAGTGGGGTTAATTGTAAGGACACGCTGACTAACAACAGTAGAAGGACAAAATGGAACGCCTATCTTTCATAACTATGCACTCAACTCTCAACCACGAAATCTTCAGGATTCTAAATAGACACTGGGCACTGTTGAAAGGCATCCAGGGGGTTGGTAACCGTGTATCGGGAAGACCTTCTATTACTGACAGGATGAATAAGACAATTAAGGAGACTTTGTGCCCAAGTTACACATTACCCAAAACACCTAACTCGCATACGTGGCTAAGGAGACCTCTTGGCTTCTATACATGTGGGGAATGCAATGTCTGCCATTTGGGATGCAACAAGATCAAAGCTTTCAGTTGCAAAATTAATAAAGAAACACACTATCCGGCATTTTAGCAACTGCCAAACAAGCTATGTGGTGTATGTATTATTATGTGCATGTGACAAGGTTTATATGGGCAACACAACACGCCTACTAAAAATGCGAATACAAGAACACAGAAGGGTATGTCTTGATCAAGATACCTCGAATCCCTTGGTGTCACATGAGTGCAATATAGGACCTGATAGGTATAACTTCAGGTTTCATGGTTTCAATGTAGCCTCACCTGACAAAAGAAGTGGGGACAGAAAAGAGTGTTTGAGAAGTTTAGAGCCAAGGGGGTTGTGTAATTTATGGTCCGCAAAGCTGGGATTAAATGCGGATAATGAGTTGCATTATTTTCTTTAAGGAGACTATTCCCTTAGTACTTGTTCTGTCTTTTTTATCTCTCTCTTTTCTCATTGTATCAAATATACTGCTTATGTGTTTGCCCCCTTCTTCTTTTACATCACTCACCATTATGCATGTTTTTACAATGATAGATAAAGCACTATCTAGTACATCATTGCTTAATACTGGTTCCTGGACTTAGTTTGCCTCGGAAACTTCTTAGGGATAACACTTTGCTCCTCCACATATGGATATTTAACTTTAAACCTTTTATTGTTTATGTCTCTGAAACTCACATTGTCTTGGGTGTTGAAACAACCCCGTTGAATTCTTACTGTTCGGGCAACCTTTGTGATCTGCTCAGGTATGCATGATGCATGGATAAGAGTATCGCCATCTTGGTCCAACTGGGCAACCCTTGTATTTCCTTTAGGTACGTGAGATTGTTTAGAAAGGAAACTCACTAACTGGATTAATTTCTTTCTGTTTGAGTAACCCTTGAGGTCTGTTCTGGCACGCAAGATGTGTAGATATGAGTATCACCAGTTGGGAATGATTGGGCAGCCCATGTGCTCTCTCTAGGTACATATGATGCCTAGTTTAGGAATTTACCAATTGGGTTAAATTGTGTATATTTCTAACATTATACCCTGAGTGTAACACGTCTATCTGTTTAAAATACCAGTTTGGGTTAAATTAAAATCAATATCAAATAATCAGTATGATTTTAGCCAACTAGCTGTACGGGATGTTTGAGTTTTGATGTGATTAAAGGAGCGGTCTAGGCTTTTCGTTAGAGGGCTGAACCTTTCTTTGCTGGGATGAACTCCCAGGAAGTGTTTACAATTACGCCGGGAATACACTGAAGTGTCTGGGTTGCAGTCTAGTGTTGCACCACGACTAACACTGCCATCTTTTTAAGCAACTTCCAGGATTCACGAGTTTTAGACTGCCATGATTGGAAAGACGGCGGGCCGGATGGCATCACCGAAATAAGGTACTTTTCGACTGTTATGTTCATGAGTCTGTAAAAGTTTGTGACTGGAGAGGTTCTTGCATCGTGCTGTGTGTCTTTGTAGTGTGACACATGAATAACAGGATTTTATGATGTTTTACCTAGTTAGAATCCGGGTGGGGGTCCCGTTTGGTGCTACGTATCTACAAAGTGCGACATGTGCTTGACTGGAGCTGTATGCGATACCACCTCGTTAAGTTCCTACTAGTTGTGTATGACACTGAATTGTCTGGGATATTGGCTGATCTTCTAAGGAACAGTTTGTGTGGGGAAAGAAGAGCTTCTAAATATGTTTGGTATATGTTTTCTCCCCTTCTCTGGTTGTTTAAGTACTCTTGTTGTTGGGACCATGGATGTCTACATGCATTCGGATAGCTGTAACTAAAAGGACACAAGGTCTGACCGAAAAGATCGGAATCCAATAATTCTCAAGTGTGTGACTGCAAGTACTTCAATTTTGTATTATTTTTGGTGCTGACACAGATATGCAACATGCTTTGAACTTAGCAACCTATCCTATGCGTGGATCGCAAGGCGTGTAATAGTATTGGTAAATGGTCATCACGACTCATCACAAACATGGATGAAATTTCTTCCACCTATTGATTGCAACACTTGCCTCTGCCATATGTAAATGTCTCATTCAACATGGTGAATTGTTTCTGTGACCAAAGGGGCAGGTAGGTTGCATGGTGATCTCTTTCACGGATGGCAGCATATGCATGTTTTAATGGACTTTGGACTAGGCCTGGGCTAAAATTCCGTTCCGCTTGTGGAAATTGCGATAATTTGACGTTTTCGCGTTCCGTGGAGAGCGCGAAAATGTCAAAATTTCCGCAAACCGCATTTTACCGGAAATTTTTTGCTTGCTCGCGCTGTAAAATAATACATTCTCGCGTGCGCGCGATAGCCTTACCTGAATCCCCGTGGTTGCCGACAAGTTTTCCCGATCCGGTCACGTTCTCCACGATTGTTGGTAGCCATTTGCGCTGTCTCGCGACAGTTCACGCCCGCAGTAACGTCATTCATTGCGCGATCACGTCTTTCTTCTTGCGATCATGCACTGCGAGACAAGTGAAAACAAGATGACCGCGTCCGTGAGCAACCGCATGGGTAAGTTGGTGAGCCGCGACTACGCAGAAAATACCTCGCACGGGCGAGTTCCAAGGCTTTTGCAGAGAGGGGCTAACCATCTCGACCTTGGGGCATTGTAGAGTGGACATGCAAATAGTATGTGGGCTATTGTCTCAGCAGCTAATGGACATCCTGGACAAGACCCCAATCGAGTGGGGATCTTTCCCCAGGATGATGTAGACAAATTCACCGGAATAGAGCCGAATCTAAATTGCATGCACAGCTTTCCGTCCAATGGAACTGTAATGGCCTCTAAATATTGTTCATATTTCCTTGTCAATTTAAACCCAAGTAAATCTATGTAAAATGGCTCCATTGATGATGACTTATAGAAGACTGGTCCACCCAATCCTAGTAATATCTCTTAATTTGGGCATTGCTAGGGAGTAATGCAGGATCCCTAACATCTCATAGTCTCTCGAGCCCTATTGAGGTTTTTAATTTATAAAGCCAACCAATTTTCTTAAAGTAGTCCAGGTCAATTACCTCAGATAGAGCAGTGGCATATGGGAGCAATTGGGGAGTACTCCTAAGGCGCAGCCAGAACAAGAGGGGTCACAGCATAGCCTTCTCTGCAATAGTGGTTCTGCCCATATCCAATCTGAGCAAATGCAGGGAAGTCCTCTGTGGGAGTGAGACCAGGGCTCTCAAAAATGTGTTCTCCGAGGTCTGAAGACCATCCAAGGTTTCAAACCTGCAGAGTTCAGCACCATAGAGTGCTGAGCTTACTGCCTTATGATCATAGATGTGGAGCGGAGCAGCAATGGATCTAGTAATGGAGGACCTATGCTCCTTAATCAGAGTCACTGTTATCTGTTGATGTTGCAGTTTTTGCTTTACTATGTGGGGATTCCATGAACGATCATCAGAGAGGGTGTTCCCCAAGGACTCAAAAGTATTCACTCTTTACAAAGGTGCCCCCCGAGTATGAGCTTGCCATTAAAGGTTCTGTGGGGATTAATCATTAACAACTTGGTTTTTGCAGTGTTAATCTTTATCAATAGAGATGTTAAATGGAGTTGGTTGCCAACTACAAGTTGATTCTAGCCCCAATGTGCTGCATACATTCGGGTTATCATTAAATATATTCGTAAAGTGATCAACCCATGTATCACAAGGGACAAAGTAGTTAAATTTGGAATCTTGTGTTAGTTTTAGCGGCTTCTGTCAAATTGGACCATGCCTCATCTTGTAAAACCCTTTTACTGGCTGCAAGTACTTGTTTAGAGTCATTGAGGAGGGTCCTAATTAAAACTGCATCCCTAGGTGAACTATGCAATGAAACTTTCAGATGTTGAGCAGCTTGTGTACATAACTAATCAAACCAACCCCTACTTTTGACAGTTACACAGCTGGAATTTCTTGTCAGAAGAGTATTAACCAAACAGTTAATGCCTTTAAAACTATTTACATTTGCTCATGGGCTACTACCTCACCCAAACAATAACTGATCTCTGTTATATTCTCCCTAACTATTGTTTGCAAAATACTATTGGATTTGATTCCTGCCCATTTCATTTGCACCCCATTTGGCTGAAATGGGATGATATAGGTGGCTAATGGTGGTTCCACCCCTTTGTGAACCCCACAAAAAAAGGGTAGTACAATCGGATTGTCAACACTTAATACAGTCGGAATATTAGAAGGTGTACCTAATTTATTTCTAGCGGCTGCGGACACCAACATATCAATTACAGTACAGGCAGCTTTGCCAGTAAAAGAAGGGATCCATTACCCATTTATCCTGCTTTTACTCTCAAGCATAAGAAGATCATATTTAAAAATGAGTGAGTTCATCACATTACCATAATCATTGTGACGGAACTGCGTGATGTCATCAGCATCCAAATTAGTAAGCCCACACATCTGCATAGCAGGTATAGGCCAGCACTGAATATTCAAATCTCTTACTCAAATTAGAATAAAGTTGGAATGGATTGTGCGCAGAAAGGCCTCCCTCTTTGGTAGTTAGCCACAACAACTGGATATGCGGTCCAATGGAGGAGGACCTTTTAACCATAACAGGAAGAATATTTCATGTTAATACTTGTAGGCCTCCTTTCACCCTTCCCATAAAGGAAAGTATGGCACCCAGGAATTGAGAAGAAAAGCCCTCCACATAGACTGGATTCACATACCAGGTTTCTTGAAGGCAAATAATATTCAGCCCGATGGTAATATGGATAAATACAGATAAAATGGCCCAAAAATAAATATGGATAAATACAGACGGAAATGTTGAAAAAATAAATACTATAAAACCGGGAGCCCTAATTATTATCAACATACGCACACTTATCATACCTCTTCCCAGCGCAAACCACACTATATTTAAGTCAATTGTTTTCATGTAGTGAGACCAACACTTGGAACCTGTTAGGCGTGGCAAATTGGAGGGGAAATGGGTAAACAACTGTCGCCACCTGTTGGCAATTAGGCTTGCCAATATACCCTGGTTCCAAATGGCAAAAATGGCAATTAAAAAACCCAGCGGGAGTAGAACAATATCCCTGGTACATGGAGAAACAGGTGCAGACCTTCATAGGATTTCTCAGGCGAAGTCCAGTTATTGTAAGATAATGATGATACAATCTCCCTTAAAGGTCTTCCTTAGGGGCCCTACCCAACCCATTCTCTGAAACAGCAATATTTGATGTGATCTGCTAGATGGAAATATGTGATTCATATTCAGGCAATGTGCAACTTTATTCTTTAAAGACTCCAGGGATTCACTCGATCCTGAGTTCAGCAGTGGTACCTTAACAAATACTGCCATAGATGGACAGAAAGCTGGCGGTAAGTTAACTGCTATTGGATCACAAGAAGTCATTTATTCCTTAGAGGTAGAGAGGTAGAGAGCCGTGAGACTTCACGGCTCTCTACCTCTCCGTGAGACTTCATGGAGAGTTAGAGAGCAGCACGCTATCTGGACCATATCCCAGAGCAATAATGTGACAAAGGAACACCGCCAGAGAGCAATAAGCCTGAATAACCATTTTGACAATTTCCGACTTTAAAGAGTTTCTACAGACATGCTGCAAGACTGTCTGATCTAAAAGAACTATTTGAGATATTGCAGATTGGCAACAAAACTCTCTGCTCCAAAAGACATAGAGCCTACATTTTAATAAATTGGTATCGGAAGATCCCTCACAAGAAGACGCATAATAGCTACACTAAGAATTTGCACGACTTCATAATTAATTATCTAGAGACAAGCACTGATGTAAGGGTCGCCATGACTATCTTTCCACACTCTGGCCGGAGTATTGTACTGTCACCCCATAGGATCAGTGACAACAGATCCCCTACTTTCCACCCATATGAGAATTAAGAACTAAAAGGTCCTGATGAAGATGGAGATAATTTGTTATGTCCATTGAAATGTTTATCGACATATATTGTCCATCTCTGCATGCAGTGTTGCACTGAGGTGGGTATGAATGTGTGTAGTATGTGTCAGTGATATGATTGTGGGTTATGTGAATGGGGCGTGATTGTGGGGCTATTGTTTTCTCTTTGGAAAGTGGTTTTAGTCTTTGAAAATGAAATGTTAATGATTTTTTTGTACATATATATGACATACTGATCATGATCACTACAAGAAAGAGTTTAATCATATTTGCATACAAGTTTGGTGATAGGAAGTAATGTAAAAGAAATGTCATTATGGGAATCATGAACTTGATTAATTTGTTTTAATGATATGAATAATAAAATAAATGAAACATAAAATATGGATTTATGTGTGGAGCAATATTGAGAAAGAGTAAAGGACCCATATCTATGCTCTATGTTAGCAAGTATTAAAGAAATTAATGTCACGTGGGAGGCTGTTCCCTAGTTGTGGTTTATTTCCACCATACTCCCAGACCAACATAGTGTTGTCCTTAGGGGGGTGCCTTTTCATAATAGACTCAGCAGAAAACTGTACTTTGTTATTATTTTCTTTTCTGTTCAAGGCTGCAACTCGACATACTAACAGACAATTATTCTGCTTTTGCATTCCATTGTATACATGTAGCTCTGCTCCCATGTTAGGAGACGCTGAGACTTAGCACAGTAGACTTGGGCCACTGATAGAGTGCCTATCTGGCAGGTGTTGGTTCCTTCTCTGTGTCTCCTTTGTTTGTGCCCGGCCCAGGCCGGTATTTTTCCATTAGAGGCGTGGCCGAAGTCTCCAGAGGGGCTTATGATGTATTACCATACCCTGGGGTGTCAGTCCTCTCGACAGACATCATAGGGTGAAGGTCTGATGGGCTCCTCTGCAGAGTACATATCTGAATAAATGTAAGTTTTTATTCTCTTCTGTCTGACCGACTGTTTATTTGGGAAGGCATAGCAAGTGGTCGTAACAACCCGCGTGGCCCTAGAGGGCCCCATCCTTCAGTTGGTACCCGAACAGGGACCCCATGAATTGTGTGACCCCTTCACCCGTAATCGGGTCGCAGGGGTCGGGGTGGTGTCTGGTCGGTCAGGTGGATCAGGGCCCCACATCCATAAGACCGAGCTTAGTTCTCGCAGCTACCCCACCCTTCCGATCGGGCAGATCCTCGGCTAGTGGTCACCAGCTGGGGTCCTGAGAAGGCTAAACCTTGGAGCTGACCGTTTGGTCTGAAGAGTCGGCAGTGGAGAATAATTTGACTCGCCCTGTGTGCACCAGGTGAGTGTCTTGGTTCTTGGGAAAATGGCGCCATTCTTGGTTGGCACAAACCTTTGGGCTATGTCCTGATGCAGTCTTCGGACTGTCTTGTCTGCAGTTTCTGAACTGCCCTGTTTGAATGACACAAGTTCACGGGTTGTGTTTGGTACTGTTTCACATCGTCTTGGTTTGTATCTGGGGGGTTTGCGAACCCTTGAAAGGACTCAGAGTGTTTGCGAGCAGTCTGACGGGCCAACTGGTAATTTGGCTTGCGTATTTAAAAGGTCTGGGGCTGTTCGTGGATAATCGGCCAGGATAGCTGGTAATTGGCGTATGTTCAAAAAGGTCTGGGGTTAAAGCCTGTCCCCTTAACCTTGGTATGCTTTCTTGGGTTGCTTGTTGTCCTGAACGTGACGCAGCCTTCGGGCTGACTTGTGATGTGCTTGTGTGTCTGGGTGTTGCGTGGTTGCAGTTTAACGCTGGCGACAATGTTGGTAGAATGTGTGTTTGATAACCCTGGGCGTAGTACACCGCTTCGCCCACGGAGTGTACGTAGCGCTGCCTGCTTCACGGTTTACGAAGTAAGCGTAGCAGTCAGCACTACGCACACGCCAGGGCGAAGCAGAGCTGCCTGCCGCCCGCCGCCCACCTCCCGCCTGCCCTCCTTTTGAAATAAGGTAAACTATGATAAAAAAATAAAATAAAATGCCTTACCTGCAGCGCGGCGTCCCAGGGCTCCCTCTTCCTCATTGATGACAACTTCTTTTCACAAATGCGCATGCGCGGACGCCCGTGCATGGGCATTTCTCGCGAGAAAGGCTGCTTCCCGCTGCCTTCCTAATATGGATGGCGGTGTCTAACAGACACCGCCACCATCTCAGGCCCATTTTCCGCCCAGTCACCTGTGTGACTTTCGGAAAACCAGAGGACGGTCTTTCCATCCGCCGGGGTCCCCCCGCCTTACTAATATGGCGGGGGGAAATGGGTGGCGGTCTGGGTGTGATGTAGGGCGGATCAACCCCATGGTATTTTCCCTGGAGATAGATGATTTGATCAAGTATTCTTGAGCTCTTGCCTCGGAGCGGCAAATGGAGGTAGGAAGGTAAACAGAACAGGGGTGGACAAAGAGAGGTTCTCGCAGTCAATATATCTGAATATTACCAATCTTTCCAAGCCTGCAATGTCACTGAAGATAGGCCCATACCACTAGCGGTGATGGATGTACCGGTACCCTTTTGTGTTCAGGGGACGGGAGACATAGAGGTAGGAAACAGTAGATACAACGCTATTGATCCCACCACTCAATGATTATTTTGTTTGTGGTGATTGTGGTTATTATGTGTGGCTGCCGAAGGCATGGTCCGGGCGATGCTACCTTTCTTACCTCCTTTTCCCAGTTTATATAGCTCCTTCCAACTACCACAGAACTCAACGCCTGCAGCGTAGGGATGCCCCAGTTTTCTGTGTTAAAAGGGTTATAGATACAGATGATATACACCAAACAGATACTTCCTTGCAGCAGTTTACTGACATAATAAAGGGTGTCATACAGTTATGGGTTCCGAAGGTAAATGCTCGCAATATTTGACGTCTGGCCAGAATAGTCGAGGGAGTCAATAATACCACTGCAGGTACACTGACCAATATTAAAGTCAAGCTCCAGGCTACGAGACTTGTCCCGCTTCAAAATCGGATGGTTTTAGACGTCATCTTAGCTGACAAGGGTGGAGCCTGCCTCGTCATCGGCAGCAGTTGTGTGTACATACCAGACAGTGCCCCAACTGTATACTCAGCCATACAGAAATTGCACAGACTAGCTTCTGAAATTCATGAAGACAACGGCACATGGTCCCTTTCGGGATGGCTCTGGAGTCTATTGATGTCATGGGGTTGGAAGATACTCCTTGTCCTGATAGCCATTGCAGGGGTCATTTTCACATGCTGTCTATGCATAAATTGTCTCCCAGCCTGCTCCACCTATTGCATAAGCAAACTCACTCCTAGTGTTCCGTTGCCCAAACCTGACAATAAGTGCTCCCCCATAATGATGCAAGAAATTCAGTCAATATGTTTAATAGACAAAGGAGTCTTCGAATATTAAATACAATTTCTTTGATGCTCGCATTCACATTGTTT
Organism: Triturus cristatus; assembly: GCF_964204655.1. Classification (NCBI taxonomy): domain Eukaryota; kingdom Metazoa; phylum Chordata; class Amphibia; order Caudata; family Salamandridae; genus Triturus; species Triturus cristatus. The sequence goes on along the minus strand of NC_140580.1, from coordinate 625,840,676 downwards.
TCACCTTGACAAATGGATGGCTAGATACCTAGAATTGTAAAGACCCTACCGGATAGCAATATAGCTTTTAGCCACTCATGCTAAAAGGAGGGTCTGTTAGATTTGAAAATCCCTTTCCCATAATGCACTCTTGATGTTATATTAGGTTAGCATTGTGTGGCTAAAATACATGGATTTGTACTCGCGCTATGTAACCCACTGAGTTATCCCTGCAGCACATAGGCCTTCGATTAGCCAGTGTGACTCCATTTTGTATTTTGTAATCCTTATTAGACTGCCTTGGCTGTGCTCGTATTAGGACTTAGTATTTAGAATCGCTTGTCTCAGCAAAACACTGTACTTTGTTATTATTTTCTTTTCCGTTAAAGGCTGCAAATCAACTAACTAACAGACAATTATTTTGCTTTTGCATTCCATTGTATACACGTGGTTCAGCTCCCACATTATTAGACGCTGAGACACGGCCCAGTAGCCTTGGGCCACTGATAGAGTGCCCATCTGACAGGTGTGCCTCCTTTGTTTGTGCCTGGCCCAGGCCGGTATTTTTCAATTAAAGGCATGGCCAATGTCTCCAGAGGGGCTTATTATGTATTAGCGCACCCTGGGGCGTCAGTCGCCTCGACAGACATCTTAGGGTGAAGGTCTGAATGGGCTCCTCTGAATACCTCAATTAATGTAAGTTTTCATTCCCTACTGTCTGACTGACTCTTCATTTGGGAAGGCATAGCAGGTGGTCGTAAGAACCCGCGTGGCCCAAGAGGGCCCTGTCCATCACCAGTTCAGGAAAGACCTGGCTTGGCAGTTCAGGATGGACTGTTCCCATGAGGCACAGGGTCAAAACTGATTTGCATATAGCTGGGTCTGAACTGAGGTGGCCAAGTGAGCTAAAGAACGATGATGGATTCAACCCAGATCTGTGACTGGGGGTGAGTGTCTGAAAAGTTTCAGCGCTCCGTCCATCATCTCCTTGTGTTTGCCCTGTATCATTTATGCCTTTGTTGGCACGCCCCCCCCCACTCACTTTCAGAGATCCTTACTACCCTTCTCTCTGTCTCTTTTCTTCTACTTTTTATTTCATTTCAGACTCTGACAATATTACATATTGCTTATGGTGAAATGATCATTGATTAAATATATCTCTAGTTTTTACCAACTGTTCTTATTATGTGTAATGTACACAGCTATGGCTGAATTCTGCACTAAGATCTAGGGTACTCTTGAGAACATGATAGTGTATCGTGTCAAAAAAAGAAAAAAATCCATTTAAAATTAAGGCACGATAATAAAGAAGTTGCCATATTGACATCCATCAATTTTTGTTGGATGACCCATTGCTGCCAACTTCTTCATGACCTCCTATGTGTATACAGGGCCTATGATTACCTTTAGACAGCTGTAATGAGATTTTCCCCAGAAAACCCTATGCTCTCACGGAGGTGTGTGCATGAAAATATAGTATCTTATATGATACATGGAAGATATTTGTTTGAAATAAAGTTATAAGGCAATTATCAGTTCCCCTGAGCTGAGCAGCAAATGCCAATAGGAGAACCCAATGCAAGTCAGAGATTTAATATCTCTCGAAGGTAAACTTGAAACACCAGGGGTAAAGTCTGAAATATTACCTCACCAGCAAGCCAAAGCTTAATAATCACAAAAACTTTAAATCATTCACAAAAAAAATGAATTGCTGCAGGGCAACATTGGGGGAAATGAAGTGATCTCGGGTAGCACTGTCTCCTCCTCCTGATGTTGACTACTGTTATCTGATCAAAGGTTTGTTACAATGGTCACAGCCACAAACCACTGATAGGTGCCACTCTCAACTGAAAGGAGAGATCGACTTCCCTGTCATGCCCCTTCTACATTCCGACCAACAAAGACCTTTTTTGCATTGTGACTTTAGATTTTGGGTTCACAAAGTCTGTGATTTTACATATCAATGGAGCAGGTTTAGGGTGTCATTTTGATCGGAAAATCTCAGTAAATCAAAGTTTCTCACCCACCTAACTTGTAGTATTTTCTCCTCTCTTTTAGAGTTGGGGGAAATACTGGTTGACATTCTCCACAGAATGTCAACACACCACCATGGAGCTGCTGCCTTTTTATGCATCAAGAAATCCTCCCTTTATGGGACTAGGATGGTCATACCAAGGCCTATTTACTCTTCAATGTTGGAGCCGGGCAGGGAAAACAAACAACGCCCCTCATGTGCACAGAGAATACTCTATATGCACATTCGTTTTTTTCCAGAAACCCCCTTTCTTTGGCTTTTACTACGAAAAAGGGAAAAATAATGCTGAGCATGACTCAAAACATGACACCCCAATCAGCAGTCAGTATTGCTGGAATTCCATCCACTACACAAGCAGATGAAGTTTTGGCACAGAGATCCCATGGATCTCAATGCAGCAGGTGCTCCACCATGTTCATTGACCTAACCCATTCACTCATAATTACTAGGGCCAGGCTGCCAACGCCACTCAGCAAGTGGACATTGCAAAGTTTTTTCATTCCACGCTTTGCTTGGAGCATGAAGTTCAGAAATAGCTCCACCCACCATCGCATGGTGGAGTTTACCAGCACCGACGTCTACCAGTCATCCCATACTGCAGTTTGTTTCTCTTCCAGTCTATAGGCTCTTCCTCCTGTCTGTACCACTGAGGAGGGCTGATCGTTGTACAGTAAAACAAGCATGCTAGCACAAAATAAATAATTTGCCACAAATTACTTAAAATATATACATGAACATGGCCCTCGCTACATAGCAAGTGCAGTGATGCCTGAGTCTTTATGTATAACTGTACTGTTGTCCATTCCCATATTGGAAGTCAGCTGAATGGTACAGGCCAAGTCACATGCTGGAAATGGCAGTTTGGTGTCTGCAGGGGGGGCGTTTCAGTCTGTGGCATGGAAAAAATGACACGCTGGGTCTGCCTTTTTGGGTCCTGTAAGCAGCATCTGCTGAATTGTTGGAGGTCTTAACTACGGGCTGAGACCATGAGGAGCTGAAGGTCCCTAAGGACAGGAGAGCCATATCCTCAGGTACTTGGGGGCTCACATGTGGTGGAATGTCTGGGAGGAAGGACCCAATCTCCGATAGAGAAGAAGAGGTGTCTGGCCAATGCTTGCTGGGGCTTGAGCAGGCATTGCAAGGAAGTGACAATTTCCTGCTCCTAAAAGCTTCACCACCAAAAGGGGCTTAATGTTTGATCTGCTGCAGATGTAGTCAAACTGTCAACCATTTGTTGGTTCGGGGCCCTGGTATGCTTCTCCCAGATTGGAGTGTAAGTGGCTGTGTTTTATTTGCGATATAGGGCCCTCCAGGGCGCTCTCTATCTCCAAAGGGAGACAGCAGGGTGCAGCGCGAGAACTGCGCTCGCACCTACAGGTTTGAGCTGAGGAATAGGCTTGTTCCACCAATGCGTAGGATGCCAAAAGGTATCTGAATAATATCCAGTCTGGTTTCAGAGCAGGGTCTGTCCTAAAGCAATCAATTCTATGCAGCTCTGTCTGGTTCCGGTTACAACTTCCAAATTGTGCCCTAGAAGGATCAAACATTGCCATGTTGCTATTGGGAAGGTCTAAGCAAAACGGTGCAACATACTAGCAAGACATGTAATACATTATAGTGAGTTAGGGTTTGAATTCAGACAAGCCAGTAGCTTTCAAAGGCTGGCCAGGCTAGGGAAGAGTCAGTTATATGCAAGGTTCCTGTGCTCCTGAGAGGTTGGAGGGCTGGATGGGCATATTCAATGTATTCATACGTCACGTGCACCAAGGTACCACTTTACCACTATACACCCCCTCCACTGAATACAATAAAATCGTAATGGTTGGGGTCCCACAAATATCTGAAGCTCTCTCCTCTAGCACCAGACTGGGGTTGCAGCTTCTTAGGAACACTAGGGGTCTTGCAGAGTTAAATGCAGCGCACACAAACAAGGTGCTGAGCCGCCCCTTACCCACCATCACAGCACTCAACAGGGAAAGCATACACGCTGTTCTGAGTCTTCTCTGTGGCCACATAGATTTTTACAAGTGCACCCACCTGATATAAGTGGTCCCTGAATGAGAAATGACAGTTTTGGACTGATTCTTAAATACCTGCCTAGTGGAGGTGAAGAGATTCACATTAATTATCTGATTGGATGAGCTCATGATAAATGTCGCATGGCTGGACCTAATTGTGCCAATTCTGCCCACTCCGCATACTCCACAGAACCTCACTGAGTGGTAATTTAACTCCATGGAATTCTGCAGAGTGAAACTCCATGAGTTCTGCCCATTCCTAATGATTACACCATATATGGTGAATATTTTAACTCACATATACCTTTTTTATTCGCCCTACTACCAAAAAACAAAGTAGCACTTACTGAGTACTCTTATGCCACATTAAACAAACAACTACTACCCACAAAAACTAATAATAAACTTTGAACAAGACATGATTCAAACTATTTTAAAAGCCTTCCTACACACCCCCATACAAGGCTTTTACAGGCATTACAAGCAAAGCATATGGCGACATCTCCAACAATCTGCACTAAGTGTGGATTACTCTACAAACCACCAATTTGCCTTTTAAATTAAAAAAAGTGATATCAGTTGACTGTTCTCCAGTCACAGAGGAAGCTAACCACGACAGTTCACTTATAGAAACTCCTTTCTACCAAAATGAGAAACAGAACTAAGCCCCCCAATGGATTGTTTTGAAGACACTTGGGTGGGCAGACTTCATCGCTCTGGACAAAGACACCAACCCAAGTTCCACATACCATCGCTGAATGCCTGTGAGAGGACCTTGGCACAGGAAGCCAAAACAAACAATGCAGTGGCAGGATAGAGCAGTGCCTTAAAATCCACACCAGGATGAATCCACCTTACACTTTATAAATGTATAGCATCCTAAAAAAAAAACAAAGCTACCAACAGCTATGAATGGAGCAATCATTAACCCAAATTTAGAAAACAAATCAATAGACTTTGAGACAGTCTACAATGTAAAGTAAAACAATGGAGTGGACTGCTTAGGAGTAATAACCAAAAGCAAATCATAAAACAAATACCAACCTGCAAAACTCCCAAAAAAATGAAAAACATATTCTTAATCAACATAACATTTTTTATATATAAATAATAAACAAGTTATCTTATTACATCAGTCAAAACATTAAATAAAACTCGGATTTTAAGTAACATTGACTAAATAAAAGAATATCATATTATTTATATAAAAAACCTAAACCTAAAACTCACCAACCAGAAATGTCAAACAACCAATTCAATCTGTAATAAAAAATAATTACAACACATAATACAAAAACAACTAACGCATAACACTGGCATAACTGATAAAATATAACATTTCCCACCCAGAAAAAAATCCATTACAAATGATTTACTATTTTGTAGCTGCAGCACATGTTTCATATGCACATAGTTAAAAATGTATAATTCCCCAAAAAAATGCAAAGATGAAACCAGTACAATAGAAATCCATTGAAGCAATCCAAAGTATTTAGGAATCATTAAACATCTACAAAAAAGTGTTTAAAAAAAACAGAAAAGCTCCTGGAAACCTGAAACAGAAAGGAAATCAACATAAAAAAGTGTGTTTTTTTTACTTTGACTCCTTTCTGATTGCCTGTAAAGGAAAAAGTGTAATCCAAATGTTCACCAGGCACAATTGTAAAAGAAAACTTGCAACCTACCTTCAAAAAACATTAAAATGAAAAACAAAATAAACATTAGCCTTAATCATCAAAAAGAAAGTAATCAGTCAATACATTACTAAAACAGTGTATGAAAACCTAGACCAATATGCTAGTCATAAACACTACAACTAAATGTAGTAAAAACTGACAAACAACACCATATGTAACCTGTAGAACTCCCTCCTACATTCCCTCAGAACACTAAAAAAAAAACTTTGAAAAAGACTTACCTGTTACAACGAATAACACTACCATCCTGTGACCTGGATCCTGGAAAATAGACTAGAAATGAGACAAATAGAAGGAAGCAGTAAAAATATAGCTGCTAAATGAATCTAAACAAACACGATCTCCTCATATATACATAATAATACATTAACAATGTTAAAAACATGTTTACAAAATTGCAAAAATTGTAAAAAGCTGTTACAAATGTGACAAATATTAAAAATGTTGTAAACATGTTAAAAAACTGTAAAGTATATATTATATATTAGTATAAAATGATACAATTATTAAATATATACAATGCAAAATTAAGTATGTGAAACAAATGAATTCATGTTAAAAATAGTTAAAATGATAGGAAACAAAAACTACAAAATCTACAACATACAAAACTGTATAAATATAATTTATTTTGCATATTTAATCATACACATTTATTAACATTTGATTTATTTATCAATATATAAATAATCTTCCATAACTACAATTAAATATGTTAAAAAATTGTAAAATCTTGAATATTAAAAACGATAAATGTGCTATGCACCTTTATTCTATGAAAATATGTAAATAAAAAAAATCAAACCACTATTAATTATGTTTCTAAATATCAGCAATACTAATTAAAAACATAACTACTCCTACTTAGGGGTGGGCTGAATTTGCGAAATCCACTTTCGCCAATTATCGCGAAAATGTTTAAAATTATCGCAAACAAGCGGAAATATCACGAAGATGCAGAATTTTTTTTACCGCATGTTCGCGAGATTTTCTGCATGGATGCGGGTCGCCAACTTACCCATTTGGTTGCTCGCGGGCGCGGCCATCTTGTTTTGAGTTGTCTCGCGGTGCATGATCGCGAGAAGAAAGACGTGATCGCGCGACGCATGACGTCACTGCGGGCGCGAACTGTCACGAGACAGCGCAAATGGCTAAAAACAATCCAACATCTCATGGAGAACGAGACCGGATCAAGAAAACTTGTCGGCGAACGCAGGGATTCAGGTAAGGCGATCGCGCGTGCGCGAGAATGTATTATTTTACAGTGCGAGCAAGAAACAAATTATCGCCAAGCTGCGGAAAGCGGAAATTTTGACATTTTCGCGCTCTCCGCGGTACGCGAAAATGTCAAATTATCACAATTTCCGCGAACGGAATGACATTTTTGCCCAGGCCTACTCCTACTACATAAAAATGCATTTTAACAGACTTTTTTGGGGTGGGTGAGGATGTTGAACGCTAAAAGGGTTACAATTACTAATCCCACTCCAATGTAAATCTATTTGTGGAACGTTTTGGATACTGATGGGGTCAGTCAATCAGTGTTTATAAAGCGCAACTTATCACCTTGAAAGGTATGCAAACACCTAGGCATGGTGGGTCTCAGTAAAAGAAACAGGTCTTAAATCCCTTCTTGAAGTCGGTGTTTGTAGGAGAGGTCGAGAGGTGGAGTGGGAGGGTGCTCCAGGACTTGGCGGCAAGGTAGGAGAAAGAACATTCTCCACTATGGCTTTGCCTGATGAAGGGGACATGTGCAAGCACGAGGGATGCAGATCAGAGTAGTTTGGTCAGCTGGTGGAAGGCCAGGCAGTGGTTGATGTAGGAGGGTCCAGTGTTGCGGAGGGCCTTGTAGGTGCGAGTCAGAAGCTTGAGCAGGCATCTCTTCCTGACTGGGTGCCAGTGGAGGCTTTTGAGGCGGGGTGATGCTGGTCTGTTTGGGGAGGTCGAGGATGAGCCTGGCTTCTGTATAGTCTGTAGGCGTGTCAGAAGGTCGGTGAGGATTCCCACACAGAGTGCATTCCTGCAGTCCAGTATGGCTGGTGACGAGGATTTGAGTCGGTTTTCCTGGTTCTGGTAGGGATCCACTTGAAGATCTTGAAAAGCATGCGGAATGTGTGGAAACAGGAGGAGGCCACTGTGTTGACCTGACACTTCATGGAAAGATGGCTGTCCAAGATGATGCTGAAGTTGTGGGTGTGGTTGGTGGGGTGAATGAAGGTCCAAGTGTAGTAGGCCACCACGTGTTGTCCCATGGGTACGTGTTCTTACTTAAGATTAGCATTTCCGTCTTGTCTGTGTTCAGCTTCAGGAAATTGGATCTCATCCAGTTACTGATGTTGGCCATGGCATTCTGGAAGCTGATTCTGGTGGTGGCGGTGTTTTCCATCAGAGAGAAGATATGAGATTATGCTGAGTCTGCGGGAGCAAGAAATGTCGGCCAGTGGAGTCATGTAGGCACTGAAGAGGGTGGGGGGGAGGGAGGAACCTTCAGGGACCCCACAGATGATGTTCTTGGTTATGGCAGCGAAGCGTGGTATTTGGAATTTCTGTGTGTGCCCTGTGAGGAAGGACGTGATCCACTTGAGGGCGTTTCCTCTGATGCCGATGTGGTGGAGTTTGTTGATGTGGGAATGGTGGAATATTGTGTCGAAGGCCGCTGAAAGCTCAAGGAGTATCAAGGCTGTGGTCGGACCATGGTTGAGGATGGATCTGATGTCATCGGTTGAGACTATCAGTGTGGTCTTGGTGCTGGGGTGGCAGCAGAAGATGCTCTGGGTGCAGTTGAGTAGGTTGTTTCCTTCCAGTCAATCAGTGAGCTGGGTGGTTGATGCCTTTCTTCAGGATGTTGGGTGGGAAGTGGAGAAGTGAGATGGGGTGGTAGTTCTTGAGCTCACTGGGGTCGGGAGACGGTTTCTTCAGGAGGGGTTTTACCTCTGCATGTTTACAGGCATCAGTGAATGTGGCCATGGTGATGGATAAGTTGAGGATGTTGGTGAGTGTGCAGTTGATTTCCTCCTATACCAGGTTGAAGAGATGGTGGGGCAGGGTTTTATCTATGCTCTAGAGTGGAAGGAGGTCATGAATGCTTTGGTGATTAGTGTGGTGAGTGGTGTCTAATCGGTGTGGTGGTTGCTGGAGTTATCGGTGAGTGTCAGGAGGTGGCAAAGTCGGTTGGTTACGGTTAAAGGTTCTGTAGATGTCTGCTATTTTGTTGTGGATGTAGTCTGCTAGGGTCCCTCAGAGGGTTTGAGAGGGTAAATGGTGGTCTCGATGGCCAACGGAGAGGAGAATTCTCTGACATTGCTGAAAAGTTCTTTTGTTTGATTGGTACTAGCCTTGATGCTTATGGTTAGGCTGTTCTTTTTGGCTTCCTTGAGGCAGTCTTGGTAATTGTGGAGGGCAGTTTTTAAGGTGATGATGTCTGGGGGCTCCAGTTGGCACTCCAATTCATCCCCTGTTGCTTACAGTCACATTTGAAGGCTCAGAGTTTGGGGGTGAATCAGCTGGTATGCTTACTGGGTTTGTTGGAGCAGGCCGATTCCATGGGTGCAATTGTGTCTGCACATACGGAGATCCAGTTGGAGAAGTTTTGGATGGCTAGTTCAAGGTTGTTGGTGGATTGGGGTCTGGTGGTATAGAGGGCAACTGTCCATTGAGTCTTGATTATTTTGCTCCTTCTGTGGCGGGCAAGGTGGGGGCGAGAAGGTGGATCATGGTGAGCCTGCAAAGGTGAACTGGACTATGCTGTGTTTTGTTCAGGTGAGTTCAACGGAGTGGGGGAATTTGATTCTGTCACTGGCTGGAAAGATGGGGTCCAGGGTGTGTCCTGCAGTGTCTGGGGCTAGTGACCAGTTGCATGAGTCTGATGTTGCTCATGCATTCCAGGAGGCTAGTGGAGATGGGATGTGTTGGGGTCATCGAGGTGAAAGTTGAGGTCACAGAGAAAGATGTAATACTTGGAGTTGATTGCCCGGAGCTCATGAGTTCAGAGATGACATCGCAGAAGCTGGGGTGAAGGGTCAGGGGTCTGTGGGTAAGGGTTCCTCTGAGGGTAGCGTTCACGTTGATTCAGATTCAGAAATTGAGGTGTTCGATTATTGATCAGATGTCATCTTCAATGGTGGTGTATTGGAGGGTCTCCTTGTGGATGATAATGATGCCTTCTCCATGTTTATTGGCTTGGTCTCTGTACATCGTCTTGCATCCATGGGGTGTTTTAGTCGAAATGTCAGGTGCTGATGATGGTGTAAGCCAGGTCTTGGTGATGAACATAACGTTGGGGCTGCAGGTGGTGATGGTGTCCCAGATTTTGATGATGGTCTTGAAGAAGGATTGGGCAATAAGCAGAATGCACTGAAGCTGCTCTGTAGGCTGGGACATCAGCTGTGTGGGTGCAGTGGGGGTTTCGTGCTGCAGGTAAACCAGCAGTGGTGGCAGTTGAAGGATCTTTCCGTGTGTCTCTGTGGCGTAATTCAACAGTTGGTGGTTTCTGGGGTCCAGCTCAGATTTCAGAGGAGGTGTAGCGATGGATGGTAGGAGAGCCAGGGGTTCTTGCCCAGGGTGGGATCTAGGTGCCAAAGGGCACAGACAGGCTTGCCTTTGGTGGTCCTTCAGTTCAGTCACTGACGCCTCCATAAGCAGTCCCGGGAGGTGGAGTAGGCTAGCAGATTCCATCTCGCTTGTATGAAAGGACACTTGTTCTCCTACCTGCGCCCCAAACTGTAGAATTCCCTTCCACTGGAACTTAGAATGTGTCAATGACTCTTAGCCTTCCATAAGAAATTAAAGACTTTCCTTTACAGTCAAGTATAACCCTTTCTGTGCTTTTGTTTTCATTCTGTAACTTGACTGTTGTCCTGCTAAGCATGGGGATACCCTGTTAGGTAGCAGCACGCTCTATAAATCTATAAATAAATAAATATAGCAGGTAGGCGGAAGGGCTGGAAATGAGTGGGAGCAGGAATAATAGTGGGAGCAGGTGGGGCAGGGCCTACCCACAAGGGGCAACAAAAGGAAAAGGCAGTCCAACAACAAAATAAAGCAAGTGTGGGCAAAAGGAACAATGTGCCAATAAATAAAAAACAAGAACAGCAACACAAAATAGACAGAAGGCACACTGTAAATTAGAGCACCAGGAGCAGGCAGTCCCAAAAGCGAGGCCAGAGGCAGGAGCAGTCAGCAGCGGCGGGGATCGATCTTACGAGAGGCTTGAGCTGAGGAGCTATCCCCAGTCCACCGGGGCTATAGCAGTTCAGGTCAGGCCAGAGGAAAGCAGCACACAAGACTAGGTCAAGGGTTAACTCCTCAGATTTACTACTAAATAAATGATATACACAATCAATACTTTATAGTAACACCTGCACTTACTAAGCACAATCAAATTCTATTGATTTAAAAATGAACCATTAATATATAGAATATGTTAAATATTTAAAAAATCTATATTACCATTATTTATTAATGTTTCTAAATTAAGAAAAATAGTTGAAATTGTCAAATACGTAAACCAAAGTAAAAGAATAATTTAATGTATAAAAAGACATTACAAATGTATAAAATGATATAATAAATATGTATTAAATTAAATTTATAAATAAAAATATTTGAATATATACTCTAAATAACATATTTCATTTCTATAATATAATTATCAAAATTGTCATTGTCAAGATTATTTGTTTTAAATTTAAAAACAAGCTTACAAATATAATAATAATGCTTTAATGATGGATCATAAATATTATATATTTATTATATTTCTACTTAAATTTTATATAATCTATAGAATTCTACAGTAAACTTTATAATATAAAAAGTTTGTTGAATTTACAATAAAGGAAACATTTTCAACATTTTCCAAACAAATAACAAATATTTTAAAATAATGCACTACATTTTGAACACACTAAATTTAAGAAATTAACAATAAGTAACTAAAGTAAAGTTACACAATTTTGTACATTATTCCATTTACATTAAAAAAAATCCCCATTTTTTTTTTTTAGAATAAGTGAATATTTATATTAAAATAGCAATATTTTAAATAAATATTTTACTTTATCAGTGTAATCAAACTAATTACTTTAGTCCTGATTAAGATGTTGAGTGGAAAGCCATCCGACAGCTCGTCGGAGGCTTTCCGGCGGACATCAATGGGTTCCCTCCGACCGGCGTATTACAATACATGCGGTTAGAGCAGGGGTACTCACAAACTTTCTGTTGGGGGCCAAAATTACAGTGTGGTTAGTGGCCGAGGACCGCACTGGTAGGGGTGGAGTCAGTGGGGGTGGGATCAGTGGGGGGCGGAGCTAGAGTAAAAAAAAAATTTCAAAACATCTGTCTCCCTCTCTCTCTGTCTCCCTCCCTTTCTGTCCCCCTCCCCCTCTCTCCCTCTCCCTCCCTCTCCTTCCCTCTCCATCTCTCTCCATCCTCCGTCTCCCTCCGTCCTCCGTCCTCCGTCTCCCTCCCTCTCCCTCTGTCCCTCTGTCCTCCGTCTCCCTCCCTCCCTCCGTCTCCCTCCCTCCCTCTCTCTCCCTCCGTCTCCCTCTCTCTCTTCGTCTCCCTCTCTGTCTCCCTCTCTCTCTGTCTCCCTCCCTCTCCCTCTCCGTCTGTCTCTTTGCCTCTGTTTGTCTCTGCCTCTATCTGTCTGTCCCTGTCTCTGTCTATCTGTCTCTGTCTGTCCCTGTGTCTGTTAGTCTCTATCTCTATCTGTCTGTCTCTGTCTCTCCCTACTGCCCTCTGTCCCCTTACCCGACTCTCACACCCTGCTGTTCTCTTGTAATTCTTTGTCACCTCTCCCCCCCATCTGCTTGTGTGGCAGCAGAGGCAGCTTCCCTTCCAGGGCACACACACAGCCCCACCCGAGTACTTCACAGGTCTTTAAGAGACCATTTGCATGATAACGAGGCTTTGTTGTATTTCACCTCTTAGCGCCCCAGCAGCTCCACTCGGACTATCCCTTGAAACCCCGGGCCCCCACAGAGCAGAGTCTGTGTTTGCTGACACTGTTAAAAAAAAAACCACCGGTACGATCATACATGCCAACATTTCTGAAGAGCAAAGTGGGAGATTAAAAAAAAAAACTACAAAAAAAAAAATCGGGAGAATGGGGCCTTGAATCGTGTTACTGTCATGTATGGGCGTTGGAAGTGTGTTGCTACAGGATCGGACATTTGAAATGCAAAATGCAAGTTTTTTTTCCTTACCTTTCAGAAGCAGTGAGCGCAGTGGCAGGCAGAGAGAGGGTGATGCAAGTGTTGTGCACTGGCCTGGCAGGTTGCTGGCAGTGCATACAACCCCCCACCCTTGGCAGCCCGGCGGGCTGAAACAGCTTCCAGGTACACACACAGCCGCCCCTGAGTACTTCACGGGTCTTTAAAAGACCATTCGCTTGTTGATGAGGCTTTGTTTTGCTTTTTCACTCTTTCTAGAGCCCCTGCATTGCCACTCTGATTATTGCTGGAAGAATTAGCACTCTACATAATACAAGCCCTGTCAGCTGAAACCCCCCGAGTAATCGAGTTTTTGCTAGCAGGAATTGGGAGGCGGGAGACTAGCCTTGAAATCGGTAGTCTCCCGCCTGAATAGGGTTGGCATGTCTGGGTACGATGTCTGCAAGGTCCGCGGGCCGCCAAGAAAGGCTTGCCGGGCCGCTGGCGGCCCGCGGGCCGTACTATGAGTATCCCTGGGTTCGAGGGAAACTTGCGGAGGGATTCCATTCCGCTTACGATGGCTCACGGAGCACGTCGGGGCGGCGGGTGGAATAGTAATCCCATTATGACAGAGGAGCCAGCCTTGGCTCCGACGCCGGGATTACGATGTTGCTTTCCGTCTGCCCTTTCATGATGGTACGCCCACCATGAAAAGGCAGGTGGAGAGTGACTTTGGGGACCCCTAGCAGGGCTCCCTTGCCCCCTGGCTCTCCGCTATGGTGCATTGGGGACATCTATGGTGCCCAATACACATTCTTGCACCATGTGGCAGGCACCATATGGTGCCTGACGAATGGTGAAGGGATGTTTGCAAACATTCATTTTACAACTGTAGCTTGTGCTACGGGCCTTTTCTGTCTGCTGCACAATATGCAATTGTTAAATAGATGTTTCCAACAGCCCATAGGGTGGTCGCATCCAAATACAGCAGGTGGAACCGCCGACCTATGGTCGGGCGGTTCCATTCCACTATGATGTCGGATGGACGCTCCTCCGACCAACATCATAATTAGGCCCTATGTGTTTTAATTAAAATGTAACAAGTAAAAACAATTCTAAATTTATTTCTTATTCATTTGCATATTATTAAAAAAAAAATAGAATTAAAATTAAAATATTCATGTTTTAAAAACCTATTTACCTTATTTAACTAAACACATTAATTAAAAAAGACAAACATATAAAATCAAATGCATTCCAATAAAATATAAATAAGCACATACAATATGCTATACAGTGATTTTTTCTAACACAATATGTTTTACAACAATATTAAACCCCACACTTAATATAATATTCTTACCTTCGATATGCTTGTCAACGATATTTATGACATCCCAATATTTGGGTATCACAATATGTTTTATTTGATATTTTGTCCAACCACCGCTCCACCATTGGGGGTAGGGAGGTGAAGGCCTCCACAAAACTGCCATGCTGGAGGTATGTGCACCACTGTTTGATTGATGCCTGTCATTACTTAAACCGAGCTGAGCTTTGCAGGGATTCTCTAAAACTTCCATTTTGTTCACATTTCAGTGGAAATGTTTGCCAATCACAACTCCTAAATGAAGTTTCTGAAACAGTATTTGGCTACGCTTATGTTTCTTTAATGTTACTGACCAGGAATAGGACCTGCATGCATATGTGATGAAGCCTGGTCTGTGGTCTTCCAAAGATTATGGCATAAAATAAAACAGAGATATTTAATTTCCTTGCAGTCCCTGAAAAACTCTGCTTAATGTTGCTGCTCAATCCTGTGCATCAAACTAGCATCGAGATTTTGAATGTTTTTTTCTGGTGTGAAATGGGAACCATAAAAGAATGTCCTCTGAAATGTATTGCCTGAGTTTCGAGAATGTCACCAGTCTTGTGACTATTTACCTGTTGCCATTGCTTGCTGATGTTTATAGTGCTGTACACCATTCTGCAGCCAGAAATATGTCGCTCCCAGGAAATGATGGTTACTGTATTTATTTGGATCAGTAATAACAGACACGAAATAATTTTGCATTTTTATAGCATTGAATTGAATGAAATGCTTGCTTACTGTATAACAAAATGCTAAAGGTCACGAACATTATTATACTGGCGATATAATTGAAATAGAATATTGAGTTTGCAGTAGGCTCTTTTCTGATTTTTTGATAGACGTGCTAATGTTGGCTTTAGATGCTAATATACTTCCCCGAGTGCAAAACATTAAGCAATAATATTTGCTCGAGGCCCTGTCAATCATCGTCCAAGGTCGATATTGCACTTCAAATGAGAAACAGGCAGCGTCTTCAATAAACGCCTAGGCTCTGCTGATGTGCTGTTCCTTCATTGCATGCACTCCTACACAGCGATGCTAGTGCTTTCTCACTGAGGGATCTAGGGTCTCATTTTCAATATTTTGCCGTATGGCAGCGCTGCAATACTTCCTGCTGCACTGCCCTACAGCAAAAGAAAAGGGCAGGAATGCGCCATATCAATCAGATATGGCACATTCCTGTCCTCTTTCCCTGCGCTGATTTGGCTACAATGTGCAAACGCAGGCACCCTTGCACCATGATGCAAGGGTGCCTGCCTTGTGGGAATGATTGTTTTTGTTCAGGAAGGGACACCTTCCTCCACAAAAGCAATCAATGGAGACAGTTCCCTCCTTCTATGTGTACTGCTGAATGCCGCATACAAAGAAAAAGGAGAAAACGAGGAGAAATAAAGTTATTTCTCCTTGTTGCACGCGTAGGCTTTTGTCTTATTCCCAGGTTTACACAGCATTGTAAATCTGGAAATGTGACAAATGCCATGGATGTCACATGGGAACACCCACTGTAATGCCCATGGCACGCCTCCCCATTGCAGTGTGAGGCAAACACTATTACTAAAAGGCCATGAAAATCCACGCAGGGTGTAGATATGAGTGCAATACACACCACCGGAGCATCATTAAAAGTGATATTCCGTCAGTGCAAGATCCTTGTAAATGAGACCCCTAGACTGGAAAGCCAGCTCTTGGGTTAACAGAGTCTTCCTTAAAGAAAGAGTGTGGCCCTACAGTCGAAACCTTAAAAAAGACAGCTGAACAATGTATATTTTCGGATTCTCCCTAATTCTAGCTTTTTTTCATTTCGCTGTTTCGAAAGGCTGTCATAAAAAATAAAACGTTGATGTCTACAAATTGTCAATTTCTAGGGTATACTGTCTGACATGTTTTTATAATAGTCATGTTTATTCAAATATAAAACAAAGTGCAGCTATGCAGTACTGCTCATGATTTTCCAAATTAATTCATATTCTCCCAAAAAACCAAGGGTTAAAGGCCTGTCAAAGTTAGGTGATAATGTCAGTTAAAATATAACGTTTTAAAATAACAAAACTACCAAAATTTACCATTTTTTCAGTGGTTTTCCACTGAAATTCACCCCTGCCATGGACAGTGTTGTTATCAACGATATAATTTCAGAAGTTATAAAAGAGGGTATTAATGCAGTTATTGAACATGTCATGTCAAGTCATGAGTGATGAGTGTGAGCGTACAAGCTGTGCATGGCAAAGGTGTAAGTTGCAGTTACCTTAGGGCACAATTTATATTTATTTGAAATGCCTATAAATGGTGAATTTCATTGGTTTTAACTGACATTTTCAAGTAACTGTAAAAAGCCCTAAACCTTTTCTTTTCCAGAGATTTTCTAAGGTATTTTTAACGTTAAGCAAGATATCCATCTGCGCGCATGTCTTGGAGTTGGGTGCAGGGCGTGCTAACGTTATTAGCAAAACAAAAAGTCTATCTCCTACATATGGCTACTTTTAGCTACCAAGTAGTAACCGGCAGTGGGTAATATAAATATATGTTAATTTCCATATGAACTTTAGACATGGCTGCAGTCCAAACTTCTGAACTGAATTACACCAAATTTAACAGAAAGATAGAAATTGGTTCAGGAAACCGCCTTTTTGTGATTTGATGTAAATCTGTTCAGAAGTTGTGGAGTAATTTTGTACATATCGGGATGCAGATAATCCCAAACCCCTCCTGATCTTGTGATGAGATCTGATATGCTACCAACACTTCAAACCACGAAGTGATGGCAGCCATCTTGTGACTTATCTTGAACCGAGTCACAGAAAAAAGTAAAAAAAAGAAAAGGGGGCAGGGTAGAAATATCCTGACCCCCTAGACCCCGCAGGGCCAAACAAGCATTTTTAAAAAAAATAAAAAACCAATGTGCAGTCTCCAGTGCTTAATTAGTTATCGCCCCCAGGGAGGCCAGGTCCCTGGGGCATTATGTAAATAAAGGCAGGGGTGCAAGCCCCCCTTTCCTGGGACCTATTACGCCCCAGGGACCACCACCTCCCCGGGGCTTCTTCACAAATTAATGCAGAGGAGGACTGTTTGGCTTCCCCTCCATTTAAACACACATGGTTTTTAAATGGAGGGGGCCCCAGTGATGATATCAACCCAGGAGGGGGAGCTACCCCTTCTTATTTAAAAAAAGATAGGAAGAAAGCCGGGTCCCTGGGGATGGTGTCCCAGGGGCCGTAATTAGCCCAGGAGTGGGGGTGAATGGCACCCTCCCCTTTAAAAAAAATAACTAAAAAGGCTGGGCCCCAAGGTATGAGGTCCCTGGAACAAAAATGGGTCCAGGGAAGTGGCGCCACACACCTCTCCTCCCTTACTAAATACAAGGGCTGCTCCTTTTCTCCACCACTCTTCTACTTACTAAGGGTGAGCGGAGTGGGCATAGTGCCTCTACGTGGAGCTCCACGGACTTTTGAAAAAAATTCTGTGGAGCTCCGCTCCCTCCTCCCTCCAAGTTTATTTAAAATTTGAAAAAGAGGGCACTTACCTGCGTGGCTGCCGTCTCCCCTGCCTGGCCACTCTCCTTCCTGCGCAAGACGTACATTTAAGGTTTTTTCATTGAAGAAGGACGCGAGGAGCAGGATGGAGCGCGGCCAGACAGGGGAGATGGCAGCCACATAGGTAAGTGCCTTCTTTTTTAAATTTGAAATAATTTAGGAGGGTGGAGTGGCTGGCAACTCTGCTCCACCACGGTGTCAGAGTTTTACCTACCTCTGCGTTAGCATCAGAGCACGGAGTAGGCAAATCTCTGCAAACTACGCTGGTGGAGTGGAGTTACCCACCCAGGGTTACTACTTACCTTCAGTAATTCCCACACAGCGGTATTGCTGAGAGGTCTTTGGAGGCCACACTCCCTTCCTCCAACACCCTGCAAACACACCTCCTGGCGCATTGCTGGTTGAAGGATAAAGCCCCTTGGATGCTGAGGCTACATGGGGGCCAAGAACCCCTCCTATCACCACTGCTAAGTCCCAAACAGCAAGATTGCTGTGAGCTGGTCGGAGGCCCCGCCCCCTTCTCCACCACTCTGTAAATGCACATTCTGGCATAATTATGCTTGGGTGATGAAGTTCTCATGGATGCTGAGGATCTTTGGGGCCAAGGAGTCCTCCTGCTTCCCCCAGTCAGTGCGACGCAACAGATTCCTAAGAGCTGGTCGGAGGCGCCAGCACCCCTTTCTTCATCATTCTGTAAACATGACTACAAGCAAAAAAAATGAAATTGACTTAATTAACAAAGGTTACATGGACGTTATAGTTAGGAAATAACATTTGAAAAACCTAAGAAATTCACAGAAGAAACCAAAGGGACATTATAGTTCGGCTCAGATTTCACTCGCACAAAACCAGTGAAATTCAGCAGCTATAGTTACCTGAACTAACTATAACTTACGCCCTGGCAATGCAGTGTTTATGACCTCACATATTACATCACTCATGACATGGTCAGAGGCATCAATGATGACATCACTCATGATATCTCAAAAGGTGTGAGCCTGTAGTAATAGGACAGTGGGTCAGTTGTATTGTGACCAGAGAAATATGCAAATGTATGTGCAAACGTTTGTAATCTACCCTGTTGTGGTGTAGGGCAGGATTCCCATTGTGTAATTAAAGACTGCACATGGAGTACTTGCTTTATACAAGAAGTGGTCACCATAATGTTGAAAACAGAACTTTTCATCATAATTAGTCATACATATCCTTGGAGTGAAAAACAGTGTAATACTTCTAGCATTTCATGCACTGCATCAATGTCACATTCATCGGAGACAGTATAGGGGTGATAAAGTAGTTTAAAGAGATGCAGAATATATATGGTATTTGCAAAGTTTAGTGGAACCAAATATATCATACAATACCCTATCCCAAACAATTCCATCAGGAACCAGAATAGCAGAAATGTTCAAAAGAGACGGGCCTCTTTGTACTTTGGGGCCAATTACAGGTTTGACGGTGTAACAGTGGGACCGCCCCGCTGCCACATCACCAAACCCATGTGAGAACCGCCCGCTCTTTACTGACTTTTTTAGTCATTGGCGGGCATTTCCTTTGTCGTTCCCAAGGATGTGCCTATAAAATAGGGAATGCCCCTGACAAGGTAGCTGCGTGAGCGCGCTGCGCGCATTTGATCGCACCTTCGTGATTTTAACAACTTTTGTCTTCTATTTGTTTGCTTACCTGTTTTTAGATAGCGCCCTATACCTGCACATTAATTGGCCCCCGCACTGCCGTTTTGGCGGATTTGGCTCTGGGGTGGGTGTCCTGTTTGTTTTGGCAGCCATTTTGGAGTGGGGTGGGTGGACAGAGGTGTCTCTAGCCTCCAGCGCTTCAGTGCGCAGGAGCAGCCTGGGAACACCTACTTAAGGCGTGTCCCTCCTGAAATCCGCCCCTGACAAGGTAGCTGCGTGAGCGCGCTGCGCGCATTTGATCGCACCTTCGTGATTTTAACAACTTTTGTCTTCTATTTGTTTGCTTACCTGTTTTTAGATAGCGCCCTATACCTGCACATTAATTGGCCCCCGCACTGCCGTTTTGGCGGATTTGGCTCTGGGGTGGGTGTCCTGTCGGTTTTGGCAGCCATTTTGGAGTGGGGTGGGTGGACAGAGGTGTCTCTAGCCTCCAGCGCTTCAGTGCGCAGGAGCAGCCTGGGAACACCTACTTAAAGCTCCTCCCCTAGCGCAGCGGGATCGCGCAGCAGGCGTGTCCTCGCGTGGCCGGAGTCGTGCCAGAGTCCTGCCCGTCTGCGCTCGTCCGCGCTAAGGACGCGCTGGACGTCGCGGTACTCTGTGTAAGGACCATCATTCCATTCTGGGTCCACCATGCTGACGTACTCGCGGGATTGCCTGTTTGCCATCGGCCAGGTAAGCCGCTGTTGCACCCTTCCACCGGTACACCCATTGCGTGGCCCATATCATTGCCCTTGTAATGAGTGGGCTCTCAACCCTCCGCATCCCCTCCCAAGGTTTATTTCCTCGGAGACCCGCTGTACTACAGGCTCTTCTACCACTCTGAAGATCCTGAATTTAAACGTCAGGTCTGCGCTGAAACACTATCAGCAGATTTATGACCTCATTGAGGAGGAAGCTCCAGACGTATTTGCCATGACGGAAACATGGCTACAGGACGCTGATACCGCTATTACTAATCTAGCCTGCCCACCCGGCTATTCTATGTACACTCTGAATAGGCTGTCTAGGGGTGGAGGTATCGCGTTAGTGGTAAAATCTATCTACCCGTGCGTCTGGGGTGCCCTAAACATCTCTGGGTGTGAAAGTGCCATGTTCAAGGTCTCTGTCAGCCCTGAGTTTACCCTGTCCGGGATGGTCGTTTATCGCCCACCCGGCAGTGATGTAGCGTTTAGAAATGCTTTCCCCGACACTGTTGGCCCTTTGGTCGCCGACTGTGCTAACTTTTCTATCTTGGGTGACCTAAACCTACATTTTGATACTCTCTCTGGCCTGACAGTGCGTTCCATCTCTTCTGACCTGGAGGCCTTTCAACTTCCCCAGATGGTTTCCCAGCCTACCCATCCGGGGGGGCATATTTTGGATCCCCTGTTTACCAATCTGGTGGGGATTCAAATTAACTCTGTCTCTCCGGTGGAATGGACAGACCACTTCTTGGTGTCCATCCTCTGCCCGGTCTCGGTCACTCCTTTTATCTCTACGGCCAGAAGGGTTCAGAAGAGGGCATGGAAAAAGCTTCGGTTAGAGGACTTTCATCGTCTTCTATTAGAGGAGCCGCTGGGCCCTTTGACGGATGTGGAAAGGGGGTATGACCTCTTCTGTTCATGGATAACTAGGGCCTTGGACTCTCTGATACCTATCGTGTCAACTAAAATCAATCCCAGAGAGTCGAGTCCCTGGTACGATGGCACTCTCCGGGCCCTAAAGGGAGCCTGTAGACGAGCAGAGAGGGCTTGGAGAAAAACCTATGGGGCTGAGTTAAAAGCTGCATACGCCAAGTCCGTTAAGCTCTACCATCGAGCTATCTGCTGAGCCCGCGCGGCTTTTTATGCCATCGAATTCCGGAACAGTCCGAATCCGTCAAAAGCTATCTTTAAGGCCGTAAAAGATCTCACAGCGAAGCGGACTACCTCTACGACCGTAAGCTCCCTTTCCCATTGTGAATCCCTTGCATCTTACTTCTTGGGGAAGGTCCAAGCTATATATAGGACATTCCCTAGCATAGGGTCCACTGAGGATAGTATAATTGGGGTCCATCACCAGACTACCCTGCTTGTCTTTCCCCCCCTTACCTTGGATGGTTTTGATAAACTTGCGTTGCAAGTCAAATCTGGGTCCCCATCTGATCCAGTAAGGCCTACTCTCTTCCGAGATCAAGCTTTCATGGGGCGTACAGCCGTATGCTCCTTGGTCAACCTTTCCTTGGAAACGGGAACTGTTCCATCTAAGTGGAAACAAGCTGTGGTGTCCCCGATTATTAAAAAGCCCACCCTGGACCCTTCCAAGCCTGAGAGCTATCGCCCCATCTCGTTGTTGCCCTGGCCAGCCAAGATCACGGAGGCCCATGTTAATCTGGCCCTGTCTGAACATTTGACTCGGACCAATGCCCTCGACCCCACACAAAACGGATTCCGTGCTGGGCACAGTACGGAAACTGCGTTACTTGTGATGGTGGAACATCTCCGGGCAATGTTGGATGCTTGTCAAACGGCGGCGCTTATTTTGTTAGATCTTAGCGCCGCCTTTGATACGGTAGACCACAGCATCCTCCTGCGTCGGCTCGAGGAGACTGGTATTGGCGGTCGGGTGTTGCAATGGTTCCGCTCCTTTTTAGATGACCGTTCCTTCTGTGTGGCCATCCCTCCCTTCAAGTCCAACTACCAACCACTGGCCATGGGGGTTCCGCAAGGGTCCTCGCTGAGTCCCACGTTGTTCAATCTTTACGTGAGACCGCTGGCTGATGTCGCTAGGCAGTGGGGCCTTACTTTGGTCTCATATGCTGACGACACTCAGCTAGCGGTTACTCTCAGTGGGGATGCGGAGATTGAGGCCCCCAGGTTTCAGTCCGGACTGAAGGCGGTGGCCAGTTGGCTGACAGGCAATTGCCTTCAGCTAAACGCCACTAAAACAGAGGTGATGGTCGTCGGGAAGGGAGTGGAGCTGTGGGGCGACCACTGGTGGCCCTCAGAGTTGGGACCCACTCCGATCCCGGTATCGGAAGTGAAAAATCTGGGGGTATGGCTGGATGCGGGCCTCTCCTTTGTAGGCCACACTAAAAGAACCGCGGCCTGTTGTTTCGGTCTCCTGAGGGGCTTGAGACCTGTTCTCAAGTTCTTTGACGCCCCGACCAGGCAACTGGTGATCCAGGCTACTATCATCTCCCGCCTGGATTACGCCAGCTCTCTCCTGGCTGGGGCTAATCAGTCTGAACTAACCCGTTTACAACGGGTTCAGAATGCTGCGGCAAGGGCGATCGTTGGCCTGCCCAGATTCTGCTCGGCGACAGGTGTCCTCCGCTCCCTACACTGGCTTCCGGTTAGGAAGCGCATCCTCTTCAAGGTATTGTGCCTTGCTTTTAAAATCTTGCGAGGTACAGGCCCGGAGATCCTGTCGAGTTGTCTGTCGTTCTATGTTCCTGCCCGCAGCCTTCGCTCTCAGGGTCTGGCCCTTGCGGTGGTTCCCAGATTCAGGCTTAGCCGCATGGGAGGCCGCTCGTTCAGGGTAATGGCTACGTCAGCATGGAACTCCCTGCCTGTTGAGATCCGCGTGTTGGAGGACCTTCTGACCTTTCGGAGGGCTATAAAAACTTTCTTGTTTTAGCTCTCTTTTAGTATCTGTTTTTAGCTTGTGGTTGTGTTACGTGCTACCTTGTCTCTGCGCCAGGACGCTCCTTGGCTGGAGTATCTGTGCGCATAATAAATAATTGTAACATAACATAACATAACATAACATAACATAACGTCAAAGGAAGTTCCAGCAGTGCATGGACTGAAAAGTCCATGCCATATTGGAACCTCTGTGCATGCACACAGGGAGGTACTTGTTGTGCCCCCCCTGTGTGTATCCACAAGGCATGGGCACAAGGAGACCCTGCAGGGCTCCCTTTCTTTCCTCACCAACACTGCTTTCATGGAGGAAAGACCTCCATGAAATCAGTGGCGGTGATGAAAGTTGTAATATGCTTGGTGGCATTGCTGCGGTCTTGCCAAGCACATTTATGCCTCTTGACTGCCACGCCACTGCCAGGGAACGGCGGTTCCCTGGTGGAGTCGGGGGGTACCAAGGGGGCATGACCACTAGGGTGATAACCGCTGCACCACCACGACTGCCAGACTTGTAATTGGGCCCTTTGTGTGATGAAGAATGGGGTGTTAAATCCAAGTTCACCTATTGTGGAGCAGAGTGCTCTGGGAGACAGTGTCCATTCAGAAGTAAGAAAAAGAATGTCACAAAACCAATCCAAATGATGAAGAAAAGTAACACAATTGTAATCCACCAACACAGCCATGGAGGTACAAAGTACATCTTCTTCAGCCAAAGGTAAAATACACGCAGCCAGCCTGGTGAAGGTGGTGGTTTTGATTAATCTAAAGAGAAGTCATCAAAGTTGATAAAGTAGCTAGAGGCTGTTCGATCTATTTTTGGCAGCTCTGTAGATTGTGTAAAGCTTAGAGTAGACTCGAATTGTGGTACATTGACGTAACCACCATCCATGTCAGTTTTCCTAATAGAAATATGTGTTTCTGTAGAAGTTGTTTGCATAGTTATAAACAGAAATAGAGGCAACCACAATTCGTTGATGAGTATCAAAGGTTAAAATATGAGTGAATATACAGTCACAGGTCTTCTTTGATGGATTCATTTCTTTGCGTTAATTCATTCTTTTTGCTTCCTTTTTTCTCAAAATGCAGCCAACGCATTTCACCTTAAAAAAGGCTTTGTCAGGGCACAATATGTTGGACACTCTGGAAGGATAAAATATTTTTCACAGTGAGTAGTCACACGTGATCAGCTCTATTAAAGAATCGGGAAGTGTTAACTCCAAATTCTTCCAACAATGACAAAATCGCGAGGAGATAGGTCACGTCATACCCTCAAATATATTTTAATGTCCTTTTACAGTTCAAAATTATATGTTACATTCGAGGTCAAGCGGTCATTTCTGGAGACAGTCTTCATCTCGATGCCAGTCGGGTTGATGTAGCAAGTAGAATACATACTTTATTATTTGCTTTCTCCCGCCAAAAAATAAAAGCTTCATCGCTGAGCAAACCTTCCTTTGGGACTTTATGTATAGTAGTGAGAGAACAGATAACTACTCAGAGTCTCACGTGGCCTATAGTATAGAACCGGCCACATAATGCAGTTTGATGAGATTGATTGACACAAATCTCTAGTTTTTGCAACCAACAAGGGGCTTTAAAAGTACAGTTCTGGCAAGGGGCTTTTAAAGTACAGTTCTGGTATCTTCAAATGCCAGAATAGGTAACGCTCTCTCTAAGATGGCCCAAAATAATTCCGTTACACTATTTTCTCTCAGACCAAGTCCCCAATTTTTGGAATCAAACCAGGAATTGCTGATGCTTCCTTCGGTTCTCCAGTGGTGGTGCGTTGTACTTGGACAATGCTCTGTGCATTGCAAAAGTTATTCTGTTCCTTTAAAACAGCCAAACGTTCCTTCATGTCAATGGGTATTTCTGCCTCCATTGTGCTGGGACTGTCGAGGTCAGGTACCCACATCGAAACCCCAAACAGGATTCAGAGAGAGTCCAACAACCCAGGAATTTTCTAGGCAGGGTGTTGAGGTCTCTCTGGACCCAAATAGGTGATGGACCCAACTGTGACCAGAGCCTAATACCCTCTCTGTTAAAGACTGCTTTAAGTCTCAGGTTTTCCTTTCTAATACCTAATTTCACTTGGGATGATAGGTGGAGGAGTACTGCATGGTCACACCCAATTTTCCCATGGTGTCTTTGTAAGCATCAGAGGCAAATGCTGGTCGATGGTCTCAATGGAATGTGCTAACTGAATATGTCCTGATCGATACTTGCGGATCTTTGAATGATAACAGTTAAGCATCTGGCATTCACTGTGGCCAAACCCACAGAAATCAAGAGCAGAAATCCACTGCAACCAAGATGTATTTGTAAGCTCCATATGATTGTAAGGGGCTGCAGTGGTCGAGATAAATACAAGCGAGAGACTTGTTCGATATTAGTTGTGGTGTCTGTGGTGAGCATGCTACGGTGGAAACCTTCATTTGCTGGCAGATGTCGCATTTAAAGATGAAGATGAAGATCTGGCCACCAATTGCGTTGATAAAATAGTGAAAGTGTAGCTGCCACCCCTGCCTGGGCAGATGTTAAGTCCTCATGTGCTGCTAGGATTAAACCTAACCTGCAATCTGAGTTTGGTACTAGTAATAAATAGCTTTATTTTGGCAACTAGTGCCATAAACGTTTTGGACAACACCACAATACATGCACCTGTAGGAAACATAGATTAAAAGGTTCCTCATAAAATGGAATTAAAACAGCATAACACTGGTTAGTTAAAAATTCAAGGATGTTTCTTTAAAAATAGTAACTCTACAATTAAACAGTTGAAGCTTTCACTGGGACAACTAATTAAAGCAACAAATGCATTGCATGAATTACTGTGATAAGCTATTACACCTGCTGCAGAAGGAGTGTGGAATTGATAGCATTAGCTTCATAAAGTGCAGCATTCAACTACTTTTCAAATAGAGTAAAGTGCATGATGCAAGGAGCATAGGCCCCAGTATCAGCAGCAGCACTGCTTGTGATCTTGGTGGTGTATGGGGTATGTGGGATATGTTATCATTCCACCTGAGTCATTAGGGCCTTCCTCCTAAACATCCACATCCTTCCCAGGAATGTAGCAGAAGCATAGGCAAATAGGGGTCTGGGATCAGATCTTAATATTTGCAGGGCAATTGTATGACTTTGTGTGCCTAAAAGTCTGCAAGTCAGTTTAATCTACTAAGAGCGTAGTCATGTATATGCTGCACAAGTGAATAAGACATTTGCTAAAGTTTTGTTTGCTGCTTTACAGCCTGGGCACAGCATGGATGTGGGTGACTTTATTGACCATTTGATTGTGAATGATTGAAAAGAAGTGAACCTATCCTGAACTAGATACAGAGCTTCCTTCCATTGGGGGCTGTAATGGTATCAAAATATTTTTTCAATGTGCTAACTGGTTTGAAATCCAGAAACTCACTAGTTAGTGAGACTCTGGTTGCAGCATTAGACTCATTTTGTGATGCCCATTCCTAGCTGAAATATGTTCTTTGGAGGAAAAGGACTCCAGCATGGTGAGATCCCAGACCACTTGTATTCCCTTTGAAGACAACAGCTTTCTTATATTGCTTATCCATGCTATAATTTTGGAACTATCTAGATTAATGTCTTCTTAGAGTGCTTTGGCATGGGATGACAGTTCAGGTGTAGACCTGATTCTGCTTCAAAACAACAGTGGGAGCAACCTATATCTATCTTGCATCGACTTTCTACCCTTATCGAGCTATAGGTGATAAAGTGGGGTGCCTAGAGGCAGGAGTTCTAGGTTCCTCAAGAACCTTTGTTCAGTTCTAGTCAGATTCACAGAGTTGATAAAACCCCAAAATTCAGCCCCAGATAGGGCTGAGCCCACTGCTTTTGAGTTGTAAACCTGCAGGGCAGCTGAAACCGGTTTGCTATTGGATGTGTGGTGTTCTTTCAACAGCATGCAAACAATTTGCCTGTGCTTCATGTTCAACATTTCCACATGAGATTTCCAAGCCATACTGGCTGTAAGTGTTATGCCCAGATACTCAAATGTGCCTACCCTTTCTATTGTGACCCCTCCAGTGTAGGCCTCCCCCTGTGTGATTTATGTGGATTAATCACCATCCATTTGGTCTTTGATGTATTTATCTCCAAGCCTCGCATCCAGCGACATTCCTCAAACCGGTTTAGTAATGGCTGGAGACCGGCTGTTTTTTTTTATACCAGTAAGGTATCATCGCCGAAAAGGAATGTGGACATTTTTGCTTTACCTATGGCGGGGCATCTGCAGGATATGAAGAGAGAAATTGGAGTACATTGTTTAGGTACATTGAAAACAACTTTGTAGCTAACAAGCATTCTTGGTGGATGCCTTTGTTTACATGGATTGAAACAGTGTGCTGCCCTTGATCTCCCCAGCATATTCTGGCAAAATTATCATTGTGTAGGCAAATGATTAAAGATTGAATGTCCAGTGGCATTTCCATGTCACGCCGAGTGTGCCAGGGCTTACATCTTGGAGCAGGTCAAATGCCGATTTTAAATCAACAAAGGCATGATAAAGACTGCCCTTGCCGATAGAAACAAT
The DNA here is from genome assembly GCF_964204655.1 of Triturus cristatus. Lineage (NCBI taxonomy): Eukaryota > Metazoa > Chordata > Amphibia > Caudata > Salamandridae > Triturus > Triturus cristatus. The sequence continues at coordinate 625,813,046 of NC_140580.1, read as the reverse complement.
TTTCCAGAACAGAAGTACGAAGCGAAATACCTGAACAATTGTACTGATTTTTTTCCTAAATCCCACCTGGTAGGGTGATGTTCAGGAAAGCATAGCAGAATACTTTCTGAATAGAGTCAATGAAGCTGATAGGCCTATAGTTGAGGGGTATGCTTCCATCTCCCTTCTTAACTATAGCTACCACATAGGCACATTTCCAAGACCAGGTGCAATTGCCTTTCATAATAGCAAGATGTATTTTGACCACTTGTTCCTGTCGTGTAGGATGATATCTCCTGGTATGGCACCTGGGCATGGGGCTTTGACACTTACTATATAATCTAAGGAATATTCAATAGTGCCCAGGTCAAACAGATTACCGTGTCTCTACTGGTCAGATGTGGGGAGGGCTTCCTGTAGATGTGTCTGTCTTTCACCTTTGTAGAGAGTTTTAAAGTGGTTGAATCAGTCAGTTCGGAGAGATGTTTTCTTGTTGAGAAGCAGCCTTGCTATCCCCCCCCACAGCTGTCCAGGGACTAGAACTAATTTAAAACTTTGCTTTCACATGCTTCCGTGATGTCTCATCACCTCTACTCACCCCATTACCTTTTAGCTCTATTCTGTGCCTGATGGCATTCCCGTCTAACGGAACTTATTGAAACCATGTCTTTTGTTTTTATGGTTAGAGTCAATACATTTTTGAGTTGCCTGCTCTCCTTACTCAACCATGAGTTTAAGTTACGTTTTTTCTTACTGGAGTGGGATATGGGCCCTGCATAATACAATGCAAGCTGCTAAAAAAAAGAGAATGAGTGGTTGTGACTGCATTTAGCCCTCTTTCCACAGAATGCATGGCATCTATTACAGTTATACTTTCTTGTAAGTCAAGGTTAATAGGTAGAAGGATGTCCTCCTGTGTGGCTTGATGATGCCACTTGAGGTGACGTTTATCGTTAGACGGGACCACATCCTGTGTTAGCTGATATGAGCAGGAGACGTTGGACTGTCTTCACCACAGAGACCACAAGCTAAGTCATAAGGGATTGTGGTCACTCTCTAATCTCTCCCTATTTTCTATATCCTCAACATTGCGCCAAAGCCTGAGGTCTACCGGGGCATAATCAATGTGACATGAGCTGTTGGTTCTATTGAATGTAAATGCACCTGTATTATCGGGTTTGGTTCTACTATGGTTTACTCTTAGCCCAAATTCAAGGGTCAAGGCCTTCAACTGGAGTGTGGCTTGGCACCATTTTTTTGCTGAGGCTAGATCCAGATGCGGGATACCCTACAGTTCATCTTCTTCTTTTGAAATGCATCAATCTTCCTTATCTAGGTTTTTGAAGGTGACATTAAAGTAACCTGCCAGGATCAGATGATTTTTGATGTTCCTCTTATCAAAATGTTCCTCTAGTATTTAGAGCATTTCTTATTACTTGTCTCCATTGGTGCCTCTTGCTTATATATTATGCAGTGTTTTATAGAGGTATTTGAGTGACGCTTTAGTTGAATTCCTAAGATGTCCAGATAATCGATAAATAGCTGGCTAATTGAACAATTAAGGGAGATTTTCAACCAGTTCAACAACCGACCAGCAGGACATCTTTAATGGTTGAGGGATAGTGGGAACACAGTAACATAGGTAGCCTGACCTATAGACTGGAGTTGTGCTCTAACTTTCTTACAATATGCAGATGTCAAAATCTTCTATAAACTCATTGCAATGTGGCAGAGAAAGTTTTAATTGTAGACAAGCCCCATTCCAAGAAACTACTAAAATCTTGGGAGGTGCCTCAAATGGGAGTGGTAATGGTGTAAAACCTGGGTTTACTGAGTTTAGAACTGGGGGAGTCGGCATCGATCATAGAGACTGCAATATATCCACTAGGAGAGATTCTGCAGTTCTTAGGTGTATATTCAGCCCCCTGTTCAATATGAGATTTATTTCCCATAATTGGTTCCTCAATTCTATTTTCAGCAGAAGTTGTCTCAGGTATTGGAAGCTCCCCAGAGTTAAGCATATATGTGGGATCAGCTGGTTTGAAGATGTTTTGAGCTGTTGGAGCCAAGATGCTCTCTCTAAGGAGTCGATCAATTTCCCCCAGGAGACAGACATCCGATAATTGGAGAGTTCTGTGTGATGTGTGACGGCCTGCTTGAGGTTGGATGGTACTTGAATTGGATATGAGACCCTGTTGGTAGACTGGTCCTTTCTTCGAGATCCACCAAGTTATCAACAAACTTCTGTCAACCAGGGTTAGTTCGATATTGTCTGTGTGTCGATTAGGTGTCTCACATCTTTTGACCCTCAGGGTGTCTTCCCTGATGATGGACCTACATCCCCTCACATGGTGTATTCAATGAATGTCTTCATTCTTAAGTGAGTCCTCCCCTTTAAGTATTATGTGCTGAGAGATCTTGGGCACATTGAGCATATAGATCTTTTGAGGAGAAGGAGTGACCAGGCTCTAATGGATTGAGGGTTTGCCATTGACTGTGTTAGAAGGGTGAAGTGTGCCGGTCTTTCCTGCCTGGCTATGTGAACTCAAACATCCCTGTCTCACTATGCCTACAACATCTCCTCTTTCCACTCCTCATGTTGTTCTTGAACTCACTCGAGGGCTATTTGCCATCGGCCTTGGTGGATGTAGCTCCAAAACTTTGGTAAAATGGTGTGTTAATTCAACAGGGTCCTTCGAATGAGTCTCCAGCCTTCCCAGTAGTAATTGCTTTACCATGCCCATGAGGTGGCCTACCATGGACCTGTGGCCGTCTATCTATGCCCTTAGTTCACAGAAGTATTCAGAGATATTTTCCTTTTCGGATGGGGTGTTGGGTCTCCCTGCCCCTCCAGTCCCTCAGAGTTCATGGGGGTTTCGGGAATGTCTTGTAGGGGTAGAAAGCAATTGCTTCAAAGAATATTCTGCTTTAAAGAGCCTATGTCTGGAGGGACACTACACCCTGGGTCATTGGAACTGGTGGAAGAAGCGGTATCTGGGTCAGGAAGAGCACCACACTGTGGTTTTCTTGCAGCTTTCTGCTTTAATAGTTCTCGGAGTGTCTATGTGGTAGACTTTGGCTTCACACTAGTGCCCCTTTCCCTTTTCGGACTTGTAGGGCCTATGATGGATACGACCTCTTCAATCAACAAGTTGATCTCACTAAGAGAGCAGTTATTAAATTTCCTTTGAAATGTTTTGTGGAGTCTTGCATTGGTTTGGTTGCCTTGGGCTTTCCCATGATTCACCAATCATTCTTGTTATCAGCTAGAACTTACTCTGTAGAGCAGTTATGCCAGAGCAATGCAAATGACAAATACTTTTGGTATACTGCCAAAAATAGAGTTAATTATTCAGATGTTAAACTCTGTCATGTATGACTTGCAATAGCTAGGAGGTAGGTTATGTCAGAAGTTTGGTAGGTAAGCAATGCAGCAAGACTTGAATAGGGCTGGGCGGAATTTGCGTAATCGTGTTACGCAAATCTCCGTGAAACGGTAAAATATCTCCGCGAACACGCAGAAATTCCGCGAACACGCGGAATTGCTTGTTCGCGATGCTTTTTTCCTGTTCACAATCGCTGTTTGCGTGCTCGGGGAGAAATATCTTGCGAACACGCATTTTGAGAACGCGAACAAGCAAAAATTTCGCGAAGTCGCGGAAAGCGGAATTTTGGGCAATTTCGCGTTCTCCGCAGAACCCGAAATTACCCAAATTCCGCAAATTCCGCGAACGGAACGGAATTTGCCGCCCAGGCCTAGACTTGAAACAACAACAGACAACTTATACAAAGATCACAATCAGCAATTGGTCATGAGACATGTGTGGGGAATGGTCACAGATGTAGAACTTCCTAGAACAGGCAGCACATTGTTAGATGCAAAGGTACACCTGAGGGAAGTATCACAGGACCAGAAATAGCAAATAGGTTCAGCAGCGAGACACAGAGTGGGAGAAAAAAGGTAACAGTACTGACGGGTGCAGGACTGGCCTGCCCTTGGCCTGGGCTTCGCCCCAGCATGTCCGTGCTGCAGTGGTGGTATGCTGGTTCTATGCGACTTTTGGTCACGCTGAGTTATGGCCCCACCCCCTGGCAGAAAGTCACTCTGGGGCTTGGAGTTCTTAGCCCCCTCTAAGCACAATGTTTGATATTACTCTACCCACCCAAGGGTATCCTGTGATTCAGTGGTGGGGTGCTGGACTTATGCGCCCATTGGTGCACTGACTTACTTTCCCACTACCTGGCAGAAAGTCACTCTGAGTCCTTAATCCCCTCTAAGCACGTCCCGTGCTGGGGTGGTGGAGTGCTGGATTAATTTTCCCATTGGCACGCTGAGTTACAGCCCTGTGTCTTGGCAGAAAGTCACTCTTAGCCCCCTCTAAGTACGAGCTTGGTATTAATCTATCCCCCACTCCGGGAATATGAGCAAATGGTATGTTTTGTGCACCTAAATGGTAGGAGTACTTTGCTGGCAAGCCTTTCTGCAAGTGAGTGTCCTCACGTGCAGTGTTGAAAGCCATCATAAAGTCTCTATCTATCCTTGTACTGGAACTAGTAATCACAGTGACAGCAGCAGTTTGTACTGTTGCTTTTGTGGCTTCATCAGCCATGGAATTCCCTGCAATATGTATTCCTACACATTAATGACTCAAGGTGTGAATCACATTAGTCTGTAGCAAGCATTCTTTTCGGTTAGCCACCTGTCCCCAAAGTGCTTTGTACTTTATGGTATACCCTTTAGAATCTCTGAGTTGATTCTGTCTCCAGTAGTGTAGATACTCATTGTAAGACTGGACAAAATAATACAAATCACACATGATGAGTGTGGGGAATCCAGAAGCCATATTCTCATGCAACAGAATTAGAGCTTTTAGTTCTACCAGCTGCACTGTGCAATCAGCTAGTGACTGTGTGAAAGTCTTTTCAGGTTTTAATTCACCATCCACCATTCTACCCTTAATGGCTGTGCATGCCGCTGAGTATTGCTGTATAGTCCCTACTGCAGGCGTTGCAGAACCATCAATATAGATGATGTGTTCATACTTATCAAGAGGCATGACCTAATTAGGCAGTGGGTATTAATATTTGCGATGCAGGCATACTGTGTCTGTAGTGTAAAGTCCAATCTGTAGTCTACATCCGTTGCGGTGAAAGAGTTGACCCACTGTATTAATTTTGGATGTAATGCATTAGCATTGGAAATGATGGATTTCTGGAAGGCCTCTAAGTCCAGCACTGGTGTCATGACAATTATTTGTTTCCCCAGAGCCAATGCTCTCTCTCAACACAGCAGCTTGAACCACTGTCAGAATCATTTTTGAAGGTGTAAAACGCATCTCAGCATTAATGTATAAATGCGATTTATACGCAATTGGTACAATATCTCCTTCATTGAATGTAACATAGGCTTTTCCTGATGCACCCACAATGATACAGATCACCAGGTTTGCAGTGCTGACATGCGTGTGTAAGTGTTTTGAAGCTAGCATGTCAACTTGTCCTGAACGCAAAATCTGTGTGTTCTCAATTGTCCAATGTGTGCTTGAAAAATCAGGATAAATCAAGTTGTAGAGTGGTTTAACCCATTCTGCATAACCTGGAATGTATGTTCTGCCAACATTTAGGAATTCCAATCTGGATTGTAGTTTCTACAATGTGTTTGGTGGTTGTAAAAGCGCACACTTCTCTAAGAAGTGTGTCATTAGATTTTTGTCTTCACTTGACAGATCGTATCCTAGAAACAGGAAATTGAGGTGGGCAATTTTTGATTTTTTTAAAGTTGAAATATTAGCCCATGTGAGCAAATCCCAGAACTATGCCATCTACTCTTGTCAAGTGTGTAGAAAGGTCATCATCCATCAAATAAATGTCATCTACGTAGGACAATGTCTGGTCATCAAATTGTTGTAGATGTTCTGTAACCCAGGCCGAAAACCACCCAGGGCTGTTCTGGAGAAAACTACAGAACTATTTTTGGGAATCCAGACTTAGTTTAATGTTAGTTTATTAGTCAATTAAAACCATAAACACAATCACTCAATTTAAAAATACATCAAAAATGGATAAAAAGGGGATTTGTCATACAACTACTACAGCCACCAATCATCACGCTAGACGCCCTTTGCTTTCTTCAACTTTCCTTCCTAGGTATTTCAGCCGGGATACTAAACACTACGCTACGTTCTATAAAATTGACTAAACAGGGGCTCATCATTACCCTAATGTCTAAAATCGCAAGCTTTCCATACAGATAGTTAAAAAGTCCCTAGAGTAAATTAATATATGTGGTTAAGGTGCATATAAGCAGGGCAGAGGCAGGTATGAATACAGTGCCAGATGGGCTATGAGTCCTGCTGCTAAAGAGCAACTATGCAAAACTTCACATCATTAAAAATACAAAAATAGACGAAGTAGTTGTCTGAGCCTAACAGGATAGGGAGCTTCTGATTCAATCCCTAGCAGCCCGTCCTTAACAGTTTCTATGCATGATAAGTTAACATAAGAGGTTTCCGAGTTATTACATTTTAGAATTACATTCAGGGACCCCCTCCAGATTACACATTGCGTATCCTATTAGCTGATCATTTTCTTAAAATAGTTCAATAACTGAGTCAGTCTAATGTTCAGCATAGTGTTGTTTGGGTCCATGGACACCACCAGTGCATGCCTGCATCATCTAATTCCCCGTTCGAGGAACTCCCGCCTTAATAGAAATCTTTGTTGAACCATCAAAGCAGGACAAACACAGACAATGTGAAGCAGAGTTTCAATCCCCTGGTGGCGTAGACGGCAGGACCAGTCTTCACTTAGACCGGACATCCTTCATTTTGACATGAGGTCTAGCATTGGCATTTCTCTGAATTTTAGGGCCAGAAATTACTTTTTGATCTTCCGGTGGTAAGTTGCGGCGAGCAGGGCTGATTCTCTTAGAGTGGAATATGATTTCAACACCAGCCCCTCATGGCAAAGTTTTGACAGGCTTTCTTTGCCTGCCATCAAAACCAAATCATGTTGAATTTGGATATGCATGCGGGGACCCCCTCCGATCTGCATTTAATAGATAATAAAATCTTACACCTAGTTTCATGGAATGTGGCGGGTCTGCAAAGAAAGTTGGACTTACCTGAATGGAATCTCTTCATCGATCAATTCGATGTATGTTTATTCCAAGAAACATGGAGCGTTTCCCCACTATATAAATCAGGATACACCACTTTTTCCATATCAGCTCAGAGTAATGGCAGGGGTAGACCAGCCGGGGGTCTGCATGTATGGATCAAGACTGCCCTGAACTGGAAAGTAACTACTTATGACTCCGGGTGTTGTGACATCCAACATATTTCATTTGAGGGGGTAAACAGCAGGATAGATCTATTTAATGTTTACGCAAGAGGGATTACAGGGGATTTAAATTCAAGTACTATATCTATTTTAGATCAGGCACTGGCTATCTGCCCCCCCTCCTCTAAAATTATAGTGGGAGGGGATTTTAACTGTACTTTCGAACCACTAGAAGGTGACGATCCCCTGGGTATAGAGGAGGTGGACTCTAGATGGTCAATTCCGACCTTGTCTTTGGCCCCAATCAAAAAATGGTCATCTAAGGTTATACAGATGAATTCCTTTACTGTGGAATATAACCTTAGAGCTCTTAATGGTAGGACTCTTTCTGACCCAGACGGTGTGATGACCTTTAATAGGTTAAGCAGCCCGTCAAGAATCGATTACATCTTATTAGATGTGACACTGTGGTGTGATTTAGTAGATATGGAGGTGACTCCTTCACAGGACAGTGATCACAACCCTTTATGCATGTCGATAAGATGGGGGCAGCGGAATAACATCCGGAGGTTATCACACCTGAGGTCCACTAAGGAGGTGACACCTTTTCAGGGAAACCATAGACTGAAATGGGAGAAGGTTCAACCACAGGCTCACAACTTGACAAAGATCAGGGCGCATGTTGAAGACCTGAGTACAGAATTGGTGGTGCTTGATCAGGATCTAGCGTCTGTACAGGGTACGCTTTTCGCTCAGGCGTATAATAACTTAACAGAGAAAGTGGGGGAATTTTTTCTTTTAAAAGGAAACAATAAGGGCAAGAGAGGTGGTAGGGATAATAACACAGCTATAGCAAGTAACCCTTGGTACACGGCCCACTGTAAGGATATAAGAAATGAGATCAGAATTGCCTTGCGTCAAAAGAACCAATCCCGGGTTAGTGTAGCCAGGAAAGAATACGCAAGGGCTTTGGAGCAAGCAAAACGTGAGTGGGAAGAACAACGCTGGCAAGACCTCAAGACAGCTTCCAAAGGAAAGAATTCTTCGCTGTTTTGGGATCTGATTAACAAAGCCAGGTTGACTAGTTCTCGACCTTTAGATAGTCACATAACAGGCCAGCAATGGCAATCCCATTTTTCCTCCATTTATGGTGGGTCAGAAACGCCCATCTCTCCTTCTGTTCATGCCCTCAGCGTCCCTCCCATGCTCCCGGTCAGGGAACCCTTTTTGCCCTCTGAGGTGGTGCTAGCCATCAGTCATCTCACCCCAAAGAAAGCAGCAGGCCCAGACGGGATCCCTGGAGACCTCCTTATGGAGGCCCCAGAGCTATGGGCCAAACTTATTGCAAAAATAATGAACCTCATTTCTCACGGATACCCCGTTCCAGACTCGTGGAAGGGAGCGGAGGTAATCACGGTCTTTAAGAAGGGTGCCAGAGACGACCCTGCCAACTATAGACCAATCAGTTTGATTGATGTGTTACAGAAGGTGGTTGGCAGGGTAATTATATCAAGGGTTGGCACCTGGATGGAAGAGATGCATGTGTTGTCCCATTTGCAAGCGGGGTTCCGCCAAAAGGTGGGTACGATGGACCAGGTCTTTCGCTTCTTTGCGATCTATTGGAATTCGGTCACCATCAACAAAGGTAGCTTATACCTGGCTTTCATAGATCTCAGGATGGCCTTCGACCTGGTACCACGTGAGAGGCTGTGGGAAGTTTTGGAGAACATGGGGTTCCCTGGTCCCCTCTTGAGTTTAATTGTGCATCTCCATGAGGGGAACTATGCCAGGATCAGGTGGGGTACTCAAGGTGAATTAACTGAGAAGATTCCCGTGAAGAGGGGGGTACGCCAGGGATGTGTTATGGCTCCAACGCTGTTCTCTCTTTTTGTGAACGGAGTGGTGGATTACTTGAGAGGAGAACCAGCTGATGCTCCATCCCTGGCAGGTGAAAAAATCCCCACACTCCTCTTCGCGGACGACACTATTTTGATCTCTAAGTCCCCGTCTGGCCTACAAAAGCTCTTGAATCGCTTTAGCGCATTTTGCACTGATAGAGGTCTTACCATCAACACTCTAAAAACTAAGCTCATGGCTTTAGCTCCATCACCCAGATTTAGAAATAATTTTTTACTTAATGGAGAGCCCTTGGAGTTGGTAGACTCCTATGACTATTTGGGCATTAGGGTTAATAATCGCATGAGCTGGAAGGATCACTTGGCTAAAATGATGTTAAATTATAAAAGAACTTCTGGGGCGGTTATGAGAGAACACCGGAAATCTAAGCGCAAGCCCCTTTTACCGCTCCTAACTATCTATGATGGCCAAGTTCTCCCATCTGCCCTATATGGCTCAGAATTATGGGGGTTTGAAAACACTGTAGAGCTGGACAGAGCTGAAAATAAGTTTTTGAGAGATGCGGTAGCCCTTCCAGTCTCTACCCCCTTAATTCCTCTTCGGGCTGACATGGGTAGGCGCCCTCTCAAGGACTTAGTGCGCTTACGCCCGTTACTTTTTTGGGTTCGCATGCGTAGGACAAGGGAGCTTCAGGATTATGCCGCCGCCCTAGATGAATTAATCCAGCTTAATTCCAATAATAAGATTAAGTGGCTGAGCAACCTGAAGCGGTTGGTAGTTCTCTTGTGTTTGAGTGACTCCTGGGAAAGCCAATCACCCCCACCCAAGATGGTGATTAAACAGCTATATTGGGATCTAGTCCAGCAGGAGACACTCTCTAGTAGTTCTGTGGGCTCCCTTACTGAGCGATTCTTGTCCTTCAAATGGATTAGGAGCTTTGAACCATTCTTGGACTACATCGAGCTGCCTTTGGATAGAGCTCTTTACTTGAAGGTTAGGTTCGGGATCCTCCCAGTAAATGATTTCACCTCGGGGTGGAAAAAGCATGTCGGTAAAGTGAATCCATGTCTGGGCTGTGCAGCCCCTACAGAGTCCGTGGCACATTTCTTCTTTGCTTGCCCAGCTTATAGGGTTGCCAGGAGGATCTGGTTAAAGCCGTTATGCAGGAGTTTGGGCCTTAGATGTCATAAAATGGCCCTGCGGATACTCAGCACTGATACTTCCTCGATTGCTATGGTTTGTGGAGTTGCAAAATTTTTGGGCAGTGCTTGGCGATCCCGTATGAGGCGTTGTAAAACCTACCCTGGTCCACCTACTAGTTAAAAGTACTTGGTTAGGATTTCCACTATGTTGATATGTGACTTGTGTTTATCTTTTAGTGGTGTATTGGTCAATTGTTGCTTTTATTTAAATTTATGCTTGGTATTTTATATTGTATTGTGCTGCTATATTGCTCTTTTATGATGAAATTTCATCGAATAAAGAATATTTGATTGATAAAGGCTTGGCACCAAGAGGAATCACACTTGAACTTGGGACCTACACTGCTGGTGGGAATAACTATCTCCGCCCAGTCTCTGGCATCACGTCCAACTTAGTGCAGTCCTAAACCTCTTAGATTTCAAGTAAAACCTGCAGCAAAGCCCTCCAATGCCTGACAGTAACTTTCCACAAAAAGTAAATCACCATCTCAGAAAAATAATCAGAGAGATAAATGTGAAGAGTGAGAAGGCACCTCACGTACGCAACACCAGGGAGGCTACCAGCCGGTTCTCGCCAGTATGCCCATGTTTTATCATCATTGGTTGCCAACTCACAAAAGTCAGGAAACTAGTGTCCAGTAAGGAAAAGACAGAAAGACAAAGAAAGGAAACTTTTTGAGAAATTTCTCTGTCCCCATGTAAAGAAAAAGAGAACCCCGTGTATTGCAAAGAACAGATGTTCCGAGCAATAGTAAAATTTAGTTAGAAACTCACTTTAATTCACCCTCTTTATTCAAACCAGTGAGTTCACTCAAAGTAAAAACACTATATGTTGCTAACCTTTATAAAGAAGGCCACCATGTTTCATTGCCATTTATCCTTATTGTGGCAAATTCATCAGGGCATAGGGTTTCAATCGCTCGCCTCACTGGACATCTACTTTTGTGTTGTGGAAGGGCTATTAAAAGCATGAAAAAAGAGAAAGAATAGCAATTTTCTATTCTATTCTCAATAAAAAATGGACCAACCACTTGTATTAATAATCAAATCTGTTCCACACCAATTACACGTTTCAATTGAGTGTATTTACCATGTAAAGGCCGAGGGCATTCATACCAGCCTCCACCATACCAAACGGGGTTGTATTGAACACTCTTTCCCCGAATTTAGGAACGGCACTGTCGCTAAATCGTGTTCCACCTGTGGAAGAAAGATTAAAACTCCTCATCAAGTTCCATAACATGCTCTATATTGCATTTTTTAGATCTCCCTATTCTGTTAGCAAAGATGAATTCACTAAATGTTTTTAATCTTCATTCTGCTCATTTTGAAAAACACCCGCTATACTCAAGTGCCGGCAAAGTTTTAAATCATGTATCCTTTTCAGTTACCAGCCATCAAAGAGCTAGCGACCAGCACCCGACTGACACTGTTCCAATGACGTTTTCTTTAATCGTCATGCCACAGTCATATCTAATTAAGACAGCGCGTATATTCACCCCAGTAAAACCTGGCACTGCCCAGAGCAACACTCTGCCCCCATAACGCTGGCAGCATTTGTACCATCGCTAACAATTCTCACCGCAACCAGTATCAAAACGGTCCGTATCTCGTCACCGCCTCACTTTGCGTCCGAAATGCAGCCTCTAGTACTATTTTCCTAGTACACGCCCCCCTGCTTCCGCCTCACGTGTTCCGGGGCCGGTGCTAGAACTAATCAGGTCTTCTCCGTCAACGGCGGCCATCTTAGACTGTTTACCATCATGCACAAAAAGCACTCAATCAAATGCTGAATTACTCAGATCTGCATAACAGAGTAAACAAACTGCACAAAAATGAAAAAAGTGTTTATCCAATATGTTTAAGCGGATATTTTTGATCTACATCCACTTCCATTATTTTCAAAAACCTCTTTCTCAAAAACAGATCTGGGGTTCTTACAAATGCTCGTCATCCACCTACTATTTACTCCCAGCAATACTGCACTCATTTTGGGTTGATACTCAGCACTTTCCCTCTCACACTGATGCGCTTCTCTTGATTATTTCTTTAATCAGATCCCATCAGATCCCACTTTAGAATTACATTCAGGGACCCCCTCCAGATTACACTTTGCGTATCCTATTAGCTGATCATTTTCTTAAAATAGTTCAATAACTGAGTCAGTCTAATGTTCAGCATAGTGTTGTTTGGGTCCATGGAATGCACCAGTGCATGCCTGCATCATCTAATTCCCCGTTCGAGGAACTCCCGCCTTAATAGAAATCTTTGTTGAACCATCAAAGCAGGACAAACACAGACAATGTGAAGCAGAGTTTCAATCCCCTGGTGGCGTAGACGGCAGGACCAGTCTTCACTTAGACCGGACATCCTTCATTTTGACATGAGGTCTAGCATTGGCATTTCTCTGAATTTTAGGGCCAGAAATTACTTTTTGATATTCCGGTGTTAAGTTGCGGCGAGCAGGGCTGATTCTCTTAGAGTGGAATATGATTTCAACACCAGCCCCTCATGGCAAAGTTTTGACAGGCTTTCTTTGCCTGCCACCCAACTTTGCAGTTTAATAGATTTGTTTACTAGTTTCTTAAAGGTTTGCCCAGAGATATTAGAGGTTCAAAGGTCACCCAGTTCAAGCGTCATAATACTGTTTTCTAAATATTTCTTGTGAGCACCGTTGCCCCATTGCAATTTTATTAGCCAGTGTTTTCAGCTGCTGCTCGCAGGTTATGACAAAGCTTTACAAACGCCGCCTGTCTAGCAAGTGTCTGATTTGTAAGAAGAATTCTAGCCGTATTTGCGCAGGAAAGGCCGACTTGGGGAGCCTAAAGATTTGTTTATCGGCTCTTATCATCAGTTTTTATAACAAAATAGCATCATCGCCCAGCATAATCTACATTCCGTATGCAAGGGTTGGCAACAGTTTGGCTTTCATAACTGATCCAATGGGCTTTAGATCATGGCCTTGCATAGATCTGGCCAAGGATGAGAAGCCATAACCGAACGCCTACACTTGCGCCCTTATCGCCTTCTTCTGGGCAACAAAGGAGCCATCTGCGTCTATTTTCACTCCTACGTATACAAAGAGTTTAACCTCATCAATTTTGTTTCCTTTGATCCTAGAAGTACGATTGCACACCATCACACTTGTTTTCGAAAAATGTATTTCCAGGCCATTCTTTTTGGTATAAGCTCCCAGAGTGTTAAGCAGCCTTTGAAGTCCTATTCACATGTAGGTGAACAGCACGAGGTCATCTGTGTAGAGGATATGTGACATTTGTTGTCCTCCAACGGTCAGAGCTTGAGCCTTAAGCTCAGTGGAGAGATCTGCCAAAAATAAGTTAAAGAGGAAGGGGGCTAGGACACAGCCATGTTATACGCCTAAGGATGTTTGCACCTTCCCTGATACGCAGGAGGAATCTCCAAATTTGATCTTGACCCCGGTGTCCGAATATACCAGCCTAATTGCTTGTAGGATGTTTGATGGGATGCCCCAATGCTGAAGCTTGACCCATAATTTGCCCCGGGGGACACCCTCAAAAGATGCTTTAAAGTCTACAAAGCACAGGTGTGTGTCCTAGTTGCTTTTGCTCTGTTCCTGATTAGACTCAGGGCCATAAGATTGGTTGAAGTACCTTGGCCCCTTTGGAAGCCAGTTTGATTTAAGGGGATTCTTCCATTATCGTGCGACCAGGAGACCAGATCGTGGAGTATCAACATTGAAAAATACTTTAATTCAACATCCTTCGGTGCTATTAACTTATAGTTGCTAGGTGAACATGCCAAGCCTTTTTTGAAAATGGGATTAAGGATGGAGCCCCTACAGCTATCAGGAATAACACTGTTTCCCAAAATGAAATTAAACATTGACACTAGGAAAACCGCCCATTTTGGGGGAAGATGTTTGAATAAAGCCTGTGGGCACAGTCGGCCTTGGACTGTTTGATAACCTTCTCTACTTTGGCTGCTGTAATTTTTCGCTGTACCACAGTGTTTATTTTAGGTACTAGCTGAAGGTGTCAGACCGCTCTTGACGTGTGACTTTAGATAATGTACCCATTCTGTCTCACTGATATTAGCATTGTTTGCAGCTGCAGGGCCTTTCTAGTTCCTATTAATTATATGCCAGAATCTTTCAAATTGTGCGTTTTAGAGGCATGTCATAACTGGGCACATAATGTTTCTTGTTCTGCTTGTTTATGCTTCCAGATCTCTTTTTTTAGCCGCCGTCTTTCATCACGGAGTTGTAGTAGATCCAGGTCTCCTGAATGTTGATGTGATTGCCAGAAAAGACTGCCTGTTTCCTTTCTTATGTTTCCGAATTTGGATGGGCATAATTGACGATTTGCCATGATCAAGTCAAGTTCCCTTCTTGTGACTCATCTCACTATGGATTTTAGTCATAATATTGGCAAGATTGTCACTATTGTCACCATGTCACTATTGGATTGAGCTCTAGTTGGGCTAGGTCCTGTAGACTTGAGATTGCATCATCTGCTAATGCGTTGTTGGAGCCAGGTGTTTCTCCCAACAACGTACAAAATGCCTCAACTTGATGACCTGAGAGTTGTGATCGCTTTCCACATGATGGCATATCCTGTAGTCGCAAACTTGATGGTAAAGGGGCATTGAAACGGAGCTATAATTGAGACAGTGTTACCACAGACCCTTGACCAGCCTGGTGGATTGTCAGATGGTTGTTGGCCATTTAGTACCAGCAGGCCAAATAGTTCACAGGCTTTATGAGTTCTTCTCCTGAGTTGTCCCTCTCCGTAAGTTTGATGGTATTGCTTGCTCAGAGAGGGGGCCCACTGCGTCACTATGTTCCTTTGAGGGAAAATGAAAAAGGTTGAGGTTAAAGTCACCGGAAACTAGCAATTGTGCCTTGTCATGACTGTCTTTTAACTGGGATAAGTGAGCTGCTATTCACCGGGAAGATGTCGCTTTTTGCCTTGGATTGATGTACAGATTTGCAACAATAATTGGTTCTTTAAACTTATTATCCCAACCTTCCAGATTTATTAACAGCATGTTTGTGTCATCCACTTGTTATGTTAGTGTTTATATAAATTGCCAGGCCACCTTTTGGCCTCCCACAGGTGCTCTTTCTTTCCGCTGGTTTTGTGCATTCTTTGTAGCCGATGAGAGGGAAAGACGTCTGCGTCCAAGTTTCCTGGAACATTAAAATATCAAATGATCTCAGGAATCCTATGAATTCTGGATCTGAAAGTTTTGTCTGCAAGCCATTGATGTTCCAAGAGCAGACTACCAGGCAGCCCGGAACCTTTTTTGGTCGTCTACCCTCTTATCAGTCTTGACTGCTCCAAGTTCGTGACAAAGCCTGCTTTAACCAACCGAAGAGGATTGTTGCTCATTGGTTGTTACCAGTATTTGCGGCAGGCCGGCGGTTATTTCATTAATTACTCTGATACACATCTTAGTGAAATCTGAGTCTAATTTAATTTGTGATGGATGGCAGGGGTGGTCCTTTCGCCAGCTCCTCTTAGTATGGATATGCTGGGCACCGGTTGCTCACTTGATGATGGCCCGCAAGCAGCACATGGGGATATCTATCCCCATGATAGGAAGTTCCTTTGATGCCTCAGGCTTTTAGATGCTTTTTCTTTTCCAAAATCACAGCTGGAAGCACCGAGGATGAGAAGGTGAATAGAGTGAGGTCCGTGAGCTGAAGTCTTCTTTCCGGCAGGAACTTAATTGAAAAGATGTCATCAGACTTTACACGAGCCAGGCCCGGCACAGCTTTGAGCAGTTTTAGGATGTTTGAGTGATTTAAAATGTCTTGCGAACCCCACGATTTAAATTCTGGGATCCACAGCAGCATTTGACCAGAGTTGTTTAAACCAAGAAATACATCAAGACCGACACTGCCTTTTGAAGTTAGTCGATTGCCATCAGTTGCCGCCTGCAACTGAGGTTCCAGGAGGGGCTGTTCACTTGAGGGTTGTGTCAGGGATTCTTCTACCAAGCATTCTTTTGCTTGCGGATTCCCCATGGATGATATTTTGTCCTCTCAGCCAACATGGTGGGCTCCAGGTTGGGAGCTGCGTAACAGTAAGGGTCCACTGGGTGTTGTATGAGATGCCCTTAGATTTTTAGGGGAGACTACCTCGTTGTGAACAACATTGTGAGATGAGGCAGCAATGGAACCATGTGACTTTGGGCCCATTTGTGTCATCCCTAGACAATCCCAGTCTTCCTGTTGAGGAATTTGGGAGGGATAAAAGCTCTTAAGTTACCAGAGCAGATTTAGTTCCTTCTTTTTCTCACACATTTCCTTTCCCTTTTGGTTTGTCATGATAGGTTAGGAGCATTAGTTTTTATGCTACCATCCAAAGATGATTCATGGTGGACCCTGGACGAAGTTTCGAGGTTGACCAGACTTACGAAGCTTGCCAAATATTTGCTTTCAGGTGCTATATTTTGGTAAAAAAATCCATTTGCGATATCTAATGTTGTTTTGTATTTTTTACGCACTATATCCTTCATTAGTGCTGTGCTGTACGCATTTTGTACTGAAAATGTTCATGTAGCAGTGTTTAAATGTCTTTAATCTAATACCAGATGATATGAAAAATGTGGTTTCTTTACTGGAAGCAAGGGTTTATTCATAAGAGAGGTGCAACTTTCTATTATAACTTGGTATTCAAGTTATATGAGAATCTCTCTAACTTGTTTATTAACCTCATTTTAATGGGGTATTGTTGTTGACCTTACTTGTATCACATGATATTATAACTGTCATCCCACCCCACATTGTTGCAGTATATTGCAGGAGCTATCGCTAACACCCACTCCTTGGCATATGACTGTTTAACTGAACCTGGGAAAAGGTCGGAAAAAGCAGGTAAAATGACTGTCTCTCTGGGGGCAATCCATCAGAAAGTCATGCGGTGGCCAATCCTTTTCGGCTAAGAGAATATTGTAGCCAAATGACAAGTTCTCCCAAACGAGAACATTAATGGATCTTGATATGTCCCTCTCCAATTGGAGTTGCATCTCATGTAAACGATGCAGGAAACGTACCCTAGTATTCAGTGTTTTCATTTGGACAGAGTCACTCAACGATACTGCCACCAGACAATCCATCAGGTTCAAGTGAACTATTGTGTATTCTGCCATGCTGTCCAGCATAGTCAGAGCCCACTCCCCGCTCAGAAGTAGTGTTGTCAATTTCTGTGTCATGCTTAATTTTCAGTCCAGCTACCCTATTCTTTTTTAATTGAGACTTTGACTGAATTTATGATGTTGTCAGAAGATTGCTGTGAGTCCTTCTTCAGTTTCACACACTCTTCTGATCTATGCTCTGACCATCCACCTCTTTCCGATCATTTTTCGGATGTAACCTGTCAGGCATTTTAATATTATCACGGTTACTCAGATATAGCACTTTTGAGTGAACTTCTGTTAAGGAGATCAGCCCAGTGACAAAGTATTTTCTTTATGCTTCTCATTATCCCACTTCTCCTTAGAAGAAATGGGGGCTTACTTTGAGCTATCTTTTTCAGAATTAGTCTTAGTTTGCAGTTTTGAAGGTCTGGCTCCTAAATTATCTCTGCCTATAGAGGCATAGGTTTCTTTGATAATTTTAGGTAACTCTTGCTTTTATTCTCTCCGAGGTAAGTTAGTGAGTCGCTGGTATGCCACCACTGCTGCTGCCTCCCCTTTGATGTAACTCAACATAATGGCAGATACTGTGGCAAATTTGTTCTACAGTTTCATCCACAAATCGCTGGCAGGGGCTGCCCTATACACTTTTTGAATCTGTTTAAGTACTCTTGCAAAACAGCTAATGATGGTGTATCATGAGTCCTGGTATACACTGCAGTGAAGACTGTGCTCCAAGTGGTGCAGTCCTGTACAGAGAGAGCCATCCCCATTGCAAGCATATTGTAAGAAATCTGTGTTTGCTCATATAATGTGGAATTACTAATGTATTTTGCAGTTCCCCTGGTGGAATTAAATCAGCACTGAATTTTCTGACAAAAAGTACAAGTACTGCATTTCATAAAGCATTCTACAGCTGATTGAGCCCCTGCTTGTGTTTCACAATTCTGATGAGTTTGCACACCCTTTAGTAGCGGAATGCCTAGAAACTGAGCCACCTGCAGCACCAGCTCACTTGCAGCTGGGTAATACCTTTGTTGGCCCTGAAGCAATCTCTTCCAGCGCAGGGGAGGAATGGGCACAAAGGGTGAGGAGTTCTTAAGTGACAAGTGAATTGTCTTTGAGGGGGATTGGTATTTTTTTTAACCAATCATGATACCTTACAGCCACCGCTGTATGCTTAGTTCTGCCTCTTACCTCGTGAAAACTTTTAAAACAAGGGTGGTATGGGTTTTTGAGATCCTAGAAGGGCTACTGACTTGAGCTGAGGATCTGGAGCAGAACGAACTGCGTCTGGGGCTTGGGATTTATTGTGAGAGGATGTGAGGTTACCTCCAGAGATGCTGACTTCAGAAATGGAGAACCAGGTTTGAGTGTCAGTGTCAGGTCAACTTCCTGGGATTCAGGCCAATCACTTAATTTCTCAGATCCTAAAAAAAGTGACCTCATGCTCATGTAAACCATTCCAATACCTTTGGTCTAGTTCGCCATTTACAAAACTGCAAACAAAATGGGCCTATGGTTGTCGTAAAAGAGGATGGACCATGATAATGTTGTGGTGGAGAGAGCAGTCACCAAAGAGGACCAGATACATCTGAAAGTTGCTTTGGTGTTGGTGTATCTGAGGTTCCTCTTGCAGATGGGAGTATAGGTGCTTTGAATTGATCTTATAGTAAGGGTAGGACACTAGGTGTTGATGTTGCATATCTTCCGAAGGACAGTGAGAGCACTAGAGCAAGAGGAGAAAAAGGAAAAGCTGGAAGCAAGCGTGTCACTGCCAATCTGAGACTAGCATTTGGTATTTTTACAGATTTAAGTGCTTCTGAGCTGCAGCACTAAATTAATTGTTAAAATGCCATATTTAGCCCCCTTTCATTGCAAGTCTGCTCTATACACAGGTAGAACAAGTTGTCGTTCCCTTGGTTTATTGAGGTGTCTCAGGTTTTTCGTGTGAGATGTTTGTTGCAGCAATAACACGGTGGCCCAAAAATACACCTTTCACAAAGAGACTTCCTAAAGCCGTGTGTGATTCTGCTTTTTGTTGTCACAAGGCTCTGGCTCAATGTTAGTGTCTTGCTTATTCAAGACTAGGGCATTCAACCTGTTCATTGCCAGTCACCGGTAGGGTGAAGTTCCAATGTTCTAGGTCTGGGAAAAGGAAAAGTTGTCATCAGGTAGTCTCCATGCTCAGTCATGACACAGCCAGGGGCAGGAAAAAACACTGCAGCAGTATTTTCCCCTGTGCCACTCCATCTGCAGTCACAGTACACAGATTATATTACATTACCAGTGAATGTTCCTTCACTGATGCCTGCTGGCAACATACAGACTTCAAAAAACCTGCAATTGCTTTAATGAATAAAGCAGACAGGCAGTGATTGCTCGAGTCATTCCATGTCAGCAATATTTTATGTTGTCTCTTACTTTTTTGCAAATTTTTTAAATAAAATTAAATGCAACAGTACTGATTCTTCCCATACTTTGACCTCTACATTCCATACTGTGCCCACTAGGGGAACTCTTTGTAATCTCACAGAGTTTTTATTTAACTTCGTGAGTTCAGCCTACCCCTAATCATTATAAAATGGCCACCTCGTTTTGAAATGAACGATTTGCGTGTGCAGTCGTTTGTCAATTTTTAAAATCACAGTCATGTTTAAATGTTGCTGGCAATATGGAGCCTGATATTCAGGAAGGACCAAAATGCATTGCAGCGTTAAGTCAAAATAAATGATTATTGTGCTCACATGCTAAAAGTGCTGGTCTCTTCATTTGAAGTGAGGAGGCTAACTGGGTTTGGAGTGTGAGTGCCGTCACTCTGTACTGGCACTAGCGGCCATGTTTGTAGAGGAGATGTATATGCACACACACACACATATACATTTACATATACATAGAGAGTGCCCATCCCCAAGCAGTTTGATCCGAGAGTGCTCGCTTTCTTTCAAGACGGGAAGAAAGATGGTCTCTGGTGTTCGTGTGCAGCCACGAGCACACGAGAGTGCCCATCCCCAAGCAGTTTGGCGGTAAGAGTGGTTTTGTGAGGTCTTCTAAAAACTTTTGGGACACCGCTGATCCGCCGCTACCCGCAACAACTACCCTGCCAATACATATTGGACAGTGACTTCGCAGGGATAGCGCTGCTTACTTAAGTGGTGTTTCCAGGTGATGGATGGGATTTCAGCGGTGGGATGAGGATCCAGGAAGTGGTGTTTTGCCCGCAGCAACATTCGGGCAAGTGAGGCAAAGAAGCAGTCACCGCCCACTAGGGAAGTACTTACGTTTGGTTGGCTGCTTTGAAAGGACTTGGAGTGCCGAGTTTGGGACATCCCCCTTTGTGCCTACCAGAACGCCTCTACCTATCACAGAGAGGCACTCTGTACTTAATGTGGGGGCTTTGAGCATTCATTGACAAGCGGCATTTGATAAAGGCATTTTACACCGAAACGCGTCATGCCGGATGAATAAAAGGCTGAGTCTCCTGTTGGATCTGAGTGTGCTCACTTTCTTTCAAGAGGGGAAGAAAGATGGTCTTTGATTGGTGCAAATCCGTTCAGTAGTTCTTGAGAAATGTAAGTTGCAAATTATAGTGATATCTGTGACTGCAGATATTTTGATCTGCAATTAATAACAAGTGTGCGTGCCATCAGGAATGCTCTGATTGGCTGGATGAAACCTGAACAGAAAGTTACGGCAGGCATTTTATTGATCGAGATCAGTTCCCAGGGCTGAACATTTCTGTGAAAGCTAACATAAGGATTCAGGGTATAGGTACTCTGACCCCATATTTGA
Source organism: Triturus cristatus (assembly GCF_964204655.1). NCBI lineage: Eukaryota > Metazoa > Chordata > Amphibia > Caudata > Salamandridae > Triturus > Triturus cristatus. Next base: position 625,791,813 of record NC_140580.1, on the reverse strand, counting down.
GAAATCGGGATGGTAGTGACACAAGGTATGTGTCCAAATATTTTTTGTAATCACATACAATATTTACAATGATGATGCAGCTGCCAGCACCTTCTCCATGTACTGTCACAAGGACATTGTTACGACATCATAAATATTGATTACAATATAAAAGAAAAAGTATCTATATATACACACCCTCACTGGTCACAGTCACAGGCTCATGTACCTACTTACATATCTACTCATACTTATACACCCACTCACATACCCACTCAGACACTCATGCACCACTCAAAGACTCCCTCAGAGACCAATGTGCCTGCTCACATAAGCACTCAGAGATTCATGTGCCCATACACATATATACTCAGACACACACATACCCACTCATGGACACACTGAGAGAGTTACACTTATACTGACACACCCACTGAGAGATTGATGCACCCACTCACAGACCCAACCAGAAACGTATGCACCCAGTTACAGACCCACTTGTACTCTCACATAGCCACTCACAGACCCACTGAGATACTTCTGCTTCCACACAAATACCCACTGATAGACTGATGCACCAACTCATACACCTACTCAGAGACTCATGCAACCAATCACAGATCCACTCACACAGTGACTCACACACTCACTGAAGGACTCATGCAGCCAGGCACAGACACACTCAGTGACGTATGCACCCACTCACATATCCATTCAAAGATTCATGTACGGACTCGCTAACCCACATAATAAACTCATGCAACCAGTTGTATACCCACTGAGAGACTCATGCACCCACTCACATATCCACTCAGAGATGTATGCACCCAGTCACAGACCAACTCAGGCACCAATGCATCCACCAAGAGAGTTACTCTAAGAGTTATACACCCAGTCGCAGACCCAGGGAAAGACTCATACACCCATTCACAGACCCACTCAAACACTTATGCACACACTCTTAGATTCAGTCACAAACTCATATAGCCACTCACATACCCACTCAGACACTCTTGCAAACGTATTTACCTACTAACATATGCACTCAAATACTAATACACACCCTCACAGGCCGACTTAAAGACTCATGTGCCCACTCACATAATAATAATAATAATAATAATACAGAAGCTTATAAAGCGTGACAGCTACCCCAAACAGGGGCGTCCCGGCGCTAAAAACATCAGGCACTAGCAACAAACAAAGAGGGAGGAGAGCCACCTCAAGTGTGATTAATCTGGCTTGAACAGCCAGGTCTTCAAGGCCTTCCGGAAACCAAGTTCTGTGTTAGCCTGATAAAGATAGCCTGGCAGGGAGTTCCACAGTGTGGCTGCTCTAACCGTGAAGGTTCTACCACCCAGGCGCGATTTCCTAAAGTGGAAGGAATGTAGCAGGTTTTGGGAGTTTGAGCGCAGCGCGCGGGTCTGTTTGTAGGGGCGCAGTCTATCTTCCAGACATTTTCCACTTAGAGCACTGTAGGCCAGGGTCATAGCCTTAAATACGATTCTCTTCTCTACTGGAAGCCAGTGAAGTTTCAGAAGGTGCAGAGAGACATGGTCTTGAAAGGGCAAACAGCAGACCAGTCTCGCAGCCGCATTCTGTACCATCTGGAGTCGATGAATCGCATATTTGGGAAGACCGAGGTACAGGGCATTTGCATAGTCCAGCCTCGAGGTGACTGTTGCATGAACTACTGTTTTACGACAGTCTTCAGGTAAGCAGTGCAGAACATTTCATAGGTTTTTTAGTTTGCTGAAGCAAGTTGCTGAGACTTGCTGTATTTGAGCTAAGAAGGAGAGATCTGTCTCCCATCTCACCCCTAAGTTCCGGATGCATTTGGTGGGGGAGGGAGGTGGACCCATTTCTACCGGCCACCACATCTCTGCATCAGGTACACAGCCCTGACCGAAGAACAATACCTCGGTCTTCCCCGCATTCAGTTTTAATTTGTTTGAATTCATCCATACTGCAATATCACGTAGGCAGCCCCTAAAATTCTTAAAGGCCTCTACCGTTTGCTCTTTAAAAGAGAAAAACAACTGGGTGTCGTCAGCATAGGAAATCGCTTTAACACCCCAATTGGCGATCAAAGAAAAGAGCGGAGCGAGGTATAGGTTGAAGAGTAGGGGGCTCAGGGCCGAACCCTGTGGGACACCGCACCAAAGCTGTTTCGGATCGGACTCATATGGCTTAAGGGCGACCTTCTGATTGCGGCCACTCAAATAGGATGACAGCCAGGACAGAACCTTACCCCCAAATCCCGCGGCATGTAACCTCTGGATCAGTATGGAATGGTCCATGGTATCAAACGCCGCAGACAGATCCAGAAGCACCAGCATTGCCGAATCGCCTGAGTCCAGTGCCCATCTGACTGACTCTGCAACCTCGAGGAGCGCGGTCTCTGTACTAAAACTGGCCCTGAAGCCAGATTGTGTGTCATGCAGGGCCCCTCTAAGCTCGATGAAAGAGCTCAGCTGATGTTGCACCAATTTCTCCAACATTTTGCCTGGGGCGGAGAGTAGGGAAATGGGTCGGAGATTGCTGAGGTCGTCCGGGTCACCATTTGGTTTCTTTCTTAATGGCAGAAGAGTTGCATGTTTCCAAGTATCCGGGAAGATGCCCGTGTCCAGCGAGGAGTTCCATATCTGCAGTAATGAAACCGCCAGGGGGGCAGATATTATTTTCCAAAGTTTGGGTGGGCAAGGATCGTCAGGAGCGCCCATTAAAGTAAGAATAAAAAATTCATACATCCGCTCAGATATAGACTCACTCTCAAACACATTCAGACACTGTTGCATACACTCATAGACTTAGTAAGAGACTCATGTGCATACTCATATACACACTCAAAGACTTATACCAGTCGTATATGCATACAGAGACTCATGCACCCACTTGTGTATAGGTCTAGGCATAAAACACCGCTCCACTCGTGGAGTTTGCAAATTCTGCAACTCTGCATTCGAGTTACCAATAAACTTCGCACTCTGCAACAGAGCTAATGCTTCTATTTGCTGGCCCACTCAAAATGTCCTTTTGCACATGCAGGAGCAACTTGCCAGACACTCGCGATTGCCCATGATATATCCTAGTCGGTTGGGAGTTCCAGTAGATTTGCTCGCTACCCACTAGCTCCTGCAAGCTATTGCGGTCACTAACACATCATTCGGCTGTGCCAGCAACTTCTGGCGGATGTTTTGTGATGTACTCAATTGCGATCATGCAAATTCTACTTAGCCTGCAATCTGGGAAGATTATCTCCTCGAGAAGCATTAAAATCTTCCGAAAATGACGATCTGGAATAAAACATCCCCTCAAATGCACTGTTGGTGGGTTTTTTTGTGCAAGAAGTCCTTTTTTTCCAAGAGTAAGGAAGTGCCCCAGAGTCTCCAACTTCCTGTTCCTGTTCAGCAGGCTCCTCCCAGCGCTTTATCCATCTCCTGGTCACTTTTCCTTTGAAATTGGAGCTGGAAGGATCTCTATTAGTGTCTGCTGCATATATACCATTGGATTTAAGGACTTTGTATTTGGATTTCACATGAAAGTTAGAATAAAATTGTGTAAGGGTTTTGCTTGTTTGATAGAGGGCGTGCACCAGGATTTATTTATTTTTTATTCAATTTTTAAAATGTATTGTGGTAGGAGTGGCCTACAGTTTCAGTAGGGGCCTTGGTATTTTTTGCACGTAATTGTTCTTAATTTGTACAGGAAAAATGTTGCCCAGTTTAGTACATTTTTTCCATGTTTTAAAAAAATGTGCAATAGACTTTTAATTTACTATGTGGCCTAGTCTGCCAATGGGCCTTTCAGCCAGTAGACCCAGTACTAGTCATTAGTGTATGAAACAACTGTTTCTATGGGGTCTGTTGAATTTAAATATAATGTAGGCCATGGATGGCATTGGATTAAAACACAAAATGTGTTTTTTGTGGTATTTCATGTTTTTTTCCCTGCAAACAGTGTATAGGTGGTGCAATGCTTTTGGAGGATGTGTGTTGTTGTACAGATTTTTAGCCCTATTAATTTTCATTTTTGGTATTGCTGAATGAATGCTGTGTTCTCTGTGTTACCATGCCTCCTTTGTCTGGCCAATGTGTTTGTGTGTGTGTGTTTGCCATAGGTCACCATTTGCCTTTGTTCACCATACCATGTAGCCAGGGGGCATTTTGTATGGTCAGTGTCCATAGGCCTGCATCTGTTTGTTTTCAAGTCCTCCTGCTTGCCATTGTGACCAGGTGCCATGTGGCTGGTGGCCATTTTGTGTAGTCAGCGAGTTTCCTTTTGCCATAGGCCTGCATGTGTTGTTCTTCTATCATTATGCTGTGGCCATGTCTCCGTGCTTGCTGCTTCATCATGAGGTCAGCGGTCATTCTGTGTAGGCAGCCAGTACGCTTTTGCCATAGGCCTGCATGTCTTTTCTTTGTTCCCAATGCCTTCTTGCTCCGTATTGTTGTTGTTGATGACCATGTGGCACTTGCTGGCAGCCATATTGTGTGTCCAGACAGTATGGCCCTTTGCCAGAGGCTTGCATGGATGATTGAGAAATTAGATAAATTTAATAAATGATATGCTTGAGGATAATTTCACTTATTTATAATTTTTTTATTTTTTTATTTTCCGAATTTGAGGTCTTTTAATTGTAATTTGTTTCATTTTAATTTTTGAAATGTTATTTTTTATTTAAATTTGTGTAATGTTATTTTTTATTTTATTTTTTAAACCAAATTCTCCATTTTCATAACATCTGGCATCAATCAACCCCATGTGTGCAATAGTTGCACAACAGCATTCATTGTCTAAGGATTATTCCATTGTCATTTGTCAGTTTCACCTCCCTGAGTGCCACATCCCATGTGATGCATTTAAATCAAACAGTTACATCGGTATGTTGTTGTTGTCGATCTTTCTTATCCTTCCTAAGTGTATACCATGAAAGTTTATGTTGGATAAACTGTATTGTTAATTATTTATAATAACTTAAGTAACCAGTGACCATGCTAAATGATATAGTTTGTTTGAACTACTAATTGAAATGCAACAATGCCACGTTTCACTGATGTTCTTCTTGCTTTTTTTCTTCTAGGTGCACAAGAGAAAACATCACCCACACTACTGCCAGAGAGAAGGCCTGTGCACGATGTGACGCGTGACCATGCATCACGGACATCTCTTCAGCTTGTGCCACTGCCAACTGACAGCTTCAATATGGCCCCAAAGAAAGGTGGTGCAAAGAAAGTGGGCAGTGATAAGAAGGAGATTACACCACTGGTATGTCTACCCAGACCTTTTTCGGGCAAATAAAATGTGTGGCCGCCAAAAGAAAGCTGGGAGCAGCACTGCAGTATCAGCGGACCCACCCCAACCTAGGACCATGCCCATGTCTTTCACAGAGGCAGCTAGTCTAATCATGGCAACCCCGACAATTAGTGATGTTGAAATGGACTCAAGGGAACACTACACCCAAATTTCCAATCTCAAAAGGGGTACGCCAAGGATGTGTGTTGGCTCCAACCCTGTTTTCACTTTTTATAAATGGTGTGGTTAGTTATTTTTCTGATCACCCAACTGATGCTCCCTCCATTGCGGGCATCAAGGTACCAATAATCATGTTCACGGATGATACTTTAATCTTATCCAAAACTCAAGCTGGGCTGCAGAAAGCCCTGGTACGTTTTGAGACATTCTGCTTTGAACATGAACTATTGGTAAATGTGGATAAGACTAAATTTATGGTGTTACATAACCACAAAGTCATCAAGTCAAGGGTTGTTATGAATAATGAGTATCTAGAGCAAACAGATTTATTCACCTATCTTGGAGTAAATATTAACCGTAAATTAGATTGGAAGCTTTAAATAGAAATAATGGCGCTTAAACACTCACAAATAGCAGGGGTGATTTTGAAAGAACATATGCTTTCACAAACCAAGCCTGTTGGCCCTGCACTCAAGATTTATCATGCTAAGGTTATGGCGTCCATTTTGTATGGGGCAGAACTCTGGGGGTTTGAAAATTTGTCTTCATTAGCTCAAGCCCAAAAAAGCTTTCTGAGAGGTTTGGTTGGACTCCCTCTTACTCTATATTTTGACCTGAGGTGTCACCCGATAACAGAGGTTGCAAGGTTTAAATCATTGGCCTACTGGAGAATGCTCTGGTCTACTCCAGAACTAGCCCATTATGCCTCAGCCCTTATGGACATCAGAGGAAATGACACCTCTCACAAGATTAGATGGTTACAACAGGTAAAAAGATCCCTGGTGGACATGGGCATGTGGCATCTCTGGGATGATCCAGCACATAGTACTTTTCCTCCCAAAAAAGCATTCAAAGATGCGTACTGGTCTATGATTAGATCCGATATTTTGAGTTATTCCGGGTCTATATCGTTGACCAGTGCCTTCTTGGATCATAAGCTGGATCCTTTATGGGAAGAATTTTGGGACTTCATAACTAAGCCCATTGATAGAAAACGTTACTTTCAGTTCCGGATAGGAGCGTTGCCTACCAAAGCTTTCACCAAGACCTGGCACCCTTCCCAAGATAGTAAATGTCTATTTTGCCAAAGTATGAATGAAACAATCTCCCATATATTTTTTTGCGTGCCCAGCATATTGTTCTCCTCTGAGAAAATGGCTCAAAGCAATTTGTCTCAACCTTGACACCAGGTCAAGTGTTGTTGGGATGAGAATACTAAAGACTAGTACCCAAGAAGCAATTGTAATTGCCATAGCAACATTTTTGGGATGGGCCTGGAGAATAAGACAACAGATTGAAAACAAGCAGACTGCGACAATGCTTACCAATGCTCTGTCTTCTGCTTAGTTTCCTAGTATTGTTATGCATGGTATATATATATTTATAAACGTTTTACATCTGTATATCTGCATAGGGGTTAGTTGGCATAGTCCACTATATGAAATGTTTTTCTCTCAGTATGTATTGTTTTTAAATTTTCCTATAGGGGATTTATATCGGTCAGCTTTCAGTGGATATTTTAATTGTTGTAATTACTGTCTTTTTATTATGTATTATTTGTATAGTTTTTGATGAGAAATGGATTTTATATATGTGATAATGTAAATACTTTTGTCTTTTATGATCAATTTGGTCGAAATAAAGACTAACAAAATGAAATGCATGAAATTGACTTAACTCTTTCGCAAAAAAGTCCCTAGTCAGTGCAGAAAACTTAGATAAGAGGACAACAACAACCGCAGCCAGCAATAGTAGTTCCTCCTGAAGTAGGAGCAGTTCAGGAGATTGAGCTTCATGCTGAGGACTATTTGCATTATGGTTTCCTGTTCTTAACTAGAATGTGCAGTATACTAGCTTATGGCTTACTTTATGCAGCAAACAGTGATTTTCTCGAAGAAATTCTTTTGGGATAGACAAAAATATTGGTTCTTATTTTGGGTATAATGAAAAGTAGAATGAGCCAGGTTGAAGATGAAGACAGTTGACAACATTTAGAATTATATGGAAGATCCTGTAGAATCATGACTATTTCCTTTCCCTTAAACCAAAAACAAATAATGCATGCTGTAAACCACTATTGTTAACCGGAAAGTCTCCCCTGTATAGCCTTGCATTTGGTTATATTTTCTTTTGGTTTATATATAATTTTTTTAATGTGTAGCCATGTCTCATACTTGTCACTTAACTGTGTCTCATGCGTGGATTTTGGCATTTTCTAATATCGAGGGACAACTATCTTATCAATCACCAAGCAAATATGCTTTTATCTCAGTCCATCTTGCCAATAAGAAATGTGCCAAAGTCTGAAAGTCCCAGATAATATGTCCTATATTACATCATCATTGATGCCACCTGCAACACTATGAATTAGTGCTCAGATACACGACCTGAAAGCATACCCTTGACCACTGCCAGCGGTGCAGGGTTTAGTGTCAAGTCCTTTGCCATGCTGTTAATGGGGATCATCCCAGTCTGCGTCGAGCTGATGGTATGTTAATTAAGTGATCCATGAGGATACCAAAAATGCTTGCGACCTTGCCCTTATATTCAACCCATTTCTACAGATATGTTAGGGTAGGTGATATCTGAACTTCTGAAATATTCGCATCCAGGAGTTTTTGAAGACGGTGAATAAGTTGTAGGTGTTTCTACTATTGGGAATACTGCATTCTGAATTCTTAAACTATTACTTTGAAGGGTTTGATCACATTTTCGCTCACTCTGTCTTCAACTGTCCATACACACTTTTGTTTATTCCTTAAGTTCAACAAGTCTTGTTCTCTCTAGTATGTCTAGCCCTAATTTCATCACATATTTGCACCTCTGTGCATTCGCCCATGTATGCCTTATTTCTTATGGCCTCATGCATAAACTGTAGCGCTTATGATGGGATTCAATCCAGAAACTCATTTCTGAGTTCCTGTTTAATAAAACACCATTATTTTGTAAACCTGTATGGCATCTCCCCTGTTAGGAACCCATGTGTGTATTTTTGTTTTACAAGTAAGGTGTCTTTAGGCACCCAAGTAATTTGATAGACCAACAAGTGTAATGTCATGTGGCATGACCTCAAGGGCCCAGCCATCAGATAGCATAAAGCATTACCGATTTGAAGTCATGCTGTAGCATTTCCACATATAAATGTTTTACTCTTCTGTCTATGTATTACAATTGATTGAGTTAAACTTTTAAAAGCATTACGAAGAAGCCATAATTAAATTATGGGGTAGTGATCATCTTGATGACCTGATTCTTCCCCCACACTGATAACTGTAACTTAGACAATACTACAGATTCCTCAGATGTCTTTTCCAGTAGACAGGCAAAACTGCATTTACTGTATTTTCAACACCTCTGTTGTTGTAGATGCCAAGATATTTTAAGATGCGTTCACCAAGTTATGTCACTATTGTAGCTCTAGTCTTCTGTAGAGCTTCACATTTAGACCAGGTAATGTTGTATCCAGAAAACTGGAAACTGAGGGCCTCATTTATGAGAAGGGTTGCGAACATGATGGATGCGTCATATTTACTGTATGATGAATCATGTCGCAAGAAATGACAGATATGACGTATCTGTCGGCGCAAAAGTGGTGCATTGCTGGGGAGTGTCTGAAAACAGGCACAACTTTAGCAATGTGTCCTTTCACATGGGACAAGCCCCATGTGAAAGGGCCTGCATAAGATTTGATGCATTGGCATCCTATAAGTGGCGCAGTGAAATCAGATTTCTCTGCACCACTCCCACAACCCTTTCTTGTGAAGTAATGCCCACCCTACATACATTATACCTGACGCAGGTATAATGTAAAGCCAAGGTTTACAAAGTGACGCATCTGCCGAGATGCGTCACTTCGTGAATATGGCGCAACATGACACATTATTTACACTGCTGCTGCATCACAAAAAGTGACGCAACAGTGGCGCAAAAGTGACACAGGGGCTCAGAAATAAGGCCCTGAATATATTTGGGACATAGGTTTCACCAGTGACGTTTTGGAATTTGCCAGTGTAATTATATTTGAATTCTCATGTAGTAATATTTTTTGTTCACCCGCTGGCATGGCTGTACCATATATATCCTGATTTATTTATTTTTGATGCTGGTAAACTTCTGCTGCCAAAGGATCTGAGGCCAAGAAGAAGTACCTCTCAATATTGTGAAAGGCGGAGATGCAAATTCTCAGTAATTCGTGCAGTAAGTGTACTATAAAGACAACACACTTTTCCTTTAAAATCTTGTCCCTACCTAATTATACTCATTAAGCTGCATAAGTATCTCCTGTCCATATAATGTAAGACCTTTTCTGCATCCAATGATACAACTACTTTTTCATTGGGGTCATCTTTGAGTTGGTGTGGGGTCTGTAAACTGGTTTGGATATAGTTGGGAGATAATCATCTAAGGACTAATTCTACTTATGAAGATGGTATGGTAAGTGTTAGAAATTTGGTTTCTGGTTGGCAGGGGTATGAATCCGGTCCAAGCAGGAACCACAATCCTAGTCAGGGAAGGTCACAACACAACCTAAATTATCCTGTGCTCATCCTCTAGTAACTTGCCATAGAGCGGTCAGGCTTGAATTAAGAGGCAATGTGTAAGTATTTGTGCAACACCTCAAACAGTAAAACAGTGAAAAAACCACAAAATGACTCAACACAGTTTATTTTTATAAATAAAACAAGACCAAAACAAAAAAATTCAACTGTGTAATAGTCGAGATATGCATTTTTAAAGAATAAATGTAGCAATAGCACTTAGAAAAATAAGCGTCTTTTGGGATATGTATCTGATTGCGCTGGACTGGGACAAAGTCAAAGGTTCAGGCTGACCGCGATGGTGTACAGGCCTAGTACAGGACCCACGCAGGTCCGACTGTGCAGAAACACCTTGATGCTGGTCGCAGACAACAAGATGAATCAGTGTTCCCAACTCAATTGGTGTGATGCTCCGGATTTCCCAACGCAACACCAGTGACGCACCGGTTCCATAGGCAAAGCTCCGGGTCAGGGGTGCAGCAGTTCCGAAGGCAATGTGCCAGGTTTCTCCACGATGTAGAGGTGATGTATTGATCTTCTCCATGTAGTGACAGCGATGTGTTTATTCTGAAGCAGTGATTCGAATGTGATGCAGCTTTTCTGAGTGCAATGCCCTAGTCTGATTCCCGCAACAGTGGCAAGTCATTGATCCTGCTCATGTAGTATAGGATGCATCGGCTCCACTGGAGCAAACCCGTAGGTGCACTTCTAAGGGTCCAGGACTGGGGTGGCGCCATTTGGTAGGACATACTAACACGCAGTAGAGTACAAGGGTTGGAACAGGAGAGTTGTAAGTCTTTTGTGTCTGTGAGACTTAGAAAACAGGAGGCAAACCAGCAAGTTGTTGGAGTCACTCTGGGTTCAAGTGCTGTCCTTGAGCAGCTCAGCTGATCCTCATCTTGTGGTCACAGGTCCGGAAGTGTACAAGTGTACGGATGTTGTGGTGACATGGGTGTAGTACTTTTACCCAGTTGTGCCTTTGGAGTGGGGGGAGACTTCAAAGAAATCTTTGAAGGGGACAGTGGTCCATCCTCATGCCCGGTTCCAAACTCACTGCAGGGGGGTAGGCAGCCCTGTGTGTGTGGACAGGGTCCAGCCTATTCATGTGTATGCATAAGGCTCTACCCAGATCATCCCTCCTAATCTCCCAGGAAGATACAGAAGTCACACCTAAGAGTCCTTTATGTGTGGCTGTCTAGGTGGAATACACAAAGCCCAGCTGTCTCCCAACCCAGACTGAACAGAGGCAGTCCTCTGCAGATCCACAGACACATTTATTCCATGAATACATTGAAGTGGATCCACCAGAAGAATACATCCCATACAAGGACATTGAATTTCCGTTAACTTACCAGCAACATAAAATCTGGATTAAAGGCGCCCTCAAACACAACTTCGGTCATAAGACTCGTTCCACTCAGCATAGAAGAAGCGACATTGATGTACCATAAAATTAAACTAAAGGACTATACCTACCAATAGTCCCAATACATTACCAAATATTCAGTCAGTTGGCAGTGAAGAAGGTTCAATCGTTTTTTAAGCAAAAGTACTCTATAGAGGAGCCTCCTGAACCTCACCCATCAGGTGCTCCGAGAAGACTGTTGGCTCGTATTCAAACATGAGGTTATATACTTTTCGATTCAACACATACAATCACGGTAAAAGGAAAAACACCAGTTGGCCCTCGAGCTCCAGGAAAGGACCATATATGGCACACATCAGACCAGTACAAAGGCTTGACTATCTATTACTGATGAGATCAGGAGGGGTGACTCCCTTTCGTCTTGGTGCCTGGGAGTGTAGACACAGCGCCTCCAGGAATGCGCTTATCACCCCCAAAGCCAGATGCAACCTTGAGTCTTAGAACAGTCAAATAAACAGCCTACCTTCAGCTGCTACCAGTAACTCAAATGAACTGGGGCCTGACAACTGCACGTGATCAATACGTGATCACAACCCGTGCTCGACAATATGATCAGAAGATGGCGTCTGTATGGTTCTCGGCCTACTCTTTTAGCAATAGCTATACAGGGAGGAAATAAACAAGTTTCCTCCAAGCAAAAGTATATATATATATCAAACTGGGAGCGTACGTATAGATGCATCATGCTAACATAATAAAGGTATGATACTCCTTATATACGGGAAATCTACTTTTCTATCCCTCAGAACAGCCCTTTTAGCATGATGTAGCTAACTAAAACAGTTCAATCTTCAAATATTCCCTCATCAATCTGCATTAGGTCTTTGAGCGCCTGCTGAACTAACTGAACTCTTGCTGCTGTTGGGGATGGACCAGACACAGAGGAAGTGAGTTTTGTCGCGCAATAAGAGCAACATGCAGGTCCACATTGTACACACACACACAACACGTAAATATGATACCAGCTATACATGCCAGCACCATCAAAATTTTCCATCCCCAAGTAGACAGCAAACCCCAGAACCAACCAGAGAGAGACCAGGTACCAGGTTCTACATGTATCTCGGAAGCTAAACGATGTAGCTTCTGTATAGCCAAATGAACGGAGGGGACGGAGTCAGGAATATAAACACGGCAAGAGCTGCCGATCACACGGCATGCTCCTCCTCGATCTGCCAATATAACGTCCACAACCATACTGTTTTGAAGCGAAACAAGTCTGGTCGCCTGTAGCTCTACTGTTATATTGGTTAGTTTTCCTGCAGTAGTGTTAACTACCCCTTCAACTACTCTAGACAGACGTAGTACTTCTTGGCTAGTAATCATAGGCCCCCAAAATGGTAACTCTCTTTTCATAATGTCAGTGAAATACTGCAGTGGAGTATTGGTCTGGTCTATATCGAGTTTATCCATTGCCCTTTTATTTCTCCTAATAAGCACGCTAAGTTTATCTAGTCGATGATCCTTGTGATAATTAGAAGGTGCAATATAGACTGGAGGGTACAGGAAGGACAGATAGCAATGTCCAGTCCAACTTCGGGAAACCAAGTATAGGCACTTTCTCCACAGATGAAAAATACATTAGGAGGGGTTAACAACGGAGGGCTGCTGAAGGTACGCAACTGATAAGTGTAATTACATCGGCTTTCTCCTACTGATATGTACCCTATTCCTTGAACACAAAACGCAGAGGTACTGTTTAACACAGGCACTGGAATAGCCCTATCTTTAGTAACGTTACGGTCCTGAAAGTGTTGATAATATTGAGTAAAATTGAATTCAACAAAATCCAAAATTTCATTTTTCAACCAAGTGGTATTTTCATACGTTATATACATATTCATACAAGCATTCAAATCTAAGGTTCCCTCTCCATTATTCCCATCGAGGTTGAATCCTTGATGGACCTCAATATATGCTAAAATCATTTCATAATCTCTCTCTGAAAACCTTCGAGCGTCCACAGTGTAATGCATATACATCATAGTAAGGTATTTGAACCAAGCCTCGCAACTTCCCAGATGAGACAAACGTATGGATATAAATAAATCGTGCTTGTGCATAACAGATGGTAAAAGTAGTATGGCCAGGCACTTCTTGATCAGAGAACAAAACAGAGGATGACAAATCCGGTGAAACAGGGGTACTGCGAGCCTCTGGGTTAGCTGTAGGAACAACAGAATCTGGGGCGATCAATTCTGCCGACGACAGATTCCCTTCCGAGCCCAATACACCTTCTCCTTGCCCTTCTCCAATTACCTGAGCGTCAGAAAAAGGGATGAGTCGAAGAACTCGCTCACTTTCCTGAGTCAGAACCCCGTCCTGGATTCGCTGATCATATGTAAGCGGGAGGGGTAGTTTTTTCAGGTGTGACACATGAATCCAGTGTCGCTTGCCATTCACTTTTACCGCCGTCCGCGTGGCCAACAAGACTTGAAACGGTTCAGACCAACGAGGATCCAAGCTGAATTTTGCTGATAGTTACGGACCAGAACCCACTGTCCTGGTTCCAAATAATGTCCAGGACCCTCCGGCAGGGGCTGCAAAACTGCTGAGACCTGTTAATTAATGGAATGAAGTTCTTTAGTCAAAGCATACAAATAATCTGTCAGCATAGGATACTCTATATCACGAAACGTTCTGGGTCTCGGGACGCCCTCATTTGCAGGGCCCCCAAAATTTACCTCATACGGAGACAAACCAGAACGAGAATGTGGGGTAACTCATATTGACATTAACGCCAGTGGCAGAGCATCTGGCCACCTCAATCCAGAACTTTCTTGAATTTTAGCTAATTTGAGCTTTAATATCCCATTATACTTCTCGACCAACCCAGCGGACTGGGGGTGTCGAGCCGCATGGAATTTCTGTTTAATCTGTAGTCCATTACATATATGTGTGATAAGTTCTGCATTAAAATGTCTTCTGTTGTCACTCCATTTCACCCGAGGCAATCCGTAGCGAGGGAAATACTCCTTTACCAATGCCTTTGCCGTTGCCAAAGCAGTGTTTTCTTTTATCGGGTAGGTTTCCACCCATTTACTGAAAGCACTTACCACGGCCAGGACATACTTCAAATTGTTAAGGCACTCCAGCTGGATATAATCCATTTGAAGCACTTCAAAAGGCAAAGATGGTGGTGCAAAGTTCCCACTCAGACCAGACTCCCTACCCCCCAGATTATGCTGTAAACAAACCATGCAATATTGTACCAAATGATCAGGGCGAGTGTGTTGGCGCAGTCATCGATCCACTGTCTGAAGTTGTGGGCTGCTGTGTTGGTGTATGAGGGCTTGGATGGAGGACCTCGGGCGAAGGTGGGGATGAGCTGGTCTTCGGTGACTTTGTTCCAGCTGCAGTGTGGGATTCGCTGCGGTTGGTTGTGCGCGATGTGTTTCTCTAAGGAGAAGTGGATGCAGTGGGGTTCGGTGGTGTGGCTGAAGGTAATGTGGATGCTGGCGGAGAAGATGGGATCGAGGGTGTGTCCGGCAGAGTGGGTGAGTGTCGAGACAAGCTGCTTGAGTCCGAGGTTGGCGTAGTTGGCGAGGTTGTCGAGGTTGTCAATTAAGGTTGTGGAGTTACTGTCGTTTGCGTTCTCGAGGTGGAAGTTCAGGTCTCCGAGGAGAATGTAGTCTGTGGAGGCGAGGGCGTGTGTGCTGATGAGGTCGGTGATGGAGTCGCTGAACTGCGGTTGGGGTCCCGGGGGTCTGTAGACAAGGGTTCCTCTGAGGGTGGTGTTGTGATTGACATGTATCTGGAAGTGTAGGTGTTCAGCCATGCTGAGGGAGTCTTTGGTGTTGGTCGAAATTCTGATGGTGTTCCTGTCGACGATGGTGATTCCTCCTCCTGGTTTGTTGTTTCGGTCCCTGCAGGTGATCTTGTAGCCATCTGGGATGGCTATGTCTATGTCGGGCGCCGAGGAGGCTTTCATCTAGGTCTCTGTCAGGAAGGCGACGTCCGGGGAGGATGAATCGAGCAGGTCCCAGAGTTTGACGGCGTGCTTGTTGGCTGAGCGGGTGTTAAGTAGTATGCATCTGAGATGGTTGTGCTCGGCTTTGGTGGGGTGGGCAGGATGTGCAGGTGTGCGCTGGCAGGTGTAGCTGCAGTTTCGGCAGGTGAAGGATCTGTGGGTGAGCTTCTGGGTGGCCTGGAAGCAAGTGGAGGATCAGCCGGCATTGAATGCGTGGAGGGTGTTGGCATCGTAGCAGCGTCTGGTGTTGCGGCGCTCAGGGGGGGCAGAGGGTCTGGCGCTGGGTGCGGTCCAGGCGCGGACGGGCGCAAACGGTCTTGCCTTAGGCACGCCTTTGGCACGCCAGTGGTACGCCTGCTGCGCGCGACGGCTGTGCGACCGCGCAGTAGCAGCCATTATGTAGAGGAGGGGGTGGGACTGGAAGTGGGGAGGTGGGAGTGGGGCAGCGACGGTGGGCGGGGCCGCGGGCCTCTATCGGCGGCAGAAGGCTGCCGTAATGGGTACAGGACCAGTAGGTGTACTGTCCTGTGCCCTGAATGCAAGAATCAAGCGGTAAATAAGATTAAATAAAGTGAGAAGCATCAGAATGCGCAAAGTAAATGCAGTTAAATAACAGACAAAATCACAAGTGAGAACCAACAGAGGAGCAGACCAGGGGGCGCTGAGTGCATCGCGGCGTCAGTGCTCAGCCGGCGCGAACCTGGAGGTGAAGGACTACCGGTGCAGAGGCAGGGGGCTCAGTGAGCGGAGCTGCTGGGGAGAGTGCGAGCCAGGACCAGAGTTCTAGGTGTCACATGGAGATGGGCTCCACCACGGATGTGCAGGCATCAATCTCAGGCAAACAGGCATCTAAATCTTCTACTGCCGTGGGAACTAGTGATGACCACCTCTGCTCACTTGATATTATACTAGAGGCACTAGAAGTACTGCCTCCTGCGGATGAACTGTTCAGTGTTGTTGAGTCTTCATCGCAGGATTCTAAAACAATCTGGCCTCTCCTGTGCTGGAAACCGTTTGGACATTTTTTAGACATGTACCAAATTGAAGGTCAAACTGACTTTTTTTTTCTTCTCTGCTCTATCTGAACATAGTGGCTTTCAAGGTGCTCAGAAAAAGAATGACAATATTATTCAAACATAGAAAGGACCTTTTTATGAACTTTTTTTAGGGAAGAATGTATTCTCTATAGACCTTGCTTTTATGGACATTTTTAAAGACTTTTTAAGTGCTTTTTTCGTATATTTATATGTAAACGATTATTATGCCTTTTTTGGCTTTGCTATTTTTACCTAGCTGACCTTATTGGCCTTTTGCTGAGGAGTGGGTGCCATAGTCTTTAGGATAGTCCCATCATGTATGTACCAATTATATAAATGTTTTCCTTTCCACACAATATAACTGTCCTAAACAAAGGTGGCTTTTTACCTAGTAACTTTCCTCTGTCTCTTCGACAACCAGGCTCTTGGTATCCTATCCTAATCCCTGTACCTGACATACATAAACATGTCCCCAGGCACAGTAGATTCATTCTGTATATGGGTCACCACTTTTTTCATCCATGGCCAATAGCCAACCCTGCATGAGTGTTTTTGTTTAGAAAAGGATTAGCAAAGCAGTAATGAATGTTTTAAAAACATATCGATTCTGAAAAAACCCTGGAGTGACCACTTTAGTATAAAAGACACTCACACCCCTTACAACACAGAGGAGAATTCCTTCCAGGCTGAACCGAAGCTCTGCAGCCTGATCCTTTGATAGAGATCTGACATTCTTTGCGGGGTGCCATCCTCGATTCATTCATCCTTCATTCAGAACCATCAGGTGAGGGGTTAGTACTTCCCCGGGGGATTCTTGGCTCCATTAGGTTCTATCCTGACATAACATACACAGGCTTCACCCAGATACCTAGGCTAGGTACATTTAGGTAGGCTATGCATCGTTTGAGTACGTCAATGCTATTGTTTTATATAATATGTTTTTATTAATCTTATTAGCACTATAGTATAAATGTATCTACTTTTTACGATATTGGTACTAACGATTACATTTGTCTGCTCCTGTCTTTTGATTGTCGCAACTAATGTGTTTCATACTAGACTGACACTTGACCAATAAATAAGTATTGAAACCGTTCCAATTGTCATTCTATATGTATTCTGAGAAAAGCAAGCACGAGAGAATGAGCGAAAGATACCGTATTGTTTCAACGATACCTGAGGAATCAGGATTGTCATGTTTATTGGTTGCCAGAAGCTACATACACCACTGTAGGATACAGGGGGGTGATAGTGGCACCGTAGAGCTAGCTGGTCTAACTGCTGACTCATCGTGTGCAGGTGTCCAGATTCTGTCTGCACATTAAGCCCTTAGTTGAGGTCATCCAAACTGTGCAGGTCCTGGAGGGTCCTAGGAACTACATGACAGTTGATTAGAAACAACTGTTAAGTCTATGCGGGTTGAGGTGCATTTGATTGTGACAGTGAAACATAAAATATTGGGAAATCAGGCCTGTGTTATTCACTAATAAGTAGACGTTTTGGGATACATAGCAGTGAGTGCAGAGGATTACTCAATAGTGAAATCCAAATCTATTTTCAATATAAAGTCTACCATATGCCTGGTTCAGAATCTGTAGTGTATTTAGTAAACTGGCCTGTGTATGTAACTCAATAGATAATGGTATACAGTTCTAAACTGTGGTGCGCTGCAAGTCATAAGTGTTTTTGAAATATCCCCTTAGGATTAAGTCAGTTTGTTGTGGTAATCCTGGTCATAAAGTTGTACAAGGGGACGATTAAGCCAATCTGTGCCCAACCAGTAGACTGGTACGTTTTAAACCGACGAATTATAACGTAGATGCTCATTTAACTCAACCATAGTGCTGCATGAAAGCATGGCAGGTAAAGGTTTCTGACGCAATTAATGTTTACAGCATTGAGATGAAGACATCACTTGTTTCTCCCAATTCCATTCATTCCCTGAAGTCACTTTTAAAAACGTTGGTCCTTAGTCCCTTTTCGCATTCTGTTTCTGCACAAGTGGGCAAAAATCGGCGAATTTCATCAGCGCTGCAACACCGCTTACAACTCCCTCCCCTCGTAAGTAACATCCAAGCTAGTGCCTCCTACCCTTGTATCACTTCTCTTTATCCCCTTGGGTGTGTCCCCTAACCATATAAAGAACAAATAAATGGTAATGTCTGTACAGGTTTTCCTATGTGAAGAGTCCATGCGTATTCTGCTTTCGCAACAAGCACAGTAAAAAAATATTCATAATAAAGCAGCAGGAAAACGGCATGCTCGTTGAGCCTATGAAAGTTCATCTGTCACACTAAAGGGTACTTTACTTTTAGCCCAAATAAATATATTAATGAACTATGATGCCCATTAGGAGTTTAATTTTAACATATGCTATCCATCATGTAGAATTATATAAATTAAAGAAAGAACATAAAGCTCAATTCTCTTTGGGAATCCCCTTTGTTCAAGTGGACAATTGTGCCTCTTGGGGGTATTGGGTTGCTCCATTAGGATACCACATTACAGAAAAGTCACAATTTAGTACCCACTTAAATACATTACTTCTAGGTCTGTGATCTGAAATATGGAGGATGGAATATCGAGAGACCACACTGACATGATCAAAATATCAAAAATCAGTGGGCGGCGATAATGGGCTTGATAATATTAGGCCTGGGCAAAAATTTCGTTCCGTTCGCGGAAATTGCGATAATTTGACATTTTTGCGTTCCGCGGAGAGCGCGAAAATGTCAAAAATTCCGGTTTCCGCAGCTTGGCGATAATTTGTTTCTTGCTCGCGCTGTAAAATAATACATTCTCGCGCGCGCGCGATCGCCTTACCTGAATCCCTGCGTTCGCCGACAAGTTTTCTTGATCCGGTCGCGTTCTCCATGAGATGTTGTATTGTTTTTAGCCATTTGCGCTGTCTCGCGACAGTTCGTGCCCGCAGTGACGTCATGCGTCGCGCGATCACGTCTTTCTTCTCGCGATCATGCACCGCGAGAACAACTCAAAACAAGATGGCCGCGCCCGCAAGCAACCACATGGGTAAGTTGGCGACCCGCAACCATGCAGAAAATCTCGCGAACATGCCGGAAAAAAACTTCCGCATCTTCGCGATATTTCTGCTTGTTTGCGATAATTTTAAACATTCTCGCGATAATTTGCGAAGGTTAATTCCGCAAATTCCGCCCACCCCTAGATAATATGCCCTTGAGAATTCCCATAGAAGCCCATGTTTTGGTGACAATATGGGCTTCTATTGGAATTCTCAAGGGCATATTATCAAGCGCATTATCGCCGCTTTAGCGGCAGTTTTCTGCCGCTAAAGCGGCGATAATTTTAAATCCATGCTTGATAATATGCCCCTAAATAAAGTAGCATGATATTGTGGCCACTCGAACCCCCATCCTAACTGTTCCAGATCTACACCTTATTCTGGGATGAATTACCCTCAACTGAACATTAGTAGTAAGTCATCAATAAGTTCTGTCACTATATTGAGGCACAAACCTCAGGTTATTTGTTTTTCAAGGGTTACAAAACTCTAATCTGTCCTGCAAAATCTTTTTCATGTACTATTGAGCGTACTTTTTTTATCTTAATGTCTGCCCCCTATTTTTCTCTGTGATTTAGGTTACCACACCTTTTTGTCTTGGCTTCCCCCTCTAATGTTTCAGTGCTCTTGCTACCAAATTCCCTTCTCAAAATGCCTTAATCTCTTTAATATATACCAGATCCTCTCTTTCATGAGCGATCTGATAACCTTCATCACGCTTTCTCTTGACAACTTTCCATCCCGTTTTCTTGAGGCCCTTTTTCTGTATCTACGAGAAAGCATCATGTCATGTAGGATACATTCAGCCAGACACGACTATCAAACCTATATCAGTGCGCATAAACGCATTAAGAACATTTACAATGATGCTAACCCAACTAAAATGCGCTTTTTAGCTAAAAATAAAACCTCGACTTGCAGTGCTTGCAACACAGGGCCACCTGCAGCTATGTTTTTCTTTCTCAGTACATCATATCCCTCACCCCGTCTTTCGGAGAGAAAACAGCTTTCTTTCATAATGTTCTCATGGAAACTATTTATAGAGTTCGAAAAACTAAAATGAGGAAACATGTTCTAGAGATGCATCAATATCTTCTTCATCCATTCAAAAAACATATTGACCTCATCTGTGAAGCACGTACTTCCTCCAACTTAGATGCCTGTCAATTTTTTTCCATCGTATTTAAACCTGTATTTTCGCAAAAAGAGTTATGATGAAAAGCAAGAGTGCTTACATCTATGCTTATGGCCAAATGCGATGAACCCACATACAACATTCTGAAATTGGAGCAGGTGACTCCAAAAAACACTCCTGTTGAGCAAACTGTAGGAAATTAGCAAAATAAGGAGTTTAATTGACTCGTTTATGGTTAATAGATGAGAAATTGTCTCCACACAAATGTAAGATTACTAGTCAGGGGCCGATTATGATGTTGGCAGGAAAGCCTCCGATTGCAGGTCAGAGGCTTTCCGACCGACATCTCCACTTTCAATTACGACACCTAATAACAATGTAGGTGGTCAGAATTGAAACTGGCCTGTTGTAAATTAAAGCAGATTGTGATTAAGCATTTACTGAAAACATTAATGCTTTCCCTGTTATCGTGTTTTCTTCGTTATGTTGACCGAAGTCCGGACTCCATTTTGTATTGGCATGCTGCCATGTGTTCACCACGAGGAGAGTCCGACCTCTGTGTTAGTTGCTCTTGTAATCTGCCTAGCAACAGTTTATAAATAGCTCTCTCTTGTCCGTCTGGCGCATGCCCAGACTTGACCACATCTGTTATAATTAGCTTTGCTTGACCATGTCCTTTCGCGGGCTCAAGGAATGTGTTGGCTCCGCCCATGTATTGATTCAGTATCGAGAATGACCATAAATGGTAATGTTCTTCGGCCTCATGTTGTATCCACCCACTTATGAGCCCCTCTGTTGTGTATAAAAGGGGACTGTGTACGAATGTTCTTTGTGCTACTCCATGCAATACTGAAGAGTGTTGTGTGGATTGTAGGACCACCCTTAAGGGTTAATAAACGTTGTTTTGTACTTTGCAGTTTCCGTGCCAACTTCCTTATAGATTCCGTTACAGGAGAGCGAACCCTTGTGTCTTGCGGGCCTAGCTGGGGCCTGTACTCATCAATTGGCGCCCGTCACGTGGGGCTCATCGGCGACTCGGATGCTCGAAGGACTGGTCGCGACGAAGGTGAGGAGTTTGGCCGGGGACGTGATCACTGCCAGCGGCGTCTTAGCCCTGGCATCCCGAGGTTCTTCTTCCTTCCCTTCCGAGCTGACCGTCTGGGTGGCGCCGGTCATCGACTGAGACCTCTTCTGTCGGTCCTGCCGTGAGAGCCGTTTGGGCGATTGTGGAGCTTGGCAGTTGGAACCTGGACTCTTGATTGGTAAGAACCGTTGTACGGTACTTGCTCCGAGTTTTGAAGCCTGGGTTGGCTATTTGAGTTTTGATTGATGATGACTAGTCATATTTTGAATTTGTCTTTGTGAAAATATATGCGTTGCAACACATATAGGCAGGTAATGTGGAGAAATTTCTCCAGGAGCTGTGTAAACTTTGAACGGCGCAACTATTAAGTGCCATTTTTCCTTATAATATTGCATATTTTGCACTATTTCTGAGCATGCCTGCTTTCAGCGCACTCCGTAAGTGGTGCTGCTGTTTTGGTAACCGGTTGAACCTCGAGGAATCTGCTCCAGCTCCCCCAGAGGGGACTCCTAATAGAGATATGTATGTGAAGCATGGTCTTTCTTCCATAATGTACAGCACGCTATGGAGGAAATACACGAGGAAGGATCCTGAGTTGCGATGGCCTTTGTATGGATCGTTTGATATACGTAAGATTGAGTATGTGGAACAGTGTATGTGTAAGCGACGTGCTCGTCAGGATATGTTTGAGTGTGTGCGATTATGGGTGAAGGAAGTGCGTGAGCGAGAGAAACGTGAGAAAGCGCTGTTTGATAAAGAGCAACGGAAGAATGACCATGTGCGAGCGCAGGAAGCGAAGCATCGGGAGGACAAAGAGCATACGGACAGACAAGAGAAAGAGCGTAGGCTACAGGTCTCGGGTCAATATGTTGTTCGCCAGCCGCTTTATCCTGTCCTTAATAATCCTGATGATGATTTTTATTTACTAGATCGCTCTCCGCCCCCTTATGTTGGCGCATCTGCTCCGCGGCCGCAAGATTCTGGCCCGGCTCCGGGTAAGGTCGACACACGGTCCATGTTATCGGCCGAGCATATGGCTGAGCTTCGGAAACTTTCCCTCCGTGCACTTAAGGGCAAGATGTCTCAGGAGGAGTTGTTCCATACTTGGGGGTCGTGGCAAGATAGAGAGAGGGTGTATTTTCTGTCTCATTTCGCAGATGAAGTAATTGCTGCTTTCCGAAAATATTCTAGTGTCCTTGAGCCTGACGAAGTGTCTTCGGATGCCGGAGCATTACGTAATGGTGTTTTTTCTCCCCCTAAGGCTCCTGAGGCGGCTCGGCGGCTGTTCGCTTTGCGGGACGAGGTGCTGGCCCTTAGAGAGAAAGCACGTCAACAAACGGAGGAGGAGAAGCAGTCGGATTCGTCTGCAGCAGGGGGCCACCCATCCGCCTCCCAGTCAGATAAGGATGACATAGTGCATGCTAAACCAATGCGAGAGGCGGCGCCTTTGTATATTCCTCCTAAGGGAGCAGGGACTAGCTCGGATATTAACTCCGCCGATGCAAGGGGATATTTTGTATATAACTGGGTTTACACTCCATGGCATAGGGCCGATGTTATGGCACTAAAGAATGCGTTGCCTGACCCCCGCAAGAATCCAGCGGCCTTCTATGAAGAAGTCGAGGGGGCCTTGAATTCTTGCATTATGACCTTAGCGGATATAGACCTGTTCTTAGGCCTTATCCTACCACCGGATACGTGGCGCTCTGTCCGAAAGGTAGATGATGCGGTTGCCTTCAAGGCCCGGTGGTCCGACCTTGAGGATGAGGATAGGGAACGGAAGCCTGCACAGAAACCACCCCAGAATATTTTAGATCTCCCTGCGGCTATTGTGGCTAAGTTGAAGACGATTATCCCCCCTAAAAAGATTGACTGGAATATGTTAACTGCATGTAAGCAGAAAGTTGACGAGTCAGTTGCGGACTTCTTTACGCGCTTTGAGGAGACGTTTCATGATTTTAGTGGCCAGTCGCTTACTGACGACACGGGCCGCCACCTTTTCGCGGACAAATATGTGGCTAATCTGCTACCGGCAGTTGCGGCCCGGTTAAAAGCGAGCGAGAGTTCCTGGTCCTCCGCGACGCCGACGGCCCTTCTGACTATCGCTCAGTATTATGAGCGTCAGGAGCACGAGGCGCAGGGCCAGGAGGAGAAGAAATCGAAAGATCTCAAAACCAAGGTGATGTTAGCACAAGTATATGGCCCGCCCCGACGGGGTAATAATAATAGAGGAAGGGGCGGATCTTATGGTCCCCCTTCGGGCCGATCTGATTTGAATAGGAACCAGTGTGCGTACTGCAAGCAGTTGGGCCATTGGGCCAGGGATTGCCCAGCGTTGCGTGCTTCGCGTCAGGGGCACACTCCGGGTGGCCCGAGAGGTAGAGGGGGCTTCTCGAACTTTAGAGGGAATTCTAACGATAATGTCCGTTTCGATACTGCCGGGCGGCACCGAGATGGCTCAAATGTTTTTGATCGCCAGCACCAGTATCATGTATCGGACATCGATCAATCGGGATATCATGATTCTCAGCATGCATAGGAATGCGTTGGATGGGGGTCCGAATCAGTTGAGGTGCCGGTCGATCAGACGGGTCCTTATGTATCGGCTGAGGTTTTAGGTTCTACTGATCAGTTCCTAGTGGATACAGGAGCGACACGTAGTGCATTGTCTAGGTACTTGGTTCCGGGGGCTCCCCCATCCGGCTCAGTGGTTACATCGGTAGGGTTTGACGGTACACTTTC
This sequence comes from Triturus cristatus, assembly GCF_964204655.1. Taxonomy (NCBI): domain Eukaryota; kingdom Metazoa; phylum Chordata; class Amphibia; order Caudata; family Salamandridae; genus Triturus; species Triturus cristatus. The sequence goes on along the minus strand of NC_140580.1, from coordinate 625,767,387 downwards.
CCGAAGCCCTCTTTCACAGCCCCTTACATTTAAAGTTGATTGTTTTTCTGCGCCCTGTCCGTTTCTGCTTGCTCCGTACACACCGGATAACATTATGGGCCTTGATATGTTAAAGTACTTTAGGGCTACAATCCGCTGCTCCCCTGAGGGTGTGAGGGTGATCTTGAATGACAACTACCCCCGGTCTGGGCGGATGTGTACGATATCAGAGGATGCATTGTTGGCTACCCTCCCCCGAGCTTTATGGGCGACTTCGGACACAGATGTGGGACAAATGGTGATTCCTCCGGTCCACATTAGTGTCCAGGAGGGGGCGGTGCTACCACGCCTCCCGCAGTATCGTATTTCCCAGGAGGGCGAGGAAGCTCTCATACAGATTGTGCAAGATTTGATCGCAGTAGGAGTAGTGGAAGAAGTTCCCTATAATATCTGTAACAGTCCGATTCTCCCAATTTTGAAAAAGGACACGGATGCAAAGGTCTATCGGTTCATAATTGATTTGAGGGAGGTAAACAAGATCGTGATACCTCAGTACCCGGTGGTTTCCGATATCACGACGTTGCTTACCTTGGTCCCGCCTACGGCGACCATGTTCTCAGTGATTGATTTGAAAAATGCCTTCTTTTCTATTCCCATTCACCCTGATAGCCGATTTCTTTTTGGGTTCACATTAAACAATAGATCTTATCGTTTTTGTAGAATTCCCCAAGGCTATACAGAAAGCCCTAGTATTTACAGTCAGGCTTTGAAACGACAGTTGGATTCCTTTGTTCTACTCGAGGGGGTCGCCCTCATTCAATATGTCGACGACATCTTGTTGGCGGCTGACACCCTGGAATTGTGTGAGAAAAGCACGCTATCCTTACTTTCCTTTTTAGCATCTCACAATCATAAGGTGTCTAGGAAGAAATTGCAATTCTGTAGACCAAAGGTGACTTATTTGGGTCACCTTTTGTCTAAGGAGGGACGTGCACTCACATCAGATCGTATCCAAGTAATTTTGGACACACCGAGACCATCCACGCAGAAGGATGTGCGTGCATTTTTGGGCCTTGTTTCTTTTTGTAGACAGTGGATATTGGGGTTCTCACACATAGCTAAGCCATTACTAGCGCTTTTGACAAAAGTCACGCCTATCCCAATCCCTTGGTCAGATGAGTGTGATGCTGCTTTTCAGCAACTGCGACAGGCCCTTTGTTCAGCACCAGTGTTAGGGACCCCTGATTATGCAAAACCCTTTTCGTTGTATGTGCATGAGAAAGATGGATGTGCATTGTCAGTCTTAGTACAGATGCACGGCGACAAGCAGCGCCCTTGTGCATACTTTTCGGCTGTGCTTGATCCTGTCGCTCGAGCATTACCAGGGTGTTTTCGCTCGGTAGCGGCGACAGCTGTGTCAATACGCCAAAGTGAAGGAATTGTGTTGTCCCATAAATTGTTGGTGTTAGTTCCCCATGCTGTGGATGCCCTGCTTAATCAAACAAAGACGCAGCATTTGACCAGTGCCCGTTTAACGGGATATGAGCTGACGCTTTTGGCTCCTCATATTACGTTAAAGAGGTGCGTGACATTAAACCCGGCCACATTGTTGCCATACCCCGAGACCCAGCCTGAGGCGCAGAAAGCGCATGATTGTATTCTTGTGACTGAGGAACAAACAAAGGGTCGTATTGATCTCCAGGATACGCCCTTTTCAGAGGTAGATGGAGAGTTGTGGGTAGACGGATCATGCCTGAAGCTACCAGATGGTACGACTTCAGCAGCGTATGCAATTACCACATTACACACGATAGTGGAGACAGCACGCATACCACAGAAATCAGCTCAAGCAGCGGAACTGATAGCCTTAACACGAGCATGTGAGCTCAGTACAGGATTGTGTGTGAATGTTTACACAGATAGCCGCTATGCCTTCGGAGTAGCGCACGATTTCGGCCTACTCTGGAAGGAGAGAGGGTTCTTAACGTCACATGGGGTACAGATAATGCATGGGGAGTTAGTCCACAATCTCTTAACCGCATTGACATACCCGAAGAAAATTGCCATTGTTAAGTGTAGTGCCCATAGGAAAGTGGTTGATAAAGTTGGAGAAGGGAATGCGTTAGCAGACCGAGTAGCACGGGAGACTGCGATGCAGCCCGGTACTACTGCCATGTATGTAGTGAAGTCACAGGTGGAGAGATGGCATGATGCGAAGGAGGAAGTGCGAGAAATACAAAGGACCGCTTCTGACAAAGAGCGGGAACGATGGGCTAGCAAAGGAGAACTGGATGATGAGGGTTGTTGGAGAAATAAGCAGATGGATAGATGGAAATTACCCACGGCCTTTGTACAACCTATGGTTCAGATGGCACATGGGCTAGCACATGTTGGAGCTTCCGCAATTGTGAAATTGCTTACCCAAGTCTGGGAGCATCCAGAGATTGCTAGCACGGCAAAGAGGGTGGTGCAGACCTGTATTATTTGTCTGAAGTATAACCCAGGGAAAGGCACTCGAACTCCAGCAGGAGGATTTGCGACGCCCACTGCACCCTTTGAGGTTCTGCAGATGGACTATATCCAGCTTGAGCGCTGTAACAATTTGAAGTATGTTCTAGTAGTGGTTTGCGCTTTCAGCAAATGGGTTGAGGCGTACCCTACGAAAGACAATACTGCAATGACCACGGCGAAGCTGCTGCTAAAAGAGTTTTTCCCTCGATACGGCGTCTGTAGACTTCTGTGGAGTGATAATGGCCCTCACTTTGTAGCGGATGTTATAAAGTATGTCTTGAAGGGTCTAGGCATCACTCAGAAGTTTCATGCCGTGTTCCACCCTCAGTCTGCAGGACTAGTCGAGAAGTATAATGGTACACTGAAGCTTAAGATCGCCAAAATCCAAGCTTCAACATCTTTGACTTGGCCAGACGCCCTGCCACTGGCGTTATTGTCAATTAGGTCGGTGCCACACTCTCGAACTGGCCTTACGCCATATGAAATCGTATTTGGACGCCCAATGAATATTTGGGGTCCACCAAGGCCTAAGGCTGTGTATGATGTACCTTGTGTAATGATGAGCGATTATCTGGCACAGTTAACGGATAATTTGGTTTCTATTCATCAACAGGTCCGAGAGGCGCTCCCTGATCGGTCTATCGGCGAAGGGCATGGTCTCCGGCCCGGAGATCATGTTATGGTGAAGGTCTTCGACAGAACGAACAGTTTGGAGCCGAGATGGGTCGGACCTGAGCAAGTCCTCCTTGCAACGAGGACGGCAGTGCGAGTCTCGAACAGGAAGAATTGGATCCATTCCTTACACTGTCGAAAGGTACCGCCCGGATTGGTGGAGTCTGCCGTGCTGACCGATCAACGAGAAATCCTAGCAGCAGAGACAGGCCGTGCTGCTGAGCCACGAGACACTGAGGAGCTCTTTCCGGACCACACGACTTCTGGAGGAAGGCGATATCATCTTCGACCAAGGAAGTAAGGTTTCCAGTGCCGGGACATACTGTCAGAACGGCCCTTGGGTTAGTGAAACGGAGAGCCGATGAGGCAAGGGGGGGGATCAGCCCTGCATTAGTGTAGTGACACCCGTCTTGGCCCGCTGGTGAAGAAATCAACCGCTGCCCAAGGGGAAGAGTTCTGACAGACTTTTTAGCTTCAGGAAGATATCAGGGTATTGTTTCTTTTGACATGGAGAAGAAGAAAATCCTTTGTGCGTTGGGGTTCATGCTAACAGTAGCTATCGTTGGTATAACCACATGGTTTGTGGAGGAGGCAACTCCTGCTCGAAAGACACTTGTGTTGACGACTCCAGTGCCTGCGGAGCACTACTTTTATACACTGCCATATCAAGAGTTGAAGCATCGACAATCCTATTTGAATAATACTTTCATTCAGATGCTGCATCACACCCACGTTGCTACGAACGCTACGAACTGTTGGATATGTGGGATGATGCCAGCCCATCAGAAGAAAGGAGGTACGCCATTCATACCACTTCCTTTCTCTCACAATGGCTCTTGTAGAGCATGGTACACTTTGCTTTTTGCCACTCGGAAACCGACAGTGGGACGATTGCTTTTCAGACTTAATAAAGAATGCCATCAGGACAAGAATGGATATCCACAAGCGAATGGGACAATTTGGGAATGGGAAGAGTACCGACCGGACAATGAATCCATCCCTTATATCTTCACGAACACCAGAGACACTGTGGGGAAGGACAAATTCGTAATCCAGGTAGCACAAGCTCAAGCGGATTTGTGTGTCCAGAGTGTGGGTTTTATCCCTGTTGGTGTCAGTGATTGTATAACTGTATTGAATATCGACGGGCTGAACAACAGTACCTTCCTAGCGTCCCATAATACCTATTTTGTATGTGGAAATAAAGGTTATTACCGTTTGCCGGCTGGGTGGTCCGGGGTATGCTATGTATCATTCCTATTACCTCCTGTATTCTTAGCACCCGCGTCATATCATAAGGATTTAAAACTGTTGAATAATGTGACTGTAAATAGATATAAACGTACTCTATCAATTGATGATGTGGATCAAACCGATACTAGCTTGCAACAGTATATTGATTTTAACTTAGGACTGTTTTTCTTTGTTGGAGCTGCTTTGAATAGTAGGAAGATCCGAAGATTAACAAGAGTGGTAGAAGCTGTGACCAATCAGACTGCCGCTGCTCTTGGGAATCTTACGGAAGAGTTACAAATAACTAGGATTGTTGCATTACAGAATCAGATGGTATTAGATGTAATGCTAGCTGATCGAGGTGGAGCTTGTAAAATTATTGGAAGTAGCTGCTGTGTGTTCATTCCTGATCATACGCCATCCGTTTATAACGCCATTAACAAGCTGCATAAAATAGCAGCTGAAATCCACACAGAAAACGGCACTTGGTCCTTTTCTGGATGGTTTTGGGCGTTGGTTACTGCCTGGGGATGGAAGGTTTTAACTGGTCTCTGCATTATTATAGCAATTCTGTTCTTTCTCTGTATGTGTATTCAATGTGGACCATTGTGCTGTTCCGTATGCATTTCATTCTGCATTCCAGATAAGAAAGCTACTGCCGATGTTGCTCGCCAGAGGGGTCTAGCTAAAGAGGTTAAGGGAATGATGATAATTGATATATATGATGATTATTCTTGGAAACCGGATGTCTTCAGTAAATGCTGAAAGGGTCGTCTGTTGTAAATTAAAGCAGATTGTGATTAAGCATTTACTGAAAACATTAATGCTTTCCCTGTTATCGTGTTTTCTTCGTTATGTTGACCGAAGTCCGGACTCCATTTTGTATTGGCATGCTGCCATGTGTTCACCACGAGGAGAGTCCGACCTCTATGTTAGTTGCTCTTGTAATCTGCCTAGCAACAGTTTATAAATAGCTCTCTCTTGTCCGTCTGGCGCATGCCCAGACTTGACCACATCTGTTATAATTAGCTTTGCTTGACCATGTCCTTTCGCGGGCTCAAGGAATGTGTTGGCTCCGCCCATGTATTGATTCAGTATCGAGAATGACCATAAATGGTAATGTTCTTCGGCCTCATGTTGTATCCACCCACTTATGAGCCCCTCTGTTGTGTATAAAAGGGGACTGTGTACGAATGTTCTTTGTGCTACTCCATGCAATACTGAAGAGTGTTGTGTGGATTGTAGGACCACCCTTAAGGGTTAATAAACGTTGTTTTGTACTTTGCAGTTTCCGTGCCAACTTCCTTATAGATTCCGTTACAGGAGAGCGAACCCTTGTGTCTTGCGGGCCTAGCTGGGGCCTGTACTCATCAGGCCGTTCACTCTGGTTGGCTTACAAGGGCTCAAGGAGCCCGTCAGTCAGTTGGAGACCCCAACGTGATCACTGAGGACAGCGTTTCCGCCATTGAGATTACGTTGTCAGTTTCAAACAGGCTTTCCATGTTTGACTTTCCAACATGAAAAGCCTCTCGGAAAGTGACTTTGGGGGCTATAGGGCTCCTTTTCCTTCACAGCCTCCGGTTGGGGGCCGAGGGGGCACCCCCTGTTAATCGCTGCACCGTGTGGCAAGCACCTTGAGGTGCCTGCCACGAAAGTGCAGGGTTTAACGGAATCTCTAATTTCTCCATGGGAGTTTGTGCTACAGCAAGTTAATGGCTGCAGCGCAATCTCCTAAAGAGAAATGGGAGTATGCGACTGCACCATGTGCAGTCGCAGTGTAATGGCGGGGTCGGGACCACTGAGCGGAGGTCAGTCGGTCCCGAGAATGCGGCGCATGTCCCCCTGACATCGTAGTCAGGCCTTCAGTAGTAAATGTGGGAGAGAACTGTGGTGCTGGAAAATGGGGCCATTTACTACTAAACGGGGGGGATTTGGGGAGGAGTAAGCAGGAGTTTATGAAGAGATAAGCTGGAGTTGAGGATGGGACAGAGCTCTACCCACGAAAGAGTAAACACGTTGTTAATCACAAACTTCACTTCTTAAGTCCCTTCAGACAAAAAGAACTAGAAAAAGTAGTAAATTCACTCCTTCTCAGATCTGAAGTAAGTCCAGAACCACACATGGCCAATCACTGGTACTGCAACACCTTCCCATGGAAAATAATGGAGGCAGGCACTGAAACTAGAACCCAATTGGATCGAATGCAAAAAAAAATAATTATTTGACTATATATATATGCTCAGCAGCCCACTGTGCACAGTTGCACGGGAAAAGGAGAGGAATACACTGTATCTGATATATACAGTGCATTCCTGCCCTTTTCTTTTACCGTAGGGCAGCGCAGCAGGAAGGCCTGAAGAACTGCCCTATGGCAAAGCCTCATAAACAAAGCCCCTGGTTTTTATTAGAATGTTGATCTTTACAGGCACCTACAATTAAAATGAGTTGCACTGATATGTGTGTTTTTACTGTTATAAGTCTTGCATCGGATACTAAGGGGCATATTTACAAGCTGGCGATAAAAAATTAGCGCTGCATTTTTTATCGCCTAATTAGCAAGGCCACGCTAACGCGTGAAACCTTGCTATAGCGTGGGGATTCCTAATGCCCAGCTTTGCATCTCTAATGAGATGGGCGTTCCTGACCTAACATGACAGGACAAATGTCGCTTAGCGACATTTCTCCTATCATCAAGCCCCACGCTATGAAGCATAGCGGCAGGAAAAGTAGCGATAACCCCTGTTATCGCTACTTTCCTTACGCCTGCTTCAGGACTGACTTAGCCATGATATCCTATGGAAGGTGGATATCATGGCTAAGTTTGTGAGTCCCTATCAGCAAGCTAACGCCACACTACGTGAGATTATCGCTGGGTTTTCAGTGATAATCTCACGTTAGGCAGTTAGCGTGAGGATTTTTATCGCTGAGGAGATAAGCGTTGCTAATAGCACGCTATCTCAGCGATAAAAATCCACGTTACCCGGCGATAATTATCCTCACGCTAAGAGCGCTGAGCGATAATTATCGCCGGGTATTGCTGATATGCCCCTATATCTCTGAAGATAATATAAGACTGCTAGACTCCAATCAAAATGCAGCCATTTCACATTCTACAGCTGCCTGATTCACAAAGCGGGTTTTACCACATAATTGTGTGCCCACTTTTTAAGTTATAGGTCTCAGCTGCTGACAATAAGGCGCTGTAAAAAACGGGAAGAGCACATGTGGAGTACGATATATTAGGAGGTTGCAAAGCTACTAGAAAGCTATCAATAATAGACTACCAAAAATAAAACAGTAAGCCTGCTAAAACTGCAATGAAATGTAAATGTATACAGAACGGTGCAGAAAGTACCAATTAAAAATTGAGATTGACAGTAAATGTGGGATTAAGTGAATGTATCCTCAACCTAAGCTTGAGCGTGTAATATTCTGACATTTAAGAAACTGAAGTAGAAAATATTCCTAGGTGTAATGCTAACCATAATAGCAGTATAATGGAGCCCCACTTTCCTGATGGATGGAACCATTGTCATGCTGCTTATTCTACTGCTAAAGATAAAAAGAATAAAGGAATGCATGCTATGCCAAATAGGCATACGAAATGCTGGAAGTCAAAATAGATATGGTTATCAAAAGATGTTCAATCACAATTGCCATGAATGGAGTGCCAGACTCTGTAATATAAATTAAAAATTTGCCCATACGTTTAGTTTTATTTCAGTTTTATATAAGATGTCAAAGTGAAATCAGTCTTTGATTAAAATGAAATGGGCAATCTTTGACATAATAACGCCGAAATCTCGCCTCTGAAGAAGGAGAAGGCGCCACAAGTACTCCAGAAAAGCGAGGAGCACCCCCTCCGGCCTAGCACTGCATCAAGTACATTCCTTGAGGAACTTGACTCTCGCTGGGTACCGGATGGAAGACTCTTGATATCACATTTAAAGGAGGAAAGGAAAAGTGGACATTTGTCCCCTGGTCCCAGCAATCCTGCGAAAAGTTGTGAACACTGCAATCTTGGGGACTACGTGTCACGGAACCACTGCTACCTGCCGTGACCATCTGGGAGGAGAAGAGGCCTGCAAATGCTGACATTCATGCTGCGCTCGGTGCGTGTGCTCCAGCGCTGAACGCTACAAATCCCCTCGCTACAGACCAGACCACAAATCATTCACTGGTGGGGCCCATAACACCAAACATTCATTCTACTTTCAGATCAATGGTCCTCAAGAGAGGGGAGTTTCTTTCCTTTTATTCCATGCGCTGGAAATGGGAGGAAGAGTGCACCAATCAGCTGATGAGTATCGACAAGTTTACCTATACCTCCCTACCTCACCAGGATCTCAATACATGATAACCTAGCAGTTCCTCCCATACTATTGGCCATGGATCAGCCAGTTGCTGGGAATAGCAACCCTTAATTCTTCTAAACAATATACATTGAAATACTTCAAATATTAACCCAACACAGTTCTTTAAATGCAAACAATATGTTTATCTAAATTAAGCGTAAGGAAATCATATAGCATTCAATATTTGGTTCGCATATTTACCTAATCTGGCTAAATGTCGTCCTCTATGTCAATTTCAGATCTTTCGTCTTTATGCCCATAAATCAAGGAATCAGTTCGTAAATTAATTGGGCATCTGATCAGTCCATCAGAGTCTCTGGCAGCAGCTGTCCAGCAGTGTCACCGTCTTCTCCGTCAGCATAACGTCAGGCTATCTGGTAAAGTGACGGGATGCGAAGAAGAAAGCTAAGCTCCTACCCTCTCTAGTCTACTTTTATAATAAATTTTTATCGGCAAATGTTTCAATACATGTTACAAAACAATTTTAATTGGTTAACCAGGATCATTCTTCCTGCTTCTCATAAATCAAATGTTGCATTAGATGCAGCTTCTCAAATTTTGAGTACATTTGCAACAGTTTCTAGTTCATTCAGGGCATGTTGATTCCCATGCAGGGTCGTGTCCTTTGTGTCATCAAATATAATAGTTCATAGTTTTAGTAAATCCTTTGTTTGGTGCTTGGCGCGTCTCCCAGGATGACATTCACGGATACAGTCTGCCTGGGGTCAGGACGAGGTTATTGTTGCTCATCTTTTAGCGCAGGCGCACTTCACTCAGTGACTTCTCTGTCTTGTCGGGGCGTCAGAATAGAGATGGCAGCCATTTTGTGGCCACTCCAGAAAGGTCAACTTAAGCAAAGAAACATAAAACGTAATTAATACATAGAAATGACTATTAAAATGTTATTCCCTCACTAAACCCACTATGTGTATGTATTTATCTAGCCAAACCAACACGCATTGCAGTTTATACTCACAATTTAAAGCACAATTCACAAATCACATCACAAAAGCAACATTAAACATGCAAATTCTAAATATCTGATATTAGTATGCGTACGAAATTAGGTTACGTATCAATCAAGCCATGCAAATGCGTTTCCCACGTATATTTTCTAATTAGTAATGTTGATTAATTAAACACAGCAAACAATTAATACTATTAATGTTAATCAGTTATTCATGTTAATTCAAACTGATGAAATGGAGGAGGTATACGTTTCTTAAGGAAAACCTCGCTCCAGCACGTGCAGGGGTGTGCCCAGGTGAAGAGCAGGCCAGTCATCACCTGTAAGAGGCCGGGATGGGCAACTCATCTTTTGTCTTCCTAATTTGGGTCCCTCTGACTCGGAATAGGCAAAAAGAAATTTGCGAGCAGCACTGCCCTTGCATTTACAATTACTACCATTTACTTATGGCAAATGTGTCATATTGCCCACTCCCGGCCATTGTATACTGCTACCTTAAAGGAGTTTGATGTCCGCTACATAAAAGGCAATAAAGTTTGTTTAAAAAAAAAAATACAAATACTACCATTTACTCGTTTTTGGAATGAGCAGCCGAGGTGATCTCTAAGGAAATTTCCTTTGTGCGTTGGTTCGCCCTGAAGTGTCATGCTGGACACGTTCTAGTGTGTCAGCAGGCACTGAGTTTACCAGCCACTCCCTTGAGGGCTGGACACACTCGCACCCCACACCCACCCACCTGTAGCATCATGAGTGATGTGGACCTGCAAATAAAAGGGCTGGAGTGCACGTGTTCATTGCCAGTTTACTAAGCATACTTCATGTGACTGTGCCATATTTTTAGTAGCATGTGGGCCTAGGGCCCACAACACTACAATGGCAAAGAGAGTTCGGACCCCATGCCGTAACGCCTTAAAAATCACCCCCTGCATGCAGGGGTCATAGGGGTCCTTGCTGCCTGTTTCACCGCACCCTACTTCCGCTCGTGAGGCTGCACTGGCATGAAATAACCTCCCTGCATCTGCTTGATGGTCCTCGCATAAGCAAAATGGCCCTATGGCATCAGGAGAACTGTCGTAGTCGGTAAGAGGTGGATGCAGTACCACCTAGTGGTGAATAATCGCACAGCGCCAAGGCCTGTAACCTAACTACAAATGAAGAGTCCCCCACAAAGTTAATCACTGTTGGAAAGCCAAGCGGCGCAAATTGCCCAAGGGCCTGTAATGCCCCTGATGCTTCACCCCAGGAAGCAAACGCTGACAGAGTAAGAGGCCCAACTGCAGTGTCGCTTACTGCCCACAGGTGCAGAATAAGCATTGGAAAATAATCCTCGAGGGAAGCTCCAGACCCATGCCTGCACAGAACAGTTGGTACCAGTGGGTCTCTCACGCCCAATAATGAGCCTGAACTGTGAAGAAGGTCTGAGGCTCCAACAGATAGGTATATTGCAGCCACCTTTGCCCCTGCACAAACTGAAGTGCACAGCTTTTCTTCTCCCATGCTGTAGTGGAGACCATAGCTGTGACTGGCAGAGAGAGAGAGCACCCTCCAACGGACAATGTTACCGAGAAAGTCTGGTTGCCTGCCAGGCACCTGTGAAAGAGACTGCGCAATGTCGAGCGCCACTAGCTGTCCCCCATAGAAGAGAGGGGAGTAAGGGCCTAGCATGGCCCAAATGCAGGAGTACAGACCCCCAGTGGTCTGAAGACTGCTAAGAGATTATGCATGAAGTGCCCCCAACACTGCTGTAAGACTGCATCACCCATCAGCCCATTACAGGCATGAGGAGTGCTGCACGTCCCCTAGTGGCAAGCTGCCACTACCGCAAAACAGAGAAGCACAATGCCATTTCAAGAAGGAAAAGAAGAGTGACAATCCTGTCACCCTAAAGAACTGGATGACCAAAGGTGCTCTGGAGAGATTGACAAGGGGAGAAGAACGAGGACTCGTACCACTAAGAGATAAGAGTGCACCCGCAGACACACAACAGCCTCCAAGGTGGAGCGACGTCCCTGGAGACAGCTCAATGGGAGGACCAAACGTAAGCTGCCGCAAGTGTGAACCACGTCTTTCCCCAATGCTTCCCAGTGCAACCCTCAATTCCTGAGCTTTGGCAGTTTAATTCAGATGGCATCTCTGCTCATGACTACAGGTACCACGGGTGAAGGAATAGCCTCAGCAAAGATACCAAACTAAGTGGCTGCGAAGTCCCTCCAGTCATCCTCACTCCAGGGTATTCATCACCTGTCATCCAGTCTAACGGCAACCACACCATCTTTTCAACGTGCATCACCCAATCCATCAAAGGAGCAGAACATCACCCGGGTGGAGCCTTGCACCTGCAAATCACCAAGAGGCTGAGGTGCCCCTGGCAAGTCTTGTCATCGTAGTGCCCATATACCTCAAGAGAAGACTCTGTAGCGGGACTCCACCGACGCGCCTGATGCACCATGTTTAAGTTGTCTGACACCAACAACATCTCCGCTGGAGCACACAGGCCCATCCAACAGTGTGTAAGCATACATTGACCTGAAGGACAGGTTGCCAACAAATCCAGACTCTGTTGACGCATTGTTTGTGCCCAGTAGTACCTGGTTGAATTGTGGACAGGTGCTGAGAAGCCCATGTGCCCCCAGCTGCACCTGTCCATCAGTATCCCGCGGACGGCCTCTTAAGACTGAGTGGTGTCCTTTCTGTATAGTTCATTTGCATAGGTTGGACTGTGTTTTTTTAAAATAAAGTTTAGGAGGAATTTAGGGTTGTGCTGGACACGTTCTAGTGCCTGAGCAGGAACTGAGTTTACCGGCCACTCCCTCGAGGGCTAAACACACTTCCACCCCACATCTATCCACCACAGGCATCACGAGTGACGTAAACCCACAAATAAATGGGCAGGATTGCATGTGCTCACGGCCAGTTTACTAAGCATACTTCATGTGTCTGTATCATCCCTTTAGTAGCATGTGGGCTCAGGGCCCACAACACTACACCTCCAGCGGCGATCTCCAGAGCTGAACACTCCAGCTTTTGTGTCCCCTAGATTTTGGGGTGAAAGGCTTACTCTCTGGCAGTCAGCCCCTGTGAATGGCCTGACGTTGCAGCCCATCTGCCCAGTGTGCGTGCACCTCGAAAGTTCCTGCTAGTGCTCAACTCTGGCACTTTGATGCTCCGGGCGAGGGGCTCTTGCTGGTGGGAAGCAGTGGATCCCGGTACCCATTGATATAATACAGAGCACCTCTGTGTTCAGTACATTGTTACCTGCAAATTCATTCCTTGCATTCAAGGGCTAATTTCTCCTTGGGTCCTCCCTGCTCCTTTTCAGGACTTCACTTCATATCTTTGTACCCCAGGCCCTTGACTGTTGTCATCGGGAGTTGCTGTCTGTCATCTTTGGTGTCTTGAGGGGAGAGAACACCAGAAATGATGACCGTATGTCATGACAACTGCATGTTCATTCAGTGTTGGAGTCTTTGGACACTGCAGGGGTGAGATGCTGCGAGGTGCTGCCGCTGGGGCACTACAACACCCACAATCCCATGCAGGAACCACAGTTGACTGCATTCAGCCCTATTTAAGGGCTTCAGAATCTCTGGCCCTCTAGTGCCTGTTTAGTGTTAACTGTCCGACAGGTCCCGGCATTCCTGGAACATGGGAAAGAGAAAGAACACGGCAAGTTCTACGGTGGGGGACACCATAACTACCCTGAATTTCTTTCTGGTGCATGCAGGAGGGGTACTGGCAAAAGAAATAGAACTTACAGAGAGGCATTTATCATTGGAGGTGGCCAAAGATATTTTATCTCTAAATGCAAGTGGGGATAATCAACAGGCTAGAGACAAGTTGGAGGACTCTCTACAGCATCTTACCACCTCAGTGTCTCTGGGGGCAGCTGACTCAACACAAGCTGATATCCCCTCACCTAGTGAGCCCCCACATATGGCAGCCAAGTCAAGGCAGGTAAAGACATGATTCACCCCAGTGTATTTAAATAATAATGATGATCTTTTCTCTAGGGTAGAAACAATGATGAAACTTGTTTTGAAACCTCTGAAAGACCGTCTTGACTGTATTGAGTCTACAATGTCTAGGTTTGCTACCCAGTGTACCACCAGCCATTCAACAAATATTTCGTTAGACTCTTCACACTCTGCTAGCAATCTGTGTGGGCAGGATAAAGGAATTAAAGGGGTTAACTGTCCACAACTAATTGTCACATCCCTGAGTTGAAGGTGGGTGAGGTTTTAACGGAGGGTTATGTATCCTCACAAGTTTGTGTCTCTAGGGTCTCTAACATTCCTAAGGTTGCCACACCCCAGCCATGCCCAAATACAAGCAAGTGATCTCCTGCCCTTGAGCAATAAAACCATAGTAAGTTGACAAATCAACATGTCAAGAAGGGCCCTGCCCAGGTTATTTCACTTCAGGGAATTATGCAAGGGGAACTACAAACCCTACATCTACCCCCGGCATCGTGTCCATACATAATAATACTAGTCAATGCCCTGCAGCATAAAAAGACTCAGTCTGAGTCCACAGAGAAGCTGATTTTAAAGGTGTTACACTGGCTTAACAACTTCCTAGTTCTGAACGTTTTCTTGCAGTGCAAATTCTTATGGAGAGAAGGGTCGATTGGGTGGGCTCTTCTCATTAGTCTGTTATTGGTGATTGTGTTGTCATCAATTTTAAAAACCAGAGTGCTATAGCGTATCTTCTGAGAAAATAAAATATCCCCTGCCCCTAGTTATCTTTCATTTCTCTCTACCCATTGGGATACTTTATAAACCTCCTACCCTCTTCATAAATCCCTGTTATACAATCCTAGGGACCCAAGTGGAGCACAGTATTGTAGGTTATTCTGGCAGTACATTTGGGCTACCGCTCAGCAACAGATTTGAACTGTTAGAGGGGCTGTAGAGCTGTGACTGACTGGGAGAACCCCTAGGCAGAGAGCCTGGTAGAACAGGGCTGGGTCCTACACACCATGACCATCCCACAGTAAATTCCCCTGACCTTGCAGCCATTATGATCTTATCATGGAATATCGCAGCGCTGAAAAATAAGAGGAGTGATTCTGAATGGGTGGAGTTGGTGGCTGTTAGACCTGACATCCTTGGCGTGGGTTTTTCCCCTATCTTTTGCCTCTGCTACCTGGATTTTTGATGCTGTGCTGGATTTCGATTTGCTGGTTTAGATGCTTTGGACACTCTGTCACTGCTAACCAGTGCCAGAGTGTAAGTGCTCCCTGTGTAAAATATCGCATTGATTGGATATACCTGATCGGCACATCTGTATCACCATGAAGTCCCTAGTAAAGTGCACTGTGTGTGCCAGGGCTGGTGATGACGGATGCTACTAGTGGGTCTGCAGCGCCGATTGCGCCACCCACCTGTGTAGCCCTAAAACAGTGTCTCAGGCCTGCCGCCGCAGGCCTGCCTGCAGTCCCCGGACTGCCATGTCCCCCTGGCCAGTGTCCACACTGGCCGGGCCTAACCCTTCCCTTTTCATACACGTCAGTCATCCCTATGGAAGGCCCAAGGTACCCCCCTGGGCAGGGTGCAGTGTATGTAGAAGGTAGAGCATGTACTAGTGCAGGTAACATGTTCTGGTAGTGAACACCGGCCATTTTGTGTGTTCACTACAGCAAGGCTATCTTGTTCCATAGGCTAACATGAGGGAGGCGGGTGCCGATGGCTATCCGCCTATCTTCTCATACGAACAAGATAAGACATGAGTGTTTGATATCCCTGAGCTCAGCATTTAATAACACATCTTTTAGGAGAGATTGTTTTTAAATCCTGAGTTGGAGAACAGTACTTTTTAGAGAATAGCTGTTCTCTTGTCTGACCCTTCTGTGTGCATGGGCGCGCTTGTGGATTGACTGTCTGGTTTGAGAGTGACAGGGGCTGGGGATCCCCCGGGAGGTTGGACGAGTCAGCCCTCTGCTGAATGGCGACAATCGCAAGGAGAGTGGAGGGAGGAGATAGCACCTGGGATTGAATAGGGCTGTGCCTGCCTGCCACTCCGCTGGCTCCACCTCCTGCTGGGCGGCTGACGACTCTGCCCCTCGCTCTGAAAAGAATGTAGAGACCAGGAAAACAAAGTGCTCCAACAACACCCAGAACTGGATCAGACCGGGCTCAGGACCCACTTGCACAAAGACTTCAAAGACTTTTAGGGGTATAAGTACAAGACCCCCGACAACAGATTTTTAGATTCGACCATCAAGAGGAACCTCTGCTGAAAGACGGACCGCTGAAGAACTAAAGGAAGATTGCCGTGCTGTGTGCTCTAAAGGCTGACCTGTTCTGCTGTGCAACTGAAGCTGAGGAGGAGAAGGGGTCTTGCTGTGTGCTGACCCTATCCACTTGACCAAACAAGACTTTGCTGTGTGCTGTGTCTTCAACTGAATCTCCAAGGGCCTGAGAAGAGCTGGCCTCCTGTTTCGCAACCCAGGGATAGAAAGGTTGCCAAGAACTCAAGACTCTGCTGTGTCCCACCTGCGCTGCTGTGTGCCGCAGGGACCGTGGACTGTTCTACCAAGCTTCTCAACATCTGCCTGTGAGGTGGGCTGGCTGCTCTCTGTCTTGCTGGAGAGTACCGCACCGAGCCGGGCCTGACACCGGTTGCCGCATCAAGAAGATCGACGTGCTCATCGGCACGTGCCTTGCCGCGACCCGGAGGCCTGACGCAGACCGAGAGTCGTATTTCCCTGCTCTACGAAGCCGCGCAGTGAGTGGCTGACTCCGGTGACGTCGACATCGTCACTGGGGGCTCGTCGAGGGAGTTGTGGAATCCTTGCATCGAACAGCCCGAGGAGCGCTCGTGCAACGAGCGCAGTGACACCGCCGGAGCAACGTAGCTGCCTAAAACATCGAGAGCCTACAAATTGATTCATTCTCAGTGAGTATCGAATCACTCAAGAGACTAGAGACTATCGTCTGACGATCCCGACCAACCAAGAAAGCGATTGTCGTGTAAACCTGTGATGCTTGATTTCAACTGCGGAAACTAGATAAAGATATATTATTTTTGATATAACTCACCTGTGTGGTCTAAGTTTGTGGTGTGCGGAGGGGGGATCATTGTGGTGTCTACGTGCAAATACCTTACACATTGCCTTGGGGATAAGCCTGACTGCTCGAGCCAAGCTACCTAGAGGGTGAGCAGGGGTTATCTACCGTGTGTGTCCCTGTACCCTGACTAGAAGCAAGGGCCCCTATTTGGTCTAAGGTGTATGCCTCTGCCAACTAGAGACCCCCAGATCTAACATTGGTGGCAGCGGTGGGATTAGAACCAGTATTTGCACTTGACCTACAGTGATTCTTCGTACATCACTAATCTAGTAAGCAGTTGCATCGCACGAAGTTTTTTTTTGCGAAGACTATTCTTGGAGGATCGACGAAGCATCATGTCTCAGAATGGAGTAGGCGAGGAGTCGGAATTGCAATTTGAAGTGAAAAAGTTGCTCGAGTATAAGAAGGAGCAACTAAAGCAATTCTGCAAGCAGCTTGGATGCCCAGCGAAGGGCAGCGCCAACAAGACGGAGCTACAGAAAGCTCTAAGGGCCTGGTGGGAGGCCAAGAATGGCGCAACCGAGGAAACTACGGAAGGGGATGGCACACCGGAGGACGGATTTGGATCCGATGATCTGCCAGTGAACAGGCCAGCGTCGAGGGCTGGCAGCACCCATTCCAGTAGGAGCCTCTCTCCAGAGGAGCTGGAGGAAAACCAAAGGGTTAGAGCCCATGAGATTGAACTTTTTAAGCTCAAAGCTCAAGCGGAAGAAAGGAAACTGCGCCTTGACAGTGAGAAAGAGGCGGAGGAGAGGAGGAATGCTCTTGCTTTGGAAGAGAAGAAACTCCAGTTGGCTCATGAGTTGAGCATGAGGGAGCTGGACATTAAAGCCAAACAGGTGGCGTCCAGTCCGAATGGTGGCAGCGCACAACCAGCACAGGCGGGTAAAGTATACATACCGAAAGATTTGGTGCAGAATTATCAGAGGGGTGAGGATATCTATGCGTGGTTTAGATCCTATGAGCTTGCCTTGAAGATGAATGAAGTGCCTGAGAAAAGTTGGGGAGCGGGTTTGTGGAAGCATTTTGAGGCCTCTGGGAGGGATGTCTTAGCACCCTTAGAAGCAGCAGGGACCTTAACCTACCCCACGATGAAGGAGGCCTTATGCCTCAGGTATGGGCTTACACCAGAACAGTACCGACAGAAGTTTAGGAACTTCAAGAAACTTGATTCGAGTACGTGGGTGGAGTGTGTGAGTATGTACACGCGTGCACTGGAAGGTTGGATAAAGGGCAGCAAAGTTACTGATTATGTGGGGTTGTGTCACTTGATTAGTTGGGAGCACTTGAGTAGTCTATGTGTTCCAGAGCTGCGCCAGCATCTTTTAGACAGCAAGTTAACTGATCCCAGTGAGCTTGCTAAAGAGGCCGACCGCTGGACTAGCACCAGGGTCAACAAAGGGGTGGTAAGTATGCCAGCCAAGGGTGGACAGGGTCCCCAGCAGAAAAGTGGGGAGGACAAGGGTAACAGTAAGGAGTTCTCTAAAGGGCCCCAAAACAGTTCCCAGGAGAAGGAGTCCCGGGCCCCCAAGCCGAAGAGGTCCTGGCCCCCTAAGGGCAACAGACCACCGCCTACTTGCTATGCTTGTAGGGAAGTGGGGCACATCGCCCCTAAATGTCCCAACAAACCCCCAGCACCAGCTGCTGCTCCAGTCCCAGGGTTAGCTAGTGTAGCTTTGGGAGGGGATTTGATTTCCAGTGGGGAAGAGGGATTAGCTATGATGACCCTTGTCTCGTTAGGAGACCAAGAGATGGTCCGGGATGCCTTGATACCCGCTAACACTAAGAAATACGGGCAGAAGGTGACCATCAATGGGAGGGAGATAGAGGCTCTGAGAGACACCGGGGCTAGTGTGACATCTGTCAGGTGTCAGTGGGTGTCTGAAGAGCAAGTCATTCCCAATGTGCTCCGCCCAGTAGTGGCAGCTGACACTTCAGTTCGCCTCTGCAAGATGGCGCGTGTTCCCTTTACATGGGGGGGAGTCTCTGGTACCTTGGAAGTCTGTGTCAGTGATGCCTTACCGGTAGATTGTCTGTTGGGTAACGACCTGGAGAGTTCTCCATGGAAGGACGTAGAGCACAGAACTCACTTGGAGATGCTAGGACTGCCAGCGTGGATCTGCGTATCCACACGTGCCATGACAGCCAGTAAGGGTGAATTAGTAGAGCTGGAGCCTGGAACAATGGCCCAGGAACCTGCCAGGAGAGGAAGGGGCAGAGGGCGCGGGAAACCGGCCCCCGCTGTTCCCACGGTCCAGGAGGAAGCAGAAACTGAGGGGGATGCCCTGGAACCTACAGGGGAGCAGGTGGCCGAACTGGGGGAGTTGCCTGAGCTGACCCATTGGCAGCAAGAGGGTGGCCCCTCCAGGGAGGAATTCTGCCAGGCTCAGAAGGAGTGCCCTTCTCTCATTGGTGTGCGGCAGCAGGCTGCAGACCAGGCAGCAGGCCTAGGGTCCAAGGAACACTTGATCTACTGGGAAGATGACTTACTGTATAGTGAGCCTAAGTTCGCTGAGCCCGGTGCAGCCTGTGTGCTGGTGGTACCCGAGCGCTTCAGGAACTTCTTACTGGGTCTGGCTCACGACGTGCCTCTCGCAGGACATCTGGGGCAAGACAAGACCTATCACAGGCTTGTCACCCACTTCTACTGGCCCCAGATGAAGAAGCACGTCGGTACCTTTTGTAAGTCATGCCAAACCTGTCAAGCCAGTGGTAAGAGCGGAGGGAAGTGCGTGGTGCCCCTCCAGCCATTTCCTGTAGTGAGCACCCCTTTCGAGCGGGTGGGCATTGATATCGTAGGGCCCCTGGATCCCAAGACCGCCTTAGGCAACAGGTTTATCCTGGTTTTGGTGGATCACGCCACTCGGTACCCGGAAGCAGTCCCTCTCAGGACAATCACAGCCCCCGTGGTGGGCCGTGCATTGATGGGGATCTTTTCCCGTGTGGGATTCCCTCGAGAGGTGGTCTCCGACCGGGGTACCAACTTCATCTCTAGGTACATGAAGTCTCTGTGGGAGGAGTGTGGAGTAACGTATAAGTTCACCACTCCTTACCACCCTCAAGGAAATGGGTTGGTTGAAAGGTTCAACCGCACCCTGAAGGGTATGATCATGGGCCTAGCGGAGCCCATGAGACGGAAGTGGGACGTCTTGTTACCATGCCTGTTGTTTGCCTACAGGGAGGTGCCCCAGAAGTCCTTAGGGTTCAGCCCCTTTGAACTGCTGTATGGCCACCCTGTTAGAGGACCTCTCACACTGGTGAAGGAGGGGTGGGAGAAATCCCGTGGGAAGACCCCCCAGGATGTGTTCAGCTATGTGCTGGCCATCCGCAACCAAACGCAGCGCTTCAGGAAGCTCGCTCAGGAGAACCTAGAAGCCAGCCAGGAGGAGATGAAAAGATGGTACGACCAGAATACCACTCTGGTAGAATTTCATCCCGGGCAGAAAGTGTGGGTAATGGCGCCGGTGGAGCCTTGTGCGCTCCGTGACAAGTGGACCGGGCCATATGAGGTGGTAGAGCGCAAGAGTGAGGTGACCTACCTGATCAACATGAAGACTCCTAGGCAGCCCCTTAGAGTCTTGCATGTAAACCGCCTCAAACCCCACTTCGAGAGGTCTGAAGTGACGATGCTCATGGCTACCGACGACGGTGGGGAAGAGGATAGTGATCCTCTCCCTGACCTCCTGGCAACCAAGGAGCAAGACGGGTCAGTGGATGGTGTGGTCCTCTCGCCCACCCTGACCCCAGAGCAGCAGAGCGACTGTCGCCAGGTGTTGGGTCAGTTTGCCTCCCTGTTCTCCCTGACACCAGGTGTCACCAATTGGTGCGTCCATGATGTGGACACTGGAGATAGCCTGCCTGTGAAACAGAAGTTTTACAGAGTAGCTGACAAGGTCAGGGCCAGCATCAAGGAAGAAGTTTCCAGGATGTTGGCGTTAGGGGTAATTGAGCCCTCTAGCAGTCCCTGGGCTAGCCCAGTGGTCCTCGTTCCCAAGAAATCTGCTACACCCGGTGGCCCGTCAGAACTTCGGTTTTGCGTGGACTACCGCGGGCTCAATGCGGTCACCAAGACTGACGCGCACCCCATCCCCAGAGCTGATGAGCTCGTGGATCGGTTAGGAGCTGCCCGGTACCTCAGCACCTTCGATTTGACTTCGGGGTACTGGCAGATTGCCTTAACTGACGGGGCAAAGGAGAGGTCGGCATTTTCAACGCCAGAGGGGCACTTCCAGTTTCGAGTCATGCCCTTTGGATTGAAAAATGCCCCTGCCACCTTCCAGAGACTGGTCAACCGGGTACTGACCGGGCTGGAGCAATTCAGCGCCGCATACCTGGATGACATTGCTGTGTTCAGCTCCACTTGGGAGGAACACTTGCAACACCTCTGTGAAGTGTTGAGGGCGCTGCAGAAGGCAGGCCTCACTATCAAGGCTAGTAAGTGCCAGATAGGGCAGGGATCAGTGGTGTATTTGGGACACCAGGTGGGGAGCGGCCAGGTGGCGCCCCTACAGGCGAAGATCGATACCATTCTGGCTTGGGAACCCCCCAAGACGCAGACAGAGGTGAGGGCCTTTCTAGGACTCACCGGGTATTACAGACGGTTCATCAAGGGATACGGCACCATTGTTGCCCCCTTAACGGAACTAACCTCTAGGAATCAGCCCAGGAAAGTGAATTGGACCGAGGCCTGTCAAACTGCTTTTGATGCCCTGAAAACTGCAATGTGCACAGCACCGGTGCTTAAGGCGCCTGACTTTTCGAGTGAGTTCGTAGTGCAGACAGACGCTTCAGAGCAAGGCGTGGGAGCAGTACTCTCACAGATGGACGACGAGGGCGGGGACCAACCCGTAGCTTTCATTAGTAGGAGGCTACTTCCCAGGGAACAGAGGTGGAGCGCTATTGAAAGGGAAGCATTCGCTGTGGTCTGGGCCCTGAAGAAGCTGAGGCCCTACCTGTTTGGGACTCACTTCCGTGTTCAGACCGACCACAGGCCCCTCAGATGGTTAATGCAGATGAGGGGTGAGAATCCAAAACTGTTGAGGTGGTCCATCTCCCTACAGGGAATGGACTTTACGGTGGAACACCGTCCCGGTACAGAGCACGCCAATGCTGATGGTCTGTCCAGGTTTTTCCGCCTTAGCGATGAGAACTCCCAAAAGGGTGGGTAGTTCTCCCCGCTTTCAGCTGGAGGGGACACGTGTTAGACCTGACATCCTTGGCGTGGGTTTTTCCCCTATCTTTTGCCTCTGCTACCTGGATTTTTGATGCTGTGCTGGATTTCGATTTGCTGGTTTAGATGCTTTGGACACTCTGTCACTGCTAACCAGTGCCAGAGTGTAAGTGCTCCCTGTGTAAAATATCGCATTGATTGGATATACCTGATCGGCACATCTGTATCACCATGAAGTCCCTAGTAAAGTGCACTGTGTGTGCCAGGGCTGGTGATGACGGATGCTACTAGTGGGTCTGCAGCGCCGATTGCGCCACCCACCTGTGTAGCCCTAAAACAGTGTCTCAGGCCTGCCGCCGCAGGCCTGCCTGCAGTCCCCGGACTGCCATGTCCCCCTGGCCAGTGTCCACACTGGCCGGGCCTAACCCTTCCCTTTTCATACACGTCAGTCATCCCTATGGAAGGCCCAAGGTACCCCCCTGGGCAGGGTGCAGTGTATGTAGAAGGTAGAGCATGTACTAGTGCAGGTAACATGTTCTGGTAGTGAACACCGGCCATTTTGTGTGTTCACTACTGCAAGGCTATCTTGTTCCATAGGCTAACATGAGGGAGGCGGGTGCCGATGGCTATCCGCCTATCTTCTCATACGAACAAGATAAGACATGAGTGTTTGATATCCCTGAGCTCAGCATTTAATAACACATCTTTTAGGAGAGATTGTTTTTAAATCCTGAGTTGGAGAACAGTACTTTTTAGAGAATAGCTGTTCTCTTGTCTGACCCTTCTGTGTGCATGGGCGCGCTTGTGGATTGACTGTCTGGTTTGAGAGTGACAGGGGCTGGGGATCCCCCGGGAGGTTGGACGAGTCAGCCCTCTGCTGAATGGCGACAATCGCAAGGAGAGTGGAGGGAGGAGATAGCACCTGGGATTGAATAGGGCTGTGCCTGCCTGCCACTCCGCTGGCTCCACCTCCTGCTGGGCGGCTGACGACTCTGCCCCTCGCTCTGAAAAGAATGTAGAGACCAGGAAAACAAAGTGCTCCAACAACACCCAGAACTGGATCAGACCGGGCTCAGGACCCACTTGCACAAAGACTTCAAAGACTTTTAGGGGTATAAGTACAAGACCCCCGACAACAGATTTTTAGATTCGACCATCAAGAGGAACCTCTGCTGAAAGACGGACCGCTGAAGAACTAAAGGAAGATTGCCGTGCTGTGTGCTCTAAAGGCTGACCTGTTCTGCTGTGCAACTGAAGCTGAGGAGGAGAAGGGGTCTTGCTGTGTGCTGACCCTATCCACTTGACCAAACAAGACTTTGCTGTGTGCTGTGTCTTCAACTGAATCTCCAAGGGCCTGAGAAGAGCTGGCCTCCTGTTTCGCAACCCAGGGATAGAAAGGTTGCCAAGAACTCAAGACTCTGCTGTGTCCCACCTGCGCTGCTGTGTGCCGCAGGGACCGTGGACTGTTCTACCAAGCTTCTCAACATCTGCCTGTGAGGTGGGCTGGCTGCTCTCTGTCTTGCTGGAGAGTACCGCACCGAGCCGGGCCTGACACCGGTTGCCGCATCAAGAAGATCGACGTGCTCATCGGCACGTGCCTTGCCGCGACCCGGAGGCCTGACGCAGACCGAGAGTCGTATTTCCCTGCTCTACGAAGCCGCGCAGTGAGTGGCTGACTCCGGTGACGTCGACATCGTCACTGGGGGCTCGTCGAGGGAGTTGTGGAATCCTTGCATCGAACAGCCCGAGGAGCGCTCGTGCAACGAGCGCAGTGACACCGCCGGAGCAACGTAGCTGCCTAAAACATCGAGAGCCTACAAATTGATTCATTCTCAGTGAGTATCGAATCACTCAAGAGACTAGAGACTATCGTCTGACGATCCCGACCAACCAAGAAAGCGATTGTCGTGTAAACCTGTGATGCTTGATTTCAACTGCGGAAACTAGATAAAGATATATTATTTTTGATATAACTCACCTGTGTGGTCTAAGTTTGTGGTGTGCGGAGGGGGGATCATTGTGGTGTCTACGTGCAAATACCTTACACATTGCCTTGGGGATAAGCCTGACTGCTCGAGCCAAGCTACCTAGAGGGTGAGCAGGGGTTATCTACCGTGTGTGTCCCTGTACCCTGACTAGAAGCAAGGGCCCCTATTTGGTCTAAGGTGTATGCCTCTGCCAACTAGAGACCCCCAGATCTAACAGTGGCAAATTACCATGTTGTTTGTTTGTGAGAATCTTGGGAGTTAGATGTGTGTTACTTGGAGCGGTATAGAACATTACATTCATCAGACAGCCCCTCAAAAGATGGTAGGGCCAAGGGAGTTTGGTTATACTTATTGTGAATTCTTTCCCTGGAGAAGTTACCAAATTCTTTTCTGACTTGCGATATTTCCAGTGTTTGCTTTGTGATCTTTCAAAAGATTGGGACCTCTTGATAATTAACTTTAATAATAATTCTTTTGATGGGTCAGCTTTGCAGGTTGTCACTGCTCTAGATGCAGATATAGAACTGATAATAAGGGAACATTGGAGATCCTTTCGGTAGGGGAATTTAACGTTCATTCTTGTTCAATATTGCCCAAACCAGTATGTGACTTAAAATAAGGATCAGCCACTGGTAAATTTTAAGCATGATGATTGCCATTCGCACAAGTTGCCAAACAGTAATAGCTGGCTTGCAGAGACAAGATTTACCATTTACTGGTACATTTTTACAGCTTAATGAGGTAGTGGAGGTTAAACTAGCTAAATGCGTATAATAAAGGTTTATGATGCCTATTGTACTATTTATATTTTCCCAAGAGCATACTAAGAGGAATGAGACACACCTATAGTAGGAGTTTCCATTACATAATTGCTCAAGTGGTTGGATTCATGAGGGAAAAGCTTGGATATTACAAGTTTTTTATTATAAAGAACTGGGACAATTTTTTCAAAACTGTCACATAGAACTTTAAAACCTTAAAGAAGAAAGTGGGCGAAAACGGATACAGGCCTTTGTAAATAATCAAATAATCTTTTCTTCTTTTTAAACTTTGAATCATTTTAAAATTGCATGTTATGACTTTGTTATAATGTGATATTAAGCATGGAATGTGAAATGTGTTATATTGTAAGTTTAATATTAACTGAACATTAAAAGTTATTACTTACTTATTACTTACTTACTTGCATGATGATTGTGGTTGTACCTTAAATACTTGTGTAGCAAAATATAACCTCACTGTGGTGAATGAGCCAAGGGAGTTGGAGGTTTGGACCTGACTTTTCAGAGGAGGGATTGTTCCTCCACAATTGATATATTTTCAGCTCGGAAAAACTAGGGGCCAATTTGACAAACTTTGAGGTTGCATTTACTGGTTTTAGTGGCCTTGCAAAACTGTGTTGTGTCTTGACTGGGGAGGGAGTAGGGTTTAGGCAAATTTTACAGTAAAAATGGGTTTTCCATTAAGTGGGAAAAATAGTTAAGATACATTTTTTGTCTACTGTTCTCCATGATAAACTGCAGGAAGTCTCCCTATGCTTAGACCCGGAAGCTAATTCCTCTTTAATTATGGCAGCCTTCTTGGACATAACTGCAACAGTTAGTCACATTTTTCAAGAGAAATAGACCCCACAAAGTCTCATTGCTGAGACTGCTTTAATTTGGCTTGTACTAAAGCCCCTGCCAATCTTCATTCTGCTCTACGTTTGGTGTAGAGAGATAGTGATCTTATTAGAAGTGCAAAGACAGCTTATTGGACTACCAGGGAAGCTAGGGCAAGGTAGATTGAGGAGAAAGCATGGTCTTACTTACAGACAGCTAGTCTTTTAAGAGAATGGACCGTTTTTTGGAAGTTGTTGAATTCCTCTTGTTTTAGGGGATTGGTAGATCTCTCAACTGGCATGCATATTCAGGACTCTCTATGGGTCGAACACTTTTCTAACATCTATTCAAGCCACTTAGAAACCCGTGAGGGTGGTGCTCACTCAGAGAGAGGTGCTGATCCAAAACCCCTGGTATTTGACCTTGAACAGGTGATGATGGCCCTAAGGGAAAATTGCAGAGGCAAAGCCCCTGGACCAGATGGGGGCTTCCTGTGGATATGTACTTTGAATGTCAGAATGTGTGGGCCCCATTGATCACAAATTCTTTTAATGTTATGGCAATGGTGGAACTCCCCTGACTTGGGAAATGTCCGTTATTGTCCCAATCTATAAAAAGGTGAACGGTCACACTTTCCAAGAATTCTTACCCATTTTCCCTCATGGATGCTACTGTGAAAACCATGGAAAATAGCCTGCTCCTTAGATTAGAAGCTTGGGAAACTGCTAAGAACATCCTGGCAGATACCCAATATGATTTAAAAAAGGAAATGGTAACAATAGATAAGTGCTTAAATCTGAGTCTGATAATAGCTAAGTACTCTGTCGTTAAGCATGGTTCTTTGTTCAATGCTTTCATGGACTTACCGCTAGCAGTTGACAGTGTTTCTCATTCGAAGCTTTAGGTTATTATGACAGAGATGGGTATTACGGAGGACATCATCATGTTTATTAGACAGTTATATTCAAAGTCTAAAGCATGCGTTTGTTATGGAAGGAATGGTGAGTGCATGTATCTGTTCAGGTTACAGCGAGGAGTGAGGCAGGGCTGAATCCTTGCGCCCTTCCTCTTCTGTCTGCACATGAACAGGATTGAATCAGCTCTTACTCTGATATATAAAGACACTCCCCAATCCTCCTATATGTAGATGACACTATTTTAATCACAAGAACTGGGAGGCCGTTGCATGGGTTAATCGATGATTATGTTAGCTTCATGAGGGACCTGGATTTAAAAGTTAATGAAAGTAAAAATTATAATGTATGGGAGGAGAACTAAGACAAGACCTTCAATTTGCATTAATAAGATTATAGTAGCTGAGATAGAGTCATTTTTCTATTTAGGTATCCTTTTTAATACCATACCAAATATGAGTGAAAAACTGTGGTCTCTAATAGAATTGCCAAGTTTGAAAATACTTTACTAAGGACACAGAGATTCTGTAAGACGTTGGGCACCAAACCTGTGTTGGAGCTGCTGACTATTTATTCAGTAAAGTCAGTGTCGACTACCAGATATGGGGCAGGAATTTGGGGTATGGCCAATAGCTAAGGTATACAGCAGGCAGAAAACACTTCCCTCAAAAAAACTCTTAGCAATCTTGCAAGGCTCTCAAAACTCAATGTGCCACGTTAAGCTGGGTATCCCATACATAGAGGATAAGATTAGGTTGTCCCCACTTTTGCTCTGGCGATTGATTTGAGTCAGGAATTTTGTCCCACTATATCGTCTTGTCATTGAGAATTGTATACAATTCTATGCAGCTCTTGAGATACATTGGTTATTGTATGTTAAAACAGCCCTGGAGCAGATAGACCTATCAGACATAGTCACCTCTTCCTCCGCTTGTGAGGGTTGCCCAAAGGCTATGCTGACAAAAAAGGGTTTTGGCCAAGGTAAAGTCAAGTTGAGTAGCTGCTGATAGACATAAGTCTACAGTGTCCTTTTATAAGTTGGGTTCCACACAGGAAGGCACTCAATTTTATTTATCCTCCATTCAGAACCACCAGCATCATTTTGTATTAACAAGATTTCACCTTAATTACCTACTCCTTATGCTGGGATATCCCTCAAACTGCTACTCGATATCCCTGTGATGGGGAATCCACTCAATCGAATTTGTATATTGTGTTTCTCTTTAATCTTATTAAAAACTCTAAGGAAAAAGGTGATTCACCACTTTTTAAAGTATTTAAATTTAATCAGTCTAGGCCAGCGCTACTGTTTCTTCAGGAGCTGCTTTGTCCTCTGGCATGTTATTCTATGGTGTCATTTATATGGCGGATTCTGAATCTTAGAAGGAATGCAGTTTGCAGCTAGGCAATGGGTCAGTTTCGTACTGGTTTTTGAATTGTACTGGATTTTTCTTTTATTACTGGTTTTAACTTTTTACGATGTGGTAGATGAATAGACAGAAGGAAGGGTGGGGCAATCTTAGCTGTATATGTACCGTTTGTTTTTATACTTAATTCTATGCATTATTCCTTTTTATTATGATACAATGAGCCTTGCAATGATATTGAATATATTTTTTATGTTGTTCCATTTTGATTTCATAATGTTTTTGGTGATCATTGAATGTATTTTATTCTCTTGTTTTTACTTTGAACTGTGCTTTTATGTTGTACAAAAGCAGCAAATAAAGTTACTTGATTGATTGATTGACTTAACATATTTGCTAACATGGCGTTATGTTTCTTTTCATGGTTTAGGCTAGTCCGAGTGCTATAACAGGTGTTTTGAATCCCCACGTTTTAGAAATTACACACAGAGAGAAATCCTAAACTCCGGAGGGGGGGGGGGGGCTGTTTATAGCCTTGATGTTTGTGGAGAAAAGTGCATCAGACAGGTACTTCCCATTCCCTTCTTTGGTCTACACTCAACAGAATACTAAATGGGGCATATTCTCAAGGAGCTATCGCCGAGTCATCGGCACTTTACGGCAGCCAAAGTCGCAATAAATGTATCGCCCCATTCACAAGCTGGTGCAAATAGCCTATATCACCAGTCTTCCGGCGATAGCAACCTCAAAAACCATCTCCACAGATGACCCCGGCAACTATCGCTAATGAAATGCAGAGTAGGCGTTCCTGAGTAAAAAGCCCCGACAACACCACACCTCAACATTCTCAATGACCAGCCGGATCAGCGATAAGATCACAAAACATGCGATAAGGCGCGTTAGCAGCAGGAAATTAACTCCTGCTCTGACCTGGTGCAAAGTCGGACGACAACCGGCAACAGAAAAGGGAGCCCAGACCACAGCCACACCTGAAGACCAACAGATGCCATGGAGCCAATGATCATGCAGCTCGGAGCCCCAACAGGGCCACAACACCCACCGCCACCACCCCCAGGACTGCACTACCCGCCCCCACCCCCCCGGACCATTACAGAGGCAGCGCGGACAAAGACAGCAGACCCTCATGAAACGCGCCAGCCTCACAGACCTAACACCAGACAATGTCATTGCCCACTACATTCTCA
Organism: Triturus cristatus; assembly: GCF_964204655.1. Lineage (NCBI taxonomy): Eukaryota > Metazoa > Chordata > Amphibia > Caudata > Salamandridae > Triturus > Triturus cristatus. Next base: position 625,738,355 of record NC_140580.1, on the reverse strand, counting down.
AAAGGACAACCAGCCTCCGCATCCTGAACATCATTGTCCTCAGGCTGACGGTACCAACACAGTGGACAACCAACATACCTCCGCAGACAAAGCTGCTGGCTGGGCTGCACCTGTTGGCCTCTGGTACCTCCCAACCAACAACCACCAGAGTCGGATGAGTCTCACAGCCAGCCCCATCCAAGTCACTCACACCTGTCCTGGATGCCATCATGAGCCTGGTACCCCAGTATCTATACGTCCCCCACAATGCGCAGGAACAGCCTGAGACCAAGCAAGGACTATACGCCATAGCTGGATTCATTCACGTGTTGGGGGCAATCGACTGCACACATGTCCTACATGTGCCCCCTGGTGACACAGCACACAATTACCTCAACGGAAAGCACACACATTCCATCAATGTGCAGACAACAGTTGACCACCGGGGAATCGCCACCAATTTTGTCGCCAACTACCCAGGCAGTGTGTATGATACCACTTCTACCGGCAGTCCATCATCAAACAGCGCTACCAGGATGGCACCCATGGAAATGCACTGCTCATTGGTAAGTACCAAATGAACACACCACACACCTCAACTCCACAACCATGCAACTCATAACACTGGGAATGCATACGTTACAAACTCACATACACCATGCCCAACAACATGCACACCCACCAGACACGACAGCACAACTTACTGTGGCAGCCTGGGCTAGCCATGTAAATGAGCCTTCAACGGCATGGCACATCAGCCACACAATAGCAGATTGTGGTGAGAGGTGGGAACCAGGCATGTGCAAAGGAGGCAAGTGACCCATGAATGAGAATGTACACAATGCCAAGTGTGGCGGAGATGTGTTGGACAGACTGCAGTATGCAGACCACACCCATATCCATGTCGACATACACCTCTAGTGTATGGAGTGTAGTGGACAGTGGACGCAACCAGTTCACCCCAGCCAGTGGGGAAGATTGCGGGAATGTAGCCTGTTACGCCCCCCCCTGTAAGTGTGAGTGGAGTGGGCTGGCCCGGCGCATGCCAGGCCAGCGTGGGGTGTGAATAAAAAACACATAGCCCTGGGCATGGTTCTCTTTCGGAATGCCCAACATCTCTACCAGGGTGGCGCCTCTCACCCCGCCACAGAGCCGAATCCGCCGTCGTGAGCGTCGTTGCCTGCTATTCTGTGTGCCTGTTGTACCACGGGCCGCTGGTCCCCGAACTTGTCTTGCCCGCCCCTGAGCAGCCAGGCCTCACTGCTCACCTGCCAACACTGGCGTGTGTCAAGGAGGGCCCACCACGTGCCGATGCAACCTCCAAGCCCAAGGCCCGTGACCCTGGCAGCCTGCTCAGACCATTACGGCCTCCTCGAGCAAGGCCCGCAGTCCTCCTTTCTCATTGACATACTCCACTAGCATACACAGTGGACAAGTAGGTCACACATTTAGAACTGATTCTTGATTACACAGTGGCAGAGTACATATTTATGGCTGATTTTATGTCACTATACTCCCTTCGATGTGGTGACACCAAGGGGCATATTATCAAGCCTGGCGATAAAATTATCGCCGCTTTAGCGGCAGAAAACTGCCCTAAAACGGCGATAATGGGCTTGATAATATGCTCTATGGAATTCCAATTGAAGCCCATGTTAGATGTCCTTCACATCTAACATGGGCTTCAATTGGAATTCCATAGAGCATATTATCAAGCCCATTATTGCCATTTTAGCGGCAGTTTTCTGCCGCTAAAGCGGTGATAATTTTATCGCCTCGCTTGATAATATGCCCCTAAGTCGGTATATGGCATTCCAAACACAAGTGTCTGTGGGCCCCCGCGGACTACTGCCCTCGGCCAACACTGCGCTCAAGTAGGTCACACATTTGGAACTGAGTCTTGATTTCATCATGGCAGAGTTCGTATCATTGCACGCCAAGAGAGGTGTAAGAGAAAGACGCGTTTCAGTCTGGAGGAAAAAAGGATCATCTCAACGGAGGCGCCCGAGCACTACCAACAACTGCCCTGGTGTCACTAACTCTGTGCATCGCAAGCCGACGACACATCCTTGTGGGCCCCTGCTGACTGCTGCCTCCGGCCTACACTGTGGTCGAGTAGGTCACACATTTGGGACTGAGTCTTGATCATACAATGTCCGAGTACACACATTAATGCAGAGTTTAAATCACTACACTTCCTCGATGTGGTGACACCAAGTCTGTGCATAGCATCCCAACCACACATGTCTGTGGGCCCCTGATGACTACGCCTTCGGCCTTCACTGCGGTATGGCAAGCCTCACACCAATCCAATCCAGTCCATACCAGGCAGGACATGGCATCGTCGCTGACTGAACACCCACTCTGCTCTAGTGCTTCTACCTCCGTCAACAAAAATTCACCCCCACATGTCATTTCAATGTTGTGTGTTAGAGTTCCAGGAGGAGATCGCTGAACAGCGGTTGGCCCGTGCTGACCGCTGCCTCGGGCATACACTGCGGTCGAGTAGGTCACAATTTCAGAACTCAGTCTTGATTAATTAATGGCAGATTCGATAACATTGTCCAGGCCTCATCGCAGACTGCATCCCCTTTCAGCTACGGTGCCACTAAGTCTGTTCCTCGACATCCATGGACACTTTCTGGTTGAACTTGGGTGGCAAATGAGTCTATGGACTAGAGGTTGTCATCATCATCATGTCGGTGATACTGACTTGGAGGCAAAAACGAGGCAGTAGCATTCCAGTCCTCCATTTCCCCTTTCCAGACGTCTTCTACCCTCTGCATCATGCCCTGGAGGGCACCTTCCACTGTCCCCCGCAACCCTCCACCACATTCACCTTGGACATCGATGAGGACCAGCTCAGCATGCGTGGCCCTATCTCACTGCGCCGCAAGTCAGCGTCCCATGGCGGTGTGCCTGTGCTGGCCACAGTGCATCCGGGGCCACTAACTCTGTGCAGCTCAAGTCAGGGACCCTGTCTGCTGAGATATTGGATGGCCTCTGAGACGATGGCCTTGGGTCATCAACGCCATGTGTATGTGGCCCTGCATTGTCCGCTGCCTCCGGCCTCAACTGCGGTCCACCAGGGCTCACACATCAAATCGAGTCCTGACCGGCCCGGACGTCGCATCACCGCAGGAGGCACACGACACCACCGCCAGGACCATCTCCAGATGTCAACTCCAAGAGTCGAAAGTGTCTTACTGCCGGACTATCAGAGTTGCTCACACCTATCGTGGATGCCATCATCTGCCTGATACCCTGCTCAGCACTCCAGGTGCCACTAACTCAGTGCACCACGACTCATGGACCATTTCTGAATGAGGTGTGTGCTGTGGAGAGCTCATGCAGCAATGTCACCTCAGGCAGTGTGGGAGACCTGGGATGATGATGAGGAAGATGATGCAGGTGTAACACACCCCACTGCAGCTGCATCAGGAATTTCCAGAAGGGACACAATCCTAGACATTTTCTTCACATGAGCACGCTCAGCTCTAGTGACCCAACCTCAGTGCACTGCAACTCACGGCCACTTCTGTTTGCAGATTGGATGACCTCTGTACTTGCTCCGGCTACCACCATTATGCTCTGCAATTGTCTCTGCAATGCTGGTGATTTCTGTTTCGGTTTTAATAGTGTTCACTGTTCAAGTTGTTGCCAGCACCAACCACTCCATGCAGGCTGGCTTACACTCACCCCACACATCCAGCACAGGCATCACTGTACATGTGACCCTACCAATAAAGGGTCTGGGCGCACGGGCCTGTAGATAGTTCCACAAACTATCTGCGTGTGTCCGTGTGGTCATGATGTATGCATGAGGACCCCTGGGCCTACAACATGACATTGTGCTGTGTACGGCGGACACAACCATGTCACATTTGGCAACAGGTAAGACCTTGGACTTGTAGCTTTTTCATCACCCACTCAATACGTGAGAGGAGTGGACTGGGTCATCGTACAGAGGTCCAGTGTTGGGTGTGAATGATGATTTCGGGGCTCTGGGCGTGGTTCATTGCAGAAAGTTTGCATATGCATGTGTCTCTGTCGAGGTGTGGGTCTCCTTTGTGGGGTGTAGGTGGTCCCTGATGGGACTTGAACACCCATGTATGTGATCTAGGTCGGCTTCCATGAGCTCTGACCCCACCCGCACCTGTTCGGCCACCTCCTTTTGGCATTCTGACACCTGGCATTGGAATGAGATGTGTGCTGAGGTGGAGTGTTGTGAGTCTCACAGCCAGCCCCATCCAAGTCACTCACACCTGTCCTGGATGCTATCATGAGCCTGGTACCCCAGTATCTATACGTCCCCCACAATGTGCAGGAACAGCCTGAGACCAAGCAAGGACTATACACCATAGCTGGATTCATTCACGTGTTGGGGGCAATCGACTGCACACATGTCCTACATGTGCCCCCTGGTGACACAGCACACAATTACCTCAATGGAAAGCACACACATTCCATCAATGTGCAGACAACAGTTGACCACCGGGGAATCGCCACCAATGTTGTCGCCAACTACGCAGGCAGAGTGTATGATACCACTTCTACCGACAGTCCATCATCAAACAGCGCTACCAGGATGGCACCCATGGAAATGCACTTCTCATTGGTAAGTACCAAATGAACACACCACACACCTCAACTCCACAACCATGCAACTCATAACACTGGGAATGCATACGTTACAAACTCACATACACCATGCCCAACAACATGCACACCCACCAGACACGACAGCACAACTTACTGTGGCAGCCTGGGCTAGCCATGTAAATGAGCCTTCAACGGCATGGCACATCAGACACACAATAGCAGATTGTGGTGAGAGGTGGGAACCAGGCATGTGCAAAGGAGGCAAGTAACCCATGAATGAGAATATACACAATGCCAAGTGTGGCGGAGATGTGTTGGACAGACTGCAGTATGCAGACCACACCCATATCCATGTCGACAAACACCTCTGGTTTATGGAGTGTAGTGGACAGTGGACGCAACCAGTTCACCCCAGCCAGTGGGGAAGATTGCGGAAATGTAGCCTGTTACGCCCCCCCCTGTAAGTGTGAGTGGAGTGGGCTGGCCCGGCGCACGCCAGGCCAGCGTGGGGTGTGAATAAAAAACACATAGCCCTGGGCATGGTTCTCTTTCGGAATGCCCAACATCTCTACCAGGGCGGCGCCTCTCACCCCGCCACAGAGCCGAATCCGCCGTCGTGAGCGTCGTTGCCTGCTATTCTGTGTGCCTGTGGTACCACGGGCCGCTGGTCCCCGAACCTGTCTTGCCCGCCCCTGAGCAGCCAGGCCTCACTGCTCACCTGCCAACACTGGCGTGTGTCAAGGAGGGCCCACCACGTGCCGATGCAACCTCCAAGCCCAAGGCCCGTGACCTTGGCAGCCTGCTCAGACCATTACGGCCTCCTCGAGCAAGGCCCGCAGTCCTCCTTTCTCATTGACATACTCCACTAGCATACACAGTGGACAAGTAGGTCACACATTTAGAACTGATTCTTGATTACACAGTGGCAGAGTGCATATTTATGGCTGATTTTATGTCACTATACTCCCTTCGATGTGGTGACACCAAGGGGCATATTATCAAGCCTGGCGATAAAATTAACGCCGCTTTAGCGGCAGAAAACTGCCCTAAAACGGCGATAATGGGCTTGATAATATGATCTATGGAATTCCAATTGAAGCCCATGTTAGATGTCCTTCACATCTAAAATGGGCTTCAATTGGAATTCCATAGAGCATATTATCAAGCCCATTATTGCCGTTTGAGCGGCAGTTTTCTGCCGCTAAAGCGGCGATAATTTTATCGCCTCGCTTGATAATATGCCCCTAAGTCGGTATATGGCATTCCAAACACAAGTGTCTGTGGGCCCCCGCGGACTACTGCCCTCGGCCCACACTGCGCTCAAGTAGGTCACACATTTGGAACTGAGTCTTGATTTCATCATGGCAGAGTTCGTATCATTGCACGCCAAGAGAGGTGTAAGAGAAAGACGCGTTTCAGTCTGGAGGAAAAAAGGATCATCTCAACGGAGGCGCCCGAGCACTACCAACAACTGCCCTGGTGTCACTAACTCTGTGCATCGCAAGCCGACGACACATCCTTGTGGGCCCCTGCTGACTGCTGCCTCGGGCCTACACTGTGGTCGAGTAGGTCACACATCTGGGACTGAGTCTTGATCATACAATGTCCGAGTACACACATTAATGCAGAGTTTAAATCACTATACTTCCTCGATGTGGTGACACCAAGTCTGTGCATAGCATCCCAACCACACATGTCTGTGGGCCCTTGATGACTACGCCTTCGGCCTTCACTGCGGTATAGCAAGCCTCACACCAATCCAATCCAGTCCATACCAGGCAGGACATGGCATCGTCGCTGACTGAACACCCACTCTGCTCTAGTGCTTCTACCTCCGTCAACAACAATTCACCCCCACATGTCATTTCAATGTTGTGTGTTAGAGTTCCAGGAGGAGATCGCTGAACAGCGGTTGGCCCGTGCTGACCACTGCCTCGGGCATACACTGCGGTCGAGTAGGTCACAATTTCAGAACTCAGTCTTGATTAATTAATGGCAGATTCGATAACATTGTCCAGGCCTCATCGCAGACTGCATCCCCTTTCAGCTACGGTGCCACTAAGTCTGTTCCCCGACATCCATGGACACTTTCTGGTTGAACTTGGGTGGCAAATGAGTCTATGGACTGGAGGTTGTCGTCATCATCATGTCGGTGATACTGACTTGGAGGCAAAAATGAGGCAGTAGCATTCCAGTCCTCCATTTGCCGTTTCCGGACGTCTTCTACCCTCTGCATCATGCCCTGGACGGCACCTTCCACTGTCCCCCGCAACCCTCCACCACATTCACCTTGGACATCGATGAGGACCCGCTCAGCATGCGTGGCCCTATCTCACTGCGCCGCAAGTCACCGTCCCATGGCGGTGTGCCTGTGCCGGCCGCAGTGCATCCGGGGCCACTAACTCTGTGCAGCTCAAGTCAGGGACCCTGTCTGCTGAGATATTGGATGGCCTCTGAGACGATGGCCTTGGGTCATCAACGTCATGTGTATGTGGCCCTGCATTGTCCGCTGCCTCCGGCCTCAACTGCGGTCCACCAGGGCTCACACATCAAATCGAGTCCTGACCAGCCCGGACGTCGCATCACCGCAGGAGGCACACGACACCACTGCCAGGACCATCTCCAGACGTCAACTCCAAGAGTCGAAAGTGTCTTACTGCCAGACTATCAGAGTTGCTCACACCTATCGTGGATGCCATCATCTGCCTGATACCCTGCTCAGCATTCCAGGTGCCACTAACTCAGTGCACCACGACTCATGGACCGTTTCTGAATGAGTTGTGTGCTGTGGAGAGCTCATGCAGCAATGTCACCTCAGGCAGTGTGGGAGACCTGGGATGATGATGAGGAAGATGATGCAGGTGTAACACACCCCACTGCAGCTGCATCAGGAATTTCCGGAAGGGACACAATCCTAGACATTTTCCTCACATGAGCACGCTCAGCTCTAGTGACCCAACCTCAGTGCAATGCAACTCACGGCCACTTCTGTTTGCAGATTGGATGACCTCTGTACTTGCTCCGGCTACCATCATGATGCTCTGCAATTGTCTCTGCAATGCTGGTGATTTCTGTTTCTGTTTTAATAGTGTTCACTGTTCAAGTTGTTGCCAGCACCAACCACTCCATGCGGGCTGGCTTACACTCACCCCACACATCCAGCACAGGCATCACTGTACATGTGACCCTACCAATAAAGGGGCTGGGCGCAGGGGCCTGTAGATAGTTCCACAAACTATCTGCGTGTGTCCGTGTGGTCATGATGTATGCATGAGGACCCCTGGGCCTACAACATGACATTGTGCTGTGTACGGCGGACACAACCATGTCACAGTTGGCAACAGGTAAGACCTTGGACTTGTAGCTTTTTCATCACCCACTCAATACGTGAGAGGAGTGGACTGGGTCATCGTACTGAGGTCCAGTGTTGGGTGTGAATGATGATTCCGGGGCTCTGGGCGTGGTTCATTGCAGGAAGTTTGCATATGCATGTGTCTCTGTCGAGGTGTGGGTCTCCTTTGTGGGGTGTAGGTGGTCCCTGATGGGACTTGAACACCCATGTATGTGATCTAGGTCGGCTTCCATGAGCTCTGACCCCACCCGCACCTGTTCGGCCACCTCCTTTTGGCATTCTGACACCTGGCATTGGAATGCGATGTGTGCTGAGGTGGAGTGTTGGGAGCCAGTCATGGTGGTGGGTGCTTCCTGCGGTGTGGTCTGTGGCAGGGGTTGGGATCTCCTCTATGTAGCTTGGCTGTCCTGCTCCTGGGGGTGGGTTGCCTAAGATGTCCATGGGCTGTTGTAGGGCGTTGGTGTCGAAGGTGTGGTGGTCCTCTCCAGCATCACTGATGAGTAGTCTGGTCTGCTCTGCTGGAGGTGTTGTTTGTCCCTCAGCAATGTGAAGGGGAGATGCATATTGACATTGTGTTGACATGTATGTTGGTGCATTGTTCTAGTTTACATGCAGACTGTATGACAATGTACATTGTGACTGTTTGGAAGGTGCTGACTATTTGATGCAGGACAGTGGACATTTGGACTACATGACGGATGTGAGGTTGTACACATACATTTCCATCTCACAGTTACCTGCTATGTTAGATGTGATTGGCCAGTTGTGTCCTCTGTTCTGCAGTGTCGGTGTTGCACTTTGTACCACATTGTCGTCGGATGTGCTTTTATTGCTATGTGCGTGTGCTGCAGTGTGCCATGGGGATCAGGGACATGATCCAGGGTCATTGCGGTTGTGCAGTGTGCTACACATCGTTGTGCATGTGTGCCATTGTGCCCATCTCCCCCCATCCTCCCAGTCCCTGGTCGTTACTCACCCTGTTCATGTTGTGACAGGTCCTATCGAGCTGTGTTCTGAACCCCAACTCCTTGCGCCGTCTCCACCCTGATGACTGTGACCTCCATTTCCTCCAGCTCCCCCTGTGGGGCAGGGCTTCCATCGCCTGTAGACGTTGCTGCCTTCCTGTTGGCAGCGGGTTTGTGCTTGGTTTGGCTTTTCACATTATGCCAGAGCCTCTTGTCCGCCTCCATAGACCTTGACACTCTGACTACATTCACGTTTGTCATATTGACGTTCAGTGGATGGTAGTGTTCTGTCACCTCTGTGACGCTGATCTGGTTTTCCTGCGGACTGCACCCCAACCGCCTCTTCCTCTTCTGCTTGGCCTTCCCCGACCACAAGGTTCCCTGGTGGTGGTCTGTGGGGCTTGTGGGGTTCGCGTTGGCCTCTGCACTCGGTCCGGGAGCATCCATGGTGCTACGCAGTTTCTTTTTTTCTCCCTTTTCTTTTTTTTGTTGCTTTTATAGTGCATTTTCCCGCATGATGCGTGGCAATTGCAGGCCTGTCACTGGTTATTGCAGATTTTTGTATCGCAATTGGCCTCATCGCAACTTTATTCGCATTCGTGTTTCGCATTTTTGCGGCGTCGCGTTGATTTTAACGCGGTAATTTGACGCGTTATCGTGTGACTATCACATGGTGCCGTCAGGTTGAGAATACTACGTTAACACAGCGTTGTTTTCCCGCGATAGACTGCAATATGCAAAGTTGCGTTAAGCTAAAGTTGCGATGGTTATCACACGTTCTTGAGAATATCCTCCACTATGCTTAGAATGTGAAAGATCTGCCAGGAAAGCTCTTACAGGGTACAGATAAGGAGGAGGCCACTAGACCATTGAAACATTGCACGCAAGCACACACCCCCACACTCCCCTTTTATGGATATAGTAATTAGTGTTTTTATGTGGTAATCTAATGAAAATATGTATTAGCATCATCAACATATTAACAGATAGCTCTGCAATATGAAAAATGTAAACACCAAATAATAAATATTAATATATCCGTAATGTATTTGTTTAAGCTCACTTGTTCACCTTCAGCAATCTTGTCTACCTTGTTGTTAAGCCGTGGAATACCTCCATGCATATCTGGTGCAGTCCCCCTGGTCCTCAATGTAGATGTTTTTGGGCAGCATGTCTCCTGGCATTTCTGGTCCCTCCCCTCACTATTTAGGGCGGACTTCTATGCCTTAGTCACCAGAGTATTTTTACGGAGCAAATTGGTGCACCTCACTTTGAACACTGCTAGCAACATCATGAGTAGCAACAATTGTTTGACACAATGCTTTCATTTTAGTCATTGGCAGCGTTTGTAAATGTTTCAAATGAAACCGGTGTCGCGGAAATCGGAGACCTGACAAGCACATTACAGGAGGAATTTTACCTCTGAGTTGAGGTTAACAAGAAGCATTGAATAAGCAGAAACGATGTCCCTCAAGCCACAGTTAATAAGAAGTAGCAGGATTTCACACAAGCTATGGGCAAAACTAAGCAGTGCCGAAGGAAGAGGTAATTTTGCATACAAAATAAATATCACATAACACAAGCAAAACAAGTCTTGCTCCCAGCAAAACGCACTCATGCCAAGTCAACACCTATGTCATTAAAAGGTAATCTATTAGAAGGCCACATAGACCAAAAACATTAAGCAAAACACAGGGGAAGCCACATAGAAGGCCACAGAGGCTCTGGTGATCCACTATGCACTTGTGTTGGATTGATTTAGCATGTTGATACTTAATTCCTTTGATTTTTACTACCACCCTTGGACACCCCTATGGTGATGCTGCATGATGTAGCTGGAAACCATCCATACTTAGCATGACTTCACAACTTAATAAAAAATTAAATATTGTCTATATGGCATTCTCACCAAGGATTGATGGCTAAAGCTTGCGCCCAAAAAGAAATGTCGGTCCTAAATTTTGAATCAAGGTATATCTTAAGATTCCTAGTTGATTTCAGTAGGGGAAAACCATATTTAAATATAAATCAGAGAATATCACTCCGTAGATGGAAGAAAATGGTGCATGTACAGAGAATCACTTTCTAAACTGAGGCCACTTACCCAAAACCTGGGCTGCAGCAATACATTAACAGGAATGAAAGGCAGACATAAAGATGACTTCACAAGCAAATGAAGTTCAGCCACAAAAGCATTCACTACCAAATTTGGAACCCACCCTTTTCAACCACTATCAACTAGTGCATTTGGAAGCGCTCTAGAGACAATTTAGATATTTTTTTCATCATCTGAAAATCGAAAGCAGACAGTAGGAATTGAGTGGTGATGCTGGTACATTTATTAGAGCCCTGTTAAGAACAAGAAATCATGCACTAACAGTGGAAGGCTACGTCCAGGAAAAGGTCACCGTACAGTGTATGGCCAGCAGAAGAAAAGCAGCTGACTCTTGCTTTACAAGGGCATAGTATTGGTGGGAAATTGGTGTCCATAACATAAACGAGAAAGATAAAGGAGAATTAAAAGGCAAGAATGAGATAAAATCTGAGGCAAACTAAATCTTCCTGCCATACTGAGACATAAGGTTACTAACATAGTCAATGCCAGGAAGAATGGTGCAGAGGAGGAAAAAGTACACATTAGCCTCAGTCACACATGTATTAGAATCTACAATACAATCAGAATGACTAATGTATAAATAAAGGAGTTTTTGAAAAATAAAAATAAATGAATAGAATACAATGGAATGAAGAGGAGGAGCAAAAATCACAATGTATATTTAAGGAAGGAATACAAAAAATGATAGAATTAAGCTGACACTAAAGAGTGTAGAAGCACATCCCAAACAAAGAGTGGTCGCACCTGGCTAAGATATTCCATAGCACAAGCTTAAATTTGATGAGGAACACATGTATCAAAAGAGTGCAATAAATTGGAAGGTAAAATGCGAATCCACACAGTGGCAGCAAAGAGTGGAGAGAAATAGAGCAAACATGTCATGAGATGTATAGATCCAGGAGACAAAATATGGAAAACAGTCTTCCAATCGCTTCATACATTTGTAATTAATTTTGAATCAGTTCAATCGAATTAATTTTCTAGGTGAATTAGTGTCGATATGTAAGCTGCCTTTATACATCTATGCTCAAACAACATGCACATATCTTACTGGCACATGCATCAAAAATGCCATTTGCGATTCCTTATTAGCGAAAAATAAGGATTCGCTAAAAAGGATTGCAAAAGCCTATGCATGTAGGAAGCGCTAAAAAAATCGCAATTCCTACCAATTCCTTAATTGCGACTCACAAATTGTGAGTCGCAATTAAGGAATGACTTTCCATTCATCAGGCCCATAGGAATGAATGGGAATTGCAAGCGTAATTTGCGAGTACCCATTAGGTACTCGCAAATTGCGCATGCAATTTCAAGGGTGCAAGAGTGTCAAAAGGACACCCTGTTGCACCCCTGAAATTGTAATGTGCACCGATGTTGCGCACACACATGCCCCAAGGGCATGTGTGTGTGTAACATGTAACTTTGAAAAATGCACTTTAGTGCATATTTTAAAGTTTTTGTTAATTACCGACCTGTCTAATTTTTCGGTAATTTGCGACCCTTGATAGCAAAATCGCTATTTTAAATTTCTTCTAGTATTGCATTTAAGGAATCGCAATTTGCGATGCCTTAAATGCAATCGCAATTTGCGGTTTTAGCATTTGGGATGATGCATCCCAAATGCAAAAATACAGGTCGCAAAGGGGCAGATTCTGAGAATGTGCCCGTTTGCGACCGGTTTTTAGTTTGATGCATGGGGCCCTAAATCTCTTAGCTAGACCTCTAAAACTCACGGTGTTAGAGCTGCATGGTATATGTAACCGAAAGAAACGAAAGGAATACAAAATAAAATACAGCATCCTGGAACAGTAATGATGTCAGTAGGACTAAATAAGGAATTGATAAGAAATTGTAAGTGCAATCTGAGAATCTATGTAAATCAAGAAACAAAAGAAATGGCAGATTTGAGGAAAAGGGGAAAATAATCAATATAAACATGAAGGACCTAATTCCTAAAGCTAGCTATGCATGTAAACTGGCTGTAAGCTTAAAAAATATTTTAATGTATGTCACTTGGCGCTGGAAATATAAGTCTAGAACCAACTTTGAAGGTGCAAAATATGTTTCATTTATTACATTATTTTAATCAATCATGACATGCCATTCTTAATTAAAGATTGCATTCCTCTTCCTTTTTTTTTAAGTCCTTTGGAACTTTCTGAACCCGGAAAAATATCCAGGTAAGTGACTGTTCTATTTTATTGGTACACTCCGTTGTGTGTATTTAGAGGCGTGAGTTTGACTCTTCTCTATCTCACAGGGTTAGTAATAACAGGTAAGTGAATATAGGTTCCCAAAACAATATGAGAATAGACTTTGTTTAATTATAATAGTTTCTTTTATATTAAAGAGAACATAAACTGTAACCCGTAGATGGTAACAACCATGGGGTATATTCACAAGGAACTATCGCCGAGTTAACGGCACATTATCGCAGCCAAAGTTGCGATAAACTTATCGCCCCAATCCCAAGCTGTTGTTAACGGCCCACAGCACCAGTTTACCCGCAATAGCAGCCACAAAAGACATCGCCACAGATTACCCCTCCAACTACCGCTAATGAGATGCAGAGTAGGCGTCCCCATGCCAAAAGCTGCGACAACACCACTCCATAACATTCACAACGACCATCCAGAACTGCGATAAGAAAACAAAACAGGCGATAAGGCGCATTAGCAGCAGAAAAATAACACCTGCTTTGACCTGGTGCAAAGTCTGACGGCAGCCTGCACCACAAAAGGGACCCCAGCCCAGATCCACACCTGAAGAACAACAGATGCACCCGGGCAACTGAACATGCAGCCCGGAGGGCCGAAAGGGCACCAGCACCCGCCGCTACCCCCCAGAACCCCCCCTCCCCGGCACCCCCCGACCAAAGACATGGCACATCAGCTACACCGAACCATCTACAAAATAATCTGCTTGATGTCGCACACTCACAACTGGTGACATGCATGGGTCGTCACAAAAATGAGCATCACACATTCACTTTCGAAGCAACAAATGAAACTTTATTAAAATGAACACTGAAATGAAATGAAGACTCATGGCGGCTCCCCTCGGGGCAATCCGTAGGTCACAGCATGCAAGACAAAAATCATGATGAGAAGGTGTGTCCTGCGCACATCAAGGGACAGAGAGAGAGCTAAGGAGAGAGAGAGAAAGAGAGGGAGAGAGAGATAAGTGGACCGAGAGGGAGAGAGAGAGATAGACGGATAGAGAGGGGGAGAGAGAGATAGATGAACAGAGAGGGGGAGAGAGAGCTAGACGGACAGAGAGGTGGAGAGAGAGATAGACGGACAGAGATGGGGACAATGAGATAGACAGACCGAGAGGGGGGAGAGAGATAAGAGAGGGGGAGAGAGAGATAAGAAGAGAGGGGGAGAGAGAGAGACAAGAAGAGAGTGGGAGAGAGAGAAGAAGGGAGGGGGGAGAGAGAGAGAGTGCCGCCCCTGCGCACCCAGGCCACACTGCTCACCTGCTGCCACCTGTGTGTCTCCAACCACTTGCCGGTATGTATAGCAGCACACCAGGTCACACATCTGAGACAGAGCCGTAATCTGAAACAGAATCCAGATACATGATTGGCACAGTACACAAACTTGCACAAGACAACATTGCCTGCCCGCCCATGCACACCCAAGCAGAGGCACCCCAGCCCCTCCTGTCGCCCATCGGAGCATGCCCGCCCATGCACACCCAGGCCTCATTGCTCACCTTCCGCCACTGGCGTGCAGACAGGAGGCCCCACCACGTGCCACTGAAAGCCACAAGCCCGGTGCCACAGAACATGGCACCCTCCACAAAATGCAGCCCCACTCCGCAGGCTACCAGGTCTCATGTTTGGAGCTGGGTCTTGATTACTCCATGGCATAGGATGTACCAGTGCACCCGGCATCATCGCAGGCTGCACACCTGCTCTGCCCAATGGGTGCAACTAACTCAGGGAATTCCGGAAGCGACGCCACGTGGCGGTAGACCCGCACTGCCCGCTGGCTCTGGCCTACACTGTGGTCCAGCAGGGCACACAAAAACCTGAGCTGTCCAGACTGCCAAAACGGGACATCATCGCAGGCTGCACACCCGCTCTGCAGCTTAAGGTGCCACTAACTCAGTGCACCCAAAGTCACCGTCCCGTGGCGGGGTGCCCATGCCAGCTGCAATGCTCCGAGTGCCACTAACCCTGTGCAACCCCAGTCAGCATCACATGGTGGTATGCCCATGATGGCCGCAAGGCCTCGGGTGCCACTAACCCTGTGCAACCCCAGTCAGCGCCACGTGGAGGTCGTCCCGTGACGGCCGCAAGGCCTTGGGTGCCACTAACCCTGTGCAACCCCAGTCAGCGCCACATGGTGGTAGGCCCATGACGGCCACAAGGCCTCGGGTGCTACTAACCCTGGGCGCAACAACTCATGGGCCCTATATGATTGAGAACCGTGGAGCGTCCTTCATCCAGTCACCACCAGCAGAGGGGAATGTGATGCCTGTGCTGGATGAGTGTGGTATGCATGCAAAACTGCCCTCAGGGAGTGACTGTGACATGCTGACAACTAGACCAGTGACCTGCACACCACCAGTGAGTACGCCTGCGACGGGTAGAAATGAGGGCCCAACCTCGAAGCATAAGCGGAGTGGTCTGGCTTGCCATACGCCGGACCAGCGCAGGGCTCGCAACAATGACTCATGGGCTCTGGGAGTGGTTCAGTCCATGTACAGACATGGAAGTGACTGATGCGTGTGTCCCTGTTGTAGTGTTCATGGGATCTGGTACACAATATGCAATGTAGCACCCTCTGACTGGCACCCCACAGGAAGAGCATCATTGAAGCAAGGGAAATCACTGTCCCTACATTCATCCACACATTCATACATGAATGATGAAAGTCATAACACAGCAGTGCGTCACTGGATGTTTATTGCACATCCAGTGCAGTTCTGCAGCTGGAGAGGTACAGGGCAATGCCAAGCACACAACAAAATATGGGCCCATGGAGGGCCAGCCAGAGTCCATCGGGGGATGACAAGTACTGGGGAAGATGAAGGGTACAGTCCGCAGTCTGGTCGCCGTGTCATTGGTCATCAAACAGGATATGGCAGTCCATGTCGCTGTCCAAGGTGAGTGCATCGAAGTGTATCGGGGGTCAATGGAAGGTCATGAGGCCATGTGCGGCAGAAAGCAGAAACAGGCCAGGTGGCGGAAATGAATGCTAGTGCCTCCTGATCACAAACCCATCCACGTCCTCATCCCTGGATGTGTGCTCTGCCCCACCTGTGGGTGTTGTAGTACCGGCTGAGGCACTGTGTGCCACTGACACATCAGGTGCTGGAGTGGATACATCTGCAGCACTGTGAGGCAATGGCACACCAAGGGGTGGAGATGTGGATGGTGTGGGGGCAGCAGCATTCATCTGCGCCACGCCTTGTGGCAGCAATGCCATGATGATGAACTGCAGGGCATGGTAGATCCCAGCTACATTTTGCTGATGTACAGCAGTGGCTTTCATCCTTTCTGCCTCCATCCGCACCATGTCCTCCATGAGCCTCCACATGTGTGCCAGCTCACAGCTGGTATCGCTGGTGCCCCTCTGACCGGACAGGTGTTCTTCTCTCCGTGTCAGGACTCCAGCGATGTCAGTCAGAGCTTGTTGGAGACTATGGAGCGGGCCTAGACACCAATGGATGGCGTCCAGTTTGGTGGGCATAAGGTCTAACCCCACCCGCACCTTCTCAGCCGTTGCCCGCTGGGCCTCCAGCACGCAGAGTTGGAAGGCCGTCTGCAGGGGTTGTTGACGGTGACCCTGCAATGTGAAGGGGAGATGGTGTATTGCAATGTGTCCTCGTGTATGTAACCGCATGGTACATGTTGACATTCAGACAGCATGGCATTGTACATTGTGACAGTCTATAGATCTGTGCGATGACCCAGAGTCAATGAGGGTGTGCACTGTGCTCTGCTTGATCGTGCATGTGTGCCATCATGGCCATCTCCACCCGTTCCCCCCAGTACCTTGTGGTCACTCACCCTGTTGGTGTTGTGTTGTGTCCTGTCGAGCAGTGTCCGGTCCCCCGACTCCGGCCACAGTATCCACACTGATGACTGTCCAAACCAGGGCCTCCATGTCATCCAGCACGAGCTGTGGCGCTCGGTACCCACCTCCAGTCTGCATTGCTGCCTTCTGGTTTGCTGCAAGTTTCTCCATGGTCTTCCACTTGATGTCATTCCATCACCTCTTGACCTCATCCATTGTCCTCTTGTGCTCTCCGATGCATTCACCTTGTCCACGATGTCCCGCCATATTCCAGATTTGGTGCCCAATGACACGTTGGAGGTGATGAACAGTTGTTGATGGTGTTCCATCACCTCCGTGACTATGATCCTGTTTGCCTTCGGACTGAACTTCTTCTTCCTCTTCTTGTCCTTGCCCTTCCCTGTCCCCGTGGTCCCAGGGCTGGTCGTCCGGGGTGCTTGTGGGCTTGCGCTCATCCTCTGCGCCTGCTCCAGCTGCCTCCATGGTGCTTGGGTGTTGGTCAGTTTGTGTTTGGGTGTTTTTTGTATTCTTATGGCAATTTTTCCTGCCTGCCAGGTGTGTGTTGCAGGCCTGGCCCTGCTTATCGCTGATTTCCTCTTCGTGCTTTGGCCCATCGCAGGTTTTTTCGTGTTTTGGTTTGTGTTTTTATTAGGCCTGGGCAAAAATTTCGTTCCGTTCGCGGAAATTGCGATAATTTGACATTTTTGCGTTCCGCGGAGAGCGCGAAAATGTCAAAAATTCCGGTTTCCGCAGCTTGGCGATAATTTGTTTCTTGCTCGCGCTGTAAAATGATACATTCTCGCGCGCGCGCGATCGCCTTACCTGAATCCCTGCGTTCGCCGACAAGTTTTCTTGATCCGGTCGCGTTCTCCATGAGATGTTGTATTGTTTTTAGCCATTTGCGCTGTCTCGCGACAGTTCGCGCCCGCAGTGACGTCATGCGTCGCGCGATCACGTCTTTCTTCTCGCGATCATGCACCGCGAGAACAACTCAAAACAAGATGGCCGCGCCCGCAAGCAACCACATGGGTAAGTTGGCGACCCGCAACCATGCAGAAAATCTCGCGAACATGCCGGAAAAAAACTTCCGCATCTTCGCGATATTTCTGCTTGTTTGCGATAATTTTAAACATTCTCGCGATAATTTGCGAAGGTTAATTCCGCAAATTCCGCCCACCCCTAGTTTTTATCTCCATTGAGGTGGTTGTATCGCGGACATGGTCAACGGTTTCGGCAAACTATCGCATGGTACCGCCTTGTTGTGAATTCCACGTTGACACGGGGTTATTCTCCCACGATGGGCTGCAATGTTGAGAGTTGCGTTAAGCTACTCTTGCGGTAGTTATCACACATTCTTGTGAATATGCCCCCCAATGTCTTCATCTCAACAGGCTCTTAAAAGCAGTCGACGTTTGTTCCATACATTTAGGAGTGAAATCACTTTGTCCCTTCTTTCCTTCCCCGTTCCTGATTCCCTCCTTTTAAATCTAGGCTCTGTTCAGCTGCAGTGTAGACACCTGGCAAAGCCACGCTCCTCTAAGAGCATAGAAGATAGCAAGGCCAGACAGGTGGACAGGACCGGACTGCCACTTTGTCTTTGGTGCCTTGGTTTCATCAGCTGGCGTCGATCTCTCAGTATCTGTTAATCCAGATTCCTCACTCCCTGAAATGCATTCTGACTCCTCCTCCTTTGTCTCTGATGACACTCGCGTTCCCCTCCAGTTTCCTTTTTCAACTCCTCATTCCACGTTGTGCTTCTCCTCGCTTCTAGCTTGCATCTTGCACATGTCTTCCAGGAGACAGGTCTTGTTCAAGCTTGCCTGACTTCCCTCGGCTCTTATCTCATCTTTGGACTGGCCCTGTAACAAGAGAAGGGCGCAGTTGATACTAGCTAGATCAGGTACATATCCTTCATCCATAGACCAGTGACATATATCCATCCTCAGATTTTCCTGATCGGTGAAAAGAGGGAAGCATGATAAGAAGTCTGCACAAGTAAGATCTCTCTCCCTTTTAAGGCGGACTTCAAATTGTAACGGTTATAATGAAAGGAACCACTGGAGGACTCTTGGATTGTTTCCTTTGTTCCTGTTTACCCAGGTAAAAGGGGCATGGTCAGTATATAGTATAAAAGGTTTGCTATCAAGATAATAGTGACGTTTATTAGCTAAATAGCAACAAATAATCTAAAGAAGGATATTTAGGGGCCGATTCCAATCTCGGTCGGAAGGGCACGGCCGTAGCGGATCCGATTCCGATGCTTGTTTTCCGACCGATCCGTACACGAGTCCGGGCGTCGAAGTACGATGCGAAGATGCGCTAATTCTCCGACCGACTCGATCCGTCCGACTCGGTCGCACGCAAACCGACGCGCGCAATGGAGACGATTCTCGACCAAACGAGTACGATGCTCGAATCGGACAGCTTGACCGAGTTGGAGCGTCCGGCTCGCAAAAGCTCCCGGACTCAGACTTCGGGGGTCCGCGTCGGGCGCCCCGACACCCGCAGCCATACGACTCGCACACAGGGGGAGACACATGGGTCTCCCCCACACAGGCATGTACGGCACGGATGGCACTGATGCATACCCATTGTAGGGGGCGTACTTGTTCGAGACGTACCCATTCAGTCAATGGGAGCGCATGTACGCGTCGTACAACTGGCTCCCATTGACTTCTTTGGGAGTCTAACCGAACCGAATCCAACAGCATACGTGCGCATCGTACTCGCTCGGTCGGACTGTAGGGGTCCGGCTCGGTCGGAAAATACTCCGGATCCGACTCGGTCGGAGTGCTTTCCGACCCGGATCGGAATCGGCACCTTAGTCTCACAAAGAAACAGTTTCCGACTAATAAACTGGATGGGCATTTCTGTTCCATCATCATTATTTTATAACAAGACTACCCCTATGCCGTGGTCGGAGGCATCTGTTTGCAATACAAATGTTTTGGAAATTAGGAGAGCTCAATATAGGGCTAGAAGTAACAACCTTTTTGAGTGTTTTGAAAGCATCCATAGACTCAATCAATAGTTGGTGAAACTCTGAGTTTTGCGCCCCTTCCTTTAAAAGATTAGCCAAATGAGTGACTATGGTACAGTATGGTAGCAATATCCAACTAATGCTAAAAAGGCTCTAACCTCTTTTTTTTTTTAGGGAAAGGCACTTTAGTGATAACTTAAACCTTTTCAGATTGTGGTTCGATTACTTAATTCCCCAAGATGTACTTAAGCATTTAACTTTTTTACTACCTGTTCTTGATTTATTTTGCGTTTATGTGAAGGTTAGCTCTTTCTAATTCATGCAGGACTTTAGCCACATGAGTTAAGTGATCCTGATTAGCAGTACTAAATATAATGATTTCATCTAGATATGTTGATGAATACTCTTAATGACTTTTCAACACCAGGTTCATAAGGCATTGGAAAGTAGCTGGGGCTCCATGAAGCCTGAAAGGCAGTTGTGTAAATTGAAATAGTCAGGATGATGTTGAGAAAGCTGTTTTTTCTCTATTTTCTTTTAGGTAGGCAGACATAATATCGAGTTGGAAATGTCGACTTACACAAATATCGAGTTGGAAATATCGTAAGACAGAAATATCGACAGCAAGAAAATCTTGGTCAAGAATATCAACTTTAAGGTAAGAAATATCGTTTTCAAAAATATCGAAGTCATTAATATCGTTTGCAAAAATAAAGTTGTTTAAAATATCGATTTATTAAATAGTGTTATGTATTTTTAATGTATGTAATCTATTGTTTTTGTTTTTTAATATATGTCTTAAATGTTTAGCAGTTACAAATTTTATTTTAATTACATTTTGCATTTTTTTAGTTCTGAGGTGGGTTGTGGGTTTGTAGGGGAATAGGGTGGCGAGTAATTTAATTATAATAAATTATTGATTTTTTAACTATCAATATGTATTTAATTTAGATTTTCTAATATTAATTTTGGGAAGATATGTATTATTAATTAATTAATCATAAATTGGTTGTTAATCAATATCAATTACTTAATTGATAATTATTGTAATTGTATTATTTATTTAGGCGTGGGTTGTGGGTTTTATAGGAGTAAAGAGTGGAAAGTAATTTAATTTTCATAAATTCATGATTTTTTAACTTTATTAATATTTATTTAATATAGATTTTATAGTGTTAATTGTGGGAAGTAATTTATTAATAATTATTTATTAACTGGTTATTAATTAATTAATTGGTAATTCATTATGTTAATTGTATAATTGTTTTAGGCGCGGCTGGTGGGGTTTATGGGGTAAAGCGTGGGAAGTAATTTATTTTTAAATATTAATAAGTATTTGTTAATTAATGCTAGTTAATTAATTACAATTTAAATATGGTGATTGTGTAATTAATTTTAAATGTGAATTGTGGGGTTTATAGTGGTAAAGGGTGGGAAGTAATTTATTTTTAATTAATTAATAAGTAGTTGTTAATTGATATTAATTTCTTAATTTAAACTTAATTATAGAAATTGTGTAGTGATTTTTAGGTGTGGGTTGTGGGGTTTGTAGGAATAGAAGGTTGAAAGTAATTTTTGTTTAATTAATTAATAAATAGTTGATCATTAATAATAATTCAATTGATAATTAATTAGGGTAATAGTTTATTTTTTTGTTTGTAGGTTTTTGCTTTATAGGGGTAATGTTTGGGGAGTAAATACATTTTTATCTGTTTTAATATTAATATTTCTTTAATTGTTAATTAATTATGGTAATTTTTGAGGTACATTTAAAAAAAAAATTAGATGTGTGTTGTGAATTGTGTATTGTTATAGGGTAGGAAATAAAAAAGATTATATTTATGTAAAGATTAATGTTTTGATTTATAAATAATTTCAAATAAAAAATAGTTATTTGTTTGTAAATTCTTTTTTGATTTATTTAATATAATATTCCTAGGTATTTGTCATGTCTATTTAACATTATAATATGTTTCTATCTGTTTTAATTTTTAATATTTTCATGTATGATTTCTATTGTTATTGTTTTCAATATTTTGTGTTGTTGATATTTTGCTTGTTTTTAATTTTGAATTGACTCCAGTGGGAATATTAAATTGTACCCCTCTGCTATACAACACTTTCCCTACCGTTGCACTCCCTGGAGAGGGAATAGTAATGTTTACCCCTCCGCTATCCAACACTTTCCCTACTGTTGCACACACTGGAGTTGGAATAGTACTTTTTACCCCTCCACTATCGGACACTTTCCCTACTGTTGCACTCAATGGAGTGGGAATTGGAATTTTTACCCCTTCACTATCCACACGTTTCCTACTGTTGCACTCACTGGAGTAGGAATAGTCATTTTTATTCCTCCGCTACCCAACATTTTCCCTACTGTTGCATTATCTGGAGTGGGAATAGTCATTTTTACCCCTCCCCTATCCAACACTTGCCCTACTGTTGCACTCACTGAAGTGGAAAATGTAGGTTTTAATACTTTTAAATAGATTAATGTTACATATATTTGTAAAGTTGTATATAGTTATACAATTATGAAATACATTCAAATGAATAGTTTATTTATTGTTTTAAAGTATATATATATATATTACATTTTATATATGAATGTTTATTTTTTTATTATATTTATCTGTGATATTTGTTAAAATGTATATTAAATCTAATTAATTTTTTTAAAGGTAATTTTATAATTTAATATATTTAATTTGATTTGTTATATATATATATATATATTAAAATCGATATTTTGTACAACTATGGGGCCGATTCCGATCCTGGAGAAACCGGGTACGAACCGTCGGACGGAGCATTTTCTCCGTCCGACTCATGCCCGGCCCAAAAACATTACAAAATGCAAGTACGATTCGCATGGAAACACTATTTCCGTGCGAATCGTACAAAACACCGACCGACGAAAATATACATACAAATGTGATCCGGGAAAGCGCCGACATGACGTCGGGACGCATTCAGGCTGCGTTTCACGAACCAGGAAGTACGATCCGCACTGACGTCACCCCACACGGATTATATTCTCCAGCTGCCAAAAACTGCAGGGAAATCAGGACTACGCGCACAAGGAGCACCTGTACGCGACGGACAGCCATGGACCCGAATCTACGTGTCATCCCAGCCCTCATAGCAGTCCACATGCTCTACAGGAACCGACGCAGACGCCGCAGAAGGTCAGAACAACACCCAGGGGCAAAGGGGGGGGGCAGAGGCAGGACACATAACTCCCACCCAAGTCCCAAATCAGACATGCCCTGGACATACCTGACCTGCAGGACCTGGTCACCTCGAGGGGGTGAGGGCGTGTCCAGCAACGCAAGCGTCCGCCACAACGGAAGTGGATGTTGACGCAAACCGGCAACACAACAATTCCGGTACGTACCGTACCCACACCTTAAGAGCGTGGGTACGGGTCGTACCACGCCCACCCCTAAGTCACCCCAACAATGGCGGTACGGCCCGTACCCACGTTCTAAAGGCCTGGGTACGGGCCGTACCAGCATTGTTGGGGTGAAGTAGGGGTACGTGTGGTACGACCCGTACCCACGCTCTTCAGGCCTGGGTATGGTGCGGACCCCCAATGGGGTGCCGTAGGGTTACTCACCGTACCCAGCCCTTCAGAGCGTGGGTACGGGTCGTACCACGTGTACCCCTACATCACCCCAACAATGCTGGTATGGCCCGTACCCAGGCCTTTAGAACGTAGGTACGGGCCTTACCGCCATTGTTGGGGTGACTTAGGGGTGGGCGTGGTACAACCCATACCCACGCTCTTAAGGCCTGGGTACGATGCGGACCCCTACGGCACCCCAACAATGGTGGTACGCACTGTACCCACGTTCCAAAGGCATGGGTACGGGCCGTACCCAGGCCTGCAGATCGTGGGTACGGGAATGTACGGAGCGTACCCCCACCCGTGTATGTATGGAGCGTACCCCCACCCGTGTATGAATGGAGCGTACCCACACCCCACCAGTGTATGTACGGAGCGTACCCCCACCCGTGTGTGAATGGAGCATACCCACACCCCACCAGTGTATGTACGGAGCGTACCCCCACCCGTGCATGAATGGAGCGTACCCACACCCCACCAGTGTATGTACAGAGCGTACCCCCACCCATGTATGAATGGAGCATACCCTCACCCGTGTATGTCCCGAGCGTACATGCCCAGACACAGGAGGGGTGGGTGGAGAGTCCTCCCAGCAGTGCCCAGACACAGGAGGGGTGGGTGCAGAGTCCTCCCAGCAGTGCCCAGACACAGGAGGGGTGGGTGCAGAGTCCTCCCAGCAGTGCCCAGACATAGGAGGTGTGGGTGCCTATCACTCCCAGCAGTGCCCAGACATAGGAGGGGTGGGTGCCTATCACTCCCAGCAGTGCCCAGACACAGGAGGGGTGGGTGCAGAGTCCTCCCAGCAGTGCCCAGACACAGGAGGGGTGGGTGCAGAGTCAACCCAGCGGTGCCCAGACACAGGAGGGGTGGGTGCAGAGTCCTCCCAGCAGTGCCCAGATACAGGAGGGGTGGGTGCAGAGTCCTCCCAGCAGTGCCCAGACACAGGAGGGGTGGGTGCAGAGTCCTCCCAGCAGTGCCCAGACACAGGAGGGGTGGGTGCAGAGTCCTCCCAGCAGTGCCCATGGAAAGAAAAGGGTGGAATACCCACAGATACAATGGCCACAAATGTCAGTCCGGTGCCCAAAGACCCTGCAGAACATGTAACACATGTGTGCGAGGCTGGGAGTACACACATGCATAGTGTGTAAAAGGGAACATGTCCACATGAAGTAATGTCAATAAACTCCATACACAAGTACAGTGACCACCAAGGATGCCACTAATGATGCAGGTGGAGACATTGCCCAGTATGCATGGCCAAAGTTGAATGGATCCGTCACACACCAAGGAAATGTAGACACAGCTCAGCACAACATATTGGAAACACCCTGCAGCGAAGATGTCAGGGTCCACAGAGGAAGAAACACACCTTGGGACAATTTCACCATACAGTAAGAACACACATGACCAAAGATTATTTGCAGAGCCCTTGTGATGGCACACAGATACCAGGGTCCACCCCATGAGCAGTACACCACAACATTTCCCAGACACCTAACACATTATCACCACCCCAAATCATGGAGCAGCGCCACCAACAGCAATACCAGAAAAGCAGTAGTGTACAAAGGAAAAATGAAACATTGCTTTATTCAGCATGAAAAGAAAAAATTGTTAATAAAAGTTCAATATGATCGGCAAAAATTCTAATATCGGCGAAAATTCTATTAAATGGTTCTCTGATCCCCAGCTTTGAAATAAGGAGAGGAACAAGGCAGGGATGTCCTTTGTCCCCTCTCTTGTTCAATATATATATTGAGCCTTTGGCGCAAATGATCAGGCTAGATAAAGAAATAAGCCCATTTCTTTCACAGGACTATGAAAGTAAAATCGCACTTTACGCCGATGATATTATCATCTACACCAGTGCCCCCAATATAGCGATTCCCCGGATTGAGATATTGCGAAAAGAGTTTGGTGCTCTGTCAGGATACCTAGCAAATCCGGATAAAGCAGAAATTATGTGTTGGAACACTTTGGTGCCGATTACGATCCTGTAAAAACCGGGTACGAACCGTCGGTCGGAGCGTTTTCCCCGTCCGACTCGTACCCGGTCGTAAAACTTTACAAACATGGAATTACGATTCGCACGGAAACACCATTTCCGTACGAATCGTAAAAAACACCGACCGACGAAAATATACATACGGGAATGCTGCGACGTGACGTCGGTACGCTTTCAGGCAGCGTTTCACGACCCAGGAATTACGATTCGAACCGACAGCAGTCCGGACGGCAATATTTTCACGGCACCCAAAAAGTGCCGGAAAAGCGAAGTACGGCGCGAATCGACCAGAGTAGGTGGCCCGGTACGCGCCGACCCCCCCCCAGCCCCCGTACGTACGCGCCGACCCCCCCCAGCCCCCGTACGTACGCGCCGACCCCCCCCAGACCCCGTGCTGGGGGTACGCACCGTACATACACGGGTGGGGGTACGACTCGAACGTACACGGGGGGGTTCGACTCGAACGTACACGGGGGGGTTCGACTCGAACGTACACGGGGGGGTTCGACTCGAACGTACACGGGGGGGTTCGACTCGAACGTACACGGGGGGGGTTCGACTCGAACGTACACGGGGGGGTTCGACACGTACACGGGTGTACATATAGGGGGGTTCGGCGCGTACGTACGGGGGCTGGGGGGGGTCGGCGCGTACGTACGGGGGCTGGGGGGGGGTCGGCACGTACGTACGGGGGCTGGGGGGGGGGGTCGGCGCGTACGTACGGGGGCTGGGGGGGGGTCGGCGCGTATGCAGGCACGTCTCCATGGTTGCTATGGGAGTTCGGTGCGGACGGTGTTTTTTCCATCCGGTTGTGACCTCGGACGCACGGGATGGATCGTGATTCCTCGGTCGGACTTGACTTTTCACGTTTGTACGGTAAATCGTCCGAGGACGTGTCGGACACATTTTCCGACCCGAGGACGTGTGGGGAATGATTCCCAATGCGGTTCGTATGGACTTTTTACCATGCAAATCGTGATTGCCAGTTCGTACGGCACTTGTACGATTCGTACGGTAAAAAGACCGGATACGAGTCGCACGGGGAAATTTTTTACCGGATCGTAATCGGCACCTTTATATAGCTTAGGTTCTGAGAGTGGGGAGTTTAAATACCTCGGAATAAAAATAGTGAAAGACCTGAAGAAAATACCTCTCCTAAATATAGCCAAAATCGAAAAAGACATAGTAAACCTAGTAAAGATGTCAGTTCTTCCAAAATTGACATATCTCTTCAACACGATCCCCCTTACTTTTCCACCAAAAATTATAAGTAAAATTCAGGGCAAAATTGGAAGTTTTATTTGGGCGCAGAAGAGTGCAAGACTTTCGTGGAAAAAACTAAGAAAAAAGCTCCTGAAGGGCGGCCTGGCACTACCAGATATCAATTGGTATCTAATGGCATTCCAGTTTAAGGGCACTGGGATGCTATTAACAACCCCGGCGGAATCCAGATGGGGCAGGTTGTTGGGGGAAATGATCTCCGCTGAGTGAGACTTTGGACAAAGTGGGTTTCTGTATAAATTTGGGGCCCCCAGATTCTTTAAACATGTACGCCTCAAAGTTCTTAAAACTGCTTTATTAAATTGGTACAAAATAAGGCGAACTCTAGGTAAAGGCTATTTCTTCCAACTTTGCCCCAATATGGGATTCACCGGGTACCCCAGAGTGTCTGAAGGACGGTCTTGCTATTCCCATAAGAAAAGCGGGTCTGGAGAGATGGTCCGAGCTCATAGACTCAGAGGGGGTACTCCCATGGGAGCTGTTAGAGGCCAAGATTGGCCCCACCCTTTCGAGGTTCAAATACCTTCAGTTAAGATCATGGCATGAAGCAGAAGTGAGTGAAATCAAAGGGAATTGGGATATGGAGCATCTATTTCAGGATCCTCACGTAAGGAAAAAAGAAATTTCTCTATGGTATACAAATCTTCTCGATGCAGAGGATAGCCAGATTCCCTCTCTAGCATCGGTGTGGTCCCCTCTCCTTCAAGCCCACCCCATCGAAGCACGTTATGAATCTTCCATTAAGTTACTCTATAGATATATAAGACCTGCTAGGTTGAAAAAAAATCATTTCTTTGTGCTGAATAGGCTTTACTACACTCCCGCCAGAATTGCTAGGTTTGCCCCGGTCCCGACCCCACAATGCCCCAGATGTAAATATAACAAAGCGGATGATATACATATGTTTTTTGAATGCATGGAATTGGGTTCTTTTTGGAGGAAGGTGGGTGATATCTTAACTCTTATTTTTGATATAGAATTCGAAGTTGATGTCAACCTTGTATTTTTTGGTTCCAACGATTCTATAGGGGAAGCACTGTCCCCTTTAGAAAAGGGACTACTATTATACCTAATTATTCTGGCTAGGAGAGAGATATGTCTAAGGTGGAAGGACCCGACGCCCCCCAATAGAGATGACTGGGTTAAAGCCGCGCTGAATATGGCAAGTTTGAACCAGGAAGGTAAGACAGAAGCAGATGGAAACATCTGGTCCCCCCTATTAGAGTGGGGAGGTCGTCTGCATCTGATTAATCGTTAGTCACATGGAGGCTGAACCCTGGTCCAATGATTACACCTATCCTCAACAGCGTGAGGCAGCCCAAGGGGGCAACGGCTAAGGCAGCAAGTCGAAGGGCGCCCAGTTTCTCAATTTACGGCTTGTAAAATCTGCCTAGGTTTAAAGGTGAGATGAGGACAAAAATAAATAAATAAATAAATAAATAATAAAAGTTCAATATGTACAAGGCCCATAGGGCAGTCCATAGTCCAATTCCTGGTGGGGGACACATAGGGACGCGTGTCCCCTAGCTTGCCTGCACAGTTCATACCTCCTTTGCTTCCACAGGGGGGGGGACATCATGTGGGGGGGAAGGACCAGGCACCGCAGGGACCGGAGGGGCAAGGGTAGGTGTTGTGGGTGCAGGGACGGAGGACTCCACCACAGGGGGTGGGGCAGCGCCAAAGGTGGTGATGAGAATGGTGCTGCACACGGTTGCAAGGTCCCCCAGCGTCTCCCCTGCACACGAAGGAACCACAGGCCCCAAGGAGGGGGGGGTCGGAGGGATGGGTTGCAGCGCTACTGGGGGAGGGTGTGGACAGGGGGGGGGACTCAACCACCCTGGCCGGGGACTCCTTTGACTGCTTGCGGGGTGGTGTCACTTTGGGGCTCAGGGACAGAGCGGCCATGAAGGAATCTTTGTTGGAATCTTGGCCAGGAGAGCTGAGGGGAGTGGATTCGGGGGGAGTGGGTTGTGAGGTATGTGTTCTCCCACTGTGGCTGCGAGTCTTCCGTTTGCCCCCCGACCCAGTGGGTGTGCCTACTTCACCCTGTGTGTGCGTGAGAGGAGGTGTGCGCTTGGCCTTCCCTGGTGGTGTGATGTCTGTGTCTGGTGGGGTGCGTGCATTGTGACGTCTGGGTGTGCCTGGGACAGGCATGGGAGTGGGAAGTGTGGATGGTGCAGGGGTAGGGGGGGACGCAGCGCTGCAGGAGATCCACTGCTGCAGTCAGTGTCGAGTCTGTGGACCTCAGCAACTGGCATTGGTCAGACTGCGCAGCTGAGATGCCCTCCATGTATGCCTCCATCTGGGTGATCACACGGGTGTGGCCATGGAGGACATTAAGCATTGCAGTCTGACCAACCTGCAACTGGCGCAGGATGTCTAGAGACTCGGAATTCGCTGCAACAGTGGAGACAGGGGCAGGGGGTGCGGTGCCTGGCAAGAAGGAGACACGTGGTGACCTAGCACGGCGGGAAGGAACCCGAGCAAGTGGGAGGCCGGTGATGGTAATGGAGGGGGCGGGTAGAGAATGAGTGCTGCTTTCAGCTGTGGGAGCTGCCTCCGCCCCCTCTGGGAGCTCAGCCTCGGACCCGTCAGCATCATAGTCGGTGGTGGGACTGGACAGGTCCTCCGCCTCACTCCCCTCGGCCTCCGTGCCACTCGATGCGCCAGACAAGACAGCACTGGTGCTCGATCCCTCCTCACGGTCCGTGCCAGTGTCTCCCTCGGAGTCCCCCGACGATGCTGTGGGCAAGGTGAAGAGACAGGAAATAATCAGACACCTGTATACATATGTCACATGAGTCAAATCTACATAGGTCACAGTGCATAGCCTGAAAAGCAACATGAGTAACATCTACAATACAAGGTACATATGTAGGCCTTGCAACACACTGTTGGTTGACCCACCATGACACTGAGAAACAATGGAGAGCATGACACAACAGCAAATTACTTGATATCAAATTGGACAGAGGAGCCAGGCTCTGCGGACAATCGTGCACAGCATCAGCACCACACAGCGTTGCCAAAAAAGGGATGAGCAGGAACCATGTCTATTAACTTTTTGCACATGCTGCAAAGCTAATACATTAAACCATGGCCAACATGACTGGGTCACTGCACCTTGAGTGTATGTCCAGACAAACATCACACACAGGCCAGACCAAGCAAGGAGAGTTCAGATTTTTACATGTAGGCCTTGCCCGCACAAACCACCCCCTGCCTGAGACAATGTTATTGAGACAGAGGAAGTACTTACACCTCTTACTCTGGGATAAAAACACATGGCCTGCACTAAATCCTGATTGTACACAAACTACCCCTGGTGCGCCTGTCCACATATATCATTGACAATCAACCATCATCAGATTGTCGTACCAAGACACACAGGCACTGCCCACTGTGAGTATGCACCAGCAAAATTGGGTCACACTGTACAGTGGACACATGTAGCACAGTTTACGTAAATACAGATGAGGACAGGGTACAATGCCACAGAGCCCAACCTATGCCGAAGACACAGAGAATGTCCACATTGTTGGATGACACAGATGATACCTAGGAAAAGGTGCCCCAGGGCACGGTAGTGGCCACACTCCTCCATGGTCATGGATGGATATGACTGCAACTGAAGCAACCGTCCCTGCACTATGCATTACTCCCACTCATGCACATCATGTCAGAGGGCACAACATTGGACATGCATGCTGTAAGGCAGTACACTTTAAAGACACACTCCTATGTCGGGACTCACCATCAGTGCCAACTGACATGGACCCCACTATGACTGAACTGGCGAGGGCACAGGCAAGGTCCCAAAACCTGTTACACACCACCCCCACACATGATGCTGCAAGCATTGGGCACTTGGATTAACTGCCAGCCGAGATAACCTTGTGCAAGAGTGACTACACACAGACCAGGGAACACATAGCAAGGAGGGGAAGGGAGGAAGAACAGCACCGGTGTACTTTGGGGAACAGGTCATGCACTGCACATTTAAACCCTGGCAGTGTATCCATGCAACTGTGCACTTCCAAAAGCTGGTGACACACAACAAACACACATGTACCTACCCCCTTCCTACTGCTGCTTCTCCCATAAGCACCTATCCAAGTCGGGGAAGACCACCGCCAGCACACGCTTATGGATGTGGGTCAGACGCCGGCGCCCACGGTTCTTGTGGCTCTCAGGTGAGTCCCCCAGCAGGACCCGTGCGATCCTCCTCGTCCAGCACCGGATATCCTGCCAGCGTTTCCTCACCTGGGCTAGGCGCCGCTTCCGACTCTCCGTCTTCCTCACAGCACTGACCGCTTGCTTCCATATCTCCCCCTTGGCATGGACGCCTACCTGTGAAGATGCAAAAGTGGGAATACTTTAACACACCTGAGCAATGACACAGAGACACACATATTAATAATTTGTCTTGTTTGAACAGGCCATGGTATGCAGGCAACTCATTGCACGTTTGTCATAGGGACATTATCCTCTGGGGAAGGCCATAAAATCGGAACCAGAGTTCCCAGATTTGGAAAGAAATAATCTAATAGAGAGGTAGAAAAGAAGTCTGGAGGAAAACTGGATGGAGAAAATTCAGCAGAATTAGCCAAAACAACCCTAGAGCTAACGGAGAAAATAAGAGAATTAACTAAGAATCTGGAAGCAGTAACCGTACCAGTAACAATAGGTCCAGTAATGCCTATTTTTGACAAGCAAAAGGACAGTGAGCATTGTTTGAGAGTCCCTTATAAGAGTAATAAACCAGTTGAACAACCAAGAGTGAGTCAGAGTGAGAATCCATGGAGACAGACTATGAGTATGATTGAACCAAATTTTTTAAACAACCCGTTTGTAGGTCAGAACTGTGCAGAGAAATGTATGACAATGATAGAGACCATGTCAGAAACACAAAAAGATATTGGACAAGGAAATGTAGAGAAGCCAGTAGGACCATCAACAGAGGAGTTGAGTGAATGGTTGAGAAGCTTGCAAAAGAAAGACAAGGAATCTCAGTCGATAGATGTAGCTAAATTACGAATGGTACTGGAAGAATTAATAGTAGGTACTATCCCGACAGAGAAGTTAAAAACGTACCAAGATGAGGAATTGTTATTTTTATGCAAAAGCATAACATGGAGAGCGAAAAATCTTCATGAAAGATTAGAAGAAGTTGCAAATGAAATGGGCATTGATATTGAAAAGGTAAAAGCCTTACAGAAACCCTATCGAGTAGATTTCACTGAAAAAGACATTGAAAACATGAATACTACAGGAAGAATAGGTCTGATTAAGGATATAATTAATTTATTGAGAAAATGGGGAGATGTGGGCAAATGGAAGAGCAGATGGTATCGTAAGCGAGACAAAGTTTCAGACAAAACATTTTCAGCCTATCTGATGAGAGAAAAAGAGAAAGTTGTGACAGAATACAAGTAATTTGTAAAGAGAAAGAGTATTTTGATGAGTCAGATTCCAGGACTGAGTCAGATGACGGAGAGCCAAAGGATAAGGAAGGAGAAAACTCTGAAAAGGGGGAAACAGAGCCAAGTTTAACTTTGGTCCCCAGAAGCAACTCCCTGAGGAAAAGATTGCAGATTTCTGAATCCAGTTCAGACTCAGAAACAGAACAAAGAGCCCATTCATCCAAGAAAGAACAAAGGAAGAACAAAGAAAAGGACAGTCGAGAGACAATAAAAGAAACCTGCGAGAAGGAAGTGCCAGATGAAAGATTGAGAGAAATTCCACCTGAAACAACACCTTTAGATGGACAGGTGCCAGATACAGAGAGATAGGGAAAGATTATTGTGGAAGACCCCCGAGGAGGTGTAGGGAACTCCAACATCCAGTTAGAAGCAGGGACAAGTAGCCAGCAGGAAGATTGCGTGACGGAGATTCCATGAGGGACAGAAGTAGGGAAAACAAAAGAGGTGGAGAAAGAACCCGTTGAAGGTAAAAAGCAAGTTGAAGCAGAGTCTGAGGAAAGCGAGGATGAAATACCAGAAGGCCGAGTTCTGAGAAAGAGAGCTTGGAGAACTGAAAAGAATGATAAAGGGAGTAAACTGAAAAGAGCGGCAAAGATGAAGTGTGGCCAAACAAAATAAAGAGACTGAGTTATCGGCTGACACATGTAAATTCGCCAAGAGCTGAACAGGTGAATGAAGTAACGATTCAGGAGAAATCGAAAGAGGAAGAACAAATTTAGAAAACTTTCAACAGTAGTGGATCGCTTGTCAACAAGGAGGATTCTTATTGGTAAATACTGAAATGGGTGCCATGCGTGCTATGGTAATGCAAAATCGACTTGCCCTTGATATTTTATTGGCAAAAGAGGGTGGAGTCTGGGGAATGCTGAAAGTTCAACATTGTTGTACTTACATTCCTGACGAAAGTAGAGATTTGAAAATTTAAATAAAAAATATAACAGAATTGCATGACGAAATTGTACCACTGGAGGTTGAAGGTGTTTGGGAGAAGATCAGTAAGAAAATAACAGCTATCAAAGACTTTGTAGTAAAACTAGGTAGTACATTTATAGGTAAGATATTATTTCCATTAACTTGTGTGATTTTCTTAGAATAAAAAGACAAAACTTAAGGAGAAGGGATAAGAAAGAAGAGAGAGAATTTGAAGAAATAGAACTAGAAGAGTTGAAAGATAGCATGTATAAAACAGCAAAAAGAGAAGAAACAGGGGAAACTGAAATATAAATGAAACAAGAAATCAATTCGAAATTTTCCGTAAAAAGCTACAAAATTTTATGTTAGTGTGGTGATATAATCACCAAAGGGGGGATCGCTAGAGCGGGAAGTACAAACGTTTTGTATACCCCATTCTGCATGTTTATATTAATCCGAATAATCAATTAATTGTAATATTATTAATCTGTTTGAAGTATTAACTCACCAACTATATTAACAAGAGAAATATACGTGGGAATTACACTTTGCATGGCTATATTAATTGTGAATTAACTTGTGTATGCATATTAATAGTAGAAAATTAGAATATATATGTTATATGTTGCTTTAAGTGATGTATTTGTGATTTGTGCTTTATTCAGTGAGTATAAACCGCTCTAAGTGTTGCTTCTGCTAGATAAATACACACACATATGGGTATGAGAAAGGGGATAGCATTTTATTAATCATTTCCCTCTTTTAATTATGTTTTGTGTTTCTTTTGCTTAAGTTGACCATTTCGGCCTATACAAGATGGCTGAATGGGATAGTAAACGTGACTGCCTTGACAATATGAGGTTCTGGGTGAAGTGCGCATGAGTCACATCCAGCAACTGTGGCCTGGACCTGACCCCGGGTGAACATATACCCTCCAAGGTCATTCCAGGAACTCATCCAAGACTAAGAGACAATGCCCAATTTAAAAACTGAAATAAGCAAGTTCGATGACTTCAGCTACGACACCCTGGGAAACGCTCATCTCCAGTCAAATCAGAACTCTCTAAATCCAATCTTGATACATATTTGTTAGTATTCTCATGATAAAAGTAGGTAGGGAATTAGGGTAGTAACTCCCGGCTCGCTCTTCTTTGATGAACTCGATTTCCTGACGTTATGCTGACAGAGAGGACGGTAACACTGCTGGACAGCTGTTATCCTGAATCTATGAGAGACTAAATTGCGGCCAAACTTTGAATAAATTCTTCTTTGACTGATTGACTTAGAGGACGACTTTAGCAAGAATAGGTAAATATAATGCTCTGAAATGCTGATGGTGATGATTTCTAATTTTCTTGAAAAATTATTTAGATAAAGAGTATTTGATTAATGGACAAATGTGTTGTGTCAGTTATTTGAATAAAAAGAAATGTGGTAAGGAACGAATGTATAGATACACGAGCATTACTCATTAAAACCAACTAAATGATTCATCTCCTTATGGGAGGGATATCTTGGGTTTATGTCAGTATATTTAGGGTAGGGCGAAGGTATTCCTCTCATGTCAGCGTTGTGAAATGTATTTTCCCTCAGAAAACAGGTCAACCGAGTGTAAGTATATTGGTGTTATGGGCCCCACCAATGGATGTATGTGAGTAAGTTGAATGCGAGGTAGTTGGTCTGTGCCGAAGGGGAATTTGACGTTTCTGCGCTGCATCATTTATACCTACTAGGATGAACTACTGACCCGTACTGGTCTGAAAGTCCTGGGGTACGGAAAATATGCGAGGTATTATGTACAGTGTCATGGTGCTAGGCTGAGCTGCTGCCGGATTCAGGGATGAAAGCGTGAGTCCAAAACAGTGTGTCATATGCTGTGAAGTCATGTGCTCTGGCCGCTGTGCCACATTTGTCCAAGTTGTGTCAGTATGTAGTTATACCTACTCAGAGGAACTTTTGTTTCGAACATTGTAACTTGTGTATGGTGCTTAGGGGGTGTTATACAGGGAGTGCGAAGGTAAATTCGCACGTATCAAATCAATTTGGTATTTGCAAAGTGCAAACTACTCACTCCTACGGGCCTGATGGTGCTGGGGGTGTAAGCTGAGCTGCTGACGGACTTGGGGTAAATCCGGTGAACTACTGACCCCTACTGGTCTGAAAGTGCTGGGTATGGAAATTAGGTGAGGTATTGCCTAGAGTGTCATGCTGCTAAATTGAGCTGCTGCTGGACTCGGGTATGAAACCGTGAGCCTGTGTTTGCTATGCTGTGAAGTCATGTGCTCTGGGCACTGTGCCACACTTGTCCAACTTGTATATGGTGCTTAGTTGGTGTTGGACAGGGAGTGCAAAGGTAAATCAATACGGTATTTGTAAAGTGCAAACTACTCACCCCTATGGGGGAGTAGAGGTGGTGATCAAAACGAGAGCTCTGTGCTACAAAGTCAGATGGTCTGGCTGCTGTGTTACAGCTGTGTGGAGAATACATTTTGGCGAGGGTCCGGGAGTTGCCGTTACCTGGCCCTAAAATAGCGGGCCTAAGTTGTCAGTTATAGGGTGGCTCTAAAAAGAGCCCTTGTGTTGATTAGTTGGAGCTACATATAAGTGTGGATGCACAGCTTCAAGTTATTCAGGGAAACTCGATTTCCGTGATCTGTGAAGTGTACTCCATCATTTTTGTACATATCAGCCATATCAAAATGTAAGTTGTTGTTGTAGATGGACCCCATTTTGTGGTCTCTGAGGTATGCAGAAACCGCTTTGTTGAGTTTCTTCCTAGATTTTTCAATCTGAGGACACATTTGTTTGACCATTTCCACTTCTGTCTTTGGCATATATTGGAATATACAAAGACAGTTTGAGGGAAAAGTTACATCAATTGTCCAAAGGTGTCCTTCATAAGCATTTCCTAACCTACCCCAGTCAATGTGCCTAGGTCGTTTCCACCACAGTGCACAATCATGAGGTCAGGGTGTTGGAGATGCAAACAGGTTTTAACCAAAGTCATCAATTGGTGCCACTTCAATCCTCTCTGTGCAAACCATTTAAAGTCCACATTTTGTAAACCTAGGTCTAAGTCAATACGTCTCATTTCTGCAAACCTCTTGCACCAGAAAATATAGCTTTGTCCTATGATCCACACTAGCTTTTTGAAGGTATGGCTGGAAGGTATGGAAAGATGTCTGTAGCTCATGCAGTTCCTTGGTAGAATAAGAGATATGTTTAAAGATGGGGAACTACTTTTTATTGCCATACGAAACGATAAGTGATTGGGAGACGAAAAGCATTCTTTTTTAAAAGTAGGGTGCACTTTCGTTTTGTGGAAAAGCATCTTTGTGATTGGTTAAGAAAGAGCAGTTTCAACGTGGAGTACATATCATAGGATAAACGTTGTCAACTCAACCGCACCTGCGACTTGCATTTGGAAGGCACTGTTCAAACTTAAAACAATTTTGAACTTTTAGCCTGCATGTGCCGTTAAATGTTCGAGAAAATGTTGCAAAAAAATATGGTTATGTTTAAAAAGATTGATGAACTTTTAACCTGCACGTGTTATAGAATGTTCTAGAAAGTGTGTTGTTAGAATATGTTGCACTTCTGACTTCTATGTGTTGTTGAATATTTAAAAAAAAAATTATATGGAAAATTAAAAAGAAACCAAGAGAGAGAAGAACCTAAAAGAATCAAGGAACTATTCTAATTTGTTCTTTACATGTATTTATGTGTGGAGCAACAAAATTATAGACAGAACAGCACCAGGAAGAGGAAGAAGCAGGGAGTGGGGGGACGGGGGGAGATGGGCAGAATGGCAGACATGCACAATTAAGTATAGCACAAGTATAGACAAACAATGGTTGAAATTAAACACACCAACAAGCAGTACAAGTCACACAACTCGCCAACATCACACCAGGGAACGAGCATGGAAGTGAAAACCACGCTGCATTCATAGAGTATGTGTACATAGGCGGGTCGTTGGTGTTGTGGGATGTCTGTGACCGTGGTCATCATGGATGAGATGCCCAGCACGTGGCCCATGGGCGAGTTCACTGTCTATTACGTTGCAAACAGCTGCTCCTCCCTCCCACGATCTCCCACACTTTTGTACGGTGCGTTGTTGTATCTTGTGCACTCGTACGGCACACCATTGTAATGCTTATTTGCGCATGTGCTGCTGCATTCCAACTACACAATCACAGTTCCGTTTGGAGATGGTGCATGCCACTTTACAACATCAACTGCTGCGGCCCTTGTGGCAGGCCACACCAGAACACAGAGACACACTTACCACACTTCCTGTACACGGAGATGTCCAAGACAACCTGTTGCACACTCCTGTGCTGACCTTTGTACTCCGGACCAGCACACTCCGGTTGTGCATGCAGGAGGATGCGTGCATAGCTACATGTCCAGGCTCACTGCCAACGCTGAGGTGATAGTACACTGTGATGTTGCAGGGCTGGTGCCTACCATGCTAACACAATTACCAGAGGGACACACTTGCTCAGATGTGGGTTTGGGGGGCGTTGGCGGTCCCGGAGTGGTTCCGAAGAGTCTTGTGGCCCTCATGGGTATCCCTGTATCATGCTCATTTATTCTATGGCACCTGTGGGTGTTCTGGTGTGGCTCTTGGCTGTGGTCTCTTTCATGGTAGTCGTCCTGCTTAACACCATCAGAAAGCAGGTGTAAAATCCCTGTTGCTAACGTGGCTTATCGCCGGAATTTGTTTTGCATTGCAGTTGGTGTGAAAGTTGTGATGTGATTTTTTGCATGTGCAGGACAATATACAAACTGGGCAGTGTATCTCGTCAAGATCCAGCACCTGATGCCCGATTCCCAATCAATATAAATACAATGATGTTTCGTAAATGATTTTGTGTGTAAACTGTGAGTGCAGCCACTACGTCAGTGCAATTCAATACAGGATTTTAGTATTTAGAATAAATCGCAAAGGTGCACCTTGTGTCTTTTTGCACGGGTACGGCTAGTCTGAATTTCATTATCAGCAATTTAATGGAAGTAAATTTGAGATAAATCTAACACACTATTCAGAAGTTGATGGAAACTGCAGACATCAACAGTATTCCCGCGATCAGTCCTCCAAATTTTAAGACCGTGGTGGACTTCGTCAAATAACAGTAATAAGAACAAGAAAGAGTTACACAGGAGTTAAGAAAACAACAAGAAACATTATAAAAAATTGTCTTCAAACTTTATTTTTTTATTAACATATATCAACGATAAAGTAATAAACAATATTTATTTAAAAAAAATACAAAATAACAAGGTGGAACACTGCTGTGGGGACCATGGATGTGGACGACAGAACCTGGAAAATAAACCACAAAATAGGGACGTGTGTAATGCGCATATCAAAGGAGAGAGACATAGAGAATAAGAGAAGGAAAAAATACAGAAAGAAAAAGAGAGGGAAGGAAAGAAAAGGAGTGAGAAAGGGAGAAGGAAGAGAGAGAGTTAGAGAGATAGAAGGAAGAGAGAGAGAGAGAGAGGGAGAGAGAGAGAGAGAGGGGGGAGAGAGGGGAGAGAGAGAGAGGGGGGAGAGAGAGAAAGAGAGAGAGAGAGAGAGAGAGAGAGAGAGAGAGAGAGAGAGAGAGAGAGACACTGCCGCCCCTGCGCATCCATGAGCAAATAATTACCTGGTGCCACCAGAGTGTGCAGCAGTGGGCACTCCACGTGCCCGTCAAAACTCATCCCAGATATGTCTCTGAGTCCTGAGTAATGAATGGCGGAGACCACATCAGGTGCTTGGCGGATCGCACAGATGTCGCTGAGTCCTGAGTCATGAATGGCGGAGACCACATCATTTTCTCCACGGCCCGGCAGATCTCACACATGTCGCTGAGTCCTGAGTTATCAATGGCGGAGACCACATCAGCTTTTGGTGTCGCTAAGCCTGTGGAAGTTCAGTTCGTGCCACGTGGTGGTAGGCCCCTGATGGCCATATGAGCTTAGGGTGGCACTAACCCTGTACTTCTGAAGTCCGCGCAAAGGGGGTGGTAGGCCCCTGAGGGCTATACAGATTAGGGTGCGAGTAACCTTCTGCGCAAGTTTTGAAAGACGCTTTATGGTTGAGACACGTGGAGCGTCCGGCATCTAGTCAGCACCGGCAATAAAGGATGTGACGTTGTCGATCTATTATATTTGCATGGTCACATGGCCTGTGATGCATGTGCCGGATGTGTGTGGTGTGTGGGAAAGCTGCCCTCAGGGAGTGGTCGGGAGATGTGGAGAACTAGACCACTGACCTGCACAGGAACAGCGAGTATGCCTGTAACAGGAAGGTATGTGGGGCCATCGTCAGAACATAATCTAGGTGGCGCGGCGTGACGTACGACGGAACAGGGCAGGGATAGCTACAATGGCGCGGACGGCTTGTAGTACTGTGTCTGTGAGTGGAGTGGACGGGCCGCAGCTCTCCCTCTGCGAGCCTGGGTGCGAACTGTTCATAACTCACACTACATAAGTATTGAAAAATCATTTTGTGATTCAATCCGTCAGCTGGCATTTGTCTGAGGTATTTGTGAAAACATATCGGAGTTCTTTCTGTGATAGATACCCCTTTGATGCTGCCTCTCCCCACATCAGCAGGTAACGCACCCTCTTCCCACATTACCATCATACCCCCAACAACCTTCTTGGGCCCGGAAGTGTCCCTGTGCGGTTGGACAAAGAAGAGTCTTAGACATGTATAGATTTACATATACAAAAATGTATTTAAACAAAAGAACAACAAATAAGACTGAAGGGAGTCTGATGCTGTGGTCGCTGCCACAAAGTTGGGGTGACTGCCATTCAGGATTCAGGACACAGTTACACATGTGGGATCGGTTTGTGTTAAAGAGGGTTAATGGGACTACGTGTCGCCGGCCTTGCATATCGAAATATGCCCCACAAATCGAAAGGAGTATGTTGTGTGGTTGGTGCCTCGGACTTGGGGTCACTGCCATTCAGGAATCAGGACACAGTTACACATGTGGGATCGGCTTGTGTTAAAGAGGGTTAGTGGCACCAGAAGTATTGAGAGTGTATGAGGCTGTGATGATGCTTGGTGTGGACGGGCTGCACTGGGAGCAGTGTGTCTTGGCTACAGGACTGTGTCATGTGGAATCACAACTCTATCTGAATTGTGAGGCTTGCTGATTGTAGTGTAGGCCAGAGGTAGCGGTGAACAAGGGCCCACAGCCACGTGCATACGTTGGTGGCCTCACCGGCCTGCGTAGTGCAGGTTTAGTTGCACCACTTGTCACCAGCCTTCAATATGAAAATACTCCTCTCTAATTGAAGGGAGTGTGGTGGTGTGTTCGCTGCCATGAAGTTTTGGGTCACTGCATATGGAAATATGTCTAACTGATCAAAGAGAATTTGCTGCTGTGGTGGCTGCCATGGACTTGAGGTCACTGCCATTCAGGACTCAGGACACAGTTACACATGTGGGATCGGCTTGTGTTGAACAGGGTTAGTGGCACCACGTGATGTTGGCCTTGCATATGGAAATATGCCTCACTGATCAGAGGGAGTCCGGTGCTGTGGTCGCTGCCACAGACTTGGGGTGACAGCTATTCGGGACTCAGGACACAGTTACACATGTGGGATTGGCTTGTGTTAAAGAGGGTTAGTGGGACTACGTGTCGCCAGCCTTGCATATGGAAATATGTCTCACTGATCAGAGGGAGTCTGGTGCTGTAGTCGCTGCCACGGACTTGGGGTCATTGCCATTCAGGACTCAGGATACAGTTACACATGTGGGAACGGCTTGTGTTGGACAGTGTTAGTTGGCACCACGTGTCCAAAATTCAAATTGTGAGGTCTGCTGCCCACAGTGTAGACTGCTGAGTGTTTGTTTTTACTTGAAAATAAATTTGGTGATTGTACTAAAGGTATAACTGATATAAAAAATGTTCAAGAAGAAAGGATACTAAAAGGATATTATGTAGATTTGAGGCCTGTAATAGTTACTTGCCTAGTGGACTCTGTAGTTAATGAATAAAGAAATAATTTCCACTGGGAGCCCTAATGAGTGCAGTGTAGGCGTATGATGAAAAGATGAAATAAGTATAGAGTACAATCTTGTTAGCATTTAAAAATGGAAATGCGAGCTGAACTGCCTGCAGTGTAGACTGCTATTCCATTTTAGTTTTCATTTGAAGATTAATTTGGTCATTGTAGTAAAGCTATAACTGATATAAAAAAAAGTTCTTGAAGCACGGATACTAAAAGTATAATATGTAGGGTGTAGGACTGTGGTAGTTAGTTGCCTACTGGAGTCTGTAGTTGCATATGGAAATACCCCTCACTGATCATCTGGAGTGTGGTGGTAAGGAGTTGGGGTCACTGCCATTCAGGACTCAGGACACAGTTACACATGTGGGATCGGCTTGTGTTGAACAGAGTTATTGGCACCACGTGTCGCTGCCGTTGCATATGGTAATATGTCTAACTGATCAAAGAGAGTATGCTGCTGTGGTTGCTGCCACGGACTTGGGGTCACTGCCATTCAGGACACGGTTACACATGTGGGATTGGCTTGTGTTAAAGAGGGTTAGTGGGACTACGTGTCGCTGGCCTTGCCTATCGAAATATGCCTCAGTGATCGAAGGGAGTGTGGTGCTGTATTCGCTGCCACAGACTTGGGGTGACTGTCATTCAGGACTCAGGACACAGTTACACATGTGGGATCGACTTGTGTTGAACAGGGTTAGTGGTAGAACATCTACATTCCTAGTTTGAATTTTATAATGAGTACATCGGCAATAAATATAAACATAGTTGGGATTTTCACCAGAAACTACTTTAAACTTTGTTATTTCTTTTTCAAACTTCACAACAGTATTATCTTCCATTTGTTGATCAACACCGAGACATATCCAACTGTTATTTTCTGAACAGTTCTCTTGACTAGCAAAGAAACGTAAGTCTATATTATCACAAATTTGTTTTATAACATTTATATTAAAACTCGATGTTGTGCCGCAGGAAGACCTAGACCTATCCAGATGGTTCCTGTTGACTTTGAATATAAACTTGCAGATGTCTATTGATCCGAACATTGGTAGGATCCAATTTTACCATGTGAAATTATCTTCAAACTGAAGCAGTACATTTTTTTACTAAGTGTCTTCTCCTGTGGAATTTCTTCCCACATTTCTTTCAATTCTGTCTTCTCAGAGTTAGTAATATATGACGTGACATAGTGAGAAACAGCAATTGAGTTATGTGCATCATATTGTATGTTCATATTTGCATTTCACATCTTCAAAATCTCTGTATTATAATAATTATTTTACTTCGATGCTTCTGTTCTTTTTTAACTATACGTATTTTTGGGTGATTTTCGAGTGATGGTATATCTCATTGCTGACATAAAACTGTTCACTCTTCCTTTGGAAATTACTGGACATGGAATGGGAAATCAACAGTTTGTGTAAAATGTATCTTTTGCGTTATCTTTTCGTCTGCAATACTTTCCACATTGATGACTTCGATATGCAAATATGCCACACTAATCGAAGGGAGTCTGGTGCTCTGGTTGCTGGCAAGTTGGGTTCACTGCCATTCAGGACTCAGGACACAGTTCCATATGTGGGATCGGCTTGTGTTGAAGACGGTTAGTGGTACCATTTGTCGCCGGTCGCCCACAGTGTAGGGCAGAGGTAGCGGTGAGCTAGGGTCCACAGCCACATGCATACTGTTAGAATGGGGAACCTCTGGTTGGCACAGGTAGGTACTTGTGACAAGCAGTGGTCCCTTCTTCTATTCAGGGCGAGAGAATTACCCCTTCAGAACAACCCCTGCTCACCCTATAGGTAGTGTGGCGCGAGCAGTCAGGGCTAAACTTCAGGGCGCTAGTCAGTTAAGCATTTATGATCACACACAGTAAACCACAACGATCCCCCACAAATGGACACCAGGCGTAAGTTGTATCAAAAATACGGATGCTTTATATAAAAGATTCTTTGTTACGCAGGCATGTACAAGACCATCAATAACGGTTGCGAAATGGAAGCCAC
Source organism: Triturus cristatus (assembly GCF_964204655.1). Lineage (NCBI taxonomy): Eukaryota > Metazoa > Chordata > Amphibia > Caudata > Salamandridae > Triturus > Triturus cristatus. The sequence continues at coordinate 625,694,992 of NC_140580.1, read as the reverse complement.
AAGATGATAATTAGGCACTGTTCTTTTCTTTGGTAACTTATTCGATCACGAGCGCTTCACAGGGCTCGGTTGAGTCGGTCCAGCCACGATGATGTGCAGTGCACCCGGGGTACAGTGATACGGGGAAATCAGAACGTTGCGGACCCCGAGTCCGATAGAGAGTTCACTGTACCTGGGAACGTGCGATGTGCTTGGACGAGTCTTCGGGGGAGATGCAGGTTCTGCACCTCGCGGGTCTTCCGGATCAAGAATTCAGCAGGCGGCTCTCGGTAGACAGGTGCGGCCCAGGGCCTCCGGCACGGACTGTGCGGGAGGTTACTGCGGAGGGCGGCACGGTCAGACTCAGGCTGGGAGATGAAGCGGGGCGGCCGGATACGTTACGACGTACGGGCGGCCGTCCGAGGCTTGATTTCACTTCCCAATTAGAAATCCGGCGGGAGGGCGAGAGGGCACCAGGCACGCTCCAGTGGCAGGCAGGTGACAGGGAAGCGGGGTGGCCAGCCTCGATGGGTCCAGAGCGACTCAGGTAGAGCGGGGCTCTCGGCGAGGGGAGGCGGCCAGGCTTCTGGGTGTCACGGCCCTAGGAGGGGTGGCAAGGTGCGCAGAGCACTCCGGCAGGAGAAAGCACACGGCTCGAGTTCTCAGACGAGCGGAGACACGGTGAACCCACTGGTCCTGGGGTTCAGTTCAGGGGGCAAGCTCTTCTTCCAAGCCCTTGGAGATAGTTGAAGAACAAAGTGCAAAAGTCTCTTTCAGTCTTTTTCCTCTCCTTCCTCAGCAAGGCACCTACTGCAGGCCAATTCCTCAGGTCAGGGAAAGTTACTCCTCCTTCAGCTTCTTCCAGGTCCTTCTAGTCGGGCAGAGTTCCTTCGTGGTTCAATCTGGATCTGATTTCTTAGGAGCCAGGCTCCTACGTTTATACAGTGATTCTTTTGTTCTTTAGCGCCAGGGGGCCTGGGCCTGGCTCAGTCCAGTTCTGGAGTACTTTGTTTTGGTGACTCTGCTCTTTCCTTTCAGCAGCAGGGCAGAGACATCAGCCGCTCTACAGGGGGCGGAGCCGGCTTTGTGGTGGCAGAGCACAGGTCTATTCAAGAGTCAAGGTGTACTCTTCCCACCCATCCTGGTGTAATCTCTCTACCCACCACCTGGCAGCCAACCTGTCTCCTGGAATCCCCCAGCCCTGCTCCTGTACTGTTGCTAGGCAGAACACACACCCACAGCAGAGGCGGACTGAGATGGTCAGGCACGCAAAGGCTAACTTTCTAAAAGCAGCATTTGCAAACCCAGGATATTAAAATAACCTTTACTAAAAGATGTATTTTATTATCCCGAGTTCAGGCATACTAAACATGACTTTCTACCATGCTCTCTGAGTCCACTGGGGTCACAGCGTGTAGCGATCCCAGCAGCCCATTCTGGCCTATGCAGAGCAGGGAGCCTTCAATAGTGAAAAACGAAAATGGCTGTAATTCACTATTAAGACATGCCACACACATCAGGGCATGTCCTACCTTATGCCTACAATGCACCCTGCGCTTAGGCCTACCAGAGGGGTGACTAACATGTAGTTAAGGGAAGGTTTAGGGACTGGCGAGTGGGGACACTTGCTCAGTCAGCGCGACGGTACCAGACCGCGCGCAGGTTCTGCAGTGGCAGACCCTAGACACATTTTACCCCGCTGCTTCGGTGGGTGGCACAACCAGTGCTGCAAGCCCACTAGCAGCATTTGGATATACAAGCCCTTGGCACCCCTGGTGCACTCTACTAGGGACTGATAGTAAACCAAATGAACCAAACGTGGAAGTCAATTCACATAATACATTTTACCATAGGGAGCACTTGCACTGTGGCACTGGATGGCAGTGGCACAGTGCCCTGAGCAGCTAACACCAACACAAAACACATTGAGGCACAGACAAAAATGGAAGGGTGACCCACGCCAATGGTGCCAGGTCTAACACATACGTTAGTGACCCAAACAAACCTTGCATAGTACAGGTTCAGTGGCACCACGTGTCGCTGGTCTTCCATGTGGAAATACCCCTTGGTGATCGAAGGGAGTCTGGTCGATGCCATTGAGGACTCAGGACACAGTTACACATTTGGGATCAGCTTGTGTTGAACAGGGTTAGTTGGCACCACGTGTCGTTGGTCTTCCACAGTGTAGGTCGGAGGCAGCAGTCAGCAAAGGCCCACAGGCAGGTGACGTTGACTTGAGCCGCAGAGATTGGGAGCATTTGGTCTTCTTAACGCATTATAGTCTCTTACACAATTTGCGTCGCTACTAATGTTGAATTGTGAACCATGTAACTCCAGTGTAGGGCGGAGGCAGTGGTCAGGATGGGCGCACAGCCACGTGGCATTGAGTTGAGCTGCACAGTTAGTGGCACCTGGAGTACTCAGCGTGTGCGCACCCTGCGATGATGCGTGGTCTGGGTAGGCCGCACTGGGAACAACTGGACTGCGACATCTGCAATCGCCCCTACATCTGAACTGTGAGCCATGCTGTCCGTAGTGTAGATCGAAGGCAGTAGTCGGTACAGACATAAGTCTGCGGTGCTGTGCAGCTGGGTTTGCAGGGGCCCTGTGTCGAGGAGGCCCGCGGTGATGGCGGCTGCCACATGCCAGGGTGAGGGCTGCCATTCTGACAGACTCGTTGGTCTTCACACAAGTGAACCACACCTAGGGCCTGGTCTATTTATTCATATTCCTACGCTGAAGTGACGTACGTTGGAGCAGCCCACTCCACTTCCGCTTCCAGGGGGGGACAACACAGCTACATGACCAAGATTTTCCCCACTGCCTGAGATAATATGGTTGCATCCACTGTGCACTACAAGTATCACTGGTATATCTCCACATTGAGAGGTTTGTGCTTTGCATAGTGAGGTCTGTGCAGCACATGAGCGTTACACTTGCCATTGTGTGCTTTATCAGTGATGGGTGACTTGCCTCCTTCATATATAGTTGGGTGCTCATCTCCCAACATTCAGCTATTGTGTGGCTGAGGGGCATGGCGTTTTGGGAAGGTCCGTTGTTCTGTTTTGTGCGCCTCTGTGGTAGTAGGGGGGGTGGTCCGGGGGGGTTCTGGTGGTGGTGGGCTGGGTGTTGTGGCATTGATGGGTGTCGGAGCTGCATGATCAGTAGCTGTATCACGTGTTGGTCTTTAGATGTGGCTGTGAGTTGGGTCGAAATAACGGAGTAGATAGTCGACCTCATTACACCAGTTAAAGGTTGATGTTAATTTGTTACTGCTAACTCGGCTTATCGCCTGCTTTTTGGATCGCATTGCAGATTTGGCTGGTCATTGTGGTGTTTTTTTATGGTTTATTTTTGCCCGGGAACGCCTACTGTGCATTTCATTACCGTTAGATGTGGCTCTTGTTTATTGCGATTTTATTGGTGTAAGGTATTGATGGAAGAGTAGTGAGATTTGCAGTTTACACCAAGTTGAGAATGGGATGATAATTAAAAAAAACAGAAAAATAGAATTTAGCATTTAAAAAACCTTTTAAATTCACTGAAAAAACATAGGTTTCAGGCACGTTATAGTTAGAAATTAGCATTTAAAAAACCTTAGAAATTCACTGAAAAAACCATAGGTTTCAGGCACGTTATAGTTAGAAATTAGCATTTAAAAAACGTTAGAAATTCACTGAAAAAAACATAGGTTTCAGGGATGTTATAGTTAGAAATTAGCATTTAAAAAAACCTTCGAAATTCACTGAAAAAACCATAGGTTTCTGGGTCGTTACAGTTAGTTGGACATTTGACTCATATAAAACCAGAGAAATTTAATATAACACGAGAGGAGGAAATAGGGAGAAAATCCTCCGACAGAAAGAGCCACGACACAGCTACAATATGAGAAGTATGATGCCATTTAGTCTAAATCAATCAGAGGAGTTATATGTACATTTATAAATATTTGCAATTTTATTTGTGTACAAAGAAACATACATAAAGAAACACAAGATCAAATGGAGATTATTAAGACAAAGTGGATAATTAGGATCAACTGGTAAACCCAATATGGACAATAACCAAGATTGAAAGACTTGAACTAAATAAGTGAATTCTATAAGAGAAAAAAGAAGTTGAAAATGTATCCTAAAATCTTTTTCCAAGATATTGTCTCTCTAAAAAAATGTTGTTTCTTTTTAATATTTTGCAAGTGTTACTAAAATCTTATAAATGTATAAACACACACATCTCCTGACCAGGAATAGGTATTTGAATTAACAAAGGGCCACACATGTATACTTTGAGTACCTTGTATCCACGTTTTCACAAACTGAGTTGTAAATAGATTTATTATCACTACAAGTCCCAAGAGGTTATGGGGCATACACACACGTATGGGGAAGGAAAAGATGTAATCACTGTTTTTTCAAAAACTTTAAAAGTTCCATTTTGAGTGCAAAATGTATACCGTGAGCAAGGCATTTGTAATGTCGAAACGCGTAGGAATACATTGTCTGTAATGCCAAGAAAACGTACTTGATGCTTGACGCAAATTGAAAATAAAAAACGGAAATTAGACCTGTGACGAGTGTGGCCCAGTATTCGTGGGGAACCAGGAAAATTGCAGAATAAAAAAAAAAAAATATATATATATATATATATATATATATTCACTTAAAAAACCATAGGTTTCAGGCACGTTATAGTTAGAAAATAGCATTTAAAAAACCTTTGAAATTCACTGAAAAAAACATAGGTTTTAGAGAAAGTTATAGTTAGTTGGACATTTCACTCATACAAAACCAGAGAAATTCCCCCGTTATAGTTAGTTCAGCTAACTATAACTCGCGCCCCCGCAATGCACTGCTGATGATGTCACATATTACATCACTCATGACATGGTCAGTGACATCACTGATGACATCTCAAATGACATCACTGATGATATCATCCAGTGACTGTGTGTTTCTGTAAAGTTTAAATATGTTTAATATATATAGGGAAAGGCGTATTGAAGAATGAGTGGGTGTATAAGTGTCTGAATGGATTATTTAGTAGGTGCGTGACTGACTCTATGAGTGAGTGATTAAACGTATCTTATCTATTTAGTGACTAAACTGTGTGAATGTCTGTATCCGTCTGTCTGTTGGTGTATAAGCGGATGCATGGGTTTGTGAATAGCTACATGAGTGTCTATATGAGTTATTGATTGGTTGTCTGAGTATCTGTATGGGTGCCTGAGTGTATGTGTGGGTGGGGTGTGTGTGACTCTGTGCATAGATGTGTGAGTGGCTGATTCACTGGGTGCATGGTTTCAAGAGTGCATCTGTGATGGACTGTATGGGTGTGTGAGTGTGTGTATGGGTGTGTTAGTGAGTGAATGTATATCTCAGTGGTACATGTGTGAGTAACTACATATGTGAAAGGCAGTATATATGTGTGCTAGAGTATATAAATGGGTATACATGAGAGTGTGTGATTATGAGAGTAGCTGTATGGATGAGTGTGTTCTTGTATCAGTAATTGTATAAGACCGTAAGAATGTGCTAGTATTTGTATGAGTAAGTGAGTGCCTGCTGGCTTGAGGTGTGCTTGCTTTCTACAGACTCTGTCGGGTGTGGGACTGCGAGGACCAGCAGTCCACACCAACTTCAGCTGGTTCCTCTTCCCGCCCCGCCTCCCTGGTGCTTCATAGTGGCTCGCGGCCCCCGCTTCACGGGAGCCGCTCGCAGCTGCTGGCTTGTGGTGTGCTTGCTTTCTACGGACTCGGTCGGGTGTGGGACTGCGAGGACCAGCAGTCCACACCAACTTCAGCTGGTTCCTCTTCCCGCCCCGCCTCCAAGCGTCACTATACATACAGGCACTAGCCGCTGCCCGTTCGAGACTGCAGAGACTGGGCTGGGCTACTTTCTGTGCATTTTCGTTCGTTCCGGACACTCATTGTCAACAAGTGTAAACAAGTGAAATCTGCTAGAAGCTAGCAGTATGACTATGGTGGGTGGAATGACTAGGAGTAAAAGTGCCGTTGCTGGTACTACCATGGCAGGTACATTGGATAATTTTATTGTAAGAGCTGCTACCCTTCTTGAACGTGAAATTGATCTAACAGAGCGTCGTCTTTCCCTAGACCCTCTTTCCCACAAACGATCATCCTTGGGCAAAATTGCACTGTCTGTTACACCTAAGGTAAATACTAAAAATTCTACCTTACCTGACTCTACGGTCAGCGAGGATGATAGTAATGATGTCTGCACGGATTTAATCTTGGAAAGCAAGAGCGGTAAAGAAGGTAGATGTACCGCTAGGCTTGCAAACTCTACGGCAGACGATATGGCCAATCAAATAGAAGGTGTATCCACCCGAGCACAATTACATGCTGTTACTGAGGCTATTACCTCTTCTTCGGGTCAAAATCTAGGAGCCAAACCGAAACAAAAGTCTGCCCAGCGAGGAAAAAAGGGCAGTCAACTGAGATTGATGAAACCTAAAAATACAAAATCGGCATCTAATAATTTATTAGGTGCTGCTGATCAATCTCTGACTAAAGTAGCTGCTGATCCAGTTAGGAACCTGGACGATGGTCTTTCCTCTAAAATAGGGGAACTTTTTACTCTTACAACCCGCCCTATCCTGGATAGACTTAATTTGATAGAAGAGCGCCTTAAGAAACTTGAACAAATTGCTCTGTCTAATCTTGAACTCAACCAAATGTTGAAGACAGGCTTATCAAGAGAGCCCTTTTAACAGCTTCCTCTTGGTAATCAGGCAAGTAAACCCATGGAGAAAACTCCCGCGCCCCTGGTCCTTTCCTCTTCAGAACCGCTGAGCGGAGCACATCGGGACAAAGGAGAGGATATTTAATGCATTAAAAATCCCACAAACGTAAATGGATCGAAAGATTTATTTACAAGAGAAATGCCTCTTCAAAAATTTACCGATGCTAAGGCAAAAGTAAAATGTGGTATGGTACAGAATCCTAATGAGATAGAAAATAGATCCGTTTGTAATAATAGTAGAGATTCCATGTTACCTAGTTTAGATTTACCGCCAGAATCTTCTCCGTATGTTATTGTATTGGCAGGGGTTCCTGGTCTGAAAAATAACACCACTGAAACATACCATGAGCTGAAGAATAAAACAATGAACTGGCTCAACACAAATCGACCACTCCCCCCTTACATACATAGTAAAATCTTGTTTGTCCGGAGAGTCAGTTGGGTGGGCAAGGGTAACAAAGACATATCTGGGGACTGCATTGTCGTTAATTTCAAGGATACACAGGCCGTAAAATATATCCAGCAGTCTCGGCCACTTCTGCCTAATACAAGAATTAGGCCACTTCCCCTTGGTTACTTTTACGGGTTTAATCCTTATCAAACAAATAATAGCACGTGGGAAGAGGTAGGGAGGGGCAAAATAAACACTGATTTTCAAAGAGGTAGGTTGGCCCCAGTCGATCAGGGTTGGCTAGAGGCCTTCCCGAGAACAAACAGATATAGTTGCCTAGATATGGTTGACTGACTACCCTCAAAACCTATTGTATTTGAACTTATACGGGAGGTGGTAACTGATGATGAGTTAAATCAAGTCAGAAATTACAATGTACCCTCTGGTTTTTGGCCAGCCAAATTGTCGACTGCTCCACAGGATAAGTCTGAAAATACCCCCATTATTACCGAGGATGGGGAGAAAAATAATTACTTCATTGTCTGAAAAAGGAATCTCTGAAAGTGGGGCTTCCCCTGAAATTTTCAACATGAGACAATCTAAAGTTGCTGACAGAGTTCCTGACTTTACACTCCTGTCTTGGAACGTCGCAGGGCTGTCTGCTAGGCTAGGGGATTTAAGTTGTATTTCTTTTCTACACCAGTTCTCGATTATCTGTTTACAGGAATGCTAGACGGTGGACCCTATCCATATGAATGGTTATCGCACCTTTCACACGCCGGCAATTCACACGACAAGAGGGAGAAATAAAGGAGGCCTTTGTACTTATGTATCAAACTGTTTAAAAGAAACCAAAATTTATTTTTCTCCTGTCTCTGTTTTTTACCATATCTTGTCTATTACGTTTGGGGGTAAACAAAACATAACCCTGATAAATTTTTACAATAACATCCCGAAAGATGCTTGGGCCTAGACTTTTAAAGAATTATATGAGACCCTTAAAAACATGGATGGAAAACAAGCTCTTGATACTTGTGTAATCTGGACGGGCGATTTCAATTCCTTCCTATTCCCATTTAGTAATCTAAATATTTGCGGGTTGGAGGAGGCCGTGGATGCCCCCTCGGCACACTTTTCCCACACGCTTCTGGGAAATTACCTTAATGAAATACTTTTCTGTCTGGATATGGGCTTTGCAAATGAACTTTGCTCTCCTCCAGTCCCCTTTAACACCACATTTATAGGAAGGGGTTGTAAAGCAGTTATTGACTTTATGTTAATATCCAAACGGTATTCTAGCTATATCTGCTCTTTTGAAACATGTGAGATAGCAATGAGTGACCATTTGCCACTTAGCATGTCCTTTATTATTGCGGGGGGTAATAGCAAGTCGAATACAACGGTTCAAAACCTATATCATTATAGGCTGGGGTTGGCCAGAAAGAACGGTTACACCCTAAAATGGGATAAAGTGGAACCAGTGGCCTTTTTAAGAAACCTAATTCGTTCTAAAGAGTTGGAATTTATTATCTGTCTCTCTGAGAACGATGATCCCTCTAATGTCCACGGTGCATTTCTTAGTATTTCTGAAGAAATACGCAAGTTACTTTTAAAACCTCAGAAACCCGGGGCGAGCAGGACGAAGAGGTGGTTTGATAGAGAGTGAAGTAAGACTCATGCCCACTTAATGACACAGCTAAAACGAGACCCTAGGGCCATGGCTGAAGTCAGATCTGCTAGATCTGCCTATCAACGGGCAGTGAAAAATAGGAAAAAACAGATCAAACAAGAAGCTTGGCAGACCTTACAGGAAGCCTGCAAGTCAAAAGATAATACTGCCTTCTGGAGAGCGGTAAATGCTCCCTTTTTTAATGATAATGTAACAGACTCTATTGAGGTAGCTATTACATAAGAGTCATGGGTGACTTACTTTGGGGAGCTCTATCAAGCAGATACCGCGTAGTCCCAGAGAAGGGGCTAAACTTAACAGCACAGGAGTTTGCACCTTACCCAATAAATGTTGAATTTTTACTAGAGGATGTCCAGATAGCCATTGATAAGAGTGCGGCTGGGAAGGCCCCGGGCCCAGATGGAATTCCCGTAGACATCTTTAAGGCCAATACTAAGTTATGGGCCCCATTTTTAACTAATGTCTTAAAAAGCTTTACCAAAATAGGATTTCCATCCACTTGGCAGGAAGCTATTGTGGTTCCTATTTTTAAGAAATGTGACCGTAACAAACCAAAATGCTATAGACCGATTTCCTTACTGGATTCACTTATGAAGATTGCTGGGAGAGTTATACTCAACAAACTGCAATTATGGGTTGAAGATAGAGGTATTCTCTCACAATTCCAATACGGTTTTAGAGAAGGTTTGGGTACAACTGAGCAAGGATTGAATTTAGCACTCCTAGTAGCCAAGTACGTCGAGGCCAAAAATGAAAGCTTATTTCTCACGTTCGTGGATCTAAGCTCGGCCTTTGACTGTCTTAATCATAACAAACTTTGGTTAACAATGCAGGAAATGGGAGTGGACCCAAACCTTCTAATATTTATTAGAGAATTATATCGAGGGGCAGGTGCTAGGGTACGTTATGGGGATAAGGGGGATTGTACTTCCAAATTTCCAATAGGAAAGGGAGTGAGACAAGGCTGCATATTAGCCCCATTTTTGTTTAACTTATACATTAATTCGGTAGCCTCTCATCTCCTGGAAGATATGCAAGATTACCCTAAAATTGGAAATTCTTACATCCCCATTCTTTTATACGCAGATGATGCCCTGATTAAGGCACGGACTCAACTGGGCCTTCAGAGATCGATTAATAATTTCTCTGACTACATTGGAAACAGGGGCTTAAAGATCAATATAAGTAAAACCTTTAACATGTGTTGCACGAAAAAGAAGAATATTACCTGTAATTCTTTCTTATCCAACACAAAAATTGAGACCGTAAACACCTTTTCTTATCTAGGTATCAATTTCGATAAAAAGGGTTCTTGGACAGTAGCAGGCGAAACAAGAAAACTAGCGTTTTCACGAGCAATTGGGGCTGTTAAACATTTTGTGAATAAGGTGGGAGAACGCCCAGTAGCAGTCCCAATAGACATTTACAAATCTAAGTGTGTAACCACGGCGCTATATGGTGCAGGAATCTGGGGGATAGCAAATAACTCTAGTATACAGTCTTGTCAGAACGCTTTCCTTCGCTATCTACAGGCAGTGCCCGGGTCCACTTCTTCCTATGTATGCCACCAAGAGCTAGGCCTACCATATATCATGGATCTTATTAAAGTGGATCCCATTTTATTGTGGCACAAAGTTTGGTCCTCTAATGAGACAGGTTTGAATAGAGATATAATTAGGAATTGTTTATGCCTTGATGGGGCGACAAAGATTTCTTGGCTTAAATATATAAAAAATGTCCTTGTGGATATGGGACATCAGGAATTCTTTGACACACCTAATAGCATGGCAGGGCTGTCAAGGAAAAAGTTCAAGGAAACCTGCCTGCAATTCTTAGCAGCAAAACGTTGGCAGATAGAGAAATGTAAGAGCACCGTTATGGCTAACTACTTACTTATACAAAATCAAGGCATAGAGTCATATTTGACGACAGTGCCTAGCTGCTATTCCCGCATGTTACTGATTCGCTTTAGGGTAGATACCTTTTTTAGATTAGTTACTTTCCCTGAGATGAATTGTTGGTCAAAAGTATTAATTCCCTGCCCTTGTGATTTGGTTTCCGTCCAATCCTCCCTTCACTGTATTCTTTTTTGTAAATTTTACTCAGAACCTAGGAAAGGTATTTTGCTCCCTGTTTTAAAAAAACTTGGCCTGAGACAATGTAGAGTGGCACTGATTAGACTACAAATGTTAGAAGATGAATTGCTCATGTTCTCGGTGTCAATGTTCCTTAAAACCATTATCAGATTTAGGATCTCCATGAATTAGACTGGATTGTCAAAGATATTATGTCAAAGGATTTATGTATTACGAATGAATTGTTTTAAATGTGTGCTTTTATGGTTTTTGTTTTTTAAAAATCGAATAAAGCTGTTTTCTAATTCTGATTCTGATTCTGAGTAAGTGAGCTTGTGTGTGTATAACTGTATAGGTGAGTAAATGGGAGTGTGATTAATTATTTGCATGACTGACTAGGTGTATGAGTACCTCTATGGATGAGTGGCGGTGTGTGAGTGTCTATATATGTGTATGAGTGTATATGATAGTCCTGTACCAAGTGACCATAAGTATGAGTGATTGTACAGGTGAGTGAGTGGATGTGTGTGTAGGCCTAAGAATCAGTGAGTGGGTATGTAGTTAATGATGTTGGACTGTTTATGGTTTTGAGAATGGCAGTCTGTAATTTAGAGTGGGTGTATCAAAATTTAAATTAGGGTGTGAGAAGATGCATGAAATTATCACATGGATGATGTCATCAGTGATGTCATCAGTGATGTCATTTGATATGTCATGAGTGATGTCACTGATCATGTCATGAGTGATGTAATATGTGACGTCATCAGCAGTGCATTGCGGAGATGCGGGTTGTAGTTAGCTGAACTAACTATAATGGGGGAATTTCTCTGGTTTTGTACGAGTGAAATAATCCAACTAACTATAACTTTCCTTAAAACCTATGTTTTTTTCTGTGAATTTCTAAGGTTTTTTAAATGCTAATTTCTAACTATAACGTGCCTGAAACCTATGTTTTTTAAGTGAATTCCTATGGTTTTTTAAATGCTAATTTCTAACTCTAACGTGCCTGAAACCTATTTTTTTCAGTGAATTTCAAAGTTTTTTAAATGCTAGTTTCTAACTATGCCTACAGAGTTAGGAAATGTGATGAAAGAAGAAACAACACACAGAAAGAAAAAAAAGAAATGCAGAAAGAAGCAACAGAAGTCCACAAAGACGATGAATAGTGCAGGAAGAAGAAGAGATGTGCAGAAAGAACCAACAAAGGAGCAGAAAGTCCTCCTGTGCCCACAATTTTTTCAGACGGGTACTGGTGGTAACTGTCTCTGACTAACCAGGCCTAGAGCCAGTGCTATGCTAAAAGACACTTAGAATACAGTGAAAACACCTACATACACTAGGGAACACTATACGTTGGGGTAACCTGTAATTAGCATGACCTCCTCTTTAATTCCCTAGTACATATTAGGGCAGGGGGATTAAAACTACTTCTTAAAACGCGCCACAGGGCGCATTTGCACACTGGTGAAGGGAGGAGGGCCCTGAGGTTACATGTGTGCAAACACGCCCTGTGGCCGTTTTAAGTTGAGGGATAAAGTCCTCTTGAATCCTGAGGGTTCCTGGGGTCCAACTAGCCCCCCAGGTACCTCCAGTAAGTGCCACAGAGTTGCGTTGCAGAGAGGTGTAAAAAGGGGCATGGCCTGGACCACCTCTCTGCAACGCAGCGCAGTGGTGCTTACTGGAAGCACCTGGTGGGCTAGTTGGCCCCCAGGGGCCCTCAGGATTGAAGGGGAATTAATTCCCCAACTTAATACGTGCCACAGGGCGTGTTTGCACACGTCACCTCAGGCCCCATCCCCTCCCTTCACCACTGTGTAAACACACCCTGTGGCCGTTTTAAGTTGGGAAATTAAGTCCCCTTGAATCCTGAGGGTCCCTGGGGTCCAACTAGCCCACTAAGTACCTCCAGTAAGAGCCACAGAGCTGCATTGCACAGAGGTGTAAAAAGGGGCGGGACCTGGACCACCTCTCTGCAACACAGGTCTGTGGCGCTTACTGGAGGTACCTAGTGGCCACGTTGGCCCCCAGGAAACCTCAGGATTAAAGGGGACTTTTTTCCCCAACCTAAAATGTGCCAAAGGGCGTGATTGCACACATTTCACCACAGGCCCCGCCCCCTCTCTTCACCACTGTGCAAAGGCACCCCGTGGCATGTTTTAAGTTAGGGGATTAAGTCCCCCTGAATCCTGAAAGTCCCTGGGTCCAACTAGCCCACCATGTACCTCCAGTAAGCACCACAGAGCTGCGTTGCAGAGAGGTGGTCCGAGACCATGTCCCATTTTACACCTCACTGAAATGTAACTCTGTGGCACTTACTGGACATACCTGGTGGGGTAGTTGGCCCCCAGGGACCCTCAGGATTCAAGGGGACTTAATTCCCCAACTTAAAACATGCCACAGGGTGCGTTTCCACACTTGTGACATTAGACCACGCCCCCTCCCTGCACCACTGCACAAACGCACCCGCTGATGCGTTGGAAATTGGGGGATTACATCCCCTTGAGTCCTGAGGGTCCCCGGGGGCCAACTAGCCCACCACTTACCTCCATTAAGCGCCACAGAGCTGTGTTGCAGAGTGGTGTAAAAAGGGGCATGGCCTGAGCCACCTCTCGGCAACGTAGCGCAGTGGCGCTTACTGGAGGAAAGTGGTGGGCTAGTTGGCCCCCAGGGACCCTCAGTATTCAAGGTGAATTCATTCCCCAACTTACAACTCGCCAGGGGGCGCGTTTGCACAGTGGTGAAGAGGTGACATATGTGCAAACACGCCCTGTGGCTCGTTTTAAGTTGGGGAATTAATTCCTCTTCAATCCTGAGGGTCCTTGGGGGCCAACTAGCCCACCAGGTACCTCCAGTAGGAGCCCCCCACCTATTTAAAATAAAAGCCCCGGGGTTGCGGTCCCCGGGGCTGCAAGGGGCCTATGTGCCCCCCAGCAAATATTTATAGACAGCCCCAGGGGGTGGCTATGCCGGAGGCTGCATGGGTGCCCCTGGGCCCCCAAAAATACATTTTAGAAATGCCCCCGGGACTTGGCCCATCCGGGGGCTAATCAATAATGAAGCCTTCATTTTTTTTTTTTTGCCAGATCCGGGGATCCTCTGCGTAGCCCGCGATTTAAAAAAAAAAATGCTTTTCTTAGCCATGGGCCAAGGGGGTCAGGGTGTTTCTACCCTGCCCCCTTTACTTGTTTTTCACATTTTCTTTCCTGTTTTCTTGTGCCTCGGTTCTACCAAGGCACAAGATGGCTGCCAACACTTCCTGGTTTGAAGTGTTGACAGGCAATTAGAATGCAGCTTGTGATCGGGAGGGTGCGTGGATCCTCCGTGACTCTAAATATCGAATCTTTTATTTTTGATTTTCTCAGCAACTACTGAACGGATTTACACCATTTTTAAAAAAAGTCACTTTCTGAGCCAAGCAGTACCTTTTTGCTAAATTTGGGGTAAATCCGTTCAGTAGTTTCGGCTGTATCCTTGCATAAAGTTTCCTATGGGAAATTGATTTTTTTACTCTTATTTTTTGAATTTCTCAGCAACTACTGAACGGATTCACACCATTTAAAAAAAAGGTCTCTTTCTGAACCATGGGCTACCTTTTTCCAAAATTTGGTGTAATTCCGTTCAGCAGTTCAGACTGGAGTTGTGTCTAAAGTTTCCTATAGGAAATAACATGGCGAAAACGCTTTTTGGGACCCCCCTTTTTTCTCATCCCCCGCTTGGTAAATCACCCCGAAACTTTCAGGAAAGGAACTGACCGGAGCAAGACCAACGTTTCGAAAATTGTGCTAAGATTCGCCAACCGGCCCCAAAGTTATTGGGAATAGTAAAAACGCTTTTTGAATAGAAAAAAGGTCCTAACTATAACTACCTACTGGCGACCGCCAGTAGGTAATATATATATATACATATATCTACATATGTCACTGACCATGTCATGAATGATGTAATATGTGACATCATCGGTAGTGTATCGCGGGCGCGCAAGTTATACTTAGCAGAACTAACTATAACGGAGGAATTTCTATGGTTTTGTACGAGTGAAATGTCAAGCTAACTATAACTTTCCCTAAAACTTTTGTTTTTTTGCTAATTTCTAACTATAACGTGTCTGAAACCTATGGTTTTTTCACTGAATTTCTAAGGTTTTTTAAATGTCAATTCATAACTATAACGTGTCTGAAATCTATGTTTTTTTCAGTGAATTTCAAAGGTTTTTTAAATGCTAATTTTTAAGTGCAATACTAATTACACCTATTTTTTTGTACTGAATTTCTGGAGTTTCTAAACTGTTTTTTTAATATATTATTTATTAAACAATATTATATACTTTTCGCAATTTTTTAAAAAAAATGTAAAAGCAAAACATAGTGTAATTATTTTGTTTTATTTTTTATTTAATATATTTTTATTATTTTCTAAATCATCTTTTTTTTTAAGTCGCGCAACGAAAGCGTACCCAGCACGGCAGGTACGCGTACCAGGCTTTGAGGATCCATGTACGGTGTGCGACGGGTGCTTGTTTTGCAGTTACATTATACACATACAATGTTACGTGGTGTGCGCACCTGGTATGCAACTGGTCTGCGAGTCCTTCTCCCACACATTCGCGACACATGCGCATTACAGTACGCGATGTTTGCATGGTGGCGGGCCCTACGTGATGTCATATGCATACAGGACGCGCTGGGTGCGCGACTTCTGTGAAATTTTTTATGTTCTAAAATGATATGTATGTGTCTTTAATATAAATATTAGGGCTAGAAATGATCTAAGGTATTCATAAAAATATTATATTTCTACTTGTAATAAAGTTATATCAGTTTTAAATATATTTTCGCGAAGTCACGTCGGGTGCGTGCATCGTAAGTGCAGGGCGCGCGGATACCATATGACCTCCAAAAAATAGATTTGATTGGTTTATAAAATTTCCCACTGTAACTATTGAAGGACCCCACCCATTTTCATCCTTCTTCTTGGACCATCTTCAGAGAAGCATCTCTTCCCCAACTTCAACCTCTTTGGTTTTTTTTGGTGTTTTTCTTTCAACTCTGAAGAAAAATGGCATCTGGAGAATACCAGGAAGTGGAAGAATCTTCAGATGAAGAATTCTTGCAGGAGGCACCCAGAAAACATAGACCAGAATCTGTAGTGTAGAAGTATTTTACCTTTCCACCTGGACACAAAAAAGTAAATGCCACAAAGGTGACATGCAAAATTTGTGAAAGAGTGCTGCCAGCATGTACAAGTACCTCCGGACAATCCATCCTCTGAATCTTGTTCGGGAGGAGATGAGGAGAGCTGCATTAAATCCACCAGCAGCTGGAGCAAGTACTTCAGGAGCATCAACAGCTCAAGCTCCAATGGATATAAGGTCTGAATTTGCCTTTTTAGAGCAGCGCTGCATCAAGTGCAAAAAACTAGTTTGCTACGGAGAGCAGTCAGTGGAAGCTATTTGTGCCGCTCAACGCAACCACCAATGTTAATTTTTTTTGTTTTTGTTTTTTGTTTTTGGAATAATCTTTAATTCCAAAAGTTACCTGTTTATTTTTTTTTGTTTGATTTTTCAGTTTTGAGAAAAACACCCAAAAAATACAAAATTGTTGAAAAAATACAAAAAAAATATAAAACAAAAAAGGAAGAAAAAATAAGTTCTTATCAGAACTACCTTATCTGGTTAAAAAAATAACTATTATTGCATGGCAATGTCTGAAAGTTTGATTGAATATATGTGTAGAGCATGATTGACTGAAAGAATGCATTAGCAGTGTATGGTTAATTTATAGGGGCAGATCTATGAGGAAGTGCTGCTGCGTGACACCACAAGCCCTTTGGCTGCACTGCGCTGTGGCACTTTCGAAGCACAGGGATGAGACATATTTATATGAATATGTCGCATCTCTGTGCTTCCCTCTGCATTAGCGTACAAACTGTAGCCGTGCGCTGGCGCAGGCACCCTTTCACCATGGTTGAAAGATGCCTGCGTCGTGGGGAGATTGCTTTTGTGCAGGAAGGGACACCTTCCTGTTCAAAAACAATCACTAAAGGCATTTTCCTCCTTCAATGCGTGCTGTGGAATGCAGCAAGCATTGAAGGAGGAAAAAATGAGGAGAAATGAAAACATTTCTCCTCGTTGCGCCTTGCTACGCCACGTCCAGGGTGGTGCAGCATTCACACACATCTCCAGATTTACGATTTCTTGTAAATCTTGAGATGTGTCTTGTTCCATGGGTGTTGTGTGGGAACATACACAGCAACACCCATGGTACGCCTCCTCAACACAAAGTGCTGCGTGTGAAGGGGCCATATTTAGAAGGAGAGGAAAAGCTATAAGTGTTTGTGTTTTGGCACAGAGATTAGATAAGATTATGGTTTTGTCAGGATGGTTGCAGGAGTGGACAGACAGTGACAGTGTGATTGCTGATCTGCATGGGTACTACCTGGATTTTTGCAAGAGTGAATAAGTAGTCTGCATGGGGTTAGTGGACTGCATATATTTTGTACATTTAACTGTAGCACTGCGTGTCTTAATGCCTGAGGCATTGTACAGGTGTATGGACTGTGACTGGATAGTGAGAGTGCTGGTAGTTGACAGGAGGGTGAGTTTATAAGTGCTTGTGTTTTGGCACAAAGATTAGATAAGGTGCAAGGATGTCTATATCATGGGGAGATTTTTTTTGTGCGGAAGGGACACCTTCCTGCACTAAAATAATCACTAAAGGCATTTTTGTCCTTCAATGTGTGCTGTGGAATGCGGCATGCATTGAAAGACGAAAAAACAAGGTGTACTTGTATTAGTAGCTAAGCCACTCTATAAATACATTACTAGTAATTGGAATGATTACAGTGCTGCAAGTAGAATACATGGTCAATTTATGAGTACTGAGGTATTGATGGAGTGATAGGATAAGAAGATACTGCTGGCATTGGCAGAGTAAAAGGATATGTAGAGTGGTTGATAAGTGATGGAGAAGTATATGGAATAGTCATAAGGATACCTAGACTGTATTGTTAGAGTGCTGTTAGTTAACAGTAGGGTAAGTTTATAAGTGCTTGTGTGTTGGCAGAGAGATTAGAGAAAGATACGGTTCTGTTAGGATGATTGCAGGAGTGGACAGAGAGTGATAGTTTGACTGTGGCACTGTATGAACACTACCTGGCTTATTGCAAGGATGAATCAGTACTGTGGTGGAGGTTACAGGCCTCTATACATTGTGCACATTAGATTGTAGCACTGCTTGTCTTAATGCTTGAATTGCTGTGCAAATGCATGGATAGTGACTGAATACTTACACTGCTGGTACTTCACTGCAGAGAGACTTTATAAGTGCTTGTGTGTTGGCACAGAGATTAGATAAGGACATCCTTCTGACAGTATGATTGCAGGAGTGGACAGAGACTGACAGTCTGATTGGGGCACCAAATGAATACTACCTGCCTTATAGCAAGGGTGATTCACTACTCTGCTGGGGGTTAGAGGCCTGTATAGATTGCGCACATTTGATTGTACACTGCGTGTCTTAATACATGAGTCATTCTACAAGTGCATGTATAGTGACTGCATACTTACACTGCTGGTAGTTGACTGCAGAGAAAGTTTATAAGTGCTTGTGTGTTGGCACAGAGATTAGATAAGGACATGGTTCTGTCAGTATGACTGCAGGAGTGGATAGAGACTGACAGTCTGATTGGGGCACTACTTGAATACTACCTGGCTTATTCCAAGGGTGAATCAGTACTCTGCTGGGGGTTAGGGGCCTGCATACATTGCGCACATTTCACTGTAGCACTATGTGTCTTAATGTGTGACACATTCTACAGGTGTATGGACACTGACCGGATAGTGAGAGTGCTGGTAGCTGGCAGGAGGGTGAGTTTTTAAATGTTTGTGTGTTGGCACAGCAATTAGATAAGGACATGCTTCTGTCGGGATAAATGCAGGAGTGGAGAGAGACTGACAGGCTGATTAGGGCACTACATGAATACTACCTGGCTTATTGTAAGTGTGAATCAGTAGTCTGCAGGGGGTTAGGAGCCTGCATACATTGCGCACATTTCACTGTAGCACTATGTGTCTTAATGCCTGAGGCATTCTACAGGTATATGGACAGTGACTAGATAGTGAGAGTGCTGGTAGTTGTCAGGAGGGTGAGTTTTTAATTGCTTATGTGTTGGCACAGCGATTAGATAAGGACATGCTTCTGTCAGGATGATTAAAGGAGTGGGAAGAGAGTGACAGTCTGATTGGGGCACAGCATGAATACTACCTGGCTTATTGCAAGGGTGAATCAGTAGTCTGCTGGGGGTTACAGGCCTGCATACATTGCACATATTTCACTGTTCACTATGTGTCTTAATGCCTTAAGCTTTCTATAGGTGTATGCACAGTGACTAGATAGTAAGAGTGCTAGTAGTTGGCAGGAGGGTGAGTTTTTAAGTGCGTGTGTGTTGGCACAACGATTAGATAAGGACATGCTTCTGTCAGGATAATTTCAGGATTTGAAAGAGACTGATAGGCTGATTGGGGCTCTGCTTGAATACTACCTGGCTTATTGCAAGGGTGAATCAGTAGTCTGCTGGGAGTTACGGGCCTTCATAGATTGTGCACATTTGACTGTAGCACCACTTGTCTTAATGCCTGAGTCATTCTACAAGTGCATGAATACTGAGGGGATAGTTAGAGTGATGGTAGTTGACAGCAGAGAGACTTTATAAGTGCTTGTGTGTTGCCACATAAATTAGATAAGAACGTGCTTGTATCAGGATGATTGGAGGAGTGGACAGAGAATGACAGGTTGATTGGGGCACTACATGAATACAATCTGGCTTATTGAAAGAGTGATTCAGTAGTCTGCTGGAGGTTACAGGCCTGCATAGATTGCGCACATTTGACTGTAGTACTGCTTTTCTTAATGCCTGAGTCGCTGTACAAGTGCATGGATAGTGACCGAATACTTACACTGCTGGTAGTTGACTGCAGGGAGAGTTTATAACTGCATGTGTGTTGGCATAGAGATTCGATAAGGATATGCTAGGGCACAAAATGAATACTACCTGCCTTATAGCAAGGGTGAATCACTACTGTGCTGGGTGTTAGTGATCTGCATACATTGCGCACATTTGACTGAAGCACTTTGTGTCTTAATAACTGAGTCACTGTGTAAATTTAGAATTAGGATCTGTAAAAGAGAAGAAAAAATACAGTTATAAAATATAATCTTATAATTTTTACAACACAATATAATTTTACCATTATATAGATTATTTAGTTTGCCTTTTTTGCTGCTGTCAGAATATATTAAATATCACTAATAATAGTGATTTCAATGTTACTCAACACATAACAGCAGGCAAAAAAAACAACAATCAATAAGATTGTTAAAAAAATCTAAATCTGTGTCAAAAATATTTTATTTTAAACATAGTGAACTATCTCTGTACATTGCATAAAAATAACATTCTCAATAATATAGTATATAATGCAACTCTTGTATATCTAAAATGCTTCTTTCTAAGACAATTTTGTCAATACAATAATTCAATCACAAATTCTTTATAATTTCTATATACTCCAAATGATGTCATTTAAAATATTTGCTGACAGATTATCTCTGAAAAACCGCTTAATTTATAGTAATATCTTTCCTGTAGCCCAAATGATATTCCTGAAATCCTTCATACTGAAATTGGCCAAAGTATTGGTAATAATACATATTAACATATTCCCAATAGGCCGAATTACATTCTTAGAACTTTGGCTTTAAAAATATTAGGTGTGAATTTGGTAATTCCTTAGGCAAATGATATTTAAAAACCAAATGAGCATCATTACAATATGTCCATCCTTTATTCCATTTTAAATAGACTGTAATATCCAGCTGTTGGAGTAGGTCCATCGTGGAAAATATTTGCTACTGCTACAAAAGTTCTTCCTGATATTGATAGTTGACTTGCTACAAAAAAATGTAATTAAAGTTTCCAATTTTCTTCCATCAGCTGTACAACGTTGTAACATTAAAATTATATATTCTCCAAATCGTTCTATAAATAATGTTGACAACATTTCTGATTTGCATTGGCTACACTGCATGTTTTGATTTGCTGCTTTAACTAACTTGTTGAAAGACACTGTTTTACAGTCTGGTATTGTCAAATATATGAATCTCTCAGTGTCAATGTTAGTGGTAGAAGTAAATCTACAATTTTCACATTCATGTTGCCATTCATAACGAAGTCCAAATAGATTTTCAATTTCTATTCCTTCATCTTCCAATACTGCAAACCTATACATTAGAAATTCCTGAACATCTTGTTGGACATTCTGTGTAAATTGTGTAGAACCAATACATATATCCAGAAGATTCTGAATATCAGAAACACTTTGGATTTTACTTTTATCAGTTTTCAATTTTTCAAATATAGAATGCAACAAAGAACAAAACTGTTTATCTCGATGCTCCATAATTTGCTGTTGCAGATATTCTAAAGAAAATACAACATTTACCACTACATTTGCATAGCAGTTGATACCTGAACTATTTTCTAATTGACATCCAACAATCTCTTCAATAGTCTCCTTTTGCTTTTTGCTTGGAATCTCAACATTATCTTGATTTTTTTTCTTCTATTTAACTTCACTACAGATATTCTCATATCTCCGTTTTCGACCAACTACACGCTTTTCATATACAGAATATTCACCTAAATTGGGAGCATATGGTCTTCTTAACCGATTATACTCTCTTACACAATTTGAATCTGCACTAATCTTTCTTTCATCAAAATCAATCAAATATAATCCAGATAAAGTTCTGACTTGGGACAAAGCAACATATGCCATACCCTCTTTAAATACGGTACTCCCAATGTTTACCAATGCACTGTCTACACTTAAACCTTGAGATTTAGGAATAGTCACTGCATATGCCAAAGAAAGAGGAAACTGTTTCCTACGAACATACAAATCTTTAACTAGCAAAAAAGGAGCAGAACAACAACCAATTTGCTTTACTTATTCAATCTGATCAAATTTGATTGTCAAAGTTTCAGTCCCATCTTTTTTTTGATGATTGACAAATTCAACCACTTTTCCCATTGCTCCATTTTCTAAACCTTTTTCCACATTCAAATTACGCCGTAAAATTACCCGACAGTTTACACATACATATAATTTTTTTCTAAACCAGCAGTTTTAGATATCGATTTTTCCAAATTATCCAATTTTGTTTGTAATTTTTCTGTTAAAATAATAGTAACTCCTTCATGCTCTATTTTATCAATCGCTTCCATTTTTATTATTGGTTCATTTTCAAGCTTTAAAAGTTCTTCATTGAGTGTTGGCATTAGGCAGATTACAGATTTTTTTTCTGCAATTTTCTTGTATATTTTTTCAGGAACTATATTTTCATTTGCAAACAAGGTAGTAAGTAGCCGACTTTCCAAAGCTTGTTTGCCATGTTTTGTTAATACTCTGATTCTTATATCTTGAAGAATAGTTCCATAATCTATATCATTTGCCTGTCGCATATTTTTAATAGGTTCTTTGTATTCAAAATATGACCAAATGTTAACGTTTCCAATGCTTCCCAAAGACTTTCTAGTGTCTTCATGCAGAAGTGTTTTAAATACTGGTTCTCCTTACAGGAGTAAGTTGAAGTAGATCACCCAAAACTATGACATGTTTTCCTCCAAATATCACATCGTATTCTGTTTTTAAAATTTGGCGCATTCTGAAATGCACAAAGGCAAGCATTAAGTTTGAGACCATGCTCACCTAATCAATAATTAGAAGTTTCATTTTCTTTAGCACTCTTGAAACTTCATAACAAACTTCTCTAGATAGCTTGTGATATTCCAATTTATTTTCATGCTCTACAGGTAACATTAGTAAACAATGCAATGTAATTCCTTTAATGTTGTGTGCTGCCAACCCAGTTGGAGAAGTTACAACACAAGACAAATCTGAGTCGGTTGTTTTCTGTAGATAACCGATCAAAACTTTAATTAAGAAACTTTTTCCTGTAACAGCTTGACCACTGACATACATTCGGATAGGTTGAAATGATGTGCATGTGTATTCTTTCTTTTCATGAAGAAAACCATGGTCGATCTGTTGTTTCACTTGCTGGTATATTTCTTTCTGTTCAATATTTAGTTGTTCTTCCAAGATTCCCAAGTCTATCATATCTTCTTGAGCTTGATGCATTGCTGTTTCCACTTCACTCATGGAGATGGCTGCTTCATTTTCAACAATTGGCTCTCCTAGAGGATCCTGACTCATTGGAGCAGAACTTTGACTATCTTGAGAGCTGTCTCTTGCAATCTCAGGTGCAATAGTAGCTTCTTGATTGATTTCTTCATTCAACATTTTGAGATAATTTTTAAAAACTGTGCATTCAATGCTATCTTTACATGCATTTAAAGTATCTTCATAGCACTCAAAATCTCCAAGTAATTCCAGTTCCGTACGTCAAGGTTTAAAGAGTTGTAAAAGTGCAAAAAAGTAAAATTCTCTTTTATCAGGAGTATCACAGATCAGTTTTCTATGATTAATGAGATTTCCTTTAGTATGTTTCACCAAACATCCTTCTGAACCAATCACTGCATATTTTCCTTCATTTATATTCTCTGTAGTATTTCTATTAAAATTGTAATATTGCAGTACTTCGTAGAGACATATGTTCTCAAGATGAGGACTTCAATTTGGACAGTATGTATTCGACATGTTTGTTTTGACTATATCTGTGTTTTCCGGTTCATTTAATGCTAAATATTCAATTTCGTGTATAGATTTAAGTACTCAATTTTGCATTGCAGCAAGAACTAGACTAACCCAAATAATTCCTCTTGACTTTGAATATAAACTTCAGACGATAAACGATCCGAACATTCGCACGATCCAATTTCTCGATGTGACAGCATCTTCAAACTAAAGCTGTACAATTTCTTACTGAGAGCCTTCTCATGGAAAATGTCTTCCTACATTTCTTTCAACTCTATTTTTTCTGATTTTGTTATGTATGATGTTACATACCGAGCCACAGCAATGGAATTATCCGCAACATACTGGATATCCATATTAGTATTCCACATTGACAGTATACCTGGATTATAATCATTTATATACTTCGATTCTTCACTTCTTCTCAAATTGTACGTACTTTTTGGAGATTTTCTTTTGATGGTATGTCTCACCGCTGACATGAAACTGTTCACTCTTCCTTTGGACATTACTGGACGTGGAAACCCAAAACGACATTTGGTATAAAACTTTTCCTTCGACTTGTATTTCCGTCGACAGTATTTCCCACATCGATGACTTTGGAATCGTAACACTTGTTGCCTTAAGGTATTTTCTTCTGTTCTTTTAGGTATAGCACATGTAACATAATCTTCAATAAAGGATAAAACAGTGTTATCCGAATCAGTTCCAAATTTGGGTGCATCCTTGATCCATAGAAGCATATGTAAATGAGGAGCACCTCTAGCATGATACTCCTTTCTCCAAAAGAAATCCATAACTTCTCCAGGAGGAGGATTCTTTTTGTTGCAGATAAAAGACATCATAGCTTCAAACCTATGATTGAAATATCTGCATACATTTACAGGATCCAAAGAACACAATTCTCAAGGAGGCTTGAATTCAATGTTTTTAATGTTTGAATTTGCCTCTCAAAGAAATTTAAGTAAATCATCCCATGCGTATTCAGCACAGCTTAGTGTAACAAACCACGTTGGAGTTCCTAAATTCCTTAGCATGCATTTAAGTTCTCCATGACGACGATACCAATACTCATTAGTACCACGCTGACATGTCACCAAATTAATCAGCTGAGATTCCAAATGATCATCTCTCTGATGTACTTTTTCCATAAATTCATTTGCAGAAACATTTCGAAGATGTACTCCTGTTTTTAATATAAGGTTGACTGCATATGAAAGTCCAGGCAAGTCATTCTCAAACAAGAGATGAAATATATATGGGATAAATTGACGAAATCTAGGATCTTCTGCATACAATCTTGTTGTCCGATATTCTGATGCAGAAATCTGTATTGATCGTTCGTCATATCATCCACCTTTTCCAGTTGGGAACAGCTGGGGAAAACAACAAGCTTCCAAACTCTTTTCCCAAACACTCAAAGGATTCTACTTCACTTTCTTCCTTTGGAATAATTCAATAGTATTCCCCAACACTTCTTTAGAATGGAAAGGATGTACAGTATATTGTTCATAAACTTCTTCACTTTTGGATACGTCCACTTTCTCAATTTGACCACTTGACATTTCACTATCATCGCCTAAAAGTATTTCTTCTTCTTCCACATACACATTTTTGTAGTATTCATTACTCTTTATAAGATACAATGTTGCCTTTTTCACTTTCCTGACATCCACTAATTCCTGCCAGATTGTCTTACTCGTAGTAGGATCACCATTCACAAGAATAATTAAGGGTTCACTATCTTCTTTATCTACACCAATAGTTTCAATATTTTTCTTTAAATTTAGAGGTAAATATACAACTCTTCCTTTTAATCCTCTCTGTAAATCTGTGGGAGGCAATTTACCTGTTTTATGCTCCATACGAACAATAGCCTGAAACGGGTACACAGATTGAATTAGAATACACTCATACATGTTTAAATCCATCAGTTCTTGAGGAATAGGTACCAACTCCTGATCATTATGAACAGCTCTTCCTGGCATTTTATTATCCTCTTATGTATTATAACAATATTTACAAATACATTGATTAGTACCCAAATCAAAGCAATCCTCTACCAACAAATAAGTTGCAAATTCCTTCCACTTATCATTAGTTTCTTTTTCACTTTTTAAATACAGATCAACAGTACTAGTCTGATTCTTATAGTGAGTTGGTCGAAAACAAATACAAGTATAATTTGGCCTTTCACACGAATTTACCTTAAAATTTGTAATGTCTTCTTAAAATTTCTCTGTACTGATCTTTTCCACTTTTTCTTCAATGCCTACCTCTATCAATGTCTCACTTTGTCTACTCTCTTCTTCAGGACCAAAGTAACGAAACTCTATTTCATCACAAACTTTTTTTACATCTGATACTGACCCATGAACAAGTGCACTGTTTAATTCATTTAAAAATATTGCTGGACTTTTTGCGTATCACAATATTCTGACTAACTTCCGCATTTGAGAATGATGTACTGCTAACATTCTAAAATGATGAAAAATGCTTTGACATACTTTTCTAAAAAGACAAGCCAGAGAATGACCTTGCAAACCAGTATTTTTTCTCACTCTGCAAGGATCTAGTCCTCGCAACATCTTAATCTTTTGTATAAGACTTTTTTTTTACTATACTCTCGTAAGAAATTCCCAAAAATATCAATAGATTCCTGATGTATACTGCATATACTACTACAATCCCAAGAATACACTGGGGCTTTAGTACGCCTCCCTTGAACTTCATCAGCTACCACTTCTTCAACATTTCTAGGAACCCTTTTTTCTTTTTCAACTGGACAACCGTTTTTAACCTCATAAGCACGACAAGAGGTATTAACTGCATCCAATAAACTATTGGTTTGAAAATAGCTTTCTTCATTAAAGAAAGACTCTGAACTTGAACTGTGTTTCCATTCACCCAAAAAAATATTACAAAAGTTAGTTCTGTTAATCATTCTCTTTTGTTTTACATTTAGCTTTCATAAAACGTATTCGTTTATCCAGTGTTCGAATCGTGTTTGATACTAAAATGAATAATTTCCTTTTTAATTCAAAAGACTTTTGAACAATAGTTTCAATCTGTTTCTTCTTTTTTATAAAATGCTGTTCTTCTTTTATATTTCTTCACATCTTTCAACAAATTAAAGATAACTCTATTGTAAAACATTCTCTTTCTAATTTCTTCATACTGATTCTTTTACCATACATTGATTTATCTGAACATATTTTCCCATTAATTTCTTCCTTTTTCTTTTTATTCTTGTTAGTTATTGAGGCATTCTTTCTACTTTTCACATTATGCACACTGTTTACAGCCTTTGAAAGTTTTTTAATAAATTCTTTGGTTCTCTTACCAGAAGACTTTTTCTTTTTTTCCACATGTTGTAGTTCCTCTAATTATTTCTGTTGTGTTTCCTTCAAATAATATTCCTTTCTTTGTCGTTTCTTCTGTTGTGTTATTCTAGTCATTGTAAGGTTTTATTTATTGAAGATGAGCAATATCTGTTTAAAAAAAATATTTTTAATTTTATTAAAATAAATGTATAAAATATACTGCTTTATTACTAAACAAAGACATCGTATCTAAAAATCATTTAATTGTTTTTTTTTAAATCACTATCCATTTATTGCAAGACACAGGTACTAACTGGGTAATTGCAGAACTGAATAACTAGTATTTATGTGTTTAGAGGAGTGGATCAATATTATATAGATGATTGTAACACTACATGTATTAGTTTCTGGGTCATTATATGAGTACATAGGTACTGACTGGATCAGTTGAGTTCTGCAATGAAAGAGAATGGTGAATTTTTAAATCTTTGTGTTTCTGCACAGTGATTAGTTAAGGACATGATTCCGTGTGGATGATTGCAGGAGTGGACACAGAGTGACAGTCTGATTGGGGCACTAAATAAATACTACCTGGCTTATTGTAAGGGTGAATCAGTAGTCTGCTGGGGGTTAGAGGCCTGCATACATTGTGCACATTTGACTGTACCCCTGCTTGTCTTAATGCCAGAGTCATTCTACAAATACATGGACAGTGACTGGATAGTTACACTGCAGGTAGTTGACAGCAGAGAGACTTTGTAAGTGCTTGTGTGTTGGCACAGAAATTAGATAAGGAAATGCTTCTGTCAGGATAATTGAAGGAGTGGACAGAGACTGATAGGCTGAGTGGTTCACTGCATGAATACTACCTGTTTTATTACAAGGGTGAATCAGTAGTCTGCTAGAAGTTACAGGCCTGCATACTTTGCACACATTTCACTATAGCACTGCTTGTCTTAATGCCTGAGTCGCTCTAGAAGTGCATGGATAGTGACTGAAAAGTTACACTGCTTGTCATTGACTGCAGGGAGAGTTTATACGTGCTTGTAAGTTGGCACATATTCTGCAACAACAAGGGAACCCAAGAGAAGTTGGCCAGGGACCTTGGGAGACAATTGTTTTCCACAACAGTGGTCCCCATAAAGTGAAATGGAAACCAAAGGAATGAATATAGACTCAATCGTAGCTATATTTAGTGGACTTGTCCAGCCGGTCAAAGGTCTGATATTTACTTGTAGGTTTAGGATATAATCATACAAAACAATACATAAAATGGGACACAATCCTGTGTCCTACTTAGCCAGTAGAGTACATAAACAAGGGAGAAAACGAACAACAGGGGGCTCAGGCAAAGCTTTTCCGGTTTGTTACACAAGGAGAATATACAGTGTTACAAGAACAAATCACTACAAAACACCTTTACAGCGGAAGGAACGAAAGGTTTTTTGCGAATAAGGTGTATTAGGGGGTCGACGGCGTTTTGATCTGTTTAAGGGATGAGCGGATCTTCAATCCTGCTATTCAGCAACTTCACTGCAACATACCGGCGACTGAGCCGTTAGAGTATGCGAAGCTGGAATTCATCATATCTGGAGCCGCCATTATAGCAGCCCTCGTCTCCCCGCCTAAGTTCCCTCATTCTGGAATTGCGGCTAATGAGGCTCTATTTAACAGGCATGTTATTAAAGTCCTGATGATGATCCGCTCATCCCTTAAACAGATCGATTTTATGTTGTTATTGTTTTGTGTGATTATATCCTAAACCTACAAGTCAATATCAGACCTCTGTCCGGCTGGACAAGTCCACTAAATATAGCTACAATTGAGTCTATATTCATTCCTTTGTTTTCCATTTCACTTTCTGGGGACCACTGTTGTTGAAAACACATGCACGTTGGCACAGACATTTGATAAGGATATGGTTCTGTCAGCATGATTGCAGGAGTGGCCTGATTGGGGCACAATACTACCTGGCTTATTGCAAGGGTGAATCAGTAGTCTGCAGGGGATTGGGAGCCTGCATACATTGCACACATTTCACTGTAGCACTATGTGTCTTAATGCCTGAGGCTTTCTACAGGTTTATGGACAGTGACTAGATAGTGAGAGTGCTGGTAGTAGACAGGAGGGTGAGTTTTTAAGAGCTTGTGTGTTGGCAAAGCGATTAGATAAGGACATGCTTCTGTCAGGATAACTGCAGGAGTGGACAGAGACTGTTAGGCTGATTGGGGCACTACATGCATACTACCTGGCGTTTTGCAAGGGTGAATTAGTAGTCTGCTGGGGGTTACAGGCCTGCATACATTGCGCACATTTCACAGTAGCACTATGTGTCTTAATGCCTGAGGCATTCTATAGGTGTATGCACAGTGACTAGATAGTGAGAGTGCTGGTAGTTGACCGGAGGGTGAGTTTTTAGGTGCTTAGCTGTTGGCACAGAAAATAGATAAGGACATGCTTCTGTCAGGATAATTGAACGAGTGGGCAGAGAGTGACAGTCTGATTGGGGCACAGCATGAATACTACCTGGCTTATTCCAAGGTTGAATCAGTAGTCTGCTGGGGTTAGAGGCCTGCATAGATTGTGCACATTTCACTGTACCACTGTTTGTCTTACTGTCTGAGTCGTTCTACAAGTGCATGAATACGGATGGGATAGTTAAAGTGGTGGTAGTTGACAGCAGGGAGAGTTTATAAGTGCATGTGTGTTAGCACAGCGATTAGATAAGGACATGCTTCTGTCAGGATAATTGCAGTAGTAGACAGAGTCTGATAGGTTGATTGGGGCACTGCATGAATACTACCTGGCTTATTGCAAGGGTGAACCAGTAGTCTTCTGGGGGCTATAGGCGTGCATACATTGCGCATATTTCACTGTACACTATGTGTCTTAATGCCTGAAGTATACTGTAGGTGTATGCACAGTGACTAGATAGTAAGAGTGGTGGCAGTTGACAGGAGGGTGAGTTTTTAAGTGCTTGTGTGTTGGCAAAGAAATTAGATAAGGACATGCTTCTGTCAGGATGATTAAAGGAGCGGGCAGAGAGTGACAGTCTGATTGGGGCACAGCATGAATACTACCTGGCTTATTCCAAGGGTGAATCAGTAGTCTGCTGGGGGTTACAGGCCTGCATACATTGCATATATTTCACTGTACACTATGTGTCTTAATGCCTGAAGCATTCTATAGGTACATGCACAGTGACTAGATAGCAAGAGTGGTGGTAGTTGACAGGAGGGTGAGTTTTTAAGTGCTTGTGTGTTGGCACAGAAAATAGATAAGAACATGTTTCTGTCAGTATTATTGCAGGAGTGGACAGAGAGTGACAGTCTGATTGGGGCACTGCATGAATACTACCTGGCTTATTCCAAGGGTGAATCACTAGTCTGCTGGGGGTTAAGAGCCTGCATACATTGCACACATTTCACTGTAGGACTATGTGTCTTAATGCCTGAGGCATTCTACAGGTATATGGACAGTGACTAGATAGTGAGAGTGCTGGTAGTTGTCAGGAGGGTGAGTTGTTAACTGCTTATGTGTTGGCACAGCGATTAGATAAGGACATCCTTCTGTCACGATAATTGTAGGAGTAGACAGAGTCTGATAGGCTGATTGAGGCACTGCATCAATACTACCTGGCTTATTGCAAGGGTGAATCAGTAGTCTGCTGGGGGTTACAGGCCTGCATACATTGCACATATTTCACTGTTCGCTATGTGTCTTAATGCCTGAAGCATTCTATAGGTGTATGCACAGTGACTAGATAGTAAGAGTGGTGGTAGTTGACAGGAGGGTGAGTTTTTAAGTGCTTGTGTGTTGGCACAGAAATTAGATAAGAACATGTTTCTGTCAGCATTATTGCAGGAGTGGACAGAGAGTGACAGTCTGATTGGGGCACTGCATGACTACTACCTGGCTTATTGCAAGGATGAATCAGTAGTCTGCAGGGGGTTAAGAGCCTGCACACATTGCACACATTTCACTGTATCACTATGTGTCTTAATGCCTGAGGCATTCTACAGGTATATGGACAGTGACTAGATAGTAGGAGTGGTGATAGTTGTCAGGAGGGTGAGTTTTTAAGTGCTTGTGTGTTGGCACAGAGATTAGATAAGGACAAGCTTCTGTCAAGATAATCGCAGGAGTGGACAGAGACTGATAGGCTGTTTGGGGCACTACATGAATACTATCTGGCTTATTGCAAGGGTGAATCAGTAGTATGCTGGTGGTTACAGGCCTGCATACATTGCGCACACTTCACAGTAGCACTATGATTCTTAATGCTTGAGGCATTCTATAGGTGCATGCACAGTGACTAGATAGTGAGAGTGCTGGCAGTTGAAAGGAGGGTAAGTTTTGAAGTGCTTGTGTGTTGGCACAGAGATTAGATAAGCACAAGCTTCTGTCAAGATAATTGCAGGAGTGGACAGAGACTGATAGGCTGATTGGGGCACTACATGAATACTATCTGGCTTATTGCAAGGGTGAATAAGTAGTCTGCTGGTGGTTACAGGCCTGCATACATTGCGCACACTTCACAGTAGCACTATGTGTCTTAATGCTTGAGGCATTCTATAGGTGTATGCCCAGTGACTAGATAGTGAGTGTGCTGGTAGTTGAAAGGAGGGTAAGTTTTGAAGTGCTTGTGTGTTAGCACAGAAATTAGATAAGGACATGCTTCTGTCAAGATGATTGCAGGAGTGGGCAGAGAGTGACAGTCTGATTGCGGCACAGCATGGATACTACCTGGCTTATGCCAAGGGTGAATCAGTAGTCTGCTGGGGGTTAGAGGCCTGAATATATATTGTGACATGTCAGTGTACTACTGCTTGTCTTAATGCCTGAGTCGTTCTACACGTGCATGAATACGGAGAGGATAGTTAAAGTAGTGGTAGTTGACAGCATGGAGAGTTTTTAAGTGCTTGTGTGTTGGCACAGTGATTAGATAAGGACATGCTTCTGTCAGGATAATTGCAGGAGTGGACAGAGTCTGATAGGCTGATTGGGGCACTGCATGAATACTACCTGGCTTATTGCAAGGATGAATCAGTAGCCTGCTGGGGGTTACAGGCCTGCATACATTGCACATATTTTACTGTACACTATGGGGCCGATTCTGATCCTGGACTTTTATTTTACATACAAATCGGATCCGTATTTTTTTCCATACAAATCGTACAAGTCCCTTCCAACCCGTGTAGTACGATTCGTACGGGAAAAATACATACAGATCGGCCTGATCCTTACAAATCGGATCGGGAAAAGCTGTACGACACGGACTTGTAAAAAAGACCATACAATTTGTAAAAAGGCTGTACAACCCGCCAAGTACGATTCGTACCGGGTTGTCAGCATGCGATTTGTATGGAAAATGGCCTGTATACGGGGAACGACTCGTACCGGGCTACGAAGCGAACCCCTATACGCCTCGTACCCTGGTATGACTCGTTCTGGGGGTACAACTCGTACCGGGGTACGGGTCGTATAGGGGTATGAGGCGTACAGGGGTCTCCCCACATGCGAGGCGTGTGTATGGATCGTACCCCAACATCGCGCATGTATGCACCGTACATACGTGATTTTGGGGTCCGCACCGTACATACGCACTTTTGGGGTACAGTGCGTACACAAGCGATTTTGGGGTACGGTGCTTGTACAGTGCGTACACGACCAGTACCCCTTCAGCGCGTATATACGCACCGTACCCCACTTTCCGTGTCATCGGTACGCACCGTACATACGCTCCGTATCCCTGTATTCATGGGGTGTACGACGCATACATGGGGGGTCCGTCTCATACTGTTTTCGGGGGGTACAATGATTTCCCAGCACTTTTTGGCTCCTGTAACGTTAGCTGAACTAACTATAACGGGGGAATTTCTAGGGTTTTGTATGAGGGAAATGTCCAGCTAACTAAAACGCCCCTGAAACCTATGGTTTTTTTCAGTGAATTTCTAAGGTTTTTTAAATGCCAATTCCTAACTATAACGTGCATGAAACCTATGGTTTTTTCAGTGAATTTCTAAGGTTTTTTAAATGCTAATTCCTATCTATAATTTATCTCTAAAGCTATGATGTTTAATGATTTTCATTGGATTTCTAAATTTTTCTATTTCAGTGTGTCAATTCCTTTAATTATGTTTTTTTTAAATACTTTTTTTTCACCATTTCTTTAACTTATTTTTTCAATTAGTTCTTTTAAAAATTTAAAAATATTATTTTTTGTTTTTAAAAAAAAATTGTTAATTTGTTTAAAATATTTTTTAAACTCTATTTTCAAAACCTTATTTATTTTTATTTTTGTCCATTTTTTTTGGGATCAGCGCACCCTATGCGCACCATTCTCGATCCGAACGCGAAAGCATCCGCATATGGTATGCATTGGGTACGTGTTTGGTGCGCGATTGCAATGCGACCGGTACCCGACTCCAAGCTTATACGCGACACATACGATGCACGTTATGCGACGCTTCCGCGCTTCCGTGATGCGTCATGTGCGTGTATGACGCGGTGGATGCGCGAATCCCACGAAATATTTTATATTTAAAAAAACATATATATATGTATTTCATGTGAATATTAATTGAAGACAAACTCTAAACTACTCATAAAAGTAATATATTTTTACATTTAATCCTCTATTTCTTTTAAATTCAATTTCGCGGATGCGCGCTGGGTGCGTGCTGCGTAAACGCGCACGGTACGCGGATCCCATGTGACCTGAAAAAAAGAGATTTGATTGGTTCATTACACTTCTTGTTCTAACTATTAAAAGACCCCACCCATTTCAATCATTCTTCTTTGACCTTCTTTGGAGGAGCATCTCTTTGCAGAGAAGAAGCTTTTTTGACTAAGTTTTCACTTAGCTCAAACTTTTTTTTTTACAAACAATGGCTTCAGGGCAGCAGGCATCTCCAGGATCTCCTCATTCATCTGAGGATGATTTTTTGGAAGAGCCACCATGCCCACCACGTTTTTCATCTGTGGTGTGGAACTTTTTCACCTATCCTGAGGGGCAAACAAACACCAATGCCACCTTGGTGACCTGCAAGATCTGCCAGAGAGTGCTGTCCCGTGGGGATCCAAACAACAAATATTCCTTCGGAACTGCCAGCATGATGAAGCATCTGAGGACCCTTCATCCGGTAAACCTTGCTCGGGAGGAATGCCGCAGAATGAGAGTCGTTCCTGCTCCTTCAGATCCATCGCAGCCAGGCACTTCAAGGGTGGATCCTTCTGTACAAAATTTGGACATCCGTCCACAGTTCCAATACTTGAAAGTGCTCTGCATAAAATGCAATGCTGTTTTATGCTATGGGGAGCAGTCAATC
This sequence comes from Triturus cristatus, assembly GCF_964204655.1. NCBI lineage: Eukaryota > Metazoa > Chordata > Amphibia > Caudata > Salamandridae > Triturus > Triturus cristatus. The sequence continues at coordinate 625,660,727 of NC_140580.1, read as the reverse complement.
GATCTAATCTGCCGCAAGCAAGAGAGTTACCATTGCTAGTTTTTTTTTTTTTCCTGAAGTTCATTGTTTTGTTCCTCCAGTTCTGTTTTTTCCTTTTTTTTTTCAAGAAAAACCAAAAAAAATAAAAAATTGTTCAAAAAACCAAAACAAAATATAAAACAAAAAAGAAGAAAAAAAAAGTCCTTCTAAGAACTAACTTTCCTTGTTTAAAAAAAGAGCTATATTTGTTTGTTGGTGTGTGAAAGTTTAGATTAATGTATGTGTAGTACGCAATTGACTGAATGAGTGCATTAATAGCGTATGTGCAGAACTATGAGGAAGTGCTGCAGCATCACAAAGTAACCTCTTTAACTGCAGTGTGCTGTAGTACTTCCGAAGCAGAGGGATGCAACATATGTACATAAATATGTTGCAAATCTATGCTTCTCTCTGCACGGCTGCTTAAATTGCAGCCATGTGGTGACACAGGCACCCTTGCACCATAGTGCAAGGATATCTGTGTCATGTGCTGTTTGTTTTTGTGCAGAAAGACACACCTTCCTGCACAAAAACAATCAGTAAACGCATCTTTCTCCTTCAATGTGTGCTGAACATTTTAGCATGCATCGAAGATTTAAAAATGAGGAGAAATGAAAACAATTCTCCTTGTTGTGCTTTCATACACCAATTGGAGAATGGTGCAGCATTCCCACACATATCGAGATTTATGATTTCTGATAAATCTGGAGATGTGTCTTGTTCTATGAGTATTCAGTGCAATCATGCACAACAACACTTATAGAACACCCTTTCAATGCAAAGTGGTGTGTATGATGAGGTTGTATTTACATGGAGTAGAAAAAGTACACAGAGTGCCTTTTCCTCTCTTTGTAAATATGAAAGAGTGTCTTGTGCAATAACTATGTTACAAAAAGTGACATATTTCTGTTTTAAAATTGCTTCCGAATGATTGAAGGTAAGCACAGAGTTTTGTCTGCAAAGATGCTCAAAGAAGAATGATTGAAATGATTGTGGTCCTTCAATAGGTACAATGGGAAATATTATGAACCACTCAAATCTGTTTTTTTGGAGGTCACATGATATCCGATAACAGAGAGATTTCAAAACTACATAGGTATAAACAGAGTGTTTTTAAAAACTTGTTCAATCTTTGTAGGTTCTTGCAGATCTGCCCATTCTGCATATTAATACTTAGTTAAACTTACCTTCACAGTAATAGAAATTAAAAATGGTATACTTTTTTTCAGATTTGTTTTGCAAAGTAAATTGATGTAAATTGCTTATTTTAGAATTAGGATCTGTGAAAGAAAAGAAAAAATAATTATAACATGTAATACATTTTTTATAACACAGCATAATTTCAACAAAGTAATTTGTTTGCCTTTTTTGCTGTTCTCAGAATATATTGAATTTCACTTGAAATAGTGATTTCAATCGTACTCATTACTTAACAGTGGGCAAAAAAAAAAACAATCAAAAATATTTTTTTTAAAACCCAACATACTATTCTCAGTAAAATACCACAAAACACAAATCACACATTTTAGATAGGCAGTGTAATGTCCAGATGTGGTGGAAGGACCATCATGGAAAATTTTTGCAATTGCTACAAACGTCCTTCCTGATATTGATAGTTGTGTTGCTGCAAAATGCTTTATTAAAGTATCCAATTTTCTTCCATCAGCTGTACAACGTTGCATCATTAAAATTATGTATTGTCCATATTTTGTTAAAAATAATGTGGATAACATTTCTGATTTACATTGGCTACACTCTATGTTTTGATTTGCACCTTTAACTAATTTATTGAAAGACACTGATTTACAGTCTGGTAATGTTAAATACAGAAATCTTTCAGTGTCTGCATTAGTGGTACATGTATACATGCAAATTTCACAATGATGTTCCCATTTGTAAGAAAGACCCAAAATATTTTCTATTTCTACACCTTCATTTTCAAAAATGGTAAGCATATACATAACAAATTCCTGAGTATCTTGTTGGATAGTTTGTGTAAATTGTGTAGAACCAGAACACACATCCAAAAGATTACGAACATCTGAAACAGATTGTATTTTACTTGTATCTGTTGTCAATTTTTCATAAACAGAATGCAACAGAGAACAAAATCTTTTTTGCCGATTCTGCATAATTTGTTCTTGCAAACCTTCAAGATAAAGCACAACATTGACCACTACATTAGCATAGCAGTTGACACCTGAACTATTTTCAAACTGATAACCAACAATCTCTTCAACAGTGTCCTATTTCTTTTTACTTGCAATCACAACAATATCTTGTTCTTTTCCCTTCTCGACACCTTCACAACAGATATTCTCAAACCTTCTTTTTCGACCAACCACACGCTTTTCAAATACAGGATATTGACCTAAATTTGGAGCATACACCCTTCTTAACCTATTATACTCTTTTACACAGTTTGCATCTGCAGTAACCTTTGTTTCATCAAAATCAATTAAAAAAAACAGATAATGTTCTGACTCGCGACAAAGCAACATATGCCATACCCTCTTTAAATACAGTAGATCCAATTTTCACCAATGCACTGTCTACACTTAATCCTTGAGATTTATGAATAGTCACTGCATATGCCAGAGAAAATGGAAATATTTTCCTACGGACATATAAATCTTTAACAAGCAAAAAACAAACTGAACAACGACCAATTTCTTTAACTTCTTCAATCTGATCAAATTTAATTTTTTAAAGTTCAATTCCTTCTTTTTTCTGATAATTAACAAAATGCACCACTTTACCCAGTGCGCCATTAACTAAACTTTTTTCTACATCCAAATCACGCCTTAAAATTACCCGACAGTTTACTCACGCATATAGTGTCTTTTCTTAACCAGCGCTTTTAGATATTTTTTTTCTAAAGAATCCAGTTTTGTTTTCAACTTTCCCGTCAAAATAATAGTGATTCCTGTATGCTCTATTATATCGATGGCTTCCATTTTTATAATTTCTTCATTTTCTAGTTTCAATAGTTCTTCGTTGAATATGGAACACTCGCGCAGTGTTGGCATTAAGCAGATCACTGATTTATTTTCAGCAATTTTCATGTACACTTTTGCAGGAATTACATTTTCATTTGGAAACACATTGCAAAGTAATCAACTCTCCAAAGCTTGTTTGCCATGTTTTGTAAGAATTCCAATTCTTATATCTTGAAGAATACTTCCATTTTCAGCATCATTTGCCTATCGCATATTTGCTGTCAGTTCTTTGTATTCAAAATTAGTCCAAATGTTCACATTACCAACACTACCAAGAGACTTTCTGGAATCTTCATGTGCAAGTGTTTTAAATACCGGTTGTCCTTTTACCGGAGTCAGTTGCAGTAGATCTCCCAAAACTATGACGTGTTTTCCTCCAAATAACATGTCATACTCTGTTTTAAGAATTTGCTGCATTCTTAAATGCACAAAGGCAAGCATCAAGTTTGAGACCATGCTCACCTCATCAATAATGAGTAGTTTCATTTTCTTCAGGATTCTTGAAACTTCACAACAAGCTTCTCCAGATAGCTTGTGGTGTTCCAATTTGCTCTCATGCTCTATTGGTAGCATTAGTAAACGATGTAAAGTAATTCCTTTAATGTTATGTGCTGCCAACCCAGTTGGAGCAGAGACAACACAAGACAAAGCGACTCAGTTGTTCTCTGCAGATAACTTGTAATTACTTTAATTAAGAAACTTTTTCCTGTTCCAGCTTGACCACTCACATACATTCGGATAGGTTGAAATGATGTACATGAGCACCCTTTCTTTTCATGAAGTAATCCATGGTCAACCTGCTCTTTCACTTGTTGATATATTTGTTTCTGTTCAACATTTTGTTGTTCTTCCAAGTTTCCTAAATGTATTACATCTTCTTGAGCTTGATACATTGCTGTTTCCACCTCATTCATGGCAGTTGCTGCTTCATTTTCAACAATTGGTTGTCCTAGTGGATCTTGACTCAGTGCAGCAGAACTTTGACTTTCTTGAGAACTGTCTCTAGCAATCTCAGCTGCAATTGTAGCTTCTTGATCAATTTCATCATTCAACATTTTCACATAATTTGCAAAAGCACTGCATTGTATCCTATCTTTACAAGCATTAAATGAATCTTCATAGCTCTGAAAATCTCCAAGTGATTCCAGTTCTGAACGCGATGGTTTGAACATTTGCAAAAGGGCTAAATAGTAAAATTCCCTTTTATCAGCAGTGTCGCAACTCAGTTTCCTGTGATTAATTAAATTTCCTTTCCTTTGTTTCACCAGACATCCTTCGGAACCAATCACTGCATATTTTCCATCATTGATGTTCTCTGTAGTATTCCGTTTAAAAGTGTAGTTTTGCAGCACTTCATAGAGACACATGTTCTCAAGATGATGACTTCTGTTTGGGTAATATGTGTCCAACATATTTGTTTTCAAAATATCCGTACTTTCTGGTTCTTTTTCTACTAAATATTCAATTTCTTGAACAGATTTCAGTACCCGATTTCGCATTCCTGCAAGACCTAGACTCACCCAAATGATTCTTCTACTTTTGGAATACAGACTTGCAGATGATAACCGATCTGAACATTCATATGCTCCAATTTCACGATGTGATAACATCTTCAAACTGAAACTGTATAATTTCTTACTGAGAGTCTTCTCGTGAGAAATCTCTTCCCACATTTCTTTCAATTCCGTCTTTTCAGATTTAGTAATGTAGGACGTTACAGTTCGAGCAACAGCAATGGAATTGTCCGCAACATACTGAATATCCATGTTAGCATTCAACATGGATAAAATAACTGGATTTATGTATTTTGATTCTTCGCTTCTTAAGTTGTAGGTATTTTTCGGAAACTTTCTTGTGATGGTATGTCGCATAGCTGACATAAAACTGTTCACTCTTCCTTTGGATAATACAGGACGTGGAAATCCAAAACGGCATTTGGTATAGAACTTATCCTTTGACTTGTACTTTCGTCGACAGTATTTTCCACACCTATGGCTTTGACATCGTAAGACTTGTTGTTTTAAGTTTTTATCTTCTATGCTATTGGGTACAGTACATGTGGCATAATCTTCAATGAAAGACAAAACAGTTTCATCTGAATCTGTTCTAAATTTGGGGGGGGGCCTTGATCCATAACAACATATGTTTATGAGGAGCACCTCTTGCTTGATACTCCTTTCTCCAAAAGAAATCCACAACTTCTCCAAGAGGAGGATTCTTTTTATTGCAGATAAAAGACATCATAGCTTCAAATCTATGATTGAAATATCTTGATACATTAACAGGATCCAAAGAGCACAATTCTCCAGGTGTCTTGTATTCAATATTTTTTATATTGGAATTTGACTCTCGAAGAAATTCAAGTAAATCATCCCAAGCATACTTAGCACAGCTTAATGTAACAAACCATGTTGGAGTTCCCAAGTTCCGTAGCATACATTTCAGTTCTCCATGACGACGGTACCAATATTCATTAGTCCCACGCTGACATGCCATCAGATTAATCAACTGAGATTCTAAATGATCATCTCTCTATTGCACTTTATCCATAAAATCCTTTGCAGTTATATTTTGCAGATGCATTCCAGTTTTAAAAATGTGATTTACTGCATATGAAAGTCCAGACAAGTCACTTTCAAACAGAAGATGAAACACATAAGGGACACATTGTCGAAACCTTGGATCTTCTGCATATCATCTTGTTGTCCGATATTCAGATGCAGGAATCTGCACAGGACGTTCATCATATCGTCCACCTTTTCCTGTTGGAAACAACTGCGGGAAACAACGAGCTTCCAAGCTCTCTTCCCATACACTCATGGGACTTCCTGTTGCTTTTTTCATTTGAAACAACTCAATCGTTTTCCCCATCACCTCTTTGGAATGAAGTGGATATACAATGTAATGTTCATAGATTTCTTCACATCTGGACATGTCCACTTTTTCTATTTGTCCACCTAATTTTTCAGTATGTTCTGCTAAATCTATTTCTTCTTCTCCTACAAACACATTTCTACAGTACTCATTATTTTTTAACAGATACAATGATGCCTTTTGCACTTTTCTAACATCCACTAACTCTTGCCAGATTTTCTTATTCTTAGTAGGAACACCATTAACTAGAATGACTAGTGGCTCATTTTCTGCATGGTCTACACCAATAGTTTCAATATTTTTCCTTAAATCTAACGGTAAATACACAACTCTTCCATTCAATCCTCTTTGCAACTCTGATGGAGGTAATTTACCTGTTTGAGGCTCCATAAGAACAATAGCCTGAAACAGGTAAACACATTGAATGAGAATAGACTCATATGTATTTAAATCTATCAGCTCTGGAGGAATAGCAACCAACTCTAGATTATTATGAACAGCTCTAGCAGGCATTTTATTCTCATCTAATTTGTTATAACAATATTTGCAAATACGCTGCTCAGATCCCAAATCAAAACAATCCTCTGCCAACAAATAAGTTGCAAATTCCATCCACTTATCATTATCTTCTATTTCACTTTTTAAATACAGATTGACACCCCTAGTCTGATTTTATAGTGACTTCGCTGACAACAAATACAAGAAACATTTAGTCTTTCACCTGAAATTACCTTAAACTTTGTGATTTCATCCTCAAAATTTTTTGCAATTACGGGTTCTACATTGTCTTCAACATTTTGTTCTACTAATGTGTCAGTTTCTTCACATCTGATACTGACCCACGCAAAAGAGCACTGTTCAACTCATTTAACTTTAGTGCTGGACTTTTTGCATAATACAATCTTCTCACTAACTTCCGCATTTGAGTATGATGTACTGCCAGCATCCTGAAATGGTGAAAAACACTTTGACAAACTTTCCTAGAAAGACAAGCCAGAGAATGACCTTGCAAACCAGTATTTTTTCTCACTCTGCAAGGTTCTAGTCCTTGCAACACCTTAATCTTTTGTTTTACACTTTTTTAGCTATATGCTCGTAAAAAACGACATAATTTATCAATAGATTCCTGTCGTACACTACAAATACTTCTGCAATCCCAAGTGTACACGGGGTGTTTAGTACGTCTCCCTAGAACTTCATCAGCTATCACTTCTTCTGCATTTCTTTCAACCATTTTCTCTTTCTCAATTGGACAACCATCTCTAACCTCTGGTGTCAACTGCATACAATAATGTTTTACTCTGTAAATAACTCTCTTCATTAAAGAAAGGCTCTGAACTGCAACTGTGTTTCCATTCTCCCAAAAAAACATCACAACATTTTTTTCTATTAATTACTCTTTTCCTCCTACTTTTGGCCTTCATTAAACGGATTGGTTTATCTAGTGATCGAATTCTGTTTAAATACTAAAATGAATAGTTTCCTTTTTACTTCAAAAGCCTTTTCAACAATGTTTTCAATATGCTTCTTCTTTTTATAAAATAGAGCTCTCCTTTTATATTTCTTCACATCTTTCCACAAATTATGTACTACTCTCTTGTAAAATATTTTTTGGCGTAACTCCTTATACTGATTTTGCCTTCTTTTACCATACTTTGTCTCCTTTGACTGACCATTTGCTATTTTGCTTTTCCTCTTATTTTGAATTTTTTTCTAGTTGAAGCATTCTCAGTGGTTTCAGCATTCTGTACATTCTGTTTGGTCCTACAAACATTTTTAATAACTTGCTTTGTGATCTTACCAGAAGCTTTTTTCTTTTTAGCCACATTATCTTGTACATTCAATACTTGTGGTTGATGTTTCTTCAAGTAATTCTCCTGTCTCTGTTCTTTTCTTTTTCTTTTTTTTCTGGCACGATTTCTCTATTTTAACGTTGAAAAACAGTATCTGTAAAAAAGAATCACAAATAAATGTATATTAATAAGTTTCAAATTTATACTATTATATTACTGTAGAAACATATTTTATATAAAAACTGACTAAGAAACTATAGCCCTGAAGCACAAGTGTGACGATGGTTAAAACACTACATGCATAGTGCATACTACTTTGAAGCAGTTCAAGTCCTAAAGCCTACCTCACAAAAAGACTACATGCTAACAGACTGAATGATTACAGTACTATAAGGAGACACACTGGGTGAGTGACAGGGTGTTTCCTAGAAGTGTATGAATACTGACATGGATATTGATGGTGTGAAAGACAAGTGTGTAGGTGATTAGAGACCTACATGCATAGTGGACACGTGTTTAAATCCATCCATATGTTAAGCCCTGTCTCAGTCCAATAGTACTTGGGTACTGACTGAATGATTAGAGTACTGCAAGGGAGTGCCTGGGTAAATTTATAAGTGATTGGCTTTTGGCGCAGTGAAAGGATTAGTACATGGTGCTGAATGGGTCACTGGAGGAGTGCAAGGGGAATGATAGGGTGTTTGCTGGAGTGTATGTATACTGACTGGGGAATTGAAGGTGTGAAAGACAAGTGTGTAGGTGGTTAGAGGACTGCATGCATAGTGCATAGGCGTTTGAAGCAGTCCATGTGCTAAGACCTGGCTCACTGCATGAGTACTTGGGTACAGACTGAATGATTAGAGTACTGCATGTGCTAAGGCTTGCCTCACTCTGTTACTACTTGAATATTGACTGAATGTTTACAGTATTGCAAGGACAGTTCCTGGGTGAATACATAAGCAATGACTGCCTTCTAATTCTACCAAAACTTGAGAATAGGAAAGTTTTTAAGCAGTTATGCGTATTCAAAGATATGAAGTACCCAAATGCTTCTCTCACAGTGGTTCCCAAATGCACACAGACTCACAGTGTGATTCTAGACAAGCAACACTATCCCTAGGAGTTTACCAAAACTCATTCACTACTGTGGAAGGGGTAAGGGGACTGCACACAATCTACATATTTCAGTACTGCACTTTAGTGTCAAAGCCTCACTCATTTTATCAATGAATAAGAAAAGATTGGCTTCTAATGCAACTAAAACTTGACAACATGACCGGTTTTAAAACAGTTATCTGTCATCAAATACATGATGTTACCAAATGCTTCTATCACAGTGGTTCCCAAATGCACACAGACTCACAGTGTGATTCTAGACAAGCAACACTATCACTAGGAGTTTACCAAAACTCATTCACTACTGTGGAAGGGGTAAGGGGACTGCACACAATCTACATATTTAAGTACTGCACTTTAGTGTCAAAGCCTAACTCATTTTATCACTGCATAAGCAAAGACTGGCTTTTAATGCTACTAAAACTTGACAACATGACAGATTTTAAAACAGTTGTCTGTCGGCAAATACACAATGTTTCCAAAAGCTTCTCTCACAATCCTTACCCAAATGCATACAGACTCACAGTGTGATTTTAGACAAGCAACACTATCCTAGGAGTTTACCAAAACTCATTCACTAGTCTGGAAGAGGTAAGAGTACTGCACACAATCTACATATTTAAGTACTGCACTTTAGTGTCAAAGCCTGACTCATTTTATCAATGCATAAGCATAGACTGGCTTCTAATGCTACTAAAACTTGACAACATGACAGGTTTTAAAACAGTTATCTGTCAGCAAATACATGATGTTACCAAATGCTTCTCTCACAGTGGTTCCCAAATACACACAGACTCACAGTGTGATTCTAGACAAGCAACACTATCCCTAGGAGTTTACCAAAACTCATTCACTACTGTGGAAGGGGTAAGGGGACTGCACACAATCTACATATTTCAGGACTGCACTTTAGTGTCAAAGCCTGACTCATTTAATCAAAGCATAAGCAAAGACTGACTTCTAATGCTACTAAAACTTGACAGCAAGACAGGTGTTAAAACAGTTATCTGTCAGCAAATACACGATGTTACCAAATGCTTCTCTCACAGTCTTTATCCAAATGCACACAGACTCACAATGTGATTTTAGCCAAGCAACACTATCCTAGGAGCTTACCAAAACTCATTCACTAGTCTGTAAAGGGTAAGGGTACTGCACACAATCTACATATTAAAGTACTGCACTTTAGTGTGAAAGCCTGACTTATTTTATCAATGCATAAGCAAAGACTCGCTTCTAATGCCACTAAAACTTGACAACATGACAGGTTTTAAAACAGTTATTTGTCAGGAAATACATGATGTTACCAAATGCTTCTCTCACAATGGTTACCCAAATGCACACAGACTCACAGTGTGATTCTAGACAAACAACACTATCCCTAGGAGTTTACCAAAACTCATTCACTACTGTGGAAGGGTTAAGGAGACTGCACACAATCTATATAATTCAATACTGCACTTTAGTTTCAAAGCATGACTCATTTTATCAATGCACAAGCTAAAACTGGCTTTTAATGCTACTAAAACTTGACAACATGACAGGTTTTAAAACAATTATCTGCAAGCAATTACATAATTTTACCAAATGCTTCTCTAACAATGCTTACCCAAATACACACAGACTTACAGTGTGATTGTAGACAGACAACTATCCCTTGTACAAAATACATTTACTAGTCTACAAGATCTAAGGTGACTGCACACATTGCAGAAAATCTACTACTACAGATTAGTACCAAAATGTTTCTCTCAAAATGATTCCTAAATGCACACAGACTCACTGTGTGATTCTAGACAAACAACACTATCCCTTGCACTATACTAAAACACATTTCTTAATCTACGAATACTACATTTTAGTGTAGAAACAGGACTAATTTTGCAAATTCATAAACAATGACTGATTTCTAATTGTACCAAAATATAAAAACAGCACAGTTATCTGTCTGCAAACACATGAAAAACACAAATGTTTATCACAGAATGATTTCTACATGCACACACACTGTCAATAAGATTGTAGACAAAAAAAGGTACTCCCTGCACTTTAGCAGGAGAAATACATTAGTCTGATTAAAATTAGAGGTGGGCGGAATTTGCGAAATCCACTTTCGCAAATTATCGCGAAAATGTTAAAAATTATCGCAAACACGCGGAAATATCACGAAGATGCTGAAGTTTTTTTACCGCATGTTCGCGAGATTTTCTGCATGGTTGCGGCTCGCCAACTTACTCATGCGGTTGCTCGCGGGCGCGGCCATTTTGTTTTCAGTTGTCTCGCGGTGCATGATCGCGAAAAGAAAGACTTGATCGCGCGACGCATGACATCACTGCGGGCGCGAACTGTCGCGAGACAGCGCAAATGGCTAAAAACAATACAACATCTCATGGAGAACGTGACCGGATCAAGAAAACTTGTCGGCGAATGCAGGGGTTCAGGTAAGGCGATCGCGCGCGTGCGAGAATGTATTATTTTACAGCGCGAGCAAGAACCAAATTATCACAAAGCTGCGGAATGCGGAAATTTTGACATTTTTGCGCTTTTCGCGGAACGCGAAAATGTCAAATTATCGCAATTTCCGTTCGCGGAACGAAATTTTAACCCAGGTCTAATTAAAATCAAAATAGTCCACATACATCCCCTCAAAATTAAATAACTCACCTTTTAAGTTGTTTTGTAGATTAAGAAGTATCTCAGTCACACACCCGATTTTCTTATACAGAATCTCTGCACTGTGCACCTGTCAGCAAAACCAAAGAATGGCAAAGTTTCCCTCTCATTTTCCACACATATACATGTTAACATCATAAATAGAAAACGGAATTAGCACCCATCATTTGAAAGAGTCTCATTGAAATTAATTAGGACATAAAACATCCATGGTGACCAGTAGAAGAAGCAGGTCCACAATTTGCTTGTAGTCGAAAATAAATGACTTAAATATTCAAGTGTATTCAAATGCTTCAAATCCAAAGACCATAAAAGTAAATCTTTTAGCCAACGCATTTCGTGTCAAGACTTCTTCAGGGCTCAAGGTCCGTATTCCAAAGTGGGACACTCACGCCCTCTCATAGCAAACAACAGTGTCCTGGGGGTGGGCACCCCAGGACACTGTAGGAGCCGGCCCTGGGGGGTGGCGGGCCCCAGGGCCCTCGAGGGCTCCAGGTGGGGGGCCACGCAGCCCCCCTCCCCCTATTAATTTATAAACATTTTGCCCCAGGGATTTGGCCCACCCGGGGGCTAATTATTAATGAAGCGCAGAAGCCTGTGCTTTGGGTTTTTATTTTTTTTCGGCCAGATCTGTGCACCCTGCGCGGATTTTGCCATTTTTAATAAAGGGAGCCCCAGGGGGTCCTTCTGGGACCCCCTAAGCAACACTAGAGGGTCAGAGTATTTCTACCCTGCCCCCTTTACATCTTTCACACACTTTCTTAATCAGCCTCGCTTCTGCCGAAGCACAAAATGGCTGCCAACAGTTCCTGGTTTCGAATGTAGACAGACACTTGACAGCCAATTAGCATTCAGCGTGTGATCAGTTCGCAGAGGGTGCGCTTAGGGTGCGCATAGGTTGCACGGATCCTCCGAGGCCATAGATATATCTATCTTTTTTACTCTAATATTCTCAGGAATTACTGAACAGATCTACACTATTTATGCAAAAGGCACGAGTCTTAACTGAGGACTGCCTCTTTGCCAAATTTGGTGTAAATCCGTTAAGCAGTTCGGGCTGTAGATGCGTCAACAGGTCCTATGGGAAATTGCATGGGGAAAACGCGTTTTGGGACCCCCGTTTTTTCTCAGCCCCCGCTTGATGAAGCACCACGAAACTTTCAGGATAGGAGCGGACCGGAGCGGACCGGAGCTGGCCAAAAGTTTGGTAAATTTCGCGAAGATTCGTCAACTGGCGCAAGACTTATTGGGAATAGAATGTTGCGGATTTCCTAAGGGAAATAGGTCCTAACTATAACTACCTTCTGGCGACCGCCAGTAGGTAATATATATATATATATCTATATATAGATTCACTGAAAAAACCATAGGTTTCACACATGTTATAGTTAGCAGGACATTTCACTCGAGAAAAACCAATGAAATTCCCCCGTTATAGATAGTGCAGGCAACTATAACTCACGCGACCGCAATCCTCTGCTGATGACGTCAGATATTACATCACTGTATTTAGACACTTATTTACCCATGTCTTCTTCCATTAATCTTTAGCTATACATATATTACAAATATTTATTTTTCATAAAGACACATATGTCATCAGTGATGTAATATCTGACATCATCAGCAGAGGATTGCGGTCGCGTGAGTTATAGTTGCCTGCACTAACTATAACGGGGGAATTTCATTGGTTTTTCACGAGTGAAATGTCCTGCTAACTATAACATGTGTGAAACCTATGGTTTTTTCAGTGAATTTGCAAGGTTTTTTAAATGCTAATTCCTAACTATAACGTGTGTGAAACCTATGGTTTTTTCAGTGAATTTGTACGGTTTTTTAAATGCAAATTTTTTTGGGAGATTTTTGGTAAAAAATAATATCCAACCTATGTATAAAATAATATATGTAGTATATCAATTAATGTGTACATACAGTTGTACATCACAGTTATTATCTTCTACAACTCTTGAAACTTGTACTTTTTTTTAATGCATTTTTTGCCGTGCGCGTACGGTAAGTTGACGCTACGCGCTCCGTACGTCATAAGTACGGTGCGCTTACGTGATACGATGCGCGTACGGTAAGCTGACGCTACGCGCTCCGTACGTCATAAGTACGGTGCGCTTACGTGATACGTACGTGATGTACGCATACACGCATGCGCCTTGCGCGGAACCAACGTCGCGGTTACGCGGGTGCGTGTAATGCGCATGCGCGAGTGCGTCCTACGTACGCGCTCCGTAAGCGCTCCGTAAGCGCATATTTACGTCACGTTTGCGCATGCGTACTTGTTTACGAGCGCGTACCGTAAGCTTACAGAGCGCGCACGGTAGGTCATGTGATCCACAAAGAACACTTTTCATTGGTTGAAACTACTTTCAGTTCCAGAAACTTCCCACACCACACCCATTCCCCTCATTACTGCTTGAGATCCCTTAGGAGAAGGAGCTGAATTGACATTGAGAGACAATGGCAGAGCAGCAGTCCTCTTCTGAGAGTGAGCCTAGCAGCACCATCATCAGACAGAGAAGGAGGAAACAAAAGGATTCTTTTGTGTGGGAGTATTTTACTTTTCCAGAGGGGCAGAAAAAGGTCAATGCTCCATTGGTCACTTGCAGACTTTGTGAGCGTGTTTTATCTAGAGGAGATCCAAGTAAGAAGTATTCCTTTGGAAATCACTCTATGATGAGACACCTTAGGGATAAACATCCCAGGACCTTTGCTCGACATACTGAAGAAAACTCTTCAGTAAGTCACCGGAGCCCAACCTCAGAAGCTCAGCCGAGTACATCATCGGCAGCTCAGCTGAGCCCTTCCTCTGAGGTGGGATCATCACCTTCTTCAGCTCCTCTGGACATTAAACCTCGATTTCGGAGGGTTTCAATGAGGTGTACAACGTGTTGTGGTCTTATTGTTTTTGGGGAGACCAGTGTTTCCCTTATTAACAATAAGATAGACCAGCACGTTTGTAGACGTTCATAATATTCCCATTCTTTCTTTCCTCTATCCCTGTATTAACCCAACGGCTCTTTTAAGAGCCAACCTTACCTCACAATTTTTTGTATTTTTTTGTAAGCTTTCCTTTTTGAAAATTTTTTTTTGCCGTGCGCGTACGGTACGCGTAATCGCGGAATAGTTACGCGAAGTTCACGGAATTTTTCGCGCGGAATTTTTCCGTTTACGCCGTGCGCGTACGCTACGTGCATTCCGCGATTTTTTGAAAAAAAAATAAAATTCATTTTTGCCCTTGGGGGTCCTTCTGGGACCCCCTGACAAAGGCTAGGGGGTCAGGAACTGTCCACCCTGCCTCCTTTTCACGTTCTCCACCTTTGTTTTTCATCCCCTCAGACTGCGAGAGACAAAATGGCGGCCGACACTTCCTGGTTTCGACAGATTCGAATGTTTACTAAGATCTAACAACCAATCAGAATCGCGCTCGTGCACAGCGGCGTGCACGTACGGTAAGCTTACGGTACACGCTCGGAGCGCGCCTATAGATATATATATTGATTTAAATGCTATTTTCTCAGGAAATACTGAACAGATTTACACGAGACCTTCAAAAGGCACATCCCTGACCTGAGGGCTACCTCTCTGCCAAATTTCAAGTAATTCTGTTCAGCCGTTCGGGCTGTAGCTCGGATTAAAGGTCCTATGGAAAAATGCATGGGGAAAACGTGTTTTGGGACCCCCCTTTTTCTCAGCCCCCGCTTGATGAATCCCCCCGAGACTTTCAGGGAAGGAGCGGAGCGGAGCGCCCCACCTATTTTGAGAATTTCGCGAGGATTCGTCAATCGGCGCCAAAGTTATTCCAAATAGAATGTTGCGGATTTCCTATGGAAACACGGTCCTAACTATAACTATCTTCTGGCGACCGCCAGTAGATAATATATATATATATATATACATATATATATATTATTTATGTATTGACATTATGGCCGAAACACGTTTGTCTGCCGAGGGAGCAGAATAAAACAATTGGATCTATACTTCGAGTGTGCGCCACGCTTTGTTTTGTTCATAGCGTTTTGAAAAAAAAAATATATATATATATATATATATTCAGGCATGTTATAGTTAGAAATTAGCATTTAAAAAACCTTTGAAATTCACAGAAAAAACCATAGGTTTCAGGCAAGTTATAGTTAGAAATTAGCATTTAAAAAACCTTAGAAATTCACTGAAAAAACCATAGGTTTTAGGGAAAGTTATAGTTAGTTGGACATTTCACTCGTACAAAACCATAGAAATTCCCTCGTTATAGTTATTACAGCTAACTATAACTCGCGCCCCCGCAATGCACTGCTGATGACGTCACATATTACATCACTCATGACATGGTCAGTGACATCAATGATGACATCACTTAATCCAAAGCAACAAAAGTCCACAGACGCAGTAAAGTGCAGGAAGAAGCAAGACATGTCCAGAAAGAACCAACAGGAGCAGAAAGAGCCCTTGTTGCAAAATCATCCTGTGCCCAGAACTTTTTCAGACGGGTACTGGTGGTAACTGACTCTGACTAACCAGGCCTAGAGCCAGTGCTATGCTAAAAGACACTTAGAATACAGTGAAAACACCTACAGAGTTGGCCCCCAGGGACCCTCAGTAGTCAAGGGGAATTAATTCCCCAACTTACAACATGCCAAGGGGAGCATTTGCACAGTGGTGAAGGGAGGGGGCGGGGCCTGAGGTGAATGGGTGACATGTGTACATGTGCGCCCCGTAGCACATGTTAAGTTGGGGATTTAAGTCCCCTTGAATCCTGAGGGTCCCTGTGGTCCAACTGGCCCTCCAGGTACCTCCAGTAGGCGCCACAGAGCTGCGTTGCAGAGCGGTGTAAAAAGGGGCATGGCCTGTTAACACCTCTCTGCAATGCAGCTCCCTGGCACATACTGGAGATACCTGGTAGGCTAGTTGGCACCCAGGGCCCCTCAGTATTCAAGGGGAATTAATTCCCCAACTTTAAACGCGTCAGGGGGCACGTTTGCTGAGTGTTGCAGGAAGGAGGTGGAGACTCGCCGCAATGCCGGCTTTTTTAATTTATTTTTTTAAGAAGGGGGGCTGTGTGGCCCCCCTTCTCTTGCCTTTTTTTGGGCAATGGGGACCCAATCCCCCAGGGCCTGGTCACCTATTTAAAAAAAAAAAATGTAAATAGGAGGGGGGCCGCGTGGGCACCCCTCCCGTGGCCAATTCCGGCCCCGGGGACCGCATCCCCCAGGGCATGGCCACACATATTGATTTTTAGCTCTCGCCTTGCTATCGCGTAAGCGATCGCGAAGCAAGACTATAGTAAGGGGCTTTTAAAAGTGCTCCGAAAAGCAGATTGCATGGCGAGCACGCGCACAATCACGCGCATTGTGCCGCCATGCAATCCGTTTGGCATCACACTTCAAAGGGTCCGCTCCCCCACCTGGAATGCGCTCTCCCGCCCCCGCCAAGCGCGCGCGCCACGCCCCGCCGGGCTTGTCTGCATTCAAATATACTCACATTAAAACACGCCTCCTCGATTGACTGTTGCCATGATTCATTTAGCTCCTTCGCGACAGGACAACATACCGCAGTAGTGCTCAGAAGTTTCAAAAACAAGTCGTCAGTGTGGCATCCTCAACTAATGGCATGCTCCTTTCAAGTATATAAAGGTTTAGCGAATATGTAGAGAGAGATATATTTCTTTGCACAAATACTAGCGAGTACGCATTTTCTACTTCACAGCACTGTGAAAAATGAACCTCTCTTTACCGACCTAAAGAATGAATGTCTGGTTTGCACAGCTCGGATTTGAACCTGTGCACATTGGTTATGCAGCGCAGTGAGAACTGCTCACTGAGGTAGGACCAGGGGCGTGGCTCAGTTAATCGTAATAGAACGAGAGACTGAGGTTTCTCAGCAAGCGACATATTGTAGCCACCGATAAAAGACACTGGACGGACTGGGCATGGTTTGTGGTAGGATTGAGCTATGAAAATTAGATTGGTATTTGGAAAAGTAAGGAACATGCTGAGTAGCATTATTAAAAATATAGAATCATAGCGGTTGTGTATTAAATACATGGTGGGTCTTCTTCTTTTAACCTGGTGATTCCTATGGCTTATGGGGGGCTTGCGTAGAAGATTCGTGGCAGACACGGCTAGGCTGTGGAATTCAATGCCGGTGGCATTCTGGATTTAAAGAAAGAAACTGAACTTCTTTCTTTTCACAAACTTTCAAAAACATGGTTATTTAAAAAAATACTAAAACAGGAACGCTAACTGTGTTTTTCGCTCCTCTATTTTTAAGTCTGTTTTCTATCGTTTGAAATCAGAGTTCTCGCGCCTGGGCACCCTTGGGTATTAGTGCGCGTTACATATTACATTTTCATTTCATTTCATATTTGTATAAACCAAGCCCATGACAGTGCAACTTTTATAAAGTCGAACAAAGCAATGCTGCATTCACAGGGCAACACTAGCATGTATGCCCATGAGGCAAGGCATTGTTCCACTTCTGTTCTATGTTGTGTACCCGGCTTTGGCTTGGTTGATTCAGGTTTGCATTTTTTAATTGAATATTTTAGAACGGACCCTGATCTTTAAAAAAAAGGAAGGTACAGTTCATAAGAAAAATGTTGCTGGCAGCCATTCGCGGACTCACGGACTTAGTCCCCTGTTCTGAAGGGCTCGCAGCAAAACTAAAAATTTCTGCTGCCTTTTTTTTTTAAAGTATATGAGAAGGGGGCATAAGTAGCCCCCCCCTCCTCCTAGCCCATTTTGGGCCCCAGGTACCCCATCCCTAGCGGTCGGTTATAATATTTAAGGGGTGGAGATACACTCCCGGGGCCCACTGAATAAATACGAGGGGTGCGCAGCGCCTCTCCCGAGCCTAAGGTGGGCCCAGGGCCAATTTCAAAATGAAAGTAGAGGGGGGCCGTGCCCTGGAGACTCCATCCCCAAGTCCATATTCAATAAGCATTTGCAATGCAATAGGTCTCACATTTATGAGAGTTTGAGCTATTGGCATTGTAAAATTACAATGCTTTTTATTTATGTTTTGGTTTTTAAAACAAATAAAAGGCATTGTCATTTACAATGTCAGTAGCATAAACTCGCATAAATGCGAGACCTATTGCATTGCAAATGCTTGTTTATAGGAAGGGGGGGCTGCATGGCTCCCCTCCTAAGTCATCTATTGGTCCCGGGGACCCCATTTCCCAGGGCCTGCCTTTATTTAATAATGTTTTAGGGGGGAGGGGGCCATGTGGCCCCCCTCCTGGGCCATCTTTTTTTTTGTGAGGGGGCCATTTGGTCCCTCTCCTCAGGCCAAATATGGCCCCGGGGACCCAATCCCCCGGTGCCTGGCCTCTCCTTTTTTTTTTCATACAGGGTAAAGGGGTCCACGTGGCCCCCCTCCCGGGCCACTTCCAGCCCCAGGGACCCCATCACCTGGGGCTGGCCCTTTCCTTTGGGGACCGTGGGGGGAGTCCCAATGCCCCCACGGTCCCTGCCGGCTCCCTGCCTCCGGCGGGAGTCGGCATTGCTTTTTCACATGTGAGCTGCTGACATGCAGCTCCCTGTGTGGAAAAGCAATGTGGCTTGGATTTTGGAAGAGAGAGCAGGTTTCCTGCTCTCTCTTCCAAAATCCAAACAACAGTTTGCTGTTGTTGCTATGGCTATGAGCTGCAAGGCTCCCGCCCTGCCATAGCAAACAGCAGTGTCCCGGGGGTGGGCACCTCAGGACACTGCATGATCCGGCCCTGGGGGGGTGGGAGTCCCCAGGGTCATCACAGGCTCCAGGAGGGGGGCCACGTGACCCCCCTCCCAACATTGGCAAAGCCCCGGGGAGGTGGTAGTCCCTGGGGCTTGTGGGGGGGGGCTCAAGCACCCCACACAGGGTCTTTGAAAAAAAAAGCCCCAGGGGGGGGGCGGTCCCCGGGGCTGCGGGTGGCCATGTGCCCTCCCGCAAATATTTAAGAAAAGCCCCGGGGTGGCAGTCCCTGGGGCTTGGGGGGGCCTTGGAGGCCCCAACCCACTTAAAATACAAGCCCTGGGGGGTGGCGGTCCCCGGGGCTGCAGGGGGCCATGTGCCTAAAGGACATACAGTTATGAAAGAAATAAACAACGTGCAGTATGCTTCTTTCCATAACAGACTGCTCACATCTCTTCTGCTCCCCTTTTGGCAGAAGAATCATAACATCTCTGTCTCTTCCCTTATTTTATGGTTGACATTGTTTGATACTGTTGCCCATCAAGTTTCCCTAGATAGGCCTCTATAAAAAGAATAAATGTGAGTGAGATTATGAAAAAGCAAATTTATTAAGTATCTTCTTCGTAGAATGAATTGGTTTTAGTTAGCTGCATTTTTTGTTGAACTAAACTAGTGGATATTAGGGATATGCAAGAAGTAAAACTTTGAATGGCTTTGTAAAAGCAATACATTTAATGAGCTACCTGATTTTTATAGTGGGCATTACATTGTTAAGGTCTTGCGAGGTAAATATTCTTTACCCTTTTGTAGTGCAGTTTATATTTGGGTGGCAAAGTAACATAGGCCCAGGTGCAGGACCTCTTCCAAGTGGGATATGGACAATTTGGATAGAAAATCAAATATGAGTCACCCACGATACTGAACCGTGGGTCTCGGCATTTCAGAAAGCTGCTGCTCTAGTAGAAAATCCACTCAAGCAGCAGAAGAAGCAGTACATTCTGGTGCACCACGTGGAGCCATTTGAACTGATTTTAGAGCGCCAGACAAGCTCCCTATGCTAAAAATAAGCACAAGCAGAATAACATACCAAACACTGCCACTCGTGGAACTCAGCGGAATCTTGCTGAGTTTTCGGTAACTCTGCTGAATTCTGCAGAGTGATACTCTGTGAGTACCGCCCACCCCTACATGAAAGTAGTTATACAGCCTTCCTCCCCATCCTTCAACCTATGTACTCCTGAAGTTAATAGCATGTTCACATGTATGAAGTGTGTTTTTATGTTCATGGATGACACTAGTGAGATTCATGCTAAGTTTTTTTAAAGTGCTGCTTTTGTACCACACTGACAATCAGATTCTTTTTTGCAGAGAGATTGCTTACTCAAAAGCTTCAATAGTCACTGTAGCTCATGAAAATAAAACCTTAAAGCAATGGGTGGTGACATGCAAGCTGTGACAATGATATTAAGAGGCCTCCCATTAGTATGTAAGTAGACTGGTACTTCCATATACCAAACCTTTTGCAGAAGATGTATCAGTTTAGATAGATTCTGTCATTTATCTGGTGCTATAAAGGTCTCACCCAGCTTTTCATGTAAGGTTAAACCTTCTGTCTTAACTATGATCTATTGTGGGGGGCGTGGCTAGCCAACACCCAAGATGGCCCCACTTTCTTAGAGCTCCGACTGCCACTTGAATAATCTTTCCCCTATATCCGCTAAAATCATCCGGTGAGCCAGCTGACCGGGAGACCCTTGTGCTCAGGAGTCACCCAGTCCATCAGCGGAGAGAACCCGACAGCCCCAGACCGGGTTATCGGCTCCATAGCCTTGTGCCAGAAGTAGTCAGAGTTCCGACCGCGACGCTGCCTTGCACCCAACTGCAGCACTCCGACTGCATTGAAGCGGGCCTGACACATACCTTGGCCCTTGCCGTGTCCCAGCCGTTCATCTCCTTCAGGCATCTGGTGGACTCTTTGTCACCAGCGGTGGCCGTGACACACCGGGTGGGCTCAGGTACACGCCGATGTCATCGGAGCGCCGCGGGCGCCTCTGGCCTGATTCCTGTATTGCGGCGGTGAGTGGAGGGGTGCCGAACTTTCCTCCCCCCGCTTTGGTGTATCATTCAACCGTGTGTGCATGCCTGGGGAAGTCGGCCTTTCTTCGCCCTGACGGCCAGCGCTGAAGCTTACTACTGCACCCCTCCACCATGGTGAATGATAGGCCATGGTGAGGCCTTATTGCTGCTGTAAACTGGAGGGTGCGCAATAAGGAATTGTTGCTGGCATGACCCCATGATCCAAGGCAGCTGCTGGACGCTCCGCAGGTCGGGGTGCTGACTGGCGGGCTACAATCTGTTTATCATAGGCCCCAGACCACTGCAGGAACATGCACCAGTTGTGCAGGTAGAGAACACTGGGCACGAACGAAGTGTTGCAAGTGTGAGTGACTGTGGCACTGGAGTTACACAAAATTTCCTGGGGCCCCTGTTGAAGTGGAACAAAGCACATATTTTGGGGTGTAGCATGGTTCATCTGTACTTTTCCATGGCTATATCCATCCCTGATGTCTCCACCACCACTACTCCAAACACCTGAGGTCTTAATTCTACTCTTGGTCTAGATGCAATGGCCACGGCTATAGGTGCTAGACAGACCCACCAATTGAAATGAGCAAAATTCGCTCATACTAAGTCGGACGCTGCTGAAGGGAGGCACGACGACCCTGAAGCGAAGCAACAAATCAATCAAGGGGCCCCAACGCTACTGAACGTCATGGAGGCTATTCAGGGAGTCCGATCGGCACTGGAGCAAAAGATCGATACAGTCATGACTGGAGTCACCCTTATTCATGCCGACCTCTGCAACATGAGGGACAGGGTTAAGGTGACTGAACACTCTGTTACAACGCTTCAAGCTTCCACAAAGACACTTGAAATGTCAGTTAAGCAGTTACAGGCCCAAAAATCAGATATTGAGGCAAAACTAGAAGATTATGAGGGACGCGCAAGCAGAAATAATGATCACATTTTGGGGGTTCCCGAGAGGGCTGAGGGGCAAGCCACAGATCTTTTTGTAGAGGACTTAATTCAAAACCACCTACAGCCCT
This sequence comes from Triturus cristatus, assembly GCF_964204655.1. Classification (NCBI taxonomy): domain Eukaryota; kingdom Metazoa; phylum Chordata; class Amphibia; order Caudata; family Salamandridae; genus Triturus; species Triturus cristatus. The sequence continues at coordinate 625,638,461 of NC_140580.1, read as the reverse complement.
GGTCCCTCTCACAATACTTCTCGGTGGAGCATGCTCAGAGTACCTGGGGGCCCCCCTACGGCTGGTGCCCCTCCACTTCCCATCCTGGCCAGGATATTCAACTCCCGCGACAGGGATATCATCCTACAGATGGCAAGGACGGCCCCACCGCTCAAATTCGAGAACTCTACTGTTACATTCTTCCCTGATTTCACTTACAAGGTACAACAACAACGTAGATCCTTTCTGGAAGTGAAACTGGCCCTCTTTGATCAAAACTATGCAATGCTCTTCCTGGCTAAGCTTCGGGTGCAAGCAGAGGGGAAATCGTGGTTTTTCCAGACCCTGAAGTAATCCTTGAAGTGCCTGGAAGGCTGGTGCTCCTCTGGTGAGAAGTGGTCTGCATCTTTTCTTATGCGCCCTGTATTGCATTGAACAGTTGGGCAAGTTCATGTACTTGGCACACCGGTCCTACCTGTTGTTGGGGTTGAAACTAAGGGTAGGTGGCAAATTCCATTCCGCTTGCGGAACTTGCGAAATGTTGGCATTTTCGAATTCCGCGCGAAATGCGAAAATGTTGAAACTCCCGCGATCCGCGGCGGAATGGAATTCGGGGGCATGAGGGTAGAGGTATTGCACAAAATGGTGGCATCTTCCTGGATAAATATGCAGGGCAGGATTCATTCTGGCACAATGCTCCTGTCACAAAAATTAAAAAAACAGCAGGAAGCACTTACAGATATAAATAAAGCAGGGGCCTGAGTTGAAGCTCAAATTCAGGAACGCATTAATCTGCAAAAAAATTAGTGAGCGTGGTGGTGGCTAAGCAGATGTCTGTTCTCCCAATTTCAGCCCTGAAATGTTAGCTGTAATCCTTGATGGTGGTTTTTGCATCCTTAATTTTCTCAAGCGCAGTCCTCATGTAGAATTTGTGAGCAAGGTTAAGCAGATGTGCCTTCTCCCCATTTCCACCCTGAAATGTTAGCTGTAATCCTTGACGGTGGACTTTGCATCCTCGATTTACTTGAACGCAATCCTTGTGTAGTTTCTGTGACAAAGCGGTTCCTTCTCCTTGTCTGCCTCAGAGACCCTGCACTGACCCTTTATAAACAAGAGGCATGTGAACTGGCCTAGAAGCCCCGCCTGTTTGGCCCCGCCTCACACACACTAGCGGTATGCAACAACTTCCCGCCCTTTTCCCACTATGATTGACAGGTCACTCAAGGGACCCCCAGTGCCTTTTGGCATGGTGGCAAATTTACAGACACACATGGTCACTGGAGACAACTCTTCTGCCCCTTTATGCAGCTGTAGTGTAGGAAAAGGACTATACATTTACCCAACGAGGTAGCACTTACTGATTAGCCAGTAGAAAGTACTCCAGTTGAGTAGAGGTATTGCACAAAACAGTGGAATTCCGGTACAGCATCTCACTCTCTGACTCTATCAAGAGGCATTGTGAACTCGCAAAGAAGCCTCACCCCCGAAATCTCCGCGAGCACGCGAAATTCCGCATGTTCGCAGAGATTTTTTGCAGTTTCGCTGAATTTTTCAAAAGGCAACTTCGCAAATTCCGCCCACCCCTAGTTGAGACTGCCATTTGGGGCTTTTTGGGCTCCTTGTTCAGTAGGGTTTACAGTCACTAATGTTATATACTCTGAGATCATACTCGGGCAGTTCGGCTGGATAGCGTTCCCCTTCACTTAATATTTTTGTTTTGGGTTTACAGGCACTCTGCAAAATTGGGGGGTGGGCAGTTCTACATCCACGCTGTAGGGAGGCAGGGTGGGGGTGAGTCTCGGGGTGTTTCACTGGGTTTTGTGGTTGTTATTACATGTACGTTCAGTGCAGTTGAGTGGATGGTGCATCCTTTATTGCATTCAGGGTCATCAGTCATGTAATTATTAGTTTCCTGCTGCCCACATATGCATTGTCCCAAATGCTAACATTTACTGGGGGAAGTGTGATAGACCAACATTATCTTTTATTTGTTGTCCTTCGTGAGGAAGGGCCCCTCGCCCTCAGTGTGATTGAGTGTTGATCAGAATGCAGCTCCATTTTTGGGATGCCTTAAATTAATCTCTTGGAATGTGAACGGTTTGGGTGACCATATCAAGAGGGGAATAGTAGTGCAATATCTGACACAACACGCCCCTGACCTTGTATTTCCTATTGTGCACTCAATAGATGGGGATATAAGTTAGAAGCTCAGGCTGGTTATGCTAAGGGGTCCAGAGGGGTGGGTATCTTGGTACGTAACTCCCTCCCCTTCCAAATACAAGAAGTCATGCAGGATCCACCGGGTAGGTTTGTCACGGCCTCGGGCGGTGGGAGGGTTGGTCCCTTAATGTGACTTCCTTATACGTGCCACCTAGACTTCATTCCCCCATGCTGCAGGACCTGGGTCCGCATATGTTGAATTTGCCTGAGGGAGGCTTACTTGTGGGGGGTGACTTCAATGACGCTCTTAATGGGGATCTTGACCGCTTGCCGCCTAAATGGGGGGAACTGCCTGGGAAATTACTGGCGGACTTCCTGGGGGCACTAGGCCTGATAGATATTTGGAGAACCTGTAACCCCACGACCCAACACTACACTTTCCACTCGGGGTGCATGGGAGTCTATCTCGTATAGATTATCTCTTCGGTAAGGCCTCCCAGCTCCCCCTGTTTGGCGATATCTCCTACCTTTCCAGGGGCATCTCGGATCACTCCCTGATTGTGGCATGCTATGGAGGGGTGCCACCTCCAGCTCTTCACGAAATGGTACTTAATCCCTGGTACCTTAGAGTGCCGATGATAAGATACAAACTGGCGGAGGCCACAAAAAATTACTTTGATAAAAATGACAGATCTGCGGGAGGCCTACAAGACTGTGAACCGGGTTGCGGGGTTGCGGTGATAGCAGGTCATAAAAAAGAAAAACTAAAGCAATTGGAGAAGGTGGAGAGAGAGATTCTTGAGGGCGATTTGGTGGCATCGGGCGCACCAGACACCGTGCATAAATTAGCTATAAAACAAAAGGAGTATAGGGCTAATGCAGAGGATTCGGCAAGGGCCCAATATCGGGCTACTCAATATCGTGTTTATGATATAGGCGACAAGGCCAGTATATTGCTAGTGTGCCTTGACAAGAGGGAGATGGCCAATAGGTGGGTGGCTCAGATTACAGATCAAGGAGGAGTGAAAATATACGATAGAGCTGGGATTGCGGGGGCATTCGCCGACCACTTCGGGCGGGTCTATACCACTACGCAGTCATCCACCCATGTGGAGGCGGTGGAACTGTTAACTAATTTGCCTTTGCCTGTCATGGATCCTCAGGATGTTGAAGATCTTGATACCGCCTTGACAACCAAAGAGGTGTCGAAGGCGATTGGCGTTTTGCAGTCCGGTAAGGCCGTGGGTCCCAGTGGCCTTCCAATTGAACTGTACAAAACCAATGCCTCTACAATTGCCACATTCCTCGTACGGATGTATGAAGAGAGCGTGACACGGGGTATGTTGCCAGAGACGTGGCGTCTTGCGACCATCGTAGTCATTCATAAGAAGGGTAAACCCCCGGAGCAATGCAGTTCATACAGACCCATTTCCCTTCTGGACCCAGAGGTAAAAATATTAGCGAAACTCCTGGATCTGCACCTCTCGCCTTACCATCACAAGCTGACAAATCCGGACCAATCTGAATTTATGCCTGCTAGAAACACTGCGCTGAATCTCCATCGCCTCTACGTGGTTCTGGGTCGGGCCTCCAACATTCAGGAGGACTCCGTAATTATGTCACTTGACACTAAAATGGCATTTGACATGATCGAATGGCCCTTTTTGTTTGCCTCACTTGAAAGATACTGGTTCCGAACTCAGTTTTTGTCCTGGGTGCGTCTTCTTTACTCAAAGCCCCTAGCTCGGATTGCGGTGAATTGAGGTCGGGCGGCAGCCTTTACATTGGAAAAAGGTACGAGACAGGGTTGCCCCCTGTTGCCACTGCTTTTTGCTTTGGCTATTGAACTGCTGGCTATCTAGATAATAGGGGATCCCCTCATTGGGGGTCTCAGTTGGTGGGTGGATTGAAGGGACAAGATTTCCCTCTACACCGATGATATTTTGCTCTATTTAGCCAAACCTTGTTTCTCTATTCACAGAGTACTAAATATGTTTGACTCTTTTCCGAAAATACTCCGGTTACACTATTAACTGGGATAAATCATTGATTCATGTTTTGAGCAGAGACCCCTGATGCTCCCCGGAGGCTGTGAAGCCAAAATAGTTACGGACGACTTTCAGTATTTAGGTATATACATCACATTTGACTTCTCCGTTTGTTTATGATCGGAATCTTTTGCCTCCCCTGCACCGCCTTCGTGTGGATGTGCAGCACTGAAAAACACTGCCTCTTATGCTGTTAGGCAAAGCTGCCCTTTGCAAGATTATGGCACTTCCGCGTTTACTGTATATCCCACAGAACACGCCCCACTTGATTCCACTTCGCTATTTTCAATCCATTGACGCTGAGGTGCGCGCCCTGCTTTGGAATCACGGTGTCCCCCATATTGCCCTGACCAAGCTCACAAAAAGCTGGTATTAAAAAAAAAAAAAAAAATCAAGTGTGAGTTCTCTAGGTGCTTAGGAGCTATTACAGCAGATTGCTCAAATCCAAACATGATATAACTACACCACGCTATAATTAAGTCAGCTAGAAAGCAAGAGAGTTGGTAGAAATGTTGTTGTTAAATCATTCTAGTGAATGTGTTGGTCAGAAAGAATCTTTTTTGCCATTTACAACTTGTATCTGAATCATTTAGAATCAGGGATTAATAAAAATAGTTTTTCCATTTCCATATAACCCATGGAAACACCAGCTGGATTTGATCCCTGTTGTACAGTTGTGCAATTCAGTCTTTCTGTGGGACACCTGTCCATAGATCCAACTAGATATAAAATCAAATCATGAAAGGCTGAGGTTTCATGCTGGAAATGAATCAATATCAGATGCTAAAAAATTTTGAATTGTGATTTCCAAATCATGATTCTTACCAAATCACAATTACGAAATTGCAATTTCTAATGTAAGAAACCTTTGAACTAATAAATAGTGATTCCTAGTGGGTTGTAAATTAACCTACCTCATGAACATTAATGAGGAAGGTTACAGTTTGCGACACATTCCGATTTGCAAATTGGCAAAATCTGAATTCTTTGCAACCAGAATTCTGTTGCAAAACATTAATATTGATCAAATGCAATTCGGTATTTGGAAGGGACATCTTTAACACACCCATTCCAAATACTAAATCGCATTACCAAATTACGATTTGGTAACAAGTTACTGAATCACAATTTGGGATTTGAACATTACAAAATGCTTTTTTTGCGGTTGCAAACAGTCCTATTCTGTAAATCGGGCCATTTGCATCCTCAAAAAAGATTTGTACATGTGCCTCTTGGTGTCTTCTCTACTCTTTTCAAAAGGCGAATGGCCTTGGTTTCCTTGTGAATAGAATGCCTCTCTACTCCTATAGGAAGAATAACAGTAAACACATTTTGTTATTGTAAGAAAGGACTACATTTTTGCCTTGGTCCTCTCCCATTTTTCCAAACTGTCTGATGTTGCTGGCTAAACAGTGGCCCAGTGTATATGATTTTCCCATAAAACCATTGATTGCATTGAGTGCATTGATTTTTTTCCTGAATGGCTTACTCAACCTTCCTGAAAGGACATGGTAGATGGCCCAGGAAATGCACCTGTGGCCTTGGAATTCAATCATGTATGTGGGTTGCACAGTGTAATACACATTCCCACATACATGACAACAGTGTATGCCTTCAGAAAGCACCAGTGTCCGCTGATTGAGCTGAAATTTAAAAGTACTGCTCTGTGGCATGGCTAGGCAAAGTGCCTTTGTCATGTTAAAAAAACATATTATAGTTAATATGTAAAAATGAAGCATAGAAGACATTGGGAAGAGTATGTCCTCAAAGTGAACATTAACTAAAAGCTGTATTTTCCATTAACAGGCCTATTAATTAATAAATGATCCCTTTATTCGTAGCTAGACATGGGGAAATGATACAGTAGTCGTTAAAAATTACTTATTGTTTATTTTTTAAACCCTAATTCGGTGAAAGCAGATTCTTACGGTAAACAATGTTTACAACGCATCGTTTACAATGCAAGTCGTTACAACAACGCGTTGGTACATTGCATGCCATTACAACGCAAGTCGTTAAAACGACATGCTGTAGGGGGCAGAAGGAGTTGGATTTGTTGGATTAACATCCTCCCTACTGTTGCACACACTGGAGTTGGAATAGTAAATTATACTATTCCAAACTCCAGCGCCCCCCTTACAGCAAGTTGTTGTAACGACTTGCGTTGTAATGGCATGTGATGTAACAACGTGTCCTTGTAATGACTTGCGTTGTAATGGCATGCGTTTCAACGCATGCATAGTAACGAGTGCTATTCTATTTTTACCAGGTCATTTTTTCAATTTTGGTGGCAACAAGGGGAAATGTAGACATTATTAAGGGTGAGTGGCAGGAGGCCAGGAATTTTATTCTACATTTGGGACAGGGAGAGAAGGCAATGCTGTTTATGCTCTGTCATTACTCTTTTGCACCTGGGCACCAGCTGAAAGTAGGGGAAGATGTTTTGGAAAAGGCCAAAAATAACATAAAATTGCAAAATGGTACCAGTGAAAAAAAAGGATGATTTTCACCTCTGGTTCTGAATGACTACATACTCAACACAAACTTCGCTCTCAGTTGTATTTTTGGTGTAACTCAGAAATCCTTGATGATAGATATTACTGTTATTCACTGTTACCCATGTATAATTTAATATATCACAATTCAATTTCCACTTTGCATTCAGTGGATACAGCAAACACAAATCCAAAGGTTGGATTTAAACAAATGAAACATGTAGCACAAAAAGTATTGGAGTAACCTATTAACTTGCCCAAGGAGTATCATATTGTATTTTCTCCTGAAGCAACACAATATTTTGAAGAAATATGGATCTCACTCGCACCTGAAATCCTTGTACTTATTACAGCATTCATTTCAGAGAATGACAGATTCACTGCACTGTGCATTATCCGGTCCGGTGTCTTCGTCAGCGAAGTGTGTCATGTCCATCCATCAGTCTCCAACATACTCATTTTCCTATTACCATGGGATTAATTAAATGCAGTCTGCATGGCTGCTTGTGTACATCCTGGGTCCACCGGTTGCAGAGATATAGGTTAGGTCTCTCTTGATGCTTCTGCAGGTTAGTGTAAAGAAAATGTACACTGAAATTATACATTCTTTCAGCATGTACAACCTGGGCATGGCTGCCTGATTATTTGGGACTAAAGGGTTCTAAAATGATGAATGTCATGAAAATGCGCTCATCTCCTTCAATGATAGTACATGTAATAATGGTACTCCCATTAAAAGAATACATGTTGTTAAATGTTATTGATGGGAAGAGGTACATACATTCTATTTTTAAACACAAATGTATAATTTGTTTTTATATATCTATTTCGAATGGTTTTAGAAGCTCTTAGCCGAACATAAATGATATCGTAGACAACATAAAGAAATAGGGATGGTAAACAAACTAGTGAACCCTGCGATAAGTCCCTCTTAGATAAAAAATATTCCAAATGAAGTACATAAATTTACAACAGAGCACGTTTTTAGCTGGCTCAAAGGCTTATATTCTGTGAAAGTCCATTCATAGTGTCACCAAAATATGACCAACATCTACCCAGGGGCGCATCTTGATCAGTGACAATTATTGAGTATAAATCTGAAAATTCTCAACTAAAGAAACAGTAAGGGGCAGGATGGAGGTGTGGGATGACCAAGGTTCAGGTTGTACTGTTTCCATGAGGAACAGGGTCAGTACTGATTTGCGTTAGGTGGGCCTCTGTCTGTAGTGGAACAGTGGGAGTTTTCGGTGGAGTGTTATGCAGCGAAAAATAGACTTAAAGGTATCAGAGCGCTGTACATGAGCACCAGTTACGTTACAGAAGGACATGTTAATTTTTGTTAGGCATGGGGAGATTAAGTGGTTTGCCCAGAATCAGAGAATGTTAAGCGTCCCTGCCGAGACTCTGGCGCGGATCTCCAGCTCTGAGAAGGATTGCCCCAGCCGTTAGGCCACATTCTCTCCCCAAGGTTGGAATGCTACCGAGCGATTACCATTGGTTACACTGCTTGCAAGCATTCATCTTATCACATTTTTGATGTTTGATTGCTAGTTGTATACCTGGAAACATGAGACTGGTGCAGCTTTATAAGCCTACTAGGGCCACTGTTTGTGAATTCCAAAAAGTAGTAAATGTACACCCACTCTAGAAGTGCTTTTATAGGTTTGGATGTATTAATGTTTGGTAAACCAGTTATTATATATATACTTAGGTTTCCACTCCAAGAAATTAACAAGTTAAAATCTCTCAGTGAAATGAGAATGACAAGAAAAAGTGCCTCAGACATAGCAGACCTGACCCAGGGTCCCCAAACTCAACTATTTAGCCAATAATGCATTTCACCTCTCCCTGTCCTACTTGGGCAATGTAGTTCACCTGGGGAACTCATGACTATGGTCACTGTACGGAAATTTATTGTACTTAGATATGCTTGTTCAATGTTCTGTATAGAACCTTGATGTGTTGCCACAGTACTATGTGTGGGGGGTTCTATAATTGTCAGTTGGTGCCTCTAAACTGTCATGAGAGGAGCGGTGGCTCGTTGTACCCACTAAGAAATACTTAAGACTTACCTGATGTGTCCTGTGGTGGGATCCTGCATCTGGCGGCACAACATCATTTTTGGCGACGAGTGGGCGAGCCAATGCAACATTCCAGCAGCCGAAGAGTGTGCTGTTAAACACCTGTTTATTTAAAAGCACAACTGGGCAAAATTACAGAGATTGAACCTTGGCAAACCTCCTCAAACCTCCTCCAGCTGCTGAATGTATTCCTGATGGGAAGGTTATTTATCACTTGTCCCGCGGCTGTTAGTGACATTCTCTAAGTGATTGGAAGAATCTGGTGAGGAGGTCAGCAGGAGGGGTTTGTGTTTGTTGGCACCTTGAAGCTATTTTTCTGTCCTGAATTCGTCCCGGTGTGCCTGCTTTAAAAGGAGCTTAAAAATGTTGGCACAGTGAAGCCATTTTATGTCCGGAATACGTCCTGGTGTACCTGCTTTCATAGGAGCTTAATAACTTGCCGGTGATCATTGGGAGTGGTCCTTGGGAGCCGGAGCTCTTTCCTTCTGGGCTGTCTGTAGCAACTGATGACGCATTGGAATCCTGCAAGGGGATTTTGTGATTATCTAGCATCATCAGTCTTCTTTATTCTTCCTGCATGTGGTGATTGATGACGCTCGGACACGCTGAAGTTTAATTGGAGGATCCTCAGCGTCGTGAGCGTTTAGGAGTCTGAAAAGCTTATATGCACAGAAGGCTTTATTGTTTCTTCAGAGCTGTGTCATATTTGGCCTTGTGGATACCGGGCGTCAGTGCCAGCTGGCAACAAGAGACACCACGCTTCAGTGCAGGCTAGTAACATGTTTTTGACTTTATTTTGCTGTTTATCTTAATGTTCTAAAACAATAACAATGCAATTGGTAGTTTCTCTATTGCTCTCGCAAAGGTTTTGTTTACTTTTCTTCAAGAAAATCTGCCTGCAGCAGAGGTCTGGACGGGCTGAATCCTTGACATTTACACGTTTTTTTTCCCTGTAACTGTGTTTGTGACATTTTTTTTTCATCTTTATTTTCCTGTGTTTTTTTGGGAATAGTGCAAACAAAATAATTGCTGGTTTGTTGTAATTTGTCTGCAAGACACTTTTGTTTTCTAATATGCAATCTGTAAATCCACCACCACCATTTTTGGAAAGTCCGGGCTCACCTCAGATCCAATGGAAGCAGTGGTTTCATGTATTTGAAATGCTATAGGCGCATCACGTTTCAGAGCTGAAAGTAAGAAGTATCTTATTCTCAACGCCTTAGGTTTTGAGGGAAGAGAAGTTTTCAAACATCTACCTGATTTCGTGGTGGGGGAGGGTGAAGTCGATGATGATTATCAAGAGGCTATTAAGAATTTAGTTATCAAATTTGATGTGTGTTAGACCTGGCACCTTGGCGTGAGTTTCCCTTCCACTTTTTGCTGATGTGCCTCATTGTGTTTTGTTGGTGTTAGCTGCTCAGAGCACTGTGACACTGCTGATCAGTGCCACAGTGCAAGTGCTCCCTTTTAAAAATGTATACATTGATTGGTGTCCATGATTGAGTCATTTGGTTTACTGTCAGCCCCTAGTAAAGTGCACCAGGAGTGCCAGGGCTTGTAAATACAAATACCGCTGGTGGGCCTGCAGCACTGGTTGTGCCACCCACAGAAGCGGCCTAGTAAAATATGTCTAGGGTCTGCCACTGCAGAACCTGCGCGCAGTCTGGTACTGTCACGCTGACTGCGCAAGTGCCCCCACTTGCCAGTCTCTAAACCTTCCCTTAACTACATATTAGTCACCCCTCTGGTAGGCCCAAGGGCAGGGTGCATTGTAGGCATAAGGTAGGACATGCCCTGATGTGTGTGGCATGTCTTAATAGTGAATTACAGCCATTTTCGTTTTTCACTATTGAAGGCTACCTGCTCTCCATAGGCCAGAATGGGTTGCTGGAGTCACTACACGCTGTGACCCCAGTGGACTCATAGAGCATGGTAGAAAGTCATGTTTAGTATGCCTGAACTCAGAATAATAAAATACTTCTTTTAGTAAAGTTTATTTTAATATCCTGTGTTTGTAAATACTACTTTTAGAAAGTTAGTATTTACTGATCTGGCCATTCAGTCCGCCTCTGCGCTGTGTGTGTGTGTTCTGCCTAGCAACAGTAAGGAGCAGGGCTGGGGAATTCCAGGAGACAGGTTGGCTGCCAGGTGGTGGGTAGGGAGATTACACCAGGATGGGTGGGAGGAGTACACCCTGACTCTTGAATAGACCTGTGCTCTGCCAGCACAAAGCCGGCGTCGCCCCCTGTGGAGCGGCTGATGTCTCTGCCCTGCTGCTGAAAGGAAAGCGCAGAGTCACCACAACAAAGTGCTCCAAAAACTGGACTGAGCCAGGCCCAGGCCCCCTGGCGCTAAAGAACAAAAGAATTGGTGTATAAAAGTATGAGCCTGGCTCCTAAGAAATCAGATCCTGTTTGCACTACGACGAACCTCTGCCTGAAGGAGAAGGACCTGGAGAAGCTGAAGGAGGAGTACTGTCTCTCTGCCTGAGAGACTGGCCTGCAGTGGGTGCCTGTCTGCTGGAAGGAGAGGAAGAGGACTTAAAGAAAAGACTTTGTTTGTAACTTGTGCTGAACTAATCTCCAAGGGCTTGCTAGAGAACTTGCCTCCTGAACTGCGCCCCAGGAACATTGGGCGCTACCCCCCCCTTGCAGGAGAAGAGACTGCCGTGGGTGAGCCTACACCGCTAACTCCGGAGAACCTTAAGCCCTAATCTCCCTAAACAACGCGACCATCTGCCGCTGGACGTGACTGCAAACACAGTGCGGGCCCACCGGCCTAAACAAAGTGAGCAACTACCCCCGTGAGCCGTCGCTCGCAAAGTGAGGAGGAGATCCCCTGTCTGAGCATCGAGCTCTGCCACCCCCTCGGGCCGCAGAGATCCCCGTGAAGACGTGGGCACTGTTCGCCCCATCCGGACGAAGCCGACAGCGCGCTGCGCTGAGATCTTGCCCCCAGGCTGCCCCCCCTTCTGCTGCTGCCTCGCTGGTGTGCTGAGGAGTCAAGGAGTGCCCCCACGAAGCCTCCACGTCCACGGAGGAGCCGTGACCAAGACACGACGTGGGACACTCGTGGCTGACTTCTGCAGGCCGCCGCGAACACTTGCCGTGAAAGATCAAAGGTATTGTGCCCAAGTGCGCTGAGGTACGGTCCGTACCTGCTTTGTACTGTGCGTCCCTGCCTTGGTGCTGTGCGGTTCTACTGGTGCAGGATTTCGTGCTTGTGCCCTGGTACGGCCCGTGCCCAACTCTGTTCGAACCGTACTAAGCTGAGAAGCCTCGAAGTCCGGCCCGTTGGTTTGAGCCGTACCTGCTTCCCAAGTGTCCAAAATTGCAACCTACTTCCTCCGTGACATACCCTCCTGGAGACGTACCTGCGGTGAGGACCTTGTGGTGTGGCGTGGGTTCGCGCTGCGAGGGTTCGTACCGTACAAGCGCTGCTGCCTGGGTACGGCGCGTGTCTGGGACTGTACGGACCGTACAGTATTGGAGAGCATAAGCCGCGCTCACGCGTGAAGCGTGAGATTCAGCACTCGAAGCCCAACGTACGTTCGGAGCGTCCCAGCCAGTACGGCCCATCTGGCTTAAGGCCTGGCAAAGCGTACCTCACGCGAGAAGCGTGGGTAACGGCACGGGGCACCAGAATAACCCCCAAGAGCGGATTTAAAGCGCTACGAAGCGTACAACCAGCCAAAATACCTTATTTTACCTTGAACTGCGGCATTTAAAGACCTGTGGATTGCCCTTAAGCCTATAAAAGTAACTGGAACGTACCTTTACCAAGAGAACTGTATTTGTGCAACCTGCCTAAAAGCAAACCTTTTATATAAAGACCTATATTTTTACAGTAATACAGCCTTGTGTCTTTGTGTGGTGGGGAGGTGATTATTGTGTGGGACAACCTGAACGCTTAACCTATATGCCCTCTGGAAATTTTGCCTGACTGCTCGCGCCACGTTACCTAGAGGGTGAGCAGGGGTTATTTTTAAAGAGGTGACCCTTTGCCCTGACTTAGAGGAAAGGGTCCCTGCTTGTCGCAAGTGCATACCTGCGCCAACCAGAGACCCCGGATTCTAACATTGGTGGCAGCGGTGCAGATTTACGGATTTGCGTTCTTGGTGTCTGCACAGTGATTGCTGACCATTGCACAGTAGACGGTCCAGTAGCTTAAGCCACAGAACTTTGCCAGTTAATTTCGCCTGCCAAGAAAAGATCCCTTGCGTTGAAGCCATGCCGGGCTCAACCAGCACAGCATCTGAAGCCTCTGGGATGGAATTGGAATGGGATGCATCAGAGCTGGACAACTACACAAAAAACCAACTCAAGTACTTTTGCATGAAGTTCAAGGTTCCACATGCAGGATGCAGGAACAAGGGGGATCTCTACAAGGCGCTGAAAGCCTGGATAGAATCAAGGGGTGCAGCTGATGATGTTGTACCTGGATTTGTGCCAGTGGAGCCAGCAGAGAGCGTCCACAGCTTTGGCAGAGATCTGTCACCAGGAGAGCTGGCAGACAGACAGGCCGCAAGAGAACAAGAGGTCACTTTGGCGAAATTGAAAATGGCTCTGGAAGAAAAGAAAATAGCTCTGGAAGAGAGAAAGGCTCTGATGGAGCACGACGCCAGAATGAGGGAACTGGCGATAAAAGAGAAAGAAGTGGAGAACACTCCCTCTGGTGGCAGCGCAACGCCGGTGCAGGTAGAGTCAAGGGTGTACATCCCAAAAGATGTAGTTAAAGAGTTCTTCAGGAATGATGACATAGGGCATTGGTTCCGGGCCTATGAGGTAGCCATGTCCTCCCACCGGGTCCCTGAGAAAGACTGGGGAGCGGGGTTGTGGGGGCGGTTCCTCAGTGAGGGGCGGGACACACTTTTAGATTTGCCCTTAGACATGCAGAATTCTTACCCCCACATGAAAGAAGCTTTAATGACCAGATATGGGCTAACTCCTGAAATGTATAGACAGAGGTTCAGGGGGTGTACCAAGATTGCAGGGGGTACGTATGTGGAGTATGTAACCTTTTTCTGCAGAGCACTGGATGGCTGGGTGAAGGGTAGCAAAGTTAATGATTACCAAGGTCTCTTTGATTTAATTGCATGGGAGCACTTGTCGCTTAATTGTTTTCCTGAGCTACGCCAACACCTGATAGATAGCAAGCTGACTAACCCTAGGAAGCTTGCTGAGGAGGCGGACCGCTGGCTCAGCACCAGGGTCCACAAGGCTCACGTGGGAGACTCCGCCAAGGGTGGGCAGGGTCCCCAGCAGAAGAGTGGGGGGGACAGGGGAAAACAGAAAGGGTTCCAAAAAGGCCCCCAAAGTAATACCCAAGGGAACCAGCAGAAAGGTTCTCAGCCTCCCCCACCCCCGAAGCAGACCGGGGCCCCGACAGGTAAACCTGTTCCCAAGGGGCCCCCTCAATGTTATAAATGTGGCGAGCTAGGTCACTTTGCCAGTGATTCTAAGTGTCGCCAGTATGAGAAACCAGCACCCACTGGTGCTCCACCCAGGCAAGTGGCTACAGTAGCCTTTGGGGAGGAGGTAGAAGTCCAAGGTGGGTGGGACCCCGTCCAGATGACCTTAGTCTCACTAGGAGACAGTGAGATGGACTCCCAAGCCAACTTGCCCTCTAACACTAAGAAATATGGGCAAGTGGTGACCGTCAATGGGAAGAAGGTAGAGGCTCTTAGAGACACAGGAGCCAGCGTGACTGCAGTGCGGCAGCACCTGGTATCTCAAGAGCAGGTCGTACCCCATGCCTATTGTCGGGTTGTCAATGCTGACAACACGGAGAGTCATTGTCCAATGGCTCAAGTTCCCTTTGAGTGGGGGGGGGGGTCTCTGGTACTCTGCAAGTCGCTGTGAGAACTGCCATGCCTGTAGACTGTCTCCTAGGGAATGACTTGGAGAGCTCCCCTTGGGAAAAGGTGGAGAAGACAGCCCATCTACAGATGGTGGGTTTACCTGATTGGGCGTGCGTGACCACCCGGTCAATGGCAGCCAGTAGGGGGTGTTGAAGGGACCCTGGAGCCTGAGGGAGAGGCCCAGGAACCGGCCTTAGAGAGAGGGCAAGGGAGGCACGGGAAACCGGCTCCTGAAGTTCCCACGGCCCAGGAGGAAGCAGACCTCGAGGGGGATGCCCTGGAGCCTACCGGGGAACAGATAGCCGAACTGGGGGACCTGCCTGAGCTGACCCATTGGCAGCAAGAAGGAGGCCCCTCCAGGGAGGAATTCTGCAGGGAGAAGAAAGAGTGCCCCTCTCTAGAGGGTATGCGGCAGCAGGCTGCAGCCCAGGCCAATGGTGATCAGTCCGGAACTCACTTGATCTACTGGGAGAACGACCTCCTGTACTCAGAGCCAAAGGTTGCTGAACCTGGGTCAGCCCGTGCGCTGGTGGTACCCCAGAAGTTCAGAACCTTCCTACTGGGGCTGGCTCACGACGTGCCATTAGCAGGGCATTTGGGGCAGGACAAGACCTTTGAAAGGCTTGTCACCCACTTCTATTGGCCCCAAATGCGCAGGAGTTCTGATACTCACTGCAGGACATGCCAGACTTGCCAGGCAAGTGGCAAGAGTGGAAGGAAGCTGAAAGCTCCACTCCAACCTTTCCCTGTGGTCAGTACCCCATTCCAGCGAGTGGGGATTGACATTGTGGGGCCACTGGACCCCAAGACAGCCATGGGCAACAGGTTTATCCTGGTCTTGGTGGACCATGCCACTCGGTACCCTGAAGCCATCCCTCTGAGGACAGTGACGGCCCCCGTGGTGGGACGAGCACTGATGGGAATTTTCTCACGAGTAGGATTTCCTCTAGTGATGGTGTCCGATAGGGGGACCAATTTCATATCGAAATATATGAAATCCCTTTGGCAAGAGTGTGGTGTGACATACAAGTTCACCACCCCGTACCATCCACAAGGAAACGGGTTGGTTGAGCGATTCAACCGAACCCTAAAGGGCATGATCATGGGCCTTGAAGGACCAATGAGGCGTAAGTGGGGCGTCCTCTTACCATGCCTTCTCTTTGCGTACCGTGAGGTGCCACAGAAGTCTCTGGGGTTCAGTCCCTTTGAGCTTCTGTATGGTCACCCTGTACGTGGACCTCTGAGTCTGGTCAAGGAAGGCTGGGAGCAATCTCCCAGGAAACCTCCCCAGAATGTATTTCGTTACATGCTGGCCTTCAGGAACCAGACTAGGCGTTTCAGGCAACTTGCTGAGGCAAATCTGGAAGCCAGCCAGGAGGAAATGAAGCGGTGGTACGACCAGAATGCCACTCTGGTTGAGCTTCAACCTGGTCAAAAGGTATGGGTCCTTGCCCCTGTGGAGCCTTGTGCACTCCAGGACAAGTGGACAGGACCCTTTGAGATTGTGGAGCGCAAGAGTTCTGTCACCTACTTGGTGAACTTGCAGTCTCCTAGGAACCCCTTAAGGGTCCTACATGTCAATCGCCTCAAGCCCCACTTGGAGAGGTCCGAAGTGGGCATGCTCTTGGCCACCGATGATGGGACGGAGGAGGAGTCAGAACCTCTTCCTGACCTCTTGGTAGCCTAAGAGCAGGACGGGTCAGTGGATGGAGTTAACCTCTCACCCACCCTGACCCCTGAGCAACAGGATGACTGCCGCCAGCTGCTGGGGCAGTTTCCTGACCTGTTCTCCCCGGTTCCTGGTATCACAGATTGGTGCGTCCATGATGTGGATACAGGAGACAGCTTACCTGTGAAGCACAAGGCTTACAGGGTAACTGACAGGGTCAGAGCCTGCATCAAAGAGGAGGTCTCAAAGATGCTTGCTCTTGGGGTGGTTGAGTCCTCCAGCAGTCCTTGGGCCAGCCCAGTGGTCTTGGTCCCAAAGGCTGCAGCGCCGGGTGCCACACCCGAACTCCGGTTCTGTGTGGACTACAGAGGACTCAATTCAGTCACGAAGACTGACGCGCACCCCATCCCCAGAGCTGATGAGCTCATCGATCGGTTAGGGGCTGCCCGGTACCTCAGCACGTTTGATCTAACGTCTGGGTACTGGCAGATCGCCTTAACTGATGGGGCCAAAGAGAGGTCTGCATTCTCCACACCAGATGGGCATTTCCAGTTCTGTGTCATGCCATTTGGGATGAAGAATGCCCCTGCCACCTTCCAGAGGTTGGTCAACCAGGTGTTGGCTGGACTGACCGAGTTCAGTGCAGCATACCTGGATGACATCGCAGTGTTCAGCGGCACATGGGAAGAACACCTGCAACATCTCTGGGAAGTGTTGATGGCACTGCGCAAGGCAGGCCTCACGATCAAGGCAAGCAAGTGTCAGATCGGGGCAGGGGTCCGTGGTGTACTTGGGACACCAGGTGGGGAGCGGCCAGGTGGCGCCCCTACAACCCAAGATAGAAACCATCCTGGCTTGGGAGTCCCCAAAGACCCAGACGGAGGTGAGGGCCTTTTTAGGACTCACTGGGTACTACAGGAGGTTTGTCAAGGGGTATGGCAGCATCGTTGCCCCCTTGACAGAGCTGACTTCGAAGAAGCAGCCCAGAAAAGTGATATGGACTGACACCTGTCAGAAGGCCTTTGACACCCTGAAAACTGCCATGTGCACGGCGCCCGTGCTCTTGGCTCCTGACTTCTCCAAGGAATTCCTAGTGCAGACAGACGCATCAGAGCATGGTGTAGGGGCTGTTCTCTCACAGATGACTGAGGAGGGCTGGGACCAACCTGTAGCCTTTATTAGTAGACGGTTACTTCCACGGGAACAGAGGTGGAGTGCGATAGAGCGGGAAGCGTTTGCTGTGGTCTGGGCGCTGAAGAAGCTAAGACCCTACTTGTTTGGGTCTCACTTCCGGGTTCAGACCGACCACAGGCCCCTCAGATGGTTGATGCAAATGAGGGGTGAAAACCCAAAACTGTTGAGGTGGTCCATCTCCCTAAAGGGTATGGACTTTACGGTGGAACATCGCCCTGGCACAGATCACGCCAATGCTGACGGTCTGTCCAGGTTTTTCCGCCTTAGTGAAGAGGAACTCCCTGGGGTAGGGTAGTTCTCCCCACATTTCAGCTGGAGGGGACACGTGTTAGACCTGGCACCTTGGCGTGAGTTTCCCTTCCACTTTTTGCTGATGTGCCTCATTGTGTTTTGTTGGTGTTAGCTGCTCAGAGCACTGTGACACTGCTGATCAGTGCCACAGTGCAAGTGCTCCCTTTTAAAAATGTATACATTGATTGGTGTCCATGATTGAGTCATTTGGTTTACTGTCAGCCCCTAGTAAAGTGCACCAGGAGTGCCAGGGCTTGTAAATACAAATACCGCTGGTGGGCCTGCAGCACTGGTTGTGCCACCCACAGAAGCGGCCTAGTAAAATATGTCTAGGGTCTGCCACTGCAGAACCTGCGCGCAGTCTGGTACTGTCGCGCTGACTGCGCAAGTGCCCCCACTTGCCAGTCCCTAAACCTTCCCTTAATTACATATTAGTCACCCCTCTGGTAGGCCCAAGGGCAGGGTGCATTGTAGGCATAAGGTAGGACATGCCCTGATGTGTGTGGCATGTCTTAATAGTGAATTACAGCCATTTTCGTTTTACACTATTGAAGGCTACCTGCTCTCCATAGGCCAGAATGGGTTGCTGGAGTCACTACACGCTGTGACCCCAGTGGACTCATAGAGCATGGTAGAAAGTCATGTTTGGTATGCCTGAACTCAGAACAATAAAATACTTCTTTTAGTAAAGTTTATTTTAATATCCTGTGTTTGTAAATACTACTTTTAGAAAGTTAGTATTTACTGATCTGGCCATTCAGTCCGCCTCTGCGCTGTGTGTGTGTGTTCTGCCTAGCAACAGTAAGGAGCAGGGCTGGGGAATTCCAGGAGACAGGTTGGCTGCCAGGTGGTGGGTAGGGAGATTACACCAGGATGGGTGGGAGGAGTACACCCTGACTCTTGAATAGACCTGTGCTCCGCCAGCACAAAGCCGGCGCCGCCCCCTGTGGCACGGCTGATGTCTCTGCCCTGCTGCTGAAAGGAAAGCGCAGAGTCACCACAACAAAGTGCTCCAAAAACTGGACTGAGCCAGGCCCAGGCCCCCTGGCGCTAAAGAACAAAAGAATTGGTGTATTAAAGTAGGAGCCTGGCTCCTAAGAAATCAGATCCTGTTTGCACTACGATGAACCTCTGCCTGAAGGAGAAGGACCTGGAGAAGCTGAAGGAGGAGTACTGTCTCTCTGCCTGAGAGACTGGCCTGCAGTGGGTGCCTGTCTGCTGGAAGGAGAGGAAGAGGACTTAAAGAAAAGACTTTGTTTGTAACTTGTGCTGAACTAATCTCCAAGGGCTTGCTAGAGAACTTGCCTCCTGAACTGTGCCCCAGGAACATTGGGCGCTACCCCCCCCTTGCAGGAGAAGAGACTGCCGTGGGTGAGCCTACACCGCTAACTCTGGAGAACCTTAAGCCCTAATCTCCCTAAACAACGCGACCATCTGCCGCTGGACGTGACTGCAAACACAGTGCGGGCCCACCGGCCTAAACAAAGTGAGCAACTACCCCCGTGAGCCGTCGCTCGCAAAGTGAGGAGGAGATCCCCTGTCTGAGCATCGAGCTCTGCCACCCCCTCGGGCCGCAGAGATCCCCGTGAAGACGTGGGCACTGTTCGCCCCATCCGGACGAAGCCGACAGCGCGCTGCGCTGAGATCTTGCCCCCAGGCTGCCCCCCCTTCTGCTGCTGCCTCGCTGGTGTGCTGAGGAGTCAAGGAGTGCCCCCACGAAGCCTCCACGTCCACGGAGGAGCCGTGACCAAGACGCGACGTGGGACACTCGTGGCTGACTTCTGCAGGCCGCCGCGAACACTTGCCGTGAAAGATCAAAGGTATTGTGCCCAAGTGCGCTGAGGTACGGTCCGTACCTGCTTTGTACTGTGCGTCCCTGCCGTGGTGCGGTGCGGTTCTACTGGTGCAGGATTTCGTGCTTGTGCCCTGGTACGGCCCGTGCCCAACTCTGTTCGAACCGTACTAAGCTGAGAAGCCTCGAAGTCCGGCCCGTTGGTTTGAGCCGTACCTGCTTCCCAAGTGTCCAAAATTGCAACCTACTTCCTCCGTGACATACCCTCCTGGAGACGTACCTGCGGTGAGGACCTTGTGGTGTGGCGTGGGTTCGCGCTGCGAGGGTTCGTACCGTACAAGCGCTGCTGTCTGGGTACGGCGCGTGTCTGGGACTGTACGGACCGTACAGTATTGGAGAGCATAAGCCGCGCTCACGCGTGAAGCGTGAGATTCAGCACTCGAAGCCCAACGAACGTTCGGAGCGTCCCAGCCAGTACGGCCCGTCTGGCTTAAGGCCTGGCAAAGCGTACCTCACGCGAGAAGCGTGGGTAACGGCACGGGGCACCAGAATAACCCCCAAGAGCGGATTTAAAGCGCTACGAAGCGTACAACCAGCCAAAAGACCTTATTTTACCTTGAACTGCGGCATTTAAAGACCTGTGGATTGCCCTTAAGCCTATAAAAGTAACTGGAACGTACCTTTACCAAGAGAACTGTATTTGTGCAACCTGCCTAAAAGCAAACCTTTTATATAAAGACCTATATTTTTACAGTAATACAGCCTTGTGTCTTTGTGTGGTGGGGAGGTGATTATTGTGTGGGACAACCTGAACGCTTAACCTATATGCCCTCTGTAATTTGTCTGCAAGACACTTTTGTTTTCTAATATGCAATCTGTAAATCCACCACCACCATTTTTGGAAAGTCCGGGCTCACCTCAGATCCAATGGAAGCAGTGGTTTCATGTATTTGAAATGCTATAGGCGCATCACGTTTCAGAGCTGAAAGTAAGAAGTATCTTATTCTCAACGCCTTAGGTTTTGAGGGAAGAGAAGTTTTCAAACATCTACCTGATTTCGTGGTGGGGGAAGGTGAAGTCGATGATGATTATCAAGAGGCTATTAAGAATTTAGTTATCAAATTTGATGTGCAACCGAGCTTAGTGCTTTTAAGGCACACATTTTTTAAGCGTGCACAGCTACAAAGTGAGAATGTTGATTCACATTTGAGTGCATTGTGTAAACTTTGTGCTGAATGCCAATTTGAGGACTATCGTGACCAGCTCGTCAGAGACCAGTTCATTGCACATTGTTGGGACGAACAGATTGAACAGAAACTACTTACTATGGGAAATCCTAGCCTGGATGAGGTCATTAAGGTAGAAAAGAGTTTTGAACTGGCACAAATATTGATCAAAGAGCTTAATGTGAGTTCTATCCCAAAGGAATGCGTTAATGCGTTTGCTGCTGCCAATGCCACTAGCAACACATTGCGTAAGGTTAAGCCAAATGAGAAAGGGCATTTCAAAAGAAGCAACATATGCTATAGATGTGGGTATCTTCCACATGGTAAAGACAACAGATTTTGTCCTGGTAAAAATGCTAAGTGCCATAAGTGTGGGAGAGTGGGACATTTGGCAAAAGTGTGTCAGTCTAGTGTCAGTAAAACTGACAAGTTAATTGTGTGATACAGGATGAACTGTTATTTGAAAATGACGTAGTTCAAGATTTTCAAGACATAATGGTAGCGGTCACAGATGAAGGGGTAATTTCTGGTGATCCGTCTGATTGTGTTGACCCCTATGTAGATGTGTTGGTAGGTGGAGTGTGTTTAAAGTTTCTGGTAGACTCGGGTGCCTGCATAACAATGATTACGTATGATTTGTTCAAGAAATCTTGGAGGGACAGATCCCTTTTTCCTCCTGCTAGAGCACCTGTCTCTTACGAGGGACGCAAAATTAATTTGGAGGGGTTCATAGAGGATGTGTTGGAATTCAGGCGGGTGCAAGACACAGGGTAACATTTATGTAACTGTTCGTGGATTAAACATCCTTGGTTGGTACCATCAGGGGCTGTTTGATATGGTTTTAAGACCAGGAACCAGTGAACAAGTGCTGTTTATCAAAGACAATCCAGATTATTTCTGTTTAGAACAAGAGTTTCCCAAGGTATTTTCTGATTCTCTGTGAAAAATTGTGGGATTCAAGCACAAGCTCAAAGTTAAGAAAGACGCTATACCGGTGAAGCACAAGGTCAGGTCTGTGCCGTTTAGCCTTAGGGGAGATTTTAAGACGGAATTGGATAGATTGCAGAATTGTGGAGTGATTGAGCCTGTAGAATCCAGTTTGTGGTTAAGTTCATTGGTTGTAGCTCGCAAAAGGAATGGTGAAATACGTTTGTGCATCGATTTGAGAAGTCTAAATAAAGACATTTGGGTCAATTCGCATCCACTCCCTAAAATCGGTGACCTGTTAGAGGAGTTGAGAGATGCAGAATGGTTTTCAAAGATAGATCTGGCCTCTGCTTACCATCAAGTTATGTTTTTTGAAGAGTCTCGCCACTAAACTGTTTTTAATTCTCCGTTTGGCTCATTTCAGTTTTGCAGGATGCCCTTTGGTCTCGCATCTGCGGCTTCCATGTTCCAACGCATAATGCAGACAGCGCTTCAGGATGTAAGGGGTGTTGTCATCTTTCAAGATGAAGTGCTAATATTTTCCAAACATTGAGATGAGCATGATAAGGTTTTGAGGACTGTGCTTGGTATTTTTGAGAAAAAAGGAATTGTTGTGAAAAAAAATAAAAATGTGTGAAATAGAATTTCTCGGACATCTTGTTTCTGCTAATGGTGTCAGCCCAAGGCCAGGTCTTGTGAAAGCAGTTGTCGAATGCCCATGTCCAAAAAACAAGGATGAGTTACGCTCTTTTTTGGGGCTGTGTGAGTTCTACTCACGTTTTATACCTGATTCTGCCAGTAAAATAAAGGTCCTTTCAAATATGTTAAGGACGAATGTTACTTTTGAGTGGGATGTGAATTGTCAAGATACATTTGACTTGGTCAAATCAGAAATGGTTAATGCTGAAACCCTTAGTGCTTAGGACACGGCTGTTCCCTGCACCATTACAGTTGATGCTAGTAATTGTGGTTTAGGGGCAGTTCTTACTCAATCTTCAGGTGTGAGTGAATTTACCATCAGCTATGCTTCCAGAGTACTGCGTGATCCAGAGCTTAACTACTCTGTGATTGAAAAGGAGCTTTTGGCTTGCTATTGGGCATGTGAAAAGTTCAGGACTTACATTTGGGCAGGAAATTTATCATCCAAACTGATCATAAGCCCCATGTGTACATTCTGGGGGGAGAACGTCTTAAATATGCCACGTCTCGTATTGCACGGCTGAATACTAAACTTCTACAGTATGATTTTGTGGTTAAGCACATTCAATGAAAGGAAAATGTCAGAGCTGATTTGCTGTCAAGACTTTCCTTAAGTGATGATGATGTACTTGATGTGGATGAGGACAAGGAGGACTGTTTTATTGCTTTTGTCGATGCGGTTGAAAATAAGGCTTCCAGTGATATTGAATGGAAAGAGGCGTTGAGTGAAGATTCTATTCTTGAAAGAGTAAAAGAATATATTGTGAAGGTTTGGCCTAGAGAGAGGTGTGTGTCTTCTGAAATTCAACCTTTCTGGAAAGTTGCAGATGAACTGTCCATTGAAGATGGTGTCATCATGAGGGATGGTAGGTGCATTCTTCCTCTTAATGTATGTACCAAGTTGGTTGATTGTGCACATGATGGACATCTAGGGGCAACGATGACAAAAAGGTGTGTCAGATTGCAATATTGGTGGCCTTCTATGGTCAAGGACATCGAGTTAAGAGTCAAGGAGTGTGTTGTCTGTTGTGGAGCAGAAAAGGGTTTGAAAGTTTTCACACCTCCTCTAAAGCCTATTCCATTTCCAGAAAAGCCATGGCTTAAGGATGTGAATTAATTTGGTGGATCCATTCAATTTCCTTCCCTACAACTTACGTTTTGCTTTTGTTTTGATGGACTTTCACAGCAAGTGGCCTGAAGTCCGGTTTTGTGCCTCTCCAACAGCAAGCAATGCAATTCTTTTCCTTAAAGAGATCTTTATGAGGGAAGGATTTCCAGAAGCGCTTGTTTCTGATAATGGTGTGCAGTTCGTGAATCAGGAAATGAGTGTGTTTTTGAAAGAATCTGGTGTAAAACAGTTAAGAAGCTCGGTTGGACATCCTCAAAGCCACGGTTTGGTTGAGAGGATGAACAGGGTTGTGGAATGTATTAAGTGGGCAAAGCATAATGGTTACGATGTGGAAGGTGCAGTCAGATCCATGCTGTGATTTTACCGCACAACGCCACATTCTCTCACAAAGGTGGCACCTTTTGTATCACTAATTGGTAGGGTACCCACTTCTGCTTTATACCCAGCTTGGCTTTTAAGAACAGTTTGTGACAAAGTGTCGTGCTGGGTGGTTCATGTTCCTTTGGAATCCAGGTTTAAAGCTGCGCAGAGGAAGATGTCCGACAGGTATAATCAAAAGAAGTCGGCGAAGTCTGTTGATTTACATCCTGGGGACATGGTTCGTATCAGAAACACAAATTTTGTTAAAAAAGGGGGTATGTCCTTTGGTGATCCTCTCTATGTCGAGAAAGTTTGTGGTAGTGCTATTATGGTACGTGGTGGACATTGGTGGAATGCTGGGAAAGTTGTGAGAGTTAATTCTGCAGCTAATAACTCAAACTTTATGAGGAGAAATGTTGAGGTGCCTTCTGGCCCAATTAATGTGCCTTCTGATCAGACTTCTGAATCTTTTGTGCCAAGTGAAGTGCCAAGGAGGTCTAGTCATGTTCGATGTGTCCCTTGGAGGCTACTTTAATTTTCTCTATGTTTATTCTATATTCATTCTGCTATTGCTTCTCATGTGGGGAGTTGTTCACATGGTTGCTTTTTATGTTTCGATTTTTATATACACAAAAGGAGGTAATATGTTGTACTTAAATATGCCTGTTCAATGTTCTGTATAGAACCTCTATATGTTGCCATAGTACTATGTGTGGGGGGTTCTATACTTGTTCGTTGGTGCCTCTCATCTGTCGTGAGAGGAGTGGTGGCTCATTGTACCCACTAATAAATACTTTAGACTTACCTGATGTGTCCTGTGGTGGCATCCTATGTCTGGGGACACAACAAAATGCCTCTTTGTTGTATCCTTCCTCCCAGGTTTTTTGACTGATGCTGCTGGTTTTTCGATTCCGAGTGTGAAATTAGGCCTGCTAACCAGACCTTAGTGACTGTGCCCTTACCTTTAAACTGGTGTGTCCAATTGGCTCATACTCAATTGGCTAAGCTAACTTGCCTGCACATCTCTAGTAAATGGTATCCAGGCTACCCAGGGCATGTAAGTTACTGGGTCACACCAGGGCCTGAAGCACTGGTTGTGCTACCTTGGGTGTGATATGGGTAATATGAGATTGCCAGCCCATCACTGCTGGCTTGAAGAACAGCCTGAACTGCTAGACCAACTTTGTTATTTAAAGTAATGGCAAAACCAGACTTTCCCTGTGGTTTGTGTGTAAGTCACCCCTAAGGTAACCCTATTGAGTCCTAAGGCAGGGTGCCACATATCCCTTGGGCAGACCATGCACCATTACATGTTCAGGTAGTAAAAATGCAAAATTGTCATTATTACTAAAGAACAGAGTTACACGCTGACCACAGAGCTGTGCTAACTCTAAAACAATGCCACCAAAGTGGGTCATTCAAGATATCAAACAACTCATTACTTTAAGCCCAACCAGATTCTCAGTTCGAAATTAGTGTAAAAAGTTACAGAGTACAACATCAGCAAAGTTGTCACTTTGTTGCCATTAGTCCCCTGTGCCCACACTGTTGTACACTGATTTCTGTCGCCGAGACAGCTTTCTGCACTCCTGTCGAGACATGCTAAAGATTCCCAGGAAAGTATACAATAGGGGCCTGGTCAGGAAAGAAATGTCACCTCCCTCCTGTATGAAGACACATGGGTGTTGGCCCAAGTGCCGAGCTTCAAAAGAGAAGGGCAAATAGGTAACACTTAGGAGATAGGCTGCTTCATTGTTCAAGCAGACAGGCTGGCAATTAGGCCAGGAGGAGGGGACCAGTTCGGTCTTCCTGGGACATGTAGCTCCCTTGGTCAACACACATCTTGGTTGGGCTACGTAGCTCCACATGGTGGGAGAGTGGTCCTGCCACATTGGAAGTGGGCAGAATGGTGCATCCTGGGATGCCCAGATACCACACTTCGCAGGAAGCGGTCAACAGGTGGGAGGGAACATTGTCGCCATTTGGTGACCAACCAGATCCTGCCCTGAGGGCATTTTCTAGTAATAAGGAAGGCACTCATGCCACCCCGAACGGATCCCTCTCGACTGGAAGAAGGATTGAGGAAGGACTACCCTGCTGCACTGTGGGTCGAGCAAAGAGAGGTTGCACCATTGTGGACGCACTTGATGCACAAGATGGCTAGCAAAGGAGAAGGACTGTGCCTGTCATGTCCTGCTAAAGGAGAAATAATCTCACAAGCCCAGCCAATGCCAGGAGTCAAATGGCCAGCTGACTGGGCTTCTGTTCACAGCACAGTGACACAACAGCTGAAGAAGCCTGATGGGCAAACTTGGTAGCACAACATTTTCAACCTGCCTCCATGCAGCACCAGGGACCAGGACCGAGTGCACAAGTTGTACCAGACCTCGTTGAACCAATGGGCTACCATGTTCCCTCCCAACTGATGACAACTCTACTTTTTGCTTTTCTTCTTCCTAGTTTTTCACTGCTCTTGATGCTAGCTTCAGGACTTCAGCACATTTTGCACAGCAGTGCAGTGTCAAAGGAACGTTCTCATCATATACATACTGTGGATAGGTATGTATATGGTTGGCTGATTAGAGTTAGCTATAAGTCCTTGTTATGGGGTAAGACCCATACCAGGAGCATGTTTCTCAAATGCGCCTCTGTGGGTCTGCTGCACTGGTTGTGCCATCCACGGAGGTAGCTTATCGATTGTGCCACAAGTGTGCCCTACTGGGGCATGTGTACACGGGTTACTGTTACACTGTTTGGGATTTATAAAGCTCCTTCTTAAGGTTCTGCATGTCTCCTACTATATAGGAGTTCTCCCTGGTAACAGGGTGAGGTGTTGGGAAGAGGTTGGGCAGGTGTGTGTATGTGTTTCTGGAAGAGTTGTGAATGACTCCAGATGGTGAGTTTGGTACGATGAGGCCTACTTCTGGCATCAGATCAGCATGGGGTGGTGTAGGAAAGACTGTTGTGCATTATTTCCTACGAGCAGAAAAGTAACAGTGTAGTGTTTGGTATTGTGGGTTTTCAATGGCAAATCCTCGCTGATAGTGGGAGGGGTTCGACATTACGGTGCTGGCAACCTCACTTTGGGAAAGTGAGCATTTCAATGTATGAGGCTCTGTGTCCAGGTAGTCTGTGTCCTACTTCAGAACTAGGTGCTGGGGTGCAGCCACATCTGTGCATTCCTGATAGAGGGCCATAAACGAGGGGTTACGGGTAACTGCGTACCTCTGACTCCAAGGAGCCTTTCTGGGAAGGTGACGATCAGGTGAAAATGGTACCTACATTCCAAGGGGCATGGTTTTGGCCCCAATAAAGATTGTGATCAAACCTCCAGGGGTAGGACCTCAGACAGGACCATATTTTGAGAGGGCTTGTACATTTCAAATGTGGCCTTTTGAACTGATCGTATCTTCAAAGGCCATTGTGTGTATAACTACTGGGACTCTGGCCTCAACAGCTAAAGACACTTTTGGATTTGGAACCATACTACGCTGGTTCAATACTGGGATATTGACATGAGGAATCATTTGGGCAGGAAGGACTGCACCTGGACTATCCACAGAGTTGTGGTGGCCTGAAGTTTGTTGTGCTCCAGGAAGAGGACTATCACTTGGTGGATTTTGCCTAGACGTTGCTGCCCTGCAGCTAAGTGCCAACTGTCATGGCCTGGGTCTTAAAATACTCCCCAGGGGCTAGTGAGCAGGCCTACTGTCCACAAGATCCCAGGGACACAAATAATCTGACTGTCTCCACAAGACTGTAAAGATTGCACTGGGTGCAGCGGATACAGGTTGAAATGATCTTGCTGGTCAAGAGGAGTGTGTGCACAAGATCAGCAGCTGTCTGAGGTGCCGGGACATGAGGAGGGCGGGGGAAACTTGCAGAGTCAGAGAGACCCATGCTTACAATCAGGGTACCTGTGCTCACTTGCAATACCTAGTGCGTGGTGTCTGAGGGCTGTTGGGGGAACCTGAGCCGGTAGCTGAGACTGTCTTCAGCCTCCAGATCAGGAGGACAACAGTACCTGACATTGAGGCCTCTGTCCAATGTCATTGGCTCCCTCTCTCCAGCCCCACGCACAAGGTGCTTTGTTTTGGAAAACACAATGATGAGACCAGAGGAGTTTTGTGCATTTTCAGCTGTTGGAGGGTCTACGGTAGGTCACACCTCCGATGGAGTGGAATGCTTTTCTCCAGACTTGGGAGCGCACCAGCTTCCTGGTTCACTTTTTGTCTATGGTGGATATTGATCCTGAACTCATGCAGGTGCTGTTGCTTGCCTGGATGTCTAACCTGGATGGACTAAACTAAGTGCCTGATTTCGAGTTTGGTGGTCTAGGGGTGAGCCGCCATGCCACTGCCCCGCTCCAGGACTGCCAAACTGCACAGCCACCCACCTGCCAGATTTAGATTACTTTTGTGGTCTGGAAGGCAGGCGGCATGGCAGTCCTGTTATGGTGCAGTTTAAAAGCTCATACGTGAGCCTTAACCTGCAGTGCCATGGGACCGTCAGTGCACATTCCTGCATGATGACATGGACTGTGCAGTCCATGCCATTGTCCAGGAAAGAGATGCATGCACACAAGAGGGCACAACATGTGCTCCACTCCAAGCACCTTTCTGCACAGGGCCAAAAGTTTCTTATCCACCACCAGCAGTTTTATGGAGTAAAAACCTCCATTAGACCGCTGGCAGTCAGGAAATTCATAATATGCTTTGCGGCGTTGCAGGACACCAACCAACCATATTGCGGCCTCAAGATTGCCGCTCCACCGCCAGGGATCTCTGATACCTGGTAGTTGAAGCACTCACAGGGTGGCCTGACTTCCCAAGTTGTAATCTGGCGGTTGGACTGCCAGTACAGCTATGGCCAGACCACCACTGATGTGCCACCACGGGTTTGGCGGTCCAGGGCCAGCCAAACTAGAAAACAGGCCCTAAGTAACTGTTTCTTTCTGTATTGGGGGGTTCTGACTGCCTAGTCAACAGGGCGCCAGTAGGAGCAACTAGTATCTTTGGCTGATGTAGTTTTGAAGACTAAGGGGCTGGGTCACTAGGCGTAGTCAAAGAACTTTGACTGTTTAACATTTCTGCCAATGGGAGAGTCTGCAAATTGCATAAAACTGTGCATATACAATGTGTGTTTCGTTTTGATTTCAATAGAGAAGTTTGACAATTGCATACAACTGTAGAGTGTATATGCAAAGTGTAATTTATTTTGATTTCAGGGTATGTATGTAATACAAAGACAAGTGTTTTATATATAAGGTGTGGAATCTTTTTGCAGCGTAAGCAGTGTAATTCAAGGGGGGGGGGGTGTTGTGCCAATTCTATACATTTGAGCCTTGAGAATAAGCCTGACAGCTCGGTGCTAAGCTACCAGAAGGTGAGGACTCATTTTATTTGGAACGGTGGATTCTGACTGGCTTGGAATTGTCTTAGCCAGCATGAAACCGCTGGGTCTAACAGTGTCTTGTCAATTTCTTCTTTAACTGTTTTGGTGCTCTATGCCTAACGCTTGTTCCATTGTATAAACCTTGCTGCTCAGAGCCACAGCTACCCAGGGTTGAGCTGAAGGTTTGACAACTGAAACCTAAGGGTCCCTAAGGGGTTGATAAGTGTATTACAAGTTGAGGTCCCACAACCACACCATATAATAAACCCCATTTCCTCACAGTTGTGCACAGCAAAACAGCGCTTTTTCTGCACACACTCTTCTTCATCTCTGCTAAGAAAAACTTTGATGCTAGAGCCGTCAAATCGGTGCATGTCGGCACTGCTCCATGTTTTCAGTCATTACCTTTTCCAAATGATTTAGTGAAGTGACTCATGGCCCATCTACTAAGCCCAAGTAACAAATAGAGGTGGCCAAGCCAGTACATTAATAGGGTGAGCACAGCCAGAGCCATGCTAAGAGCCTGGTTTGTCTCCAAGAGTCTGTGCACCAGCCAAGCCATGAAAACTTTTGGCGCGGAAGTGTTTCACCTTAGTATATCAGTGCATAGACAGACATTTAATAAAAGTGATAGTTTTCGAACATGAACTTAGAAATAATAATGGCTCACCCCCAATGACAATGGCATTAGTAAACTGAGAGGGAAGTCAGTAGTCATGTAAATTCTTAATGTGGCTTGATTCTTATTATAAATGGAGCAACATTATAGTTTATTAAATCATACATAAGGGTGCTTTAACATCACACATCCTGAGCTCAATTATTTAAAATCACTCTCATATGGGATCATAAAGAAAAAGGAGGGTCTGTGAAATACAATGTTATCCTCGGATCATACATATTAGACAAGCAGGGAAGCCGGTATTGGTTCCAGGTTGTCTGGTTTCACACTTTCAAATTCTGCTACTGAAGTGTATATCTCTTTTTCTCTCTCTCTTTCTCTCTCCTGTCTTACAGCAAAGCTCTCTTTCTCTCTCATGTTTTAGAACAAAGCTCACTGTTTAGTCTTTTATTCTTAGTGCATGACAAAAAAACCTGACACAGATATAGCAGACCCAACTCAGGGCCCCCAGACCCAAATATCAAGCCTGGAATGCATTAATTCGGAGGGTGTCAGACCCCAATATGCCCTTCTCAAGCAAAGCTCCTGAATTTACCATGGAGCAAAACATACTTTACCCTTCCTTAGTATTATAAACTTTAGGATTTATTAAATACAAATGAATGCCATGTGAGATTAAGGTAAAATAAGTTATAGTACACTTTAACTTGGTTAGAGCGCAGCAGAAAAGCCCAAGCATGATCAGCTCCCTAATTAAATGTGTAACAAAGCACTCAGAAGTTTAAAATAATGCCCACATTATGCTAAACCGAAGATGAAACTCTTGCTAAGTTCCTACTTTAGGGAGGTAGCATTTCAATTGGAATTTATAATTCCGGTAAACGCAACAAGATGATGGACTGCTTGCGGAAACTTTCAAACCACTCACCCCCAGTCAAGAGATCCATGTTTATTCTACCGTTCTTTCGCTCACTATGCCACTCCAGTTTGGACCCAGCCAATTCAGTCTTGACCCTGCCCCTCATGGGAACAGTCCAGCCCGAACTGCTAGGCCAGGTCCTCCGTGGACCAAAAACAATCCTACTACAGATTATGAGATGCAAGTAGAGGTGCTTGCGGCTGTGCGGGCTGTCAAAGTTTATATGCATAACTCTGCAGATTACAGAAATTGTCATAGTCATCATTACTTTAATTTCAGTTTATAAAACCATAAAAGTAAGAGATAACATAATACAATATTATAAAAATATATAAAAGTAAATGCCACCCATTCTGATAGTATAACAGAGATATTTACAAAATAGTTTACAGTTAAAATACATTTGCTTAGCTCTTGCTATCAGTTTAGAATAATTAAAATCTTAAAGTGCATGTGCAACAATCATAAAACTGCAAACTGTTTGTCAATGATCAATAAATATACAATGGGACAGGATCTTCGATTGTCAATTATGGACTCGTAACAGTTGCGAATATAACGTGGGTATTCTTCTAGCACAGATGACAAAATCAAGAAAGTCATAAACAAGCACAGATTTTTGGCACCTCTAACAGGAAACCAAACAGGACAGACAGAATGAAAAAGTGCCCAATTACTGCAAATAGTGAAAGCATGGAACATTAATCTTTAGGAGTGGTCATCAGCCTCTGTCTCCGCACCAGCCTCGCTGCTCACGCTAAACGTCGGCGGCTACCTGTCCATAACGCAGCGGCAGACGGTGCAGCACTACCCAGACTTGGTCCTGGAGGGCGTACTGAGTGGCCACATACCCTTTCCGCTGGACGCCGAAGGCCACCTCCCCGTGGACCGCGATGGACTGCTCTTCAGGCACGTCCTCAACTTCCCGCTGGACGCCGATGGCCACCTCTTCTTGGACCGTGACGGACCGCTCTTTAGGCACATCCTCAACTTTTGCTCATGGACAGTACGGCTATGACTTTGAAACCGACTGCCCTCCCCCTCCTGACTCTCTTGCTCATTTCCCCCTCTAGTTACCCTCCGCGAAATTTGCTCTTAGTGTTTTAGAAATTTGCTCCCTTCACTTTCTGACTTGGACTCTTATTCACCCCGCCATTTTGTGACTTTCTTTTTTGACTCCCCTGTCCCTGATACACCATCTTAGTAATCTTTGACCTCTTCTTCTGTCCCAGCCGGTCTCCAGCCGGGCGACCTTTCTATCATCTCTCCTGTGCCACGGACCTACTCCTCGTTGTCGATCTTATTAATATCTTTGGTCTCTCTCCCATTTTCTTTCACTCTAACTTTCCTGTCCTTATCTGCCTTCCGTTCCCTTTCTTTCTGTTCTCCCCCCTCTTCCTTCCCCTGCCCCCTGAACAACTGGCTGAACAATGGCAAGAATGTCCTCCTCTGTAAATATGTAATATATAATTGTCCAAGCCTAATCGCTGTTAAAATGTAATCCTGAGTGAATTTGCAATTTGTATATAAATTTATCTCGAACCACTAGTATATGTAGTAGACCTTTGTACTTACTGCCATTCCTATGTGATTTTAGAGTTTATCTGTTTGTATCTCTTCCTTGAGCGACTTTACAACTTACACATTTGCAATTTTTCCCTCCTTTCACTCCACTTGTATATATAACTCTAACCACTAGTATATGTAGTAGACCTTTGTACTTACTACCATTCCTATGTGATTTTAGTGTTTATCTGTTTGAATCTCTTCCTTGAGTGACTTTACAACTTGTACATTTGCAATGTTCCCTCCTTTCACTCCACTTGTATATATAACTCTAACCACTAGTATATGTAGTAGACCTTTGTACTTACTACCTTTCCTATGTGATTTTAGAGTTTATTTGTTTGTGTCTCTTCCTTGAGAGACTTTAAAACTTGTACATTTGCAATGTTTCCCTCCTTTTGCTCCACTTGCACATTTGCAATTTGTTCCTGTTTATATCTCTTATGTAACTCATGTAATCCAAAGTCCTTATGTAAAGCAACTGGTTCTTTTGTTAAGCGCTCTGACACCTTTGGGTAATGTTCGCGCTATATAAAATCGCATTAAATAAATCAGGGGTTTTAGCAAGTTTCCCTGATCTGAGTCTTCAGGACCAGGATAAATATCTGGAGGGGGCAAAAACAAGTTGTTCTGTAGTGTCACACCTCATGGGCCTGGCAGCCTCAAAATAACCAGTTACGCCTAATAACCTGGAAATGGGGCCAATCCACCTTTTTCTTAGGGTCATGTACAGTGGCGGCTCCTCGTGGGAGTGCTGCGGGGCGGTGGGGCAGGGAAGGGGCAGGGTGGGGGGTAGTAAACTCCAGCTTAAGGCCGAACGGAGTTCAGTTAATAAATAAATAAATAAAACAAATATCATTGTGCGCGCTGCATTGCATTGCTGCATTACAGCGCGAGCAATGAAATTTGTTTTATTTATTTATTAACTGAATTCCGTTCGGCCTTAAGCCGGAGTTTACTACCCCCCACCCTGCCCCTCCCCGCCCCGCCCTACCGCCCCGCAGCACTCCCACGAGGAGCCGCCACTGGTCAGGTATCCAGGCCAGAAAACAGGAAATGATCCTATGAATCTAAAACCATCGGGCAAAAAGGACAATCTACATAAGAATTTGAGACCTTGGCCCATTTTGATGTAAATGATTTGAGAGGAATATTGTCAGATCTAAACCTAATATACAGGTTTTTAGCATAACTGGAGCTGATCCTATCTTAGTGGGGCACAGACCTAGGGGTGCATTTATGCTGGAAAAATATTGCTGTAAGTCCTTCCTCCTTTTGGTCATTCCAGAGTTTGTACAACTTCCAGTCCCAGAACCTTTTCTTCACTCCATTCTCTATTTCTTTACACATTGCCAATGGAGTGTGCCAGATTTCTTCCATTTTAATGAAAGTGCTAAGGGTTTTAATCTTGTTAAGCCATTGAGTGTGTGCCATTCTGTCTAGCTCAATAAGTTTGATTTAGGAGTCACAATAAGGGACTAATTCAGTTGTTGTCCAGATTTGTATCCAGTACTTCAACATCTTTACGGCTACTACATAGTCAACCTTATTCAATGCTAAATTGAAGTGAATGGGGACAAAGGGGGTCCTTGGGCGCAAATCCAGCATGGATCTAATGATTTTCTCTTCTGCAAGAACCAATGGAGTAGTATCAGCATTAACCCATAGCTCTGCTCCATTTCTTGCCCCAGCGAGTGCTACAGGTCTATCGACTTCAAGCACTGGTGAAATTGTACCACTAGAGGTGACATTGAACTTCCTTAGGATAGCGGCCACCTTATGTTGCAGTATGGATTTGCTTCTCTCAATCTGCAGGCCCTAAGAATTAATCTCAACATATCTGACGCCTAAATAATCAAGACTCTTGACTATGGGTGCACCCTAAACAAACATCTTGCCCCTAAATGAACAGTGAGATCTAATCGCCATAAATTTAGATTTTGAAGTATTTCTCTGGTCACACAGAAGGAGGCATTCATCCAAACGGACCTGAAAGCCCATGGGAGTTCCAGAAAGTAGAAGCATATCCTCTGCAATCATAGGTATGGGAGGTACTGGTGCCTGTTGGTTTTGGGGAGTTGTTCTTGAAATTGACAAGCCAGCCCCTACATCGTTAATATATAAACAAAACGGTGTAGGGGCTAAAATGCACCCCTACCTTATGCCACACTTGACTGGAATTCTTGGTGTAAGATCTTGGTCATTATGCCACCTTACCTGTGCGTAAGTTTCCAAATTGAGACTAACTAAGATTCCTAATAGGTCATCGTTAGAAATGGGGGTCTCTAGTTGGAAGTGGCTGGTACCCTCTCCAAGTAGGGACTCTTATTCTAGACAGGGTAAGGGGATTGCACAGCTAAAATAACCCCTGCTCATCCCCTTGGTAGCTTGGTACAAGCAGTCAGGCTTATCTCAGAGGCAATGTGTAAACCATTTGTACAATACACACAATAGCACAGTGATACACTACAAATGGACACCACACCAGTTTGGAAAAATGACCAATTTTATCTGAATAAAATGAGACCAAAACAACATAAATACAACATAGACAAGCACAGATATCACTTTAAAAAGGTTCAAATAGTTCAGTTTATGGAAAACTATGGATGTGTCAATTTTTTGTGCAAAGTACCTGGTATGCGTCAAAATCAAAAGACAAAAACAGGCAAAAGAGAGATGAGATGCTGAAAACATAGCAACGCTTCGATTCCTTACTCTTAGGGGAGGTGATGCATCAATGCCTAACTGCAAGACGAGGTGATGTGTTGATTCCTTGCTGCAGTGCAGAGGAGGTGATGAGTTGATTTCTTGCTGTCAGGGGAGGTGATGCGTCGATACCCTTCTGCAAGGGGTGCTGATGCATTGGATTTTGTACACACGGCCGTGGTTCGTCACTGCAGGGCAATGTCGATGCAGACTTGGCACAAAGGTGCGATGCATGGAAAATCTGGGAGCTTTGGGGGTCAATGCTGCTTCAGTGAAACAGGTACTGCATTGATACCCCCATTCGTGAGCAGGTGATGCGTCAAATATTCAGCCGCACAGCAGGACCTGCATCGGAGTCTGAGCGGGTGCCTTGGATATCTGAAACACCTTGCTCGGGCTGCAGTGATCTTAGAGCCGCATGACAGGTACTGTGTTTATTCTTCTGCCACACCGCAGTGATGCATTGGTTTTTCAAACACATGGTAAGCTTGCGGCGGGAAAAACTGACATTGAAGATTGGTGCATGGATTTTCTTTTTTTCTTGCAACAGAAGACACCTCCTAGGGCCCAGAACTGGAATTGGCAGCACTTAGCAGGTCAGAACTCCCAGCAGAGGAGTTCAGGGGCTGCAGAGGAAGTCTTTGATGGCCTTGAGACATCTTAACAGGAGGCACGCACACACAATCCCTTGGTGAACCTTTACAAGCAGTTTAATTAAATCAAAGTCCAGTCCTTTCACTCTCTAAGATAGAAACAGCAAGCAGTAGGCCAGCACAAAACAGCAACAAGCAGAGTGGCAGATCCCCTCCTACAGCTTCTCCAGCTCCTATTCTTGGCAAAATCTACTCTTAGTCCAGAAGTGTTCTGAAAAGTTGGGGTCACAGGTCCAATACATATACCCATTTCTGCCTTTAAAGTAGGCATACTTTAAAGAATAGTCTTTGTAGTGCACATATCCTACCTTGCCCTGAACTGGCTCCAGACACACTACAGGGGGGTGGAGACAGCTTTGTGTAAGGACAGGCGCAGCACTATTCAGGTATCAGTAACAACTCCACCTACCCCTGTAGCTTAGGAAGGCCAATCAGCCTGGTGATGGGCCATCAGGATATGCAGGGCACACCTCAGCTTCACTTTGAGTGAAAGCAGAAACAGCCCAATTGTCAGTCTGAACCAGAAGTGGATTACAAATTATATTTTAAACAGGGAACAATTGCACTTTAGCTTTGATCAGCAGTACTAAAGTGCCCAGAGTTAAAAAACCAGCTAAAGTGGAATGCAGCACACAGTGAAAAACAGGAGGTCAGAGGCAAAAAGACTTTGGAAAAACACGCCAAGAATGACAGGTCCAACAATCATAAGGAATGCCATAATTTCTTATCTATGAAAGCCACGTATTGGTAATACTGTCTCAAGTCGACATATTTGCACCATATCTTCTTGTAGCTGAACACCTGATCCAGCATGCTAACCCTGTCCCTTAACCCAGCCTGGAAGTCTAAGAAAATATAATGGTCTGAGATCCACTTCAGGAGTGTTGAGAGGACTTGCCTGCAGAAGAATTTTGGGCTTGTGTCGATCAGACTGATCGGTCTGTAGTTAGATGGGAGAGCCTGACTTCCCCTTTTTAAAGATACGGACAATGATTGCTCCATGCCAAGAGGGGAGATATCATAATCTTTCAGAATTGAAATCTGAGAATGTTTATGTATGGTACTCAGGCAGCTGGTTCAGACAGGTCCCTGAAATGCTATCTGGCTCTGGAGCTTTTTCCGTTTCGTCTGACGCAAGGCCTGTTGAAATTCCACCAGCCCAAAACCAATGAGGACCTCTTTGTCCTTGTTATTTGAGGAGTCTTCCTGAGCAATTTTTGTTTCACTATCGGGAGGCATGGTAACTATTACCCAATAAACCTATATTTCTAGTTGAATGACGGCATCGGGTTGGATATCTGAGGAGCGACTCCTGTTGGACATGCTCTTCCAGGACACCCTCAAGTTTTTGTTATGATTGGAATCAGTAAGGCCATCCCACTGAGATTTTTCCAACAATTTTCTGCAAGTTTGGAAAGTCACCTTATTTGATTTTTTTGCCCCCTTTATCTCTCTATAATCCCAAGTCTGTAAGGTTTGAATCAGTTAATTCTTATCTGCTCCAAAGGAAGTCACCTAGGATGAGAACCATGGATGAATCCCTCTATCCTTCTTTGATGAAATGTTGCTTCAATTGAGTCAATAACTCTCAGTGAATGCTAACAAAGCCAGTACGTTTTTCTCCATTAGTTTGAGAGGGCTCAATAGATTTAATTAGCTATGGCAGTTGGAGCTCATGACTATGTTATTGTTGGAAGTCCTAGCCCATTTAACATTCCCGCCGTTATTGGTTAAAACGATTGAGTTTAGGGGCATACATTGTTTTATTGGGGTGTTCATGAAAAGAGCAGGTTGTAGCTGTGCACAAAAGGCTTTGTGGTTGCTATCTGCTCTTGACATTACCTGCATGTCAACGGCGCTGGGTCACATCCTGATGTAAAAAAAAACTATATAATCAATAGTGCTGGAAGACTGGCCTCATCTAAAGGTGGGTTTGCAGAAGATATCAGACACTGTGCAGCCATTTAATGGCTGGAGCCCATGAGCTACCAGAATATAAATGATTTGCTCAGCAGCCCTTGTTTGCTTATACCAGGGGTCAGCTGTTAAGAGAGGCACACCACTTGCCTTGTCCTCTTCACTAGGTAAAGTAAGCAGAGGTTCCCTGAGCAGGATTGTTGCATTACAGTCAGGACAGGAATGGTGTAGTCGAGCTAGCATTAGGGACATTTGGTCCATAGGGCCTATTTGATAGTTATCCAGAAGGTAAGAAGTATACATATATATAGACATTCACAATGACAATCTGTCTGATCTTACAAGGATTGTGACAAGTAATTACAGTGTCAAGAATAACTCACAATTGCTAGGAATAATATTGGTACTATTGAACACATCCATTCTTAGCCAAATTAGCAGACCTCCAGAAGCTCTTCCTGTCTTTGAAGGTTGAGCATTTGATGAAAAGGATACATTTCCTGTTCTAAATATCAGTTCCGTCACCCAGGTTTTTTGCAAAAGGATAATATGATGTTGCTCAATAAATGAATCCAATTTTGGATCATTTATCTTTGTTCTTATCCCCTGTAATGTTCTATGACAGTAGATAAATTCCTCAATTACATCGGGCCCAAATACCTCAACGACCGAGTTTGTTTCCACATACCCATAAGGAACCTCCGCTCCGCTGACCTCGCCCTGGCAGAGGTCCCCCGCATCCGCAGAAACAGAACCGGCAGGAGAGCTTTCTCCTACATAGCAGCCAAATCCTGGAACGAGCTCCTGGTCAACATCAGATGCTCCCCAACCCTCCACACGTTCAGGAAAGACCTCAAGACCTGGCTCTTCAACTGACCCGGAGCTGCTCCCCCCTCCCCCAGTGCCTTGAGACCCTCATGGGTGAGTAGCGCTCTTTATAAACCACTGATTGATTGATAAATAGACGCATCTGCACAGATACTCAGCATCTTGAGATGTTTAGTGGAAGCTCTGCGAGAAGTATCCTTTCTCTCAGTAGGTAACAAGTAAACCTGGGGCAAAATGTGTTGCCTCTAGGTTCCATACCTATCCTCTCCGGAAGTCAGGCTCATACCAAGAACTATATTTTTGGGGAGCATGGACCCCATCAATGAAAACAGGATGTAGGGGTTCCATCTTTAAAATTATTTGACTCAAAACAAAACATAATTAAAAGATAACTCTAAAGGGCAATAAAGGGGTGTGGACATTTATAAAACATCTATTTGTCCATGGGATGGGATGTTTCACAAAGCTACTTGTCCTGTAAAAAAATCACTTTGTCCCTTGATGCCTTGCAGTGAGGTGACAAATTATCCCCTTTGCTGCTAGGCCTCCCCCCCCCCCCCCTGTGCTAAGCCTTTTTGGGGCTATTTGGGGTAGTTTGTGCTTAGGCCCCTGTAATGTTTTGACCACATAAGGTATCCACACCAAATTTGGGTCCTTTTCTTTCAACATCATGGGGATTCTAAAGGTACCCAGAGTTTGTGGATTCCCCTGGAGGGGTCCCAGAAATTAGCCAAAATACAGCTAAATTTAGTTTTTGGTGGAAAAATGGGGAAAAAAGTGCTGCGAATGAAAGCGTCTGGGTTTTTCCCTGCAAATGGTATCAAAAAAGGGTTTGTGGGGATTAAATCACCATTTTCCCAGCTTTTAGGGAATGACAGACATTCGTCAGAAAACCAACATTTTTTACACAGTTTTGGCATTTTTCTGGGACATAGCCTATTTTTGCTATTTGTTTGTGCTTTCAATCTCTTTCCAGGTAATGGTAGAAATGAGTATGAAAGCAATAATGGATCCTGGAAAGCTATACATTTTAGAAAAGTTGACAAAATGCTGAATTCAGCAAAAGGTCATTTGTATAAATCCATCAAGGTTTCTTTATAGAAACTAACAGTTAAATATAGGAAAAGTTGGAAATTAGGTGAAAAAAACAGCCTTTTGTGTCAACGTTTTTACCTGTGTTTCTTCTAATTATGACAACTCTTTAAAAGCAATATACCGTTACATCCATTGGACCTTATTGGTTGTGGGGATATATTGGACTTGTAGGTTCACCAAGAACCCGACGAACCCAGAACCAAAAACTGAGCAGCGTCTTGCAATGTTTTTTTATTATGTACCGAGTATATAGCAATTATGCTGGGAAAATTTGGTATGAAAGTTTCCTATGTATTTCTGAAATGGGAGCAAAACATAGAGTTTGCACATTTCCAAAATTGGGAATACTCATACTAGCATGAGAATCATCGGTCATTTTTCAAAATGACTTCTTTTTTACACACTGTCTTTCATTTGGAAGGCAGAAATACATCGAAAGTCAATAGTTAATAAAAGTTGCTTTGCAAAACTTAATTACCCTAAGTCTCCCGATGAAAATGGTACCTCACTTGTGTGGGTAGGCAAAGTGCCCACAACAGGACACGGCTCAAAACCCAACGTGAACACACCACATTTTCACAATGAAAAATTACCCTTTTTTTGCAAAGTGCCTAGCTGTAGTTTATTAACCCTAGCTCTGCCAGCACCTTGGGAAACCTAGCAAACCTATACATGTTTGTAAACTAGACACCCAGGGAAATAAAGGATGGGGTGACTTGACTGGCTCTCACTTGGTTCTGTTACCCAGAATCTCTTGCGAACCTAAAATCTTGTCAAAAAAACACATTTTCCTCACATTTCTGTGGTGGAAAGTTCTGGAACTTGTGTGGATCCACAAATTTTCACCCACCCCGCGTTCCCCAAAGTCTTCTGAGAAAAATGGTACCTCACTTGTGTGGTTAGGTCTAGTGCCCACAACAGGAAACGGCGCACAAAGCAACGTGGACACACCCCAATTTTGCAGTGAAAAATTACTCTTTTTTGGAAAAAGTGCCTAGCGGTAGTTTTTTAGCCCTAGCTCTGCCGGCACCTAGGGAAACCTAGCGAACCTATACATTTTTTTAAACTAGACACCTAGTGGAATCCAGGATGGGGTGACTTGACTGCCTCTCACCAGGTTATGTTACCCAGAATCCCTTGCAAACCTGAAAAATTGTCCAAAAAAACATATTTTCCGCACATTTCTGTGGTGGAAAGTTCTGGAATCTGCGTGGATCCACAAATTTCCATCCACCGCGTGTTCCCCAAAGTCTTCCGAGTAAAATGGTACCTCACTTGTGTGGGTCGGCCTAGTGCCCGCAACAGGAAACAGGGCAAAACGCAAAGTGGACACACCTCAATTTCACAGTGAAAAATGACCCTTTTTTGGCAAAGTGCCTAGCTGTAGTTTTCTAACCCTAGCTCTGCCGGCACCTAGGGAAACCTAGCAAACCTATACATTTTTGAAAACTAGACACCCAGGGGAGTCGAGGATGGGGTGACTTGACTGCCTCTCACCAGGTACTGTTACCCAGAATCCCATGCAAACCTAAAAAATTGTCCAAAAAAACACATTTTCTTCACATTTCTGTGGTGGAGAGTTCTGGAATCTGCGTGGATCCACAAATTTTCACCCACCACGCATTCCCCAAAGTCTTCCAAGAGAAATTGTACCTCACTTGTGTGGGTTGGCCTAGTGCCCGCGACAGGAAACAGCACAAAACGCAACGTGGACACACCTCAATTTTGCAGTGAAAAATTACCCATTTTTGGCAAAGTGCCGAGCTGTAGTATTTGAACCATAGCTCTGCCGGCACCTAGGGAAACCTAGCAAACCTATACATTTTTTAAAACTAGACACCCAGGGGAGTCCAGGAGGGGGTGACTTGACTGCCTCTCACCAGGTACTGTTACCCAGAATCCCTTGCAAACCTAAAAACTAGCCAATAAAACCACATTTTCATCACTTTTCTGTGATGGAAAGTTCTGGAATCTGCGTGGACCCACAAATTTCCACCCACCCAGCGTTCCCCCAGTTCTCCCAATAAAAATGGTACCTCACTCCTGTGGGTGGGTCAAGGACCCGCGACAGGCAAGTGCCCAAAACCTATTGGGGTGACATCAAAATTACCTATCACAAACCAACCTGGTTTTGCAAGGTGGGTCCCATGAGTTTTTGGCTCGGGACTTGGCAGCCATCTAGAGAAATCCTACCTAACCCACACATTTCTGTAAACTAGACACCTGGGGAAGAGCAGCGAGGTATGGCTTGCATGGGTCCCCCAACATTCTTCTACCCAGAATCCCCTGCAAAACTCACATTTCACTGAAAAAATCACTTTTTTCTCAAATTTCTGTGTGGGAAAGTCCTGGAATATGCGTGGATCCACAAATTTCCTCCCACCCAGCGTCCCCCCGGTCTCCCGATAAAAATGGTACCTCACTTGCGTGGGTAGGCATAGTGGCTGCAACAGGAAATGGCCCAAATCGTACTGTGGAGACTTCAAAATTACCTATAGCAAAACTACCTGTTTTTGGGGGGGCACCTGAGAGTTTGGCCCTGGGCTCGGCGGCCATCTTGGAAAAGTACCGAACCCAAACATTTCTGAAAACTAGACACCCGGGGGAGGTCAATGAGGTATGGCTTGTGTGGATCCCCCAACCATGCAACCTTGATTTGTAGGTATTCGAATCCCCAACTGTGTCACGAATACTGTGGGTATCCGTGTATAAGAGCCGAGCTCGGCTCTTAGACCTACCTGAGGTACCGACGGATAGAGCGGGGCCTCAATATCCTGAGCCGTTGCCAGGCGAGGTGAGGTGCTTTCCCCAAAATACACGGATACCCACAGTATTCGTGACACAGTTGGGGATTCGAATACCTACAAATCCAGGTTGCATGGTTGAGTATGCTCCAACTATGTTTCAGACAGTGACTGAATGCACTGTATATAATATTTTTTTTTAATTTTTGGCACTTTATTTGGGCACTTTTTTATGCAGTAGTATTCTACACAGTGTTTTGGTCCTGAAGAAAGCCGTGGATGTAAATACTCCTGTAGGCAGAAACATGTCGACCTATTAGACACAGACAGTTATTATGTTAAAAATGTCACTGCACTATTTTTAACCTGACCCTCTAAGGACATTAAATAAAAATAATTTTCCCACAGGGGTCATTTTATATTCTCACCTTCACATTATCCACACACTGCGTCCCTCACTTCCCTAATAATAACTATATTTCTTCACATCTAGTGGATCTGATTACTCCTAAAAAACATCTGCGAGCTCCCCCTCATAGGTGAGGGGTTGTAGCCCTTGGCGTCACTAGTGTGGCGCTAGGAGGAGACCCAGATGATGAAGCATGTCACCTCAGTGAGTGATGGGAATCCATCCTACCAATAGGTATGCCCAGACAAGTTTGCTGGCCATCCCATATATTGTGTTGTGTTGTTCAAAAAGCCTTATCATATTGTAGACCCGTGGATATTGCTGTTGTTTACAACAATAGTTTGCCCCAAGCACTCCACTGCTAGACAAAGTGATTGAGAGGGATAAAGTTTTAATAGTGAAGGCTGCGGAGAGGAAAGCTTAGACTGTGAGCCAGGGCAGATAGAAATTGCTCCAGAATGTGAGGGATATCTCTTCCTACACAAAGAGAAGGGATAAGGGTACTTGGATTGTTAGCTTGCAGGGGAGATAGCCATATTTATAAGGACGACATAAAAGGAGGGTGTCTGAACTGTTGGGGCAAAGAGGAGATCTGAGTCTATATGTTCAGAGGTGTCTTTATTGCTATGTGTTTAGTGGGATGCAAGCATTTCTGTCAATTTCTTCAGTTGGAGTCTGCGCGCTTGAGGGCGGGGGATGTTGTGTTTATGGTTTTGGATTGTGTGGGGTCCAAGTCGTAATGGAAAATAGTCCTTTGTGAATGATCCCTGTATTGTTTGACGGACAGTTCCAATGTCACATTATGAGTTTGTGGGTGTTTGTGCGCTTCGGAAGTTTTCCAAATCACGAAGCTGTGATTTTAGAGGAGTGAACTTGCATGGTGTGTTTTTTGTCAGAGCTCAGATTGTATGGTCCCTAAAATAAACACATAAATAAAAGGATAATCACTGAAAGTTATTATCAACGTTATTATCATTTTATTTTTGGATGTTGCATGGCTGGGTTAGTGGGGGGTGGGGCTGGTGGCTCAGGGAGGAGGAGTGGACTATGCTCAGTAAGTGTGCATGAATGCTTGGCCGGCCATTTTGGTTGGCCAAGCAGTCATGCACACTTTGCATATTGCATATTCCCCACCAGGCTGTATTAGACAGCCTGGTAGGGAATATGCACAGTTCCCTGTCCTGATCGGAGCAATTGCAATGCTGCAGTGGAGCGTTGTGATTGGCTCAGGTATAGCCTATGTGACCCTGGTGCTTCCTGAACACAAAGGAACCACATAATCTTCTATTCATCCTTATTATTACTCAATTTTCTTTTTCACCTTTTTTCGATTTCTTCAATTCATTTTATTCATTCAAAACCAATGTAAGGGTGTTAACATCAGCACAGGAGTAGAGATGGTTTTCACATGCCTCGTCTTTTATTGAAAATTACCCAATGCATTTCGGGATTGACCCTTCTTCAGGGGTGTTGTGA
This sequence comes from Triturus cristatus, assembly GCF_964204655.1. Classification (NCBI taxonomy): domain Eukaryota; kingdom Metazoa; phylum Chordata; class Amphibia; order Caudata; family Salamandridae; genus Triturus; species Triturus cristatus. The sequence continues at coordinate 625,594,219 of NC_140580.1, read as the reverse complement.
CATGTTTTTTGTTGCATCCATTATTGTACAATCTGAGCTCTCAACATGCCGACTCTTTTTAAACAAGCGTCAAGGATTTTTTGTCATCCCGTTGATGTTTCTGCAGTGCCGGAGCACACATATCCTTCTCATTATTGGCTCACTCCTGGTGCTTCCTGACACTTCTTGACTGGAGTCAGAAAGAACAGAGAAGCGGAGGAGAGATGCGGCTGGTGGAAAAGGTGAGAGCATTTAAAAAAAATATTTTCAACTTCCCCCTGTCATCGCCCCCCCGCGACCCCCAATCTTTACTAACCTCCACTGGCCATGAGCTCTCTCCAGATTGGCTCTCTTTTCAGATTTTAAAGTACTAAACAGCATGCCATCAGCTTTTAGCTTGAACAAGCGTTATGCATGCATTCCACTAAACCTTGATGAGTGGCACTTTGCATGGTTGCCCAGGCATAACTCTCCATTAGAACTAAAAGAACAGAAATTTCAGCATGTGATTGGGTGAGGGGGTAGGCCAAAGTATAGACTGGCCAGACACTTTTCGACCCCCCCTCCCCATGGCTACAGCCCTGCTGGAAGTGCAGAAGAGGATTTATGTGAGGGGATATGTAGACCCTTCTGTCACTGACACAAAAGCTCTATTGGAGCTTGTGATGGTCAATCTACTGCATATAGATCACTAAAGGAAATGGAAGGGTGAGGATTTTTGCACACTCAAGAACGTGGGAGAGGATGTAGCCTTACGGTTAGAGCAGTCGACTGCAAAGCTGGGGAACCAGGTTCGAGTCTGGGCAAAGACGCTCAACATCCTTTGATTCTGAGCAAATCAATTAATCTCCCCGTGCCTAAAAAAATTAATGTGTCCATCTGTAACGAAACTGGTGCTCATGTAAAGCGCTTTGATATCAGATGTCTCGGGTCTAGTTCGCGCTATATAAAACTCTTCCCCAAAAAAATAAACTTGAAATATACTGCTGGTGTGTGCTAATGGTTAGGGAACACTGCAAAGGATTTGCCTTTAATTTTATTTTTGAGCCAATACGCAGCCTAAATCTATGCTCTAGAGCAATAACAGTCCTTCTACCAGTGCATTATTGGCAAGTCATACCGGTGTAGAATCAACAGATGTACATTTTTCAGTGTAACGTGGTACGTCAAGAAGGTCCTCCCTGATTATCGATCTGCAACTTCTTACTTTAGGAAACAAATGGATTGTTTTGTTCGTAAGAGATTCACATGTTTCTTTAACACCTTCTAGGATTTTAAGGACATTTATCATATAGATGTCTGATGGTTTGAATAAGTTACTATCTGCTCTAGGAAGCAGATAGACTGGCTCTGGCATTACCTGCAGGGTGTATACTACAAGGAGATTAAATTTCAACTAGGAGGTTAAAGGAGTGCTGTTGTTGCTGACAGGCAGTATTCTGGGAAGACAGGGTTATATTTAACGGAGTGGCCAGGTGAGCCCTACTAATGCTCATGAATTGTCTGCTATGTGACTTACTGAAGGTACACGGTATGCATTTGCTCTTATATTACCAATCAGAGGAGGAATCAAAACTTTACTGGCAGCTTACCTTATTTGATGGAAATTTGGGGTTAGATTTGTCAGAAGGGTGGACAGATTATCAATTTTCTCAATCAATATTTTGGAAAGTCTATATACATAGTCTTTTAAGCCCATCATCTCTTGCTTAAGTGAATTTATTTGAATGTTAGAGTCGCTCACTGAAGGCAATGTGGGTATAAGGGTATTAGGTCCATCGATTGTCTGACTGTGAACAGGTCTCTCATCATCTATATTTTCCAAAACTTTACATCTATTTTCGCATTCCACCCCTACAATTTGACATTCTCTTACTTCTGCGTTTCTTTCTGGGGCTAGTTCTAGATTTCAATTGTTATCCGCACTAAGAGATAGAGGGTCGGCATGGTGTACCACACTTGAGTTTGTTGGATTCACAGGCATAGGTGTTTTAAAAGCGCTGCGGGTATAACAAATGTGCTTTATTGCACCGGCCACAACAGGAGCAGGTGTGGGTAATTGCACGGCCTTCTCCTCAGCCCCTGAGGTATACTGGGACTGGAAGTCCCTCCAGTATGCTGGCAACAATGCACAGCATAGTCTTTTTTTATTGACATTGATATACCTATTTGTAGTTAAAAATCCTCCATAACTAAACTGGCCAATGGATTGGAACAGTAATTTTAGCATCCTACGTAGGGTGACCAAACGTCCCGGTTTTCCGCAGATGGTCCTGGTTTTCAGAGCAGTGTCCCGGTGTCCCAACACTGTGCTCCAAATTACAGAAATGTCCCGGTTTTTGTGCAGTGACCCAGTTAACCAGAGAAATGTCCTGGGTTTTAAATAGGGTCTCGCACCGAGACACTTTTTAAACACCGGGACATTTCTATGCTTACTTAGATGGGTCTCTATTGAGCTTTCCATTTTTGAAAAAAAAAGTTACAGCCCCAGCAATACCACCCTTCACTGCCTTCAAAGAGACCCATTATAGTTGTTTCACAGTCTCATCATTCCAGAACTGAAGCATTTTCAATGTTATGTACAACAAAGCCAAAGTTGTTGCTTATTTATCTTATGCAGCTAACAACAACTGACAAAGCTAATAGTCCTGGCTTGTTGTAGGTGTAATGTTATTTGTTGTATTATTTATCTGAATACAATGACAGAAGCAGCACATTTTTCGGGCGGGACACTATGGTAAGCATAGATTTTTTAGCTTTTGTGTTTTAGGCAACACCCTTAATTACATCGGACACACCCCTTTGAGAGACACCCCCAGTTATTTCATCCCACTTAAAACCTGGGTACTTCTGTCATGTCCCTTGGTTGTTGTAGAGCGCTGTATGGGACTTCAGCGCGCAGCCTTGTTTGGGAGTGCTGGGAGGTCACAGGGTGTACGAGTGGCTGAACGGAGTGTGTGGGGAATCGTCGAGTGTGGTGCACGAATGGTGATGTGGTCAAGTTACTGCAGCCTCCAAGCCTGCTTGGGTAGTATTTCAACTACATCTGAAGGCCCTGTGTGACATAGAAGTGGTGAGACATCTGCGGTGTAGTTGTCTCATGGGACATGGTTGGGTGAGATACACGGTCAGAGGCAAGCTCTGCCTGCTGTGTGCTTCTCCACACTACTCAGACCACCAACCTGTGAGGAAGCTGGGCGATGGACGGTTCTACCAGACGACCAGAAAAGCTGGCTTGTAATTGGACAGTAACTGCCCCTGAAGAAAGGCACATCCCAAAATGCACTCGAGGAAATGTAATAGGTTTTATCACAGCAAAGAATGGATGCATACACAGTGTCTAGCGGTAGTTTTAAAGCTGCTGAACAGGAAACACTTATGTATGACAGCAGCGTGCACAGAGTGGACATCACCAGTAACTTACTGCATCTATTTTAGAGTTAGTCTTGTCCCTGAGAAATGCTACTGTCCTCGTCCCCCCTCCTCATCTCAGATGCAAAGACAGTCCTATAGTCACAGCCCACCCCACACCTCAGAGGCACATACAGGCCTTCTCTCAGCCCTCCCCTCCCCTCATCTCAGAGACACAGACAGGCCTACCTCCTCAGCCCTTCCTGCATCATAGTGCCTTTTGTCTCCCTTTCTCTTCCTTCTTCCCTTTCCCCTGCTCAACTTCTGACATGGGGAAAGGTTTTTAGATATTTTTGCAATGTTACCAGTTTGGAGGCCGTTCTTGACATTGTTAAAGCAAAAACCCAACATCCTATAATGCACATACTGTTTTCTTAAAAATCCATTGCTGTCTGTGTCACACATCTGATTTGTCATCTGTAATTCTTCATCTGTGTCAATGAAGGCGGCTGTCATTGTAGTCCTTTTTCTATGTCTATGACAGCTGTCAAATAGTTCTATTTTCATGTGGGTGGTTACTGCAAACTGCAGACCTTCTTTCTATGTCTGTGAACTGTCCAGGTTTTTTATTTTGAGGATCTGGTCACCCTAATCCTAGTCTTGCGCACAATTCAGGCTCAGGCTGCAGCTGAATGATAGCATCTTGTGTAGAATGAAATGGGGTCCACATGTCTGAGTTTTGCAGGGATCTGAGATGCAAGTTGACACAAGAAAACAATTCTGAGGCAAATGTTGCGTCGATATTTAATTGTTAAGTTACACTGGTTCCCTTTTCCCCTTACCAGTGCTTACCACTCATGTCCTAAGTTCCTTCCTCGAATGAAGTATATCAGAGCGCTATCTCGACATTATTATCTATCATACCCTGAGCTTCTGTCTGTGAACTGTAACTACACTACTGTGATAAAAAATAAGCTATGTAATACAAAGTGAATTGTCTGCATTTTTGTATGTTCATAAATGGGAGTTGATCAAAATGAATAATAACCAGTGCAAGCTCCACTTCAGTTGTCCGGAGTTTGCAGCGGAGATACCGGAGGGACCGAATTATGTTTACTGGCTGCTGTGACCGCCGGACATTAAGGGTTTTTCCCTCTGAAATGGGGAAAAACTGCTCTCGCCCAGATGGATGACCTGAAGCATTTTCAATATTATATACAACGAAGCAAAAGCTGTTGCTTATTTATTGTTTTGAAGCTAACAACCATTGGCAAAACCAATAGTCCTTGCTTATTGTAGTTCAATATTACTTGTTATATTATATGTCTGGATGCAACGAAAAATGCAACAAAACACAATTTTTAGCTTAGGAGTTCTAAGCCAATCCCCTTAATTATATCGACCATGCCCCTTTGAGAGAGCCTCCAGTTTTTTCATCACACTTAAAGCTCTGCCGGGTGCTTTTCCAATCATTTCTTCACTATTTTGACAAAAAAAGTAAATTTCCCACCTGCTTTAAGGAGTTGGAAAATGCCAGTGTGACTGTTGGTGGGGGTGTTATATGGGAAGACAGGAGTGATGGACATATAGGTGCCTGTCGGGGGGGGGCATTTACTGTACCCCATCTTCAGTTGGCAGAAGGCTGGGCTGTGTAATGCTGCTTGTTGTATCCCCAGGCCCTGTAGCTTTTCTGAGAGGCCCATGTCACCATGCCTAGAACTGACGAGTCTGGAGATTTCAAACACAATTATTCAGGGACCTTATACATGTGTAATTGCGATTTGCATTATTTCACCCAGAATTACCACCCTGGGTGAAATAACACAACTCATAATGAGGGCCTAGTTAGGTTCTTCTTGGAGGTTTGTTTATTAGTAAGACATGAAGAACTCCAGCAGTGATAATCTACCTTAGTGTCAAGGTGTACAGCAGATTGCTTCCATCTGTGGGGTGCTGGGGTTGCGCAACATCATCTCAGGGGGCGCGCACTCCCCCTGAAAATGTCACCTTTGTTTTAAAATGTCCCACGTCGATGGTACGTTTACGTCCTGAATTTCTTCCCCATTTCAAATGGGGCTTTTGGATTAGCAAACTCTAGCACAGCAGCCAATCAGACTTAGCAATGTCATCACTGACGTTACACCAATGAAGGAGACAGCATTACAGATGGCAGGAAGTGCCACGAAATTTGCATGCATAAAGCTCCTGAATTCTTCTACTTTTTGGTGGTGTGGCATTTCTTCACTCCTGCCGTTTACTGCTTTTTACTTTCTTTGTTGGTTGCTGTCCTGCCAAGGTTATCCTAGTGTGTGATCTGCATTTTACTTCTTCGAAGTGAAGAATTCTTCTGCTGATGCCATGGCGTTCTCCTGCTGCAGTCGGAAGATTGGAACCACCCGCAGGTAAGTTTAAGGCACTTTTACTATCTCCCTATTATATGCAGCCTCGGTGCAAATGTTCTTTCAATGCTGTGTAGTTTTCTAAGTCTGGGCGGAGGTGGGCCATGGGAGGAGGCTGAGGGGGGAGAGAGGGAAAATCGAAGGGACACGGCGTGCACATACTCTGCTAATTTTAACTATCTTGCATTGGGCACAACGTGCTCATACTTTTGTAATCTAAAGAAACCTCCCTGGGGGTTTCAACAAGGCCTGTCAGGAACAGAGGAGTGCTTCTTATCTGGGAGGCTTGCAAATGTCTTCTCTGTACCCCGGTTTTGCAAGGTATTGTAAGCAGAAACTGCAATAGGGTTCTGTTTCTGTACAAATGTTATTTTGTTCTCGTTGGAATAGGATGCATCATGTAAAGTTGATGTGGGAGAGGAGAGGGGAGGGAAGTTTGTACCAGCAAACTCTAGCTCTGTCGCATTCAGCAGGTTGTTCAAATAAAATGTATTAAGAAAGGGCCTGTGGCTCTCCAGACTCCCTTATGCTGCAGCCGCACTCTGCCGGGCTGCCATATCCGCCCTCCCTCCCTCTCACACATGTGCCTGCCCTGGACTTTTCTTTTACAAATTAGCAATATGGTGGTCTTCAGTTGGATCATCTAATCCGGACCCGGTCCATACCAAAGCTCCCAAAATACATCATGTAGTTAATGAAATTGAGCTGAGCAGCGCTGGTCACACCGAGTCACCTAGTAGGAAATATTGAAATGTTTGTTTCTTGTTAAGGCCTAAATTTAGTTATTCGATTTATTTAGCCTCAGCGTATTGTGAAGTGCACTTGCCACCCGAGTGTGTGTGTGTTAATGATCAAATTCCCTTTAGCAGCGCGCGATCAGGCAGTGGGTGACAGTCATACAGTGTGTCACATTACAACACATTCAGTAACTCACTGTGCTAAGGTGACATAGGTCAGACCTCCATTGCCCCGGTGCAGGAAGAGAGTGTAAGTCAAGATCTACTGTTACACTGACTTGGCGCCGCAGTTGGAGAATCAAACGTGTTTATCCCAGCTAATTGAAAGAAATCATGCCACATGTTCGTATTATTTAGTAGGTTGGGGTACATGGGGAATTTCATCAGCAAGTGACTCTGGCCTTCCCTTATGGCTGCAGCAATTACCGGACTGAAGTTTGTCTGCCGGCCACCTCCCTGGTTGCTTAGGGAGTTTGGCGTTCGCTGGCGCCGGTGCCTGGTGATGGCCTCAGGACATTGCGCTGCCACTCCTGTTGTCTGTGGGTGGCACGATCTGGCTCTCTGGGTATCGACCTGCGGACCTTGCTGTGCTGTGCATGAAGCAGGTGGGCGCCCCACTCCCATATATCGTTCTCGCCCACATCGCGAGGGCCTCTGGCAGTGTGAGGCCTCCATCTGTGACTGTCCCTGGGTCGGTGCAGATCCTGCGTGCTACCGACCCCGCCGGTGGCGCTGAGAGGACTGGGCGTGTTCCTGTGCCCACAGAGAAGAGACATGGACTGGGCTATCGGCTCTGCCTACGTGAGGGGGCGGGCGGCCTGCCACCTCCTGCTGTGCTCCTCCTGGAGTGGCTCGGCTGCCCCCGGAGCACTGGAGAAATGCAATAAAAGACAGATAACAGCCTGGGGAAAAAGCATAGGCTGCAACCACAACAAACAGAATAGTCTGAACAGAAGCAACACTTCCAAGTGTTACTGAGATCATGAAAAATCCCCTGACGTCTCTAAGGGACAGTTTACAGAAGTATTTTCCTCAGGACAGTGATCACTTCAATGACTGGGTCTTTCAACCATTTCTGTAAGAGGTGGGGAGCCATCTCCCGATTCACATGCAGGAAGAACTGACTGATCTCCAAAGTGACCGCACTCTGCAGATGCAATTCAGCAAAGTCTCATTGGGAGGGTTTGGGCTGAAATATCTGCAGAACGTTCAGCTTTGAGAGAAACTGCTATCAAAATTCTCTTGCCTTTTAGCTCGTCCTGTTTATGTGAGATTGGGATCTCAGCACTTGCGGTATTAAAGACTTGGGGGCATATCAGCAAGCAGGCGATAAAAAATTATCGCCGCTTTTGCATCCGTTTTCGGACGAAAAGCGGTGATAATTTTATCGCCTTAACAGCAAGGTCACGCTATTGGGTGAAACCTTGCCTTATCGCCATTTCCCTTAACGCCCATCTTTGCATCTCTAATGAGATGCAAAGTGGGCGTTCCTCCCCAGGATAACGGGAGAAATGTCGCTATGCGACATTTCTCCTATTATCAAGCCTCACGCAAAGCAGCATAGCGACAAGAAAAGTAGCGATAACCTCTGTTATCGCTACTTTCCTTACGCCTGCTTTGAAGCTGACTTAACCATGAAATCCTACGGAAGGTGGATATCATGGCTAAGTATGTGAGGCCCTATCATCAAGCTAACGCCAACTTTTGTGAGATCATCGCTGGATTTCCAGCGATAATCTCACGTTTGGCAGTTAGCGCTAGGATTTTTATCGTTTTTAAGATAAGCGTTGCTAATAGCACGCTATCTCAGCGATAAAAATCCACGTTAGCCGGCGATAATTATCCTAGCGCTAAGTGCGCTTAGCGATAATTATCGCCGGCCCTTGATGATATGCCCCTAAGTACTGTTCAAGACTGGATGTGGAGCACAACCTGAGGAGGGCAGTAGCAAAAATCCATCCACAGACTGACCGTCTCTGTGACGAAAAACAGTTACACCCGTCACATTGATGTTGGTGGAGTTATTGTCAATCTATGTCAAATTATGTGTTATATGTGTAAAGCAAAGCATCCTAGCAAAAACTATTTGGGCACATTCTATCTTGAAAAATGTTGAACTGTGTAATAAGCCTCTTTCAGTTACCCACACCAACTCAGTAACCTGCAGTTTACTGAACACTCTTACTGTGTTTAATATTATTTGTTGGATATGGCCCGGGATATGCAGGTGGTGGTTGATTGTGTAGTGTATCAGATTCCAGAAATTTGGTGGGGGCCTGACACCTAAAACAATTCAGCCTGTGATGAGACAATCAAGTACTTCTATCCAGTAGCTACTTTGGAATATATTTTCGTAATTAGCAAAAGTTACCCTTTGAAATGATTGAAACTCAAGGGTTAAGCAGAGAGGCGAATCTACTAAACTTGTCATTTTACAGAAGTTGGAAGTAGGCACACAGTACACATGCAAGATCTGTAAATGACATCTTTTTGAGATTTTTCTTTGAGTGTTTCCATAAAGCTGCCTTGTGTCCTTACAGTGAGAAGTTGTTGAAAATGCTTCCGGTGTGCACCAACAAAGGCTTTTTTGCAACAACTGAATTCATTTTTTGACTCATTTCGTCATGTATCTGAGCAGCTCCCTAAAGATTATATTTATATTTGATTCTGCCATATTGAAAAAGAACACAATTAGCTGATCAAAGTGGGCAGACGCTTTTCAAAGCAGAAATGGTAAAGAATGGAATAATTTATTTGAAAAAGCCTCTGCAATGCCATTTCTCTTTGTTTCAAGATATTCAGATGCTATATTTAGACAAAGAATAATGTTTTTTTCACTACAGACAGTCAGCAAAGGAATCAAAAGGTTGTCACAGTACTAATAAAAGATACTTTTAAGTCAAGTATCCAAAGGAATATACTATTTAACGCAGAAAATGACAATGTCGAATTTAGAGCTCTATGCACCTACTATTGAAAATCACAAATACACTTCTGAAACCTTTGTTAGACTGAGTGAACATACAATAAATGCGCCTTGAAATTGCTTGTGCAATGCAAAGGGCTCGGTGTTTAGGTCCTGCACTGAGATTGTTAAGCGTAGTACAACGGTTCCTTCCAAGCAAGGTTTTTAATGGTTCAACAGTGCTTTTGGTGGAAGACACAGGCAGAGGACATCCACTGCTACATTTTAACATTTAAGGACTCATTTATGAGGAAGTCACGCAGTGCAGCACAGCGCAGCAAGTCATCTTGCTGCACTGCACTGCGTGATAGGGAAAGCGCAGAAATGCGTTGTATTTAGGGTCATACAGGGCATTGCTGTCCCTGCTCTTGCACTGGTGCCACTTTGGCAGCCTAGGGCCATTGTACCATGGTGCAAGGGTGCCTACATTGCAAGCAGGATTGTTTTTGTGCAGGAAGGGGCACTTTCCTACACAAAAACAATCCTCAGAGGCATATTCTTCTTTCTATGTGTGCTGCAGAATTTGAAGGAGGAAGAGGGAGGGGGTGGTCTCACGGCCTGAGCTGCAGACTGTGGAGCTGGGGAACCAGGTTCAAGCTTTGGCGTCCGCTCAACATCCTGTGATTCTGGGCAAATCACTCAATCTTCCAGTGCCTACCAAAAGATGAATGAGTCCATATGTAACATAATTAGTGTTCATGTAAAGCACTCTCATACCTTCGGGTCGAGTTTGCGCTATACAAATCTGCAACAAAAAAAAGAAGGAGAAATAGAGATATTGCTCCCTATTAAGCCTCCCCTAGGAAGGTGTGATTGTTGGCGCTTCCCCAGGTTTATAAGTTCTTCTAAATTTGGGGCTGCATCAAAATCCATTGGAGTTGCAAGGGAACCCATTCAACTCTCATGGAACACCTACCCAGGGCAGAGTAACGCAACACAGCGATTTATGCTGCATTGCATTACTCCAGATATTTTAAGCTAGTCAGAGTCATGTGAAGTGACCTTGCATGGCTTCAAAAATCTGACTTAAAGGTTTGAATCACGCATGTAACACATTGCATGGGCAAACATGATGAAAGCGTCTCAAATTAGGCCCTTAGTCCTAATCTATTCTCCTGCCAATCCTAAAGGTTGTATGTCAAAATATAGAGGTCAATAATACCTACAAACACATGTATCTCACTCCACAATACTGAACATGAACCAGCCCTGGGTAAAATTTCATTTGCGTCGGTGAAATCTCATACAATTCCCAGTATATACAACTTCAATACTGTGGTAGAATACCGCTGCCAGTGACCATCAGTCACAAACCGTCACTGAATTAACAACTGCACACCATATTCGTACTGAACTGGAACAGAAGAAACAGTGACACTTGTCCATCATATAAGTAAGGCAGTGTTTTTTTACTGAAAATTTGCTTCGGACTCTCCTCTCCTCGTACGTCTCTGTGTATGTTATTGAGCATTGTAATTCGGGCTATCAGATACCATGACTGATAGAGGCTGCGGAGTAGAAGTAAGAAAGCACACAGCGGTCAGCAGTCCATGAGTGACAAGGAGTGCTCGTGCCCTGCAGCCCCTGCGTTCTGTGTGCTTGCCGGCCTGCCTCACTTCCATGGTAATTGAAGGCTGCGGCTTCGCTTGTTGTGGTAGTTTGAGGCATTTCAGCATCTAGGCTTTCCATGTCACTTGCCATTTGCCGATCTGCATCACATTTTGCTGCTAGCCAGGCTCGCCCACCTCGCCCTATTTTGTGGTTTGCTGTGCAGTTGGTGTCCCCGGAGCCGGAGGTTTCCAGTGAGTATGTTGAGAGTTGCTATAATTCATGGGGGGAGGCAAAGCTATTTTGGTTGGTACAGATTTAGGTGTCAGTTCCAGGACACAAGCTCTGTCCTGTGTATTGGTGGCCCTGATAAGATACATGAGACTGGAGTAGAGTTGAGCAACTGTTCCTTTTTTAATTAATCACTTGCTTGACTGGTTGGATGATTTGAGATTTGGATGCTTTTTGTATAGCACCTTGTTTGCACCAGGAATTTGAACTTTGGCCTTTGGATTGTTTGTTTGGCTGGCTGGATTGTTCATGCCTTGGATACTTTTTGAATAAAACATGGTTTGCACCTGAATTTTGAACTTTGACTTTTAGGTCTTGATAAATGGTTACAATTTGTTTTTAGCCTGGTTTTTTTCATTTATGCACATCATTTACTAATACTGATAACTTGTAAGCTCACCTTACGAAGAGAGATTGTGACAAAGCATGAACAGTTTGTGATATCATTTTAATGCATTTGGGAAAATGAAATACCTGCCATTTAGCGTTGCATGATTTTACACTGTTTTTAGGTCCAGCCTAAAGTGACAGCGCGCATGCGCTGCTCGCTCCGCCGACTCCCCCGCACATCCTTTTCATTGGCTTGTGTCTTTGTCATTTCTAAATCCTGCCTTCCGATTGGTTTGGCTGTTAGTTCCTCCTTATGACGGCCATGTTGTCATTTGTATCCTTCCATGGCTACTGACCCCTTTACTTCGAGTGCTGCATGGTATGTGTTATTTAGATTGTGAGCCCTATTTTCTTCCCATGCCTAACCCTCCACCTGCCCGCAATCCCGTTGTTCATGCCTTCTCGCCCTCCTGTCCCCCGCCCGCACTCCTATTTGCAATGTAATAGGTCTCGCATAAATGCAAGTCAAAGTGCATTGCAAATGCTTGGTTTTTTTGCAAATGCTTGGTTTTTTTCTCTAATGTGCGCCCACAACTCGCTTTCCGCCAAGTGGACTGCCTCGTCATTTTGCGATTCCCCCAGAAATTATTAAACATAACCGGGGCAGACGATAACACTGTCAGTCAGTCATCACAGACTTCTGAATGTCCAATGAGGAGCTAGGATGAGGAACCAATGAGGAAATAGCTTTCATAATTACCATGGAGCAAGGAAAATTTATATAGAATTTCTCTGTTATAGAGTTGTGTTCCTTGTAGCAGCCAGTGCACAGGAGACGTTTGCTTGGCGCCGTTTGTCAGTCATCTCAGTGGTTGTTCACGAGGTTTAAATACCAGTAGCATAATGGCAGGTTTACACATGTCAAGGTTTGTAGAATGCACACATGCCATCGTCCGGGCTGTCCCTAAATCCCTGTGCGAGGAAGCCCTGAGGACGGAAAAGGGGAAAGTGGTGAACATTGTGGCTGCTAAGCGTCAGCAGGATTTCTACATGGGCGTGTTGAAAAATAAACTGGAACTGCAAGTGATAAACCTGCTGGCATATGAAAGCCTCCCAGACTGTACATTTGTGGAAGATGTGGAGGTGCTGTGGGGAGAAACAGCCCTCATCATCAGACCAGGAGTGCCCAGCCGAAGGAAAGTGATACTGTATTTGTAGTACTGTGAACACCCAAAGTTCACACAAAGGGAGTGTCTGGCCCTTGGCAAGCAAGACCGCACTGCTTCACCCAGTCGTCCAGTTTCACAATTGAAATACATATCGCCACAGAGATTTGCATCTTCGTAATACGTCATTTGAAATGAGCGGTAAACACTTTAGGATTTGCATGTTAAAAATCATGTCTGGATGTATTTTGTTTTCACATGGTTTTTAATTAAGCTGTAAATCATTTTAGGAGATTCTTTTATTTTTTAACTCGGCCCAACCCTTTGGTGGTTTGTATAGATGTCAGGTGGTCATTTAATGATAGAAGTGCTCTGGTATTTTATAATAAGTGGTGGGTACTGGAAACACACATGATGTGAACTGAGTTTAAATTTTTGATAGCTTCTTATATGCCTTCCCAGAAGTGACACCTGCTGACTTCAGAAGAGAGCCATCACAATTCATATCCTCTGTCAATGTTTTGATTTTAAGAATGCCCTTGTATGGAAAGACATTGAAAGCAATCATACACACAAGCGGACATACATGCACACAGAAATACACAATCACATACATAAACACATCTGCATAGTCCCACATGCACCCACGTACGTGTAAAAAAGATACACATAAAGGCCCATGCATACACTCACAGTTAAAACCTATACAACGGAGCACGCGTACACACAAAATCACAGAAATGGACAAACGCTCAATACATACTGTCACAAATAGCAAACACACATGCACATTTCCAAGTTCAGATGCCTACTATTTTGTACTTTAACTTTATCACTTTGTTTCTTCTAAATATGTCATTTTGTTTACTATACATTCCATTTATGTTGACAGCATGTCTCATTCCATAGCCTGAAATGTTCAGTTCTGAAGATTGCAAAGTTTGGATGCATTTATCTTCACCTCACGGAAACAGAAAACATTGGGTGTGGTCCCCTGTTGTCCTAGATGCATCCAAAATTCGTGCCTACTTCCTAGTCCCTAAATCACCCTCACGATCACTTTTATGCAGCACAATTTATATCTGTGGTTTAAATCTGCAATCTAAAAAGAAACATATATTGCCCATTCCACTCATAACCCGTGCTCTGAAACTTGAAGGGCCTCTACAATATGTTTAGGTCGAGCATAGTGGCAGCATGCATGCGCAGCTCACTCTAATAATAATAATAATAATAATAATAGGTCATTTATAGAGTGCCTGCCTACCCCTATAGGTTTGTACCCGCGCTAGAAACACATCAGCTGGAGTGGAAAGAAAAAACCGGACTAGAGTTGATATAGCCAGGTTTGAATACACACAATTTAGTGATCCGAGTAATTTCGGGTCAATGCGGATTCACCTACTTAACTTTTAATGAAGGTGAAAAAGTACCAATTGCATACAAATCACATTTGTATACACAAGCGGAAATGCTATTCACTTCGACAGAAAAATTTCTGACAGCAGTTCAAACCGCTGTAGCAAAAGAAAGAGCTCTAGCTCAGGGGAAACGCATTATTGTTGTGACTCCAGTACCAGCCTTTGAGGCAGTTACAAAATCGAGCATTCCAAATACAAAAGCTTTACATCCAAGATGGTTACAATGGGTTATTCTCTTGCTGCAACCGATGTTGAATATGTTTTTGAGCCTAATTTAAAAACACAAGCATTCCTGCAATTCGAACACGAATGTCCTCTGCCTATTGAGATTCTCCCTCTTGACCAGTATGAATTTATAATTTATATTGGCGGATCAGCACAACCCGCTACGGAAAGTAAGCAAGCTTATAGTGCAGCATGTGCGATCGTTAAAGGTCGTATGCTTAAAGGTAAATTCTGACCGAGGGTCGCTAAAACACAACCTCTATGAGATTGTACAGCTCAGCGAGCTGAATTACAAGCATTCAAATTGGCACTTGAAAATACGGAGTGCGAATTCCCCCACATTTATAGTGTGCGATTCTTTTTACTGTGTACAATCATATAATGATTATTTATAGAATTGGCTTCAAAATGGTTTCAAAGACGCAAAAGGTGGCACAATCAAGCATAAAACACTTTGGGAACAAGTAGTTCAGTTGCAAAATGGACTACAAAACACTCACATGATACACACGCTGAGTCATCAAGGTGATGGCATTCACGTTGCAGGGAATTCATTGGCTGACGAAGCTGCAAAGGGGGATGTGCAAACGGCTTCCGTAGCTGCGATCACTCATTCAAAAATGAAAATAGACAGTGAGATATTGTCGGCTGTCAATGCTTCAAGCAAAGGCAGTGGTGCAGCATTACCTTAAAAATTTCCACTCAAATACTCGTATATAATTGATGCAAACAACGTTCCGTTTCGAATCCCTGGAGTGGGGGATAGGGTAATTCCAAACATGGAACGTAGATTAGGACTAATCCTAGCAGCACATGAAGGGATAGCCTCTGCCCATGCTGGTGTTTCCGCCACGTATCGTTATTAAAACAGAGATATTAGTGGCCCAGCATTAGGAAACAGACCAGTAACTATCTTTTGGAATGTGAAATATGCCAAAAGATGAAAGTCTATACACAGTGAAACGTGATGTGCAAACGCCCCTGTTAATTTCAGATAAACCATTAGCTTGTGTTTACCTGGATCACTGTGGTCCCTTGCAAAGGGATGGTAACTATAAATGTATCATGGTCGCAGTGGATTCGTGCTCAAGGTTCCTATGGAGGTGGCCTCAGCGCTCGGCTGACGCTCAAACTGTTATAAAAGATTTGCGAGTATTTATCGGCACATACGCAATAGGCACGCTACACTCTGACTAGGGCCCTGTGTTTAGCTCTCGGGCTTACAAAGAAGCCATGGCCAGTTTGGGCATTGCATATCAGTACTCCTCTCCATTCCATCCTGATGGAAATTCTGTTGTGGAAAGGAAAAACTGGGACATAATGTGGTCTATAACAGCTAGAGTATTAGGTTAGGGTAATGGGTGGGTCAAACATCTTTATGGGGTCCAACGCTCATTAAACAATTTGCCAGGAAGTTCTGTAGGGGGTAGTCACTCCATATGAGATCCTATTTGGGACAAGAATGTGGGTTCCTGATCTTGAATGTAAAGGCACAGTGGTGGAAAATAAACCATTTGATATCAAAGATCGTTTGGCTGTTTTACAGGACTTAAATGAACTAAGATTGAAACAAAGCAACATATTCCTGAAACAAACCACCACTGGGGAAAATCCAGCCGTATCAGCAAGGCCTGTCTGGATCCCAAAGCTTGGGGATCTAGTCAGAGAGAAGATCGCGGACAAGAAGGAATTTGGGCCTTCTTACAGACTAGGGGTGGGCGGAATTTGCGGAATTAACCTTCGCAAATTATCGCGAGAATGTTTAAAATTATCGCAAACAAGCAGAAATATCGCAAAGATGCGGAAGTTTTTTTCCGGCATGTTCGCGAGATTTTCTGCATGGTTGCGGGTCGCCAACTTACCCATGTGGTTGCTTGCGGGCGCGGCCATCTTGTTTTGAGTTGTTCTCGCGGTGCATGATCGCGAGAAGAAAGACGTGATCGCGCGACGCATGACGTCACTGCGGGCGCGAACTGTCGCGAGACAGCGCAAATGGCTAAAAACAATACAACATCTCATGGAGAACGCGACCGGATCAAGAAAACTTGTCGGCGAACGCAGGGATTCAGGTAAGGCGATCGCGCGCGCGCGAGAATGTATCATTTTACAGCGCGAGCAAAAAACAAATTATCGCCAAGCTGCGGAAACCGGAATTTTTGACATTTTCGCGCTCTCCGCGGAACGCAAAAATGTCAAATTATCGCAATTTCCGCGAACGGAACGACATTTTTGCCCAGGCCTATTACAGACAACCGGTGCCTGTCCTAGCAATCCACGGATCAAGAAGAGTACTTCTGCCACCCCTTGCTGGTAAAAAGAAGAAAAGATTTGTGTCCATCGACCTCACCAAACCACACTATGTGGCCAATACTAAGCAGTAGGCCTTGTGGACTCCGACCAAGTAGCACACACACTCCTCTAGCTACTACCCAAGTGGTTCAAACTGAAAGACTCATCACTATTGAGAATCCAACAGTAAGAAATGAAGGACTAAGCAACAATGCTATGGAACTCGTTTCTCTTGAGACCCAAATAACAGTTCATCTAGAACACCTGTCTACACCAACGTAGCAAGTGATCCACTGGTTCCAGCGATTTCAACGAATCCTGATGCAATTTCAACCATTGACAAAACTGCCTCTGGCTATTTCATTAACTTTGATACTTTTTCTGAGGATCCCAACGAACCTGAAAAGACGCCAGCCAAAAGAACTTTCAAAGAACGAGCACAAGGCTTCTTTCATCACGTGAAAAAGACTTATCTGGTTTCACCAAGGATTGAACTATGGATTATTTCTGGAATATTTTTCTTTCTGCTTTGGCTAGCTTTAGTAATGGCTCTGAGCCTGCTGATAAATGGAAGATATATTCACTTGGACACAGAAAGTAAAAATGTGAACTTACTTTTGAAACCACACAAATCATCCCATCGTGAAGCAAGAGACTTGTCAGCAATAAACATCACAGCCATTCCTATACAAGATGGTATAGTTTGGGACAAAACGGATTATGATATATTCGGTCCGTCGGAACTTTTAAAGATTCTACACTTATTTAAGATATCTATCATTAAGTAAAATTATTACCTCCAGTACCTATTCTGATGTTTGGGACTTTGAGACTGTTAATAACATGATGTCTGATCTAGAAAGATATGCTGCATTCTCTAACCATGAATAATTAGAAGGTTCAACAGACTATGAACAGTTTTATTGTTACAACCACTATGGTCATCATTTCTTGCATAAATCTGCAACACCTAGAAATGTATTTATGTATAACCAATGGGAACATTGTCCTACACCACCAACGGGTAGCTCAAAAATGTATGAAATGAAGTTTCCATATTTTTCAGGGTACAAGACATCCAATCCAGAAACGTTTTACTTTAAAAAAGTAAACAAAACAGGAACGAAAAATATGTTAACTAATACAAAACAGATTTATTCTGCAACCTTTTTTGCCCAACTGTCTAGACAGGGTTTCGACTTTTGGAAAGACACAATTGACACAAAATCTGCCTGGGGTACAAAAGATTGGCAAGTACAGGAAATAGAAGCTTTGTTTAGAGCCTGCATCATCCCACAGCAGATAATGTTTTTGAATGACACTGTCCAACAAACGTCTTGCCTTGGGTTAGCCAAGATCAAAGACATGAACAACACAGTTCATACCTGCACCTGCAAGTAATAGCACTACACAGGGGTTGGTCGACGTACATACTATCTTACAAAACAACAGATCAGACTCCGAATGAAAAAAATGGTTGCTCTGGCCCACAGACACAAACATCTGTCAAGAAAGATTCCTGAACAAGATACAAGGTTTAACAATCAATAGGCCAGACCTACGATATGTTCAAAGACAGCATCCAGGGGTAGTAACAACATACAGTGTAGGAAAGCTATGCCTTGATTGGCTTCTGAGATCTACACTAGAGGATGTGAAAAAACACTTATCTTTACTTAAAGAAGAAGCAAACCTTAGGGATTTCTTGCTAGGTCCAAGAAAGCCACATCAGAAACATTTCATATATGCCGGCAACTATGCTGCTTATAATGAAATATGGAAGGTTACCCAAGCAGACGCTGCAGAAAGAATACGAGAAATTGATCGTATTCATTTAGAGAAATCTCTCTCTGTGGTCGACAATGGGTTAACGACTCTGTCATCCAGGATATATTCATTGGGCAACATTGTATCCTCTACTATAGACATTGTGGAACAAGATTTGGTCCTGCTGCATCATGGCCAGACTCAATTAAGTTCTATTCTGTTATTAGGCTGGACGCTACAAAACTTGCGTGCAGGTTATGTGCCTTGGCATTTCATCAACAAGTCTTTTCTGTTTTCTGATTACAATCTCACTGATAAACAGATCGAACTGGCCGAGAGGGGAACACAGTATACAGTGCTGAGCAGTGAAAAACTGGAAAAATTGCCATTTAGCAGAAAAACCAGCTACAGAATGGATCATACATGGCAAAGTAACTCTGCCTGTTACAACTTTCCATTTTCAGTATTGCCTTAAACACATGCCAGTAGGTAATATGAAAGGTTGGGTAAAGAACACATGACGACATCCTGGGATTTACCTTACACACACAGATGTTGGAGTGGGGGCGTGAAGTGTTTATTAGCGGTACACACTGTGAAAATGCACTAAGCGGTTCACTCATATGTCAGGATATTAGTTTACACGGGGCCTGTAGCGGTTCCATTGCAAATTTATCCTGCCACCTGCAAGGTTCACCGGCTGCTGTGATTAATCCAATGTTTGGACAGCTTTCAAATGGGAGTTACCTCATGTTGAATGATCAGAGCTGTTGTGGCATGTTACCAGGTATCCCATATCTAGTAACTGTTACTTCCAGGGTCACTTGCTGTATGCAAGTCTTGTTCCCCCAAATAGATACAGTCAGGGAGTCGCCTTTGTGGACTTCACTGAACATCTCTTCTATACGAATTGATACTTTAAGCAGAATAAAAGCCATTCTTTCATAACAAGCTGTGCCTTTGACCTCGGCCAAAGAAACCTATGATCTACAAGTCACAAGGACTTAGGCTGAGATACAGGCTCTGTTAAGGACAAATTGCCCTACACATTTCACAGAAATGTTGGGAAGTATCTTAAACATGTCTGATACGAGCGGTATTGTGCATGTATTTAATACGATATGTTCGGTACTGTTAAAACCTTTTCAATAAGTCCTTGGAATCATTCCAAACTTCATGCGCTCGGTGTTTGGTGGTCTGCCGCTAATTCTAGCACTCAATGCAGGAATCCTGTTTTTATTCCTACTGCTACGCTATGGCAAGCCAATCCATCAGTGTCACTCCCAGTACCTTGGAGAATGCTCTCCTGGAAAGAAAGTGTCGTGAGTGTAAATTGCAACTATTGGGTTTACCTCGTCTACGACAACTAAATACCACATGGTTTCTGTCGTTCAGACCAATCTGGCAAGATTGCATCTTACCTGTTCTACACTGCCTGCTTTGCAGTGAAGAATGCGTGCTAGACATCTGTCTAACACTCCCATCAGTCATGCTAATGGATATCGATACTATGCTGGACCCGATAACGGCCCATGCTCTGTGTTGTCCCCAGAGGCTACCGATCCTTATGACAGCATTCATTGAGATCTCACAGACGCAACATGCTACTGTTGAGGTACGAGATGGATCAACAGGCACACAGGTAACATCGGCAATGAACACTGCTACTGACGATACATCCCATCTATGTGCAGTTAGTCTTCTAAATGAGGTAATCGACCTATCGCCGACAACGGTAGACAATTTTTGTCTACAGGATTAGAGGATTTCATGTTTTCTCCAGCATCTTCAAATAACTTTTCATTTGGCTCACAGTGTACCATGTAATCTATGAATTCGGCCTTCAATTTCTTTTGTTTTTCAAAACAAAAAGACTAAATTTGGAATTTTCCAGCGTTCACCTTTTTGTGAATATTGACTTTTTCTTTTATGGCTACAACCTCTGCTTACAGTAGAACTATTCATAGAGAACAGACTTCTTTGAAAACACTTCCAGGGACACATTGTCACCTTTCCTTGCATTGATGTGATGATGACATGAAATGGCTCTGTACTACTATTTATTTTTTCTGTAAAGTAGACCATTTCATTACATACGTTAATATATTTGGATTCATTCACTTGGCATTCACTGTAAATATATGCTTGGAATGAAACAGTGCTTTATTATGTACAGCACCATTGAATTACATGACTAGCAAAGTTTTTTTTAACAAAGACTTCTTTTAGTATGCTTTTACAAATGTTTGTAGTGAACATGTGATACTCAATTTTATGTGTTTAGCATATTTAGCATTTAGTAATATCGATCATTCGTCAATGGAGTGGGTGTTGTGTTTCAATTTAGATGCCCGTACATAGGTTTCCCTAAATCATGTCTTTTTATAGGCACAATTTGCATTGCCCTTATTTAGACATAGAATTTGAGTCATTATATAGGCATTAGCCATGCTAACCAAATACAGGCATGGTCACCTACATTCGTCCATCCAACGTCACAACGAGATCTTAGAAACCAGACCCTTAAGCCATCGGGACTTTCCCTAGCTAGGATTATTGATTTCTCCAAGCACTCATCTATTATGCATGAACTACTATTCCTTAGGGCTTCATCCATGACGTCTTCCTCTGCCAGACTTTACGTCAATGATAGCATTCCTAAGCACCTTCCAGGTATAAATATATCTTCCCTTACCATTGCAAACCACGGCACGGCTCGGCTCGGCACGGCTTGATTGCACGGTTCGCCACGACAAGTTCGGAAGAGACCATATCCCGGCCTGACGCACTGACCAGACGCTGTCATCCCTGCTTGCAGAGAATCCAGCTTCCAGTGTTCTGACTCCCTTCACGGGGTGTTAGAGTTTGAGACCCGGAAAGAGATTCCCACCTCTCTCATTCTAAGGTATGGGGTTGACAAGAACCTAGAAGGACTCTTGGCATACAAACTTAGTATATACCATACCATAGAAAACAGCACCTACTCTTACCTCGTACTACACTTAGGCTAGGTACACTGGGGTGGAACTATTTAGAAGCATCAGACGAGTATTCACTTTTTAGCCTGTGTTATTTATGTATGTATGTATATATATATATAGACTATGAGGCTGGTAGAATTTTTACTTTTTTGAAAAAGTTTGAATCAGCTAAACGACAAGCCTTGGTAACTAAAACACCGCCTGTCCACATTCAATATCAGGAAGAGATTATAACTTCTGATACAGACCTGAGTTCAGCAATTAGCAGCAGTGATTCGGATGAAGGTTGTTCAACATTAGATCAGTTACAACCCATGCAAAGTTTCACTCCGTCAGAGGAATTGGGGTTTATGATAGAAGATTGGAAGGCGAAATAACCGCCGCAAACAGAGGCGCAAGAGGAGGAGGCAACAGGAGAGGAAAGAGGGGGAGAGGGAAGTTCCATTCAGATCTATAAATTCAAATGTTGACAACATCAACAACATGGTTATTAATTTAACCACTATAGACTTAAATGCCGCAGAAATCCAACTTTTGTCCTTGGGACTTTCTTTTTGCTCTAAAAATGGTTTTAAATATGTTCAATCACGAATAGACATCTTCAAGTTCATACGTAAACTGAAGTTAATTAAATATCATAAATTAAACAAAGCAAGCATCATGGCTACTTCGAGAAATATAGAAAATCAACCGAGTTTACAACTACAGGTATCGGATGTTTCTATGCTCAAAACCATGTACACATTGGCAGGACATACTGAGAGGGCCCAACTAATACCCAGCAAGAACTTCACCAAATGGGAGTTACTAGTACAAGTCCAGCAGTGAGCCCGTTTCGTCCACCCTCTTCGTTTTGTCCTATGATGCCAAGAGATGCCATAGACATTTTTAGCGATTGTCTCATTGAAGACTTAAAAGAGTTAAACAGAACAGTCATACAGAGGAACAAACATCGTAGTTATTCAGAACAACAATATTCCAAACTTATGCGTAAAATCAATGACAATAACAATGTTATAGTCAATAAAGCTGACAAAGGGGGCAACATTGTGTTATGGCCTCGTGAAGCATATTTGAAGGAGGCCACCAAACATTTAAGTGATCCTTTATGCTATAGGAAAGCAGCATTCAATGACCTTAAATTGGTAAAAGATCAAGTGTTTAAGGAACTATCACAATGGAAGATTTAATCAATAAAGATGAATATAATTTTTTGAGAACAGATCATCCTATCACCCCGACTTTGTATTTTATTCCTAAAATACATAAACAAACTAGTCCTGTGGCGGGTCGACCCATAATTTCTGCACAGCGAGGTCTGTTGGAATCCATGTCAAAATACGTGGATTTTTTCCTACATGAACATGTGGAAGCACTTCCCTCTTACATCAAAGATACTAGCCACTATTTAAGCAAATTAAGAGAAGTTTCTTGGAATACTGAATACTGCTTTATAATCATGGATATTTGTTCCTTATATACCAGTATCAATCACATTGATGGGTTAAATGCCATACAGTGGTTCCTTTCTAGCAGAGATGTACAATTTAACCAACACAACATAATGTTATTGAGAATAATTGAAATATGTTTGACTAACAATTTCTTTTTAATTAACAAAGAGATATATCAACAACTTCGAGGTGTGGCTATGGGGGCATGTTTTTCTCCCAGCTACGCGTGTTTGCACGTTGGCTGGTGGGAGAAACATGTCCTCGGCCACACCTACAGTGACACATTTGCAAATAATATTGTCAGATGGTGGCGTTTTATAGACGACATGTGTGTGATTTGGCAGGGATCTAAAGAATCCGCACAAAAGTTTGTCGATGAAATTAATAACAATAGTTTGAACTTGGAATTCACAGCTACTATTAGCAATGAGAGGGTTGAATTTTTGGATGTTGAATTATATGTGAGTAATAACATCATTCATTCTAAACTCCATAGAAAGGCCACGGCCGGTAATTCGACTTTACATGCTAGTAGTACACATCCCAGACATCTTGCTAAAAGCATCCCCTATGGGGAGTTTTTAAGGATAAAAAGGATTTGCAGCAATGAGAAGAACCTAAGAGATTGCCTAAATGATTCAGTGCAGAGATTTTTGGCACGGGGCTACAAGATGAAGGATTTGCAGTTAGCTCTGACTAAAATAAACAACAAAGACAGAGATACAACAGTATTAAATGAAGAATTTAATGAAGCATCTATTGAAACCAATAACTCTAAAACTAAAAAGTCAGTGGTCAGGCTTATCACTACATTTAATTGTCAAGAGAAACACGTAAGAAGAATTATCAACAAAAGCTGGCTGATTCTTAAATCTGACATTACCCTTGCACCTGAACTGGATGCCCTGCCAGCTATTATGTTCAGAAGGGCACCCTCTATGAGGGATGCCCTAGTAAAAACTAGTCCAGAAGTATGCAATACCAGTCACTGGCTATCTAATAGAAAAGGTTTTTACAAATGTAGTACGTGCAGGGCCTGCAAATTTGGAGTTAATAACTAGGAATTTTTAGATGCTTTTTCTCTTACCCCTTTTAAAATCCAGGGGTTATTCACTTGTAAAACCGATTATGCCATTTATGTATTAGAATGCACATGCCACCTGAAATACATAGGTAGCACTAAACTCCAGGCTTTTAATTGTATTTTACATCACTTACGTGCCATTGTTAATTCAGACTCCACTTATCCAGTCGCGCGTCTTTTTAAATTAGTACATCACAATAACTTGAACGATCTTAGTTATTTTGTAATTGAGGCAGTGCCTAAATCGATAAGAGGAGGTAACAGAGAGAAAAAACTATGACAATTGGAGAGCCAATACATCTTACAATAAGATACTAAGATGCCAAATGGTTTAAACACTGGAGAAGATTTATACAATTTCTTATAAAGCAGTTTTTTATCTGTAAATGATCATTCTTATCCCTTGAATTATGATAGATATTGTTCTCAGTTGTGATTAATGTTTATCGGAATTTTAACCTTGCATTTTATCAGATTTCTTAGTGGTTTTACTATTAACTTGGTTTTACTGATTCTTTATTTAGTGTCTGTGAGATATGAGGTTCCGATTCTTGTTGATCTTGGGTGTATTTATATATTTATCTATTATCTCAGTTTTTAACATAGTGTACTGATGATGTTTGATGAACTGTTGATGATTTCCATCTTGAAAATTTGTTTTGCACATATTTATTATACATTAGCAACGTACATACTCTGCTTAATTTTGCACTTTTAAATCCTTTAGTAAAATGGTACTTCATGAAGTAGAAAAATTATTCTGGCATCATAAAATAATATTGCATTAGCATTTAATAGTAAGGTGACTGATTAACGTTCAAACTTAGGCGTCTTTTCACTTTGCATTAAACAATTTGCACATATATTATGCAGGTGATCTATGGTTTTAATAGTGAACTAGCATTTGTATTTATTTATTTATATATGTGATGTTAAATTTGCACAAGTTTTGCACTAAGCACTTTACTCCTTTTTCATAGATATGTAGGTTTGATAGATTTATGATAATGTGAGGATATCAATGCTAGTATATGTTGGGCACTTGCCCTGTATTCTGAAAATTTTGGATATTTTAGATGCCCTAAATATTGGAATATTTAAAGAATTGATTATTTAAATATTTATTTATTTATTTAAATATTTATGAATGACATATAGCTACAATAGAAAATAGTGAAAAGATTACCAGCAGGGAAAGTTTTCTATTCGAAGTTGTATTATAAGCTCATCACTGCCATATTTTCATACATACATAGTCTGTTTTCCAATTTTATGAAACAAATGGGAGGAGTTTTTCATGCTTGTAACTTTATTTAATCACAAGAAGGTCTTGACATTTCATGTGAACAAGCCCGGGTAAACCCGGGCGAAACGCGTCATGTTGCTGTGAAGGGGAAAATAAAAACGCACACTGAAGAAATCTCATCTGCGTGGTGGTCCGTTCCTGGTTGTGGTATGCGCAACTCTCGATATTTTTGTGGTCGTGATATATATATATATAAATATATATATATATATATATATATATATATATATATATATATATATATATATATATATAAAAGGCACATCCCTGACCTGAGGACTACCTCTCTGCCAAATTTCAAGTAATTCTGTTCAGCCGTTCGGGCTGTAGCTTGGACTAAATGTCCTATGGAAAAATGCATGGGGAAAACACGTTTTGGGACCCCCCTTTTTCTCAGCCCCCGCTTGACAAATCCCCCCGAAACTTTCAGGGTAGGAGCGGAGCGGAGCGCCCCACCTATTTTGAAAATTTTGCGAGGATTCGTCAATCGTTGCCAAAGTTATTCAAAATAGAATGTTGCGGATTTCCTATGGAAACACGGTCCTAACTATAACTATCTACTGGCGACCGCCAGTAGATAATATATATATATATATATATATATATATATATATATAGATTGGAGGAAGATGCAATATTTTGGACTGGACACAATCCCATCAAATTTGAGAGCAGGAGATAGAAAAAAGAAATTGCGCCAGTTGGAGTCGAAATATATAATACGACTACGTACAAAGATCCCCAAAGGATTGAACAACGATGAGGAGATGTACATTCATTTGTGAAGCAGAAACTGAGACAACTATGAACCTAAATAAAAATATGAATCAGTACAAGTAACTGTCCCCAAGAATGGCAATAAGCGACTAGATACTAATCTAACACTTACAGATCACGAGTGATATGGAGTTACTTAACCTTAATTAACATGTATATGTACTATACAGAGACTTGAACTCTCAAATTGATCAAAAGGCACTAGTCAATGTGGACATACTAGCAAATGCCATTAATTTAAAATGTAGACAGCCCAAAATAATGATATTGTTGTAACTGTCATTGGAACATTGAAAAAACTACAACTCCCAGAAGTCAATGGGGTTGTTTCCTAATTAGTGGGATTATAAAACAGATGATGAAAGTAATGTTTCCCTACCGTGACAAAGGCTGCAAAGCCGAAACGCGTCGGTTGACAGACTGGCTCTATTTTCATAAATAAACATCAGAGAAATCAAGGATTGATGTGTGCGACTGAACTTTGTGCAAAATTGAATTTTGGCCCTGGGTCCGGCCCGTAGCCTGCACCCGCTGCTGTGTGATCTGGCGTTCTGACCCCATTGATGTGGATATATATATATATATATATATAAAAATGTATGCGCCAGGAGCAAAGTAAATGGTGGGAATCAAAATCTTTAAAAGGTTACATCGATGTGGGTCGTATACCACGCGGCCTCAGAATCTTTATTGCTCCAAGTTACGAGAACCCAAACCCAAAAATGATGCAGGAATGGGCACAATGCAGTCTTGAATCATCCAGAAATTTAGTCCTAATTCTAATCAAGTATGCCGAAATTGACCGCACCGTATTATTGGAACAGATTGACAAACTAAATGAGGAAATTTCAAATTACGAGAAAACTGAGGCAAACCAATTACAAATTGATAAATTACGCAAGGAAATGCTAACACGCTTGAAAAAGGAGGAGGACAAAATACAGGAAAGGAAAGCCTATAAATTCATAAGAGATAAGAATTGGGACAGATCTTCACCTTCTCTAGGAAATACGATTCTTTGAGACGTACCAGAGCAAACCAAAAGGAAAATCAAAGAAAAGACACATCAACAAGAGACAAATTGGTTACCCCAACATACAACTCTGATCTAAGCTCCGCAATGGATAGTGGTTCGGACTCCGAACTAAGAGACAAAACAGTGGGGATATCGGAACCGGTACCAGAGCCAGGAGATGAGATCAATTTTTTATGTATGGACAGGCGGCAAACCCTGCGCCCACGAGTTCAACCGACAGAAAGTCAAGAAATTACAAACGAAGGCAGAGGCGCAAGGCGAGAATTCGGGCCATCAAATCCCAGAAGGAGAGGCAGGGGAAGATGGATGAGAAAGTGAGTTCAAGCAATGAAACCAAGCAAACAATCATCAATTTATCTGACATTGATCTAACCAAAGCGGAAGAACAAATTCTAAGCCTAGGCCTATCTTTCTGTCCAGAAAGCAACTTCAATTATTCAAGAACCAGGATGGATATTTACAGGAGTATAAGAAAATTAAAACTAAAAAAACACTTTTTATTACAAGAAAAAGACAAAACAAAAACAAAAAAAGTGAATCCTGAAAATCCAACAATGACAACAGTAACAGGGGCAACTGTGGCTAATCAAGAAAATTTACTACTGAATACTCTCAATGATCTATGGTGCGAAGGCAATGTACAACTCGACAACGAACCAATGATAGAGCCGAACATTAACATCAGAATGGAAGGAGCAGAAATTCCATCACCCTTCAAGCCAAAATCCACATTCGTACCAATCAGTCAAAGAGACTCCATTGATGTTTTCAATGAACACTTAACTGGTGCCATCAAGAAGCTACATCATAGGGTACGGAATGAAAAAAATAGATACAACAAAAGATCAGCGGATTACAATAAACTAATGTCAAAATTGAGTAATGATCCCTCCATAGTCATACGGAATTCGGACAAGGGGGGCAATATTGTTATCTGGAAGAAAACGGAGTACCTTAAGGAAGCATTATCACAACTAAACGATGGTAAATGTTATACAAAAATAAATGGAGCAGATCTAAAAACAATATACCAGCAGTACAATGTCAAATTACTAAATTGGAAAATTAAAGACCTTATAACCAAGGAAGAATATAATTTCCTAAAAAATGATAGCCCAACAACAGCATCCATATACTTTATTCCCAAGATCCATAAGAACAAAACTCAACCACCTGGCAGACCAATCATATCGGCACGTGGGAGTTTACTAGAACATACCTCGCAATATGTGGACTATTACTTGCAAAGTCATGTACAAGGTTTAAAATCATATGTAAGAGATACAAGTGATTTCCTTCACAAACTTAAAGACATCCAATGGCAGGAGGACTATCTAATGATGGCATTAGATGTAACATCGCTCTACACGAGCATTAAACACTGTGATGGACTACAAGCACTTCGACATTATTTAAGCTGGGGGACGTCAAAACTAACACACCACAGCAAAATGTTAACAGATATGGTTGAATTTTGTTTAAATAACAATGTCTTTATGTTCAATAACATGCATTATCAACAGTTAACGGGAGTAGCTATGGGAGCCAGCTTCTCCCCCAGCTACGCGTGTCTTCACATGGGTTGGTGGGAGGAGCTGGTTCTAGCCAATGAATTCAGAGAAACCATGAAGAACAACATTATTATCTGGTTAAGATTTATTGATGATCTTTTTATAATATGGAAGGGAGAACAACGGGAGGCAGAAAATTTCCTAACCTCTATCAACAATAACAATTTAAATCTCGAACTTACTGGTACTATCAACAACTCATCTGTTAACTTTCTTGACACTACCATATACATTGATAAAAACAAAATTGAAACCAAACTTTATCGCAAAAAGACAGCAGGTAATTCAACTCTGCATAATTCTAGTGCCCATCCTCGACACTTAATCAACAGCATTCCCTACGGGGAAATGCTCAGATTAAGACGTATAAACAGTGACAAGATAGTCCTTAAACAGGAAGAAATACTAGCCAAAAATAGATTCCTTGCCAGGGGATATTCTCATAAAACCATAGATGGAGCAATAGCCAAATCCATGAACAGGGATCGCTTAGACTTAATAAAACCTAAATCAAAGTCTTTAACAGCAAATGCTACGGAGGACAGTGCCAAAAGGGAATTTCGCTTCATTATAGACTACAACAACCAACATAAAGAGCTACGTAAAATCATAATGAGTAATTGGCCACTTATTCTAAGCGATCCAGTCCTAGGAGAATCTTTGCCCAAAAAAGCATCTATTACGTACAGGAGAGGATTGTCCATGAGGGATAAACTTGTCTCTACAACCCCCGAAGTAATTGAATCTTGTAGTTGGCTCAAAACACATTTTGGTTTTTATAGATGCAAAACATGCAAGGCATGCCAGCTGGGCATAAACAGAACTACATACTCAACACCCTTTTGTAAGGAGGAAATCAAAATAAAAAAGCTACTTACTTGCAAGACGGAATATGTTATTTATGTTCTAATATGTCCCTGTGGGCTACAATACATCGGTAGCACTAAGCTACAAGCACACAAACGGATCCTACAACATATTAGAGCCATCAACAATCATGACAACACATATCCGGTAGCCAGACATTTCCGTGAATACCATAACTCAAGAAGTCAGGATTTAAGATTCTTCCTAATAGACTGTATCCCACAAAGTAGACGGGGTGGAAACAGAGAGGTTAAACTGAGAAAACTAGAAACACAGTACATTTTAAACCTCGACACAAAGACCCCAGGTGGTCTCAATATCACGGAAGATCTATATACTTGCATATGAATAACCTCCTATTTGTCTAGCATGTACTCTTACAAACCGAATAATAGTGGTAAAGTTTTATGGAATTTTATGGAATTTTATGAGAAATTTGAAAACATGACATATTTGGATATTTTAAATATTGGTGTATTTATGTGCTTATTTATATATTTATATATTTATATATTTATATATTTATTTATGTATTTATATATTTGTATTTATGTGAGCATGATTTTGCACCACATGTTTGGGATGTATGTTCAAGTACTACTACAATACCCCTTATATGATTCAATATACATATACACCCATACATTTTTCTAGTCTGTCGATACCGGATACTACTCTGGACAAGATCAGAGAAAAAACAGTTTATGAATATAATATTTTCAAAAGGCAATGCCTTCCAACAGCAATATCGGTGTGACAATGAGAAATACACATATATTTACAATTTCTTAAACGCACTTACACATTTTACTTCACATCAATGTAGCACTTTATAGCACTATTTGCACAATTTTGGATACAGGTCTTCTTTTGTTAAATTGTGGGTATTTTATACGACGAATAAATTCTGACAAAATACATTTCTAGTATGATTATAAAATACACAGAAACCGCATTTAAGCATGTATTATTTTATAACATACCATGACAAAATACATTACTATTATGAACATTGAAAAATTGCAAATCATAAAAACATCTAAACGCAAATTATTATTGTTAAGAAATGTATTTGATTATATGACAAACGTGCCAAAGCCACGTAGAATACCTCTACTATGTCCATTGATTTGTGTAAACCAATCACAGAGCACGATATTACTTTAAAAAAGCTTCTGCCGCTAAGAAACGTTACCATGTGAACAAGACTCGAAGGAGTTGAAACGCGTTATGGCGGCATCTGAATAAAAACGAGAATTGGCACAAATCTGTGGTCCGTGTCCCTATGTGGCTGTGAAAAGGCTGAGAAGCTGTGGAATCGCATATATATATATATATATATATATATATATATATATATTCAGTGAAAAAACCATAGGTTTCACACACGTTATAGTTAGGAATTAGCATTTAAAAAACCTTGCAAATTCAGTGAAAAAACCATAGGTTTCACACACGTTATAGTTAGCTGCACATTTCACTCGTAAAAAACCAATGAAATTTCCCCGTTATAGTTAGTTAAGCTAACTATAACTCGCGCGCCCGCAATGCACTGCTGATGACGTCACATATTACATCACTCATGACATGGTCAGTGACATCACTCATGACATCACTGATGACATCTCAAATGACATCACTGATGACATCACTGATGACATCATCCAGTGAATGTGTGTTTTTATGAAAATTAAATATGTTTTATATATCTCAAGGTCGATGGAAGAATAAATGAGTATATACGTGTCTAAATGGATGATTTGTTTTTGAAAAATTGATTGTATTACTGACTGATTAAGTGTATCTTATTGAATACATGGCTAAGTGAGTAATGTTTAAATGTGTAAATACCTGTATCAGTCTCTCACTTTGTGTATAAGTGGCTGCATGGGTTGGTGAGCAGCAACATGAGTGTCTATATAGGTTATTAGTTGGTTTTTTGAGTATCAGTATGAGTGTCTGAGTGTCTGTATGGTTCAGTGGGGGGTATTACGTAGTGCATAAGTGCATGAATGAGTGACTCACTGTTTGTATGTGTTGAAGACAGCATATGTGCAGGACTGTATGGGTGGAAGAGTGTGTGTATGGGTGTGTTAGTGAGTGAATGGCTGTCTCAATAGTGTCTCTATGAGTAACTACATATGTTTTAAACTAGTATATGTGACTATTGGTGTATATAAGTGAGTGTATGTGAGAGTGAGAGATTGAAAGAGTTCCTGTATGAATAAGTATGTGTTTCTATAAGTGATTGTTTAAAAGACTAAGTATGTGTAAGTTTCCGTAGAAGTAAGTGTGGTGGTGTGTGTATAACTGTATATGCAAGTAAATGGATGTTTGATTCTTTATTAGCATGAGTAACTATGTGTGTGAGTAACTCTATGGATGAGTGGCATTGTGTTACAGGATGTATAGGTGTATGAGTACATATGATGTGTGAGTACACGAATGAGTGACTGTACAGGACTGTTGGTGAATAAGTGGATGTTTATGTGGATCTTAGAATTATTGAAGAGGTTGTTGTAATTGGTATTGGTATGTCCATTTTTTTGAAAATTTCAGTCTCTATTTTTGAATGTGTGTATCAAAGGTTATATTAGGGTGAGAGGAGGTCTGCCACTCTATCACATGGATGATGTCATCAGTGATGTCATCAGTGATGTCATTTGAGATGTCACAAGTGATGTCATGAGTGATGTCACTGACCATGTCATGAGTGATGTAATATGTGACGTCATCAGCAGTGCATTGCGGGCGCGCGAGTTATAGTTAGCTTAACTAACTATAACGGGGAAATTTCATTGGTTTTTTACGAGTGAAATGTGCAGCTAACTATAACGTGTGTGAAACCTATGGTTTTTTCACTGAATTTGCAAGGTTTTTTAAATGCTAATTCCTAACTATAACGTGTGTGAAACCTATGGTTTTTTCACTGAATTTGCAAGGTTTTTTAAATGCTAATTCCTAACTATAACATGTGTGAAACCTATGGTTTTTTCAGTGAATTTGCAAGGTTTTTTAAATGCTAATTTCTAACTATAACGTGTGTGAAACCCATGGTTTTTTCAGTGAATTTGTATGGTTTTTTAAATGCTAATTCTTAGCTATAACATATGTGATTCCCATATTTTTTTTTATTGATTTTTTATGATTTTTTTATTATAAATTCTTATATTAAATGTGTTTTTTTTTAAAAAAAAACAAGTTTTTTTTAAACTTTTTATTCTCTTAAAACACTATGGTTTTTTTTCTAAAAAATCTGCAATATTTCAAGTTTTCTCTTGTTTTTTTTTACCAAACAGGTAAGATATATTAGTATAACTTTGAAAATATTTTTTTTCTTTTTTTTTTAGTGCGCGTACGGTAAGCGTACGGTAAGCGTACGGTTTACGCAATGTCCGTAATTTATCTACTCTGTTTGCGTATAGTTACGCAATTTGCGTAGCCGCGCGTACTGCGCATGGGGCGCGTACGCGTGTACGCTACACGCGCACGTTACGCGGAAGTGTTGGGGAGTGACTGTTATGTGCATGCGCGCGAGCGCGTGTCTTTTTTACGCGCATGCGTACTTTTGCCGTAAGCGCACCGTAAGCGCACCGTAAGCGTAACGTACGCGCACGGTGGGTCATGTGATCATGAAACACAACTTTTGATTGGTTGAAACTACTTTCAGTTCTAGAACTCTCCTACACCACACCCATTCCCCTCATTTCTGCTTGTGATCCCTTAGGAGAAGGAGCTGGGTTGTCTTTGTGATACGATGGCAGAACAGCAGAGCTCTTATGAGAGTGAGGCTAGCAGCACTACCTTGAGGCAGAGAAGGAGGAAAGAAAAGACCTCTTTCATATGGGAGTATTTTACTTTTCCAGAGGACAAGAAAAAGGTAAATGCACCCTTAGTGACTTGTAAGCTGTGTGGCCGTGTACTTTCAAGAGGGAATCCCAACAAGAAGTATTCCTTCGAGAATCACACCATGTTGAGACACCTTAAAGATGTACACAGAAGGACACATGCTCGACATACTGAAGGTAACCCTTCAGTAAGTCAACCAAGCACATCCACAGCAGCTCAGCCTGGTCCATCATCTGCAGGGCCGAGTCCATCTTCGGCAGGTCAGGTGAGCCCTTCATCTGTGGTGGGAGCATCTCCTTTTTCTTCTCCTCTGGAAACATCGGTTTCTGAGGGTTGAAATACGGTGCGCCACTTGTCATGATCTAATTTGTCATAGGGAAACACTTTGACAAACTTTCCTAGATAAACAAGCCAGAGAATGACCCTGCAAACCAGTATTCTCTCTCACTCTGCATGGATCTAGACTTTGAAGCACCTTAATCTTCTGTTTTACACTTTTTTTACTATATTCTCTTAGAAACTCACGAAATTTATCAATAAATTCCTGACGCACAGTGCAAATACTACTACAATTCCAAGTGTACACTGGGGCTTTAGGACGTCTCCCCATAGCCTCATCCGCCATCACTTGTACCTCATCTCTTGGAACCATTATCTCCTTCTCCATTATACAACCATTTTCACTTCATAAGCACGACCTCTGGTGTCAACTGCATGCAGCAAACTATTACTTTGAAAATAACTCTCTTTATTAAAAAAAGGTTCACTACTTGAACTATGCATCCATTTTCCTAAAAACATTTTACAAAAGTTTGTTCTGTTCACTACTCTTTTCCTTTTGCTTTGTGATTTCAGTACATTAACCATTTTATCTAATGTACGCATCCTATTCAAAATTAAAATGAATAGTTTCCTTTTTAATTCTAATGCCTTTGCTGCAATGGCTTCAATTTCTTTTTTTCTCTTGTAAAATTTTGCCTTTTGCTTATATTTCTTCACATCCTTTATCAAATTGGACATAACTCTTCTCTGAAACATTTTTCTACGTATCTCTTTAAACGCTGTTTTTCTGTTTAAGTTAATCTTTATATTTACAGAAGGTATATTTGCATTAACTAAATTCTCAATTTTTTCCTGTCCTTTTCTATTGAAAACATTCTTTCCAGTACAGACATTTTGTACATTTTTCCTTTTTTTTGAATATGTTCTTTAAAAAATCTTTTGTCTGCTTACCAGAAGATTTTTTCTTTTTCCCAACATGAGCATCTCCAACTAACTTAGGTCCTCCAGTTGTCTTCAAATATAGGTTTTTTTTGTGGTCTTTCTTTAGTCTGGATTTTGTAGGCATCTTAAATTTTGTTCACTGCTCTTCAGCAATACCTGAAAAAAACTAAAAAAAAATTCCTTTATTTTATTTAAATATATTACTACATTTTTTATGTTCTTTAGAAATCTTAAAATACTATAAACCCCTTTCCTATAAATGAAAATCACAATAACACCTTCACAAATTAAATATCTAAAAATAATTCCTGTGTGCACACAAAGTCATGCTTTGAAATTAGACAGAAAACGAAATTTCTTTGCCAATTGCAAAGCATACTTTCTACTACTTTTTAGGCAAGTGAAAAGTACTTTTACAGACTGACACATTATGAATCCACTTTTCAGATTCTGATAAAAGCACATGTCCAAACAGCTTTTTCAGACCAGCACCATGTGTAACCTGGGTGACTGACTACACTCCAGCAAGGGCAACCAGCCTTAGTGATGCTGAATGTATTTGCATTACTGACTGAAACCTCAAACCCCACTCGCTTGTGAATACTGTGCATGATTCCACAGGGTAAGCAGCTGGGAGTGTGCTAAGAGTGTGCTTCTGCACAAAAAAATGGCTCCCCCTTTCCATCTAATGCAACTGTGAAATCACCAGAGCAATATGCAATAAATCTCTGCCTGTAATTCCTCTTTGCACACAGAGTCATGTTTTCATATTAGTCACAAAACGAAATTTCTTTGCCAATTTGAAAGCACACTTACTACTCTTTTTTTTGGCAAGTGATAAACACTTTTACAGACTGACACATTTTGAATCCACTTTTCAGATTCTTAAAAAAGCACATGTCCAAACTGCTTTTTCAGACCAGCACCATGTGTAACCTGGGTGACTGACTACACTCCAGCAAGGGCAACCAGCCTTAGTGATGCTGAATGTATTTGCATTACTGACTGAAACCTCAAACCCCACTCGCTTGTGAATACTGTGCATGATTCCACAGGGTAAGCAGCTGGGTGTGTGCTAAGAGTCTACTTCTGCACCAAAAAATGGCTCCCCCTTTCCATCTAATGCAACTGTGAAATCACCAGAGCAATATGCAATAAATCTCTGCCTGTAATTCCTCTTTGCACACAGAGTCATGTTTTCATATTAGTCACAAAACGAAATTTCTTTGCCAATTTGAAAGCACACTTACTACTCTTTTTTTTGGCAAGTGATAAACACTTTTACAGACTGACACATTATGAATCCACTTTTCAGATTCTTAAAAAAGCACATGTCCAAACTGCTTTTTCAGACCAGCACCATGTGTAACCTGGGTGACTGACTACACTCCAGCAAGGGCAACCAGCCTTAGTGATGCTGAATGTATTTGCATTACTGACTGAAACCTCAAACCCCACTCGCTTGTGAATACTGTGCATGATTCTACAGGGTAAGCAGCTGGGTGTGTGCTAAGAGTCTGCTTCTGCACCAAAAAATGGCTCCCCCTTTCCATCTAATGCAACTGTGAAATCACCAGAGCAATACGCAATAAATCTCTGCCTGTAATTCCTCTTTGCACACAGAGTCATGTTTTCATATTAGTCACAAAACGAAATTTCTTTGCCAATTTGAAAGCACACTTACTACTCTTTTTTTTGGCAAGTGATAAACACTTTTACAGACTGAAACATTATGAATCCACTTTTCAGATTCTTTAAAAAGCACATGTCCA
Source organism: Triturus cristatus (assembly GCF_964204655.1). NCBI lineage: Eukaryota > Metazoa > Chordata > Amphibia > Caudata > Salamandridae > Triturus > Triturus cristatus. The sequence goes on along the minus strand of NC_140580.1, from coordinate 625,557,830 downwards.
AACTGCTTTTTCAGACCAGCACCATGTGTAACCTGGGTGACTGCCTACACTCCAGCAAGGGCAACCAGCCTTACTGATGCTGTATGTATTTGCATTACTGAGTGCAACCTCAAACCCTTAAAGTATTCCTTATTTTTACCAGTACACCTTAATTTATCGTGAAAACATAGTCCATATTATTTTACATGTTCCTCACATTTAAATTTCTCCCAAAACAGAAAATGATAAACACAACTTCAACAAAAGGAATTCCATTTCTATTATTCATTTCTTAATTTACCATATACATCCCCTCTCAAACTCTAAACTCACCTTTAAAATTAGTTAGCTGTGAAAGAAATGTGGCACTCAAACAGCAGATTATCAGAGCCAGGATCTCTGTTCTTTACACCTCTCTCCTCTCAGCAGAACCAGATAATGGCAAACTTTCCCTCTCTTTTTCCACACATATACATGTTAATTTCAAATCTCAGTGCTTCCCCCTTTTTTTCAAATGTAATCACACATTTCTATTGGTTGAAAACCAACCCTTTTCCAAAAGTACCCTTCCCCCAACTTGACTTCTGCCTAGTACCCTTCCCCCAACTTGACTTCTGCCTGCTACCATAGCAACAGCTCATGGAACACTGCTGTGTGGAGTTAGGTCAGAAGTTCACCAAACAATGTTTCAATTCCACAGAGCAAGAGTGCTTGACTTTTCAAACCTAACAGCAAATCCATAGTACTGTTCTTTGGTAACACATTTTTCTGTACCAATACAAAACATGCTTCTATTAATTTACACATACAGCCTAGTTTTTATTCTAGAATGGTATGAAACAGCCAATCAGTTCTTTTTTTTATAAAAAAAATATGTATGCCTCCATTTCCAAACTGTCTTTCATTTCTTTTTACCATTCTACTGAATTACACCTCCTGAGTGCATCCAGTTCTCCTTTGAAGATGTTCACAGTGTGGATTGTAGGGCACAGCTATGTCTTCTGGAGTGAAAAGTATGCAGAGAAAACAGATATGGTGAGAGACCTTGCTTTGCCAAATGTAGACATTAAATGGATTGGTCAGAGAGGGTTAAAGTGGCACCAATTGATGCCATTGGTGAAATCCTTCATGCAAATCCAACACCCTGACCTCATAATAGTGCACTGTGGTGGCAATGACCTAGGCACTTTGACTGGGGTAGGTCTGGAAATGCTTATGAAGGACACCTTTGCACAACTGTTTTCACTTTTCCCTAAAACTGCCTTTGTGTTTTCTAACATATGCCAAAGGCAAAAATGGAACTGGTCCAATCATTTCTGTCCGCAGATTAACAAAGCAAGAAAGCACGTCAATAAATCTGTTTCTGCTTTCCTCCGTGACTATGGTATGGGTTCCATTTACCACAACAACTTGCGTTACGACATGCAAGACATTTATAGAGGAGATGGTGTGCACTTCAATGATGAAGGGAACAGAGTCTTCCTCTTGAACCTTAGACTCTGCATCGGTACTTACTTGTAGGTACCACTAAAAAATCACTTCATAAACACAACGGCTCTTTTTAGAGCCCCCTAATATCTAAACTCTTAAATCTGCATTTCCTTTCTTTTATTTTATTTTTTTCTACCGTACGCGTACGTTGAGCTTACCGTACGCGTACCCCGCGATTTTTTTAAAAATCAATAAATGTTTTCTTTGTACTTTTCTGTCCTTCTTTGACCCCCTTACAAATGTTAGGGGGTCTGTAACTCTCTCCCTTGCCCCCTTTTCAAGATATCACTCTTTTTTTTCTGAGTGAAACACACGAAATGGCGGCCGCCGCTTCCTGGTTTCGACCGATTCGAATGTTTACTAAGATCTAACAGCCAATCAGAATCGCGCTCGCGCACGTCACCGTACGCGTACGGTAAGCGCACCGTAAGCGCACCGTAAGCTGGCTCAGATATATATATTGATTTAAAGGCTATTTTCTCAGAATCTACTGAACATATTTACACCAAACCTACAAAAGGCACTTCCTTGACCTGAGGACTACCTCTCTGCCAAATTTCAAGTAATTCTGTTCAGCCGTTCGGGCTGTAGCTGTGTCTAAAGGTCCTATGGAAAAATGCATGGGAAAAACGCGTTTTGGGACCCCCCTTTTATCTCAGCCCCCGCTTGACGAATCCCCCCGAGACTTTCAGGGTAGGAGCGGAGCGTAGCGCCCCACCTATTTTGAAAAATTCGCGAGGATTCGTCAACCGGCGCCAAAGTTATTCAAAATAGAATGTTGCGGATTTCCTATGGAAACGTGGTCCTAACTATAACTACCTACTGGCGACCGCCAGTAGGTAATATATATATATCCCAGACAAAAGTAAAGATTTGAAGATATGTATGAGCAATATTACTAATTTAGGAAAATAACTAACAGAATTAAAAGCTGATGGTGCATGGGAGAAAATTGGGAAAGGATTTTTTTCTGTGGGAAATTGGTTTGCAGCACTAAGAAAAGTTTAGTATGGAAAATACTAGCTCCTTTAATAACAATTGCTATTGGCTCACTACTAATAATACTAATATATCAATATTGTAAAAATAAGAGAAGCTAAAAAGAGTGGTTTTTATATTGACATGACAAATTTGGAACAAATGAGACTGAAACAAATGAAGACAACTGCTTTCTAATGTGGCATCAGAATAATATAAATGATAAGATAAGATTGTGTGATGGCTCGATTCGCTATCAAAGGGGGAATTGATGTAAACGTTTAATGACGTTTGCATCTATCAATTCTCATCATCAAATGAGATTTACAACAATAATTGTTTATAAAATCATATAAATGGTTGGAGATTAAAAACATGAGATTTTCTTCTGCATCGTAAAAGCATGCAGAAGTGTTTTGAAACATAAAAATTTGAAAAACGTAAATAAAGAGAGAGAAAAAGTTATTTGTTTATGCAATGTAATCACGTGTTTAAGAATGTAAAGCTAGTTAACCTAGACAAATGTGCTGATGATGATTACTAAATTTGAGAAATGAAACTAATGCTTATGTAATGAAACACTTTAAAACGGTTAAAATGCTTAGTTTAAAGATGCTTGAAGATTTGCAGTTTTATTTTGGCATTATGTGATACAAACATGGATATCAAAAGTGATACCTAATATTGACATGTAACTTCTGGAGAAAAGAATAATGAGTGAATTAACTAAGAAAACTGAACTATTCATAATAATGTGTGTTTTATATTAATCAGTACTAAAATGCTTCTTTGCCTCTTTCAAACAGCAAAATCTAGCTGAAGTAGTCATTTTGGACGCTGCAAGAATTTTTCATTAAGTTTCTTTCTTATGCTTGCAAACAATAGACTCTCTCTTGATTCAGCAACACTTTTGACAAAATGTATCGATACAATTGCAAACCCAGAGAGAGCATCTGGGAATGGACAGACAGTAAACAAAGTAAATTTTCTTACTTCCAAGGAAAGGATGGAATTATAAAGTTATTGAAATTGATGAATTCGAAAAAAAGATTACTTAATGCTTCCGGATTTCTTAGTGAGGTATTGATCACACCATGAGCAGCCCACTGTGGACAACCGATGAAAACCATAGCATATGATGGCAAGGATACTTTCTGGGCATAAACTGAGAACTTTTGGAAAGTATAATTACCCCCTTGGAGGAGTCGGGCTGGTTGTAATTTTCAATTTCCCTGCTTGACATACTGTCGTACTGAACTCTCATTTTCTTTCCTGTGCCAAAACCATTTGAGCTCAACTTTCCGAACTGACTCTACCTGTACTTTGCCGGCTGATAAAGTGTGCATGTATAATTCTTCGTCTGAAGAGTTTATGGACTCATTCCTGAGACTCATTGCGCTTCAACTCTGCATATTTGGTTTGCACAACCTAAATGCTGAAACTTGACTTTTCCCATGTTCTCCCTCACTTCTTTTCCTAGGTAACCAGCAAATGTTAATCATATTGAATCTGTATGATATTTTGTGACTAATTGTACTAAATTATTTCTATTGAATTGGATTTTTAAATGCGATTTATGTTCTTGACCATTCAAATTGGCTTAAATAAGTGGTTTATATTAGAAAACATATCGTATTTGCGTCATTTTGGGGGTGCAGTTTTGTCGCAAATCTTATCGTTAGTAAGATCTTAATGAATGGTTATATGTTGTTAGCATGAATTTGGCATTCTCCTATTCCAGGTACTCATAAGGATTTGCCTCACATTCTCCAAATATCCATGTCCCTGTTAGCTCACATAAAAGGTTTCCATTGGAAGACCAATGGCAGTTTAGTGTTTTGTTATGGGACATGATTGGAAATAGATTGAAAAGATTCTATATATGATGTAAGTATAAGGAGGAAAAAATTGCCCAGCTTTCTGCAGCATCAGGTGTAATGCTTCAGCAGGGCGAACCAATTGCACATGTGTACAATTCAGAGCACCTAAGAAATGGGGAAAGTCTATTATTGCATAGAATGCTTGCTTGGTATCCATCTTTTGTTGCTGGGCGTTGGGGAAGAGAAGGTATTAGGGTGTAAGCCTGATGATGGCATCTACGACTGAGGGTTGGAAGGCAGAAAATGGTAGCTGCTATATTCCTGCAACTCTGGCTTTTGTGACCGGGAAGGAAACAGATGCCAGCATGTGGAGTTTGACCTGTGGAGGGATTATGTTTGGCCTGGCAGTTGGTGGCTAGAGACTTGGCCCAATCTTGTGGTGCAATTGTACGATAGACTCCTTGCTGAGTCTGTAAAATGTAATGATGATATCCTCTACTGTGCACCAAGCTGTGTTTTGGGGAAAAGAAAAAGAGCATAAATGGGGAAGGTGAGACTAACCTGACCCACAGATCCATGTGGGCAGGTCCTAGAGGCATTATTGCGGTATGTATATATTTATGACCTCAGAATACTATACTGATAAGTAGTGACAGCTAAAATCACAATGTAAATTAATATTAACACATAATCAAACTTTAAATAATACTATATGTGTGGGATTGCCTAGATAGTGTTCTCAAGTAACACACACTAAGGTGAGAATTCCATGCTGATGAGGAAGAATGTAGGAGAATTCTAATTGAGTCAATTGAGACTTAGAACCTGATGGCTGAGATGCATTAAAGAACTTTCTTAAAGATATCCCAGTGTGTGTCCTCTTTGGCATCTATAAGATGCCACAATATGCATAGTTGTCTCTTTCGTAGTATTAAGACAACATGATATGTAATCTCATCTGTCCTAATATTTGTGGCATTTGTAATTATATCTTTCACATCACGGGGGTTCATGGGCATTGCATTTGGTATGCAACTTATAGTTTTCATGGCAGTTGTGTAATGAATTGCAGAGTTAACAATAACTTTAGAATTTTGTTTCTTATGTGTTTTAAGAGAATTTATGAGTTTTTTTTAACCTATTTTAAAGCGTCACAACCAAAGTTAACCATACCTTCACTGTAAACCTGGATTTTCAGTAGATGGATAGATGGATAGATGGATAGATAGATAGATAGATAGATAGATAGATAGATAGATAGATAGATAGATAGATAGATAGATAGATAGATAGATAGATAGATAGATAGATAGATAGATAGATAGATAGATAGATAGATAGATAGATAGATAGATAGATAGATAGATAGATAGATAGATAGATAGATAGATAGATAGATAGATAGATAGATAGATTGATTTACCATATCTTAAAGGAAACAAACATGAGAAACAACCCCAGAGCTATCCACGCTTCCTGGAGCTGATGATCTAATATAGCCACGATTGAAGTTACCTTGGCAAAACACAGATTTATCCCTGTACAATTTCAAATTACCTGACAAATGTACTTTATTCAGATTAGTTTCTATATTTTCTGCCTTCTCTGTTTGGCTGGAAAATCAGTGTTGCAAAAGGAAAGACAATTTGTGGTCTCTTTTCCGTTAACTTCGCTTGGAGGTGCAGGGATAGGAATGAGACAAATATAAATGATTACCTGCTGGTGCTGCCTTTGCAAAAGAGCGTGTCCCTTGTTTGTATTATTGTGTGGTGAGTAATGGGGAGATAAGGATATCTCTTAAAAGGTATTCTTTATTTCAGCAGAAGAATCTATCACTTGGTAATGGTGCCATAAATCCCTATTTGCTGCTTAACTTTAAAGAAAACCTGTAAATTATGTTTCATTGTCGGAGAACAGGAAATAAATCCTAATTATTACAGCTTTTCACTTTTCTATACAGCCCAGTTCAATTACCCACCACCATTATTATCACAACTTTCAGATCATCCGAGCAGTAAAGTACGTTTGAAAAGAGACTTTTAATTATCTGAACGTTTACATGTTCTGCAAGGAGACTCAATGATTAGAAAATCCCACAGGAAAATCCGCTAATGAAAGCGCTTCATTGACTTAGAAGAAGGTGCGATCTAGTACAAAGAGAATTTAACACCGTCACAAATGGAATGGGCATGTCTGAAGCTTCATGGGTCATAATATATGCCACACAGGAGTATAAAAGGAGCAAATTGTGGTAATGACCTGAATTGAAGTCTGGATCGTTAAGAATATCTCAGTTACTGGTTGAATTTCACAACTATCTATGCAAGAAGTATGTCTGAAAAGATTTTAGTCAAAGAGGTTAAGGTATTAATAATTCTGGTAATAATGAGGTGAAACATTTGCCCAGATAGTGTTAACTCATGTAAAACTGACCAACTATCGAGGTGATACTATCTCAAAATGTGCCACATTAGGCTGCATCATTTACTGTTTTTTGCTGCATAATTTAGTAAACTCTGTGGCATAATTTGGTCCTCCCCAGCTGCATAATTCTTGCGGCTTCCTCGAATTAGTGTATGCAGGAGCAACGCAGACCTATTCATTTGTGAACAAGTGTACCCAAGGCAGACAAAGCAGTATGAAATACCTTTTCGATGCCTTTTTGATGCAGAAACTATGATTTTACAAATAAATTATTAAAAAGCATCCAGCTTTTGGAAAAAAATGACAAGTATCTTATACAACTTAAGCCCGGGCGTAAAACTCCGCTCCGTTTGTGGAGTTTACAGAATTCGGCATCTCCGCATTCCGCGGATAACGCTTAGTTAACTTTATAACTCCGCACTACGCAGCAGAACAAAGTTTTCTTTTGGTCCGCACGCTCGTAACGTAATTTCGCGCATGTGGGAATGACTTGCCGGGTGCTTAAGCTCCCCTATGGAGATTTTTAGGACAGTTCGTGGGCACCGTGAGATTTGCTAGCCAGCCGCATGCTCCTGCAAGATTTTGCAGTCACCAACACATCATTCGGGCGTGCCAGCGACTTCGGGCAGAAGTTTTCTGTGGTACACAATCCCAAACACGCAGGATCTACCATGGCTGCAATCTGGGGAAGATTCTCTCCCCAAGTAGCATCAAAATCTTCCCAAACTGATGATTTGGAGTTAAAAACCTCCCCGAGTTGACATATAGTGGTGTTTTTTTGTGCGAGGAGTCTTTTTTTTTTTTGTACTTTTTTTTTAAGTGGAAGGAAGAGTCCCAGAGTCTCCAACTTCCTGCTCCTGTCCAGCAGGCTCCTCCTTGTGCTTTGTCCATCTCTGGTCACTTTTCATTTACATTTGGAGCTGGGAGGATCACTCTCTGTGTCTGCTGCATATCCCATTGGATTCAAGGACTTTGAATTTGAGATTTCACAAGTAAGTTTAAAAATTGGTGTTGTTTGTTTGTTTGGAGCAATGATCCTGGATTGATTTGTACCGTTAATGGATTTTTAAAATGTATTGTGGTGGTTGGCCTGTTGTTTTAGTTGGGGCCAGGGATTTCTTTGCATTTCATTGTTCTTCTTTTGTAAAGGAAAAATGTTTCACAGTTTACTACATTTTCTACATTTTTTAATACATTTGAAATATTGATTGAATTTACTTTGTGGGCTAGTCTGCCAATTGGCCTTCCAGCCAGCATGCCCAGTGCTAGTCAATCAATCATAAATACTTTATTTCGGCTAAAGGCCATAAAAAGTAACCCTTGGCGTAGTGGGTTTAGCGGGGCTATGCAGAGGTCCACGGAGTCACAAACAAACTCCATGGAACTCGTGGAGCTCCGCTACGCCACCTGCCTCCAACTCCCTATCAACAAGTAAGTAAACATTAATTAAAAATACATTTAAAACCACTTACCTCTGGACTGCGGTGTCCCTGGGCTGCGGTCCTCCTCTTCCTCGCCGTATCAGTAATGCTGGTGAAAACTGTGCATGCGCGCATTTCTTGCGAGAAATGCGCATGCACAGTTTACACAAGGATTACCTTTGGGGACAGTGGGGGGTCCCCAATCCCCCCACGGTCCCACCGGATCCCCACATCCTGCGGGAGCTGGCATTGCTTTTCCACATGGGGAGCTGCTAAGATGCAGCTCACTGTGTGGGAAAGCAATTGGCTTTGGTTTCCTGCTCTCTCTTCCAAAAACCAAAGCAGTTTGCTATGACAGGGCGGGAGCCGCGAGGCTCCTGCCCTGCCATAGCAAACTGCAGTGTCCCGGGGATGGGCACGCCAGAACACTGCAGGAGCTGGCCCTGGGGGGTGGCGGTCCCAGGGCCATCAAGGGCTCCAGGAGGGGAGCCACATGGCCCCCCTCCCAACAATTACTAAGCCCCAGTGGGTGGTGGTCCCCGGAGTTTGGGGGTCCGTCATGGAACCCCTAATTTTAATATTTAGTGCCCCAGGGAGGTGGCGGTCCCTGGGGCATGTGGGGGGGCTCAAGCCCCCCCACATGATTATTTATTAAGAAAAGCCCCAGGGTGGTGGTCCCCGGGGCAGCGGGGGGCCATGTGCCCCCGCTATGCAATTAATTAATTAAAGCCCCGGGGGTGGCGGGTTCCCGGGGCTTGGGGGGGCTTGGATGCCCCCTACATTAAAAATTAAAGCCCTGGGGGGTGGCGGTCCCCAGGGCTGCGGGAGAGCTGTGTGCCCCCTGCAAATATTTGAGCAAAGCCCCTGGGAGGTGGCGGTCCCCGGGGCAGTGTGGGGGGATTAGGGCCCCCCACACTTTTTTTTTCTCTGCCCCTGGGACCTGGCCCACCCGGGGGCTAAAGGATAATGAAGCGCGGAAGCCCGCGCTTTGTTTTGGGTTTTTACCGGCTGAAATTCTCGCTGGGTGCGCGAATCTCAGCGATTTTTTAAAAATAATTTTTAAAAATGTGGCCCTGGGGGTCCTTGTGGGCCCCCTAAAAAGGCCTAGGGGGTCAGGGTGTTTATATACACACGCACATTTATATACATGGAAATACATAAATACATATTTATACCAGGTTGGTTTCTGTGGCATTTGCCAATCCAAAGCTGTAGTACTATGCCTGGGGTGGTAAAAGGCTTTTGTCATTTTACAGCTCGACCTGGATGGCACTGAGCAAATCCTATGCTTAAAAACTTTGATAGAGAAGCAGATATTTAAGATGACCAAATTTCGAGTGTTGCTGGTTTTGTAAGGTGCTGTATACAAGAGCTGCTCTCCATCTAAACTTGGGACTTACCCAGAGTTCTCTGCTTCTTTTTTGCATATCTATCTATCTATCTATCTATCTATCTATCTATCTATCTATCTATCTATCTATCTATCTATCTATCTATCTATCTATCTATCTATCTATCTATCTATCTATCTATCTATCTATCTATCTATCTATCTATCTATCTATCTATCTATCTATCTATCTATCTATCTATCTATCTATCTATCTATCTATCTATATTGCAACTTCATCTCCCAAAGACTAGAAGAGAAGAGATGCACTCCTGTTTTAAGTTTGTGCTTAATTAGCTCAGATGTAAATCTTGTAGAAGGAGAGTTTTTGACAATTCTCTGATGTGTTTTGGTCCACCTGGACCTTGTTCATAGGTATGTTTATTCAGTTTCATTTTGGAAGTTCGATTTTGCCAATGTGTGACCACAACTTCAAATTTTTTGACAGATTTGCAAGGAACTTGTGGCTCAGTGGACTAATATATCTGCTATAGGGTCCTGTGTTTGACCTCATGGTCACAGGTTCGAATCCCAGCAGGTCTACTCAGCCTTTCATCCATCTGAGGTAGACAAAATGTGCACCCTTGAGTTGGGTAACAATAAACATCTGTTATTCAATGCCTTGATACCCTTGGGTGATACGTGTACTTTACAAATACAGCTGTTATGTCCTTGATTGTTTCCCTGGTGTATTCTGGGATCTGTGGTTATTCAATGTAACTACTGCATGGGCTCAGTCTGCTACCTTTTGCCCCTCCATTGGGTTCTCTGCATGTATCTCTGGTTTCAGTTGTATTTCAAGATTGTTGCTAAAATGTTCCATGTTTGGTTGTTGCAATCCTTAACCAAACTAAACCTGCTTCATCCGTACTTTCAATGGCGGCAGCCTACGCCCTTTTACATTCTTAGAATCTGCAAAGGGGATACTTTGTTCAGGCGATGTAGCACTCTTTCTTGCAGTGGTTCAGTCTCAAGGGCAGGACTAAGCCTCTAAAATATCACAACTTCATCTCCCTAAGAAAAAAAAGACACGCTCCCGTTTTAAACATGTGCCTAGTTAGCTCAGATGAAAATTCAGTGAAAGGAAATTTTTTAACAATTCCCTCAAGCGTTTCGGTCGTCCTGGACTTTGTTCACAGGTAAGTTTATGCATATATATATATATATATTGGGCGAGATGGATTGCCAGTCTTGCCCCCACTGAAGAATTTCCTGAGCTTTGGGGGTTGATGCGGTCTGGGGACCCAAGGGGGCATCTGAGTTCTAGTATCACATAGCAAATTGGACTCAACAACATCATGGTGCCCTGAAATCCGCACATGCATTAATCACCCCCGCATTACCTTCCTGGATGAAATAAAGCATTCTGGGATTTGCAGTTCGCTCACATTAAGTGATCTGCAGTTGGTGAACGCAGATACAGACTTCGGGGCGTAGCGGACCGCAACCTATCAGCTTGTGACAGGACATTTAAAACCACGTTGGCGTTCATACCTGCTAAAGACTCTGGGTGCTGAGGAAGGCTAAATGAAGCCGAAATGCATTCGCCATGAAATACAATTGAATAAAGACGCCTCCATGGTTTTTTCCCCTATTGCGGCCTCTACTCTTTCTTTGGAGGAGTTGTTTTCTGTATTTCGTGTGTCAGCCAGAGACACGCAACAGAGGCCCCCGCATCGTTAAGCTGGCCTGGCTGTCACTGGTTTCAGCTGCAGCAGACTGTTCAAGTTTCCAAGGGATTGGATGAGCCAAGGCCCACCACCGGGTTCAGGAGGAGACGGGGCGGTGTCGGAGTTATCAACTCCACGTTGGGCAAGATGGATTCCCTGCCTTGCCCCCGCCGAAGAATTTCCTGAGTTTTGGGGGTTGATGCGGTATGGGGACCAAAGGGGGCATCTGAGTTCTAGTATCACATAGCAAATTGGACTCAACAACATCGTGGTGCCCTGAAATCCGCACATGCATTAGTCACCACCGCATTACCTTCCTGTATGAAATAAAGCAATCTGGGATTTGCAGTTCACTCACATTACGTGATCTGCAGTTGGTTAACGCAGATACAGACTTTGGGGCGTAGCGGACCTCAACCTATCAGCTTGTGGCAGGACATTTAAAACCACGTTGGCGTTCATACCTGCTAAAGACTCTGGGCGCTGAGGAAGGCTAAACGAAGCCGAAATGCATTTGCCATGAAATACAATTGAATAAAGACGCCTCCATAGTTTTTTCCCCTATTGCGGCCTCTACTCTTTCTTTGGAGGAGTTGTTTTCTGAATTTCGCGTGTCAGCCAGAGACACGCAACAGAGGCCCCTACATCGTTAAGCTGGCCTGGCTGTCACTGGTTTCTGCTGCTGCGGACTGTTCAAGTTTCCAAGGGATTGGCTGAGGCAAGGCCCACCACCGGGTTCAGGAGGCGATGGGGCGGTGTTGGAGTTATCAACTCCACGTTGGGTGAGATGGATTGCCAGTCTTTCCCCCGCCGAAGAATTTCCAGAACTTTGGGGGTTGATGCGGTCTGGGGACCCAAGGGGGCATCTGAGTTCTAGTATCACAGAGCAAATTGGACTCAACAACATCATGGTGCCCTAAAATCCGCACATGCATTAGTCACCCCCGCATTACCTTCCTGGATGAAATAAAGCATTCTGGGATTTGCAGTTTGACCACATTACATGATCTGCAGTTGGTGAACGCAGATACAGACTTCGGGGCGTAGCGGACCGCAACCTATCAGCTTGTGGCAGGACATTTAAAACCACGTTGGCGTTCATACCTGCTAAAGACTCTGGGCGCTGAGGAAGGCTAAATGAAGCCGAAATGCATTTGCCATGAAATACAATTGAATAAAGACGCCTCCATGGTTTTTTCCCCTATTGCGGCCTCTACTCTTTCTTTGGAGGAGTTGTTTTCTGTATTTCGCGTGTCAGCCAGAGACACACAACAGAGGCCCCCGTATTGTTAAGCTGGCCTGGCTGTCACTGGTTTCTGCTGCGGCGGACTGTTCAAGTTTCCAAGGGATTGGATGAGGCAAGGCCCACCACTGGGTTCAGGAGGCGATGGGGCGGTGTTGGAGTTATCAACTCCGAGTTGGGTGACATGGATTGCCAGTCTTTCCCCCGCCAAAGAATTTCCAGAACTTTGGGGGTTGATGCGGTCTGGGGACCCAAGGGGGCATCTGAGTTCTAGTATCACATAGCAAATTGGACTCAACAACATCATGGTGCCCTGAACTCCGCACATGCATTAGTCACCCCCGCATTACCTTCCTGGATGAAATAAAGCATTCTGGGATTTGCAGATTGCCCACATTACATGGTCTGCAGTTGGTGAACGCAGATACAGACTTCGGGGCGTAGCGGACCGCAACCTATCAGCTTGTGGCAGGACTTTTAAAACCACGTTGGTGTTCATACCTGCTAAAGACTCTGGGCACAGAGGAAGGCTAAACGAAGCCGAAATGCATTCGCCATGAAATACAATTGAATAAAGACGCCACCATGGTTTTTTCCCCTATTGCGGCCTCTACTCTTTCTTTGGAGGAGTTGTTTTATATGTATATGGATATATATATATATATATATATATATATATATATATATATATATATATATATATATATATATATATATATATATATATATATATATATATACATATAACGGACATTTATGATGATGTTGGTGTATCATGGGACATGGAGTCCCCGCCTATCCGCTATCTTTGCCCAATGAGGGAAGTGCCGCCTTTGATTGGTTGAAGCCACGCCAATGGAGTGTAAGATTGTTTAAATTGTTGGAAGCTAGCAGAATTATCGGTTGGTTTGTGGCACTGAAGAAGGTGAAATACCGAAATGCATTTGCTTAAATAAACCACTTTTAAAGATCCCGAGAGTGCTCCGTGTGTTTTGAAGTTGTTGTGGAACAAGACGGAGTCACCTACCGTGACGGAAGCACCCGCTGAAGTGTTCGGCCACCTGGTGAAGTTGGGTTTTGGAACAGTTTTGGTGAGCCTGAACCCCCGCTGCCAGCGCTCGTAATCCTGTGAGGAAACAGCTAATCAGTCTGGGGTGCCCCGACCATATGAGAGACACCAACGAACGTCTGTTCATGTGTTAACAGCGGGAAGTGAAGGGACTATGCACAGCTTCCGAGACATTAATTAGGCTTCATAATCATGGCGACACATGATTGGCAAAATTATGAAAAAGCCACAATGTTCAAACTTAGATAACGGACATTTATGATGATGTTGGTGTATCATGGGACATGGAGTCCCCGCCTATCCGCTATCTTTGCCCAATTAGGGAAGTGCCGCCTTTGATTGGTTGAAGCCACGCCAATGGAGTGTAAGATTGTTTAAATTGTTGGAAGCTAGCAGAATTATCGGTTGATTTGTGGCACTGAAGAAGGTGAAATACCGAAATGCATTTGCTTAAATAAACCACTTTTAAAGATCCCGAGAGTGCTCCGTGTGTTTTGAAGTTGTTGTGGAACAAGACGGAGTCACCTAACGTGACGGAAGCCCCCGCTGAAGTGTTCGGCCACCTGGTGAAGTTGGGTTTTGGAATAGTTTTGGTGAGCCTGAAACCCCGCTGCCAGCGCTCGTAATCCTGTGAGGAAACAGCTAATCAGTCTGGGGTGCCCCGACCATATGAGAGACACCAACGAACGTCTGTGCATGTGTTAACAGCGGGAAGTGAAGGGACTATGCACAGCTTCCGAGACATTAATTAGGCTTCATAATCATGGCGACACATGATTGGCAAAATTATGAAAAAGCCACAATGTTCAAACTTAGATAACGGACATTTATGATGATGTTGGTGTATCATGGGACATGGAGTCCCCGCCTATCCGCTATCTTTGCCCAATGAGGGAAGTGCCGCCTTTGATTGGTTGAAGCCACGCCAATGGAGTGTAAGATTGTTTAAATTGTTGGAAGCTAGCAGAATTATCGGTTGGTTTGTGGCACTGAAGAAGGTGAAATACCGAAATGCATTTGCTTAAATAAACCACTTTTAAAGATCCCGAGAGTGCTCCGTGTGTTTTGAAGTTGTTGTGGAACAAGACGGAGTCACCTACCGTGACGGAAGCACCCGCTGAAGTGTTCGGCCACCTGGTGAAGTTGGGTTTTGGAACATATATATATATATATATATATATATATATATATATATATATATATATATATATATATATATATATATATATATATATATATATATATATATATATATACATTACCTACTGGAGGTCGCCAGTAGGTAGTTATAGTTAGGACCTAGTTACTATAGGAAAATGGCAACATTCTATTTGCAATAACTTTGGCGCCGATTGATGAATCTTCGTGACATTTTCAAAACAAATTCTTTGTTGAGATCAGCTCCTATGTTGAAACTTTGGGGGTGATTTGTGAAGGGGGGGCCGAGAAAAAAGGGGGGGTCCCAAAATGTGTTTTTTCAATGTCAATTTCCATAGGAAACTTTAGACAAGGCTACAGGTCGAACGGGTGAACGGAATTTCCCCAAATTTGGAAGGGAGAAGGGTCTTGGTCTAGAAAGCACGCTTTTGTTTATTTGGTGTAAATCCGTTCATTAGTTTTTGGGAAATATCAAAATTTACAGATATCGATATTTGGGAATTCTGCCATCTGATTGTCTGAGGCGTTATGAGCACGAGCTTACTGGTGATTGGCTGCGAGTGATGCGACCGGTTGCAACTAGGAAGTGTTGGCCGCCATTTTGTGATTCCATTGAAGCGAGTAAGGGGAAAAAAGGGAGAAAAAAGTGTGAAAGAGGAGGGTAGGAGTGCTGTGAGGTTTGTGGGGTGGGTAGGGTATGCTATAGAGGGAGCATGAAGCAAATTATTTATCCCTGCTGGTGTGAAAGTGCTGTTTTGCCCACTGTTATGGCGCTGAGGTGAGGTGCCGGTACACTCTGGGATGAAACCTCGCATCTAAACTGTGAGCTGAGTGCTGTAAAGTGATGTGCTCTGTGCGCTGTAGCATAGTGGGCGCTGTAGCATATCTGTTCAGGTGGTGTTAGTATGCGTTTAGAGTATAGAGGGAGTGGGAAGCAAAGTACTTAGTGGTATCGGTATGAAGACTCGGGGATGAAACTGTGAGTGTAAGTCGTGAGTTTATTGCTGTGTAGTGATGTGCTGTGGGCACTGTAGGATACTGGCCGCTGTAGCATACCTTTGTAAGTAGTGTTAGTGTGCGTTTATTCTATACAGGGAGTGTGAAACGAACTACTCATCCCTATTGGTCTGAAGAGTCGAATGTAGTGTTTTAGGAAGCATACATCCATTCGCCAGTCGAATGGGCAAGTTTTGCAATGAAATGATGGTTGAACGCATATTGCATAAGTGTAGATAAATGTTATGTTGTAGCTAACTCCGATAATAGATAGAGACAGGCAGCCGAAAAGTTTTTCGTTTTTTTACAGTAATGATGTAGCTTGGCGTAGAGGCGTATTCTGTTGGACATAATTTTTATCATAGAGAGAGTAGCCTTTTTTAGAAGTAGAATTAGTAGTAGGATGGCCGCAAAGAGGGTGAGAATTATGGGCACTGTTCCTGTTATTCCAGAGATGATCGAAAGAATGTCTGAATGTAGTCTAGTATTAAAAGAAGAACAGCTTGAAAGCGTGTTAGAAGGCTGTAGGAGACCGTGTTAAAAAAGTGTGCCAGACCTTGAGTGTGACATGTGTTGAAAATTGTGTAACAATTCACAAAGTGTAATTGGTGGTTCCTATTTAAAAGGGAGTGTATTTTATTTGAAGTTCGTGATATCTTCAGTCGATAAATGTCTTTTGCAGAAGTGAGGGAGACATCTGTTCTGAACAAAGGTGCTTTTAGTTTGGTTTGTTTCTTGAAATGTGTTTTCAAACTAGGAATTGAAGGCCAAGTTGAAGTTTGGGATTTAGTTTGTGTGGGTGGGAATAGATATTGCCACAGAAAGTTACTGTGTTTGGAACAGTAAGGACATGCGGTACGCTAGCTCTAGGAGAATATGTTATTGAGAAGCAGATAACTGTCGTTAGAAAGCTGTGTGAATGTCGGTGTGATTGTGGGAGTTGGCGTCCTTTTAAGAAAGGACGGAACATTGGTGGCTGCATGCTTAGAAGCGCCGTGTAGTTGGACATTCTTGGATAGTAATGAATGACTGCCATTGTGGTTGCACTATTCACCTGTGAGAAAAACTTTTGTATGCTCTTTAAGACAGCGATATGTAAATGGAATAAGCCACTGCTCGTAAATAAATGCGCTACCTTATATAATGACATTCAACCTGACAAACAACATGTGCACGTAGCAGACTCAATGACAATACATTCTGTGGGAACCGTGGGTAGCCATGTATACAAACTAAACATGGCATGGCACCTCTGCCTCACTATGCAGAATGCGGGGAGAGATGAGAGCAAAGTATGTGCGAAGGTGGCAAGTAATTCTCGATTATAAAAGTATATAATGCAAAGTCTTGAGGGGATGTGCCGGACAGACTTGAGTATGTAGAGCACAGACATGTACATGTCAACATACACTGATGGTCTATTGAGTGAAGTGGACAGTGGATGCAACCATGATAGTACAGTCAGTAGGGAAGATTACGGAATGGTAGCACGTACGTGCTTCTCCCCCAAATGTTTAGGGAAGTGGGCTGGCTCGCCGTACACAAGGCTAGCGTAGGGGTATGAATAAAAGGCACGTTTCTTTGGGTGTGGTTCTCTTCCGAATTGGTGAACGTGTCTGCCAGGTCTGCGCAGCTTACACCGCCACGAGGCTGATGCTGTGAGCGAAGGTGGGTGCGTGAATGATGCTCTCAGCCTGCTGGTACTCAGAAACCGTCATGGCCGATGTGACGCATATATGCCCCATAGGTCACCTTTCGACACCGCTGTATGTGAAAGAAGACCGACCACGTGCTGGCGGAAGGTCCTGGGCCGAGGTCTGCGAGCTCGGAAGGCTTGTGAGATTAACGCTGGCTACCGCGACACAGGCACACAGAGCCCAGCCTGAGGCCCAGGAGCGTGGAGTGCTCTGTATAATAGTAACACAGTAGTCCGACAGGTACCGACAGTGGAACTGTGTTTTGATCCCACAATGGACGATGTCAGAACTGCATCTGAGAGTGGAGATGAAGGTACTCCCTTCGACAAACTGCAACCAACACTGGGTCCCAACAGTGGAACGGTGTCTTGATCCCATAATGGATGATGTCCAATATTACCTGCTGCTGAGTTTTCAGAGAACTCCCTCCGTTGAGGTGCATCAGACTCTGTGCTTCCGTAGCTAATTGCTGCGCATGATTATTGGGCTTGGTTGACTGCAGTCAGTGGAGTACACCGTGGTACAGCAGGTCGGAACAGTGAAACAGGGTCTTGATTCTATGATTGAGGATGTCAGAAGCTAAAGTCTGTGATGATTATGGTGTACCCCTTCCGATCAGGTGCAACCAACTCTAGGTCTGAACAGTGGAACGGTGTCTTGATCCCACAATGGACGATGTTAGAACTGCATCTGCGAGTGGAGATGGAGGTACTCCCTTTGACCAGGTGGAACCAACTCTAGGTTGCAACAGTGGAACGTTGTCTTGATTCCACAATGGAAGATGTCCGAGATTACATTCTGCCTAATTTTTACAGAACACCTTCCGTTGAGGTAGATTAGACTCTGTGCTTCTGTAGTTAACTGCTGCACATGTTTATTAGGCATGGTTTATTGCAGTTGCTGGAGTACACAGCGGTACAGCATGTTCGAACAGTGAAACGAGGTCTTAATTCTATGATTGACGATGTCAGAAGTTAAAGTGTGTGATGATTTTTGTGTATAGCTTCTGATGAGGCACAACCAACTCTAGGTACCAACAGTGGAATGGTGTCTTGATCACACAATGGACAATGTCCAATATTACCTGTTGCTGGTTTTTCACACAACTCCATCTGTTGAGGTGCATCAGATTCTGTGATTCTGTAGATAAGTGCTGCACATGGTTATTGGGCTTAGTTGACTGGTATTGCTGGAATACACCGCGGTCGAGCAGGTCCAAACAGTGAAATGGGGTTTTAATTATATGATTGAGGATGTTAGAAGTTACAGTTTGTGATGATTTCTGTGCACCCCCTCCGATGAGGTGCAAGCAACTCTAGGTCCCAACATTGGAATGGTGTGTTGATCCCACAATGGATGATGTTAGAACTGTATCTGAGAGTGGAGATGGAGGTATTCCCTTCTACCAGCTGCAACCAACTCTAGGTTCCAAAAGTAGAATGGTGTGTTGACTCCACAATGGACAATATTAGAACTGCATTTGAAAGTGGAGATGAAGGTACTCTCTTCGATCAGGTTCATCCAACTTTAGGTCCCAACTATGGAACGGTGTTTTGATCCCACAATGGATGATGTCCGATATTACCTGCTGCTTGCTTTTTTCAGAAGTTTAGGTGTTGAGGGGCATCACAGTCTGTGATTCCATAGCTAACTGCTGCACATGATTATTGGGCTTGGTTGACAGTAGTCGGTGGAGTATACTGTGGTACAGCAGGTGCAAACAGTGAAATGGGGTCTTGATTCTATGATTGAGGATGTCATAAGTTAAAGTCTGTGATGATTTTTGTGTACCCCCTCTGATCAGGTGCAACCAACTCCGTGCTTTTGAATCCAACGGTATGTGGCTGTGAGTTGTGAATGACCACTGGATTTGGTGTAGACTGCAGCTCACAGGGTTCACAATTTAGATTGCTTGGTGATTGTTTAATTACAGAATCCTGTAGTTAAGTAATTAGAACGTCTATTGAAACATAGACAATATTGTTTTAGTATACTTGCTTCAAGAAGTTTTTTTATATCAGTTATAGGTTTAGTGAAATGACCAAATGTATCTTGGAAGTCCAAAGGAACAGTGAATAGTGTAGACAGTGGAGAGATGAAATCCCAATTTGAATTGTTTTGATGTTCTCCATAATTTATGTTGTTTTATTTTGTAAAGAGGGAGTGAGAAAAAGTATTGATGGATGTGTGTGTGAGTACTGCTTTTAATTAACAATGCAGACAGTAGTGTTTACAATTCAAATCGAGTTGCTATTGTAGATGATGCAGTCCTGTAAGAGAAGAGATTGCTGTAATGTGCTTTGTCTGCACCACTCATACACATCATTGCAGGCTCCGCACACGTTTTCTTTGCTTCTTGTATTGCAAACTGTAGAGCTCAAGTCAATGCCACGTGGCTGTGGGCCATTGCTGAACACTCTCTCTGGCCTATACTGCAGACTTCAGTGTCCACATTTGACATTGAGTCGCTATTATAGATGATGCTGTCCTGTAGGAAAAGACATTGCTCCAGTGCGCTCTGTCTGCACCACTGATATGCATCATTGCAGGATCTGCACACGTTATTTTTCTTCGTTAAGTGCAAACTGTAGAGCTCAAGTGAATGCCAGGTGGCTGTGGGCTCTTGCTGACTGCTCTCTCTGGCCTACACTTCAGACAGCAGTGTTCACAATTCAGAAGGAGTCGCTATTGTAGATGAGGTAGTTCTGTATGAAAAGACATTGCTCCAGTGTGCTCTGTCTGCAGCACTCATACGCATCATTGTAGGCTCTGTACATGTTTTTTTTGCTTTGTGTATTGGAAACTGTAGAGGTCAAGTCAAAGCCACGTGGCTGTGGGACCTTGCTGAACGCTCTCTCTGGCCTATACTGCAGACTTCTGTGTCCACATTTGACATTGAGTCGGTATTGTAGATGATGCAGTCTTGTAGGAAAAGATATTGCTCCAGTGCTCTCTGTGTGCACCACTTATATGCATCATTGCAGGCTCTGCACACATTTTTTTTAAGTTTGTGTATTGCAAACTGTAGAGCTCAAGTGAATCCCATGTGGCTGTGGGCCATTGTGACCGCTCACTCTGGCCTACACTACAGACAGCAGTGTTCACAATTGAGATTGAATCGCTATTGTAGATGAGGTAGTCCTGTAGGAAAATACATTGCTCTAGTATGTACTGTCTGCACCATGCATATGTATCATTGCAGGCGTTGCTTCGCTGACAACAACCTGGGTAGGTGAAGTCACTTTACGTATCTGTGGGTCCTTTCTGACCGCTCTCTATGGCCTACACTGCAGACAGCAGTGTTCATAATTCAGATTGAGTCGGTATTGCAGATGATGTAGTGTTGATGGCAAGAGATATTGCTCCTAGCACTGCCTGTCTACAGCACGCATTATCGGTGGCTGTGCACATGCTGAATGCTTTTGATGTGGTTATGTGAGTGCACTAGAACTGATGGAGCGTTTATGATATAATCTTTTTATGTATTATTTCATATCTATTGATTGTGTGTCAGTATACCTTTACGATGGAATTATTTCTGTATTATTTCACATCTACTGTTCCTGCCTTACTGCAGCATAAATTATTGATTCTTTTAATATTGAATCACTGTGTGTGATCCAATGATTACTGTTGTAGTTGATGCTAGCAGCAACCATTGTCTGAAGGCTGGTTTAGACTTACCGCACACACATCCAGCACAGACTTCACTGGATATGTCACCATGGTAATAAAAAGGAGTCGAGCGTACGTGCCTGTATCCACTTCCACTATCTATCTGTGTCTGTGTGTTCATTATCTATGCATGATACTGTCTCTGGGCCGTACTATATTACGTTGTGTTGTGGACAGCGTATGCAACCATGTTACCTGTGGTATCGGAGAACATTTCGCTAATGTAACTTTTAGGTGTATGGGTACAATAGGTGGAAGGCTACTTTACAGAGCATGAATATTGATGAAAATGATGGTTGCATGCTGTGTGTAGTTTAAGATATGTGTATATTGCAAAAAGTTTTGAACAAAGTTACAATGGGAAATGTTATGAACTAATGAAATGCTTTTTTTTATGGTTACATGGCAATCCAGTGCGCAATAAGACCGCACCGATGTGATTTTGAGAAAATATATTTATTGTAAAATAAGTTTGTTAGAGTTAGAAATATATAACTGTTTAAAATATTTTTTATTATCGCTTGCTCTCATATACACTTTTTAGATATAGTTTTGAGACCAAAAAATGAGGGAATGGCGTATGCGGCGCGACATCGGACGTCTATGATGTAAAACAGGGCGTGGCAGCGTGCACTCGTCGCATACGCAACACGCAGCGGGCGCGACCCTATACGTACATGATGTAACGCGCGGCTTGGTAGTGCGTACCCATCTCATACCAAAGTAGCAGCTGGCGCGACCGCATATGTACATGTTATTGCGCAGACGCGGTGCCACAAACCCATCAGATACAAAATGCGCATCATTTAAATGTGGTGGATAGGATTCACGTGTTGATCGAGCTTGGTAGACTACCGGTACGGGTCTGTAGTTTTCTCTCCAAAAAAAAAGATATACATATTTTGTGGGGAAGATATAAAAGATTAAATCATTTGTAAAGTTTAAAAAAAGGATGATAGAGTTGCAAAATATTAAAAAACAATTTGAAAAAATATAGGTTTTATAAATATTAAAATATGAAATGAACATTTCAAAAACCTTCGAAATTCACTGAAAAAAACATAGGTTTTACAGACGTTATAGTTAGGAATTAGCATTTAAAAACCTTAGAAATTCACTGAAGAAACCATAGGTTTCAAGGACGTTATAGTTAGTTGGACATTTGACTCATATAAAAGCAGAGAAATTTGCCTGGTATAGTTAGTTGAGCTAACTATAACTCGCGCGCCTGCAATGCACTGCTGATGGCGTCACATATTGCATCACTCATGACATGGTCAGTGACATCACTCATGACATCACTGATGACATGTCAAATGACATCACTGATGACATCATCCACGTGATAGTCTGACACACCTCTTCAGACTGTAATATAACCTTTGATAGACGCACTCTAAAATACAGACTACCGTTTTGAAAAGCATAGACACACCAATACCAGATACTAGATATCCATCCACTGATTCCTATCTATATATTGTGAGCCAGATATACACTGATAAAGTCACTTATACATGGTGTCACTCATTATTACATCAGTATAATATCCACTCATACATGTATATATACATTTACACAGTGCTACTGATCCATAGAGTTACTCACACATCTTTTCAGTCATGCCAAAAATCAACCATACACCCATGTACTCACCTATGCAGATATATACACAACACCTGCCTTATTTATACACACATCACTTTCCTTATTTATATAGATACTATCACATACTTACTCTCTTATACAATCACTAAATACATGTACACACTCGTGTATGTAGACACTCTTGCAATCACTGTCTTTCACATAGTCAATTATACACCCCAACACTCACATATGGTGTGTAAAAACATATATAGTTACTCACATATATACAACTGAGACATCAATTCACTAATGAACACATCTGTTCAGACAGTAAGCTATCTATACAGCCCTTCTGAGATGCACTTTTGAATCTATAGAACCAGTGAATCGGCCATTCAGACATGTATGCAGAGAGTCAGACAGCACCCACACACCCACATAGACAGTCAGACCCCCATACAGATACTCATACAATCAATGAAAACACATATACACACTGAGGTAGCTACTCACCAAGCCATGCACCTGCTTACACACCAAGTGAGAGACTAAGAGAGCCATTCACACAGTCTAGTCACTAATCCATGCATTCAGTAACATACATTCAATCAGTGACTTATAGAGTCAGTCATGCATCTACTAAGTAATGTATTCAGGCACTTTTACATCGACTTATTCTTGAATAGACCTTGGCATAGATATAAATGAAAAATATTTAAACTTTACAGAAACACACATTCACTGGATGATGTCATCAGTGATGTCATCAGTGATGTCATTTGAGATGTCATCAGTGATGTCATGAGTGATGTCACTGACCATGTCATGAGTGATGTAATATGTGACGTCATCAGCAGTTCATTGCAGGCGCACAAGTTATAGTTAGCTCAACTAACTATAGCAGGCGAATCTCTCTGGTTTTATATGAGTCAAATGTCCAACTAACTATAACGTCCCTGAAACCTATGGCTTTTTTAGTGAATATATATATATATATATATATATATATATATATATATATATTTTCGCTGAAAAAAACATAGGTTTCAGGGGCGTTATAGTTAGCTGGACTTTTCACTCGTACAAAACCATAGAAATTCCCCCGTTATAGTTAGTTCAGCTAACTATAACTCGCGTGCCCGCAATGCACTGCTGATGACGTCACATATTACATCACTCATGACATGGTCAGTTACATCACTCATGACATCACTGATGACATCTCAAATGACATCACTGATGACATCATCCAGTGAATGTGTGTTTTTCTGAAAATTACATATGTTTTATATATGTAAATCTCAAGGTCGATGGAAGAATAAATGGGTATATAAGTGTCTAAATGGATGTATCTTAGTGAATACATGGCTTAGTGAGTAATGTTTAAATATGTAAATATCTGTATCAGTCTCTCACTTTGTGTATAAGTGGCTGCATGGGTTGGTGAGTAGCTACATGAGTGTCTATATAGGTTATTAGTTGGTTTTTTGAGTATCAGTATAAGTGTCTGATGTCTGTATGGTTCGGTGGTGGGTATTACGTAGTGCATAGGTGCATGAATGAGTGACTCACTGTTTGTATGTGTTGAAGACAGCATGTGTACAGGACTGTATGGGTGGATGAGTGTGTGCATGGGTGTGTTAGTGAGTAAATGACTGTCTCAATAGTGTCTCTATGAGTAACTACTTATGTTTTAAACTAGTATATGTGACTATTGGTGTATATAAGTGAGTATATGTGAGAGTGAGAGATTGAAAGAGTTTCTGTATGAATAAGTATGTGTTTCTATAAGTGATTGTTAAAAAGACTAAGTATGTGTATGTTTCTGTAGAAGTAAGTGTGGTGGTGTGTGTATAACTGTATATGCAGGTAAACGGATGTTTGATTCTTTATTAGCCTGAGTGACTATGTGTGTGAGTAACTTTATGGATGAGTGGCGTTGTGTAACAAGATGTATAGGTGTATGAGTACATATGATAAGTGAGTACATGTATGAGTGACTGTATAGGACTGTTGGTGAATGAGTGGATGTGGATGTGGATGTGGATCTTACAATTACTGAATAGGTTGTTGTAACTGGTATTGGTATGTCCATTGTTTTGAAAATTTTAATTTCTATTTTTGAATGTGTGTATCAAAGGTTATATGAGGGGGAGAGGAGGTCTGCCACTCTATCACAAGGATGATGTCATCAGTGATGTCATCAGTGATGTCATGAGTGATGTCACTGACCATGTCATGAGTGATGTAATATGTGACGTTATCAGCAGTGCATTGCGGGCGCGCGAGTTATGGTTAGCTGAACTAACTATAACGGGGGAATTTCTATGGTTTTGTACGAGTGAAAAGTCCAGCTAACTATAACGCCCCTGAAACCTATGTTTTTTTTCAGTGAATTTCAAAGGTTTTTTAAATGCTAATTTCTAGCTATGCCTACAGAAATAGGACATGTGAAGAAAGAAGGAAAAACGCACAGAAAAAAAAGAAATGCAGTAAGAAGAAACAGAAGTCCTCAAAGACGAAGAAAAGTGCAGGAAGAAGTATAACGTGCAGAAAGAACAAACAGAAGAGCAGAAACAAGCCTTGTTGCAAAATCATCCTGTACCCTCAACTTTTTCAGACGGATACTGGTGGTAACTGAGTCTGACTAACCAGTCCTAAAGCCAGTGCTATGTTTAAAGAATACAGTGAAAACACCTACATACACTAGGGCACACTATGTGTTGGGGTCCCCCTGTGATTAGCATGACCTCCTCTGTAAGCCCCTAGTATATTATTGGGCAGGGGATTAAAACTACCTCTTAAAACGCACCACAGGGCGTGTTTGAACACGTCACCTCATGCCCCGTCCCCTCCCTTCCCCACTGTGTAAACACGCCCTGTAGCCGTTTTAATTTGGGAGATTAAGTCCTCTTGAATCTTGAGGATCCCTAGGGTCCAACTAGACCACTAGGTACCTCCAGTAAGCGCCACAGAGCTGCGTTGCAGAGAGGTGTAAAAAGTGGCACGGCCTGCACCACCTCTCTGCAACGCAGAGCAGTGGTGCTTACTGGAAGCACCTGGTCGGCTAGTTGGACCCCAGGGTCCCTCAGGATTGAAAGGGAATTATTTCCCCAACTTAAAAACGCGCCACAGGGCCTGTGGGCGTTCTGAGTTGAGAGATTAAGTCCCCTTGAATCCTAAGGGTCCCTAGGGTCAAACTAGCCCACTAGGTACCGCCAGTAAGCTCCACAGAGCTGCGTTGCATGGAGGTGTAAAAAGGGGCGTGGCCTCAGAACACCTGTCTGCAACGCAGCTCCCTGGCGCATACTGGATATACCTGTTGGGCTAGTTGGCCCTCAGGGACCCTCAGTATTGAAGGGGAATTAATTCCTCAACTTACAACTGGCCAGGGGGTGCGTTTGCAGAGTGCTGCAAGGAGGGGGCGTGGCCTCCGGCGCAATGCCTGTCTTTTATTTATTTATTTTTAAGACGGAGGGCTGTGTGGCGCCCTTTCTTTTTCTAATTTATTAGCCCTGGGGACCCCATCCCCCAGGGCCTGCACCCTAATTTTTTTTGTTGAAAAAAATTTATTTGGCCCTCCCAAGGCCTTAATCGGCCCCGGGGACCCCAACCCCCAGGTCATGGCCTTTTTTTAATTTTTTTATTCTTTAGGAGGGGGGCTGTGTTTCCCCCCTCCTCAGGCCACTTATGGCTCCGGGGACCCCATCCCCCGGGGCCGGCCTTTGTTTTTTAATATTTTAAAATAATATATATTTATAGAAACACCTAGGTCATGCTGGACAAACCGTATGTACCTATCACCATGACGATTTGCGTGATATTCATTAAAAGGCGACTATGCATACAATGAATCCACGTAGAATGTATTCACACCGCTAGTGAAGGTCTGACATCTCTGACACCCTACCGTGCCTAATCCCGGCGCCCCCACTGGTGGGTACTCTCCAAGTAGACACCCTTGTCGTTTATTTATACAAACATGGGTAGCTATTGACGGGCACATTTAATACACATGCACACCAAGCTATTCAAAGGGGATTCGACAAAAATTCGACCAAACTATGCAAGAAACCCCTCACAGTTAATAAAACACACATCCACCGCCGGATGTGTAATACTTTTTATTTTAGTCTCTGGAAAGGAGACAAACCCCACTTGAGAGTCACAGCGTGCTCCTGGCTGAGCCCAATGCTGTGTTACACCCACCAGTGCCCGCCGAGTGCCACACACCTCTGTGTTGTATTCCACCAGCTAGTGCGTATGCTATGACACTCTCTAGCACATGTGCACTGTAACACCAACCCGTGAATATGTCATGCCACACTTGCCTTCGCACGGGTTATATTGCCCCATCTAACGTGCCTTCCTCGATGCCTATGTTATAAAGCACAGCGCTATGCCATACATATTACAATCTGGGATCCATATCTTTGTCACAGTGCATATGCAATGTTACACTACCCAGCACATATTTTATATTACAACTTTAGAGACTACCTAGGTTACACAACACTGCCCTGTGCATATTACACTCCAAGGCGCATATCACATAGCAAGCGCTAGTGCCTGTGCTATCTCGCGCTCTCCAATGAATCTGTCATTGCGCACAATGTATTGCATATTATATTTCACGCCCCGGTTCATCTTATATCACACTTTTAGGTGCATAGTTTATACCATATACTATATCTAGTTTTCATTTTCAATCGTGCTCTCAGGACTATGTTCTATATAACACTGCGTCCACCTACCCTTTTCACGGGCATTACATTTTGCTATGGGGGGTGGAGTGTCAGGGGATGTTTCTACCAAGTGAGCCCGGAGTCACAGTCCCAAACGTCCTCCTCTTCCTGAATAAAAGTGAGATTATGCTGCATACTTGTTCATATTTTAAGTAGTTCGCACAGACACACATTTTAAAAACAATAAAGTTCCTAATACCCACCTTATATGAACAGTTAGTTTGCTGCCCCATCCACCTCCTCCCTATCCTCTGTTGTCTGAATCCATGGACTAGCCTCCTCCCTCCTGCCATGCATGGTCTGATGTGCTGCCACTGCCCTGCATTTAGCATGATGTACCAGTCCACTCATCCTGCCCTCCATTGCCCAATTCAATGGCCCATCATTGACCTCCTGCTTAGCCTCTGTGCTTTGCTTGCTGCCCCTATTCTCCTTCCCCCTGCCCTCCGATGTCTTTGTGCATGCCCCTGCTCCATCCTTTTTGACCACCATGTTCCATGGACCTGCCACTCCTATCTACTCTGAGTGTTCTGTTGAGCTGCCACTCCCCTACCACCTGCCTAGCATTGTCAGATGACTGTAACCTGTCCCTGCCACTTCCACCCTGCCTGTCCACATGCCATGCCCCTATCCCCTTCCTCCTGTCCTCCATGGTCCATTTTACTGCCACACCCTTCTGCCCTCCATGGTCTGTTGTGCTGCAACTGCTCCTCATGCCTGCTCCGCGCGGTCTGTTGTGAGGCCCCTTCCCCTGAACTCTCTTGTCTGTGCCCAGGTCCTGACCCTCCCTTCTATCCTCCATGGTCCTTTTTGCATGCCCCTGCACCCTCCTTCTTGCCCATCATAGCCATTGTGCTGCCATGGCATGGTCTTCTGTGCTGCCATGGCCCCTCCCACCTTCCCTGTGTGGTCAGCTAGCTGCTCCTGACCCCCTCCCACCTTCCCACCATGGTCTGTGTGTATGCCATCATAGTCTCACTGTTGCTCTCGTTGGTGTGTCTTGTTTCTAGTGCCCATCCTGCCTGACCTCCATGGTCATCTTGCTGCTCCTGCCCTGCCCCCTGCCCCCAGCCCTCTGTTTCCATGTGCAGACCCCTATTCCCTCCCTCCTGGCTTGTCGGTTCCATTGTAATGCCCCTGATCCGTCCCTCCTGCCCTTTATGGTCTGTTATGCTGCAGTTTTCTCTCCTGTCTGTCCATTATGGTCAGCTAGCTACCATTGCCTCTTTCCCCTCTGTCGGCTGTTGTCCATGTGCATGGTCCTGTCCCCTCCCTATTGCTTTCTATGGATTGTTGTGCTGCACTCCCGTCCCGCATGCCCTGTGTGGGGTATTGTGCTGCTGCAAACCCTGATGCCTGCCCTGTAGGGTCAGTTTGGTGTACCTCTCAATGTCCCTCCTGTCCTCTGTTATCCGAGTCCATGTCCCTACCCCAATTCCTCCTGCCTACCATGATCCAATGTACCATACTTGCGAACATTTTGAACTTGGTAAGAGGGAGATTTTGAAATAAAACTGGGGTATTGATTTTCCCCTTTGAGTTACATTGAAAAAGAGAAGATTGTAGACAGGAAACAGATCAAGTAAAGCCCATTTGAGCTTAAAAACATTGGACGTTTCCAGGCTGAAACGGGTCTGTTGGCATGTATGGTTGTATGACCACTGCCTCTTCCTTCTGCCCACAATGGTCTATTATATTGCCACAGCCTCTCTTGCCAGTCCTGCATTGTTGGTTTGTTGCCCCTGCCCCCCTTTCCACTGCCCTCCATAGTCTGTTGTGCTGCCACTTCCCTTCCTGCCTGCCTAGTGTGGTCAAATTGTTGCCTCTGCACTCTCCTACCTGCCTTCAATTTTCAGAGTCTGTGCCCCTGGCCTCTGCCTCTCAACAGTATCCCAATGAACAACTAGATTGCTAAAATTCTATATTTATTACAAAAGTGTGGAATGCCTGACGTCATCTTGATGTAATCAAAACTGTAATGCCTAGAGCATTTCCTTTAGAAATTACATATATGAGAGGGTCTTATTTGCATCAAAATTATGGTTAGTGCTCTAAAAAACTAAAATGAGGACATATTTTCTGAGTTTTCAAATAGCGACAAAGAACTTTTAAATTATTTGTAATCTTAGTTTTTTTATCCAGTTAACCACTTGATTAAATGTTGCATCCAAGGGGAGAGGGTGTGGTGTTACTTCCAGAGCTGCAGACTTTGCAACTGGGGAACCAGGTTGGAGTTTCTGCTTCAGCTCAACATTCTGTGATTCTGGTCAAATCACTTAATCTCCCCATGTCTACAACCAAAATGAATTTGATCTTGTGTGATGTAACCAATGTTTATGTAAAGCACTCCAATACCTGACAAGTCTGGATTATATAAAACTGCAAATACACAAAAAATAAGTGTTTTGCACACTTCTGTCATTGGGCTACATTTGGGCTACATCTGGGTGATATTTGGGCTACAGTTGGGCTCTTTTGTCTCTAGTGGCCATTTTAGGAGATTTATTTGTTATGAAGTTTCCTAATTTCCTCATTTACTGCAGTCTCCTCAGTAGGAAATGCTTTCAGTTTTTTACTTTGTTTCCATCAAGAAGATATTCAGATATATCACATATTTGCCATAAATTCTGAATGTTAGCACTCTAGTTGCTCATTAGATCACGGTAGTAAAGCTACTGCTCACCACGGAAGTCTGCTGCTAGTATTAGAAGTGCATGTTTCAGTCTGCATATGAGAATTTTTTAATGAAATAGAAGAGGATTTGAGAAGTCACTCAAAATGTCCCCTAATTTTTCTTTCTTCAGCACTAATCATAATTTCTATGGCAAAATGAACCCCCTCATTGTGTTCCTTTTTAAATTAAATGTTTTAAGTGTTACCAGTTTATTCCAATCAAGATGGCTTCAGGTGTGCCATACTTTTGTCATAAGTAAGACAGTAAGCGCTCTAGTTGTTCTTAAGAACACTCTGGGCCATTCTGTCATTGGGCTATACTTGGGCTACATCTGGGTGATATTTGGGCTACATTTGGGCTCTTTTGTCTCTGGTGGCCATCTTGGGAGATTTATTTGTTATGAAGTTTCCTAATTTCCTCATTTACTGCAGTCTCCTCTGTAGGAAATACTTTCAGTTTATTACTTTGATTCCATCAAGAAGGCATTCAGATGTGTCACACATTTTCCATAAATTCTGAATGTTAGCACTCTAGTTGCTCATTAGATCACTGTAGTAAAGCTACTGCTCACCAGGAAAGTCTGCTGCTGCTAATGAAAGTGCATGTTTCAGTCTGCATGTCAGAATGTTTTTATGAAATAAAAGAGGGTTTCAGAAGTCAAAATGTGCCCTAGTTTTTCTTTCTGCAGCACTAATCATAATTTATATGGCAAAATGAACCCCCGTATTGTGTTCCTTTTTAAATTAAATGTTTTAAGTGTTACCAGTTTATTCCAATCAAGATGGCTTCAGGTGTGCCATACTTTTGTCATAAGTAAGACAGTAAGCACTCTAGTTGTTCTTAAGAACACTCTGGGACATTCTGTCATTGGGCTATACTTGGGCTACATCTGGGTGATATTTGGGCTACATTTGGGCTCTTTTGTCTCTGGTGGCCATCTTGGGAGATTTATTTGTTATGAAGTTTCCTAATTTCCTCATTTACTGCAGTCTCCTCTGTAGGAAATACTTTCAGTTTTTTACTTTGATTCCACCAAGAAGGCATTCAGATGTGTCACACATTTTCCATAAATTCTGAATGTTAGCTCTCTAGTTGCTCCTTAGATCACTGTAGTAAAGCTACTGCTCACCAGGAAAGTCTGCTGCTGCTAATGAAAGTGCATGTTTCAGTCTGCATGTCAGAATGTTTTTATGAAATAAAAGAGGGTTTCAGAAGTCAAAATGTGCCCTAGTTTTTCTTTCTGCAGCACTAATCATAATTTATATGGCAAAATGAACCCCCTCATTGTGTTCCTTTTTAAATTAAATGTTTTAAGTGTTACCAGTTTATTCCAACCAAGATGGCTTCAGGTGTGCCATACTTTTGTCATAAGTAAGACAGTAAGCGCTCTAGTTGTTCTTAAGAACACTCTGGGACATTCTGTCATTGGGCTATACTTGGGCTACATCTGGGTGATATTTGGGCTACATTTGGGCTCTTTTGTCTCTGGTGGCCATCTTGGGAGATTTATTTGTTATGAAGTTTCCTAATTTCCTCATTTACTGCAGTCTCCTCAGTAGGAAATACTTTCAGTTTTTTACTTTGATTCCATCAAGAAGGCATTCAGATGTGTCACACATTTTCCATAAATTCTGAATGTTAGCACTCTATTTGCTCATTCGATCACTGTAGTAAAGCTACTGCTCACCAGGCAAGTCTGCTGCTGGTATTCAAAGTGCATGTTTCAGTCTGCATGTCAGAATGTTTTTATGAAATAAAAGAGGATTTCAGAAGTCAAAATGTGCCCTAGTTTTTCTTTCTGCAGCACTAATCATAATTTATATGGCAAAATGAACCCCCTCATTTTGTTCCTTTGTAAATTAAATGTTTTAAGTGTTACCACTTTATTCCAATCAAGATGGCTTCAGGTGTGCCATACTTTTGTCATAAGTAAGATTGTTAGCGCTCTAGTTGTTCTTTAGAGCACTCTGGGAAGCTGCAGTAGAACACAAAGGAATCAACTGACAGTCTCTGCCCTTGTTGGATGTACATGTTTTACTGAGAATGTCAGACTTCATTCTTACATGACTGAGAAAGATAATGTGAATTTACAGAAAATATGCTCTCAGTTTAGCTTATAGATCACCTTCCAAACCTCTGCAGGGGTGTGGAATTTTCCAAATAATCTAGTTGTCCAAGGGACAAAATGCCACTGAGATCTACATGTCCTGTAAAATCCACTTGTCCCACCTACCCCCGTTCCACATCAAACCTGAGAAGAAGTGTGGCTCAATGATTAGAGTGGCAGACCCTGAGGCAGAGGTCTAGCCCGGGACCAGGGTTCAATTCCCCGCCTCAGCGGGTCTTGGGCTCAAGAAATTCCACGGACCTGATAATTCTTGCCTCGGTGCCTATTCCAATCATGCAGTGCAACTCTGGGCAATAGCTTGCTTAATCTCCACAACGGCCCCCACAACGCTAAGGATGCCTGGCCTCCACCTTGGGGGTGCCCAGGAGTGGATGCCTCACAGGGAAAGCCAGGATGGGTTCCACAGCGGTATTCCTACAAGCACCTTGAGACCCTTGCGGGTGAGTAGTGTGCTATACCAGTTATACAAGTATCAAATTTACATTTTTTATATTTAACCTAAGGGCTCCGGCTGACAGAGAAACATTAATATATTTTTGCTTTATTAAAATCAGTAAACCATTGAATGCTGTGCAATAATAATGCTAAAGGAAAACTTGTCAAGCGATATTATCGCGTCCCTGCCCCCCTGCGCCCCCTCCCCTTAACCCTGACGGCAATTCTTTTATTTCTATTCCCCTTTTTTTCAATTTTTTTGGGCTGTGTATTTATTCCCACAAAATACGTACATTTCAAACCATACGTAATGTACTAATTTACCGTCACCCTTGGCTGTGTATTTATTCCCACAAAATACGTACATTTCAAACCATACGTAATGTACTAATTTACCGTAACCCTTGTAAAAACGTATGGGTGGGATATAAAAGGTGTCAGCCAGCGTGCCTCCTGCCATTTCCCCCTCACTTTTGCAGCTGGCCAGACGTGAGCCCTACGTTCCTTGCGAATCGGTAAGTTGTATCGAAAAAGAAACAGCAAAGTTGGGAGCTTCCTTTAATAATAAGAATCGTTTTTTCGCCAAATGTACCCTCTTTGCAACATTAATCAATTGTGTAATGTATATTTGTCGGTGTGTTTACGCAGTTATGGGCTGAAAGTTAATAGCTCACTATTCTATATTAGGACTTTAAGTTATAAATTGCAAGTCACTAACGGATGTCTCTTTTGAAAGCATTAATCTGCAGATCTGTTCCTATCCTATGCACTCTGTAATCGACTTCGTACATGTTCTTTGCAGCAGGCATATTAACCCTCTGCACTAACTTCACCGAGGTCACAACCTCAACTATACAAAACACTGATCTTTTCGCCAAATGTACCCTCTTTGCAACATTAATCAATTGTGTAATGTATATTTGTCGGTGTGTTTACGCAGTTATGGGCTGAAAGTTAATAGCTCACTATTCTATATTAGGACTTTAAGTTATAAATTGCAAGTCACCAACGGATGTCTCTTTTGAAAGCATTAATCTGCAGATCTGTTCCTATCCTATGCACTCTGTAATCGACTTCGTACATGTTCTTTGCAGCAGGCATATTAACCCTCTGCACTAACTTCACCGAGGTCACAACCTCAACTATACAAAACACTGATCTTTTCGCCAAATGTACCATCTTTGCAACATTAATCAATTTTGTAATGTATATTTGTCGGTGTGTTTATGCAGTTCTGGGCTGAAAGTTAATAGCTCACTATTCTATATTAGGACTTTAAGTTATAAATTGCAAGTCACCAACGGATGTCTCTTTTTAAAGCATTAATCTGCAGATCTGTTTCCATCCTATGCACTCTGTAATCGACTTCGTACATGTTCTTTGCTGCAGGCATATTAACCCTCTGCACTAACTTAACAGAGGTCACAACCTCAACTATACAAAACACGGATCTCTTTCCAGGATGGTAATTCATCACACAAGTTTTCTTTGCCGGCGGAAAGAAATGCTGCAGCAGGTGCTTCGAAAGCTTTTAGTGCTGGCTGCGCCGTGTGCAACAATGTTTTTTTGCCCATAAGCCAAAGGAGTGAAAGTGTAGGAGTCACATGCCACCCATACTGGTAGGCAGTAGTTTAAGAGTGCTTGGTGTGGAGAAGCACAAACGCAGAGTCGAAAAAGAAACAGCAAAGTTGGGAGCTTCCTTTAATAATAAGAATCGTTTTTTCGCCAAATGTACCCTCTTTGCAACATTAATCAATTTTGTAATGTATATTTGTCGGTGTCTTTACGCAGTTCTGGGCTGAAAGTTAATAGCTCACTATTCTATATTAGGACTTTAAGTTATAAATTGCAAGTCACCAACGGATGTCTCTTTTGAAAGCATTATTCTGCAGATCTGTTTCCATCCTATGCACTCTGTAATCGACTTTGTACATGTTCTTTGCAGCAGGCATATTAACACTCTGCACTAACTTCACAGAGGTCACAACCTCAACTATACAAAACACGGATCTCTTTCCAGGATGGTAATTCATCACACGAGTTTTCTACACATTTCTGTGAGGCCTGGTAATTGCCGGCGGAAAGAAACGCTGCAGCAGGTGCTTCGAAAGCTTTTAGTGCTGGCTGCGCCGTGTGCGACAATGTTTTTTTGCCCATAAGGCAAAGGAGTGAAAGTGTAGGAGTCACATGTCACCCATACTGGTAGGCAGTAGTTTAAGAGTGCTTGGTGTGGAGAAGCACAAACGCAGAGTCGAAAAAGAAACAGCAAAGTTGGGAGCTTCCTTTAATAATAAGAATCGGTTTTTTCGCCAAATGTACCCTCTTTGCAACATTAATCAATTTTGTAATGTATAATTGTTGGTGTGTTTATGCAGTTCTGGGCTGAAAGTTAATAGTTCACTATTCTATATTAGGACTTTAAGTTATAAATTGCAAGTCACCAAAGGATGTCTCTTTTGAAAGCATTAATCTGCAGATCTGTTTCCATCTGCGGTATGAAGGCTCTGGACCCGCGATGTTAAACCCGCGTTGCGATGGCAGCGCGTGAATCTGAATTCGTTGTAATGGGTGTTTCCCCCATGAAGCGGTGGTAGCGCAGCGTGCCTGCTTGCGATACGCTTTTTTGACGTCCTCATCTGAGGTGCCGAGGCGGGCCAGGCCTAGGCTTTTGTACTAATTAATCTACCCACGCACGGTTGGTAAAAATTTAAATAAAAGAAAATCGCAGCACCTCCGTCACAATATCACACAATTCAAGCGGGCAAAACTACTTATTTTACCTGAATGCTTATTGCAAGCCTCGTGGCGGCCACGGACTACTGCTTGCAGAGGCTGAGTGACGTTTCACTCCCCCAGCCAATCACTGGCTAGAGCACAGTCATGGGCTGCTAGCCAATCAGATGCCGCCAAAGGCTCTCTGCAAGCTTCGGATTGGCTGTGAGCCCCAGAGTGCCCACAGCCTGTTGTTTTAACGTGATTAAAACGTGATTAATGTCTACATGTCCTTCGGACATAAATAGACAATAAATCTTCTTGCCCGTCAATATAAACAACATGGTTCGGGCGTAGGGCGATATGATTCCCCCACCCCTGCCTCTGTGGGAAAAGTATGAGAAAATAGTTTTCTCTCAAACATGGTTCGTGATATCACAGCAGAAGGCTTTTTCACATGGTAAAATCACCTTAGAACACACCACAATTCCTAAAATGAGTATGGTACCATCAACAAATGATTTATAATGTAACTAAAGTCTTAAAACCTTCTATTAACTGCAATGCTTTTTAATGAGGTGCTATCATGTATATTGGTCCCAAGATGGCTGCCAACACTTCTTGGATGAAGTACTGACAGCCAATCAGATCTCACGATGAGATGTGTGGTTAGGCTCCGCCCAGATATGTTTATGAATTTACTTTTGATTTTCTCAGGAACTACTGAACAGATTGACACCATATATGCAAAAGGCACATGCCTGACCTGAGGACTACCTCTTTGCCAAATTTCAAGTAATTCTGTTCAGCCGTTCGGGCTGTACCTTGGACTAAAGGTCCCTATGGAAAATTGCATGGGGAAAACGCGTTTTGGGACCCCCTTTTTTTCTCAGCCCCTGCTTGACGAATCCCCCCGAGACTTTCAGGGTAGGAGCGGAGCGGAGCGCCCCACCTATTTTGAAAATTTTGCGAGGATTCCTCAGCCGGCGCCAAAGTTATTCCAAATAGAATGTTGCGGATTTCCTATGGAAACACGGTCCTAACTATAACTATCTACTGGCGACTGCCAGTAGATAATATATATATATATATATATATATATATATATATATATATATATATATATTCCAAAACTCCTCGTACTTCCTTTTCACGGCGAACAGAGAAGGACGGACCCAAACAGGTAAGGCAGTAGATGTAATTTATTGACTCCCTCTGCGACGCGTTTCGAGCACCCTGTGCCCTTGATCACACAAGAAAGCAAATGTCTGCCAGCTTTTTCAAATGCTACGTGTCCACCCATTGGTCAGTTACAATTTCATAGACATGGAAAAAACATTGTAAACAACAACCGGTATTTTGTTCTCGTTTGTTTTAGACATTGTAAATATGTATTGCTTTTCTCATGGATCATGTGTAAATACAAATCTTTTTTGGGCTGCATAATGCTGAGAACATAGAATAGAGACATTTAAAGGAAAAATACCCATATAAATATGTATATAATATTTTTTCAAAATGATCAGCTAAAACATTTATGATAAAAATATAAAACCATAAAAATGACCTTAAAATAGTTGTGCAAAAAACAATCACTTCTTGTGCAAATATGCAAAAAAAGGAAAATATTTTTTTGATGATCACTATTATCTTAAAAACTGTCATTTTGTTTTAGCAATAGCAAAAATAATTTAACTGCATCAATGCAATTTGCTGTTGTCAATATGTCTCTAAATATATATATGAAAAGTCAGCAGGACACATGCTCCGGGCACAAAAAAGGATTTATTCAGCATAATTAAAATGCTTTCCTGCAGTCTGTGAAACGCTTATGGCAGATGCGTTTCTGGCCGGATTGACCATCATCAGTGCCTGTCCCACAGGCTGTTGGTTTCTGGTGGACTTCAGAGACCACTCCCATAGAAGTAATTTCTCGAATCCTCCTCCCACAGGCAGGTGTGTTGTTTGCGCTAGAAATCCCAGGTCCACTGCATTATGCTAATTGCAGTCCCCACGATGTTCCTCATACAGTGATGTGGAACTCTGAACAGCGATATTGTCCCCAATTTCTTGGCGCTGGGCTGCACTCCACCACAGAAGTCCTGGATATGGTGGTCCCGCTAAAACCTTT
Source organism: Triturus cristatus (assembly GCF_964204655.1). Lineage (NCBI taxonomy): Eukaryota > Metazoa > Chordata > Amphibia > Caudata > Salamandridae > Triturus > Triturus cristatus. The sequence continues at coordinate 625,520,404 of NC_140580.1, read as the reverse complement.
ACTTGTGTCCTTATCAGGCAGCACAATGCCGCCTCCTCTCTCCCCTCACTTAAATACTCTCCAATTGGAAATACCTCTGCTTGGGGGGGCGACTCCTCGTACTCCACCACAGATTGCTGATTTCGCGGAGCTCCAGAACGAGAGGGCGTGCCCCCTGTCGGTATCAGCGGAAACCGTCTACACATCACCACCAATTACTGACCTTAATGAAAAGTCAGCGGGGCACATGCTCCGGGCACAAAAAAGAATTTATTCAGCATAATTAAAACGCTTTCCTGCAGTCGTGAAACGCTTATGGCAGACGCGTTTCTGGCCGGATTGTCCGTCATCAGTGCCGGTCCCACAGGCTGTTGGTTTCTCGTGGACTTCAGAGACCACTCCCATAGAAGTAGTCTCTCGACAGCGATATTGTCCCCAATTTCTTGGTGCTAGGCTGCACTCTACCACAGAAGTCCTGGATATGGTGGTCCCGCTAAAATCTTTACTTGTGCCCTTATCAGGCAGCACAATGCCGCCTCCTCTCTCCCCTCGCTTAAATACTCTCCAATTGGAAATAGCTCTGCTTGGGGGGGCGCTGTAAGAGGAACCTCGTGGGGACTGCAATTACCATCATGCAGTGGACCTGGGATTTCTAGCGCAATCAACATACCTGCCTGTGGGAGGAGGAGTCGAGAGACTACTTCTATGGGAAATCAACCCCTAACTATCGTTTTAAACTTGTATATATAAGTGTGAAAGCACAAATGTTTCTCACTCAAATCAATGTATAATTACTTAGGATCTTGTAGCACAACTGTTTCTAGCAAATTGCTGTATGCTGATTATTCTTACTAAAATTGCACTTCAAACGTGCTGTTCTAACTAAGTTTAAAGCTATGTAAATGTAAAGCGCTCTGATACCCTATTTAGGTTCATGTTCGCGCTATATAAAACACCAAATAAATATATAATGTTATATGTGGGTTGTGAGTGCTATTGTGATTTAGTGCTACTAGTGTCCTGGGAAATATTCTAGATTACAATTGTATCGCAATTGTATCAACATTTATCATATTTGGTTCCATCATATCAGCTCTTCTCATAACTGTGGATAATCAATGTTATAGGTGTACATAAAGTTGTTCTCCGTTGTTCAGACCATTAGTCTCACCTTGCACTCACACTGGTACACCTCTCTCCTTGCACTCACACAGGTACACCTCTCTCCTTGCAATCACACAGGTACACCTCTCACCTTGTACTCACACGGGTACACCTCTCTCACCTTACACTCACACGAGTACACCTCTCACCTTGCACTCACACAGGTACACCTCTCATTTTGCTCTCACATGCCCACTCCACCCTCAGAAGTCATACAGGCACAACTCTCCCCCTTACTCACAGAGGAACATCCTTCATGCAGCTGTCACTGCAGCACACCACTCATAACATGCACAGGGCTCTAATCCTGCACTAACAGTTAGGGTACTCAAACTCGGACCTGGGGGAACTGGGTTCGCGTCTTGGTAACAACGCTAAATCTCCTGTGATTCTGGGCAAATCACTTAATCTCCCCATGCCTAACAAAAAAAAAAAATGAATTTGTGTCCTCGTGTAACGTAACTGGTACTATGTAAAGCGCTCTGATACCTGATTAGATTCGGGTCAAGTTTGCGCTATATAAAACTCTGCTTAAAAAAAAAAAAACACTGGATGCAGCTGTCACCTGGCACTCAACAAGAGCACATCCCTCACAGTGCCATACCTCCCTCATTGCATCTAAACCGGCCCACCCCTCAGGATGCACTCCTATAGGTACACAGCTCACTTTGCAATGACACAGTTAACCTTGCACTCACATGGACACACCTCTCAACCGTACGCTCACAGGAACACACCCTTCACCATATAGCACACCACTCACCACGCATACACACAGCTCATAAGGACGCAACCCTAGCACTGCACTCACACGGACACAGCGCTCACCCTACACACAGGGACACACCCTTCATTCAGCATTAGCAGGAGCACACCACTCACTACACATACAGACCACTCACAAAGGTGCACTCAATACTTAAATAACTTACACCGTGGCGGACTGATCATCAGCCAGTCACATGGGCAGAGAGGCTGCTCAACTTGCACTGACCAGGATACACCCCCCACTCTGAACCTACACATACACACTCACAATCAGTCACGAAGCCAATCAAGTTCCAGTGTTGGCAAATGTATCCTTTTAATGCACAACAAAAGATTCACCAAGTGACCCACTGTCAAATTAGCATGGGCTGTCTGCACGCCCAGACTCAGAGCTGCCCCTTCAAGCCCTGATGTGTATTGTGTCTGCTCACCAGCCGTTTAATGGGCATGTATTCTCTTTACGAATGCGGATCTCCCTTCCACGCCATGGTGCGCTATCATGGTGTTTTTTCGTGTTGTAGGTTTCCTGGTTTTCATTGTTGATTTATAAATGATTCATGCTTGCTGTTCCCATGCTTTTGCGGGATTTTCATATTTTGAGTCAAATAAATTGGTCATTTCATTTCCGCACCACAGCTAATTTCATGGGATCGGATGAGGTGAGTGTGCTACATACTTAAAACAGCAAAAATAATAACATTCAAGGTGCACGTGCAAGGGTAAAATCAGGCAAGCGCGGCAACCTGGAAAAAGCCATTCACGCAGGTAATGCGGATCTAGGTGTTGACAAGGAACATATGGGCAAGCAGGTTGTTGGGAATATATTAGACAACATTATAGGGGTGTTGTAGTTTATTTATTTATTTAATCATGGGCCTTTGTGAAGTGATGCGCGCTTCATTTCTGCTGCTTCAGCGCACAGAGTTTACAACCAGTAGTTAACATCGGGCTTTAAGTGCAAACCCGAGGTGCATTACATTAACTCAGCACGTGCTGTGCTCACCCTTAAAGTGAATTGTTCTATACATGCAGCAAAGAATATGGGCTGTATTACGGTGGACAAATAAAACAGGAAATGCAGCGTGAACATCCATTAAAATAAGTTGATTATGAAACAGTCTGTCCTGGAATATAGCACAGTATTACACGTACATTGAAGGCTTGGACACGTTTTCCAGTGCACTAAGATAGGTCACTGGTGCCTACAGAAGGCCCTAATACAGGCCCATCAATCACTCCAAAGTCAGCTGGGAAGTAGTTGGGATCTATTAGACGATCTTCCACTATTTATTTATTTTGCAGTGTATAGCCGCCGCAAGCTTGATCAGAAGGTATGAGAGCACTTCACACGACCACAAGTTGCATTACAGATGGCCTGGAAAAGCGGAAACTGCGGGCACGGCCTACTTTACAAACAGTTAACAGAGACACTGACTCAGCCTGCTGCAAAAACTCCCGGGACCGTCCGATCTGAGCAGCACTAAGGCCGCAGCCCAGGACTCCGACTGCATTCTTGACTGCACCAGAAGTGAGGGGCCTGCAGAGGGCGGCCAGCCAGGCTGCAAACACCACCACAGAGGCCGCGCACGTCCAAATCAAATACAATTTAAAGTGTGCCACGCCCCGGCCCTAATTCAGTGCACATATCTGCTGAATGTTGATTGAGCAAATTAAATCACGAGACCCAGTCTCGACATCATGTGACGTCAGTGACTGACTGCACAGTGAGTGAAGAAATATTGTAGTTAGCCCTGCCTGAGGCAGCAGTGAGCACTCGTGAGGCGAACAATACTGTCTGCGCCAGGTGCGCCTGCACTGCAGTGAATGTGGTGATAATATTTAGTTTGCCATAGAAGTGCAGACGCTTGGTGTAGACCCGGCCCTGACAGATAAGTGCCGGTACTAAGCACCGGAAAGCACCGGCACAAATTAAGCACTGCCCTAAGATTAGCCACCTTGAATGAAGTGAGAGACTGAAGTTGTAGAATTTAAAATTGTGTTGAGATGAAGATATTGAGATAAAAGTCTTTGGGCCAGATGTACGATGGAAAATTGCATGCGCAAACAGGTTTGCGACCCCTTTGCGCATGCAATTTTCCTCTGGGCCATGTCCTAACACTATTTTGCGACTCGCAAATAATTTGCAACTCGTAAAATAGTGTTTTGCGACTCGCTATTTGGAAGGGGCGTTCCCTTCCTAATAGCAACTCACAAGCCATGTACGAATGTTTTGCAACCACAATTTCGGTTGCAAAACACAAGCAATTTGTCACCCTCTTCAAGAGGGTGGTAATGCAGTCGCAAATGGGATGGGGTCCCCAGGGGACCCTTCCTGTTTACAAATGCAGGGGGAAATATTTTTTAGGGGCAGGCAGTGGTCCTGGGACCACTACCTGCTCTTAAAAAATGAATTTAAAACGTTTCACTTATTTTTTTTTAAAATGCTTTCCGTTTTCCTTTAAGGAAAACGGGCTGCCGTTTAAAAAAAACTGTTTTATTGAAAAGCAGTCCCAATATGGAGGTCTGCTCAGCCCAGCAGGCCACTATCCCTAGGAAGGCCAGCCATTCCCAATGGGGTCGCAAATTGCGAGTGCCTCATTAATATTCATGAGGCTCGCATTTTGCGACCCCATTGGGAATCGCAATCAGTGTCCCTGACACTGTTGTACATTGTAAATTGCGACTCGCAATCGAGTGCAAATTGCGACTCGCATTTTACACATGTAGAACATCTGGCCCCTAATCTGTTGTGGTTTGGGGAGTGAATAAAACAGCTACATCTTCTTGTTTCAACTGGCACCATTTCAGAGCCGAGTCAACTGACCCTCACACTAGGCAAGGAAGGTATTGTACTTTCAGCAAGAAGAGTGAGTGTAGAGGTGAAATTTCTCTTCTCCTAGATAAATCTCATATGTAGTAAGAAATGCAGAGTAACATCTGATTTATAGGAAAAAATAAAGAGACACAAAAGGAATATCACTCTAATATTCTGTACCAAGGGCAATCGGAATTTGAGGTATCGAGAGGTGGACCTTTTTGATCATCGCACTAATCCCATGAAGCCTTCACCCTTACAACTGCAGACAATACTAAACATGAATATCAAATTTAAACTTTTGTGAATTTTTTAATTCACATTGCAGCTAAATCAGAGCTCTAATATATTTTCAGCACGGAATATCCATTAATTAGTTCAAGGCACAAGAATGTCAGCAATTGCTTTATGTATTTGTATTTTTGTGCCTTAAGTAGTCATCACTTATATAATTGTGCAATTGTTTTTTTCAGTGCACCAGGCTGGCCAAGCTACATCGCATCAGGACCAGGGGCCGACCCTTACATCCTTGACACATAGGCAGTCATGTCCTCTCGACACCACCAGCAAGGGGAAGAAAGAGCTGGGTCTCCTCCTTGCCCTCAAGATGACCCATCAGTACTGGTGTCCCCAGAACAGGTCTCAACAACAGCTGGTTCTGCTACCAGACCCCCCTCACTCCTAAGGCCTCTATTCCATTGGGGCTCCATCTGCACCCCTTGCCACTCCTCCTTCTCCAAGTGCCTGCCAAGAAGATAAAGAGTCAAGGGAGACATCCGCCTCAACACCCTGTTCCTGTGTTCTATTGTCACATATGGGATATGAGAGACGGTCTCCGAAATCTCAGAGAGACACAATCTAGGGAGCTTGAATCCATCAATGCTCCATAAACAATTTGAGTGCAGCTATTTCGTCCATGTTGGTTCCAAGACCCACCCAACGTACGACAGCCTAAGATGCCTCCTCCTCAACGTGCGCTCCATGCACAAACACGACATGGAAATCTGGAACCTGCTCAACTCCCTCTTGCCCTAAAGCGCCTTCTTCACAGAGACCTGGACCAACGCTGCCTCCATCCCTGACATCAACACCGCCATCCGGGCAGATACAAGATCCAGAGGAAGGTCCGCCCCAACCACCCAGGGGGCCTCACCATCGCACACAAGAGCACCCTCCGCCTCACCACCTCCAGCGAAACCTTCCCCCCGCCGAACACCTTCACTTCCAGATCCAGACCAGCCCAAACATCACACTCTGAGTAAACCCTCGTCTACAGACCCCCTGGCCCCCGGACACCCTTTACCACTGCCATCACAGACTTCATTGCACCCCACGCCATCGCATCAATGAACTACATACTCATCGGAGACTTTAACTTCCACAACCCCAGTGACCCCCACTCCACCATCCTCCAGGATAACCTCACCAGCATCGGACTCAACCAACTCGTCACTGCACCTACACACAGAGCAAGACACACCCTCGACCCCATCTTCATGGCAGGTAGCAACGTTCACTTCAGCCACACAATGCAACCACCATGGACCGACCACCACTTCGTCCATTTCAACGTCAACAAACATAAAGCACCAAAACCACCCCCTCCCACCCACCACGAAGGAATTGAAGCAAGGTTACCGACGAGCAACTGACCTCCGCCCTCACCCTAGACACCCTCACCTGGACACCCGACCCAAACATAGCAGCCACAGGACTCCACACCTGGATCTCCAGCTGCACGGACAAGCTTGCCCCGCTATGCAACCCCAGCAAACAGCGTCCCAGGAACCAAGCCAACTGGTTCACCACCGATCTCCAAGAAGTCAGGCGCACCTGCAGACGTCTGCAGAAGAACTGGAGGAACACGAAGACTACCGATAACTACTCCACCTACAAGCACGCCATCACGGACTACCACAACCAAATCAGAACAACCAAAAGGAACTTCATCCACAACAAAATTCTCGCCAACTTCAAGGAACTCTTCAGTGTCATTCGGGATTTCACCAACCCACGCAGCGAAGCCATAGACATCACCACGTTCCAAGACCTCTGCGACAAGCTCGGAACCTACTTCCACCTCAAGATCAGGATACTCTACGACAACTTCATTGACCACCACTAGACACTGCAGCCGCCCCACGCCCCCAGAGACGTCAGCCAGCCCACCATCTCCAACTGGACACCAATCACGACCGAGGACACCGCCACGACCATGAAAGGCATCCACTCAGGGGCCCCCACCAACTCCTGCCCCCTGCACATCTACCACAGGGCCACGGACGCCATTGCACCCAAACTACAACGGACCATCAAAACCACCTCCACAACAGACACCTTCCTCATGACTGGAAGCAAGCAGAAGTCAGACCCCTGCTCAAGAAGCCCACGGCCGACCCCACCGACCTCAAGAACTACCGGCCTATCTTTCTCCTCCCCTTCGCAGCCAAGGTGGCAGAGAAAGCAGTCATCAGGGAACTGACACGATTCATCGAAGAGAATGCCGTTCTCGACCCATCCCAATCCGGATTCCGAAGCAACCACAGCACAAGACCACCCTACTGGCCGCAACAGATGACACCGCAGCCCTCATCCTCCTTGACCTGTCCACAGCTTTCTACACTGTCTCTTACTGCACACTAACCGACAGCCTACATGAAGCCGGCATACAAGGAACTGCCCTGAATTGGATCCGATCGTGTCTCACCAGAAGAAGCCAAAGAATCAGACTACCACCCTTCCTCTCCACCCCCACTGAAATCACCTATGGAGTCCCACAGGGTTCATCACTGAGCCCGACCCTTTTCAACATCTACATGGCCCCCCTCGCAGCCATCATCAGACGTCACGGCCTCATTATTGTTTCCTACGCCGACGACACCCAGCTCATCCTCTCCCTCACCAGGGACCCCATCACCACAAAACTCAACTTCCAGAGAGCAATGCAAGACGTCGGAGTCTGGATGACCAACAGCTGCCTAAAACTCAATGCTGAAAAAACAGAAGTCCTCGTCCTCGGAACCACCCCTTTAGCATGGGACAACACCTGGTGGCCCACCGCCCTCGGAAGCCCACCCACCCACTCAGACCATGCCAAAAACCTGGGCATCCTACTTGAATCATCACTCGCCATGACCCAACAGGTCAACACTGTCACCTCCAGCTGCTTCAACACCTTCTGCATCCTTCGAAAGACCTTCTAATGGATCCCTCCTGAGTCAAGGAAGACAGTCACTCACGCACTCATCACCAGCAAACTCGACTATGGAAACGCTATCTACGCCAGCATCAACAAATCCCTTCTCTGCAAACTCCAGACGATACAGAACACCACGGCCAGACATGTCATCGGCATCCCACAGCACGTACACAACAGCCAAAATCTGCAGAGACTCCACTGGCTCCCCGTGGATGACAGAGTCACCTTCAAAATCCTCACCAATGCCTCCAAAAATGCCTGCACAACACAGGACCCAAATACCTCAATGACAGAATAAACTTCCCCATGCCCAAACAAAACCTTCGATCTGCCAACCTCGCACTAGCTGAAACTCCGCGCACCCACAGAGCCAGAGCAGGTGGAAGTCTGTTCTCCCACATTGCAACCAAAACCTGGAACAAGCTACCAACAGACATCAGACGTGCCCCCTCCCTGAACACCTTCAAGAAGACCCTCAAGACCTGGCTCTTCGGCAGAAACGGATCAGCATAACCACCACTCAGCGCATTGAGAACGTCACAGGTAAGTAGCGCGCTCTACAAATCCCCGGTTGATTGACTGATTGAATGTACTTTTGTGACTCCCAGTTTTTCAACCCTCGCTATTTCCTCTGCTACCCCTCATGTAGTCTCTTCCTATAGGGTGACTGATCTTACAACAGCCAGTCTAAGTGTGTCCAACTGGGAGTAGGATCTTCAAAGCATTGTGAAAGACGTGAGTGAGGATGGGCAGTGAATGTGCCACCCAAAGGCCAGACCCAACTTGCTATAGTAAATGTGGTTTGGGGCAGACACTATTTTCTAAGTTGACTGTAGACTCTTCTGTTTAGAATTCATTTTGACTTTGGCCTATTTAGTTTGACCCTTTGTATATAGAATAGTTCCCCTGAGACTTCCGGACATTTTTTTTATGTTGCCCAACCCAATCCAAGTTCCTTTGGCTACTCTGTCAGAAGACTATGTTTGTGCTCCTTTTCCCAAACCATCTGACAAAGTTTATTTTTAATTTATGTTGATATTCAATGTTTGTTTTCAAAAATCATATTCTATTATATACAATGTATTTTCATAAAACCTCTTTGTCAGTTATTTTGAATAATGTGTGTTGCTTTCAATGTGGTTGAGTGTAAATCTGTTCGTATTTAGCCTATGCTTTTAATATGATTGTTTATAACATAGATGGTCCTACAGGTCGACATATATTACTCATGAGCAGGTATATCAAAACAATTCTCATATAACCGCAGTGATCTTTTAAAAAACATTCAAATTCACTCAGGGTAGAACTTGTGATTAGTGCGCATAATTTTATTTATATACATTTGTGAAGATAAAGACATATTTACAGTTCTCATAGGGGATAATCTTATGACTTTGCAATTGTGGGGTAAAGATATTTGGGAGTGAATGTGCATTCTGGGTGGGGGGTGATGAGTGTGTGGCTGTGTGGCAGCTGACTGTGTAGGTGGATTAGTTTACTGCTGGTGGGCCAGTGGCTGTACAAGTGAGAGTGCCAGTAGCTGTACCGGTGGAGATGGTGTTGACAGTACAGATGGTTGCGGCTGTACTAGTTGGTATGATGATGGCTGAAGAGGGGGAGATGGTGGTGGTTGTACAGATGGAGGTTGTGTGACTGTACAGATAGAATAGTGGTGGTGGATGTACAGGTTAAGGTGGTGGTGACTGTGCAGACAGGGGTGGTGGGGGTGACTGTATAGGTTAGGATTCCTTGTAACTGTGAATGTAGGGGTGCAGGTAGGTGTTTCGGTTCTTCTTCATGCGTTGAATGTGAAGGTAAACTTTGAAAAATATTCAACATTCTCTTTGTCATCGTTATAGCAAGGCATTGTACCTTACTCTCTCTTCCCTATACATTTTGCTTTGATCTTGATTTGATCTTGGTGCATCTCGTCATGTCTTGGCAATATTTCGGCACATTTTCCTAGGCACGGGTTTACCTGTCAAACATCTGATTGAGTCATTGTAGTGAGCCTGAAATGTCAGCGAGAATAGCCCTGAGTGCACAAATATCCAGCCGTACATCAGACTGCTGTTGGAAAAAGTCTTCCTCCCACCGGCCAACATGGGCCTATCAGGTCAACTAGCACAGACAGAAGTGGGAGGTTGTGAGGAGGAGAGAGGAGATTCATGCATTGGGGATGCCTGTTGCTCACCTGGGTTGTCCTTTTCCTCAGATAATAGAGTGTAGTTCTAAGTGAGTAGCGTGTAGGAAAATCCACACATCAACCTAGGACATGAGGGCTGGAAGGAGGTGATAGCTGTGTCAGGGTGGGCAGACTTTATGGCTGATTGGCTGACTGCTGAGGACTGGCAGTCCTCAAAAGGGAAGTAGGAGATACAATGCGGGCTAGACAGGAAATGCTCTTCTGTCTTTTAGGCATTGGGCCAACAATACCCGCCTGTTCATCCATATACTCCTCCTAGACATTCTCCTGCTCATCCTCTTCTGGTTGAGAAGTGCTGGCCACAGACACTGCTGCTTAGAGGAGGATCAGAATCTCTTCTTGGATTGCCAATCCCTGGTATATGGTTCTGCTTCATCGAGCAACTCATTGTCCCCAGTACCTAAAAGAAAATTGGAAAATATGAATAGCATACTAGTTTAAGTGCTGTAACACTACAGATTAATTAAATACATTTTCTGTTCTGTTTTCAGTTACACTTAATGTGTGATTTGTGAGCACTAACATTTGTTAGCTCAGTGATTAGCAGTGATGTGATGAACAGACATGCGAAATGCAAACTCAAACTCACCAACTCCATCCACAGATCTGTGTGGTTTGGATATCCCCATGAGGTCAGCTGCTGAACCAGGCCACTCGAGTACCTCAATCCAGTAGCTTCAAAAATAAGTTTCACCTTCATTCATTTTCAGCCTTAATATTGAGTGAACATGAACAGCAAAGCATGGACATTACATAAAAATATTACAGGAAATTAACACCACCATTCCAAGCTTTGCAAAAGTTGCATCTCTCAAGCTCATTTCTACAAGAGTTAGTTAATATGAAATGTATGCAAATTATTACTCGAAAATTTGGCAATTAACTGACGGGTAGGAGGTAGCAGGTCTAATGGCTGCTGCAAGTACATCTCCTGATCTTTGAGATGATGTTATATTTGTACTCTTGATGACCGACATAGTCCTGACAACAGCTGTAATGATACCAACACATACATATCTGTGGAAATGTGCTTAAAAGGTCAAATAATTGTATGTTATTCTAATACACATACTAAACAGTTAGAGATACTCCTTTTTAGAAGAGGCAAATGACTTAGCATGGGAGTAAACTTCTATTTGGATAGAAATGGGTCATACACTCACATTACATAACATCTTAGGAATCTAATCTTTTAAACCATATTTATTCATATTGAGCTGGGTTACAACAGGGATGTTTGTCAAACCATATACTGCTAACATGTCATCCATTGAAAGAGAACATTAGACATTAATGAATGTGTAAGTAAACTTACCAGTGCAAATCATCTGCCCACAATGTGGTGCCTGGCCAGTTGTAAAATCAGTTTGAGGAGCAGATGTCACTCTTGCCTGAGACGATGGATGGGCCAACATCACAGGCCCAATAAGAATGAGTGCATTCATTATGAAATACAGAATTTAACATGTCAAACTAACATACACTAGTTACATTTAAAAGTGGAAAACCAAGTAATGGACTTGGCAAAACATATCTTATTATTGTATGTAATTTTGGTTCAATATGTAACACACTTCTTGTTGGCATATTTACTTACCAGTTGTTTTCGGTGGTTTGACCTCGCCCTTCCAACCCATAAAATTTGCACTCGAGTATGTTGGACCCAAGAGAGTCACAGACGTGTAGTTTATTCACCCAGAAAGGAAGAAATCACCAGTTAAAGAGAACCGCTGGCTTCCAATAGACCAGTGGCGACGAATTTGTGGATGGACTTCCACCGGATTCAAGGGATATCAACCCCTTTGGCCTATTGTGTTTATCAAGGAGTAACCGCAGGAAGTCCATCCTCATTGGGTCAGAATCCCCATCCGCCTTGAGAGACTTCAGCATCCTGTATTGCTTACATCAGAAAAACTTCACTAATTTCTATGGTTGTTTGCCCATAGAGCAAACACAAGGAGATGATGGACGGAGCCCTGAAACTTTTCAGACACTCACCCCCAGTCATAGATCTGGGTTGAATCCATCATCATTCTTTAGCTCACTCCGCCACCCCAGTTCAGACACAGCTATATGCAAATCAACCTGGACCCTGTGCCTCACGAGAACAGTCCAGCACAAACTGCCAAGCCATGTCTTCCCTGGACTGGAAACAAGCATACTGGGACTGGATTCAGACTAACAGCCCTCATCAGCCAGGCTAGCTTGAATCCAGTGGCAAAGTGAGCAAGGGACCCACGTCTGGGCATACCCTGCCAACTTAGGGCGAACAAAGCAAACACAAGCTGATGGACGGAACCCTGAAACTTTTCAGACACTTACCCCCAGTCACAGATCTGGGTTGAATCCATCATTGTTTTTTGGCTCACTCCGCCACCCCAGTTCAGACACAGCGATTTGCAAATCAATCTGGACCCTGTGTCTCATGGAAACAGTCCAGCACAAACTGCAAAGCCATGTCTTCCCTGGACGGGAAACAAACATCCTGGGACCGGTTTCAGACTAACAGCCCTCATCAGCCAGGCTAGCTTGAATCCAGTGGCAAAGTGAGCAAGGTACCCACGTCTGGGCATACCCTGCCAACTTAGGGTGCACAAAACAAACACAAGATGATGGACGGAGTACTAACATTTTTCAGACACTCACCCCCAGTCACAGATCTGGGTTGAATCCATCATCGTTCTTTAGCACACTTCGCCACCACACTTCAGACACAACTATATGCAAATCAGTATTGACCCTGTGCCTCATGGGAACAGTCCAGCCTGAACTGCCAAGCCATGTCTTACCTGGACCGGAAACAAGCATCCTGGGACCGGTTTCGGGCTAACAGCCCTCATCAGCCAGGTTAGCTTGAATCCAGTGGCTAAGTAAACGTCTGGGCATACCCTGCCAACTTAGTGCGAAACGCCAAAACCGGTCCTAAGATGCTTGTTTCCATTCCAGGGAGAACTTGACCTGGCAGTTCGGGCAGGACTGTTCCCATTGGGCTTAGGGTCAAAATTGATTTGTAGATGGCTGGGTACAAACTGGAATGGCATGGTGAGCACAAAAACGATGGATTTACGCCCAGATTTCTGTACTGGGGTGAATGTATGACATTGTTCTGCATTCTGTCCATCAATTATGGTTTTTGTGTTTGCCCATAGAGTCTGGTACTGGGCCGGAGACTGCTTTGACTGCAGGGCAACTGTCCATCTAAGCCTCCTTTAGCCCTTGTGGCTCGCTCTGTGCCGGAATTGGTCACCCAATGTGGGCCGAAGTTGTAGTTTACAACTTTTAAATGTTTTACAAGCTTTTCCATAGTGCGGTCCATTACAATGATTCACTGTGCCAAGTGAAAAAGCACTCATTTATTGTTCCTTTGAAAATGTATTTCTCCAGACTCTTCTGATGGATCTTTATCATTGGGGTGCAATTTAAAGATAAAAATACAGTCTATTTGTATAAATTGGTATCAGATTTTTACTGGGTTTTGTTTATTAATATTCAACTGCTTTGGTACTTCTCAATGATTTACATCTGTTCCTTGCAGAAAGCCTAACTGCTCAGAGCCACAGCTACCCAGGGTTGAGCTAAGGTTTTTCAGATGAATCTGACTGGATCTAGTACAGGTAGAATGTTTATCATATGGTGAGGTCTCGCAACCACACCATATAATAAACCGATTTCCTCACAGCAGTGCTACAGGAGTCCTGTGGGGCTGCTGGACAAACTTAAAAGAATATTGGGGAGGCCTTGTTGTTGAAAAAAATTTCCTTGGGGTTGGCTATGGCCTAAAGATCTGAACATGTTTTTCATTTTTTTAAGGTGGGGAAGATGACTCCCTGCACAGGGAAAATATTGGCCCCAGTTACCCTATCCCCATGAGACTGATGCAAATGTAATGTCCTTGGGAATCCAATTCTCCCGGGACAGCACAATAAAATGCCAAGTGCAGGCAGCGGCTCTGCAGATCGTCTGCTCATGGCGGGAGCAGATACGAAAGTGCAACTGCTGAATGGGAACAGAACAATATCAGCAGAGTGCAGTCAGCTAGTGATGTCACGGGTGCCTTGGGTTTCCTCTCGTGGCCCTAAAAAGTTAGCTAATCTATGAAGAGGCACAACCAAAACATTTTTGGAATGTAACGGGGACCGCAGATATCATCTATTAAATGTAACCCTATGTTTCTTAGGGTGTATACAATGTGACCCCAGGAAAAGTTGATGCTGTTTTTAAGCTTTCATTGAGCTAGAACCTTTGCTCTTCAGCTCGAGATTGCGCGGTCCCTTGTGATTGGTTTTATGTCTGCAATATGTGGCAAGAAACAGTTGAAAGAAAGACTCTTTCACAAGTGTAATGCTGTTTTGAATACAAATGCTCTATATAAAGGCTTGTTGCTAAACATTGTAATGGTTTAAAGAAATAATGAATGTCTAGGAATACTGTTTTACTTTCTATTGGTGTTATTGCTGAATTCTAAGATGTGATTACTGTTTTATCAAGGTAGTGACCCCTTGAAAAATCCAATAGGCTTGTCTTGTATATTGATGTGGTCACACTTTGAGAAAACAAATAGGCTGGTCTTGTATATATTGATGTGGTGTTCCCTTGAAAAAGCTAGTAGGTCTGCTTTATTTAAAATTGCACCCCTTTATATTGTGATGTTGCACTTGGTATAGGTGGTATTATAATGCATATCTTACAGCATGTCCAGAGGTCTTAGCCGGCAGGTCAGTTCTGAGTCCAACCCTACTATGCACAGCCTTTTCCCTGCACAAAGGTCTTTGTGGACAGGCCAGTTCGTCACTAAACCTGATACACATAGCATTCGCCCTGCACAGAGGTGTTAGCTGAGAGGCCAGTCCCACACAAAACCCTATGACACACAGCATTAACCCACTAGAGGGTCTTTGAGGATAGGCTAGTCACTCACCAAACCTTACTACTCACAGCATTAACCCTGTACAGAGGTCTTCTCACAGTAGACAGTCCCTCACCAAACCTTACTACATACAGTCTTCACCCAGTACAGCGATCCTCACAGTGAGGCCAGTCCTTCACTAGCCCCACTACCCACAGGCTTCACTCTGTATAGAGGGCTCCGTGGAGAGGTTAGTTCACCACCAAAACCTACTACGCACAGCTTTCAACCTGGTAAGAGGTCTTCGTGAAGAGTCTAGTCACTCACTGTACCCTACGAAATACAGTCTGCGATTTGTGTAGAGAGTGTTTGCATATACCACTCCCTCAAGACACCTAAGTTCCAGTAGGTGGAAAGCTCCTCATAAACACAGCTTGCGGTCTTTACACAGCTCTTCACAGAGAGCTCACACCCTCCACATACCCAAGCTTTTATGTAGCCAAGACCTTACTACATACAGTAGGTTTGGCAATAATATTGCTTCAAGTTAAAAAGAAAAACTTAAATATCCACTGAAAGCACAATATGATAAAGTGACAATATAGTTAGGTCTGATTTTAATTATTTCCTCAATGTTGAAAATACCCTAGAAATTCACTAAAAAAACAAGCCAGTTCCTTACTATACCTGATACACAAAGCCTTCACCCTGCACAGAGGTGTTAGCGAAGAGGCCAGTCTCCCACCAAACCTTACTACGCACAGCATTAACCATGTACAGGGTCTTGGAGGATAGGCTAGTCTCCGACTAAACCTTATAATGAGCAGCCTTCTTCCTACACAGAGGTCTGTGTCACTGCAGACAGGCCAGTCACTCACTAAACCACACTATCCGCAGCCTTCACCCCATACATAGGTCTTTGTAGGGAGGCCAGTCTTACACCAAAACCTACTACGTACAACCTTCATTCTACACAAAGATCTTTGCGTACTGGCTAGCCCCTAACCAAACAATACTATGCACAATGTTTACCCTGTACAGAGGTCTTCTAGAAGAGGCAAGTACCACATCAAACCTTACTACATACAGTCTTCAACCAGTACAGAGGACTTTGCAGTGAGGCCAGTCCTTCACTCACCCCCCTAAGCACAGGCCTCACTCTTTATAGAGGGCTTCATGGAGAGGATAGTTCCTCACCAAACCCTACAAAACTTAGCCGTCAACCTTTTAGGATGTCTTCATGAAGAGTCTAGTCCTTCACTAAACCCTATTACGTACAGTTTGGTATTTGGGTAAGAGAGTGTTTGTATAGACCACTCCCTCCAGACACCTAAGTTCAATTAGGAAGACTGCTCCTCATACACACAGCCTGCGCTCTCTACACAGCTCTTCACAGGAGCCCACCTTCCACATACTCAAGCTTTGTGCATTTCCAAGATCTTACTACATACAGTTAGGTTTGGTAATAATGTAGCTTCAAGTTAAAAAAAAGAATCCTAGAAAGTCACAAAAACACCATAGGTTAAAGTGACATTATAGTCAGGTGTGGGGTTAATTGTTTCCTTAATTTAGAAATTCACAGAAAAAACAAGGTTACAGTGAGGTCTTAGAAAGGTGAGAATGTCAATTATAATATAACCTTTTAAACCAAAAAAACACTGAAGTTCATCATGAGTGAAGTAATATGTGAGGTCATAAGCAGCATTACAATGAATTTCAGTGTTTTGTTGCTTTAAAATGTTACGTTATCATTGACATTCTCTGCTAACCATATTGTCCCTCTAAAATTTGATGTGACAGTGAAAATATATATATATTTCAAACACAAAAAGGCTACAGGGACGTTACAGTTAGGTTCAGCTTTTGCACACAAAAAACCACAGAAATTCAGCTTTTAAATTTGGAGTTATTTCAAGTAACTATAACTAGTGCCCTAGGGTAACTATAACTCGTGCCCTCGCCATGCAAAGGTTTCTCAACCACAATTTTACTGCAAATGTTTCAGTGATATTATCAATGATGCAATAGACGATGTCATGAGTGATGTAATAAAATGGGGTAATTAGCAGTGAGCTAAAGAGAAAGTTGTGGCTGCCATTTTATGTGTCGGCGATAGTTTTTGGGGTTGACAATTCAGTACAGAAGTGATGTAGGGGGTCAGGGTAGAGGTATTCTGATCATAGGTTTGAGAAATGGGAGTGTTAATGACACAAATTAAGTGACAAACCATTTTTTTTTTTGCACGCGTGATATTCATTAAGACGTTGCAACCACCAGCCCCATGTGACATTGCAGGGATTTCACAGGGAACGTGACAATGTAGTGAATATTAAAATTAGGAAAAAATAAAGATATACTCACTCCCTCAGTTTTACTTAGACATTCAAAGACCCCCATAGAGATAGTCATGCACTGAGTAACAGACTAATTCAGAGATTCATAGACAGAGTCATAGTTAGGCCTCTGCGGAGTTCCCGGAGCTCTGCTAAATGGAACTCTGTGAAGTGACCAAAAAACTGTTCCACACTACGAGGGGTTCTGTAAGTGGCAAATTGTGTTAGGTCACGCCGTTTGCACTGATTTTGGGTGCCGGGTGTTTGTCCAGCACTAGAAAAGCAGAGCAAATGGCACCATGCTCAGCTCAAGAGGGCGCTGCTTCTCTCTGCCGCTCAAGTAGATTTTCTTCTCGAACTGCAGTTTTCTCAACTCGAACGGATGGTTTCTTAATGCGAAGTGCGAAAAACTCCGCAAACTCTGCAAATAGAGTGGAGTTTACAGCCAGGCCTCATCACAGTCCCATTCCAACCTTATACTCACAGACCCACTCTTAAACTCACATACCCACTCACAGAGCCGTTTAGTGACTCATGCACCCACTGACAGACCTACTTATGCAGTCAGTCATAAAACCAGTCAGACACTGATGCACACACTGATAGACCCACTCAGTGAATCATGCATCTACTCACAGACCCACTCATAGACTCATGCACACAGTCTCTCATGCACTCGGAGACTAATGCACCCAGTCACAGTCTCACTCAAAGACTTAGACACCCAATAACACACCCACTGAAACACTGAAGTGCCCACTAACAGATTCACTCAGAAACTCAGATACCCATTCAAATGCCAACTCAGACACTGACACACCCACTTACAGATACACTGAGAAACTCAGACACCCAGTAACTGACCCACTCAGAGACTCATGCACCCACTGGTAGTCCCACTCAAAGACTCAGACATATACTCACAGACCCCTTCAGAGACTGATACACCCACTCACAGATGTATTTAGCGACTGAGACACCCATTGATAGATACATGCAGACACTGATGCATCCACTGTCATACCCACTGAGAGATTCAGACAGCTACTCAAAGACCCACTGAGATACTCACATACCCAATCACAGACCTTCTGAGAGACTCAGGCAGCTACTCACTGGCCCATTCAGACACTGACACATCATCTGACAGATCTATATAGAGATTCAGACAGCCACTTACAGTCCAACTCACAGACTGATGCATCCACTAACAGATCCATTCAGAGACTTAGACTCCCAGTCCAAAATTTACTTAAAGACTCATGCACCCACTCACATGCCCACTTAGACAGTAATTAACCTAATCATAGAACCACTCAGAGACTGAGCCAGTCACAGAGAGACCCACTCAGGCACTGATGCACCCACTGACAGACTCACTCAAATACTCAGACACCCACTCACATGCTCACCTAGATACTAACACATCCACTCAGAGACTGACCGAGGGACTCAGACAGCCAGTGAGAGAGCCACTCAGACACTGACACACACACACTCAGAGAGATATTCAGACACTGAGACACACATTCACAAAGGTATGCAGAGACTTATGAATTTACTCATAGACCCATCTGAGACAGTCATACACCCACTCAGACACTCACTGACACAATTATGCATCCTGTCACAGATCTTTGTAAAACAGTCATGCATGCTGCAAGAGACATAGTCAAAGACTCATGCATGTTTTTACAGTTATTTAGATAGTAATGTATGCAGAGTGATAGTTAAAATAATTTTTTAGGTATACATTTTGAATGTGTTATTGGCCACTGAATGTCTGCTTTTGTTTTGTGATGTCACTGCATACTCATCGTCAATGCAACATTGTCATACATACTCTGAAAGATTCAAAACAGATATCTAAAAAAAAAATTAACAAATATTGTTGGCACTAGGGTGGCTCTGAGAAGAGCCTCTGTGGTGATTGTGTATATATGCAAGCTACACAAAAGAATGGATGCAGAGTTTCATGTTGCTTACAAACACCCTGCTGCCTTCATCTGTAACGTGAACGCCATCACTTCTATAGATTCCATTGATGTCAAAATGCCGGTTGTTGTAGATAGAGCCCATGTTATGGTCTCTGAGAAATGCAGAAACAGTTTTATTAACATGTTTCTGGCCTTTGTCAGTTTGTGGTCAGAAATGATTAGACCACTTCCATTTCTGCTGTTGGCATATGTTGCAGTATACCAAGAGAGTGTAAGGGTAAAGAGTAATTAATTCTGCAAAAGAATCCGTCATTAGGATTTCCAGTCCTCTCCAGTCTGTGTTCCTAGGTCATTGCCTCCACAGTTTACCATCAGGAGGTTAGGGGTTTTGGAATTCACAATGCTGTTAACCAACGACAGTAATTGATCACACTTTAACCCTCCCTGGGCAGTCTATTTAATGTCCAAGTCTCTGTCAATACCACTCTTTCTAGCAGCTTCTCTAGCCCAACAGACCTAGCTGTGGCCCGAAATCCACACCATTTTGAAGTGAAGCAGCAGTAGCACACAGGAGAAGGCCTGAGCTCAATTGAGGCAGTTTTCCAAATGAAAGACTGTAAAAATTGAGGTATTCTTCTGGTTAAAAAAACACATATTTGATTGGGTATTCAGAACATGTAAGGGAATAAAATTATGTAGTGTGTTGAGAGAATTAGTAACTACATGTGTGATTCGTTCTGATGAAACAAAATGTAATATAGACATGGATATAGTTTTTAATGTGCACAGTCAACCACAGCTGCTGCTGCTCATTTTGTAACAACTAAAGTCATTCTAGATTGTTGTGTGAACTTGTGACCTACTGGTTCTAGTGGGTTGTTTTGGACAATGTGCTAAGAGAATTTTGTGGGAAGGGTGTTAAAGAGACAGGTCACTATTTCTTATAAATGTGAGGTGTTTAGACTAACTTTTGTGAAACAAGGATTTTACTTCCTAGTGAGTGGTTGGTAAAAAAGTGTTGTGTACTACTAAGGTTATAAAAGTATGAAAGGAAATATGATTTTGGACTCTTTTTGTTCGCAATATCATAGCAATGATCAGATAAAGTGGTGAGTATGCACAAACAGGCATCCATTTTGGTGGTTTTTGTAAAAGGTAGTGGAAAGGGTTAACATACTAACCATTGCGCAGCGCAGTTACAACACTAAAATATGAAAATAATGTTTTCATTTGCTGCTTGCTGCAGTATCAGGCAGTGAAAAGTTGAAAAGGCTACCATTTATGGCTGCTACGTATGAGCATGCGGTGTCATTCTTGTGCTTAGTTTTTACAAACTCTCAGAATATTGCTTTTTTCTAAAACAAACAAAAAAGCAATGTTATCAATGAACTCAATCTTCTGGTATGTGAATTGAATTTCTTTTTAAACAAAACATTTGCTTACCAAAGTACTTGGAATGTGTGAGATTGTACAGAAAAGAGTCTGAAATGTATAAAATGATTCATGACTGGTAGTATGAGTGCTTCTATGTTTTTAGTAGTAGGAGAGTAAGACACAGTTTGTGTCAGTTGTAGAGTAGGGTGCTGTGAAGTTAGTTCACAATATTTTGCCAAGGAGATTCATATTCCCTTGTGCTTCTTTACTGCATTCTCTAAATGTTAGAAAACAACATTGTACTCTAATGGTTGATGTAATATGTAATAGTCTGTTTGAGGATGTATAACTTTTATATGTGTATTCACACATCATGTGGGGGTCACAGAAAATGTTTTTCTTTGCATTCTGAGACTTGTAGTCCCATTTATTCAATTGTGAAAGAGGAGAAGAAAAGTTAAAATTGGAAGAGAAAGGAACACAGTGTGGGTGTATGTGAATCATGAACATGTGAAACCTGCCAGCTATATATTAGATATTGGTTAGCAAAGCTATGTGAAATTAGAAGGAAGGTTTGTATATACTTAGATGGTGAGATATGTTCTTTAAGCTTGTACTACGTCACATGGGAAGTATAAGGCTGGTAGGCCTTCTTCAACATGCACTGTTTAAACATGGGTCAGTTTTAGTGGTGCAGACACCCCCTGTGGAGTGTCACTGCCATCTTGACTTTGCATGTAACATCTCCTTGTGAGTTGCTGAATGATTGCTTTACAACAGATGATTGACCTGTGACATATACTGTAGATATATCATAAAGCATGGTGTTTTGTGCTTAAAAACATTGAAAGCTACTCTTTAAGAGTGTTAGTGACTTAGTTATGCATTCACTCACTGCTATTACAAGCATTAGGTATGCTTTAGCACCAATAATGCAAGTGAAATAGATGTTTCCAAATCCCAAATTATAGATATCATCTCTCTCACTCTGTGACAGATCAAGAGATGCAGTTATATCTACACTAAGTTACTCAGAAACTAGTTATATAATGAACAGTTTACAAGGTAGTTATACAGATGACTATATACCTATGTTTTTTATAATACAGTGACATTTTCATTCAGATGTCTATGTACAGATTTAAAGAGGTATAGAGCTTTCAAAAAAGAGAATAACATACCAGCACATTTACTTGAACATCAGATGAGAGTGCTATATAGCCCACATGGGAGGTTGCTATGTGTTTAAAAGGTAACACATGTACTCTGAAGATTGAGTGAGATGTACGCACTCCAAAAGAGCCATGTGCCCTAATTATACACCCAAACTGCCACCCAGAGTTGAATCTGACATATGTAAGTACAAAAGCACAAAGAGACTAACACATGCAGTGAGATAGTAAGAGAAGCACCTGCACAGTCCCTCACTTGACAGGCAGAACTGATATGTATATAGCACGAATGTATGACGTTACATCGCATATATTCACAATGAGGTATTTTACATTGCATTAATTACAATTCAAGTCGTTACAACGACTTGCGCTGGAGGGTGCTGGACTTAGGAATAGTATGACTTACTATTCCAACTCCAGCCTAAGTAACATTAGGGAAGGTGTTGGAATAATAAATCATACTATTCCTTAGTTTAGAGTGCCATCCAGCGCAAGTCGTTGTAACGACTTGCTTTGTAATGCCTGTGATGTAAACATACCGCAGTGTAACAACCGTGTTGTAAAGATCGTTCTCCATATAGTGCTAATTTGGGCCGTTGCAAGCACACTTAAATAACCCAATAGTCACTATCATACAGTTATTCAAAATACTAATAAAGCAAAAATTGACTTTGAAATTTTTTAAAACAGTTCCTTGAAGTCGATAGCTCTGTCCGAGGCCATCACAGCATCGTTAACAAACAAATCCAATAGTTCTGGCATCACGGGCCACTTATAGTGTTGGGAACCCTAAAACAGTCCCTTTAGCAGTGCAGGGCATCGATGACCTCGTGATGAGCTCTGAAGAGCCAGCGTCGGCAGGCATTGGTGCCAGAGGTCGGTGCAGGAGTTGTTGTGCCCTTGAAGTCACACTCATTGCAGATCAAACTCCACGCGGTTGAAGGTGGGAGCACTGACATCGTTGGGCATCGGGGCTGTGGTGCGAAGTGCAGCAGTGCGGCATATGGTGTAATCAGTTCACGGTGCAGGCAGCAGCCCGTGACGGCATTCAGCAGCGTTGGTGAGACCAGGGCTGCAGTGCTAAGTGGACCGGCGCTTGTTGCAGTGCTGGCAGGTGACAGTGCAGACAGAGTCATCATTGTCATTGAATCGCTGTCGTCGATTGACGACTTGAATCAATGGCATTGTTGTCAGTGAGCCAAGACTGTAGTGAGGGACAGGGCAGTGCATTTCAAAACTTACGAGTGATGCCCCCAGATCATGGTCCAAGCAGTGGCATCGAAGTCAGCATGGAGCAGTGTTGTCGGGGATACCAGGGAGGTGGTATGAAGCACCGCTGTGCGAACTGCAGCGCCCACAGGTCATGGTGTAAACAGCGGCTTGGTGGCATCATCGGATGGCGTCGTCAGGGAGACCAGGGTTGCACTGCAAGATGCGACAGTGTCAGGCCTGGGCGTAGTTCACGGAGATTTGCTTCGCGGAACTCCGCGAAGTTGCAAGAAAGCTCTGCAAAGTTCTGTGAGTGGCAGAGTGCAGTGCGAACTGCAGTTTGTGCTGGTATTCCTACTGCTTGGGTAAAAATTCCACCCGAGTGGTAGCTCGCACTCACGAACTTACCGTTTGCGATCGTGAACTTACCATTCATGATCGCGAGTGGGGAAAAACTTCACTGCACATCGCGAAGTGGGGTTTACTTCACTCCGGGAGCTCCATGGAGTGCGGAGTGCAGAAAATTCTGCAAACTCCGCGAACAGAGTGAAGTTCACTGCCCAGGCATAGACAGTGCCCTCTGTGGTGCCTTCAGGTCACGGAGACAGCAGTAGCATCATTGACGGCGTTGGGTTGCTTTTTCTTCTCTTGCACCACAAAACACACAGTTCCTGGTAGCAGATGAACTTGAAGTCTTTGCTGTTCCTGAGAAATCTTGGCCAGAGGGCCAGCTCTACCTCAAGCCCTTGGAGAGACTCTGGAAAATAAGTGGCAGAAAGTCCAGTCCAGTCCTCTCACTGCCCAAGACAGAAGCAGCCATTGCAGGCAAACACAGCAAAGCACAGACCAAAGTGACAGATGTCTTGATCCAAAAGAGTTCCAAAGGTTCTGGGTTCAAGTCCCCAATATTTATACTACATTTCCCTTTGACGTTGGTACAAACAAAGTTCCACTGGCATACATAATCCAGTTTTGCCTGGCTCAGGCCAGGTTCACTACAGGAGGTGGATACAGCTTTGTGGAAGGCAGCCACAGTCCATTGAGGTGCAAGCGACAACACCTCCCACTACTTTAAATGAAACAAGGTCTATTAAGCCTGGCTATGAGTCATCCAGGCAAGGCAGATACATCTCATCCCCTCTTGTGTCTGTATAGTGTGAATGCACACCCTTAGCTCCTGTCACTCCAAACACAGATGGTGAATACACAAATGGCAGAGGCACACAGGATGGCTAAGCAATAAAATGCCCACGTTCTAAAAGTAGCATTTTCAAACACACAATATAAAAATCATCTTCACTAACATGAGTATTTTTAAATTCTGAGTCCAGGAAGCCTAAACTCCAAATCTCTACTGTGTCCCAATGGAAAGTAATGCTTGTAAAATGTTATAAAGCAACTACCATGTTAGTCTATGAGAAAGATAGCCTTGCAATTGTGAAAAACAAAATGCACAGTATTTCACTATTAGGTCATGTAACACACACCAGTACATGTCCTACCTTTCACACGCAAACTGCACCCTGCCACAGTGGTACCTTGGGCCTACCTTAGGGGTGTCCTATATGTAAGGGAAATAAGGGTAGGGCCTGGAAAGTGTGTGTACTTGCCAGGTCAACAAAGCAGTATAAATGTGCACAGACACTGCAGTGGCATGTGAGAACCCTTTGAAATGCTACTTGGGTGCGTGGCACAATCAGTGCTGCAAGCCCACTCGTAGCATTTGATTTACAGACCCTGGAAACACACAGTGAACTGTAAGATGGACTCACTAGTAAATCAAATATCCCAGTCAGGGAAACCGGTCATGACACAATTTACAGTAGGAGCACTTGCACATTAAAATTAAACAGCAGAGAAAAAGTGTACAGAGGTAAGCTGAGAGAAGGTAGTGCACACAGCGCTGCTGGTGATATTCGCTCCTACTTTTTAAACATGGTTTAAAACTTATGTTCTTAAACGTATATAGTAATTGTGTGTAACTTTTGATTTTGTATAGTCTTGCCGCTTGCACTTTATCTTGCTCACCTCCTTCAGGGCCCCCTGTCACTCTGCACCCCAGTCCACCGTAGCAGCTAGACTGGTGTTTGAGTGGAGGGAGTTTTTTCTTTCCAGGCAGTGGGCTTTTTCCACCCAATTCTGTTGGACCACTACACAGCTGCTATCTTGGAGGTGAGACGCTCTAGTCTCCCTCAAATCCCATTAGGGCTTCCGGCTATAACTCAGGCGATGGCGCCAACGCGGACAGAAAACGTGAGTGAGGATGGGCAGTGAATGTGCCACCCAAAGGCCAGACCCAAATTGCTATAGTAAATGTGGTTTGGGGCAGACACTATTTTCTAAGTTGACTGTAGACTCTTCTGTTTAGAATTCATTTTGACTTTGGCCTATTTAGTTTGACCCTTTGTATATAGAATAGTTCCCCTGAGACTTCCGGACATTTTTTTTATGTTGCCCAACCCCATCCAAGTTCCTTTGGCTACTCTGTCAGAAGACTATGTTTGTGCTCCTTTTCCCAAACCATCTGACAAAGTTTATTTTTAATTTATGTTGATATTCAATGTTTGTTTTCAAAAATCATATTCTATTATATACAATGTATTTTCATAAAACCTCTTTGTCAGTTATTTTGAATAATGTGTGTTGCTTTCAATGTGGTTGAGTGTAAATCTGTTCGTATTTAGCCTATGCTTTTAATATGATTGTTTATAACATAGATGGTCCTACAGGTCGACATATATTACTCATGAGCAGGTATATCAAAACAATTCTCATATAACCGCAGTGATCTTTTAAAAAACATTAAAATTCACTCAGGGTAGAACTTGTGATTAGTGCGCATAATTTTATTTATATACATTTGTGAAGATAAAGACATATTTACAGTACTCATAGGGGATAATCTTATGACTTTGCAATTGTGGGGTAAAGATATTTGGGAGTGAATGTGCATTCTGGGTGGGGGGTGATGAGTGTGTGGCTGTGTGGCAGCTGACTGTGTAGGTGGATTAGTTTACTGCTGGTGGGCCAGTGGCTGTACAAGTGAGAGTGCCAGTAGCTGTACCGGTGGAGATGGTGTTGACAGTACAGATGGTTGCGGCTGTACTAGTTGGTATGATGATGGCTGAAGAGGGGGAGATGGTGGTGGTTGTACAGATGGAGGTTGTGTGACTGTACAGATAGAATAGTGGTGGTGGATGTACAGGTTAAGGTGGTGGTGACTGTGCAGACAGGGGTGGTGGGGGTGACTGTATAGGTTAGGATTCCTTGTAACTGTGAATGTAGGGGTGCAGGTAGGTGTTTCGGTTCTTCTTCATGCGTTGAATGTGAAGGTAAACTTTGAAAAATATTCAACATTCTCTTTGTCATCGTTATAGCAAGGCATTGTACCTTACTCTCTCTTCCCTATACATTTTGCTTTGATCTTGATTTGATCTTGGTGCATCTCGTCATGTCTTGGCAATATTTCGGCACATTTTCCTAGGCACGGGTTTACCTGTCAAACATCTGATTGAGTCATTGTAGTGAGCCTGAAATGTCAGCGAGAATAGCCCTGAGTGCACAAATATCCAGCCGTACATCAGACTGCTGTTGGAAAAAGTCTTCCTCCCACCGGCCAACATGGGCCTATCAGGTCAACTAGCACAGACAGAAGTGGGAGGTTGTGAGGAGGAGAGAGGAGATTCATGCATTGGGGATGCCTGTTGCTCACCTGGGTTGTCCTTTCCCTCAGATAATAGAGTGTAGTTCTAAGTGAGTAGCGTGTAGGAAAATCCACACATCAACCTAGGACATGAGGGCTGGAAGGAGGTGATAGCTGTGTCAGGGTGGGCAGACTTTATGGCTGATTGGCTGACTGCTGAGGACTGGCAGTCCTCAAAAGGGAAGTAGGAGGTACAATGCGGGCTAGACAGGAAATGCTCTTCTGTCTTTTAGGCATTGGGCCAACTATACCCGCCTGTTCATCCATATACTCCTCCTAGACATTCTCCTGCTCATCCTCTTCTGGTTGAGAAGTGCTGGCCACAGACACTGCTGCTTAGAGGAGGATCAGAATCTCTTCTTGGATTGCCAATCCCTGGTATATGGTTCTGCTTCATCGAGCAACTCATTGTCCCCAGTACCTAAAAGAAAATTGGAAAATATGAATAGCATACTAGTTTAAGTGCTGTAACACTACAGATTAATTAAATACATTTTCTGTTCTGTTTTCAGTTACACTTAATGTGTGATTTGTGAGCACTAACATTTGTTAGCTCAGTGATTAGCAGTGATGTGATGAACAGACATGCGAAATGCAAACTCAAACTCACCAACTCCATCCACAGATCTGTGTGGTTTGGATATCCCCATGAGGTCAGCTGCTGAACCAGGCCACTCGAGTACCTCAATCCAGTAGCTTCAAAAAGAAGTTTTACCTTCATTCATTTTCAGCCTTAATATTGAGTGAACATGAACAGCAAAGCATGGACATTACATAAAAATATTACAGGAAATTAACACCACCATTCCAAGCTTTGCAAAAGTTGCATCTCTCAAGCTCATTTCTACAAGAGTTAGTTAATGTGAAATGTATGCAAATTATTACTCGAAAATTTGGCAATTAACTGACGGGTAGGAGGTAGCAGGTCTAATGGCTGCTGCAAGTACATCTCCTGATCTTTGAGATGATGTTATATTTGTACTCTTGATGACCGACATAGTCCTGACAACAGCTGTAATGATACCAACACATACATATCTGTGGAAATGTGCTTAAAAGGTCAAATAATTGTATGTTATTCTAATACACATACTAAACAGTTAGAGATACTCCTTTTTAGAAGAGGCAAATGACTTAGCATGGGAGTAAACTTCTATTTGGATAGAAATGGGTCATACACTCATATTACATAACATCTTAGGAATCTAATCTTATAAACCATATTTATTCATATTGAGCTGGGTTACAACAGGGATGTTTGTCAAACCATATACTGCTAACATGTCATCCATTGAAAGAGAACATTAGACATTAATGAATGTGTAAGTAAACTTACCAGTGCAAATCATCTGCCCACAATGTGGTGCCTGGCCAGTTGTAAAATCAGTTTGAGGAGCAGATGTCACTCTTGCCTGAGACGATGGATGGGCCAACATCACAGGCCCAATAAGAATGAGTGCATTCATTATGAAATACAGAATTTAACATGTCAAACTAACATACACTAGTTACATTTAAAAGTGGAAAACCAAGTAATGGACTTGGCAAAACATATCTTATTATTGTATGTAATTTTGGTTCAATATGTAACACACTTCTTGTTGGCATATTTACTTACCAGTTGTTTTCGGTGGTTTGACCTCGCCCTTCCAACCCATAAAATTTGCACTCGAGTATGTTGGACCCAAGAGAGTCACAGACGTGTAGTTTATTCACCCAGAAAGGAAGAAATCACCAGTTAAAGAGAACCGCTGGCTTCCAATAGACCAGTGGCGACGAATTTGTGGATGGACTTCCACCAGATTCAAGGGATATCAACCCCTTTGGCCTATTGTGTTTATCAAGGAGTAACCGCAGGAAGTCCATCCTCATTGGGTCAGAATCCCCATCCGCCTTGAGAGACTTCAGCATCCTGTATTGCTTACATCAGAAAAACTTCACTAATTTCTATGGTTGTTTGCCCATAGAGCAAACACAAGGAGATGATGGACGGAGCCCTGAAACTTTTCAGACACTCACCCCCAGTCATAGATCTGGGTTGAATCCATCATCATTCTTTAGCTCACTCCGCCACCCCAGTTCAGACACAGCTATATGCAAATCAACCTGGACCCTGTGCCTCACGAGAACAGTCCAGCACAAACTGCCAAGCCATGTCTTCCCTGGACTGGAAACAAGCATACTGGGACTGGATTCAGACTAACAGCCCTCATCAGCCAGGCTAGCTTGAATCCAGTGGCAAAGTGAGCAAGGGACCCACGTCTGGGCATACCCTGCCAACTTAGGGCGAACAAAGCAAACACAAGCTGATGGACGGAACCCTGAAACTTTTCAGACACTTACCCCCAGTCACAGATCTGGGTTGAATCCATCATTGTTTTTTGGCTCACTCCGCCACCCCAGTTCAGACACAGCGATTTGCAAATCAATCTGGACCCTGTGTCTCATGGAAACAGTCCAGCACAAACTGCAAAGCCATGTCTTCCCTGGACGGGAAACAAACATCCTGGGACCGGTTTCAGACTAACAGCCCTCATCAGCCAGGCTAGCTTGAATCCAGTGGCAAAGTGAGCAAGGTACCCACGTCTGGGCATACCCTGCCAACTTAGGGTGCACAAAACAAACACAAGATGATGGACGGAGTACTAACATTTTTCAGACACTCACCCCCAGTCACAGATCTGGGTTGAATCCATCATCGTTCTTTAGCACACTTCGCCACCACACTTCAGACACAACTATATGCAAATCAGTATTGACCCTGTGCCTCATGGGAACAGTCCAGCCTGAACTGCCAAGCCATGTCTTACCTGGACCGGAAACAAGCATCCTGGGACCGGTTTCGGGCTAACAGCCCTCATCAGCCAGGTTAGCTTGAATCCAGTGGCTAAGTAAACGTCTGGGCATACCCTGCCAACTTAGTGCGAAACGCCAAAACCGGTCCTAAGATGCTTGTTTCCATTCCAGGGAGAACTTGACCTGGCAGTTCGGGCAGGACTGTTCCCATTGGGCTTAGGGTCAAAATTGATTTGTAGATGGCTGGGTACAAACTGGAATGGCATGGTGAGCACAAAAACGATGGATTTACGCCCAGATTTCTGTACTGGGGTGAATGTATGACATTGTTCTGCATTCTGTCCATCAATTATGGTTTTTGTGTTTGCCCATAGAGTCTGGTACTGGGCCGGAGACTGCTTTGACTGCAGGGCAACTGTCCATCTAAGCCTCCTTTAGCCCTTGTGGCTCGCTCTGTGCCGGAATTGGTCACCCAATGTGGGCCGAAGTTGTAGTTTACAACTTTTAAATGTTTTACAAGCTTTTCCATAGTGCGGTCCATTACAATGATTCACTGTGCCAAGTGAAAAAGCACTCATTTATTGTTCCTTTGAAAATGTATTTCTCCAGACTCTTCTGATGGATCTTTATCATTGGGGTGCAATTTAAAGATAAAAATACAGTCTATTTGTATAAATTGGTATCAGATTTTTACTGGGTTTTGTTTATTAATATTCAACTGCTTTGGTACTTCTCAATGATTTACATCTGTTCCTTGCAGAAAGCCTAACTGCTCAGAGCCACAGCTACCCAGGGTTGAGCTAAGGTTTTTCAGATGAATCTGACTGGATCTAGTACAGGTAGAATGTTTATCATATGGTGAGGTCTCGCAACCACACCATATAATAAACCGATTTCCTCACAGCAGTGCTACAGGAGTCCTGTGGGGCTGCTGGACAAACTTAAAAGAATATTGGGGAGGCCTTGTTGTTGAAAAAATTTTCCTTGGGGTTGGCTATGGCCTAAAGATCTGAACATGTTTTTCATTTTTTTAAGGTGGGGAAGATGACTCCCTGCACAGGGAAAATATTGGCCCCAGTTACCCTATCCCCATGAGACTGATGCAAATGTAATGTCCTTGGGAATCCAATTCTCCCGGGACAGCACAATAAAATGCCAAGTGCAGGCAGCGGCTCTGCAGATCGTCTGCTCATGGCGGGAGCAGATACGAAAGTGCAACTGCTGAATGGGAACAGAACAATATCAGCAGAGTGCAGTCAGCTAGTGATGTCACGGGTGCCTTGGGTTTCCTCTCGTGGCCCTAAAAAGTTAGCTAATCTATGAAGAGGCACAACCAAAACATTTTTGGAATGTAACGGGGACCGCAGATATCATCTATTAAATGTAACCCTATGTTTCTTAGGGTGTATACAATGTGACCCCAGGAAAAGTTGATGCTGTTTTTAAGCTTTCATTGAGCTAGAACCTTTGCTCTTCAGCTCGAGATTGCGCGGTCCCTTGTGATTGGTTTTATGTCTGCAATATGTGGCAAGAAACAGTTGAAAGAAAGACTCTTTCACAAGTGTAATGCTGTTTTGAATACAAATGCTCTATATAAAGGCTTGTTGCTAAACATTGTAATGGTTTAAAGAAATAATGAATGTCTAGGAATACTGTTTTACTTTCTATTGGTGTTATTGCTGAATTCTAAGATGTGATTACTGTTTTATCAAGGTAGTGACCCCTTGAAAAATCCAATAGGCTTGTCTTGTATATTGATGTGGTCACACTTTGAGAAAACAAATAGGCTGGTCTTGTATATATTGATGTGGTGTTCCCTTGAAAAAGCTAGTAGGTCTGCTTTATTTAAAATTGCACCCCTTTATATTGTGATGTTGCACTTGGTATA
The DNA here is from genome assembly GCF_964204655.1 of Triturus cristatus. Taxonomy (NCBI): domain Eukaryota; kingdom Metazoa; phylum Chordata; class Amphibia; order Caudata; family Salamandridae; genus Triturus; species Triturus cristatus. The sequence continues at coordinate 625,489,012 of NC_140580.1, read as the reverse complement.
GGTGGTATTATAATGCATATCTTACAGCATGTCCAGAGGTCTTAGCCGGCAGGTCAGTTCTGAGTCCAACCCTACTATGCACAGCCTTTTCCCTGCACAAAGGTCTTTGTGGACAGGCCAGTTCGTCACTAAACCTGATACACATAGCATTCGCCCTGCACAGAGGTGTTAGCTGAGAGGCCAGTCCCACACAAAACCCTATGACACACAGCATTAACCCACTAGAGGGTCTTTGAGGATAGGCTAGTCACTCACCAAATCTCACTACTCACAGCATTAACCCTGTACAGAGGTCTTCTCACAGTAGACAGTCCCTCACCAAACCTTACTACATACAGTCTTCACCCAGTACAGCGATCCTCACAGTGAGGCCAGTCCTTCACTAGCCCCACTACCCACAGGCTTCACTCTGTATAGAGGGCTCCGTGGAGAGGTTAGTTCACCACCAAAACCTACTACGCACAGCTGTCAACCTGGTAAGAGGTCTTCGTGAAGAGTCTAGTCACTCACTGTACCCTACGAAATACAGTCTGCGATTTGTGTAGAGAGTGTTTGCATAGACCACTCCCTCAAGACACCTAAGTTCCAGTAGGTGGAAAGCTCCTCATAAACACAGCCTGCGGTCTTTACACAGCTCTTCACAGAGAGCTCACACCCTCCACATACCCAAGCTTTTATGTAGCCAAGACCTTACTACATACAGTAGGTTTGGCAATAATATTGCTTCAAGTTAAAAAGAAAAACTTAAATATCCACTGAAAGCACAATATGATAAAGTGACAATATAGTTAGGTCTGATTTTAATTATTTCCTCAATGTTGAAAATACCCTAGAAATTCACTAAAAAAACAAGCCAGTTCCTTACTATACCTGATACACAAAGCCTTCACCCTGCACAGAGGTGTTAGCGAAGAGGCCAGTCTCCCACCAAACCTTACTACGCACAGCATTAACCATGTACAGGGTCTTGGAGGATAGGCTAGTCTCCGACTAAACCTTATAATGAGCAGCCTTCTTCCTACACAGAGGTCTGTGTCACTGCAGACAGGCCAGTCACTCACTAAACCACACTATCCGCAGCCTTCACCCCATACATAGGTCTTTGTAGGGAGGCCAGTCTTACACCAAAACCTACTACGTACAACCTTCATTCTACACAAAGATCTTTGCGTACTGGCTAGCCCCTAACCAAACAATACTATGCACAATGTTTACCCTGTACAGAGGTCTTCTAGAAGAGGCAAGTACCACATCAAACCTTACTACATACAGTCTTCAACCAGTACAGAGGACTTTGCAGTGAGGCCAGTCCTTCACTCACCCCCCTAAGCACAGGCCTCACTCTTTATAGAGGGCTTCATGGAGAGGATAGTTCCTCACCAAACCCTACAAAACTTAGCCGTCAACCTTTTAGGATGTCTTCATGAAGAGTCTAGTCCTTCACTAAACCCTATTACGTACAGTTTGGTATTTGGGTAAGAGAGTGTTTGTATAGACCACTCCCTCCAGACACCTAAGTTCAATTAGGAAGACTGCTCCTCATACACACAGCCTGCGCTCTCTACACAGCTCTTCACAGGAGCCCACCTTCCACATACTCAAGCTTTGTGCATTTCCAAGATCTTACTACATACAGTTAGGTTTGGTAATAATGTAGCTTCAAGTTAAAAAAAAGAATCCTAGAAAGTCACAAAAACACCATAGGTTAAAGTGACATTATAGTCAGGTGTGGGGTTAATTGTTTCCTTAATTTAGAAATTCACAGAAAAAACAAGGTTACAGTGAGGTCTTAGAAAGGTGAGAATGTCAATTATAATATAACCTTTTAAACCAAAAAAACACTGAAGTTCATCATGAGTGAAGTAATATGTGAGGTCATAAGCAGCATTACAATGAATTTCAGTGTTTTGTTGCTTTAAAATGTTACGTTATCATTGACATTCTCTGCTAACCATATTGTCCCTCTAAAATTTGATGTGACAGTGAAAATATATATATATTTCAAACACAAAAAGGCTACAGGGACGTTACAGTTAGGTTCAGCTTTTGCACACAAAAAACCACAGAAATTCAGCTTTTAAATTTGGAGTTATTTCAAGTAACTATAACTAGTGCCCTAGGGTAACTATAACTCGTGCCCTCGCCATGCAAAGGTTTCTCAACCACAATTTTACTGCAAATGTTTCAGTGATATTATCAATGATGTAATAGACGATGTCATGAGTGATGTAATAAAATGGGGTAATTAGCAGTGAGCTAAAGAGAAAGTTGTGGCTGCCATTTTATGTGTCGGCGATAGTTTTTGGGGTTGAAAATTCAGTACAGAAGTGATGTAGGGGGTCAGGGTAGAGGTATTCTGATCATAGGTTTGAGAAATGGGAGTGTTAATGACACAAATTAAGTGACAAACCATTTTTTTTTTTGCACGCGTGATATTCATTAAGACGTTGCAACCACCAGCCCCATGTGACATTGCAGGGATTTCACAGGGAACGTGACAATGTAGTGAATATTAAAATTAGGAAAAAATAAAGATATACTCACTCCCTCAGTTTTACTTAGACATTCAAAGACCCCCATAGAGATAGTCATGCACTGAGTAACAGACTAATTCAGGGATTCATAGACAGAGTCATAGTTAGGCCTCTGCGGAGTTCCCGGAGCTCTGCTAAATGGAACTCTGTGAAGTGACCAAAAAACTGTTCCACTCTACGAGGGGTTCTGTAAGTGGCAAATTGTGTTAGGTCACGCCGTTTGCACTGATTTTGGGTGCCGGGTGTTTGTCCAGCACTAGAAAAGCAGAGCAAATGGCACCATGCTCAGCTCAAGAGGGCGCTGCTTCTCTCTGCCGCTCAAGTAGATTTTCTTCTCGAACTGCAGTTTTCTCAACTCGAAGGGATGGTTTCTTAATGCGAAGTGCGAAAAACTCCGCAAACTCTGCAAATAGAGTGGAGTTTACAGCCAGGCCTCATCACAGTCCCATTCCAACCTTATACTCACAGACCCACTCTTAAACTCACATACCCACTCACAGAGCCGTTTAGTGACTCATGCACCCACTGACAGACCTACTTATGCAGTCAGTCATAAAACCAGTCAGACACTGATGCACACACTGATAGACCCACTCAGTGAATCATGCATCTACTCACAGACCCACTCATAGACTCATGCACACAGTCTCTCATGCACTCGGAGACTAATGCACCCAGTCACAGTCTCACTCAAAGACTTAGACACCCAATAACACACCCACTGAAACACTGAAGTGCCCACTAACAGATTCACTCAGAAACTCAGATACCCATTCAAATGCCAACTCAGACACTGACACACCCACTTACAGATACACTGAGAAACTCAGACACCCAGTAACTGACCCACTCAGAGACTCATGCACCCACTGGTAGTCCCACTCAAAGACTCAGACATATACTCACAGACCCCTTCAGAGACTGATACACCCACTCACAGATGTATTTAGCGACTGAGACACCCATTGATAGATACATGCAGACACTGATGCATCCACTGTCATACCCACTGAGAGATTCAGACAGCCACTCAAAGACCCACTGAGATACTCACATACCCAATCACAGACCTTCTGAGAGACTCAGGCAGCTACTCACTGGCCCATTCAGACACTGACACATCATCTGACAGATCTATACAGAGATTCAGACAGCCACTTACAGTCCAACTCACAGACTGATGCATCCACTAACAGATCCATTCAGAGACTTAGACACCCAGTCCAAAATTTACTTAAAGACTCATGCACCCACTCACATGCCCACTTAGACAGTAATTAACCTAATCATAGAACCACTCAGAGACTGAGCCAGTCACAGAGAGACCCACTCAGGCACTGATGCACCCACTGACAGACTCACTCAAATACTCAGACACCCACTCACATGCTCACCTAGATACTAACACATCCACTCAGAGACTGACCGAGGGACTCAGACAGCCAGTGAGAGAGCCACTCAGACACTGACACACACACACTCAGAGAGATATTCAGACACTGAGACACACATTCACAAAGGTATGCAGAGACTTATGAATTTACTCATAGACCCATCTGAGACAGTCATACACCCACTCAGACACTCACTGACACAATTATGCATCCTGTCACAGATCTTTGTAAAACAGTCATGCATGCTGCAAGAGACATAGTCAAAGACTCATGCATGTTTTTACAGTTATTTAGATAGTAATGTATGCAGAGTGATAGTTAAAATAATTTTTTAGGTATACATTTTGAATGTGTTATTGGCCACTGAATGTCTGCTTTTGTTTTGTGATGTCACTGCATACTCATCGTCAATGCAACATTGTCATACATACTCTGAAAGATTCAAAACAGATATCTAAAAAGAAAATTAACAAATATTGTTGGCACTAGGGTGGCTCTGAGAAGAGCCTCTGTGGTGATTGTGTATATATGCAAGCTACACAAAAGAATGGATGCAGAGTTTCATGTTGCTTACAAACACCCTGCTGCCTTCATCTGTAACGTGAACGCCATCACTTCTATAGATTCCATTGATGTCAAAATGCCGGTTGTTGTAGATAGAGCCCATGTTATGGTCTCTGAGAAATGCAGAAACAGTTTTATTAACATGTTTCTGGCCTTTGTCAGTTTGTGGTCAGAAATGATTAGACCACTTCCATTTCTGCTGTTGGCATATGTTGCAGTATACCAAGAGAGTGTAAGGGTAAAGAGTAATTAATTCTGCAAAAGAATCCGTCATTAGGATTTCCAGTCCTACTCCAGTCTGTGTTCCTAGGTCATTGCCTCCACAGTTTACCATCATGAGGTTAGGGGTTTTGGAATTCACAATGCTGTTAACCAACGACAGTAATTGATCACACTTTAACCCTCCCTGGGCAGTCTATTTAATGTCCAAGTCTCTGTCAATACCACTCTTTCTAGCAGCTTCTCTAGCCCAACAGACCTAGCTGTGGCCCGAAATCCACACCATTTTGAAGTGAAGCAGCAGTAGCACACAGGAGAAGGCCTGAGCTCAATTGATGCAGTTTTCCAAATGAAAGACTGTAAAAATTGAGGTATTCTTCTGGTTAAAAAAACACATATTTGATTGGGTATTCAGAACATGTAAGGGAATAAAATTATGTAGTGTGTTGAGAGAATTAGTAACTACATGTGTGATTCGTTCTGATGAAACAAAATGTAATATAGACATGGATATAGTTTTTAATGTGCACAGTCAACCACAGCTGCTGCTGCTCATTTTGTAACAACTAAAGTCATTCTAGATTGTTGTGTGAACTTGTGACCTACTGGTTCTAGTGGGTTGTTTTGGACAATGTGCTAAGAGAATTTTGTGGGAAGGGTGTTAAAGAGACAGGTCACTATTTCTTATAAATGTGAGGTGTTTAGACTAACTTTTGTGAAACAAGGATTTTACTTCCTAGTGAGTGGTTGGTAAAAAAGTGTTGTGTACTACTAAGGTTATAAAAGTATGAAAGGAAATATGATTTTGGACTCTTTTTGTTCGCAATATCATAGCAATGATCAGATAAAGTGGTGAGTATGCACAAACAGGCATCCATTTTGGTGGTTTTTGTAAAAGGTAGTGGAAAGGGTTAACATACTAACCATTGAGCAGCGCAGTTACAACACTAAAATATGAAAATAATGTTTTCATTTGCTGCTTGCTGCAGTATCAGGCAGTGAAAAGTTGAAAAGGCTACCATTTATGGCTGCTACATATGAGCATGCGGTGTCATTCTTGTGCTTAGTTTTTACAAACTCTCAGAATATTGCTTTTTTCTAAAACAAACAAAAAAGCAATGTTATCAATGAACTCAATCTTCTGGTATGTGAATTGAATTTCTTTTTAACCAAAACATTTGCTTACCAAAGTACTTGGAATGTGTGAGATTGTACAGAAAAGAGTCTGAAATGTATAAAATGATTCATGACTGGTAGTATGAGTGCTTCTATGTTTTTAGTAGTAGGAGAGTAAGACACAGTTTGTGTCAGTTGTAGAGTAGGGTGCTGTGAAGTTAGTTCACAATATTTTGCCAAGGAGATTCATATTCCCTTGTGCTTCTTTACTGCATTCTCTAAATGTTAGAAAACAACATTGTACTCTAATGGTTGATGTAATATGTAATAGTCTGTTTGAGGATGTATAACTTTTATATGTGTATTCACACATCATGTGGGGGTCACAGAAAATGTTTTTCTTTGCATTCTGAGACTTGTAGTCCCATTTATTCAATTGTGAAAGAGGAGAAGAAAAGTTAAAATTGGAAGAGAAAGGAACACAGTGTGGGTGTATGTGAATCATGAACATGTGAAACCTGCCAGCTATATATTAGATATTGGTTAGCAAAGCTATGTGAAATTAGAAGGAAGGTTTGTATATACTTAGATGGTGAGATATGTTCTTTAAGCTTGTACTACGTCACATGGGAAGTATAAGGCTGGTAGGCCTTCTTCAACATGCACTGTTTAAACATGGGTCAGTTTTAGTGGTGCAGACACCCCCTGTGGAGTGTCACTGCCATCTTGACTTTGCATGTAACATCTCCTTGTGAGTTGCTGAATGATTGCTTTACAACCGATGATTGACCTGTGACATATACTGTAGATATATCATAAAGCATGGTGTTTTGTGCTTAAAAACATTGAAAGCTACTCTTTAAGAGTGTTAGTGACTTAGTTATGCATTCACTCACTGCTATTACAAGCATTAGGTATGCTTTAGCACCAATAATGCAAGTGAAATAGATGTTTCCAAATCCCAAATTATAGATATCATCTCTCTCACTCTGTGACAGATCAAGAGATGCAGTTATATCTACACTAAGTTACTCAGAAACTAGTTATATAATGAACAGTTTACAAGGTAGTTATACAGATGACTATATACCTATGTTTTTTATAATACAGTGACATTTTCATTCAGATGTCTATGTACAGATTTAAAGAGGTATAGAGCTTTCAAAAAAGAGAATAACATACCAGCACATTTACTTGAACATCAGATGAGAGTGCTATATAGCCCACATGGGAGGTTGCTATGTGTTTAAAAGGTAACACATGTACTCTGAAGATTGAGTGAGATGTACGCACTCCAAAAGAGCCATGTGCCCTAATTATACACCCAAACTGCCACCCAGAGTTGAATCTGACATATGTAAGTACAAAAGCACAAAGAGACTAACACATGCAGTGAGATAGTAAGAGAAGCACCTGCACAGTCCCTCACTTGACAGGCAGAACTGATATGTATATAGCACGAATGTATGACGTTACATCGCATATATTCACAATGAGGTATTTTACATTGCATTAATTACAATTCAAGTCGTTACAACGACTTGCGCTGGAGGGTGCTGGACTTAGGAATAGTATGACTTACTATTCCAACTCCAGCCTAAGTAACATTAGGGAAGGTGTTGGAATAATAAATCATACTATTCCTTAGTTTAGAGTGCCATCCAGCGCAAGTCGTTGTAACGACTTGCTTTGTAATGCCTGTGATGTAAACATACCGCAGTGTAACAACCGTGTTGTAAAGATCGTTCTCCATATAGTGCTAATTTGGGCCGTTGCAAGCACACTTAAATAACCCAATAGTCACTATCATACAGTTATTCAAAATACTAATAAAGCAAAAATTGACTTTGAAATTTTTTAAAACAGTTCCTTGAAGTCGATAGCTCTGTCCGAGGCTATCACAGCATCGTTAACAAACAAATCCAATAGTTCTGGCATCACGGGCCACTTATAGTGTTGGGAACCCTAAAACAGTCCCTTTAGCAGTGCAGGGCATCAATGACCTCGTGATGAGCTCTGAAGAGCCAGCGTCGGCAGGCATTGGTGCCAGAGGTCGGTGCAGGAGTTGTTGTGCCCTTGAAGTCACACTCATTGCAGATCAAACTCCACGCGGTTGAAGGTGGGAGCACTGACATCGTTGGGCATCGGGGCTGTGGTGCGAAGTGCAGCAGTGCGGCATATGGTGTAATCAGTTCACGGTGCAGGCAGCAGCCCGTGACGGCATTCAGCAGCGTTGGTGAGACCAGGGCTGCAGTGCTAAGTGGACCGGCGCTTGTTGCAGTGCTGGCAGGTGACAGTGCAGACAGAGTCATCATTGTCATTGAATCGCTGTCGTCGATTGACGACTTGAATCAATGGCATTGTTGTCAGTGAGCCAAGACTGTAGTGAGGGACAGGGCAGTGCATTTCAAAACTTACGATTGATGCCCCCAGATCATGGTCCAAGCAGTGGCATCGAAGTCAGCATGGAGCAGTGTTGTCGGGGATACCAGGGAGGTGGTATGAAGCACCGCTGTGCGAACTGCAGCGCCCACAGGTCATGGTGTAAACAGCGGCTTGGTGGCATCATCGGACGGCGTCGTCAGGGAGACCAGGGTTGCACTGCAAGATGCGACAGTGTCAGGCCTGGGCGTAGTTCACGGAGATTTGCTTCGCGGAACTCCGCGAAGTTGCAAGAAAGCTCTGCAAAGTTCTGTGAGTGGCGGAGTGCAGTGCGAACTGCAGTTTGTGCTGGTATTCCTACTGCTTGGGTAAAAATTCTACCCGAGTGGTAGCTCGCACTCACGAACTTACCGTTTGCGATCGTGAACTTACCATTCATGATCGCGAGTGGGGAAAAACTTCACTGCACATCGCGAAGTGGGGTTTACTTCACTCCGGGAGCTCCATGGAGTGCGGAGTGCAGAAAATTCTGCAAACTCCGCGAACAGAGTGAAGTTCACTGCCCAGGCATAGACAGTGCCCTCTGTGGTGCCTTCAGGTCACGGAGACAGCAGTAGCATCATTGACGGCGTTGGGTTGCTTTTTCTTCTCTTGCACCACAAAACACACAGTTCCTGGTAGCAGATGAACTTGAAGTCTTTGCTGTTCCTGAGAAATCTTGGCCAGAGGGCCAGCTCTACCTCAAGCCCTTGGAGAGACTCTGGAAAATAAGTGGCAGAAAGTCCAGTCCAGTCCTCTCACTGCCCAAGACAGAAGCAGCCATTGCAGGCAAACACAGCAAAGCACAGACCAAAGTGACAGATGTCTTGATCCAAAAGAGTTCCAAAGGTTCTGGGTTCAAGTCCCCAATATTTATACTACATTTCCCTTTGACGTTGGTACAAACAAAGTTCCACTGGCATACATAATCCAGTTTTGCCTGGCTCAGGCCAGGTTCACTACAGGAGGTGGATACAGCTTTGTGGAAGGCAGCCACAGTCCATTGAGGTGCAAGCGACAACACCTCCCACTACTTTAAATGAAACAAGGTCTATTAAGCCTGGCTATGAGTCATCCAGGCAAGGCAGATACATCTCATCCCCTCTTGTGTCTGTATAGTGTGAATGCACACCCTTAGCTCCTGTCACTCCAAACCCAGATGGTGAATACACAAATGGCAGAGGCACACAGGATGGCTAAGCAATAAAATGCCCACTTTCTAAAAGTAGCATTTTCAAACACACAATATAAAAATCATCTTCACTAACATGAGTATTTTTAAATTCTGAGTCCAGGAAGCCTAAACTCCAAATCTCTACTGTGTCCCAATGGAAAGTAATGCTTGTAAAATGTTATAAAGCAACTACCATGTTAGTCTATGAGAAAGATAGCCTTGCAATTGTGAAAAACAAAATGCACAGTATTTCACTATTAGGTCATGTAACACACACCAGTACATGTCCTACCTTTCACACGCAAACTGCACCCTGCCACAGTGGTACCTTGGGCCTACCTTAGGGGTGTCCTATATGTAAGGGAAATAAGGGTAGGGCCTGGAAAGTGTGTGTACTTGCCAGGTCAACAAAGCAGTATAAATGTGCACAGACACTGCAGTGGCATGTGAGAACCCTTTGAAATGCTACTTGGGTGGGTGGCACAATCAGTGCTGCAAGCCCACTCGTAGCATTTGATTTACAGACCCTGGAAACACACAGTGAACTGTAAGATGGACTCACTAGTAAATCAAATATCCCAGTCAGGGAAACCGGTCATGACACAATTTACAGTAGGAGCACTTGCACATTAAAATTAAACAGCAGAGAAAAAGTGTACAGAGGTAAGCTGAGAGAAGGTAGTGCACACAGCGCTGCTGGTGATATTCGCTCCTACTTTTTAAACATGGTTTAAAACTTATGTTCTTAAACGTATATAGTAATTGTGTGTAACTTTTGATTTTGTATAGTCTTGCCGCTTGCACTTTATCTTGCTCACCTCCTTCAGGGCCCCCTGTCACTCTGCACCCCAGTCCACCGTAGCAGCTAGACTGGTGTTTGAGTGGAGGGAGTTTTTTCTTTCCAGGCAGTGGGCTTTTTCCACCCAATTCTGTTGGACCACTACACAGCTGCTATCTTGGAGGTGAGACGCTCTAGTCTCCCTCAAATCCCATTAGGGCTTCCGGCTATAACTCAGGCGATGGCGCCAACGCGGACAGAAAACGCTGGGAGAAGGTAGTGCACACACCGCTGTTGGTGATATTCACTCCTACTTTTTAAACATGTTTTAAAACTTATGTTTTATCCTGTTCCTAAACGAATATAGTAATTGTGTGTTGCTTTTGATTTTGTATAGTCTTGCTGCTTGCACTTCATCTTGCACACCTCCTTCAGCGGCCCCCTGTCACTCAGCTCCCCGGTCCACAGCAGCAGCTATGCTGGTGTTTGAGTGGAGGGAGTTTTTTTTCCAGGAAGTGGGCTTTTTCCACCCACTTCCGTTGGGCCACTACACGGCAGCCATCTTGGAGGTGAGAGACGCTCTAGTTTCCCTCAACTCCCATTAAGGCTGCCGGCTATAACTCAGGCGATGGTGTCGATGCGTAGTGGGCGTGCCGAAAGCAAGCGCGTCTACGCCCGTCTCCTTCGGCAGGGGCCAGGGCCCCCCCCTGCCGGTTTCAAAGCACATCACTCTATATCCTCCCCAGCGCTACTCAGGAGATTAAGGATATCCCCCAGCAAGAATTGCCTTCACTTGCCCATTTATGGACGTTTTGGGTTGTCCTCAGTGTTCTTATACTCCACTTCCTTCACCTAAACCCCGCCACCTCCTCAATCTACAAAATTCAGTCTATAAACTGTAGATCCTTACCCAAACAGGTCACACACATTTCTATCCTGATCAAAAAGGAGTGTCCTGACGTGCTGTTCCTTACGGAAACCTGCCTCAATGCTGAGTCAGAACCAGACCCGGTCCAATGTTTCCTACCAGGTTACCACATCCTGAGTAAAGGCCGGGAGCTGGGAAGGGGAGGACGCATTGCCATTATTCTAAAAGAAGGTTTTAAATGCTGCATCACCCCCATTATCCTTCCTGAATGTGAGAACTTCTCCTTTTCCATCTCACTTTCTTCAACCCACACCTTCTCAGGTATTCTTATATATCGCCCCCCTGGACCCCATGGACAACTTTTCAAAACTTTGCCAGAAGCTTGGCAAGCTCCCCCTCTAATTGTACTCTACTGGGGATCTCAATTTGCATTTTGATAACCCCTCAGACCCAGTAGTGACCAAACTAACACAGAATCGTCTGGCTTTTCAGATAAAGCAAAATGTTACAAACCCCACTCACGAGAAAGGGCACCTTTTAGATCTCATTTTCTCCAACTGCACTGAAATTTCGGTCAGAGACCCAGTCCCAGTACCATGGTCTGACCACCTTCTGGTCCTCTTCTCTTGGGATCTATCAAAACCCTTCCCCAATACCGGCACAATCAGTAGCTGGAAACGCTCCTGGCCCAACCTTCCGCTGGACTCTTGGAATGCAGCTCTCAAAAATTATATACCTATCCTAGATCCCTGCTCACGATCGCGAATGACCAATTTAACGAGTGGATCAACTCCTCCCCGGACCTAATTATATCTAGGGAACATATCAATAAAAACACAAGGATCAACCCCTCTCTGTGGTACTCCTCTAAGCTGCATGAGTACAAACAAACCTGCAAAAGACCAAAAGACTTGAGAAGAAATGGAGAAGAAACTATGATACAACAAGCAAACAGAACTACAAGGACCCTATAAAAACCTACCAATCCAAAGTGAAGGAGGCACAAGCATTTTACTATGAGGAAAGAATCAATTCTGCCTCAAACTCTCCACGCGAAATCTTTAAGATCGCTAAGCACCTCGTAAAACTAACAGTCAGGGTTGTCCCGCCTGACGGCTCAAACGCGCACTGTGACGAACTTGCTGAGTTCTTCTCCAATATAATCAAGGATATCTACAATTCCTTCCCCCCTGCTCCAACCATCAATCAGCGGCTTATGGAGCACTCCGTGTCCGATGAGCACTCTCTCAGGGATATTCCCTTGATGGACATGGATACTCTAGTGAATATATGTGCCTCACTAAAATCTGGCTCCCCTAATGACTAAGCACCTCCCCAAATCTAAGGCCGGGGAAAAAGTCTTTCCAGTGCTGCTGAAGCTGATAAAACTCCTCCATCTCGACCGGACTAGTACCCCCACTGTGGAAACACGCTATGGTGAGGGTGCTATTGAAGAAACCCAGCCTTAACCCTGATACACTTGGTAATTATCGCCCTAGCTCCCTCCTCCCCGGGATCAGCAAAATGCTAGAAAAGCATGTTAACTCAGTTATCTCTGCTTTTCTTGAATCTCATAACATGCTTCACTCGTTGCAAACTGGATTTTGCCCCCAACACGGGACTGAAACTGTACCACTCGCAGTGGTTGAAAATGCCCAAAAGATCCTAGACAAAGGAGGATCGACGGCTATCATCCTTCTGGACCTCAGTGCTGCTTTTGACACTTTTAATTATGACATCCTGATCCACAGACTAAGGTGAGGAATGTTGGTCTATCAGGCAGTGTCATCACCTGGCTACAGTCCCTCCTCGAGGACAGGAGCTCCTCAAATCGTATTACACTTGGCTGCGGCATCACTCAGGGCTCATCCCTCAGCACACAGTTGTTCAATGTCTACATGAGCCCACTGGCACAGATTGTCCTCCCCTTCAGGATAGACATTGTTACGTACGCCGATGACACCCAATTAGTGGTGGCCCTAAATCATACAGGATCTGCCTCGACCAGTCTAGGCCCATTCCTGGAGAGAGTCACCAAATGGATGGAACTCTCCTTCCTCAAACTGAATGGTGATAAAACGGAGCTCATGCTGCTGGCTAACTCACCCATTTGTGGCATCGGCCCAGCATGGCCAAGCAGTCTTGGCCACCCACCCATACCCAAAAACCAGATCAAAAGTCTAGGCATGTGGCTAGATCAGTCACTTACTTTTGATCATCAGGCAACCAAACTGGCCATATCCTGCTATGGCATCCTGCAGATGCTCCGTAAAGTTCTTCCACTCCTTCCTTTTTCAGCAAGGAGACTCATGATCCAGGCCTTAATCCTTTTTCACCTCTAATATGGAACTGCTTTGCATCTAGGAGGTCCTAGGGTGACCACAAACAAACTGCAAATCATCCGGAATTGTGCAGCACAGATGCTTTTTATGAATCCCAACAGCCACTCTGCAATACCTACTCTGAAAACCCTGCACTGGCTCCTGGTTGCGGATAGAATAAAATTCAAGTCTCTATGTGTTGCTCACAAATCCTTCTTGATAAAAGGGCCCCCATTCTCCAAGGCATCATTTCCCCTTACCACCCAAATAGATGCCTCCAATCATCTAGTCTCTACCTAGCTTTGGTCCCCAAAATCAACAGGATGAGAAGGGGTGGTCAATCTTTCTGTTTTACTTCTGCCAAGCTCTGGAACACTCTTCCCCTCCACCTACGCTTGGAACCAAACCTTCTCCCCTTCCATAAGCTTCTGAAAATGTGTTTTTTTCAAAACCCCACCTATTAAGCTGTTGTGACATGCCTTTCTTTCAGCTAGCGTCTGGGGTGCCTTCGGGTAGCCATGCGCTCTACAAATATCCATAGTATAACACACATAAACCAGCAAAAACAAAGTCCAGCACACCATCAAAACCACAAGGCCAGATAGAAAAAAGACAGAGGAAACATGCCAAAAGATGCCAGGTCTAACACATGTCTCCTCTAGCTGAAAGTAGGGAGAACTACCCACCCCCCTGGAAGTTCTCTTCAATGAGGCAGAAGAACCTGGACAGACCATCAGTGTTGGTGTGTTCTGTCCCGGGGCAGTATTCCACCGTAAAGTCCATTCCTTGTAAGGAGATGGACCACCTGAACAGTTTTGGGTTCTCACCTCTCATCTGCATTAACCATTAGAGGGGCCTGTGGTTGGTCTGAATTTGAAAGTGAGTCCCAAACAAGTAGAGCCTTAGCTTCTTCAGCACCTATACCCCAGCAAAAGCTTCTTGCTCTATGGCACTCTACCTCAGTTCCCTGGGGAGTAGCCTCCTGCTAAGAAAGACACAGGCTGGTCTAGACCCTCTCCGTTCAGTTGTGAGAGCACCACTCACGTTGCCACTGGATTCAAGCAAGCCTTTCTGAAGACGGCTGAAATGCCAGAAACCGGTCCTAGGAAGTTTGTTTCCGGTCCAGGGAAGACATGGCTTGGCAGTTCGGGCTGGACTGTTCCCATGAGGCACAGGGTCAGACTGATTTGCATATGGCCATGTCTGAACTGGGGTGGCAGAGTGGGCTAAAGAACGGTGATGGATTAAACCCAGATCAGTTGACTGGGGGTGAGTGCTTGCAATGTTCAACACTCCGTCCATCATTTCCTTTGGTTTTTGCTTTGTTCGCCATAAGTTGGCAGGGTATGCTCAGACGTGAGTCCCTTGCTCACTTTGCCACTGGATTCAAGCAAGCCTGGCTGAAGACTGCTGAAATGCCAGAAACCGGTCCTAGGAAGCTTGTTTCCGGTCTAGGGAAGACATGGCTTGGCAGTTCGGGCTGGACTGTTCCCATGAGGCACAGGGTCAGACTGATTTGCATATGGCCATGCCTGAACTGGGGTGGCAGAGTGGGCTAAAGAACGGTGATGGATTAAACCCAGATCAGTTGACTGAGGGTGAGTGCTTGCAATGTTCAACACTCCGTCCATCATTTCCTTTGGTTTTTGCTTTCTTCGCCTTAAGTTGGCAGGGTATGCTCAGACGTGAGTCCCTTGCTCACTTTGCCACTGGAATCAAGCAAGCCTGGCTGAAGACGGCTGAAATGCCAGAAAACAGTCCTAGGAAGCTCGTTTCCAGTCCAGGGAAGACATGGCTTGGCAGTTCGGGCTGGACTGTTCCCATGAGGCACAGGGTCAGACTGATTTGCATATGGCCATGTCTGAACTGGGGTGGCAGAGTGGGCTAAAGAACGGTGATGGATTAAACCCAGATCAGTTGACTGGGGGTGAGTGCTTGCAATGTTCAACACTCCGTCCATCATTTCCTTTGGTTTTTGCTTTGTTCGCCATAAGATGGCAGGGTATGCTCAGACGTGAGTCCCTTGCTCACTTTGCCACTGGATGCAAGCAAGCCTTGCTGAAGACCGCTGAAATGCCAGAAACCGGTCCTAGGAAGCTTGTTTCCGGTCCAGGGAAGACATGGCTTGGCAGTTCGGGCTGGACTGTTCCCATGAGGCACAGGGTCAGACTGATTTGCATATGGCCATGTCTAAACTTGGGTGGCAGAGTGGGCTAAATAACGGTGATGGATTAAACCCAGATCAGTTGACTGGGGTGAGTGCTTGCAATGTTCAACACTCCGTCCATCATTTCCTTTGGTTTTTGCAGCACCTCTACCACACCATGCTCTGAAGCATCTGTCTGCACAACAAATTCCCTGGATAAGTCAGGTGCCATGAGTACGGGTGCCATGCACATGGCTGCCTTAGGGGCAACAAAAGCGGTCTGGCAGAGACCTAAGAAGGCCCTCACCTCGGTCTGGGTCTTGGGGGGCTCCCAAGCCAGGATGGTGTCAATCTTAAGCTGTAGGGGCACCACCTGCCCACTTTGTACCTTGTGACCTAAGTAGAACAAAGACCCCTCCCGATCTGGCACTTACTGGCCTTGATCATGAGGCCTGCATTCTGCAGAGCCTTCAACATTTCCCAGAGGTGGTGCAAGTGATCTTCCAAGCTGGAACTAAACAAAGCTATGTCATCCAGGTAGATGGCACTGAAATCCTCCAGTCCAGACAACACCTGGTTGGTCAACCTCTGAACGGTGGCAGGAGCGTTCTTCAACCCAAAGGGTATCACCTGGAACTGGTAGTGCCCCTCTGGTGCTGAGAATGCAGACGTCTCCTTGGCCCCATCAGTCAAAGCAATCTGCCAGCACCCAGATGTTAGATGATATGGGATTTGGCAGCTCCCAACTCATCTATGAGGTCATCAGCTCCAGGGATGGGGTGCACGTCAGTCCTGGTGATGGTACTGATCCCATGGTAGTCCACATGGAACCAAAGTTCAAGATTGGCACTGGATGCAGGAGCCTGCTGGGAGCAAAACCACAGGGCTGACCCAAGGACTGTTGGAGGGCTCTATCACCCCTAAAGCCAACATCTTTGAAACATCTTCTTTGATGCAGGCTATGATCCTGTCAGTCAACTGGTGCTTTACAGGATTACTGTCCCCAGTGTCCACCTCATGAGTACATCAATGGGTGACAACTGGGGTCCCAACAGCTGGCAACAGTTACTCTGCTGCTCTGGGGTCACATGTAGGACCCTCAAAGTGTTCCTGGGAGTCTGCAAGTTCACTCGGTAGGTGACTTTACTCTTGCAGTCTACCACCTCAAAAGTCCCAGTCCACTTGTCCTGAAGAGTGCAAGGCTCTAGTGGGGCCATGTCCCACACTTTCTGTCCAGGTTGAAACTCACCCACAGTGGCATTCTTGTCATACCAACATTTCACATCTTCCTGACTGGCTTCTAGGTTCCCCTGAGCGTGCATCCTGAAGTGTGCAGTCTGGTACCTAAAGGCCAGCATGTTGCTGAATACATCCTGGGGGGCTGTCCTGCGAACTATCACCCATCCTTCTTTCAGCAGTCCGAGAGGCACTCTCATAGGATGCCCATACAGTAACTCAAAGGGACTGAACCTGAATGACTTCTAGGGTACCTCCCTGTAAGCAAAGAGAAGGCATGGTAAGACGACATCCTACTTATGCCTCATGGATTCGGTCAGACCCTTGATCATGCCCTTCAGGGTTTTGTTTAGTCTCTCCACCAACCCATTACCTTGGGGGTGGTAAGGAGTGGTAAACTTGTAGATTACATCACACTCCTCCCACAAGGATATACTTCAATATGAAATTTGTACCTTGGGCAGATACCACCTCTGTGGGGAAACCTATGTGGCAAAAGATCCCCAACAATTCCCGGCCCACCATGGGTGCCGTTGTTCTTCTCAGAGGGATATTTTTCAGGCACCGGGTGTCATAGTCCACCAAGACCAGGATATACCTGTTACCCATGGCTGTCTTGTGATCCAGAGGTCCAACAATGTCCATCCCCACCCTCTCAAAAGGGTTCCCTACAACAGAAAAATATTGGAGAGGAGCCCTACACTTCCTCCCACTCTTACCACTTTCCTGGCAAGTTTGGCAAGAAGTACAATGTGCATCTGACTGCCTTCACATTTGGGGCCAAACGTAATGGGTGACAATCCTGTCAAGGGTTTTGTCTAGCCCCAAATGTCCGGCCAAAGGCACGTCATGAGCCAGACCCAGTAGGAATGTCCTGAAGCAATGGAGTACCACCAATGCATGGGCTGACCCAGGCTCAGTGACCTTAGGCAGTCTGCATAGGAGACCATTCTCCCAGGGGTTCCAGTGTGATGCAAACTGATCACCAGCTGCCTGGTTTGCAGCCTGCTGCCACAAACCTTCCGGAGAAGGCCACTCCTTTTGACCCCTGCAAAACTCATCCCTGGTGGGACCCCCTTCTTGCTGCCAATGAGTCAGCTCAAATAAGTCCACCAGTTCAGCCACTTGTTCCCCAGTAGGCTCTGGGTCATCGTCCTTGAGGTCAGCCTCCTCCCAGACTGTGGGAATGTCAGGGATAGGTCTCCCGTGCCCATTGCCCTTTTTCTTGGGAGGCACCTGGGCCACTGTTTCAGGCTCCAGGTCGTTTTGATTACCCTTGCTGGCTGCCATGGACCGAGTTTTCATGCATGCCCACTCTGGCAACCCAAGCCTCTCCAAGTGATACCTGAGCTCCACTTGCTTCCACAAGGACTGCTCCAGGTCATTACCTAGCAGACAATCTACAGGCATGGAAGGGCTAAATCCCCACCCTCAAGGGATCTTAGACCCACTCCATTGAAAGAGAGCCTGTGCCACCGTACACTGGTGCTCTGAGTTGCCTACATCAAATACTTGGTGGAATGCTCCAGGGACTACTTGCTTCTCATAGACCAAATGACACTGGACTGAGGTCACACTGGCTCCTGTATCTCTGAGAGCCTCTACCTTTCTCCAATTGATTTTCACCCAGGTGTTGTACTTCTTACTGTTTCAGGTACCTGGCTTGCTGGTATCCTCTCACTGTTCCCTAGTGAGACAAGGGTAATTTCTGAGGGATCCCCACCCTCCTCTTGGAACCCCTCCTCCCCAAGTGCTACACTAGTCAACACCTTGGACTGCCCACCGGTGGGTGTCTGTGCCCCCTTGGAGCATTCGAGATCTCTCTTCACGTGGCCCACCTGGTCACAGGCATAGCACTTATGGGACCCCGTTCCTGCAGACTTCCCTGAAGAGACCCATTGTTTCTTATCTCCTGGGGGATGGGAATCCTTACCCTGGGTACTAGTTTGCAGCCCTTTAGAGAACTTCTTTACTACTATCCTTGTCCACCCCAATATTCTGCTGGGGACCCTGCCCACCTTTGGCACCGTCTCGCCCATACACCTTTTGTAGATCCTGGTACTCACCCAGCGGTCCACCTTCATAGCAAGCCTCCTGGGGTCAGTCAGCTTACTATCCGTCAAGTGGTGGCACAGCTCTGCAAAACATAAACTAGCCAAATGCTCCCTCGTAATCAAATTGTACCTCTCCTGAAAATCTGTCACATTGCTATCCTTCAACCAACCATCTACTGACCTACAAAAAGAATCTACACTTTCTAACCATGTCTGGGAATCAGTTTTCTTACTGTTTCTATACTGATCCCTGTACATTTCAGTAGTGAGACCATACCTAGTGAGAAGGACCTTGTTCATGTTAGTGTAGGTGAGGTTGTACCTTTTACTCAAAGTAAACAATGTGTTTCTCCCCTCTTCCGATTCTGCTACCCAATTCTTTTCAGGGACCCCATTCATGTGGATAGACGCCTCATGTCCCTGAAACCACATTTGTATGTCAACACTGTTCTTGTACTCCTTTCTTACATTCTTAGGAATGTGTACTATCCTCTCTGAGTGCACCGAGGAATTGCTGCCACCATCTCAGCTGGACTTAATCTTTAGCTCCAGCTCCTTGAAACCACGCTCATGCTCTAAAACCATCTTCTGTGATTCCATCTTGATCCTCTCAAGCTCTATTTTATGCCTCCTAGCTTTCCTTCTGTCCTCCAGCTCCTCTGGGGACAAACCGCTGCTGCCTGGCCTGGAAGGCTCCTCCCCTTCCAAAAGCACAATCACCCTAGGAATAGGCTCCTCCACCTCCACACTAAGATCTCTAGTCTGGCTGCTACCCAAGCCCTCAGCTCCTTTTGTAGCTCCTCTTTCCTGGTGAGGCATCTGACTTCGAATTTCTAGTTTTTGCAAATTACCTGCAACTCTTTTACGTTGTAGGATTCCAACCTTTCCTCCACAAAGGCCACTTCTAGAGATGCAACTATGATGCTGCTGATTCAGGCATGATGCAGAAGGAAGTTTAAGTTCAAAACAAATGGCAAGATCAAAAATAGACCAAAAGAAAAAGAGTATGTGGTACGCAGTGGTCTGCTGTATGGTAGCAGTGTACACCAATCACTTTAGGTCAAGTGCAAATGCAGGTCCTATCCTCACCACTTAGAACCAAAGTTGAAAATGGGGGTCTCTAGTTGGCAGGTTGTAACAAGGGGTGGGCGGAATTTGCGAAATCCACTTTCGCAAAATTATTGCGAAAATGTTAAAAATTATCGCAAACACGCGGAAATATCGCGAAGATGCGGAAGTTTTTTTCCCGCATGTTCGCGAGATTTTCTGCATGGTTGCGGCTCGCCAACTTACCCATGTGGTTGCTCGCAGGTGCGGCCATCTTGTTTTCAGTTGTCTCACGGTGCATGATCGCGAGAAGAAAGACGTGATCGCGCGACGCATGACGTCACTGCGGGCGCGAACTGTCGCGAGACAGCGCAAATGGCTAAAAAAAATACAACATCTCATGGAGAACGCGACCGCAGGGATTCAGGTAAGGTGATCGCGCGCGCACGAGAGTGTATTATTTTACAGCGCGAGCAAGAAACAAATTATCGCCAAGCTGCGGAATGCGGAAATTTTGACATTTTCGCGCTCTCCACAGAACGCGAAAATGTCAAATTATCGCAATTTCCGCGTACGGAACGAAATTTTCGCCCAGGCCTAGTTGTAACCCTGTCTAAGTAGGGGCCTTCTCCTACTCAGGGTGAGGGAGTTACACTTCTGAAATAACCCCTGCTCACCCCCTTGGTAGCTTGGCACGAGCAGTGAAGCTTATCTCAGAGGCAGTGTGTAAAGCATTTGCACACAACCCACAGTAATACAGTGAAAACATTAGAAATGGATAACACACTAGTTTTAGAGAAATAGCCAATATTTACCTGTGTAAAACAAGACCGAAACAATAAAAACCCAACATACAGTTATTCAAAATACTAATCAAGCAAAAATATACTTTAAAAACTGTTCCATGATGTCGATAGCTCCATCTAGGGCTATCACGGCGTCATGAACAAACAAATCCAATAGTTCCGGCTGACCTCGGCATCACGGTCCAGCTACGGTTTTGGGAGGATTCGCAAATAGTATCTTTAGAAATGCAGGCCATCAGGAACTTCCCGATGATCTCCGAAAAGCGGGCGTCGTTAGGAGTCGGTTCTGGAGGTCGGTAAAGGCATCATCGGGCCTGTGAAGTCACACGTGTTGCAGATAGAACTCCATGCAGTTGAAGGCGGGAGTGCCGTGGTTGGTGGGCATCAGGGCTGCGGTGCAAAGTGCAGGGGTGGGGTGCCTTTAGGTCACGGCGCAGGCAGTGGCTTGGTGACGGCATCCAGCGGTGTCGGTGAGACCAGGGATGTGGTGCGAAGCGAGATGGGCTGGTCGCGGTGCTGGCAAGTCACAGTGCCGGGAGCAACATTGTTGTAGTTGTTGAAGCACTGTCGTAAGCTGAAGTCAATGGCGCCTGTTTCGGTAGGCCAAGGCAGCGGTGAGGGATGGGATGGTGCGTTGTGTCACTCACGAGAAGTGCCCCCAAACTACCATGAAAGCAGCAGCATGGATGTCGGCATGGAGTGGCATCATCATGGATTCAAGGGCAGCAGTGTGAAGAGAGGTGGTGTGAAGTGCGGTGCCAACAGGTCACAGTGCAACTAGTGGCTCAGTGGCGTCATCGGATGGCGTTGTCGGTGAGCCCAGGGTTGCGCAACCCTCTGCTGTGCCTTCAGGTCACAGAGCTGACAACGGCATCATTGACAGCATTGGGTTGCTTTTTCTTCTGTTGCACCACAAAACACACAGTTCCTGGTGCTGGGAGCAGATGAACTTGAAGTCTTCGCTGTTCCTGAGATTTCTTGAACAGGGGGCAAGCTCTGCCTCAATCCCTTGAAGAAATGGAGGAAGATAAGAGGCAAAAAGTCCAATCCAATCCTTTCACTGCCCGAGACAGAAGCAGCCACTGCAGGGCGACACAGCAAAGCAGACAACAAAGTGATAGTCTCTCCTCACAGCTTGTCTCTCTCTTCTCTCTTCTTCTTGGCAAGTTTCTTGATTCAAAAGAGTTCTAAAGTTCTGGGGTCAGGGCACCAATATTTATAGCACATTTTCCTTTCATTTATACCACAATCCACTGGATACATAAACCAGTTCTGCTTGCCTCAGGTGAGGTTCACTACAGGAGGTGGAGACAGCTTTGTGGAAGGCAGCCACGGTCCATTGAGTTACAAGCAACGGGTCCTCCCAATACTTCCACTAGTGGCAGGTCAGAGAACATTTGGAAAGACTACTAGTAAACCAAATATCCCAATCTTGGAGTTTACAGTACGAGCACTTGCACTTTAACATAGAACAGCAGGGAGAAAGTTCACAGAGACACTAAACTAACAAAAACAAAGTCAAGTACACCACCAAAACCAGGTCAGAATATATATATCTATATATTCACTGCAAAAAGCATAGGTTTCAGGGGCGTTATAGTTAGGAATTGGCATTTAAAAAACCTTAGAAATTCACTGAAAAAAACAAAGGTTTCAGGGGCGTTACAGTTAGCTGGACATTTCCCTCGTACACAACCCTAGAAATTCCCCTGTTATAGTTAGTTCAGCTAACTATATCTCGCGCCCCCGCAATGCACTGCTGATGACATCACATATTACAGCACTCATGACATGGTCAGTGACATCACTGATGACATCACTGATGACATCTCAAATGACATCACTGATGACATCACTGATGACATCATCCAGTAGGTATGTGTTTCTGTACAGTTTTAATATGTTTAATATATTTAGGGAAAGGTCTGTTGAAGAATGAGTGGGTGTACAAGTGTGTGAATGGATGATTTTGTAGGTGCGTAACTGACTCTTTAAGTGAGTCATTAAATGTATCTTACTGCAGACTAGTGACTAAACTGTGTGAATGTCTGTGTGTAGGTGTATAAGTGGCTGCATGGTTTTGTGAATAGCTATATGAGTGTCTATATGGGTTATTGATTGGTTGTCTGAGTATCTGTATGGGTGCCTGAGTGTTTGTGTGGGTAGGGTGTGTGTGACTCTATGCATAGATGTGTGAGTGGGTGATTCTATGGGTGCATGGTTTTAAGAGTGCATCTGTGATGGACTGTATGGTTGGGTGAGTGTATGTATGGGTGTGTTAGGGATTGAATGTATATCTCAGTGGTACATGTGTGACTAACTACATATGTGAAAGGCAGTATATATGTGTGTAAGAGTATATAAGTGGGTATATGTGAGAGTGTGTGATTGTGAGAGTGGCTGTATGGATGAGGGTGTGCTTGTATCAATGATTCTATTAGAGCGTAAGAATGTGGTACTATTTTTATGAGTAAGTGAACTTGAGTGTGTTTAACTGCATAGGTGAGTAAATTGGACTGTGTTTAATTACTTGCACGACTGACTAGGTGTGTCAGTACCTTAATGGATGATTGGCGGTGTGTGAGTGTCTATATAGGTGTATAAATGCATATGATAGTCTTGTACGGAGTGACTTTAAGTATGAGTGACTGTACAGGTGAGTGAGTGGAGGTGTATGTAGACCTAAGAGTTAATGAGTGGGTATGTAGTTATTGGTATTGGAGTATCTATGATTTTCAAAATGGCCGTCTGAAATTTTGAGTCGGTGTTTCTAAGGTTATATTAGGGTGTGAGAAGATGCACTAATTTATCACATGGATGATGTCATCAGTGATGTCATGAGTGACGTCATTTGAGATGTCATCAGTGATGTCACTGACCATGTCATGAGTGATGTAATATGTGACGTCATCAGCAGTGCATTGCGGGGGCGCGAGTTATAGTTAGCTGAACTAACTATAACAGGGAAATTTCTAGGGTTTTGTACAAGGGAAATGTCCAGCTAACTATAATGACCCCTGAAACCTTTGGTTTTTTCAGCGAATTTCTAAGGTTTTTTAAATGCCAATTCCTAACTATAACGCCCCTGAAACCTATGTTTTTTTCAGTGAATTTCAAAGGTTTTTTAAATGCTAATTCCTATCTATAACTTATCTCTGAAGATATCATGAAAAGCATTCTTTTTTAAAAGTAGGGTGCACATTAGTTTTGTGGAAAAGCATCTTTGTGATTGGTTAAGAAAAAGCAGTTTCAACGTGGAGTACATATCAAAGGATAAAATTTGCTCAGATCAACCACACCTGCTACTTGCATTTGAAAGGCACTCTTCGAACTTAAACAATGGTCAACTTTTAACCTGCACGTGTCGTTAAATATTCAAGAAAATGTTACAAAAAAATATCGTTAAGTTTTAAAAAATTGATGAACTTTTAACCTGCACGTGTTGTAGAATGTTCTAGAAAGTGTGTTGATAGAATACGTTGCACTTCTGGCTTCTATGTGTTGTTCAATATTAAAAAAATGGTTCATATGGAAAATTAAAAAGAAACCAATAGAGAAGTTTTGAAACCTAAAAGAATCAAGGCACTATTCAAATTTATTCTTTACATGTATTTATGTGTGCAGCAACAACATTATAGACACAACAGCAGTAGGAAGAGGAAGAAGCAGGGAGTGGGGGGAGGGGGGAAGATGGGCAGAATGGCACACATGCACAATTAAGTACAACACACATATAGACTAACAATGGCCAAAATGAATCACACCAACAAGCAGCACAAGTCACACAACCCGCCAACATCACACCACTGAATGAGCATAGAAGTGAAACCCACGCTGCATTCATATAGGATGTGTACAAAGGCCAGTCGTTGGTGTTGTGGGATGTCTGCGACCGTGGTCATCATGGATGAGATGCCCAGCATGTGGCACATGGTCGAGTTCACTGTGTGTTATGTTGCCAAACGGCTGCACCTCCCTCCCACGAGCCCCCACACTTTTGTACGGTGCGCTGTTGTATCTCGTGCACTCGTACAGCACACCATTGTAATGCCTATTTGCGCATGTCCTGCTACATTCCAACTACAACATCACAGTGCTGTTTGGAGGTGGTGCATGCCAGTTTACAACATCAACTGCTGCGGCTCTTGTAGCAGGCCACACCAGAACACAGAGACACACTTACCGCACTTACTGTACACGGACATGTCCGAGACACCCCATTCCCCTTGCCGGATAGGCACACCCCTGCACTGACCTGTGAACCCCAGACCAGCACACGCCAGTTTGTGCATGCAGGAGGATGCGTGTGTAGCTACACATCCAGGCTCACTGCCAACGCTGAGGTGACAGCACACTGTGATGTTGCAGGGCTCGTGTCTATCATGCTAAGACAATGACCACAGGGACACACTTACTAAGATGTGGGTTTGGGGGGCATTGGCAGTCCTGGAGTTGTTGAGATGAGTCTTCTGTACCTCATGGGTATCCCTGTATCATGCTCATTGACTCTATGGTTCCTGTTGACCTATTTAAAAACAACAGGGAAATATGGGCCCCAATTCTTACACGTCTTTTTAATGCTACCTTGGATAAAGGCCTCCTCCCATCGTGGTGTGAATACCTGATAGTCCCTATTTTTAAAAAGGGCGACCGAGAAAACTGTCAGTGTTACTGCCCAATATCACTCCTGGATTCTACTATTAAAATCCTAGGAAGGATTATTTTAAACAGATTACATGTATGGGCAGATGAAGCAAAAATTTTAAGTGACCTACAATTTGGCTTTAGGAAAGGGCTCGGAACAATCGAACAGTGTTTGAATTTGCATATTTTAACCGAAAAATATACTAAAGGCAAAGAGGGACGAATGTTTTTAACCTTTGTGGATCTCACCTCTGCATTCGACTCTGTAACACATTGTAAACTTTGGATAGTTATGAGTAATTTGGGAGTAGATAAACAAGTTATTAATTTTCTTAGAGATCTCTATGCAGGAGCATCGGCCAGAGTTAGATATGGAAAAAATGGTGAATGTACTAGATCTTTCGCAATCAAAAGGGGTGTACGACAGGGCTGTGTCCTGGCACTGTTCCTATTTACACTCTATATTAATAATGTGCAAAAAACACTGATAACTGAGTGTGGGGACGTGCCGATGGTAGGAAAAAGATCAATCCCAATTCTGCTATATGCGGACGACGCGGTCCTGATGGCTAGAACACCGCAGGCCATGCAAAGAGTAGTTACATCCTTTTCTGGTTTCATGAATCAGCGTGATTTCAGTATAAATTGCTCTAAGACATTTACCATGCACTGTGGGCCGGGTGCACAGAGAAAGAAAAAAGCAATTTATATTGGATCTACCCCAGTAGAGGATGTTTTAACATTCCCCTATTTAGGGGTTTTAATTGATAGTACGGGCCTATGGAACAATACAATTAAGACAAGGAAATTGTTGTACTGTAAATCTATCATGGCATTAAAAAATTTCAGTCGTAAAATAGGGAGGAAGCCAATTAAAGAAATGTTGACTGTTTATAAAGCGACTTGCGTAGCTATTGTTACTTATGGGGCAGGCCTGTGGGGGCATGCAAATGTCAGTACTCTACAAGTGGTCGAAAATAATTTTATGAAATATCTCCTAGGGGTCCCACAGAGTGTCTCGACATATGTTTGCCATGTAGAACTTGGGGAGCCATATTTAGAAGATATAATAAAATCTGCACCAGTTCTACTATGGCATAGAATATGGACTGCAGATTAGCCTGGTCTAAACCGAATGATTATGGAAAATGCGATGGGTTTAGAGAAGTGTGGAAAAATTAGATGGCTGAATTATATCAAACATTTTTTCACACTATTAGGGATGGGGAATTATTACACAGATCCACCTACTCTATGTAATATATCTAGGAAATGTCTAAAAGAAAGATGTATGACCTACTTGCATGAGACTAGAACTAGAAAAGAGATTGAGAAAACCACGGTGGCAGCCCATGAGCAAATTGTATTTTGCAAGTATTTACAGCCATATCTCAAGCTAGTGATGAGTGATTATGAAAGGTTTTTGCTAATACGCTTCAGATTCAATTTATTATTCAGATCACTCAGCTTTCCAGCTATGAATAATTGGTCAAAAACTTTGAGTAAATGTCCCTGTGATGATTTATCAGTCCAATCTGATATGCATATACTTTTCTTCTGCAAGTTTCATACTAGACCCAGACGGATGTATGTTGTTCCTTTGCTAAAGATCATGGAAATTAATCGTTGTCGCCCTGCTCTTTTAGCTGTACAGAAATTGGATAGTATTTTAACAGTCGTATTTATTTCCTCATTCCTTAAAAATATTTTTAAACTACGAAAAACAATTGTGATCTGAACTTATGCAGTTTTTTCCTTGCGTGGTGCCAATGACAGTAATTTTATATATGTAATTTTTTTTTTTTTTTTGTACTTTTATGGTTATTTTGTATTAATAACCGAATAAAGCTTACTTGAACTTGAACTTGACTCTATGGTACCTGTGGGTGTTCTGGTGTGGCTCTTGACTGTGTTCCCTTTCATGGTGCAGGTAGTTGTCCTGTTTAACACCAGCAAAAAGCAGGTGTAAAATCCCTGGTGCCAACGTGTCTTTTCGCCGGAATTTGTTTCGCATTGCAATTGGTGTGAAAGTTGTGATGGGATTTTTTTCGTGTGCAGAACAATATACGAACTGAGCAGTGTATCTCATCAAGATCCAGCACCTGACGCACTATTCCCAATCAATATAAATACAATGAGATTTCTTAATAGACTTTGTGTGTACACTGTAACTGCAGCCAATACCTCAATGCAATTCAATACAGGATTTTAGTATTTAGAATAAATTGGAAAGGTGCACCTCGTGTCTTTTTGCACGGGAACGGCTACTCTCCATTTCATTATCAGCACTTTAACGGAAGTAAAGTTGAGATGAATCTAACACACTATTCAGAAGTTAGTGCAAACTGCATATATCACCCGTATTCCAGTGATAAGTCCCCCAAAATTTAACACCATGGTGGACTCCATCAAATAACAGTAATAAGATCAAGAAAGAGTCACACAGCAGTTACGAGAACAACCAAAAACGTTATTAATTTTTTTTTCAAACATTATTTTTCATAATAATAAATATATAAACGAAAAACTATTTTCAAACTTTATTTTTTTATTAACATATATATGAACAATAAACTAATAAACAAAATGTAACAACAATAATAAAAAACAACAAGGCGGAACACTACTGTGGGGACAATTGATGTCGACGACAGACCTGGAAAATAAGAAAGATTGTTAAAAAAACAACAACATGGTATTCTCAACAAAATACCACAAGAAACAAATCACAGATATATAAAATGTATACAGCAAATAAAATTGTATAAGTTACGCATACAAAAACTGTAAATGTTGCCACTTTAAAATATTTACCGAATCTGAAGAAAATGTTTTGCAGAAGGCACCACACAAACAACGTTTTTCTTCAGTTGTGAGGAAATTTTTTAATTTTTCCAAGGAGCAAACAAAGACCAATGCCACCTTCGTCACTCGCAAGATTTGCCAAAGAGTTCTGTTATGAGGAGATCCTAACAAAAAATACTCGTGCGGCACAGCAAGTATGATGAAACACCTAAGGACCCTTCATCCAAACAATCTTGCACGAGAAGAGTGCAAACAGATGATAAACACTCCTGTTCTGTATCTGTAAAAAAGATTCACAAATAAATGTATATTAATAACTTTCAAATTTATACTATTCCATTACTGTACAAACACATTTTATATAAAAACTGACTAGGAAACTATAGCCCTGAACCACAAGTGTGACGATCATTAAAACACTACATGCATAGTGCATACTACTTTGAAGCAGTTCGTGCCCTAAAGCCTACCTCACTGAAACACTACGTGCTAACTGACTAAATGATTACAGTAGTATAAGGAGACACACTTGGTGACTCACAGGGTGTTTGCTAGAAGAGTATGAATACTAACTAGGGAATAGAAGGTGTGAAACACAACTGTGTAGGTGATTAGAGGACTGCATCCATACTGCATAGGCATTTAAAGCAGTCCATGTGCTAAGGCCTGGCTCACTGCATGACTACTTGGGTACTGACTGAATGATTATCGTACAGCAAGGAGAGTGCCTAGGTGAATTTAAAAGTGCTAGGCTTTTCGCACACAGAATAGATTAGTACTTGGTGCTGAATGGGTCACTAGAGGAGTGCAAAGGCAGTGACAAGTGCTGGACTGTATGGATACTGACTAGGAAATTGAAAGTGTGAAAGACAAGTGTCTAGGTGGCTAGAAGACTACATGGATAGTGCATAGGGGTTTGAAGCAGTCCATGTGCTAAGGCCTGGCTCAGTGTATGCATACCTAGGCACAAACTGAATGATTAGAGTACTGCAAAGATAGTATCTTGGGGAATTTATAAGTGTTTGGGTTTTAGCACAGTGAATGGATTAGTACATGGTGCTGAATGGGTCACTAGAGGACTGCAAAGAGAGTCACAGGGCATTTCCTGGAAGTGTATGGATACTGACTAGGGAATTGAAGGTGTGAAAGACAATTGTGTAGGTGGTTAGAGGACTGCATACATAGAGGATAAGGCTTTGAAGCAGTCCATATACTCTGGGTCACTGGATGAGTACTTGGGTACTGACTGAATGTTTAGAGTACTGCAAGGAGAGTGCCTGGGTGAATTTATTAGGATTTGGCGCTGTGAATGGATTAGTACATGATGCTGAATGGGTCACTAGAGGAGTGCAACAGCAGTGACAGGGTGTTTGCTGGAAGTGAACGGATGCTGACTGGGGAATTGAAGGTGTGAAAGACAAGTGTGTAGGTGTTTAGAGGACTGCATGCATAGTGGATATGGGTTTGACGTAGTTCATGTGCTAAGAACTGGCTCAGTGCATGAATACTTAGGCAGTGACTGAATCATTAGAGTACTGGAAAGAGAGTGTCTAGGTGAATTTATAAGTGTTTGAGTTTTGGAACAGTCAATGGATTAGTAAATGCTGTTGAATGGGTCTCTAGAGGACTGCAAAGGAAGTGACAGGATATTTCCTGGAAGTGTATGGATACTGACTAGGGAATTGAAGGTGTAAAAGACAAGTGTATAGTATGTCAGAACACTTTTATTTGAAGCAATCTATTTGGTAGTTAGAAACTGACTAAATTATCAGACTACTTCTAGGACAGTGCTTAGGTAAAACTTTTACATTTTCAGTTCTGCCACAGTGAACAGAATAGTACATGGTACTGCACCTTAGTGTCAAATCCTGACTCATTTTATCAATGCATAAGCAAAGACTAGCTTCTATTGCTACTAAAACTTGACAACATGAGAGGTTTTAAATTAGTTATCTGTCAGCAAATACACGATGTTACCAAATGCTTCTCTCACAGTGGTTCTCAAATGCACACAGACTCACAGTTTAATTCTAGACAACAACCACTATACCTAGGAGTTTAACAAAAATCATTCACTACTGTGGAAGTGGTAAGCGAACTGCACACAATCTTCATATTTCATGACTGCACTTTTGTGTCAATGCCTGACTCATTTAATCAACACATAAGCAAAGACTGGCTTCTAATGCTACTAAAACTTGACAACCTGACTGGTTTTAAAACACTTATCTGTCAGCAAATACACAATATTACCAAATGCTTCTCTCACAATCCTTACCCAAATGCACACAGACTCACAGTGTGATTTTAGACAAGCAAAACTATCCTAGGAGTTTACCAAAACTCATTCACTAGTCTGGAAGAGTTAATGGTACTGCACACAATCTACATATTTATGTACAGCACATCAGTGTAAAAGCATGACTCATTTAATCAACATATAAGCAAAGACTGGATTCTAATGCTACTAAAACTTCTCAACATGACAGATTTTAAAACAGTTATCTGTCAGCAAATACATGATGTTACCAAATGATTCTCTCACAGTGATCCCAAATACACACTAACTCACAGTATGATTCTAGACAAGCACCACTATCCCTATGAGTTTACCAAAACTCATTCACAACACTGGAAGTGATAAGGGAACTGCACACAATCTACATATTTCACAACTGCTCTTTAGTGTCAATGCCTGACTTATTTAATCAACACATAAGCAAAGACTGGCTTCTAATGCTACTAAAACTTGACAACATGACAGGTTTAAAAACTGTTTTCTCTCAGCAAATACACGATGTTACCAAACGCTTCTCTCACAGTGGTTCCCAAATGCACAAAGACTCACAGTGTGATTCTAGACAAGCACCAGTATTCCAAGGAGTTTACCAAAACACATTCACTACACTGGAAGTGATAAGGGAACTGCACACAATCTACATATTTCACGACTGCACTTTAGTGTTAATGCCTGACTCATTTAATCAACACATAATCAACGCATAAGCAATGACTGGCTTCTAATGCTACTAAAACTTGACAACATGACAGGTTTTAAAACAGTTTTCTCTCAGCAAATACACAATGTTACCAAACGCTTCTCTCACAGTGGTTCCCAAATGCACAAAGACTCACAGTGTGATTCTAGACAAGCACCAGTATTCCTAGGAGTTTACCAAAACTCATTCACTACACTGGAAGTGATAAGGGAACTGCACACAATCTACATATTTCACGACTGCACTTTAGTGTCAATGCCTGACTCATTTAATCAACACATAAGCAAAGACTGGCTTCTAAGGCTACTAAAACTTGACAACATGACAGGTTTTAAAACAGTTTTCTCCCAGCAAATACACGATGTTACCAAACGCTTTTCTCACAGTGGTTCCCAAATGCACAAAGACTCACAGTTTGATTCTAGACAAGCACCAGTATTCCTAGGAGTTTACCAAAACTCATTCACTACACTGGAAGTGATAAGGGAACTGCACACAATCTACATATTTCATGACTGCACTTTAGTGTCAATGCCTGACTCATTTAATCAACACGTAAGCAAAGACTGGCTTCTAATGCTACTAAAACTTGACAACCTGACTGGTTTTAAAACACTTATCTGTCAGCAAATACAAGATATTACCAAATGCTTTTCTCACAGTGGTTCCCAAATGCACACAGACTCACTGTGTGATTCTAGACAAACAACACTATCCCTTGCACTATATGAAAACACATTTCTTCATCTAGAAGTAGTACTACATTTTAGTATAGAAACATAACATAACTCATTTCACAAATTCATAAACAATGACTGGTTTCTAATTCTACCAAAATTTAAAACTGCACAGTTATCTCTCTACAAACACATGAAAAACACAAATGCCAATCACAGAATGGTTTCTAAATGCACACACATTGTAGAGAAAAAAGTACTCCCTACACTTTAGCAGGAAAAATACATTAGTCTGATTAAAATAAAAATAGTCCACATACATCCCCTCACAACTAAATAACTCATCTTTCAAGTTCTTTTGTAGATTAAGGAGTATATCAATCACTCACCATATTTTCTTTTACAGAATCTCTGCACTGTGCACCTCTCAGCAAAAGCAAAGAATGGAAAAGTTTCCCTTTCATTTTCCACACATATACATGTAAACATCATATCACAATCCTTCGCACATAAACTCAAAGCAAACACACATTTCTATTGGTTAAACATTTCAACCCTTTCCAACTGAAATACATTTCAACCCTTCCCCCAATCTGCCTTCTGCCTGTTACCATAGAAACAGATCATGGAACACTGCACTGAGCTCACAGGTCAGAAGTTCAGCACACAATGTTCCTACACAAGACAGGAAGTGTGCTTGACTTTTCAACATATCAGCTTATCATATATAATGTTCCTTACAATCTGTTTTTGTTAACCAATAACAATCATATCTTTAAAAAACAAAAATATACACCCTACCTTACAGTGTAGAAAGTTGTTATACAACCAATGATTTCTTGTCATTTTTCAAAAAACGTTGCCGTGGATCCGCGCACCCACCGCGAGAGAATCCGTGCATCCAACGCGATAGAATGCGCGCACCGTGCGCGCATTTCGCTGCTTTTTTTTTTAAAAAAGGGGGGCCTCTAAGCACCTCTAGAGGGTCAGAGTATTCCCACTCTGCCCCCTTTATATGTTTACGCACTTATTCCCCTTGCTTCTTCAGCCTCGCTTCTACCGAGGCAGAAAATGGCCGCCAACAGTTCCTGGTTTCGAATGTAGAGAGACGCTCGAAAGCCAATTGGCATTCAGCGCGCGATCGGGAGGGTGTGCGCTCGGTTCGGGGCGGGTTCGTGTACGGTGCGGGTACGGTCTGCGGATCCTCCGCGGCCATAGATATCACTAACTTTTTTTCCCTCATTTTCTCAGGAACTACTGAACAGATTCACACCAAATATGCAAAAGGCACGAGTCCAAACTGAGGACTACCTCTTTGCCAAATTTGGTGTCATTCCACTCAGTGGTTCGGGCTGTAGCTGCGACAACAGACCCTATAGAAAATTGCATGGGGAAAACGTGTTTTGGGACTCCCCTTTTTTCTCGCCCCGCTTGACGAATCACCATGAAACTTTCAGGGAAGGAGCGGAGCGGAGCTGGCCAAAAGTTTGGAGAATTTCGCACAGATTCGTCAATCGGCGCCAAAGAAATTCCCTATAGAATGTTGCGGATTTCCTATGGAAAATAGGTCCCAACTATAACTATCTACTGGCAACCGCCAGTAGATAATATATTATATATATATATATATATATATATATATATATATATATATATATATATATATATATTCACTGAAAAAACCATAGTTTTCAAATCATGTTATAGTTGGCTGGACATTTCACTCGTACAAAACCATTGAAATTCCCCTGTTATAGTTAGTTCAGCTAACAATAACTCGCGCGCCTGCAATCCACTGCTGATGACGTCACATATTACATCACTCATGACATGGTCAGTGACATCACTCATGACATCACTGACGACATCTCAAATTACATCACTGATGACATCACTGATGACATCATCCTTGTGTAAGAGTGGCAGACCTCCTCTTATCCGAATATAAACTTTGATACACACTTTGAAAAATACAAACTAAGGTTTTGAAAACTATAGAGATACCAATACCAGTTAGAACAACCTATTCAGTAATTCCAAAATCTACATATGCATTCATCAACACATATATAGTTACTCATAACTGACATCTAACCACCAATCACAATTACGCTCACGCACGGCATTTGAGATGTCATCAGTGATGTCATGAGTGATGTCACTGACCATGTCATGAGTGATGTAATATGTGACGTCATCAGCAGTGCATTGCGGGGGTGCGTGAGCTATAGTTAGCTGAACTAACTATAACTGGGAAATTTCTAGGGTTTTGTACGAGGGAAATGTCCAGCTAACTATAATACCCCTGAAACTTATGTTTTTTTCAGTGAATATATATATATATATATATATATATATATATATATATATATATGGCAGAAAGTTTCCCGAATCCGTCAGCTCCACTCCTCTCGGGGTCGATGCGAGTTCCCGGGTTTCGGGTCCCGGTAATATAATGTAGAAAACTCCACAATACTCACAATAACAAAGAGTGAATACCAATTCTGTTTGATAAATAGTGAATAATTTACGTTATAGATATGTGTTTCCACGATGATGTTGGCCGATTGGGCGCCCCCTGTTTTCTCCTGCTGTGTTCAAAACTTTGTGTAAATATTTTGTTGATTTTGTCATCTCACTCGGATGTATAATCTGTTGAGGACCATGATTATCAGGTCACTTGACCTGTTTTTCGAGAGTGTGCATGTGGCAATAATTGCGTAGCTTGATAAATGGAGTTATTGCTTAAAGTAATTTCGTATGATGTCTCACATACACAGCCACTTGGCAAATTATGTTTTCACGTGTACTTATTTTACAATAGGATTTGTTAAATTATACATACATTTGGACACTCTCTTATGTTGTTATTGTTAAATTTGCACTGGCATTTGCGGTTAGAGGATGGTATATTCTTTTCTCTGATTTGAACTGCGAGAAAGTCTTTTGTTTATTTTTGTGCTCGGGTCACGAGCAACTGTTTGGTCCATTTTCTATGTTTATGTAACACTTGAAATGGTGGACGAGTGATTTGTAACTTGTGGCCAGTGAAGAATAGCGTCTGCTCGAAACGCGTTGCCATTAATCTTATTTTCATAACGAGCCTTGGAGTACGAGGTATTCCTTTACCGAATGAGTATTGTGGAGTTTTCTACAATATATTATATATATATATATATATATATATATATATATATATATATATATATATATATATATATATATACAAACAAGATGCCCTCAAGCATTGGGATGGAACACGACAGCATTCAGCCATCCGGCTTAATGATGCAGCCTGCTTCGTTTCTCCGCCTTTCAGTTTCCTCTTTGCCGACGCGTTTCTAGGCCAAAAGCCTCTTCTTCATGGGCATTTACAAACGACACATCTGACATTTCACATTGGATCAACTTCCGGTTTTATTCGTATCAATGCCCGCCCCTAATGGGCGTATGCTTGGTGCAATGTTCTTTCGTGCATTGTGGGATATGCAGTCCATAATGTGAGCATTAGTAGTCACTTGCAGTGCGTTTGTTAATTAAAATAGTTTTAGCTTTTCCTATAGTAGGTAGCGGGTACTGTGAGCAAGCTTAATTAGCATATTGAATGCTGTGCCGATTCGATCTTGAATAGTTCAGGGTCGCAGCCTCTCCCAACTGGTTTTTGCAATCCTCTGCCAGCTGGCGATGGTTCTCATCCCCACGGCCGGGCCGCCGTGTGGAAATAATTACAAACAAGATGCCCTCAAGCATTGGGATGGAACACGACAGCATTCAGCCATCCGGCTTAATGATGCAGCCTGCTTCGTTTCTCCGCCTTTCACAAAAAACATAGGTTTCAGGGATGTTATAGATGGTTGAACATCTGACTCATATAAAACCAGAGAAATTCGCCTGTTATAGTTAGTTGAGCTAACTATAACTTGCGCGCCCGCAATGCACTGCTGATGATGTCACATATTACATCACTCATAGCATGGTCAGTGACATCACTGATGACATCTCAAATGACATCACTCCTGACATCATCCAGTGAATGTGTGTTTCTTTAAAATGTAAATATGTTTTATATATATATATGCCAAGGTGGATTGAAGAATGAATGCATTTATAAGTGCCTAAAGGAATTATTTCGTATGCATGTGACTGACTGTATAAGTGAGTGATTGAATGTGTCTTACTGAATGCATGGGTTACTGACTAAACTGTGTAAAAGTCTGTATTAGTCACTCCATTGGTGTGTAAGCAACTGCATGGGTTTCTGAATACCAACACGAGTGTCTATATAGGTTATTGATTTGTTGTCTGAGTATCTGTACAGGTCCCTGAGTGTCTGTGTGGGTGGGTGGGTGTATGAGTCTGTGCATAGATGTCTAAGTGGGTGATTCAGTGGTTGTATGGATTACAATGTTAATCTTGAAAGGGCTATATGGGTGAGTTAGTGTGCCTATGGGTGTGTTGGTGAGTGAATAAATGTCTCAGTGGTATATCTGTGACTAACTACATATGTTTTAAACCACTATATGTGAGAGTTGGAGTATATAAATGAGTATACGTGAAACTAAGTTATTTCAAGAGTGGCTGTATAAATAGGTGTCTGCTTCTATCAGTGATTGTATAAGACAGTAAATATGTGTTAGCATCTGTATAAATCAGTGATGTGGTATGTCTAAAAATAACGAAGTTGGTGTGTATAACTGTATACATGATTAAATGGATATGTGATTCATTCTTTGTATTACGTACTAGGCATGTGAGTAACTCTATGGATGAGTGGCAGCATGTGACTGCATGTATAGATATATGAGTGCATATTATAGTCCTCTATTGATGAGTAACTACATGTATAAGTTACTGGATGTGTGTGTAGACCTAGGAAATAGTGAGTGCTATGTAGTATATGGCATTCTTCTGTGTATGGTTTCAAAAATAGTTGTCAGCATTTTAGAATGGGTGTATCAAAGTTTAAATTAGAGCATCAGTATGTGCATCAGATTGTCACATGGATGATGTCATGAGTGATGTCATTTGAGATGTCATCAGTGATGTCATCAGTGATGTCACTGACCATGTCATGAGTGATGTAATATGTGACATCATCAGCAGTGCATTGCGGCGTGTGAGTTATAGTTAGCTCAGCTAACTATAACAGGTGAATTTCTCTGGTTTTATATGAGTCAAATGTTCAACTAACTTTAACGTCCCTGAAACCTATGGTTTTTTTTTGTGAATTTCAAAGGTTTTTTTAAATGCTAATTCCTAACTATAATGTCTGTAAAACCTATGGTATTTTCAGTGAATTTCGAAGGTTTTTTAAATGTTAATTTCATATTTTAATGTTTAGAAATCCTATTTTTTTTCCATTTTATTTTTAAATATTTTGGAACTCTATTATACTTCTTGTTTTTAACTTTAAAAATCATGTAATATTTTATATCTTCCCCAAAAAAATGTATATTTTTTTGGGGGGGGAGAAAACTGCAATCCCATAGCGGTAGTGTACCAAGCTCCATCACCACACGAATTCTATCCGCCATATTGCTAAACTCGTAAATGATGCACATTTCGTGTCCGACGAGTTCGTGGCACCGCGTCCTGCATAACATCATATACGCATGAAGTCACCCCAGGTACTACTTTAGTATCCGACGGGTACGCAGCCAAGCCACGCATTACATCATGTACGTATGGGGTCGCACCTGCTGCGCGTTGCATATTCGACGAGCACACGCTGCCAGGCCCAGTGTTACGTCACAGACATATAGTATCATTCCGGGTACGCCATTCCCTTTTTTTTTGTCTCAAAAGTATATCTAAATAACTTTAAACAGTATATGAGAGCACGCGAAAATCAAAATTCTTTTAAACATTTATATATTTCTAACTGTAATAAACTTATATTATGATAAATATATTCTCTCAAAAACGCGTGGGGTGCGGCCTCCTTGTGCGCTCGGTGCGCGATTGCCATGTGAGCTTAAAAAAAGCATTTGATTGGTTCATAACATTTCCCATTACAACAGTTGTACGACCTCACCCATTTTACTCATTCTCTCTACAGCGTTTGATGAGAGACACCTCTTCTGCTTAGAAAGGTTTTTTAAAAAGTGTTTTCCTGTATACACATATCTTATACTACACACAACATGCAACGATCATCTTGATCAATATTCATGCTCTGTACATTAGCCTTCCACATGTGATTGCCATGCATCTCAAACGTTCCATCAAAAAACAAATATGTGTTACACGATGCCCCTGGTGTGTGTGTCTGCACATTATTCTGCTGCCTTTCTGCCTGGGTATTGCTGGCTCTAAGGAGCATCATCAGCCACAGGCAGACTGCACATCCTAGATCACATGCCATCTCATTAATGATAGTTTCCCCCTTCCCGACACATGCTACACTAATCTAGATTGCACACTCTGCGAGGTCAAAACTACAAAAGAAACATACATAAGTACACTTCCTGGCCAGGCAGGAACTGAACAACGCCCAAGTCCCCGGAATAATTATTCACACCCCTACGCTGGCCTGGCATACGCAAGCCCATCCAAATTTGTGTACATATAAATAGGATAACCACAATGCCACCTGTCCCTCTTCTTCCACACTACCTAAAATGATTTAGCCTTGTCAGTATCACCGTGAACTGTGTGGGTGATTTACCTGGTTGTTGGAACCTGTGGACCATCTACGAGCCCCTGTTGAACCCTTGTCCTCCCTGGGGCCCTGTGGGAACATACATCGCCGGTCTCCCCCGCTGCCTGCAGCCCCGTTACATCCAAGGGCGCGGCCGCTGTGTGGGGAGACTACACTTCCCAGGAGCCCTAGCGGTCGGACGACACCCACCATCTGCTCGCGCCCAGTGGCGCTTAAATTTGAATCGGGACTCCAGCCGAGTGGGATCCTTGTCAGTATCACCGTGAACTGTGTGGGTGATTTACCTGGTTGTTGGAACCTGTGGACCATCTACGAGCCCCTGTTGAACCCTTGTCCTCCCTGGGGCCCTGTGGGAACATACATCGCCGGTCTCCCCCGCTGCCTGCAGCCCCGTTACATCCAAGGGCGCGGCCGCTGTGTGGGGAGACTACACTTCCCAGGAGCCCTAGCGGCCGGACGACGCCCACCGTCTGCTCGTGCCCAGTGGCGCTTAAATTTGAATCGGGACTCCAGCCGAGTGGGAGCCTTGTCAGTATCACCGTGAACTGTGTGGGTGATTTACCTGGTTGTTGGAACCTGTGGACCATCTACGAGCCCCTGTTGAACCCTTGTCCTCCCTGGGGCCCTGTGGGAACATACATCGCCGGTCTCCCCCGCTGCCTGCAGCCTCGTTACATCCAAGGGCGCGGCCACTGTGTGGGGAGACTACCCTTCCCAGGAGCCCTAGCGGCCGGACGACGCCCACCGTCTGCTCGCGCCCAGTGGCGCTTAAATTTGAATCGGGACTCCCACCTCGCGGGACGCGCGCGGGCGCGCCGTGCTAAGCCCGGGCAAAGGGCGGGCCCTCTTAGGCCCTCAGAGTCCGATTGAGGCTGGGCTGGGACTACCCTCTTGGATTTGTGTTTCAGGCCATTGATTAATTAGGGGTTGATGGCCCGGGTATTGTTGTGAAGCCACTGTTGATGCTCTGTTGCCGGTAGTGATTAATTGCATATAGTGCTGAATATGAATGCCAAGGTGAGCACGAGAGTCGCTGGTATGGGAACTCTAGACAGTTACCTTAAACAGGCCGAGTCGGCCATTGTGAAAGAAATAGCTTTGGTGGAGCGTAGGCTGTCTTTAGAACCGATCAGGCAGCCCCTGTTAGCTACATCTTCTACGGACCCTGCTCCAAGCAATGCACTCCCCGTTGCCACTCAGTCCAATATAACTTTAAATGGATCTAATGCTGACGTTTCTTCCTTGGCTACACCCGCCCCCCTCCTTATCACAAGCCCAGCACCTTCCCCTGTGGGTATTCGTACAAGACAGTCATATATTACAGCTAAACCCAACCAGACATCAAGTAGGGGTAACATTGAGCTGGGTAAAAGAAAGGCTAAGAAGGATCCCCAGGGCAATCGGAAAATGGCTAAAATTTCGAGAATTACCAGTCCCGCACCTGGGTTGAACCAGGTTAAATTTAGTGCCCCACAGACAGGTAGCGAGATAATACACGGGGAAATAACTGAACAAAGTAATCGGGGTCCTGAACATGTCAGTGAAAATATAGCGACTGAGATTGCGAAGATTATAGATGCCCGCCTCCAGCTATTTACTGTACCCCTATTGGCCTCCTTGAAGCGAATAGAGGATCGCATTACTGATATTGAATCACACATTAACAAAAAAAGCTTAACTGTAGGCCCAAGTACCATGGCAGTTGATTCCCTAAATACGCGTACAACAACAGTTAGTAATCTGTTGGACTCCATGATTATTCCGCATCAACAACCCATGCTCTCTACTATCACTTCTGGCACACGCCCTAAAACCTTACCTCCACCCGCAAAAGATCCCGTTA
This sequence comes from Triturus cristatus, assembly GCF_964204655.1. Taxonomy (NCBI): domain Eukaryota; kingdom Metazoa; phylum Chordata; class Amphibia; order Caudata; family Salamandridae; genus Triturus; species Triturus cristatus. Next base: position 625,448,705 of record NC_140580.1, on the reverse strand, counting down.
CAGTTCGGGGTAAAGAAACTTGTATACAAAACAATGGGGGGAGGGCATCTTCCACGGCACAGCCTATGGGGAGGGATTCACCATTACACCTACCTCCAGAGGCCTGCCCCTATACAATTATTTTAGCCAATGTACCAAAGTTAACGGACGGGAAACGGGAGCATTGGACCTCCCTAAAAAATAAGGCCCTACATTACTTGGCAAATAAAACTGTTTTGGGGCATCATCTCGACAGCAATTTTCTGATGATTAGAAGAGTCTCGTGGGTGGGTAGGACTGATAAGAGTCTAGATGGTGATTGTATTGTTATAAGTTTTAGAGCACCTAAATTAGTTGATGATATTTTGAGGCATGCTGGTTCAGTTAGAATCCATCAGGAGTATTTTAACGTTTTCCCCCTGGGTTTTTTCTATCCACCAGCCCACGATAGGAGAGCGATCAATGATTATCCTATTGGTAGTGGTTGTTATGAGTATGCTGTCCCTGTCACAAATAGATTTTCTGCCTTTTCCAGCCTAGATGAAAATGAGTGACTAGGGTTACGGGAAGACACTACCGTTCCTATCACCCGGCTCTCTACTTCTGATGTAGTAACCTCGGTAATTAAAGGCCCTGATCTGGGGCCTTCGGGCCCTCTAACAAAATTGGTTTCATGGAACATAGCCGGTCTTAGAAACAAAATAGATGACCCAGCTTGGAGAGATCTTATAGGTACGGGAGAAGTTATTTGTCTTCAAGAAACTTGGGACATTAATAATACTTTGGCCCTAGATGGTTATACAAGCTTTTATCTGTCTGCAGTTCCATCTAACATGGGTAGGGCTAAGGGTGGGCTGGTTACCCTGATTTCTGCAAGCATTTCTGGCTCTCAGATTCAAATAGACACGGGTTCATGTAACTGTCTGGCAGTTCAAATTTCCCCAATCGGGGGAAGTGATATTTTAATTGTTAATTTTTATAACTCATACCATAGAGATGCCATAGTTGAACACCTGACCGCATTAAATCGCTTTTTGGATACTTATAAGGAGAATAACGATAATAACTGCTTTATCATTATCATGGGCGACTTTAACGTTCATGGGTGTTTGGACAATTGTTTTTCCTTAGATCCCTTAGGCCCAATAGAGTCGGGGGTGGCACATTTTGAGCATTCTATTCAGGGTGAGTTTTTGGAAACAGTCCTGGCTGACTATGATCTGATACTTCCACCCCTGGGAGACGAGAACATACCTACTTTCAAAGGGAATGATAAACACTCGGTGATCGGCTACATTTTTGTCAGCACAGCTTTGGGGGAAAGAATTAACGGTTATTCAGCTGTATGGTCACATTTTAGTGACCACAATCCTGTGGTACTTACCTTGTCTGATTTTCTTTTAAAACCTGTTATAACCCAGGACAGGAAGGATAAATCTAATATCCGTCCCACAGACCAGGACCGCAGGATAGATGGAGTAACATAATCCCCGGTGACTTTTTTCTTAACTTAAAAAGGAAGGTTGGCTCTGAGCTGAATATGTGCCTTGACCAAGATGCAGGAAATGAGGACATATTAGGGGCGTACTCTGTAATCTGTTCGCAGATCACAGCAGACCTTCGACGTCCTGTTAAGGCTAATGATCAGGCTGAGAAGGGCTGGTTCGATTAAAACTGCTCATCGGCTAATAGAAAGTTGAGGGAAGCCTTGAGCTGCGAACCATTGAACCGGTCCATCGTTGCCCAGCTAAGGAAAGAATATACTAAAACTTGGGGGGCGCTAGGTGGCGCTGGACCGACATGGCCGCACTTCTGTGAGGCTCCAGCCGGCCAGGCGAACAACGATCCGTTAATCCCATCCTTCTGGCCAGCCAATGCAGCGATGACCACCTCGGCGAGTGTGGGGACCCTCTGAGCCCACCCTGTGTTAGTCTCGTGGGGGACGGCGGCCGGGAGGCAGAGAAATCGGCTCCTTCAGACCCGCGGGGACGGACCCGTTGCGAGGGGCGGAGCGCCGTGGCGGATACTAGCGTCAATCTGGGCCGGGGATCCTCGGAGCCTGCTGGGCCATCGACCTGCTGCCGTATGCTGATGCTGCTGCGGTCCTGTGCAGATCGGTGAGCGGAACGACGTTGCCGGACGGACCGGTGCTGGTGAGGAGCGGGGGTGGCGCCTCGGGGGCAGCGGGATCTACCTACACGGGCTGCTGAGAGTGAGGCTGCAGTCGGAGCCGGTGAGGCCTTGGAGGTCGCGGTCGCGCTGGCTCCGCGTGGCTCTGGTGCGGCTGTCGGACTGTGGCCTGCGCTGTGTTGCCCCTCGTGTGGCCCTTAGCCTATCCGGATTTGGACTGCGGTGGAGGACGGCTATCCCCCCCCCCTGCTCCCGCAGGTGCGGAGTCGTATGTGCGCTGGATCCTGAAGTGGTGCCCCGGGCTGGTCGCTCTCGAGGTCTGTCTCCTTGCCGGGGTGAGACGCCACAACCCTGCCCATAGGGGGTGCTTTCCTGCCCCTGCAGCTGAACTGACAGGTGTGTGGCTGCTTTTGAGGTGACTGGGGAGGCGCAGGAGAAGTTGCGACCGCTCCCAACTGAGGGTCAGAACAGATCACTCGGTGGCGATCCCCTGATGTAGTGGGTGAGAGACGCGGGGAGTACGATCTGAAGACCTACCCAGGCTCCGGCGCTGGTTAACGTGCGTTGCCCTGCTCCCTCCCTGTGGATACTGGCCCCATTGACTGCCGCCACTATGGGCAAGACAGACACGAAACAAACAACGCTACACTTCAATACCGTGAAGGGGGGCAAAAAAACACGTGCCCAGAATACTGATGGGGCGGAGATGGGTCCCGGGGACGAGGAGGATCTGGACTGGAAATCCTTGCTCGTAGGCATGCAGCGGAGTTTGACCTCCATTGACGCGAAGATCGACACTATGAATACCAGACTGGACGCGGTGGTGCAGCGACTGGACCGGCATGGCGAACGACTCAAGGAGGCGGAGGGTCGTATCTCGGAGTTGGAAGATGGGGCCGGGTCTAACGCAACTAAACTCTCGCAGATGGATCGCCTACTCAAAGTCATAGCGGAGAAGAACGAAGACTTGGAGGCGCGCTCTCGGAGGAATAACGTTCGCCTGGTTGGCCTGGCGGAATCCAGTGGCGGTGGTCGTATGGAAGAATTCATAGAGCGCCTACTGACGGATAAATTTGGACGTGACGCCTTTTCGCCTCAGCTGGTGGTGGAACGGGCCCACAGATCCTTGGGTCCCCGGCCGGTCCCGGGAGCTCCGCCACGCCCGGTGATCATCAAGTTCCTTAACTACAGAGACCGGGACACTCTGCTGCGCCTGGCGCGAGAGCAGCAACCTATCCAGCACGAAAACACTACGCTCTCGTTCTACCCGGACTTCACCCAACTGGTGCAGGAGGCACGTCGCAAGTTTTTGGGAGTCAAGAAAAAGCTGCAACAACGGGACATCCCATACTCAATGCTTTACCCCGCTAAGCTCAAGATCAGTCACCGCGGCAAAGTCCACTTCTTCGGTAACCCGCAACAGGTGGAGGACTTCCTCAGAGACCGAGGGCCCTCCGCGTCTCCAAGGCGCAGTCCCAGGGCGAGGTCTGGGTCCCGGTCCCCGACGGCGGCTCCGGACTGATGAGTATTACGTCATGATGCCATAATTTTCTCTTTTGTCTTCTCTCCTCGTCTTCCCTCCCACTCCTCACTTTCTCTCTCTTTGCTGCTCTCCCTTGCCTCCCCCTTTTTCCACTTTGCTTACGCTGCTTTCTGGCTGTGGGAGTGGCCTGGTGGACTTCACGAGCCGGACTGTTGGACTGAACGAAAATGCTTTTCCAGCACATTGTCTACCGTCTGACTCTGGGGAGGTTGGGGGAGAGCATGGAGACCGAGGGCCCCACTCATGTCGCCAACTGGTAATCCGGAGGTGCTGGCATGGACGTAGTAGATGCTGTTTGCCTTGGCACTCCCCCCTCCCATCCCACTCTCGCTCCCTGTTCTCAGCGGCGGCGATATAGTGGGTGAAATATCGGGATAGGGGAGGGTAGGTCCAGCTCACTGGCGTTACCCAAAGAGGGAGTACCCCATGAGAATGGCTTTGTTTGATGGGAGGGTTGCGGGGGGTATGGTTCCCGGCAGGATTGGGCTGTCGTGGTGGGCGGGGGAGGCGTGCGGGGAGGGCGGGTTGTTGTGGGGGTTGTTGGTGGGTAAGTTTGTTTCTGACGAGTTGGGTGAGTCGGATGGAGAGGGTTGGGGGAGGGATCGCGAATACAGCATTACACTGATCTATTGGACCAATCGCATATATACATTGGAGTTGATGGTTTGGCGATGCATGTGGCGGTGCTTGGAACCGGTAGTACGCCGCCTAGTTGGTCTAGCGGTGGATGGGCACCTGAGAGGTTGGCCATGGCTGAGTGATGATCTGCAAGTGGGCACTAGGCGCCAGTCTGTGTGATGGTACAGGATGAGGATACTGCGCTGCGCGACCCGCATAGTAGAGTGAATGTCCTGGCTTGGAATGTGCGGGGGTTGGGTGACCCGCGTAAGCGCCGCCAAGTCCTGGGGTATCTCGACCGCCATCACATACATATAGCGCAGCTGCAGGAAACGCATATGGACCCCCGTGGCACACCTTCATTTGCGTCCCGCTGGGCGGCTTATAGCCTATTCTCCTCGTACTCCACCTATTCAAGGGGAACGGCCATCCTGGTCAAAAAGCACACCCCCTTTGTGCCCCTGGGGGAAAAAACTGATGCAGAGGGCCGTTTCTGTGTTGCGTGGGGTCGCATGGGCAACGCCACGATCACTATCGTGTCCTCCTATGGGCCTAACTTGGACGAACCCGCACACTTTATCTCCCTATGGGAAGTTATACTGGGGGTGGGATCCACTCATTTGCTCTGGGGTGGAGATCTCAATGTCACTTTGAATCCTTCTCTTGACCGCTCCAGTGAAGATACTCCACATCATCCCCGCTCGCAGGCATATATCTCTGACCTTCTGACCCACCACTTACTGATAGATGCTTGGCGATGGATGCATCCGTCGGCGCGGGAGGGCACGCACTGGTCGGCGCCACATTCCACATGGGCTCGGTCGGATTATATACTGCTTTCTAGGGGCTTGGGGCCCGCGCTGCTTACAGCGCGACACTTGCCTCGTACTTTTTCAGATCACGCACCGGTACTGATCACTCTAGCCAGGACGGGGCTGGTAGGCGCACCGCTCCCGTGGCGCATGCAGCCTAACATCCTCCGGGATGACCTTTTCCAGCATGAAATGTCCCAGGAGATCATGGACTTCATAGACCGCAACAAGGGGTCGGTGGATAGCGTTGCGACGGTTTGGGAGGCCTTCAAGGTCACGATGCGAGGGGTGTGCATCTCGAAGGGATCAGGGGTACTGCGCTATCTTCGTGCTACTCTGACTTCTCTGGAGCGGGATCTGAGGGCGCTGGAGACTGCCGCGAATTTCCTGGAGGATCCCGGAGCGCAGCTGGAATACCGCACGAAGCTCTCGGAGTACAAGCGCACTGCGGAGAGAGAAGTTCATTTTAGGGGGAAGCACTTCATGGCGCGTGCATATGGGGAAGTGGAGCGACCCGGCAGGTTCCTAGCGGGGGTGATTCGCCCCCCGCAGGGCTCTAATCACATACTAGAGGTCAGGGCCCCGGATGGCTCCATATGCCGAGATACGCCCTCTATACTCTCTTCCTTTGTCACACACTATTCGGACCTGTACACCTCCAGACGGGAGTCGCCTTTGGAGATGTCCGACTATCTCTCGGAGCTCACTCTCGGGTGGTTATCCAATGCCCAGCGGGAACTCTTGGCGGCCCCTATCGGCCTGGCCGAAATCAAGGAAGCCATAATGCAGACGTCATCGGCTACTACAAAACCTTTATTGACCCGCTGGCGGCGGTATTGCGCGAGGTGTTCGAGGAGGCGAATGAAACCGGCTCGTTGCCACCCAGTATGTCAGAGACCCTTATAGTCTCGCTCCTTAAACCCGGGAAGCCTCCGAATTCCTGCGACTCCTACCGGCCCCTTTCTCTCCTCAACAGCGACGTGAAGATTCTGGCCAAGGTTCTTGCGAACCGGGTTCACCTCCTGATTGGAGACTTAATTCTGCCGGATCAGTCGGGGTTCGTCCCCGGCAGGTCTACCTCTCACAATCTTCGGACCCTGTTCTCGATCCTAAATAATGCTGATCCCTCTCTCGCGTTGGTGGCGGTGTTCTTGGACGCCACCAAAGCGTTCGACTCGGTCGAGTGGGACTATCTCCATTTGATTCTGCGTAACATGGGTATGCCCATAGCTTTCTCCAGATGGATCCAAATCCTGTATCACCGCCCCATGGCGAGGGTTCTTATTAACGGGCGTGTCTCTGAGCCGTTCCTGGTCACTAGAGGCACTCGGCAGGGGTGCCCGCTATCACCGCTTCTCTTCGCCTTGGCAATAGAACCCCTGGCGTCCCGGCTCCGACAAAACTACCTGGCGGCTTCTTTGCGCTGTCAACAGAGGCAAATCTTGGTGTCGCTGTACGCGGATGACCTCACTTTGTACATCAAACACCCCCGTGAACACTTGAACCCCATACTCAGAGAGCTCGTCCGGTTCTCGTTATACTCGGGTATACACATCAATTGGGGCAAATCTGCGGTCTTTCCCCTAACGGAAGGTGTCGACAGATTCCCACTCGACTTCCCGTTGGAGTGGAGCGACACTGAGGTGAAGTATCTGGGGGTGTGGATCTCCAGGGATCGACAGGAGGTGATGCGTATGAACTATGGCAAGACTCTGGAGGGTATACGCACAAGTATAGTTAGATGGCTGACTTTGCCGCTGACCACGGCGGGCCGTGTTTCACTCATCAAAATGGTTATACTCCCCAAACTACTCTATTTATTCCTCAATATACCGTTTCATCCGGGGGGCTATTTCTTCAGGGCTCTGAGGACTGAACTCATTCGGCTGGTGTGGGGGGGAAGGAAACCGCGGCTCAAATGGTCTGTGCTTACGCGCCCGTACGTACAGGGGGGTCTTGATATCCCGGACTTTGAACTCTACTACAACTGTGCCCAAGCACACTATGCGTATTATTGGTATCGCCCCACCCCTTACATGCCACAGGTAGCTGTGGAGCACTGGTTGGCGGACCCGATCCCGCTGGAAGGCATGGCTCTCGCGGAGGTCCCATTGACCCGGGCTGATCGCAATCGTGTTCAGGCCACGGCGCATGCTTGGAGTGTTTTGGCGAGACTCATGGGTGCGCCACTCCTCTATTCCCCGCTGATGCCCCTGGTCTACCATCCAGCTCTTCCCCTTCTGGAGGAAGGCCTGTTCCAGCGAATTAAACATAAAACCGGGGCAACACGCTGGGGGGACTTGTTCCACGAGGGTAGGTTTTGTGACCTCCCGCTCTTATTTGGAGAGGTGGTCCCAACCCCCCTGGAGGTCTTTGCATTTATTCGTCTTCGCAGTGGCCTGCAAAAAATACTGCCGGCATATCCTGCAGAACCTGCAGTTTTGGAACCGTTCCATTACCTCCTTGGCTCCACCTCCCCGTCGCACATGGTCTCCTCGCTTTATCGGCGCCTTTATACCCGCGGACGGGGGGATACCCTGAGATCTCGGGCCAGCTGGGAGACTGAGATCGGCACAGTGCTCATGGATGAACAGTGGGAGTACTGCTGTCTGCAAACCGAAATGATCTCTTCGAGCAGTAGGTTCCGCATCATCCACTACAAATTCCTACACCGCCTCTATTGTACCCCAGTCCAGATGCATAAGTTTCAGCTTCGCGATAACGATCGATGCGATCGATGTCACTCCCCGGGGTCTGACTTCTTACACCTGGCCTGGACCTGCCCGAGTATCGATGAATATTGGAACCGAGTTTACGCCGCCATAGGCGAGATGCTGGGGCGCTCGCTACATCCCTCCCCACTTCAGGCCCTGCTGGGATACACCCGGGACATACCCAAGGTGGATCGTCGCTTTGTTACCTGTGCGCTGTTGCTAGCCAAGAGGCGTGTGGCATGTCGGTGGGGGCGGGGGAGAAGCCCTAAGTTTAAGGAGTGGTTGCGGGATATGCTTACCTGTCAGGAGAATGTTCTGCTATATGCTGATTTGCTGCCGCCTGCGTCACGACCCCCCGACATTTGGGGCCCGCTGACGGGCTACCTCTCTGCCCATGAGGATCAGGGGACGCATCCTAGTGTAGTTGTGGGATAGTGTCGGATGTCGGTTTGAGGCGTGGAGGGTGGGTGGATGTCCTACTCGTGTGGGATTCCGGCATGTGGGGTCTTTAGGGTTTCTTGTACATCACTCGGGAGGAAGATAAGGCCACTATTCAATGACTGTCTCCAATGTAATGCAATTTGTGGGAATGTGATATTGATGTATCTACTACAGTGAATAAGTGTAATGCTTGATGGATCTGTTATTGCTGTATAAAACATCTTAAAATAAAGAGTTAAAAAAAAAAAAAAAAAAAAAAAAAGAATATACTAAAACTTTGGAGCGCAGGAAAAAGACGATACGGGAGGACGCATGGGAAGAGTTATCTTCCGTCAACGTACTCCGCAACAGCGCAAAGTTTTGGTCTGTGGTTAATAAACCGTTTTTTCATGACCCTTGTAATGACAAACTAGATTGCGGTATCGGGGAACAATTATGGTGTACCCATTTTAAGTCAGTCTATGAAGTGGGAACAAATGGGGGGTCGAATGCCCCTCCCCACTCTACGAACTCATATACTTTTTCGGTAACAAAGAGTGAGGTGGCTGAGGCCATCGGTAAGATGACAATTAACAAGGCTCCCGGTCCCGATGGTGTCCCAGCGGACCTTTTTAAATCTGATATTGAGACTTGGTCTACAGTGTTAATGAATGTTTTTAATAGGGTCTGTGTCGCAGGCTTTCCGGACACTTGGTCCGAGTCAGTGATCATACCGATATTCAAGAAAGGAAATAGGGGGGACCCTAGTTGTTACCGCCCTATTTCCCTTATCGATTCAGCAGTTAAAGTCCTGGGGATAGGGTTGTCTTGGGTAAGCTAACAGATTGGCTGGAAGGCACAAACATCCTTTCATGTTTACAATATGGGTTTCGAAAGGGCCGGGGCACTATTGACCAAAGCCTGAACTTACACCTATTAATAGGGAAATATACTATAGCTAAGAAAGGGACGCTTTACCTCGCCTTTATGGATCTGTCCTCGGCTTTTGACCGAGTGAATCGGTCAAAACTATGGGAAATACTTCTTAAGTATGGCTTAGACGAAAATATTGTGCATTTCCTAGCGGATCTACACAGAGACCTTACTGCCACTGTCAGATTTGACCGTTTGGGCAATTGCACAGGCAAAATTGGAATTTTTAATGGGGTCAGGCAAGGCTGTATTTTAGCCCCCTTACTTTTTACTCTTTATATTAATGACCTAGCCACTGCCTTAACTGAGTCATGTAAGGACATCCCTAGGGCTGGGAAGTATCCTATTCCTGCATTATTATATGCAGATGACGCTGCTTTGTTAGCACGCACGGCAGTAGGGCTGCAAAGTCTTTTAGTCAGCTTCGCTGATTTTATGAAAAAACTTGATTTAAGTGTTAATTTTACTAAATCTCATGTCATGGTTGTAGGTTGCAAACCTAAGAGAGTTAAGACCATGCTCTGTGAAGGGCATATCTTATCCAGGGTCACTAGTTTCCCATATTTGGGGGTCATTTTTGATGATAAATCTACCTGGGCCCCCCAGCTAGCAGCTAAACGAAACGCTTTTGCCAGGTCAATTGCAGGTATTTTGGACTTCGGGCGTAAATTGGGGGTTAAGCCCATGCAGGCTATGATGAACATTTATGTAGCGAAGTGTGTTTCCACAGCAATGTACGGTGCGGACCTGTGGGGAATCAAAACTGTAAAGGATTTGCAGGTGGTAGAGGATAAGTTTCTTAAATCCATTCTCTCACTTCCTCAGACAACCCCCGGCTATATTGTCCATCAAGAATGTGGATTAGATTATTTAGTGGACCGGATAGCTGTAGCTCCGTTATTAAAATGGTTTTCAATCTGGCAGAATCCGGAACTTGAGTTAAACCGTGAAATCATAAAGGATTGCTTATCCCTAGAACACGGAAAACTTATCCCCTGGCTGAATCGCGTTAAGAACATGACCAATGAACTAGGCCGCCCAGAATTATTTGATAATCCAAGTAATGTATTAAAGGGGGATATAAAATGGGTGAAGAACATGTACAAGCAGCGGATAACTTTAGCTAGAGAGGAACAGGAGTTACTTAAACCCACAGTTAAGGCCCATCTGTTAATTATCACCTCTAATAATATTGAACCTTACTTGGCAATAGTGAACAACATGAATCATCGTTTTTTATTGACCAGGTTTAGACTGAATAAATACCATCTCTTGCTCACTGATTCCCCAGGGTGGATGAAGGATAGGGACCTGGGGATCTGTTCTTGTGACAGATTCTCCCTTAAAGATACCACACGTTTTATCTTTTTTTTGTAAACATTTGCTCCCTCTCCGCAAAAAGTTCATTATCCCCCTTATTAAAAACAAAGGATTCAGGCAAGTCAAACCAGCTCTTTTATATCTTCAGCTCCTAGGTTCTACATGGGAGATTTTTAATATCGTGAATTTTCTGGCCATTGCAATGAGATTAAGGAAAAAAATCAAGTGGACATAGTGCTGTAATTGAATATTTTTTATCTCTGATTAACTTTTACGAAGTCTCAGTTTTTATTAATTTTTTAAAACATATCTGTAAATGTCTATTTTAAATGTTATTTATTATGTATGTATGTATTTGATGTATTGTACTTTTATGGTTTTTGTTATGAACCGAATAAAGTAATTTTGACTGACTGACTGATTTGCCGCATCCACCTCGCATATCACAATGTGCAATAAAAAAAGAAATAGATCCATGAGGTGTACTCCATCCTGCCAATCAACACGGTCTCTAAATTGTGAGCCCTACTGCCCGTCGTCTACGAAAGGGATCCATGAGGTGTACACTCTCCTGCAATCAACACTCCATCTGAATTGTGAGCACTGCTGTCCGTAGTGTTTGCTCACACAACAATGACAACAGGTAAGCAGAGCGGCCTGGGTGCACAGGGCCTCCAATTGAGCATGCTGTGGCGAGAGAGGTGGGGTGCTTCAGCCTAGCTGCACGGGTCCGAACAAACGATATTGCCATGTATTATGATGTGATCTTTGACCTCATTCAGTCACATCTCTGTCTCATTTTAAAGACCTGCTGGACTGTACTGTAGGTTTGAGCCAGCGGGCAGCGCTGCCCTACAGACACCTCTTCAGCACGGTGCTGCAGGAGGGATGGGATGCACCAGCCAGACTGCGCAAGTGCAAATAAGCGATATTGCCATGTGTTATGGTGTGATCTTTGACCTCATTCAGTCACATCTTTGTCTCATTTTAAAGACCTGCTATTCCATAAGGTAGGCCTGAACCTACGGGCAGCACTGCCCTACAGACAAATGGCGTTGGCTTTTAGGACACTGTAGTGAGCTCCTTACTAAGTGTACATGCACACAGGCTCCCGCCACTGCATTACACGTGCACATTATGCTTCTAGAATGCGCTCTGTTCCTTTGTATGTGAACGTTGGCATAACATACTATTATTTAACCTTGTGTATTCTCGTGCACTCCAACTCCTCTTTGAACCACGATTACCACTAACAGTTGGTAGATTGTACTTCAAAAACGAAGGATGCATTCAAGTCCTATTTTCTATCAAGCTTGTAATAAACCTTCATTTACCTCCAGACATTTCTACCATTAAATTATTTCTCCGTTTTCAGACATTCCATTGATTGCCACAAGAAGGGCGGAGCGGGAGCTGACCCCGCAATGATGCCCTGGCATTCTGACACCTTCCATCGTGGTATCAAGACACCGTCCCCGACCGGAGACCTGGTCTATCGGACAAACATACCCCCGACTAGGAGCTTGCACCAACACGTCGTGGGACACACCAGTGGTGGCAGGTGAGCAGTGAAGCCTCGGTGTGCAAGACCTACAATTGAGCACAGTGCAGGGGAAGGGGTTGGGGTGCAGCACCCTGGGTGCACAGGTGCATGCAAGCGATTTTCCCGAAGCTAATAATGTAGGGCTATATTATCAAACAACGGCAATAACATTATCACCACTTTAGTGACAGTAAACTGCCACTAAAGCGACGATAAGTGGTTGATAATATGCCCTTGTAAATTCCCATAGAAGCCCAGGTTCACACCAGAACCTGGGTTTCTAAAGGAATTCACAAGGACATATTATCAACCCCTTATCGCTGCATTAGCTGCAGTTTCCTGGCACTAAAGCGGCGATGTTATCGCCCTTCCTTCATAATATGGCCCACACTCTTTCTCGCAGACCGCAGCGTCCTAGACAAATGGTTGACGGAGGGTAAACACTAAGGGCTGGGTGCAATAGGCCGACGCTCTGTCTCCTCCTCCCTCTCTTCTTTTGACTCTCCCTCCCCTTCTCCCTTCCACCCACTCCCCCTCCCTTCCATTCTCACTATGGTCCTTTCATCTGGACTACCTTTCTTTACCTCTTCCACATAGCACACATACTTATGTTTATTTTTATCTTGCTTCCACTGGAGTCCAAACCACTTTTTTTTATTATACTGTTCTATTAAAGTTACATTTCTATTTATTTCTGTTTTAATAAAGGTTACTTATTTTTCAAATAAATAACTGAGTGTATAGGTCTTCTTTTTCTGACGACACTTGTCTATTGCTTATTGTGAAAATCATTTGTTTAAAGGAGATTGTAAGGACAACATTATTTAATATTAGAGTGCACCTACCTAACATAATCTGACTATTAGACAAATGAAGCCTGAGTACTTGTACAACTGCAAGAGTTCTATGAGTGTATCGCTTTATAGCACCATAAGTACTGCCCGTGTGATTACAGAACAAATAAGGCACTGCCTAGGACCACCGAAGCTTCAGGGACTGCCGAGGCCCAACCTGCATATTTAAAAAAAGACCCGGAGTGTGGCGATCCCCGGACTTCAGTTGGCCTCGAACCCCTCGAACAATTAGTTAACAATACCCGGAAAGGTAGCGCTCCCCTATGCTGCAAAACGTCTCTGTGCCCTTCCGCGCCTAATTTACATGTGTCATTAAGAGCCCCAGTCCTACAGAGACCCCGCAATATAATTAGATTGGCCACGGAACATTACCCACCCACCAGGGGCCTCATTTAAAAGAACGGGTGAGACCCCGCTTTTTTTTCTTTTTCTTTTCTCACCATTTTTACCATCCACATCCCCTATATTACAGCGATACAAGGTTTTCCTCCTCTCGCTTCAAGTAGTCGAACAAGTATTTGCTATCACAGGGTGGAAGCCATGCACCACCCTCTAATAGCAAACAAAAATGTCCATTTAATGCACACCCCGGGACATTGTATGAGCTGCGCCTGAGAGGTCGCCCTCCCTACTACCATGATGCATTTGTTAGTATAAACGCATACTAACACTACTTACACACGTGTAGTACAGCGACCAGAAAGTAGTGAAGAAGCAGAGGAAGCACAAAATCTAAAAATATAAATCCTACCAGAAGTGGGATGACATAGCTCAATGAGCCGACGACCCTGGCATGAGTAGAAACGGCTACACAAACAAAACGGGTCTTCAGCACAACGAAAACAATTTTGAAATATTGCTGAGTGGTGCCTTCTTTTTGCCTTCTCCCACTCGTCGCCAAATTTATGTAGTGAAGAGGCAGACAGCAGTGAATCCAATAAGTAAATTTATTACTAGAAAACAAGACACCTGAAACAACCACCAACAGGAGCAGACAGCAAAGCAACCGTCTAATCCAGCCCCGTGTACAAACTCCGCAAGGTTCCCCTCATGACAGCCCTACATTCTAACATTACATACTGAGTGAAATATTATCAAGGAACAGCATTAAAATTATCGCCGCTTTAGCAGCAGGAAACTGGGGCTAAAACGGCGATAATGGGCTTGATAATATGCCGCAGAGAATTCCAATAGGAGCCCATGTTCTCGTGTTAACATGGGCTTCTATTTGAATTCTCTACGGCATATTATCAAGCCCATTATCACCGTTTTAGCGGCGATAATTTTAACGCCGTTCCTTGATAATATGTCCCTTAGATTCTAGTAGAATTACATACTAACATTCTACTATGACTTACAATGGAATACTACACAGAGCACATGACTTTACAGCAATAAGCTCATAGTTTCATCCACGAGTCTTGACACCGGTAGGGGTAAGACTTTCGCTTCCCGCTCCCTATATTGTATAAACGTAAACTAACACTTCTTCCACAAGTATGCTACAGTGCTCAGAGCACATCACTTTTACAGCAATGAGCTCACAATTTAGGCTCATGGTTTAATACCTGAGTCTTCACACCAGTAGGGATGAGTAGTTCGCTTCCCACTCCCTATCTACTATAAACGCATACTAACACTACTTACACACTTATACTACAGCGGGTAGTATCCTACACCGCCCAGAGCCCATCACTTTACAGCAATCAGCTCGGTTTCATCCCCAAGTCGTCACACCGGTAGGTGTAACTACTTCGCTTCCCGCTTCCGGTATACTATCAACACACAGTAGCGGTCAGTAGTTTGCTTCCCACTCCCTGTATGGTATAAATGCCTACAGCAATGACCTCATAGTTTAGACTCTCGGATTCATACCCGAGTGTAGCACCATATCATATCACCACCATGCCAGTCTGAGCAACACCGCACTTTCAGACCGTTAACAGTGATAGCTACCTACTGTCGACCGCCAGTAGGTAATCAAGAACAATCTACAATAGTTCCTTGATTCTTTTAGCTTTCAAAAATTCTCCCTATTACTGTCTTTCTACTTTTCCATATAAATAGTTTTTTTAATATTCAAGTACACATCGAAGTCAGAAATGCAACGTATTCTATCAACACTCTTTCTAGAACATTCTACAACACGTGGAGGTGTAAAGTTCATCAATTTTTTTTTAAACCTAACAATATTTTTTTGCAACATTTCTCAAACATTTAACGGCACGTGCAGGTTAAAAGTTCACGATTGTTTTAAGTTCGAACAGTGCCTTCCAAATGCAAGTATCAGGTGTGGTTGAGTTGAGCAAATTTTATCCTATAGTATGTACTATAATATGTACGTGCAAACTGCTTTTTCTTAGCCAATCACAAACATACTTTTCCACAAAACAAATGTGCACCCTACTTTTAAAAAACAATGCTTTTCATCTCCCAATCAGGTACCGTTTTATATGCTAAAAGAAACTAGTTCCCCATCTTTAAACATATCTCTTATTCTACGAAGGAACTGCATGAGCTACAGACATCTTTCCATACCTTCCAGCCATACCTTCAAAATGCTAGTGTGGACCGTAGGACATAGCTATGTTTTCTGGTGCAAGAGGTATCCAGAACAGAGACATATTGACTTAGACCTAGGTTTACAAAATGTGGACATTAAATGGTGTGGACAGAGAGGATTGAAGTGGCACCAATTGCTGACTTTGGTTAAAACCTGTTTGCATCTCCAACACCCTGACCTCATGATGGTGCACTGTGGTGGAAACGACCTAGGCACACTGACTGGGGTAGATTTGGAAATGCTTATGAAGGACACCTTTGGACAATTGATGTTACTTTTGCCTCAAACTGTCTTTGTATATTCCAATATATGCCAAAGACAGAAGTGGAAATTGTCCAAACAATTTTGTCCTCAGGTTGAAAAATCTCGGAAAAAAGTCAACAAAGCTGTCTCTGCATACCTCAGAGACCACAAAATGGGGTCAATATACACAACAACATACGTTTTGATATGGCGGATATATACAGAAGTGATTGAGTACACTTCACAGATCAGGGAAACCGAGTTCTCCTGAATAACTTGAATCTGTGCATCTGCACGTATATGTAGCTCCAACTAATGAAAACAAGGGCTCTTTTTAGAGCCACCCTATAACTTACAACTTAGGCCCCCTATTTCAGGGCAATATAGCGCCAACTCCCGCACCCTCGCCAAAATGTATTCTCCACACAGCTGTGGCGCAGTGTCCAGACCATCTCACTTTGCAGCACAGACCTCTCACTTTGATCCCCAGCTCTACTCCCCCATAGGAGTGAGTAGTTTGTGCTCTACAAATACCATATTAATTTACCTTCGCACTCCCTATACAACATCACCTAAGCACCATACACAAGCTACAATGTTCTAAACAAAACTTCATCTAAGTACCTATAAAAACATGCTGACACTACTTGCACAGATGTGGCACAGCGGCCAGAACACATGACTTCACAGCATATGAAACACAGTTTGGGCTCACGCTTTAATCCCCAACTCCGGCAGCAGCTCAGCTTATCAACGTGAGACTCTCGACAATACCTCACATATATTCCGTACCCCAGGACTTTCATACCAGTGCGGGTCAGTAGTTCATTACTAGTAGTTATAAACACATCCGGACACTACTTTCACAACTGTAGTGCAGCGGCCGCGGCACATGACTTCACAGCATAAGACACACAATTTGGGCTCACGCTTTAATCCCCGAGTCCCGCACCAGCTCACCTTACCCGCATCAGACTCTACCCAATACCTCACGTAATTTCCGTAGCCCACCACTTACTCACCGGTGGGGGTAAATACTTTGCTTCACACACACTCTATAGCACACCCTAAACACCCCACAGAGGTTACAGTGCTCCTACCCTCCTATTTCCCCCTTTTCCCCCCTTTTTTCACCTTACTCACTTCAACGGAATCACAATATGGCGGCCAACAGTTCCTAGTTGCAACCGCTCGCACCGCTTGCAGCCAATCAACAACAAGCTTGTGCTCGTAACGCCTCAGCCAGTCAGATGGCAGATTCCCAAATATCGATATCTGTAAATTTCAATATTTCTCAAAAACTACTGAACGAATTTACACCAAATAAACAAAAGCGTGCTTTCTAGACCAAGACACTTCTCCCTGCCAAATTTGGGGTAATTCCGTTCCCCGTTCGACCGTTCACCCCCAATCTTTCAACATAGGAGCTGATCTCAACAAAGAACTTGTTTTCAAAATTTCACGAAGATTCGTCAATCGGCGCCAAAGTTATTGCAAAGAGAATGTTGACATTTTCCTATAGTAACTAGGTCCTAGCTATGACTGGTAATATATATATATATATATATATATATATATATATATATATATATATATATATATATATATATATATATACATTATCTACTGGCGGTCGCCAGTAGATAGTTATAGTTAGGACCGAGTTCCCATAGGAAATCTGAAAATTCTATTTTGAATAACTTTGGCGCCGGTTGACTTATCTTCGTGAAATGTTCAAAACTAATGGGGCGCTCCGCTCAGCTCCTACCCTGAAAGTCTCGGGGTGATTCGTCAAGCAGGGGATGAGAAAAAAGGGGGGTCCCGAAACATGTTTTCCCCATGCATTTTCCCATAGGACCTTTAGTTGAAGGTACAGCCCGAACGGCTGAACATAATTACTTGAAATTTGGCAAAGAGGTAGTCCTCAGGTCAGGCATGTGCCTTTTGCTTAAATGGTGTAAATCCATTTAGTAGTTCCTGAGAAAATCAAAAGTAAAATCACATATATATCTGGGCGGAGCCTAACCACACATCTCATCGTGAGATCTGATTGGCTGTCACCACTTCATCCAAGAAGTGTTGGCAGCCATCTTGGAACCAATATACATGATAGCACCTCATTAAAAAGCATTGCAGTTAATAGAAGGTTTTAAGACTTTAGTTACATTATAAATCATTTGTTGATGGTACCATACTCATTTTAGGAATTGTGGTGTGTTCTAAGGCGATTTTACCCCGTGAAATGCCTTCTGCTGTGATATCATGAATCATGTTTGAGAGAAAACTATTTTCTCATGCTTTTCCAACAGAGGTTTGGAAGGTGATCTATAAGCTAAACTGAGAGAATATTTTCTGTAAATTCACATTATCTTTCTCAGTCATGTGAGAATGATGTCTGACATGCTCAGTAAAACATGTACATCCAACAAGGGCAGAGACTGTCAGTTGATTCCTTTGTGTTCTACTGCAGCTTCCCAGAGGGTTCTAAAGAACAACTAGAGCGCTAACAGTCCTACTTATGACAAACGTATGGCACACCTGAAGCCATCTTGGTTGGAATAAAGTGGTAACTGTTAAAACATTTAATTTAAAAAGGAACAAAATGAGGGGGTTCATTTTGCCATAGAAAGTATGATTAATGCTGCAGAAAGAAAAATTAGGGCACATTTTGAGTGACTTCTCAAATCCTCTTCTATTTCATTAAAAAGTTCTGACATGCAGACTGAAACATGCACTTTCAATACCAGCAGCAGACTTCCCTGGTGAGCAGTAGCTTTACTACAGTGATCTAATAAGCAACTAGAGTGTTAACATTCTGAATTTATGGCAAATGTGTGACACATCTGAATGTCTTCTTGATGGAATCAAAGTAAAAAACTGAAAGTATTTCCTACTGAGGAGACTGTAGTAAATGAGGAAATTAGGAAACATCATAACAAATAAGTCTCCCAAAATGGCCACCAGAGACAAAAGAGCCCAAATGTAGCCCAAATATCACCCAGATGTAGCCCAAGTATAGCCCAATGACAGAATGTCCCAGTGTTCTAACGAACAACTAGAGCGCTAACAGTCTTACTTATGACAAAAGTATGGTACACCTGAAGCCATCTTGATTGGAATAAAGTGGTAACACTTAAAACATTTAATTTACAAAGGAAAAAAATGAGGGGTTTCATTTTGCCATAGAAATTATGATTAGTGCTGCAGAAAGAAAAATTAGGGCACATTTTGACTTCTCAAATCCTCTTCTATTTCATAAAAAAATTCTGACATGCAGACTGAAACATGCACTTTGAATACCAGCAGCAGACATCCCTGGTGAGCAGTAGCAATACTACAGTGATCTAATGAGCAACTAGAGTGTTAACATTCAGAATTTATGGCAAATGTGTGACACATCTGAATGCCTTCTTGATGGAACCAAAGTAAAAAAACTGGAAGTATTTCCTACTGAGGAGACTGCAGTAAATGAGGAAATTAGAAAACTTCATAATAAATAAATCTCCCAAGATGGACACCAGAGACAAAAGAGCCCAAATGCAGCCCAACTATCACCCAGATGTAGCCCACATGTAGCCCAATGACAGAAGTGTGCAAAACACTTATTTTTTGTGTATTTGCAGATTTATATAGTGCAGACTTGTCAGGTATTGGAGTGCTTTACATGAGCATTGGTTACATCACACAAGATCAAATTCATTTTGGTTGTAGACATGGAGAGATTAAGTGATTTGACCAGAATCACAGAATGTTGAGCTGAAGCAGAAACTCCAACCTTGTTCCCCAGTTGCAAAGTCTGCAGCTCTGGAAGTAACACCACATCCTCTCCCCTAGGTGCAACATTTAATCAAGTGGTCAACTGGATAAAAAAAATAAAGATTACAAATAATTTAAAAGTTCTTTGTCGCTATTTGAAAACTCACAAAATATGTCCTCAGTTTAGTTTTTTAGAGCACTAACCATAATTTTGATGCAAATAAGACCCTCGCATATATGTAATTTCTAAAAGAAATACTCTAGGTATTACAGTTTTGATTACATCAAGATGACGTCAGCCATTCCACACTTTTGTAATAAATATAGAATGTTAGCAATCTAGTTGTTCATTGGGTTACTGTTGAGAGGCAGAGGCCAGGGGCACGGACTCTGAAAATTCAAGGCAGGTAGGAGAGTGCAGAGGCAACAATTTGACCACACTGGGCAGGCAGGAAGGGCAGTGACAGCACAACAGACTATGGAGGGCAGTGGAAAGGGGGGCAGGAGCAACAAGCCAACAATACAGGACTGGCAAGAGAGGCTGTGGCAATATAATAGACCTTTGTGGGCAGAAGGAAGAGGCAGTGGTCGTACAACCATACATGCCAACAGACCCGTTTCAGCCAAGAAACGTCCAATGTTTTTAAGCTCAAATGGGCTTTATTTGATCTGTCTCCTGTCTACAATCTCCTCTTTTTCAATGTAACTCAAAGGGGAATATCAATACCCCAGTTTTTTTTCAAAATCACCCTCTTACCAAGTTCAAAATGTTCGCAAGTATGGTACATTGGATCATGGTAGACAGGAGGGACATGGAGAGGTGCACCAAACTGACCCTACAGGGCAGGCATCAGGGTTTGCAGCAGCACAATACACCACACAGCGCATGCGGGACAGGAGTACAGCACAACAATCCATAGAAAGCAATAGGGAGGGGACAGGACCATGCACATGGACAACAGAGAACAGAGGGGAAAGAGGCAATGGTAGCTAGCTGACCATAATGGACAGACAGGAGAGAAAGCTGCAGCATAACAGACCATAAAGGGCAGGAGGGATGGATCAGCGGCATTACAATGGAACAGACAAGCCAGGAGGGAGGGAATAGGGGTCTGCACATGGAAACAGAGAGCTGGGGGCAAGGGGGCAGGACAGGAGCAGCAAGATGACCATGGAGGTCAGGGAGGATGGGCACTAGAAACAAGACACACCATGGAGAGCAACAATGAGACTATGATGGCATACACACAGACCATGGAGGGAAGGTGGGAGGGGGTAAGGGGTAGCTAGCTGACCACACAGGGAAGGTGGGAGGGGCCATGGCAGCACAGAAGACCATGCATGGCAAGCGGGAGGGTTAGTGGCAGCACAATGGCTATGATGGGCAAGAAGGAGGGTGCAGGGGCATGCACAAAGGACCATGGAGGATAGAACGGAGGGTCAGGACCTGGGCCCAGACAAGAGAGTTCTGGGGAAGGGGCCTCATAACAGACCACGCGGGGCAGGCAGGAGGAGCCGTTGCAGCACAACAGACCAGGGAGGGCAGAAGGGTGTGGCAGTAAAATGGACCATGGAGGACAGGAGGAAGGGGATAGGGGCATGGCATGTGGACAGGCAGGGTGGAGGTGACAGGGACAGGTTACAGTCATCTGACAATGCTAGGCAGGTGGGAGGGGAGTGGCAGCTCAACAGAACACTCAGAGTAGATAGGAGTGGCAGGTCCATGGAACATGGTGGGCAAAAAGGATGGAGCAGGGGCATGCACAAAGACATCGGAGGGCAGGGTGAAGGAGAATAGGGGCAGCAAGCTAAGCACAGAGGCTAAGCAGGAGGTCAATTATGTGCCATATAATTGGGCAATGGAGGGCAGGAGGAGTGGACTGGTACATCATGCTAAATGGAGGGCAGTGGCAGCACATCAGACCATGCATGACAGGAGGGAGGAGGCTAGTCCATGGATTCAGACAACAGGGGATAGGGAGGAGGTGGATGGGGCAGCAAGCTAACTGTTCAGAGAAGGTGGGTATTAGGAACTTTATTGTTTTTAAAATGTGTGTCTGTGCGAACTACTTAAAATATGAACAAGTATGCAGCATAATCTCACTTTTATTCAGGAAGAAGAGGACGTTTGTGACTGTGACTCCGGGCTCACTTGGCAGAAACACCCCCTGACCCTCCACCCCCATCGCAAAATGTAATGCCCGTGAAAAGGGTAGGTGGACGCAGTGTTATATCGAACATAGTCCTGAGAGCACGATTGAAAATGAAAACTAGATATAGTATATGGTATAAACTATGCACCAAAAAGTATGATATAAGATGAACCGGGGTGTGAAATATAATATGCAATACATTGTGCGCACTGACAGATTCATTGGAAAGCGCGAGATAGCACAGGCACTAGCGCGTGCTATGCGATATGCACCTTGGAGTGTAATATGCACAGGGCAGTGTTGTGTAACCTAACTAGTCTCTAAATTTGTAATATAAAATATGTGCTGGGGAGTGTAACGTTGCATATGCACTGTGACAAAGATATGGAGCCCAGATTTTAATATGTATGGCATAGCGCTGTGCTTTATAACATAGGCATCGAGTAAGGCACGTTAGATGGGGCAATATAACCTGTGCGAAGGTAAGTGTGGCATGACATATTCACGGGGTGTGTTACAGTGCACATGGGCTAGAGAGTGTCATAGCATACGCACTAGCTGGTCGAATACAACACAGAGCTGTCAGGCACTCGGCGGGAACAGGTGGGTGTAACACAGCATTGGGCTCAGCCAGGAGCACGCTGTGACTCTCAAGTGAGGTTTGTCTCCTTACCAGAGAGTAAAATAAAAGGTATTACACATCCGGCGGTGGATGTGTATTTTATTAACCGTGAGGGGGGTTTCTTGCATAGTTTGGTCGAATTTTTGTCGAATCCCCTTTGAATGGCTTGGTGTGCGTGTATATTAAATGTGCCCGTCAATAGCTACCCATATTTTTATAAATAAACGACAAGGGTGTCTACTTGGAGAGTACCCACCAGCAGGGGCGCCGGGATTAGGCACGGAAGGACGTCAGACACGTCAGAGCTTCACTAGCGGTGTAAATACATTCCATGTGGATTCATTCTATGCATAGTGCCTTTTAATGAATATCACACAAATCGTCATGGTGATAGGTACGTACGGTTTGTCCAGCATGTCCTAGATGTTTCTATAAATATTTATATTTTTTAAATAATAAAAAACAATGGCCGGCCCCGGGGGATGGGGTCCCCGGGGCCATAACTGGCTTGAGGAGGGGGGCAACGCAGCCCTCTCCTAAAGAATAAAAAAAAAAACGGCCATGACCCGGGGGTTGGGGTCCGTGGGGCCGATTAAGGCCTTGGGAGGGCCAAATTAATTTTTTTCAACAAAAACAATTAGGGTGCAGGCCCTGGGGGATGGGGTCCCCAGGGCCAGTAAATTAGAAAAAGAAGGGGGTGCCACACAGCCCTCCTTCTTAAAAAAATTAAATAAATAAAAGACCGGCATCGTGCCGGAGGCCACGCCCCCTCCTTGCAGCACTCTGCAAACGCACCCCCTGGCCAGTTGTAAGTTGGGGAATTAATTCCCCTTCAATACTGAGGGTCCCTGAGGGCCAACTAGCCCAACAGGTATCTCCAGTATGCGCCAGGGAGCTGCGTTGCAGACAGGTGTTCTGAGGCCACGCCCCTTTTTACACCTCTATGCAACGCAGCTCTGTGGCACTTACTGATGGTACCTAGTGGGCTAGTTTGACCCTTGGGACCCTTAGGATTCAAGGGGACTTAATCTCTCAATTTAGAACAGTCACAGGGCGCGTTAACAAAGTAGTGAAGGGAGGAGATGGGGTCTGAGGTAACATGTGCAAACACGCCCTGTGGTGCATTTTAAGTTGGGGAAATAATTCCCTTTCAATCCTGAGGGACCCTGGGGGCCAACTAGCCCACCAGGTGCTTCCAGTAAGTGCCACTGCGCTGCGTTGCAGAGAGGTGGTCTAGGCCGTGCCACTTTTTACACCTCTCTGCAACGCAGCTCTGTGGCGCTTACTGGAGGTACCTAGTGGGCTAGTTGGACCCTAGAGACCCTCAGGATTCAAATGAACTTAATCTCCCAACTGAAAACGGCCACAGGGCGTGTTTACACAGTGGTGAAGGGAGGGGACGGGGCCTGAGATAACGTGTGCAAACAAGCCCTGTGGCGCGTTTTAAGTTGGGGAAATAATTCCCCTTCAATCATGAGGGACCCTGGGGCCCAACTAGCCCACCAGGTACTTCCAGTAAGAGCCACTGCGCTGCGTTGCAGAGAGGTGGCCTAGGCCGTGCCCCTTTTTACATCTCTCTGCAACGCAGCTCTGTGGTGCTTACTGGAGGTACCTAGTGGTCTAGTTGGACCCTAGGGACCCTCAGGATTCAAGGGGACTTAATCTCCCAACTTAAAATGGCCACAGGGTGTGTTTACACAGTGGGGAAGTGAGGGGACGGGGCCTGAGGTGACATGTGCAAACACGCCCTGTGGCACGTTTTAAGAGGTAGTTTTAATCCCCTGCCCTATTATATACTAGGGGCTTACAGAGGAGGTCATGCTGATCACAGGGGGACCCCAACGCATAGTGTTCCCTAGTGTATGTAGGTGTTTTCACTGTATTCTGAGTGTCTTTTAACATAGCACTGGCTCTAGTACTGGTTAGTCAGACTCAGTTACCACCAGTATCCGTTTGAAAAAATTGAGGGTACAGGATGATTTTGCAACAAGGCTTCTTTCTGCTCTTCTGTTTGTTCTTTCTGCACGTTATCCTTCTTCCTGCACTTTTCTTCGTCTTTGAGGACTTCTGTTGCTTCTTTCTGCATTTCTTTTTTTTCTTTCTGTGCATTTTTTCTTCTTTCTTCACGTGTCCTATCTCTGTAGGCATAGTTAGAAATTAGCATTTAAAAAACCTTTGAAATTCACTGAAAAAACCATAGGTTTCAGGCACGTTATAGTTAGGAATTAGCATTTTAAAAACCTTAGATATTCACTGAAAAAAACCATAGGTTTCAGGGGTGTTATAGTTAGCTGGACTTTTCACTTATACAAAACCATTGAAATTCCCCCGTTATAGTTAGTTCAGCTAACTATAACTCGCGCGCCCGCAATGCACTGCTGATGACGTCACATATTACATCGCTCATGACATGATCAGTGACATCACTCATGACATCACTGATGACATCTCAAATGACATCACTGATGACATCACTGATGACATCATCCTTGTGATAGAGTGGCAGACCTCCTTTTCCCCCCGCGGCCCCACTCCCAAGGCCTTAATCGGGCCCGGGGACCCCAAACCCCGGGTCATGGCCTTTTTAAAAAAAATTCTTTAGGAGGGGGGCTGCGTTGCCCCGCTCCTCAGGCCACTTATGGCCCCGGGAATCCCATCCCCTGGGGCCGGCCTTTGTTTTTTAATATTTTTAAAAAATATATATTTATAGACACACCTAGGACATGCTGGACATGCTGGACAAACCGTATGTACCTATCACCATGACGATTTGCGTGATATTCATTAAAAGGCAACTATACATACAATGAATCCACGTGGAATGTATTTACACCGCTAGTGAAGCTCTGACGTGTCTGACGCCCTACCGTGCCTAATCCCTGCGCCCCTGCTTAGCTTGCTGCCCCTATTCTCCTTCACCCTGCCCTCCGATGTCTATGTTCATGCCCCCGCTCCATCCTTTTTGCCCACCATGTTCCATGGACCTGCCACTCCTATCTACTCTGAGTATTCTGTTGAGCTGCCACTCCCCTCCCACCTGCCTAGCATTGTCAGATGACTGTAACCTGTCCCTGCCACCTCTACCCTCCCTGTCCACATGCCATGCCCCTATCCCCTTCCTCCTGTCCTCCATGGTCCATTTTACTGCCACACCCTTCTGCCCTCCCTGGTCTTTTGTGCTGCAACTGCTCCTCCTGCCTTGCCAGGTCCTGACCCTCCCTTCTATCCTTCATGGTCCTTTGTGCATGCCCCTGCACCCTCCTTCTTGCCCATCATAGCCATTGTGCTGCCACTAACCCTTCCTCTTGCCATGCATGGTCTTCTGTGCTGCCATGGCTCCTCCCACCTTCCCTGTGTGGTCAGCTAGCTCCCCCTGACCCCCTCCCACCTTCCCTCCATGGTCTGTGTGTATGCCATCATAGTCTCACTGTTGCTCTTCATGGGGTATCTTGTTTCTAGTGCCCATCCTGCCTGACTTCCATTGTCATCTTGCTGCTCCTGCCCTGCCCCCTTGCCCCGAGCCCTCTGTTTCCATGTGCAGACCCCTATTCCCTCCCTCCTGACTTGTCTGTTCCATTGTAATGCCCCTGATACGTCCCTCCTGCCCTTTACGGTCTGTTATACTGCAGCTTTCTCTCCTGTCTGTCCATTATGGTCAGCTAGCTACCATTGCCTCTTTCCCCTCTGTTCTCTGTTGTCCATGTGCATGGTCCTGTCCCCTCCATATTGCTTTCTATGGATTGTTGTGCTGCACTCCCGTCCCGCATGCCCTGTGTGGTGTATTGTGCTGCTGCAAACCCTGATGCCTGCCCTGTAGGGTCAGTTTGATGCACCTCTCCATGTCCCTCCTGTCCTCTGTTATCCGAGTCCATGTCCCTACCCCAATTCCTCCTGCCTACCATGATCCAATGTACCATACTTGCGAACATTTTGAACTTGGTAAGAGGGAGATTTTGAAAAAAAACTGGGGTATTGATTTTCCCCTTTGAGTTACATTGAAAAAGATGAGATGGTAGTCAGGAGACAGATCAAATAAAGCCCATTTGAGCTTAAAAACATTGGACGTTTCCTGGCTGAAACGGGTCTGTTGGCATGTATGGTTGTACTACCACTGCCTCTACCTTCTACCCACAGTGGTCTATTATATTGCCACAGCCTCTCTTGCCAGTCCTGTATTGTGGGTTTGTTGCCCCTGCCCCCCTTTCCACTGCCCTCCATAGTCTGTTGTGCTGCCACTGCCCTTCCTGCCTGCCCAGTGTGGTCAAATAGTTGCCTCTGTATTCTCCTACCTGCCTTCAATTTTCAGAGTCTGTGCCCCTGGCCTCTGCCTCTCAACAGTATCCCAATGAACAACTAGATTGCTAACATTCTATATTTATTACAAAAGTGTGGAACGCCTGACGTCATCTTGATATAATCAACACTGTAATACCTAGAGCATTTCCTTTAGATATTACATATATGAGAGGGTCTTATTTGCACCAAAATTATGGTTAGTGCTCTAAAAAACAAAAATGAGGACATAGTTTCTGAGTTTTCAAATAGCGAAAAAGAACTTTTAAAGTATTTGTAATCTTTATTTTTTTTATCCAGTTGACCATTTGATTAAATGTTGCAGTTAGGGAGAGGATGTGGTGTTACTTCCAGAGCTGCAGACATTACAACTGGGGAACCAGGTTGGAGTTTCTGCTTCAGCTCAACATTCTGTGATTCTGGTCAAATCACTTAATCTCCCCATGTTTACAACCAAAATGAATTTGATCTTGTGTGATGTAACCAATGCTCGTGTAAAGCACTCCAATAACTGACAAGTCTGCACTATATAAAACTGTAAATACACAAAAAAAAAGTGTTTTGCACACTTCTGTCATTGGGCTACATGTGGGCTACATGTGGGTGATATTTGTGCTGCATTTGAGCTCTTTTGTCTCTGGTGCCCATCTTGGGAGATTTATTTGTTATGAAGTTTCCTAATTTCCTCATTTACTGCAGTCTCCTCAGTAGGAAATGCTTTCAGTTTTTTACTTTGGTTCCATCAAGAAGGCATTCAGATGTTTCACACATTTGCAATTAATTCTGAATGTTAGCACTCTAGTTGCTCATTAGATCACTGTAGTAAAGCTACTGCTCCACCAGGGAAGTCTGCTGCTGGTATTGAAAGTGCACGTTTCAGTCTGCATGTCAGAATTTTTTTTTTGAAATAGAAGAGGATTTAAGAAGTCAAAATGTGCCCTAATTTTTCTTTCTGCAGCACTAATCATAATTTCTATGGAAAAATGAACCCCCTTATTTTGTTCCTTTGTAAATTATATGTTTTAAGTGTTACCACTTTGTTCCAATCAAGATGGCTTCAGTTGTGCCATACTTTTGTCATAAGTAAGACTGTTAGCGCTCTAGTTGATCGTTAGAACACTCTGGGACATTCTGTCTTTGGGCTATACTTGGGCTACATCTGGGTGAAATTTGGGCTACATTTGGTGTCTTTTGTCTCTGGTGGCCATTTTGGGAGACTTATTTGTTATGAAGTGTCCTAATTTCCTCATTTACTAAAGTCTTCTCAGTAGGAAATACTTTCAGTTTTTTACTTTGATTCATTCAAGAAGGCATTCAGATGTGTCACACATTTGCCATAAATTCAGAATGTTAGCACTCTAGTTGCTTATTAGATCACTGTAGTAAAGCTACTGCTCACCAGGGAAGTCTGCTGCTGGTATTGAAAGTGCATGTTTAAGTCTGCATGTCAGAATTGTTTAATGAAATAGAAGAGGATTTGAGCAGTCACTCAAAATGTGCCCTAATTTTTCTTTCTGCAGCACTAATCATACTTTCTATGGCAAAATGAACCCTTCATTTTGTTCCTTTTAAAATTAAATTTTTGAAGAGTTACCACTTTATTCCAATCAAGATGGCTTCAGGTGTGCAATACGTTTTTCATAAGTAGGACTGTTAGCGCTCTAGTCGTTCTTTAGAACACTCTGGGAAGCTGCAGTAGAACACAAAGGAATCAACTGACAGTCTCTGTCCTTGTTGGATGTACATGTTTTACTGAGAATGTCAGACTTCATTCTCACATGACTGAGAAAGATAATGTGAATTTACAGAAAATATGCTCTCAGTTTAGCTTATAGATCACCTTCCAAACCTCTGTGGGAAAAGCATGGGAAAATAGTTTTCTCTCAAACATGATTCATGATATCACAGCAGAAGGCTTTTTCACATGGTGAAATTGCCTTAGAACACACCACAATTCCTAAAATGAGTATGGTACCATCAACAAATGATTTATAATGTATCTAAAGTCTTCAAACCTTCTATTAACTGCAATGCTTTTTAATGAGGTGCTATCATGTATATTGGTCCCAAGATGGCTGCCAACACTTCTTGGATGAAGTACTGACAGCCAATCAGATCTCACAATGAGATGTGTGGTTAGGCTCCGCACAGATATATCTATCTATTTAACTCTAATTTTCTCAGGAACTACTGAACAGATTTACACCATTTAAGCAAAAGGCATGAGTCTGAACTGAGGACTACCTCTTTGCCAAATTTGGTCTAATTCCGTTCAGCAGTTTGGGCTGTAGCTGCGTCAACAGGTCCTATGGGAAAATGCATGGGGAAAATGTGTTTTGGGACCCCCCTTTTTTCTCGGCCCCCGCTTGATGAATCACCGTGAAATTTTCAGGATAGGAGCGGACTGGAGCTGGCCAAAAGTTTGGAAAATTTTGCGAACATTCATCAATCGGCGCCAACGTTATTCCAAATAGATCCTAACTATAACTACCTACTGGTGACTGCCAGTAGGAAATATATATATATATATATATATATATATATATATATATTTATATATATATATATATATATATGTATGTATGTCCCGGGGGCTAATAAAAGCGTGAGCTGGATTTGTCTGGTTTTGTACAAGCGAAATCTGACTGTAACTATAACGTCCCTGTAACCTTTGTTTTTTTCTGTGAACATATATTTATATAGATATTTATTCTATTTATTTTTTTACAGAAGAGCTATATTTTCGTTTGTGGGAGCCCCGAACCCTCGTCAAATATGTATCACACAAGAAAGTCCCATATACCTGATTTCAGGATCCCCAGGCGCTTTATTCAACAATACAAAACTGACATGTTTTGGCTTTCCGATCTGCCTTGATCACTGGTGAGCAGTGTTTGAAAATCATAAAGACCATCTGCTTTTGTAGAGAAATCATGGTCCCCTGGATGTGTTTTTGATTCTATTCAAGTTGCGATTAGTAAAACATGTAACGGTTTTCCTCGGACTGCAGTGCACTTCAGAGTCACAGTCCCTTCTTTTTAAGCACTGCAGTCACCAATTGTTTTAATTCCAATGCGCACAATGTTATTGCTGCCCCTTGTACATGAAATTGCCACACTAGTAACAGTCTCACAATGCACCATCAACCAAAATCGGCATGCAGAAGTGTTTCTATCGCCTCTTGCTTGCCTAGCCAGCTTCCAATCATAATTTAAGCTAGGGTAAATCCTCCTCTACCTGCAATGGAAGCGGACGGTTCAGGTCGCTTACATTACAGTAGCAGCTCGTGGAGGGAGTGCTGCAGGGCAGTGGGGTGGGGTGGGGCAGGGGAGGAGCAGGGTGAGGGGTAGTAAGCTACGGACTACGGCCGAACGGAGGTAAGTAAACAAATAAATAAATACAACGAATTTTGTTGCGGCGCTGCATCGCATTTGGCAATGCAGCATGCGCACTGACATTTGTTTTATTTATTTATTTTTTACTTACCTCTGTTCTGCCGTATTCTGTAGTTTACTAGCCCAACCCTGCTCCTCCCCCGCCCTGCCCCACAGCCCCACAGCACCCCCTCCACGAGCCGCTACTGCAACATTAACATCCAAAAGCAGTTTCTTCGTTTGAAGGAGCGCTGGACCCCAACAGGGCTGCATTCAAATCCAATGTGTGATAGTCGGTGGGGACTAAAAGCGCAAGTGGTGTTCAGCTAAGAGATATGCTTCTCTCTTCTCCGTATTAGTAAAGCACTCTAAAAGCTGCTTTTTCAAAATATTTTATTGCCAAACAAAGGCTGTGGAATTGAGATAAATGCATTTTGGCTGAGACACCAGCCTTGCTCATTTGTTAACAATCAAACGAAACGGGTTTAGAGACACAGGAAGCAATGGTGCTCAAAGGGTAAACGTATAGACATCAATTGCATAAAGTGTATACGAAAGGTGCAAACTGTAAGGGAAAGCCCTGAAACCCCTAAATTAGTGCAGGAAAACCTAACACTCAATGGAAAATAATGCAAAACAGTGCACACAATTCACATTACAAATGGTAAGTTCATATTAGAAAAAACAGGATGGATCCATCGAAGGTATCAATTCTTCTTTGATAAGAGGTTCAAAGAACAGCCAGCCGACACGTGTTTCATCAGAGAGAAAGTCTCTGAATCTTCAGGGCTGTAGAATTTATCCACCAAAGAAATCTGGGGGCAAAGCTCAATCGTGAGCGGAAATCTTAGTTACACACGAAAACGAGTATTTGTCAAGCGCAAATCACCGAGGTACAGAACTCTTAATATTTCGAGGTGACTGGACAGAATCACGCCTCTGCAATAAAAAACCCATATAGGGTATGTAGAATGTCACAATCTTAAGTACGAGAGGGAATGCCACAAAAGTAATTTTAAACAGTCTGAAGCCCGGGGGGAGACACGTGTGTTGTGTCAAACACACCCCCTGGAAATAGACGGATAAAGGAGTGTGTTCCGGCGGTTCCAATACAATCCTCATGCCTTGCTCATGGTAACGCTGTTACGATTTTGTTTATATATCCATTCCTATGTTTAATATACAACCCCTCCTCTCACATTAGTGCTCTGGACACAGACAAAGGACCAATAGCGCCACCCTACAAGGACTACCATCTTGTGTTTCAAAAAGTGCAAAATATATCATCAAAGTCTTTACACCTTGTAATCTACAACTTTTCTTAACACAGACAAAGGGGCTTATTTACAAGCGCTTTGCGCCACATTTGCGGCATTTTTTAACATGGGAAAAGTGACGTACGGGTTGTGCAAGGGGATTGTAAATAAGCCCCAAAGTTTTGTTTCTGATTTATAGTGGCAGATAATTTTGCCTTTTGTATCTTCTTTGTTTTACAGCCGATCATGCCCTGTATGCTTTTTTTCCATATCAAACGCATTTAAAAGTAGTTGATGCTAAGTAAAAAACACATTCAGCCGTTGGAAACAAAACACATTTAGTGGTTGGATACTGAAATTAAGAAGGTACTTTAACCTCAAGATGGGTTACACCATCAATACACTGTCATGTCCCCCAGGAATGACGAAGGACACAGGTATGGGTTGTCTTGATTCTTTATTATTCCCTGTGCACGAGCTCCTTACATCTGCGTCCACACTCGTTCCCTCGCATCCCCTTTCTGCCCCTCCCCACACCCTTGACCGGATGTGGTGTCCGTTGCCCTCTCGTCCCCAGTGTCCAGTTGCAGGGTCCTAGTGCCCTGTCCCCAGGTCACTACATCTCCCCCTTCTGTCACAGAAATGACGAGAACGTGACATTGTGCAGATGTGTTGTTAGGTGATGGATGCACGTCTGTCATGGCATAGTTCAGTGTGTTGTATTTGGAAAATACACGGGGTCCCCTGCAAAAAGGATAAGCCTTAGCAGGGAGGTACAATGAATAGAAGAATAGCAGTTGCACCAGGCTAAGTGCAAAGGTAAAATGACACAAAACGTGGCAACTTCAGAGACACAACAAAAATCCGCACAATAATGTGACCTAAATCATTTAGGATTAATGTTTTTATTTTAATATTCTTTTTTTGGGTTCATTACCATATTAATGTTCATGATAAATACTTATATGTGCAGGATTGTTGTAATTTAAATCAAAAGATAGATTTTGTTACAAAAAGCACATACATAAAACAATCAATTTTGTTACAGAAAACACATACATGAGACAATCAATAATCAACAATTAGATATGTCACAGAAATAAGTGAAATGATTCAATTGATTAATAATCCATTCAATGACATGAGAACAATAAGTGAATATACAAAATTGTGAGAAGATAAAACACTGAACAAGTTCAAAGACATATGAAATGATGCGTTTCGGCAAAGCCTTCTTCAGAATATCCTTGTCAGTGATTACGGTAAAAAACAAGGATTTTTTTTTATATATATATATTTTATATAGAGCAACAGAAAGAAACACAATTTTCCGACAAAATGTTGATATACATGGTTTCACTCTGAAGTTACTAAGTTTCGTTGGCGACGAATAAATGAGTCAAATGACTCAATTGCGACTCGCCCATTATAAATGTTAAAAACAATATCAACCACTGTACACGTCTGGGAACCCACACCCAAGTAGTGTTGTGAAATTAAAACATACCAATAGGTAATTGATGACCAATACAAAACACAACCACAAACATCCATTGTGAAAAAGGAAAAAGGTGAAGAAGAGAGAACTAAAAAATGGTCCTACAGAATAGGGAAGATATGATATGTCTCCTACCTATGGGATAATTGGTTATTCGTTCAAGACGCAGAAATTTCCTTAATCAAGAAGCCATCTGGCGGTCAAAATTGATCTTCAAAAAGAAATGCAGGAATATATAATTCTGGTTCACTCCACTACATAGAATAGGATCATTAGGATCCCAAAAATCTATGACAGAAAGGGGGGTGATACAAGCTCTTACCAGATAAAAGTAGATAGCGACAAAACTCGATGGCTGTTATAAGTCTAAGTGAGATAACACCTGACTCTTATCCACTACATATGAAGCCTGAAAAAGATGGGGAAATGGAAATCCTCATTAGCGCTGTTACCCTAGTGTTTCTAAATCAACCAATGCAGTATTTTAATTCAGATTCCTTTTGATAAGCATAACCTAGCTAATCATACTTACCCCGTGTATCGGATAATGGATATTGATATTTTGTGGGTTCTCTGATATAATCGAAGAGATACTCCAACTTTTCACATCCCTAACATAATTAATACTTATGGAATCCTCTCACGTATTGATGATCAATGAATATATAAGTAATGACCACAGTCGACATCCTGGGGTTCAAAGGGCAACCACGAGTGTTTCTGTAAACAAAGCAAATTCAAGTTTTAGGATAAAGCGAAATATAATAAGGCCTCAATTATCCATAATGAAAAAAAATAGTTCGGTGTGTTTCCAGAACTACATTTCCTCTATCAGTCTCTTTGGGCGTCGGCATGCTCTTCTTGTGCCAGCCTCCCTCTGTTGCTCTTCTTCTGACCCCTCTCTGTTTCTTGTTTCTTCCTTGTGGTGCTCCTGCTTTTCTTCTTCTGCTGTGTCTGTGTCATCTTCTTCTTTTCCTCTCTCCTGTAATGCTTTGAAGTGGGAGCTGTATCTTGTTCTCCTCTGATGCTCTGACTCCGCTGTGATCATTGGGCCCTTTACTCTTGTCACTGTTAGCAGGTCTTTGGAGAACATGCTGTCTGATTTTCTTTGCTGCCGTTGACGTACATCCCCCGTGTCTACTTCCTGTATGTTTGACGGGATGGCGTGTCACTTTGCGTCTGCATATCTCTTCATTTTTCGCCTCTCTGTCCCTGTGTGCTTTGCTGCTGTGATCAGGTGCCGCAGTCGCTTCTATTTGTGGTAGCCTCATCCGACTCGTTCTTCCCAGTACTAGCTCTGCTGGGCACCTTTCTGTGGAGTTGTGCGGTGTGTTTCTGTAATCACGTAGTACTTGGCACAGCGCTTGACTAAGCGATATCTGTGCTAGTTTTGCTCTTTGAACTGCCTTCTTGATGGTCCCCATGAACCTCTCCACTATTCCATTTGCTTGAGGCCATAGTGGTGTTATTTTCCTGTGGTTTATCCCTAGGAGACCATTAATCGGCGGAACTCTTCTCCTGAGAACGGAGGGCCATTGTCTGTTTTTAGTGTTTCTGGTGACCCCCATGCTGCAAAAGATGTCATCCAGTATCGGTAGTGTTGCTGTTGCTGACGTCGATGAGACCTGTCGTATTATCGGGAACCGTGAGTATTCATCAACGATCACCAGCAGGTAGTGGCCTGTGTCCAGAGGTCCAAAGAAATCAGCCGCTAATGTTGTCCATACCGCTCTTGGAAGATCCGACATTTGTAGTGGTTCATGTTTAGTCGATGGTCCTATCACTTGACAGAGGTGGCATGTCGCTATTGTTTCTTCTACCATGCGATCCAGGCCAGGGAACCACACTTTCTCTCTTAGTAGTTTCTTGGTGGCCACCACGCCTCGGTGTGACTCATGGGCCATGTTGACCAGTTGTCTCCGGAGTGAGCTTGGTATTACAATTCTCGTCCCTCTCATCATTATCCCCGTGTCTGTTTCAGACAGTTCTTCATGGATTTTCTTGAGAGCTAGCACTTCTTCCTTCTTCCTTGCATACTCCTGCTTCCCAAGTGCAGTTATTGTTGACGTTCCTCCATCTCTGCTTTCTCGTTATGTCCATAGCTGTTTGCAGTGTGGCATCACCCTTGCTCTCTTTTGCTAGCTCTAGTAGTGTTATCGGTGCTGGGGTGTTTTGTTTCAGTATGAAGTTGAGGTACTCTTCGGCCATTGATGTTGTCTCGCGGGCCTGTGGTAATGGGTGTCTTGACATGTAATCTGCCGGATTGTGTTCTTTCCCTGGCTTATGCACAATCGTGAAATCATAATCCATCAGTCTTATGCCCCAGCGTTCAATCCGGGGCGGCATTTTCGCTGATGGGTTGCCGTAGATTGTCACTAGCGCCTGATGATCAGTTATTATTGTAAATGATTTTCCATAAATAAACATGTGGTAGTGTTCATATGCCCATACCACTGCTAGGCTCTCCTTCTCTGGTTTTGAGTATGCTTTTTCAACGTCAGTTAAGCTTTTGCTTGCATACGCAACAATTTTTCTCTGTGAGTCTCTCCCTGGCAAATGCTGCGCTAGAATTGCTCCTAGCACTACTGGGCTGGCATCGACAGTCAGTTCAGTGCATAGTATTGGGTCAAAGTAGGCCAGGTGTTCTACCGACATTTCTGCTTTTCTTATTTCTTCGAATGCCTTGTGACATTCCTTGGACCAGATGAACTTCTGCCCGTGTTTAGTCAGTTCTCTAAGTGGTGTGCTCACTGTGGCGAAATCCTGTATGTACGCGCACAATAGCTAGTGAGAGCCAGGAATGATCTTATTTCCGCAACATCTGTCGGAGGAGTTGCGTTCTTTAGTGTTTCAACCTTGCTGGGATCTGGCCTCATCCCGTGTTTGGAGAAAATGTGCCCGAAGAACACTAGTTCCTCTCCACCCAGCTCACATTTCTCTCCATTTAGTGTTAGGCCTGCTTGCTCCAGTTGTGTGCACACTTGACGCAACGCTGCGTCATGCTCTTTGTCTGTTTTTCCAAATACCAGGATGTCATCACTGTAATTGAGGCTGTTTCGCAATGGCCTTATCACGTGCCGTATTGCTTCCTGGAAAATCTCCGCTGCTGATGATATTCCGAAGCTTAGCCTCTTATATCTAAACAGGCCTAGATGCGTGGAGAATGTTGTGATGTACCTGGACTGGTGATCTAGTTCTAGCTGATGGGATCCTTTGCACAGGTCCAGCTTTGAGAACCGGCACGCTCCAGTGAGGCAGCTTATCATGTCATTTAGGTGTGGCCCCGGATGACGTTCCCTTGCGATTGCTGTGTTTGGGATCCTCATGTCCACGCAGATGCGGATCTTTGAGGTATTTTTCTTGGGAACTGCCACGATCGGGGACACCCATGGCGTTGGTCCTTCCGCTGGTTCGATTATGTCTTGCGCCAGTAGACTTGTTATTTCATCTTCAACTTGTGGCTGGAGATGTATTGGTATTCGTCTATGATGCTGAGCTACCGGTTTGATCGCTTCGTTGATGTGCAATGTTACTTGTTTCCCTTTCAGCTTGCCAAGACCTTTTAGTATGGCTGGGTAATCTTGTAGGATGTTTTTTGTTTCCGACATGTGGTATGTCATTGCTAGTAGCCCCATCACCTGTGCCGTCACATTGCTGAGTAGGCATGGTGCTGGGATGTCTCCTTTGAGCACATGTATTTCCTCTTGGTAGAATCTGTCTTTGTATGTCAATATTTCCGTGAATTTTCCCATGTTTTCTACTGGCCCTTTGGAACCCCACATGAACACATCCACTGTTGACGGTGATAGTTGTGGTTTCACTCTCATTTTCTGGTATTCTGACATGCACATGATGTTGCATGTTGCTCCACTGACAAGTACAAATTTAGCTTGGTGGCTACCTACGCCGATGTCCACCGTTGCTGTCTTTTTTATTTCTTTTTTCTCCACAAGGTGAATGTGTTCTGTCTCTTTCCCTTCTCTTGGTGCATCTGACATGAGATATAGTCTTGCTTCCGACACCAGAGCTTCTCTTTCTTCTGCTTCTTCGGAGGAGCTGCGATTTGCTGTTTCCATGTGTCGTGTGTACATGTTACTTGTCATCCTCGGTCTCATTGTTCTGCCTCTTTCACTCCTGAATTGTCTTGTCATGCACGTGCTTGAAAAGTGATTGTCCCTGTTGCACTTCCTGCACTTTTGACCCATGGCAGGGCAGGCACCGACGTGTGGAAATTCGAGGCCGCACCTGTAGCATGTCTGTTCGCCCTTCTTTGGTGCAGTCTGCGCCTGGAATACTTTCTTTTTGAAGTTCCCAGTGACGCGATGTGCCACCGCTATTTTCTTCTCTTTTCCTAGCTCCATCTGCTTGGCGTGCTCTGTGGCCCTTGCTTTCGTGCGAGCCAAGGTCATTATTTTCTCGAGCGTCGTTGGTTCCTTCAAGACGCGTGCTCTGAACTCCATTGATTGACAGCCTTCGATGATGCGCAGTCCTATTGCTTGCTCATTGTCAAATTTGTCAAACTCGCAGTATGTGACCAGTTTTCTTAATCTCGTTGCAAAATCATCTAGACTCTCTTCTCCTTGTTGGCATGCAGCGTTGAATGTGTATCTCTCGAAATCAACATTTCGTTGAGGGTCAAACTTTTGAGTGAGGCACTTTATCACTCCTTTGTAGTCCGCCATTTGATCGGCGGGGAATGTTAACAATAGATCCTCTATTTCATCCCCTGCAAGATTCAGAAGCAGGTGCAGCTGCTTGTTATACGGGACATCCGTGGCGCTCATGTAGCGCTCAAATTTCCTTATCCATCTCTCCCACCAGATGCCCGCTTGTGGCTTCGATAGGCTGAAAGGTAGAGGCCTGCGGAATATCGCTTGCGTGCTCGTCTTCTCCTCATTGTCGCTCATTTTCCTTCTACCTTGTTCTGTATTTATTTATTTGTATATTATTTGTTTGTTTCCTTTATTTGTCTTTTTATTTCTGCTTTGTTTCACTGTTTTTCCTTTCTTTTGTGTCTTTTTTCCTCTCTTTTCCACTGTTACTATTGATTTCAATGGCTGCCTGACCTCAAAATGGCCGCTGCGCTGTTTTTTTTAGCTCTGATTTGCCCGGTTTGCCTGACTTCAAAATGGCCGCCGCTCTGTTCTCCGCTCTGATTGGCCCGTTTTGCCTGACTTAAAGATGGCCGCCGCTCTCGCGAGAGTTTATTCAAATAACGCGCGCTCTCCCATTCAGTCTTCAGTCTTCCTGTTACACGCTACGGTGCTGGCGCTTCTCGCTTCCCAGGCGGGCGCTTTAATTATTTAAATTGCGCTTCTTACTGCAATACTTTTTCCGCGGCCGGGGTGGGCTCCCTCATCGCTTTCCACTCCACTGCTTCCTCAGACCAGGGTGGGCTGCTGGCTTCTCTGATCGGCAATCGGCAATCGGCAATCGGCGTGATGGACGCGATGATCAGCGATCGTCGTGCTTCTTCTTCAATCGTCCGGCGGACCAGGGTGGGCTCCTGGTTCGTCACGCCGGCTTCTTTCGGGAGGACGACGATTTCTTTTGAATTCTGTGGATCCCACCTGTCGTCGCCAGTTGTTGTGTCCCCCAGGAATGACGAAGGACACAGGTATGGGTTGTCTTGATTCTTTATTATTCCCTGTGCACGAGCTCCTTACAGCTGCATCCACACTCGTTCCCTCGCATCCCCTTTCTGCCCCTCCCCACACCCTTGACCGGATGTGGTGTCCGGTTGCCCTCTCGTCCCCAGTGTCCAGTTGCAGGGTCCTAGTGCCCTGTCCCCAGGTCACTACATACACCCTCAATAAATTGTTGAGGATTGGGAAGACCTCCCTTCTATTGTGCTCTAGAGATATATTTTAACCCTAAAAGATGAATCACCTCGCACCCATCCTGCAGTCTATTATCAGTCTTCTGGATGAAATGGGACTGTTGGTTGTTTAAAAGCTCATACTGGAAAACGCACTTTTTTGGAGAGTAAGATTTTAAGCAACGGCTCAGTACATTGCCATAATCAAATGTCAACATCACTTTAAATGTAACTTTTCAGTTAAAAAAGAAATATCAACCAAAGACCTTCAATGACTTTTAGAACTTTATTTTTTAGTTCTGGCAGTAGAAAAACTTCCATATGGCTGCGTGGTGGTGTTTATTTTCGTGAAAGCGTGTATTTTCCAAAGTATCTTTTCACTATCTTATAATAGCAAATCAAACAAAGACTGCCTGACCTCAGCATGTTTTTCATTGGCCCATGTTATTGTGAGATTCTCTCATGGGATCCGGGCCAAGTTCTAATTGCTAGCACAAATCACAAAGGTCGGCCTTCCAAATAAATCTACAGTGGCTGCAAAGGTGATTCATTAGTCACAGTCACATAAAAAGAATGCAACACCAAGGTTGCTTTGCCACCTATTTCAGAATGTGCAACATAATCTTCACAATGCTGTATAGTTAATGGGGGGGAAGATTGTTATTTTGGATAAACGTGCTCAAGGACTAGCTGCTCTCTAAGGAGATGTGTTGCATGCAGTTTGCTTTTTAAATTTCCTGAGATTAGTAGCATGAGGTGTGATATCAAGTTTTGTGGCTTCATACCTGTCTCAATTTAGATATTTGTGTTAAAACAAGTGAGCGATAGCATCATACTATTAATGTATTATATATTTATAGTTATTATTTCACAGTGCATAAGTCTAAGACCCTCTTTCGGAGTTTTCCAACTTCTGCGTAATACTCTGAATTCTGATCTTTGTGGTATTTTCCTCACAGGTAATTAACAGGTTCATTAAATACCTGTAATAAGTCACTTGGAGACTCTTCTCTGCCCGAATTGTTGTCCCAGTTTGTATTGCCCCTGGAGTGGAGATGACATTGTTGATTTCCCGCCCGCACCGCTGTGGCTGGGCATCAGGCCGCCTCCAGGATTCTGGATATCGGAGGGCCATGAAGCAAAATGGGTATTCCATGAAGATGAATGGGGTTGCCTACCAACTACCAGAAATCTGAGAGCTTGCTCTGGACATGCAGGATAGTCTTGTAGAGGTATGATTAGCATATTCTACCTACTATTGGCATTCATGACAACATTTTAGAAGAGAAAAGTTGGAAAGTTAAAAAAAATAACCGAGAGAAAGTATTTCTTCCATTTACTTATACTGGGGCCTGAATCAGGTCTATGGTTCGATTGTCATGTACGAGATGTGCAAGTGTGCTGCGCAGTACCAGATCAATCAATCAGGGGGAATTGTAAGCGTGCTACTCACCCGTGAGGGTCTCAAGGCGTTGAGGGGGCGGGGATGCCGCAGCTCTGCTTAGCCGAACAGTCTGGTCTTGAGGGTCTTCCTGAAGGTGTTCAGGGAAGTGGTGCATCTGATGTATGCCGGTAGGTCGTTCCACGTCTTGGATGCAATGTGAGAGAAAGATCTTCCGCCTGCTCTGGCTCTGTGAATGCACAGGGTTTTGGCCCGTGCAAGGTTGGAAGATCGGAGGTTTCTTTTGGGTACCTGGAAGTTGATTATGTCGTTGAGGTATTTGGGTCCGTTGTTGTGGAGGCATTTTTAGGCATGGGTGAGGATTTTGGAGGTGACTTTTTTCTCCATTGGGAGCCAGTGGAGTCTTTGTAGGTGTTGGCTGATGTGTTTGTGCCATAGGATGCAGAGGGCGAGTCTAGCTGCGGTGTTCTGTATTGTCTGGAGTTTGCAGAGTAGGGACTTGTTGATGCCGGCGTAGAGTGCATTTCCATAGTCCAGTCTGCTGGTAATGAGTGCATGGGTGACTGTCTTTCTTGACTCAGGGAGGATCCATTTGAAGGTCTTGCGGAGAATGCGGAGAGTGTTGAAACAGCTGGAGGTGACGGCGTTGACCTGTTGGTTCATGGTGAGGGATGAGTCGAGTACGATGCAGAGGTTTTTGGACGGTCCGTGGGTATGGGTGGATTTCCGAGGGAGGTTAGCCACCAGGTGTTGTCCCATGCTGTAGGGGTGGTTCCCAGGATGAGGACTTCTGTCTTCTCTGCGTTGAGCTTCAAGCAGCTGTTGGTCATCCAGATTGCGACGTCTTGCATTCCTTTCTGGAAGTTGAGTCTGGCGGTGGTTGGGTCTTTGGTGAGGGAGAGGATGAGCTGGGTGTTGTCAGCGTAGGATACCATGTTGAGGCCGTGATTTTGGACGATGGTGGCGAGGAGGAACATGTAGATGTTGAAGAGGGTAGGGCTCAGTGATGACCCCTGTGGGACTCCACAGGTGATTTTCATGGAATCGGAGAGGAAGGGGGGCAGTCTGATCCTTTGCAA
The DNA here is from genome assembly GCF_964204655.1 of Triturus cristatus. Classification (NCBI taxonomy): domain Eukaryota; kingdom Metazoa; phylum Chordata; class Amphibia; order Caudata; family Salamandridae; genus Triturus; species Triturus cristatus. Next base: position 625,407,782 of record NC_140580.1, on the reverse strand, counting down.
TGATCAAATCCAGTCTAGGGCTGTTCCTTGTATGCCGTCATCATGTAGACTGGCGACAAGTGTGCGATGGGAGACGGTGTCGAAGGTTGCTGATAGGTCAAGTAGGATAAGGACTGTGGAGTGGCTTTGGTCCAGGCGGGTGCAGGTGTCGTCTGTGGCAGCAATTAGGGTGGTCTCAGTATGGTGGTTGCTTCGGAATCCAGACTGGGACGGATTGAGGATGGCGTTGTCCTTGATGAATTGCTTCAGTTCCCTGTTGACTGTTTTCTCTGCAACTTTGGCCGTGAAGGGGAGGAGCGAGATGGGCTGGTAGTTCTTGAGGTCCGTGGGTTCAGCTGTGTGCTTCTTGAGCATGGGCCTGACTTCTACGCACTTCCAGTCATCTGGTAATGTGCCTGTTTGGAAGGTGCATTGGATATCATGAATGTATAAATGTTATATTTTACTTACATGTCAGGAGCACAAAGAAAGTGCTACAGCAAGCATTGACAGTGTGGCAAAAATGTTGTGCACTGTCCTGCAGGAGTTGGTCACTGGCAGTGCATACACCGAGTCACACAAGACCAGTCCTTGTCACGGAGGAATCTGCATTTTACATGTCCGAATCAGGAGACGGAAAACCAGCCTTGAAATTGGTAGACTCCAGCCTGAATTGGGAGGGTTGGCATGTATGTGTTTGTGTCGTCCTACTAGTTTTTCTCTGAATTTCGGGTGGGCTTGTATCTATGTGCTTTATCTCATCTTCTCTCTCTGCCTCACCCTCATTTCTTTATCTGGCTCATATTGTGCATTCTCCCTTCCACCCTGCTCACCTGACCACCTCACCCTCTGCTTGTTCCAACTTCACCGTTTTCTCTCTGCACTTCACCCTTCCGTTTCTCTGCCTCACTTTCTTTTTCTTCACCTCATCATCGTTTCTTCTTGCTGTGGCCTCCTCTCTCTCTCTCTCTTTGCCTCAGCCTACTCTCTCCTGCTCACTCTGCCCTTTGCACCTCACTTTCCTCTCTCTATCGCTCTCTCTACCGCAACATCCTCTCACTATGCATCAACATCCTCTCCCTCCACCTCCCTCCTCGCCCAAGTCTGACCATCTCTCCCCTCTCGCTTCGCCTCCCTCTCATTACCCTCTGTCTTTCAGACACACCCCTCTTATTCTCTTCACCTTACCATTCTTCCTTTTTTCCTCACTATCCTACCTCTTTCTCCCCACTCCTCCCTGTCCCCTAACTCTCCTACTCATCACCCTCTTCTCTCTCTGCTTCATCATCTCATCTATCTGCTTCCCCTTCGCCTCTCTCCATTGCATCCTCTTCTCTCTACTCCTAAGTGTCTTCTGTCAGCATCTCCTTCACTACTGCTGCAAATGGGGCAGTGAACTGGTGAAAGTAAAGGAAGCTTGAACTGCTACCATACAAGTGTGTGTGCATGTACTTGTATGGGTGTGCCGGTGTGTGTAATGGGAACATGCACTCCTGCTGTCCAGACATGTTGATCACTGGTAGCTCTAAAAACCTATAAAGTGGCAGCATCAAGGTCTGGAGTTAATCGCGCATGTTTATGAGCATGCAGGAGATTTACAGTGACCAGGGGGCCATGTGTATTTTTTAATGTTGAGAATAGTGCCTACTGCTGTACATTTACTACAGATAAGAGTGATAACAATTGGAAGAGCAATCAAAGTTGGCAACCTTAGGGGAACCAACCAAACATAAACGGTGTGCCTATTTCTTCCCATTGCTGCCCACTGTGTCAAGAGTGCAGCTTCTGAGGTTGATGACTGGGCTTCTAATTTGGTGGCTATTTTCTCAAATGATATTTGTTTCATAAGCAGAATTTATTTTGGTGAGTGCTTCAAATTTGACCTGTACCCCCTAAATTGTGATTAGTTTCTTCTAGACCTTTCGCCATCTTTTCTTTCTTCATTACTCTCCCCAAATGTCTCTTTTGTTTAACCAATCTCCTCAGGTCTCTTCACTCTTTTTCTCTGGTCACTCCCTCCCCAGTGATCATTTGCTCATCACTTTTCACTCTGACCACATTTCCTTCTCATCATACTCATCCTTCAACACCCTCATCCTTTGTTTTCACAATTCCATACTCTCCCTTTACTCACCTCTCATCGTCCCCAATCTCAGTACATGCCTGCCATTGCCCTATACCAAACAAACACTTTGCTCATCAATGTCCTGCTCCATCCTGCTCTATCATCCTACTTCCTCATACTCCTCTATCACCTTCCTTCACCCATCTCTCACAATATCTTTATTGCATTCACTACTCTGACACTCATGAACCTCCTATGCCTCTCGTATCAAACCTCTCTGTCATGATATTTATTCTTTTACATCTGCTCACTGATTTACTCTTTTCCTCTTTCCTTACCATTCTTGTTTTCTAATTCTTCCTTTTCTTTTTCCTTACTCTCATATTTTTAATCCTCCCTTTCTTCTCTAATCACTTGCCATCTCCTATCTATGTGACCATTCAAAGTTTCCTTTGCCAAATCCAAAAATCATGTTATATCATGTTCACTATGCATTAGGCCCAGTATTTTTCAGTTATTCTTATGAAAGGACAAAACCCCGTCCACAGTTTCTACTTACTCAATAGCTAATAGCATATACTGGTCTAAGTGAATTATTCACCTTACCTTTCAAAAGGCCCAAAACATCACAATTATTTAAAGCTCAACAAGTATGTTTATCCAGATCACCTAGCAGTTCAGAATTTATATGTCGATGACAGGACATAATGGTTATTTACAGTGCTTACTGCCCCACTTTTTTGGCAAAAGGCTGAGTAAGAATCTTTGAACCTATGAGGCCACAAATTGTAGGAAAATCTCAGTAGCAAGTGTATTAGCCCACTGCATTATTTTATCAGTTTTGGAACCGTTACAGCAGTGCTTTCTAGCTACTCATATAAACAAAAGAGACAACTTTTTGGAGGAGAATAAATGCACAGTTACCGCAGCCCCAAAGTGTAGTATCTGTACCTAATGTTCCCTCAAATTATGGTAGCATACTCAGGATACAAGGCGTAGGCAAGACAGGGGCAGCATGTGTTGCATGGCACAGTATCGGCATGTGTTAGACGTCCTGCCACATAGAGCCTTAAGTGCTGATCCATGAAAATTTGCTAAAGTCTTTTCACTTTAGACAAAAAAAAAGTGTGGCATAAGCAGAAATAGTTTTACATATATGTACACGGGATATGCCTATATTTATAGCAGGGAGAAAATAACACAAACCACTACATACATATATGCACATATTTTTCAATTGCTTTTATTGGGATGGTAAAATCCTATCTGATTGTTTCTGGAATATGGCATCTCCTAAGTGCTGTGTGATGAGAGCTTGAATCAGTCTCTTCTGATGTAGTGGGAGTGTCACAAGTACCACTGCTGTTCACACCTGCATGTTAACAGCCACAATCCTGACTGTTTTGGCACCTATCTCAGTAACTTACTAGAGTGCCAGGGTATTGGTGCTTATCATGAAAGCCAAAAAATTAAGATGAGAAAGAGAGGCTGCAGGCCCAGGTGAATCATTAGGAAATAGAATAAAAGCTGTTTTTCTTCTTGTAAATCGGCCTTGGGTGGGCCATTAGGTTACCTTGGGATGGCCTGGCCCACCTGTCACCTTCTCTAAAACCATGCCTGCAGTGGGCAGCCTTTGCTACTTGTGGTAAGATCATATATAATAACCCAGTACATGCCCGTATCTCTTCCTAACTCTTCCTGATTGCTTGCTTGGAAGGACTTGCATGTTTAAATGGAGTACAGTGGCATGCTGGGTGTATACGGGTACGCATGGGGCCTTTAGATCTTCTTTAGCTGTGCTTCACCCCCTTCTTCTTCTTGTCTGCTCTCACCCTCTGTACAGCATCCCACAGGGGCTGGACTACATACCCTAGCTCACCTAGGGGTAGAGGAGGGTTTGCAAAGCGTACTCAATATCCATAGATCTTTGTAGCTGAGACTCAGCACAACCCTGCTTTTGTCTGCATTTCATTAAAGCCTCCCAACGGGGTGTATACCCGAACTGAGTAATGGGTGTGTAGTGTGCTTCTGGTTTTGATTGTGTTTTGCTTCATTCTCACTGCTCCGCTTTTCAGTTGCCACTTTCCAGTAAAATTCCCAAACCGAATTTGAAAAATAGATTAAAATTTAGTAAGTAAAATGACACCAAACCAAAAATAATTCATTAATGGGGTACCAAAGATATGATTTTTCAAACATTAAAGTGATAATAGTACCGAAAACGAATACGCACAAATGATAATCGATGGTCACAAAAGAGTTATACCTTGGGACTCAAAATCCTTCAGTTGGTCAAGCCACCAGGCTATATACGATGATGTGTTCAATGAGGCTTGGTACCTTATCGCACAAGGGCCCCCTGATTTGCTGCTGCGTAAAAGAACCAAGTAGGAGAAAACTCTTTCTTCCAATCAGCGAGGCTGTGCCTTAGAAGGCTAGACTAGGTTTGTTCGTTAAGGTCCTCCAGAGGTTGGAAATCCCAAAAGTTTGTAAGTCCCAGCTTTTCAGAGGTGATATCACAAGTGCAGTTAGATACTGCCCAGGTTTCCAGGTCCTGAGGAACAACACTTGGGAGTCAAGACCCACTCCAGCAGAGGCCATCAGTAAGTTCCAAGTCAGGTCCAGTTGTTACGTGTCAGCTGGGCACTTCAAGGAATTGTCCTCTTGCAGCTTGTTGTGGCTCTGTAGCTACACAGGTCAGCAAACTGACACGTGGGGTCCACTTTTTATCCTGGTTACAAGGGGAAGCAGGTCCAATCCTTCAAGGCTCCTCTCTGGTTACATACAGCTGGTCCATTCCTTTTCTCTTCTTCCATAGGTCTATAAAGTGTTATAAAAAGGGTGCCTGGAGGTGCCATATTTATGCCTGGCACCAACTATCATATTACTCCTGGCTCCTTGCAAAGCAAATTGGTAAAAGTTCCCAGGGGTAACCCTACTCGCCTGTTACAGGGGACTCCCCTTCGAAGAAAATTAAGTTCCTGGACTCGCCCCCCTGGTCTTCCTGACTTATACTCAGAAGGTGCGTTTGCTCCCAGTTTTGCCAGCATGGGCATGGAGCCATCGATTTTTTCGGACACACTGTTATATTATCAAAACAGAGCACGCTGCCGCACTATTCACAAATCATTCCCCACTCCTCCTCCCATATTTGCAGCAATAGACTACATACACATAACTGCCTCACCGAGAAAACTTATAACCCAGCTGTACATATTAACATCTGAAACTGACACACCGAGGGCTGTCGTACTTTAATATTCGGGACCGCGTAGGGGACAGGGCCCTACCCCTGTCTACCTTGGTATTAGCGAACCGCAAATGGTAAATGCGGCATGTACGAGTGTTTTATATATCGTTCTAGCTATGAATACACTGTGTACACGTTATTCTGCTCCACTACGCGGGTTCCATTTTGGAAGCAGTGGCCATCTTGTCATTGCCCTCACATAGGCTATAATGGAGTTAATACGGGCCTCACAGTACATGGGCTTTCCCTCTGACTTCTCTGTGACCTGGGCAGCTGGCTCTGCTGCCCCAGGTCAAACCAGTCTCACGAGCTCCCCTTCCTCCGTCCACCTGTGATTAGCATCAGGGCTTGACCCGTCATAAAACCCTTTCATTCTACACAATCCCCCGGCTAATCTCTTCCACACCTGCTTGTTCCCGCTTTATGACCTGTTTCCCAAAACAGGAGATGCTCATGTTTATTGGGGGGTCTATTTACATCAAACATGGGATCTGAACCTTACTGTGTAAATCATTGTGGGCTGGCCGAACTGGAATGTGGGATGGTCATCATGACTCTGCTTTTTCGTTTGTAATGTATACTTATAATGGCCATATCGTAAACCAAGGAATGTGTGCCTGGAGCATGATATTCTGTACTTAAGGAGAAGTCCGTTCCTATGATTTTCAGCAGTCTCCTGAGAACATACACGCTGTTGTACTTCTAGGATACCTGTCATTGGTCTGCAGCCAATAAACGAATCTTTGACTTCACCCAGAAGACTCTGTGTTTCTGTAGGTCCGGAACAGGGTGAACCCAGAAGTCATAGGGTGTGTGCCCCTGCACCGCTGGGTCTAAAATACCCAGTACTTCAGTTTGGCGCCCAACTCGGGCCGATTTCAGCGGTACCAGTCCAAGCCAGAGGTTCGTGAGGAGCTTCGTGTGGAAATTCCGGAGGAAGGCCGCCACTTCATCGACCCCTGTATGTCGACGTGGTCCGAAAGTCTTTTCTGCGAGGTTCTCCGCGTCCCGACGGCTACGAAGGACTGCTGCCCTGATTAATCGACCTGTTTTGGACCCTTGACGAGTTTTGAGAGAGCGAAACAATCGAGAGAGTCTTCTGGTGACGCCATCGATCAGCAATATTCAGTTAAGTATAAGTGGAGCGTCTCCCATTTGTTTTGGTATCCTTCGGGATCATTTGAATTGGTACTTTGGAGTTTGCAAACGCCAAAACCAGAGGACTCGTGTATTTACGAGAATATCGTAATCGATAATCCTTTGACGTTTGGATCTAGACTAGTGAGCAAAGATGCCTGGTTCTGGACTATTTGGTAGATTATTCTGTTTGGGTTGTGGAAAAGATTTCCAGCTAGAGGAATCATGTCCGGTTCCTCCGGTTGGAACTCCAACTTATGAGCTCTATGTGAAACATGGCGTAGGCCCCATTGCATATAACGAAGTGTGGATCCACTACACCAGGAAAGATGGTGTTTTAAAATGGCCCCAAAATGGTAGTTTTGATACCGATATTTTAGATAATTTGGAAATTAAATTGTTTAAGAAGAAAGCCCGGCCGGCGATGTTTGACTCTTTCCGCTTATGGCGAAAGGAAGCCAAACAGAAGGAAATTAAGTTAGCGAAAAAGAATAAAAGAGAGAGAGGTATGTCAGTAATGCAAGCAGCTGTACAATTTAAAGACAATGAAGAGGAGCAAATGAATGAGCAATTGCACAGGCAGCGTAAGTTAGGGATTGACAAATGTTACCCAGCTTTGCCACATCCTAGGCAGGATGAGTCAGAAGAAAAGGAGAAAGATCCCCTGATGTCACATTTGTTGAGTTCGCCACCCCCATATGCTCAAACTGCCACGGCGCCTCCCCAGCTTGTAAATATGCCACCTCCAGTGCATATACTGCAAGCCTTGCCGCAACCGTCAGTTGCTTTGCAGCCAGTTCCTATTCCTGTAGCGCAGCCCTCTCAAGCGCCGCCAGTTGTGCTTCCAACTGCCCCCGCACTTCCTGCGACTTTGCCTAATCCAGTAACTGCCTCCCCTAACACTCTTCCTTCCACCACTCCAGTACCTGTCTCTACATCCTCTTTTCTTCCCTCTGTTTTTCCCCCTGTTCTCGCCTCAGCTTCTCCTTCAGCGCGACAGCGCTTAGCTAACGTGGTTACTACATTAATGTCTCCTCTCTTTGGGTCATCTGGTGCAACTCCTGGTTTACAGCGTAAGCAGTTGCGCAGCCAATTGCCTAACCCCGATGAGAAAAAGGTAATAGATCACATGGCGCGTAGATGGATCGTTTTCCCTTCACTGTATGATGTGGAATCAGTTGTCAACACTTTCCATCAATGGGATGCCCCTAAACAGAGATATGTGTTCGAGAAAATGTGCGAAATTCTCTGTGAAGAATTGGAGGATAGTGGTAAAAATCCGAACCCGCAGGAGTTGTGTAGAGTGAGGTTCGATTTTGGAACTGGTATAATTGTGGACCGCGAAGTAGATAAAGCAGTTGCGGTCGTATTGTCCTTTAGGAATGACGATTGCCAACAGTCATTGTTTGAACAAGAGGTCCTTGTGGGGAAAAAGGCAAAAGCGCGACAATACCCCATGAGAGAAGTTCCCCCGGTGTGGAAGGAAGCAGTTGCGGCTGATGCCGCTCGAGGTATTGCTGCTGCTCCAGCACATTTTCAGCGTGTTTGGGTGCATGTTCCATGGAAGCGCTCTGAGGTGTTAGCGCTTAAGCAGTCCTTACCTGATCCCCGTAAGAACCCAGCAGGTTATTATAAAGAGTTGTCACAGACGGCAGGGTCATGCGTTATGAATCTGGCCGACATAGACATGTTGTTTGGTAATGTTGTTCCACAGCCTCTATGGGGATCAATTCGTAATGTAGATCATAATGCAGAACTAGGGGATACATGGACTAACATTGTTGCTGCTGATGCTAGACAAACTGGTGGTGCGAAACCAGAACCTTTAGTAGCTGAATTGCCTGGTAGAATCATCACGTATATGAAGACAATAATGCCTGCGATGCGCGTAAATTGGGACAAGTTATCCGCATGCAAGCAGAAGAAAGATGAGACAGTGTCAGACTTCTTTACTAGGTTTGAAGAAACGTTTATTGATCACAGTGGGCAAGATATGAGTACTGAGGGTGGCCAACGGCTGTTTGTGGATAAGTTTGTGCAGAATTTACTTCCTGACCTGTGTAAAAAGTTAAAAGATTCAGAAAGTTCTTGGGCTGTTTCTTCTTCAGCGCAAATACTGGCTACTGCACAGTATTATGAAAATAGAGATAAGGACGAGAAAGATAGAACAGAGAAGAAAACGAAGGAACTAAAGACAAAGGTCCTTTTACAGCAGGCCTATCCGCCACGTGGAGGTCAGAATAATTATAGGCAACCCCAAGGTGTCTATCACCAACCCCAACAGTTTCAGAACAACCAGCAAATGAATGGGTATTACCAACCACGTGTCCCTGTAGGTCCCAACCAATGTTCATACTGTAAAGAGGAAGGTCATTTTAAATACAGTTGCCCTAAATTAATGCAGCGGAACGGTAATATGTATGGCGCAAGAGGTAGGGGTGGTCAGCAAGCTCCTAGAGGCAGAGGGCGTGGAAATGCTCCCCAGAACGCGCGTCCTCTGCCGCCTCAAAGTACCATCAATAGCTTTGATCAGCAAGCTAACGCGACTAGTAATACGGCCCAGTATTATAATAATGATTATTATGCAGAGGACGGTGATGCAGAAAGTAATGATTACTAGGACAGCCATAGACAGAGAGAGGGAGTTGTTTCAGTGCCAGTGGATCAGAGTGGACCGTATGTTGAGGTGACTACAGCAAATGTAACGGAGCCTTTTCTGCTAGACACTGGTGCTGCAAAGAGTTCAATCATGCATTCAAAACTCCCTGGCGCACCTTTGTCTGGCGATATAAATGTTTCAGTAGGTTTTTCTGGCGCCCCAGTAAGGAACCCGATTTCTAGTCCCATGTCACTTTCTGTTGGACCTTGTGAGCTGAAAGCACCCCTGATCCTGACAACGGGTTGTGGTGAGAATTTGCTGGGATTAGATTTGTTGAAAAGATTGCACGCTACACTGTATTGTTCTCCTTCAGGAGTACAACTTACATTAGGCAAGAAAGTGATTTCCCCGATGTACTTGTCTAAAAATACAATGCCGCCTGAATTGTCATCCCTTCCGAATGCCCTTTGGGCTACTGGTCCCAATGATGTGGGCCTTTTGGAGATACCGCCATATGTGGTGACTTTAAAGGCTAATGTCAGACTGCCACGTATTCCCCAGTACAAGATCTCTAATGAAGGGCAGAAAGCATTGTTAGACATTGTCAGCGACTTGATTAATAAGGGTGTGATTGAGGAGACAAGAGGCAACGTTTGCAATAGTCCGATTTTACCTGTCTTAAAACGAACGGATCCTTCACAGCCACCTGTTTACAGATTTGTGATTGATCTTAGAGAGGTTAATAAGATTGTTTTGCCACAGTTTCCGGTTGTCCCCGATATAACTGCCTTGTTAACAATGATCCCAGCCTCTGCTGCATGGTTTTCAGTGATCGATTTAAAGAATGCTTTCTTTAGCATCCCAATTGCAGAAGAGAGCAGAGATATTTTTGGGTTTAGTCTGGGAGGCCGAAGCTTCCGCTTCAAACGCGCTCCCCAGGGCTACTGTGAGAGTCCATCAATATACAGTCAGGCTCTGAAAGCGCAGCTTGATGCACTTGTTTTACCTAGTGGCGCTATCCTGATTCAATACGTGGACGATTTACTAATCGCCGCGGATACTGAGAAGATCTGTAAAGAAGCCACATTATCACTGTTGCGCCATTTATCTGTTTTCCATCACAAAGTGTCTCTCTCTAAGCTGCAATATTGTCGACAAGAAGTGACCTACTTAGGTCATCTCTTATCGAAGGAGGGAAGGAAACTGACCCCAGAAAGAATTCAAGCTATTGCACAGTTGAGTGTGCCAAAAACACAGAGAGAAGTGCGTGCTTTCTTGGGCATCACTTCATACTGTAGGCATTGGATCCCTAGTTTTTCTTTATTGGCAAAACCTTTGTTAGCCTTAACATGCAAAGACACACCGAATCCTATCCCATGGTCTGAAGAGTGCCAGAAAAGTTTTGTGGAATTGCGTAATGCATTATGTTCAGCACCTGTGTTGGGTACCCCTGATTACAGTAAGCCTTTTACATTGTATGTTCACGAGAAAGATGGATGTGCGTTGTCAGTGTTAACACAGCCTTTTGGCGACAGACCGCGCCCATGCGCATATTTTTCATCCACCTTGGACCCTGTAGCGAGGGCATTGCCAAGCTATCTGAGAGCGACAGCTGCTGCAGCGATGTCTATCCGACAATCTGCTGGTTTTGTAATGGACAACACATTGATTGTTATGGTTCCACATGCTGTAGACACATTATTAAATAGGACCAAGACACAACATTTGACTAGTGCGCGGCTATCAGGTTATGAACTTACACTGTTAGCTAATCACATACACATAAAAAGATGCAATACGCTGAATCCAGCTACATTGTTGCCAATTCCAGCAGACTCAGATGAGATTGAGCAACATGACTGTCTGTTCAGAACAGAAGAAGAGACGAAAGGGAGAGTAGATCTGAAAGATACTCCCCTGACTGAGTGTGATGGCACTTTATGGGTAGATGGTTCATGTTTCAAACTCCCTAATGGTAACACGACTGCTGCATATGCTATCACGACTTTACACACAGTCGTGGAAACTGCACGAGTGCCACATAATTCGGCCCAAGCAGCAGAATTAATCGCCCTCACGAGAGCATGTGTGTTGTCTGAAGGAATGAGAGTGAACATATACACAGATAGCCAGTATGCCTTTGGCGTGGCTCATAATTTTGGGCGTTTGTGGAAGGAGCGTGGGTTCCTGACGTCGCATGGAGCTAAAATTCAGAATGGCAAGTTAGTGAATGATCTCCTTGAGTCACTGACCCTACCGTTGCAAGTTGCGATCATGAAATGCAGTGCGCACAGGAAAGTCACAGATGATGTTGGACGTGGGAATGCGTTTGCTGATGAGACCGCGAGAGAAACAGCACAGAATGTGAAGACTAGAATGTATGTTGCAGGCCCCGCAAGATGGGTTGATGATGTTGGGATGTGTGAGAACACAATAGAGAGTGTGAAGTTGCTTCAAGCTGAAGCCACAGAGGAAGAGTTGAGCAAGTGGAGAGAGAGTATGGGTAAGTTGGATGAGAATGGTTGTTGGATTGATCTGACAGAACATAAGCGATGGTTGTTGCCTGATGCATATGTGCTTCCAGTGGTTACTATGGCACATGGAATGGCACATATCAGTACGAAAGGTATATGCAAGTTGTTAGCTCCAGTATGGCAGAATGCTGGGATTCCCAAGTGTGCAGAGAATGTGGTCAAGAATTGCATAGTATGCTTGAAGTACAACCCTGGTAGGGGAACCCCAACTCCGGCTGGTCACTTTGCACCCCCATCATGTCCATTTGAAGTTTTGCAGCTGGACTTTATTCACATGGAAAGATGCAACAACCTGAAATATGTATTGGTGGTTGTTTGTGCTTTCTCAAAATGGATAGAGGCTTATCCTCTGAAAGATAACACTGCCCTATCCACAGCCAAAGCCCTTGTGAAGGAATTTTTTCCTAGGTTTGGGATGCCAAGAATGGTGTGGTGTGATAACGGAAGTGAGTTTGTGGGTAAAGTGATGAAGAATGTATGTGAAGGGCTAGGTATAAAGCAGAAGTTCCACGCTGCAAATCACCCCCAATCAGCTGGATTAGTAGAACGCTACAATGGAGCCTTAAAACTCAAGCTGGCCAAAATCCAGGCGAGCACCGGTCTTAAATGGCCTGACGCTCTGCCTTTAGCACTCCTGTCCACCAGAATGACCATACACTCACGAGTGGGACTTAGCCCTTATGAGGTCGTCTTTGGCCGCCCGGCTAATGTATGGGGCGTGCCAAGACCTACGAAGTTCAGTGAGATTGAGCATCCAGTACTGCTCGATTACCTGTATGATTTGACTGTTAAACTGCGTGTTTTGCACCAACAGGTACATGATACTCTTCCCCAAGCCTCTGAACCTCCTGGACACCCTATCAACCCTGGCTCGTGGGTCCTGGTCCGGAATTTCCAGCGCAAGAGCAACGACGAGCCCCGCTGGATCGGCCCTCATCTTGTTCTTCTTTCAACAAGATCAGCAGTGCGAGTGAAAGGGAAGAAGCACTGGATTCATGGTACCCACTGCAAAGTAGTCCCCTTGCCTCTGCCATATGACCAGTGGGTCAAGGAGGGTATCGCCGATTCAGAGACAGACATTGTACCTCGCTTTGTACCATTCAGTGACGCACGCTTAAAAGGCACAGTTTCAGACCAAGAGAGTGACAATATTCTGCAGGAAGCTGTGCCACCATCAAGTCGACTGGACACCACTGAGCCTGAACTTTTGTTTCAAGACCAAACAGCACCTGGCCGTCTCCGCTATAATTTGAGACCTAGGCCCACGGACAAATAAAGATTTCCTCACTATTTTCCTTTTGACATTTTTGCTCTCCCATCTGAAGGACTTTCTTGATTTTTGTTTTTCGAACCACCATCCGGGTTCTGCCGCAGGGTCGCGGTGCCAAGACTTTGGGGTACAGGCAGAAGACGCTAGGTCGACGGTTCTGGTTGGTCTAGGGCGTTTCCCTGGACTGACAGGCGTGCCCCTCAGCAGAAGAAACTCATCCACCGCGAGCGGCCCGAGTAGAGGATGGAGTTTTTTAAGATGGAGAGACCGATTGAGGAAATGAACCCTAACGCAAGGATGTGTAGAATTGTGAAAAGTAAATGTTTTGTCTTTTTGTGCCTTTTTACACTGTGTAGTATCATAATGTTTATTGTAGGATTTGTGTTTTTCTCCGCTCAAAAGCCCATTGCACCCACTCAACAGCCTATATCTCTTTCTACTGCCTCCTCTCACTCTTTTCACCCTTTGCCTGAGCACGAACAGACCAGACGATCAGAGTTCGTAAATAACTCGTTCATCCAGCTCTTGCACCAGCACCAACTGGTAATGAATACGACCAATTGCTGGGTGTGTGGGTTAATGCCACATACCATTAACAAGGGTATTCCCTACCTGGTGCTACCGTACAGTTACAATGGATCGTCATGGGCATTCCAAACCATGTTTCTCTATGCTCTAGATACATACTCCCCTCGCCAACCGCGTTCCATCAGACCTATCACCAATAATAAGGCTTTGATGAAAGGAGTTGCCGATATGAGTAGGGATATCAATGCATACTCATCCATTCCCAAAGAAGAGTTGAGACCTTATGTAGGATGGAACGCGACGGGGTATAGTATTAGTTTGGGTGAAAGACAGCGAAAAATCTCATCTCCAATCTGGGTCGTACCCCACATGGGTCGGTTCTGCTTACAGGGTAATGGTCAGAATCCTAGAGCTCAACTGGGAAGAAGTGACTGTACTGAAACGTACACCTTCCCGTCACAGTTTTCCCCTGCGTTTTTGGCTGCTAAGGGCACATATTTCATCTGTCATGACCGAGCATATACATGGCTGCCCCCTGATTTCTCGGGCACATGTTATATTGCGAACTTGCTACCGCCGACATTTACTGCCGCCTCTGACTATCACAAGACCAGAGTTGTGAGAGGTGTGATTAGTAAGGAAGATACTGCCGGTCAGGAAGCAGGAGACTTCTTCTTGGGTTTCCTGCCGTTTTGGGGACCTATGGTGAATAGTAGGAACCTGAGACAGCTGACGCGTGTGGTTGAATCCACTGTCAATGTAACGGCTGGTGCCCTTAGTAATCTGACAGCTGAGCTCCAAGCGGATCGCCTTATGACTCTGCAGAACCGCATGGTTCTAGACGTTATTCTTGCAGACCACGGTGGGGTATGCAAGGTCATCCAATCCAGTTGCTGCATTTTCATTCCAGATAATGCTCCAACAGTGTATCAAGCCATCTCCAAACTCCATAAAATATCTGAAGCCATACACGTGGATAAGGGAGATTGGTCACTAGTGGGGTGGTTCTGGGAATTGATATCTGCCTGGGGTTGGAAAGTTCTAATGGTCATTGGAATGATCTTAGCCATTCTTTTCCTGTTCTGCCTGTGTATACAGTGTGCTCCCGCGATATGTGGCCTCTGTGCTACCTTATGTGTAAGGAAACCTGTATCGAGGGACGAGCTAAGTAATAGGATGATGCTACAGCAACATCTCCATGACTTTGTGAACATTGACCTAGACTCGGATTAAGATGAGTATAGTGATTGCCTATGTAAGGGCAAAAGGAGGGTCTGTCGTACTTTAATATTCGGGACCGCGTAGGGGACAGGGCCCTACCCCTGTCTACCTTGGTATTAGCGAACCGCAAATGGTAAATGCGGCATGTACGAGTGTTTTATATATCGTTCTAGCTATGAATACACTGTGTACACGTTATTCTGCTCCACTACGCGGGTTCCATTTTGGAAGCAGTGGCCATCTTGTCATTGCCCTCACATAGGCTATAATGGAGTTAATACGGGCCTCACAGTACATGGGCTTTCCCTCTGACTTCTCTGTGACCTGGGCAGCTGGCTCTGCTGCCCCAGGTCAAACCAGTCTCACGAGCTCCCCTTCCTCCGTCCACCTGTGATTAGCATCAGGGCTTGACCCGTCATAAAACCCTTTCATTCTACACAATCCCCCGGCTAATCTCTTCCACACCTGCTTGTTCCCGCTTTATGACTTGTTTCCCAAAACAGGAGATGCTCATGTTTATTGGGGGGTCTATTTACATCAAACATGGGATCTGAACCTTACTGTGTAAATCATTGTGGGCTGGCCGAACTGGAATGTGGGATGGTCATCATGACTCTGCTTTTTCGTTTGTAATGTATACTTATAATGGCCATATCGTAAACCAAGGAATGTGTGCCTGGAGCATGATATTCTGTACTTAAGGAGAAGTCCGTTCCTATGATTTTCAGCAGTCTCCTGAGAACATACACGCTGTTGTACTTCTAGGATACCTGTCATTGGTCTGCAGCCAATAAACGAATCTTTGACTTCACCCAGAAGACTCTGTGTTTCTGTAGGTCCAGAACAGGGTGAACCCAGAAGTCATAGGGTGTGTGCCCCTGCACCGCTGGGTCTAAAATACCCAGTACTTCAGGGCCCGGATGGCCACGGAAAGGGACCTGCACTCTGAAATTTCGGGTGCACAATGGCAGTATTGCTGCTCCCAAATTAGGAAACCGTCTCCCAATTGCAGAGTGTGACTGATACTCTTTAATTACCTACACAGAACAAATCGTACACCAACACATCTTCATAGAATAGGACTAACAACAGACTCCCAATGCTTGCACTGCCATGGGATGGAGGTGACTTTTTTGCATCTAGCATGGCCCTGCCCCAGGGTAGCAACCTTCTGGGTGTCCGTGTGCGATGCGGTGAGTAATATCTCTGGAGCTGTACTTTTGCCAGACCCTATTGTTTGCCTGCTGGCCTTCATGGGGGAGGTCCCGATGGGATGTTGGTACCTCACTGATATGCATATGCTGGCTAGGCATAGGGTGGCAATGCAGTGGAGGTGCCGGCCATGTTGCGACAACGCAGTCCTGGACTGCAGACATTTCACACTGCCAGGCGCTGCTGACAGCAAATTGGGACACAATGCCCTCAGATACATGACCTGAAGATATGTGGGAACCTTTTGTGACTTTTCTTAGGCAGGCTGACACAGGTGGTACGACCACACCACGCCCTGACATGCCCTCCACATAGACGTCTGCAGGGGCCGTGGGAACCTTTTGTGACTTTTCTTAGGCAGGCTGACACAGGCGGTACGACCACACCAGGCTCTGGCATGCCCTCCACATAGACGTCTGCAGGGGCCGGGACATGACAGCCTACTGAGCCCACACTGCCAATGGCCAGGCTAGATATGATTGTTAGAAAGGTGGGAAGGTGACAGAAAGGTTAATTGACATTGTAATATGCACACCAAATGGACATGAATATAGCATCTTATATTGTATGTAACATGTACTGGGACACTGTGCAAAGTTGCTTTGTGTCGCTATGTTGTGGGGGAGTTATTATAATTGAAAATAAAGAAAAAAAGTTTTAAAAAAGTTCACCAAACCTGATGGCCCACATGGCCTATAATACGGGGTATTCCCTATTTTGCTAGGGCTAGAACACATCAGGGTACAACTTGACATGGCCTTATGTTGGCTGGATGAACACATTAGTTTTTCTACCAAATAGAATTCTTGCTTGAGTTTTCCAACATCTTTTACTAAGGGGATACCACATATTACTGCTCATGCATTGCTGTAATATCTGGTATCCTCTACTTTTCAGGGGTTACCGTTTAGCCACTGACCAATTCAAGTTGTATTTTATTTGATAGCAGACTACATTATCTTTTCACATTTTTATATCACTCTGCAAGCGTTCCCATCCGCTTCCTTTGGGTGATGCCACATATTATGCCACATATGGGCTAAAATACTAGGTATCACCTATGTTTCTCTAGTTTGTACTTACCAGGACTTGATTTTACATGGCCTTCTATTGGCTCAGTGAAAACAGTATTGGCCTGCATTGCTGTAATACCTGGGATTCCTTACGTTTCAGGGGTGACCTTTTAGCCACTGACCAATTTGAGTTGCCTTTTATTTGATAGCAGACTACAGTATATTTTCACACTTTCAATTTCTTTCCACAAGCATTCACATCCGGTTCCTTTGGGGATACCAAATATAATGCCTCATATGGCTGTATCAATTATTATCCTCTTATGGTTCTCAGATTAGAGCTTAAAAGGATTCAATTTGACATGGTTGTATGCTGGCTAGGGGAGCACAGTATGTGTTTGCCAAATAGCACCCTTCCTTGTGTTTTCCAACATCGTTTACTATAGGGATATCATATTTTATGGGTCCTGCAGTTCCGTAATATCTGGTATCCCGACTTTTCAGGGGCTGCCTTTTATTTAATTGCAGACTACAGTATATTTTCACATTTTTTATTTTATTCCACAAGCTTTCATATACGGTTCCTCCAGGGCATACCAAACATAATGCTTCATAAGGGCTATAATATTTGGTCTTCCCTATGTTTCTCGCATAACATCTTACCAGGAATAAATTTGATATAATCTTTTGTTGTTGGAGTGAAACATAGTATTTTCTTGCCAAATTGCACCATTCCATTTCTTTTCCATACCCTGCTGCTTTGGGGATACCACATATTATGGCTACCGCATTGATGTAATATCTGGTATCCCCTACTTACTGACCAATTCGACTTGCCTTTTATTTGTTAGTGGACTACAGTATATTTTCACATTTTTGATTTTCTTCCACAAGCTTTCACATTGGGTGCATTTGGGGGATGCCAAATATAATGCCTCATGAGGGCTATAATATTTGTCGCCTATGTTTCTAGTTTTTTGCCAAATTGCACCCTTCCCTTTGTTTTCCATAATCTTTTACTGTGGGGATACCACATATCACGGCTTCTGCATTCCTGTAATGTTTTTTGCCTCCTACTTTTCAAGGGTTGCCTTTTAGCCACTGACCTACTCATGTTGCCTTTTATTTGATAGCAGACTACAGCATCTTTTCACATTTTTGATTTTATTCCACAATCTTTCACATTTGATTCCTTTAGGGGACACCAAATATAATGCCTAATAAGGGCTATAAGATTTGGTATCCCCTATTTTTCTCTGGTTAGAGCTTAACATTAATCTATTTGACATGGCCTTCTGTTTGCTAGGAGAATACAGTATTTTCCTGCCAAATAGCACCCCTTCCTGTGTTTTCCAACATCTTTTCCTATAGGGGTTACCACATGGTACGGGCCCTGCATTGCTGTTGCATTTGTTATTCCTTACTTTTCAAGGGTTAATATTTAGCTACTGTCCAATTCAAGTTGTCTTTTATTTAACAGCAGACTAAAGTTGGCTTATTCACAGGTTTTCACATCATATTCCTTTGTTCAATTCTAAATACAATGCCTAACTTGGGAAATGATGTTTGGTGTGAAATATGTTTCTTGGGCAACACTTTACAAAGTTTAAATTTACATGGCCTTCTGTTGGCTGGTTGAACACAGTATTTTGCTTCCAAATAGTATTTTAAAATTTTTGCAACTTCTACTATGGGGATACTCCATATTCCGGTCCTGCATTGCTGTAATATCTGGTATCCCCTACATTTCAAGGGTTACCTTTTAGCTACTTACTATTTCCAATTTCCTTTTGTTTAGCAGCAGACAGCAGTATGTTTTCATTCCACAAGCATTCATATCGGGTTCCTTTGGGGGGGTTACAAAATATAATGCCTCATCAGGGCTATAATATTTGGTATCCCCTATGTTTTTCAAGCTAAAGCTTACCAGGATTCTGTTTGAAAAGGCCTTATGTTGGCTGGGTAAACACAGTATTTTCCTGCCAAATAGAACCTTTCCCTGTGTTTTCCATCATCTTTTACTTTGGGGATCTGCATTGGCATTGCTGTAACATCTCGTATCCCCTCCATTTTAAGGGTTACCTTTTAGCCACTGACCATTTCAAGTGGCCTTTTATTTGGTAGTAGATTACAGTATTGTTCTGCATTTTTCATTTAATTCCACAAGCTTTCACATCCAGTTCCTTTTGGAGATACCAAATATGTTGCCTCATATGGGCTATAATATTTTGTATCCCCTATGTTTCTCGGGTTAGAGCCTACCAGGGTTCAATTTGACATGGCCAAATCTTATGTTGGCCTGGTGAGCAAAGTAGATGTATGCCAAATAGCACCCTTCCTTCTGTTTTCCGTCATTATTTACTACAGGGTTACCAACTATCACGGGTACCACATCGCTGTAATGTTTGATATCCCCTACTTTTTAGGGGTTACCTTTCAGCCTCTGGCCAGTTCAATTTGCTTTTTATTTGATAGCAGACTACAGTATCTTTTAACAATTTTGATTTAATTCCACAAGCTTTCCTATCTGGTTCCTTTGGGTGATTACACATATGGGCTATAATATTTGGTTTCCCCTAGGTTTCTTGGGTTAGAATTTATCAGGATTGAATCTGACATGGCATTCTCTTGGCTGGGTGTACAAAGTATTTTCCTGCCAAATAGCACCCTTCTCTGTGTTTTCCATAATCCTTTACTGGGTAGATACCACATATTATGGTTTTTGCTTTGCTGTACAATTTGTCATCCCCTTTCTTTTCAAGGGTTACCATTAAGCCTCTGATCAACTCAAGTTGCTTTTTATTTGATAGCAGATTACAGTAGCTTCTCACATTGTATAGTACATTGTTATTGGTTGAACTAAGGTATCTACATCCATTTTGTTTGTGGCAAAGTAAATATGGGCTAAGAGTGAAACAAAATAGGTAGAGATTAGTGTTGATTTCTATCAGTGTGGAGTTAAAGTTGGTTACTAGACATTTGAAGATATTAAATACATGTAGTGGATTTCATCAGCTCATTAGGGATTACTGACAGAATATCGAGGAGCAGAATATCGAGCTGCCAGAATATCCATGAGAAAATATCGAGTGACAGAATATCGAATTCCTATCTACAAACAGGTAAGTACAAAAATATTGAATGCTAAATATCGTTGTAAATAATATAGTTTGCTAAAATATCGACTTTTTTAAATGTCTTAAAAGTAATATAAAATTAATAAAATAATAAATATAATTAAGTAAAACATAATTAAAAATAATTAAAAAATGCTAAAATTAATAAATAATAAATGTAAAATGCATTTTTATTTATTATATATTACCTTATTAATATTACAAATAATTATTATTTTAATTATAAAATGTAAAAAACATAATTTAATTATATATTTATATATGAATAAACCTAGATTATTATTATTTTTATTATTATTATTATTTTAAATGTGATAAGGTTAAAACATTAAAAGAAATATATTTATTAAAAATAATATTTTACACTACATTAAGGGGCCGATTCCGATCCTGTATTTTTTTTTCCTGTACGACTCGTATCCGTTTTTTTTTCCGTACGAATCGTACAAGCCACGTCCGACCCGTGACGTACGATTCATACCGGAAAAAGTACATACGGATCGGCCTGATCCGTACGAATCATAGCGGGAAAAGTTGTACGAGACGGACCCGGACACTTTTCCGTACGAATCGTAAAAAGACAGTCCGAGCGTACAAGTACGATCCGGACCGGCTTTCCGATTTTCGATTCGTACGGGAAACGTCCCGTACACGGGGAATGACTTGTACAAATGCTATGTCGGTGTATGCACCGTACATACGCAATGTCGGTGTACGCACCGTACATAGCAATGGCGGTGTATGCACCATACATGCGCAATGTCGGTGTACGCACCATACCTAGCAATGGCGGTGTACGCACTGTACATAGCAATGGCGGTGTACGCACCGTACATAGCAATGGCGGTGTATGCACCGTACATAAGCAATGGTGCTGTACGCACCGTAAATAGCAATGGCGGTGTACCACCGTACATATGCAATGGCGGTGTACGCACCGTACATAGCAATGGCCGTGTACGCACCGTACATACACACTGCATGGGGGTGTGTGCCTGTACGACTCGTACCCCTGTACCGTACTGAACCACGGATACTGTAAAACAGCACAAGGAGGGTCTATTTGACTCGCACAACACCACAAAGCACGTCTACAGTGCACTAAAAATGGAAATGACTGACCTGGACACATCCAAAACAGGCAAACAGAGGGGCAAACTCACAACCACCCCTTATAACACACCCACCAAAAATTCAAACTGAGGCCCACCCACAAATGGACCAATAAAAAGGATCCACACACACAAACCATGAGCCTTTGCAACAGACTCACTGCAGCTAGAGAGCACACACCAATTACTGCGCCCATCCACCTTAACATATACACCGTCACACAACCTCCTTCACACATACCCCCTCTACACATTCACACCCACACCATCACATTCAGACCCACACCCTCACCCCACACCATGCCCACAGACAAGAATCCAAAGTTCACAAGTGAGGAGCTGGACATCCTTTTCAATGCAGTCATCAGAGTCGAGCCACAGCTGTTTGGAACATTGGTCAGATAGACCAGCATAGCTGAAAAATCACGCCCGTGGCAGAGGATCATCGATATGGTGAATGCTGTTGCACCCATCAGAAGGACAAGGAATGAATGCCAAGCCAGGTGGTACGATCTGCGGAGGGCGGTCAAGCTCAAAATGAATGAGGACTACGCCCAGAGCAACATCACTGGAGGTGGTGCGCAACGCAGACCAGTACATTACCATCCCTGGGAGGAGAAGGTGATGGCCCTGCTTCCGCCGGTGGGAGTACATGGACTGCAAGGACTTCCAGAGCCTGGTGAGTACACAAACAACTTACGTAACATGGGGGTAATGGCATCCACAACCCAACTACACAAAATGCACGCAACTACCCCCAAGCCCTCACCAGCCACAACCACAGTCAAAAATAACGCTAATGCCACTAACATGTGTATGCTCCATTGAGAAAGCAAGGCCATGTTATGTCCCATGCTACATGAAGCAGCAACCCAAGAATGGATGTCCCATATGCTGGGAGGGTGGGTGGCACAAAACACATTGATGAACTCCAAATCAGATACAATTGCCATCATACCATATGGCCCAGGTACATAACCATGCACCATGCACAATGCACAGGGATTGGTAAAGTACTGACAAGATAGCTCACACTCGGCCCGGGTGTACGCAGCACAAGGCCCTCCTGTGACCAGTGCAAACACAAACACCAAGACAACAAGGTCAGATATCTAGGACAGGAACTCACACTCACTGTCATGGCAGCATGCTCCATGGGGGGACAGCTACATCACCTGGGAGCCCCAGTGCAAAATCACACTACACCCACCAGCAGACTCTGTCACACACACCCCTTACACAAGCAGACACCCCCGGGACAGGCAATGGATTTACACACTGTCACAATGGACATGTAACACAACAACACCAATACATAGCCAAAGTAGCATCCAAGCCAAAAATCTACATGTCAAAGGCTGAGGAGAACATATCAATCTGTCCCCCGCAACATACCCATCCACAAGTGAACATTGAGGAGAATGCTAGGCACATACAACTACCTGGAGGAACAGTGCCAACTTGAATGTGTATGATACATGCATGTTGCATGAAACAAAAGGGGGTGGTGATGGACGGAGCATCAGAACCAATCAAACACTCACACCCAGTCAACAGATCTGGGTTTGATCCATCACCGTTCTTTAGCCCACTCTGCCACCCCAGTTCAGACATGGCCATATGCAAATCAGTCTGACCCTGTGCCTCATTGGAACAGTCCAGCCCGAACTGCCAAGCCATGCCTTCCCTGGACCGGAAACAAGCTTCCTAGGACCGGTTCCTGGCATTTCAGCCGTCTTCAGCCAGGCTTGCTTGAATCCAGTGGCAAAATGAGCAAGGGACTCACGTCTGAGCATACCCTGCCAACTTATGGCGAACAAAGTGGTACAAAAGGCGGTGGTGATGGACGGAGCATCAGAACCAATCAAACACTCACACCCAGTCAACTGATCTGGGTTTGATCCATCACCGTTCTTTAACCCACTCTGACACCCCAGTTCAGACATGGCCATATGCAAATCAGTCTGACCCTGTGCCTCATGGGAACAGTCCAGCCCGAACTGCCAAGCCATGTCTTCCCTGGACCGGAAACAAGCTTCCTAGGACCGGTTTCTGGCATTTCAGCCATCTTCAGCCAGGCTTGCTTGAATCCAGTGGCAAAATGAGCAAGGGACTCAGGTCTGAGCATACCCTGCCAACTTATGGCGAAAAAAGCGGCACAAAAGGGGGTGGTGATGGACGGAGCATCAGAACCAATCAAACACTCACACCCAGTCAACAGATCTGGGTTTGATCCATCACCGTTCTTTAGCCCACTCTGCCACCCCAGTTCAGACATGGCCATATGCAAATCAGTCTGACCCTGTGCCTCATGGGAACAGTCCAGCCCGAACTGTCAAGCCATGCCTTCCCTGGACCGGAAACAAGCTTCCTAGGACAAGCAAGCCTGGCTGAAGATGGCTGAAATGCCAGAAACCGGTCCTAGGAAGCTTGTTTCTGGTCCAGGGAAGACATGGCTTGGCAGTTCAGCCTGGACTGTTCCCATGAGGCACAGGGTCAGACTGATTTGCATATGGCCATGTCTGAACTGGGGTGGCAGAGTGGGCTAAAGAACAGTGATGGATTAAACCCAGATCAGTTGACTGGGGGTGAGTGCTTGCAATGTTCAACACTCCGTCCATCATTTCCTTTGGTTTTTGCTTTGTTCGCCATAAGTTGGCAGGGTATGCTCAGACGTGAGTCCCTTGCTCACTTTGCCACTGGATTCAAGCAAGCCTGGCTGAAGATGGCTGAAATGCCAGAAACCGTTCCTAGGAATCTTGTTTCCGGTCCAGGGAAGACATGGCTTGGCAGTTCTGCCTGGACTGTTCCCATGAGGCACAGGGTCAGACTGATTTGCATATGGCCATGTCTGAACTGGGGTGGCAGAGTGGGCTAAAGAACGGTGATGGATTAAACCCCGATCAGTTGACTGGGGGTGAGTGCTTGCAATGTTCAACACTCCGTCCATTATTTCCTTTGGTTTTTGCTTTGTTTGCCATAAGTTGGCAGGGTATGCTCAGACGTGAGTCCCTTGCTCACTTTGCCACTGGATTCAAGCAAGCCTGGCTGAAGATGGCTGAAATGCCAGAAACTGGTCCAAGGAAGCTTGTTTCCGGTCCAGGGAAAACATGGCTTGGCAGTTTGGCCTGAACTGTTCCCATGAGGCACAGGGTCAGGCTGATTTGCATATGGCCATGTCTGAACTGGGGTGGCAGAGTGGACTAAAGAACGGTGATGGATTAAACCCAGATCAGTTGACTGGGGGTGAGTGCTTGCAATGTTCAACACTCCGTCCATCATTTCCTTTGGTTTGTGCTTTGTTCGCCATAAGTTGGCAGGGTATGCTCAGACGTGAGTCCCTTGCTCACTTTGCCACTGGATTCCAGCAAACCTGGCTGAAGATGGCTGAAATGCCAGAAACCAGTCCTAGGAAGCTTGTTTCCGTTCCAGGGAAGACATGGCTTGGCAGTTCGGCCTGGACTGTTCCCATGAGGCACAGGGTCAGACTGATTTGCATATGGCCATGTCTGAACTGGGGTGGCAGAGTGGGCTAAAAAACGGTGACGGTTTAAACCCAGATCAGTTGACTGGGGGTGAGTGCTTGCAATGTTCAACACTCCGTCCATCATTTCCTTTGGTTTTTGCTTTGTTCGCCATAAGTTGGCAGGGTCTGCTCAGACGTGAGTCCCTTGCTCATTTTGCCACTGGATTCAAGCAAGCCTGGCTGAAGATGGCTGAAATGCCAGAAACCTATCCTAGGAAGCTTGTTTCCAGTCCAGGGAAGACATGGCTTGGCAGTTCGGCCTGGACTGTTCCCATGAGGCACAGGGTCAGACTGATGTGCATATGGCCATGTCTGAACTGGGGTGGCAGAGTGGGCTAAAGAACGGTGATGGATTAAACACAGATCAGTTGACTGGGGGTGAGTGCTTGCAATGTTCAACACTCCGTCCATCCTTTCCTTTGGTTTTTGCTTTGTTTGCCATAAGTTGGCAGGGTATGCTCAGACGTGAGTCCCTTGCTCACTTTGCCACTGGATTCAAGCAAGCCTGGCTGAAGATGGCTGAAATGCCAGAAACCGGTCCTAGGAAGCTTGTTTCTGGTCCAGGGAAGACATGGGTTGGCAGTTCGGCCTGGACTCTTCCCATGAGGCACAGGGTCAGACTGATTTGCATATGGCCATGTCTGAACTGGGGTGGCAGAGTGGGCTAAAGAACGGTGATGGATTAAACCCAGATCAGTTGACTGGGGGTGAGTGCTTGCAATGTTCAACACTCCGTCCATCATTTCCTTTGGCTTTTGCTTTGTTCGCCATAAGTTGGCAGGGTATGCTCAGACGTGAGTCCCTTGCTCACTTTGCCACTGGATTCCAGTAAACCTGGCTGAAGATGGCTGAAATGCCAGAAACCGGTCCTAGGAAGCTTGTTTCCGTTCCAGGGAAGACATGGCTTGGCAGTTCGGCCTGGACTGTTCCCATGAGGCACAGGGTCAGACTGATTTGCATATGGCCATGTCTGAACTGGGGTGGCAGAGTGGGCTAAAAAACGGTGACGGTTTAAACCCAGATCAGTTGACTGGGGGTGAGTGCTTGCAATGTTCAACACTTCGTCCATCATTTCCTTTGGTTTTTGCTTTGTTCGCCATAAGTTGGCAGGGTCTGCTCAGACGTGAGCCCCTTGCTCACTTTGCCACTGGATTCAAGCAAGCCTGGCTAAAGATGGCTGAAATGCCAGAAACCTATCCTAGGAAGCTTGTTTCCAGTCCAGGGAAGACATGGCTTGGCAGTTCGGCCTGGACTGTTCCCATGAGGCACAGGGTCAGACTGATGTGCATATGGCCATGTCTGAACTGGGGTGGCAGAGTGGGCTAAAGAACGGTGATGGATTAAACACAGATCAGTTGACTGGGGGTGAGTGCTTGCAATGTTCAACACTCCGTCCATCCTTTCCTTTGGTTTTTGCTTTGTTCGCCATAAGTTGGCAGGGTATGCTCAGACGTGAGTCCCTTGCTCACTTTGCCACTGGATTCAAGCAAGCCTGGCTGAAGATGGCTGAAATGCCAGAAACCGGTCCTAGGAAGCTTGTTTCTGGTCTAGGGAAGACATGGGTTGGCAGTTCGGCCTGGACTCTTCCCATGAGGCACAGGGTCAGACTGATTTGCATATGGCCATGTCTGAACTGGGGTGGCAGAGTGGGCTAAAGAACGGTGATGGATTAAACCCAAATCAGTTGACTGGGGGTGAGTGCTTGCAATGTTCAATACTCCGTTCATCATTTCCTTTGGTTTTTGCTTTGTTCACCAAAAGTTGGCAGGGTCTGCTCAGACGTGAGTCCCTTGCTCACTTTGCCACTGGATTCAAGCAAGCCTGGCTGAAGATGGCTGAAATGCCAGAAACCGGTCCTAGGAAGCTTGTTTCCGGTCCAGGGAAGACATGGCTTGGCAGTTCGGCCTGGACTGTTCCCATGAGGCACAGGGTCAGACTGATTTGCATATGGCCATATCTGAACTCGGGTGGCAGAGTGGGCTAAAGAACGGTGATGGATTAAACCCAGATCAGTTGACTGGGGGTGAGTGCTTGCAATGTTCAACACTCCGTCCACCATTTCCTTTGGTTTTTGCTTTGTTCGCCATAAGTTGGCAGGGTATGCTCAGACGTGAGTCCCTTGCTCACTTTGCCACTGGATTCAAGCAAGCCTAGCTGAAGATGGCTGAAATGCCAGAAACCGGTCCTAGAAGCTTGTTTCCGGTCCAGGGAAGACATGGCTTGGCAGTTCTGCCTGGACTGTTCCCATGAGGCACAGGGTCAGACTGATTTGCATATGGCCATGTCTGAACTGGGGTGGCAGAGTGGGCTAAAGAACGGTGATGGATTAAACCCAGATCAGTTGACTGGGGGTGAGTGCTTGCTATGTTCAACACTCCGTCCATCATTTCCTTTGGCTTTTGCTTTGTTCGCCATAAGTTAGCAGGGTATGCTCAGACGTGAGTCCCTTGCTCTCTTTGCCACTGGATTCAAGCAAGCCTGGCTGAAGATGGCTGAAATTCCAGCAACCGGTCCTACGAAGCCTGTTTCCGTTCCAGGGAAGACATGGCTTGGCAGTTCGGCCTGGACTGTTCCCATGAGGCACAGGGTCAGACTGATTTGCATATGGTCATGTCTGAACTGGGGTGGCAGAGTGGGCTAAAGAATGGGGATGGATTAAACCCAGATCAGTTGACTGGGGTTGAGTGCTTGCAATGTTCAGCACTCCGTCCATCATTTCCTTTGGTTTTTTCTTTGTTGCACGAAACAGCATTAACATTGTCTGTCTCTCACACATAGGGCAACGTGATGAATCTACCCCCAACAATGGGGGTGAAGATTCAAAGTCCCTGGCCCGGGAGAAACCTGATCCCACCGGAAGCGACGCCTCTCAACATTCCGCGGATGACCCCGACCGACCTGGACCCTCTGGTGTCCAAGCCCCTGCAGAACCTGGTTCAGGACCATCTGTGCCAACCACCACCCCCATTCCTGACACATCCCAGGAGACATCAAGGAGCCCTTCCTGCAGTGAACAACTGAGCCAGTCTGACCAGGAGGGACAAGGTACGGCGGGCACCCAGGAGGAGGCAGACAACACTGCCACTGCCATCCCTCAGGGGTCTTGTAGACCCGATGTGCCCACAACGGCAGGCCAGGCTCGTTTGGGCAGGGGTGGTGGGAGTGGAGGCAGGCGGAGGCGAGAACCTGACCAGCCAGCTGAAGGGACCGGTATGCCACACATACAAACCATCATGGAGGCATACCGGCATGACACCAAGGAGTTCAGCCAGGTAGTGCTGACCCTCACAGAGATCAAGAACCAGCAGGCCGAGCAACACACCAGTCAACAAGAACACCAAGGACGGATGGAGGCAAGACTGGCTGAGCTCCTGGCGGTGCAAAGGGACATAAGCCATTCACTCCATCGGATGGCCTACAACATGGGCAACACTCCCTGTGCCACCAGGCGAAGACCACCACCAGCCACAGGGAGGGAGGAGGAGGAGGAGGAGGATTCGTCCGACGGAGCGTCCCAAGCATCATCAAGGCCTGCATCTGTGGGTCCCCGGAGGAAGGTGGGTCGTCCACGGAAAAGACCGTGAGAGGCAGCTGACCATCCACATCTGCCTGGTCACCTGGCCTGGCACCTGGCCTTCATGTGCGACAGCAACACGTCATTGACTGACATCATCTACCACATGGACCTGCTGGTCACAGTCTGACTAATGATGCCAAACACTTTGGTCTGGACTCTGATGACTTCAAATGGCAAGGATCCCATCTCCCCCTGTGAACTTTGGATTCTATGGTCCCTGCATTGCACCTTTTTCAGTGCACAAATCACGCCCCAGACCTATAATTAAATAATCAATATGTGAAATTTGATGTTGCAGTCATTTAGCATGAGTCCACAACATACGTGTGGGGATATGTCAAAGTATGCCTGAGTGTGGAACTAACTGCAGCCATCCATATACTTGGATCTGAGTCCGGTCGAGGACACACATGTGTCTCAATGGGGGGCTTGCAATACTGCTCAGACAGACCAATTTAGAAGAGTATCAAGAAGGTGTAGAGGTCATGGGTCATGTTGATGTGCCCGGGGAGGGAGTCCCAGGTCTGTTTGGCGAGGTGGGAGAACTATCTCTTGCATGCAGTGTTTATGTGGATGTGATGAATGGTGGCCAGGGCAAGGTGGGCTGCACGGAGTTGGGCTAACGGGGTGTTGGATGACAAACGTCCAAGGTTTGTTTTGGGTCTGGGGTTGTAGACTGCCTCCTGAGTGTGGTTGAGGAGTCTGAAGGTGATCCTGCAGCAGACAGTGAGCCATTCTAGCTATCTCAGGTGGACGGTGATGTGGCTGGGGCTGGGGATGTTGAAGATGAGGTGTGCGGATGCACCCTGGATGTGGACAACTTCTCCTGCAGTTTTGCTGTTGTTCTACGTAGAGGCCAGTGCTGTAGTTGAGCCGGCTGGTGTTGTGGACCTGGGGGACAGTCTGTATTGCCTTGGAGTGGATTTGTGGATCATTTGCAGCATGCGGAGGGTGTTGCAGCATGAGGTACAGATGGTGGTGAGTTGCATGGTAATTGTCAGCGATGGGTCCATGATGAACACCAGCTTGCGTGCGTGGTGACAGGGTGCTGGTGTGGTGCCCAGACCAGTTGGACACAAGGAGTTGACCCAGCCGTAAGGGGACAATCCTCAGATGATGACCTCAGTCCTGTCCAAGTCCAGCCTCAGGTGGCTGATGTTCAGCCATTCGTCAACGGATCTCATGCCTTCTTAAAGTTTGGATCTGGCAATGGCTGGCTCTTTGGTGAGTTTGAGGAGCAGCTGGGTGTCAATGGCATACGAGATGATGATGAGGTCGTGTGCGCATGTGATGGTGGAGAGGGGGGTCATGGGGACATTGAAGATGCCACATGACCCCAGTGTACTACATGCTGCAGGGTGGAGGCAGACTCCCTGGGCCTTGCTGGTGAGCTACTTTCTGATTGAATCCTGGGCTCTCCTCTGGATACCAGTGTTGGAGATGTGTGAGCTGACAGTGTGGTAGCACATGGTGTACAATGCCGTTGAGAAGTCAAGGGGGGTGGGCTCACCTTTCTTGAGCAGGGCAAAGTTGTCGTTGGTGGTGGCAATGATGACGGTTGCAGTGGTGTGATTACTGTGGAATATGTTCTGGTGCCGGTTGCCTGGAGCTGGTTGCGTGGAGGAAATATGTCAGTTGCTTGTTGAGTGTCTTCCGGAAGACATTTGCTGGGTAGGGAAGCAGGGTGATGTACCAGGAGATCCTGCGGTACTGCCGTCAGTTGTTTAAGAAGGGCCTGGGTCTCTGCATGCCTCCAGCACCCATGGAATGTGGCCAACTCCAAGGAGACATTCAGGACGCGCTGGACGTGGGCTTCAAGGATGGGGAATGATGTGGTTGAGATGTTGTGTGGGAAGGGGCCTGATGGAGAGGCAGAGTGGATGGTGCACATGTGCCAGGTGGTGTACTTGCTGCTGACAGGAGTCCAGAACCTGAGGGGGGTTTGTCCTGCAGATAATAGTGCTGTCTGCCTCTGTGTGCTAAGGCTGTTGTGTATGGCCATGAGCTAGCTGTGGTACAAAGCTGCAAGGGATGGGATCTGCCTTGTAAGGGTGGGGTGTCTTGGATGGAGATCTGCTGTCAGTTCACACACAATGCTGATGGGCTCCTTGATGTTGTGTATTTTGGTGTCTCAGCACTATCTGAACGATCTCCACTTGTCCTTGCTGATGATATGGTGATGACTGTGTGTGGTCTTTTCCAGGCCTGTAAGGTAAATGATGGCTCTTTGTGTTGCAAGGTGTGCACAAGAGTCCGGCTACATCTGTAGGAGTCCCGTAGGTCTGCCCTGTCCCAGGTGCCTTAACTATTGTTGTGCTTCACAGGAAAGTCCGTCAATGTGGAAAGATTGTTGGATCAGTTGCTGATCCAGTGCATGAGCTTTCAGGGTGTTGCGTTGGTGTTGTTTTGAGTGTTCCACACAGCTTGTCTGTGGTGACTTACATCAAGCATCTTTAGCAGGGTGTGGGGCAGTGTGTTGCTTGTCGAAGACGTCAATTAAAATGATGATGGACCAATGATGGATGGTGGTGTGGTTCTCCTCCAGCAAGAAGTTACTGGCCCCCAGCCACATGTAGCCTGTAGAGGTGAGGGCGTGCGTGCAGATGTACATGTTGATGGCTTAGCGCAATTGTGGATGTAGGCCTGGATATCTGTAGATGAGTGTTACTCTGAGGGTTGCCAGGGAGTTGCTGCAAACCGGGATTTGTGACTCTGAGGGTGTACTTGTGAATCAATTCATCCTCCGGGACTGTTGGTGCCGTCCCTGTGGGTGATCTTGTATCCGCCTGAGATGGCAATGAAGAAGTCGTGTGCTGAGGATGCTTATGTCCAGGTTACTGTCATGAAGGTGATGTGTGGCCCTGTTGTGTTGAGGAGGTAACAGAGTCCAATGGCGTGCTGGTGGATGGAGCGGGTGTGGAGTAGGAGGCACATGACCTGGTTGTTCTGACAGGGTCTGGTAAGCTGGGCAGCGCTGTGTAGGCAGTTGGAGTTGCACACTCAGCATGCAAAGGTGTCATGTGTGCGCTTAGGGGTTGCCTGATAGCAGGCGGATGATTGTGTGGAGGACATTGCTTGGAGGTTGGCTGCAGCATGAGCCTGTTGTGTGACGTGGGTCATGCAAAGACCAGAGGCTCGGGCACTGTGCACGTTGCAGGCGCACACGGTCCTGCCTTTGGCACGGCGTTGGCACAACAGTGGCACAGACAAGCTGCTGGCTGCATTAAGAATGGGTGGAGGGGGGAAGGGAGGAGCATTTTGGAGGCGTGTTGGTTACAGAATCATGGCACTCGGCGGGGCGGTGCCGCAGGTGAGACAGCAGCAGGCGGAAGGGGTGAGAAACTAGGCAAAAAGTAGCACACAAAGACAAGGAGGTCAGAAAGGCACAGTGCAAAAGGTGTATGTAAAGGAAGGAGTGTCAGGTAACTCATGGGTCACTGCAAGAAAATGTATGACCAATCACCAAAAATGACGATCACAGGGTCAGGCAACAAAATGCGGAGCTGCGCACACAGGAGACACACCATCAGCATGTGTTCACGTCCCGTTGTGGGGAGCAACCTGCACAAATACAGACACAACCAGGGACTTCATGCACAATAGATATTATTAGCCATGAAGAACTGCATGCATGTTGCCGAAGTAGACAAGTATGCCATAGATGACGCATGCACACTGGGAAGAGAGCTGCAGTGACAGAGATGAGGCACTTTGGATTGTGCTGAACACCTTTATTCCACATACACACACAAAGGGAAATGCATCCATGTGAACAGACTCACAGGTCAGTTGACAGAACATGTGGGACATACGCTGGACCCCCCCTTTATGACACGGATGATGTCAATCCCAATGAGCTGGCACACAAGTCAAGGGGATGAGCCAAACAAATCCTGCTGCACACGGAGAGGCTGCAATTCCCCATAGCGCCTGTTGTTGTGATGTCCCACACTATGTCTACCCGTAGCATCCACAATGTTTCAGAGGCAAGGTTTACACACATTGGTGCCTTCATCAGACGCCACACTCCACTGCAGATGACAGTCAAGAAGAGTGACTATCATGGGAGTGATGCTACATGTTATATGCTCCATGGTGAGAATACATGTATGCATGGTACCACAACATGCACAGAAGCAGGCCCACACATTCCCAACCCGTACCACCACCAAAAAGCCTTGCTGCTATCCTTACCCAAACTGACATTTCCACATGTCCATGCATGGAACGCTGATTCAGCACACGTTGCAATCCTCATGAGGAATAGCAGGAGGACAAAGATGACACGAGCAGACAACAGGCGCAAAAACCTGGGAATGACAGACACACAAGAAGTCACCTAAAACAATTCTCGCCACACACAGGGACATTTACAAAACATGAACAATGTTGGACACATATAAATTTCAAAGAAAGTCTCTCCACAAAACTGTGGCATGACATGATCACTCGAGTGACACATCAGAACACACATTAAAGTCACTTTGCATTCAGTCAGCTGGACACACACATTGCAACACATGCCACTCAATGCTACAAGCTTGCACACTTATACCCAGTGACTCACCATTATGAGAAGAAGTTGCGTATGAGCTGACTCCGGATATCATCCTCCTCCTCCTCCTCATCACTAGCCTCGTGAGCAAGCCCTTGATCCTCCACGGGTGGATGTTCCTGCTCACCTGGATCCAGGATGAGTGGCACTGCCTTCTCAACTGCCATGTTGTGCAGCATGCAGCACACGAGGAAGGTTCGGCAGACCTTCTTTGGGGCAAAAGGGAGGGACCCGCCTGTCTTGTCCAGGCACCGGAATTGGCTCTTCAGGAGGCCAAACGTCCTCTCAATCACTCGCATGGTCTGCCCGTGTGCATTGTTGTACCTGTGATCTGCAGCTGTTCTTGGGTTGCGGAGAGGTGTCATTAGCCATGGCATGTTGGGATATCCAGAGTCCCCTACATGGAAACATCATGTAAAAAAGTGGGTCAGGAGATGCCGTAAGAGCCAAAGATACCGCAACACACAGGACAAACAGAGTATACCCACCAACAACACATGCTCGTTCGTTGTGAAGCCGCAGCATCATTTGTGGCACCCTGCTACGCCTCATGATGTAGGCATCATGTGCTGATCCTGGAAAACGTGCACAGACATGGAAAATCAGCATGTTAGCAAGACACACCACAAGGGCATTTATTGAGTGGTAATTTTTTCTATTGCGATAGGCTTATTCCTGTGCCTGTGGTGGTACCAAAGCCACATGTGTACCATCAATGGACCCAATGACATGGGGCATCCCTTCCAGGGCATAGAAATCACCCTTGACATCTGTCAACTCCTCGGGAGTAGGAAATGTGATGAATTCATCAAGGTGCTCCAACATGGCTGCTAAAACATCACGCAGGACACAGCTGAACATTGTCTGTGACATGCCACCAACATCAGCTATGGAGAATTGAAACGTACCTGTGGCAAAAAAATGTAGGGCTGCCATCACCTTTATCTTTGGGGTCAGCGCAGTAGGATACCTGTGTCGCGGTTGGAAGTGTGGTGCCAGCCTGTCGGTCAAGTCCTCAATCAACTGTTGAGTGAATCTCTAACGTCGGATGCAGGCACGTTCCCTCATGGCACCCAAGTCTGGCATTGGTCTTGGGACAGGTGGTGCCCTGCAAGACATTGTTTGTAAGAATGAAGATTGAGAGTCTGCCAATATCAATTTCAATGAACATAGCACATGCTACACTGCTAATACACATCAGGTAACTATGGAGTCTGGTGTGTGCAATACATACAGGACACATATGCCAGCTTGCTGGCACTCCTACAAAAAGCCAGATACACCTGTTGATTGTCAAGTCTACATGACATGCCCTGAAATGAGTTGGTGGCCAGTCTGAGTGAAGAGCCACAGATATCACCGGAGTTACACACAACCACATAGCTGCATAGGAAGGATGTCATCTCATCCACACAGCTGACTGCAAGGCACACGCACAGGTCACAAAGAATGTCAAATGTACATATCAAACACATTGCGATGAAGGGGTACACGTGACAAGAGAAAGACACAGCCATTGAGACAACGCAGACATGTATGACTAGGAAAATATGATGTCCGATGCTCACAGACCCTACAGCGGTGGGAATCCACATGTGGCATGGTGTGCATAGATGTGTCCCATGCCCATCTCCACACAGACCCATGTTGGATGCACCAACAGCAGATGCAGTTGACGGTACACTGACATCAAGCTCATGGGAACACATGACACACACCTGACATAGTCACATAGGGGCACGCAGATCGTGACATGTCAGTTGATTGAGTGTCCCTGTCCCTGGCATCAGGAGACAGGTGCGGGTGGTGATGACTGTGCCATCCCACTGCTGGTGTGCATGGCACAGTTGGACTACAGACACACATGTGGCAAGTGTCAAGGTGATGTATGCCACATAGTGCCCCATCACACATGACATGTGTCCACAGGTCATCACACATCAATTGTGCAACTAGATGAGATGACCTGTGCAATATCACTGGCTGCCACACCTAGGGCCTGCACATAACAGTATGCAATGACAAGTACTTGATGGACATCCTTGTGCGACTCGTAGCCCTTCATTCCTGGCATGTGTGTGCCTGTATTACCATTGTAAGCGTGTGAAATGCATACCCGTAGGTGTCTAACGCACTGTACTACTAGTGCGTACCTGTACATGTCAAACGCACTTTACTACTAGTGCGTACCCGTATGTGTGAACTAGTGCGTACCCATAGGTGTCTAACGCACTGTAACACTAGTGCGTACCCATACGTGTGAACTGGTGCATACCCGTAGGTGTCTAACGCACTGTACTACTAGTGCATACCCGTATGTGTCAAACGCACTGTACTACTAGTGCGTTCCCGTACGTGTGAACTAGTGCGTACCCGTAGGTGTCTAACGCACTGTAACACTAGTGCGTACCCGTACGTGTGAACTATTGCATACCCGTAGGTGTCTAACACACTGTAACACTAGTGCGTACCCGTACGTGTGAACTAGTGCGTACCCGTAGGTGTCTAACGCACCGTACACCCGCTATCATCGCATGTGTACGCTTCGTTTCACCATTGTACTTGTGCCGTAGGGGTACGTGTGAAATGCACTGTACACCCGCTATCATCGCGTATGTACGCTTCGTTTCACCATTGTACTTGTGCCGTAGGGGTATGTGTGAAACGCACTGTATCTGTGTGTGGATTTCAAAATTACATAGGGGACACATAAGGGACAAGAATTAGGCCTAAAATGCATGCTGGTTGTCATGGAGACAGAGTTTTCAGTTGAAAAGTGTCGATCATGTGTCCTGGAACAGTCAGTTGGCCACAAAATACAATGTTGCAAAGTGGTTGTTGACTTGACATTAGGCCTGGGCGGTAAATTCCGTTCCGTTCGCGGAATTTGCGGAATTTGGGTAATTTCGCGTTCCGCGGAGAACGCGAAATTGCCCAAAAATCTGCGTTCCGCGACTTCGCGAAATTTTTTGCTTGTTCGCGTTCTCAATATGCGTGTTCGCGAGAT
The DNA here is from genome assembly GCF_964204655.1 of Triturus cristatus. Taxonomy (NCBI): domain Eukaryota; kingdom Metazoa; phylum Chordata; class Amphibia; order Caudata; family Salamandridae; genus Triturus; species Triturus cristatus. The sequence continues at coordinate 625,372,060 of NC_140580.1, read as the reverse complement.
ATTTCACCCCGAGCACGCAAACAGCGATCGCGAACAGGAAAAAAGTATCGCAAACAAGCAATTCCACGTGTTCGCGGAATTTCTGCGTGTTCGCGGATATTTTTTACCGTTTCGCGGAGATTTGCGTAACGCGATTGCGCGAATTCCGCCCACCCCTACTTGACATGATGCTCAAAATTTGAACGATGCGAATGCTGTCATTGGTGTATGTTTAAAGTCATTGGTGTATGTTTAAAGGGATTGGAGTAAACGTAGGATGCGTATGAGTCTGACCAATCACTATGTACTCCTCTAAATGAATACCCCTCAGCAAGACAGATATAAGGCAGCCAGAACCCATGAGAGGGCACTTGCCTGCACAACTTTCCAGTCGACCACACTGCTGCTGTCTCTGCTTCCTCTGGACCATGTCAGGTACTGTGGAGAGGGCCCAGCCATTCACCCTGGGGGAGAATGGGGCGTTGCTGGACGTCCTCCGCCCACAGTACCCCAAGCTGTATGGGAGACCAGGGGAGTAGGTGAGTGCTGAGTCCACTAACTTTGTCTATGCACCTGTTGTGTGACTGTCACTTCTGGCATTGTGTCCAGGTGTGACAGACATGCAATGTTGTTAAGAGTGGGTCCCAGGGGGGGGACATGCTGATATCTCTCATGCAGAGCATGATGTAGTTCCTGTGTGCACTCCTCACTTGCATTGTGCTTACTGTGACTTTCACTGCATAGTGCATGACACTTTCAGCCTGGCAAATCCTTGGTGTTTTTTTTTCCTATTGTCCTGTGGTGATTCAGTGGTCCCCCTGGTGTGACAGGTGACTGTACCCACAGATGTGTATGAGTTGAGTGGCCCTGTGGTGTGAGTGTCCAAATGATGTGTACGACCTGATGGACAGTGATGTGTGTGAATGTTCGTTGTCATGTGGGTGAGTGTCTATGTGAAGTGTTGCACCACAGCTGCATGGAGGAGGCAACAGATCAACCCATCTGATGTGACAAGTAAGCTTTGAACTGAACACCCTTGCAGCATGCATGACCAATGTTGTGGCCTCAAACATGATGTGCATGAGTGGGAGATATGCATATTGTCATGACGGTTGAACATGGTACAGTCAGCTCATTCGAGGAACACGGAGCAGTGTGCCCACTACAGTCCCCTGAGACACCCTGGCCTCCTAATCATGTGTGTCATCCAACACTGTGCACATTCTCTGTGTGTAATAGCAATCCTTAGCACACATTATAATTTTTCAATGTCCATACATATAGCGTGTCTCCACATAAGCTTCAAACAAATAGACAAGAGAATGAATTTGTCTTTCTTCTTCTTGGTTGTTCTTTTATTAATTGCAAGTCTTCTTAATTATTCAAAACAGCCACAAGCCAACACGTGTTTCGTCGCTACTGGGGAGTGACGCCCCGCGACTTTTTCAAGGCTATTTCCTGCTTGATTGTAACATATTGTAGGCGGTGATAATTCCAAACCGCCAATGGTTTCTGGTGTGGCGGCGTCACATGTGACCTCAAGAATCTGTAGTCCTGTTCTTGTATATGTAGTTTACCTTTCAGTACTTATTCGACTGGTACGGTAGTCCTTGCGTGACGCCTGTCAAAATTCAGTGCCGAGTGCGCCACACCAGAAACCATTGGCATGGGCATGGGGTGGGGTGTGCGGGAGAGTCATACATGTGCAACCCTGATTTTTCATTGCCAGGTCTGACTTGTGTGTGAGACTTGGCTGTACAAAGAATCACTGTGCAGTGCCCCTGTGATGCTGGCCAGTGCTTAATTTACCCGCTAAACTGTTAGTTTGTTAAAAACATGATTCCTGCTCATACATTTTTAGCACCTGTGTGCGGTTCAGATGCAACGCTGTTTAGACTTTGTGTGCTGACATCTGTGTGTAAATTCTGGCTTGCCATGAGGGTGTCCCCACAGTACAGCTAGGCTTTTTTCTACCCAATTGCAGGCCCATTAGCTTATGCATTGTCCTGGGTGTGGACATGTGTGCCACTCAAGATGACAGGCAGTAGGTCATATGTGTGGCCAACTGTGTAATCAGGTGAAGGATGGCCATGTGACAACTTACATAATTCAAGTTGTTACTCTTAGTAAATTGTACCTTGGCACTCACAGCACTTGTCAACAGTTCTTCATGTTTTAAAAGTGGAAATTTGATGATTTGTGTTAAGAACACTGATGTGCCTGCATGAAAAAAGTCGCCCAAGGAAGTCCACACCAAACGACATTTCCACTTTCATGGAACACACTGGCACATTTTCTAAGAACCCACTGTTAGAATTAAATGGTGTTGCAGATTCTCCATATACATGTTCCCACAGTGCTCTTGATTTTGTGAGACTCCTTTGTTGTTGGTGATACAAACTGACGAGTCTCAAGACATCAAGACCTCCGTGGGCCCATGTATATGTACTTTCTGCAACACCATTAATTTCTAACAGTGGCTTCTTAGAAAAGGTGCCAGCTTCTTCAATGACAGTGTAAATGTACTTTTTTGTGCACTGCCTTGTGCGACATATTTCATGCAGGCACATGAGGATTCTTTTCACGAAATGGCGAATTGGCACATTCAAAACATGTAGATTGTGTAAAGTATTGTGAGTCCCAAGGTAGCAACATTTTTTCGTTTTGTGTTCCAAAGTACTTACAGGTCTCTGAGTGTGGTGACACCTTGAGTATTGAGGTATGTCAGTTTACATTTGGTGCACCACTACTGTTTCTTACAGGTTAAACAAGAGGTGGCATGACTTCATTGTATTGTTGTGCTCACCGGTTCACAGACTCTAGTGTATTTCTCATTCAAGTTGTGGCCTTTTATGTTCTTTTTTCATGGTGTCTAAGTGGCATAGTGGGTCTACCAACTGGGCAGTACAGGGCTTACATATGTGCGGAGTTATGTAGCTGTTACTCATGATGCTTTGCCTGATATGCACTGTGACCAATTGTTCTTGTGCTCATGTGTCAGATGTATACAGGTGACTAATGCATTTCGGTTTCTTCTCCTTGCCCACAGCATCATCATCCACAACCGAGGGAGACACCTGCATGGACCTGGAGGAGGGACCCAGCAACAGTGCCACCAGTGCTGTGGAGTCAGAAGGAGCCAGTGGCACGGAGGGCGAGGGGTGTCAGTCAGAGGATCTGTCTGGAGGCGAGAGCAGCTACGACGCCGACGGGTCAGAGGCTGACCTCCCTGAGGAGGCGGAGGCTGCAACACCAACTGGCAGCATCCCCACATCTGTCCCCGCCTCCTCCATTACCATCTCTGCCCTCCCAGTTGCTCCTGCCCCTTCTGTCCGTGCAGAGTCCCACCATGTCTCCTTCGGCCCAGGCACCGCACCCCCTGCCCCTGTCACCCCTGCTGCCCTCAGTGAAGAGTCTGTGGACATACTGCAGCAGTTGCAGGTTGGGCAGGCATCGGTGCTGACTGTTCTCCATGGACACACTAAACTGCTCACACAGATGGTGTTGTTCATGGAGGGCATGTCAGCAACGATGTCTGACCAACGCAGGTTTCTTCAGTCCAAGGACTCTTCCCTGACGGCAGCAGTTTCTTTCCTGCAGCGCTCCATCCCCCCCTACCCCGGACCCATCCACACTGCCCTCTCCCATGCCTGCCCAACGCACACCCAGACAGTCACGGGCACGCACCCCACCAGACACATCCACAACACCTCCTGGCATGCACACTCAGGGGGGATGTAGGCACACCCACAGGGGCTGGGGGCAGACGGCATACACGCAGCCACAGTCGCAGTCCGCAGTTCTCACAACCCTGTTCCTCCAAAACCACTCCCCTTAGCTCCTCTGCCAATCTCTCACCTAAGGAGTCCTATATGGATGAGCTGGGCCTCACCCCCACTTAGCCACCACCCCACAAGCGGGCGAGGAAGTCCCCGGGCACGGGAGTTGAGTCCCCCACCATGTCCACCCCCTCCCCCAAGAGCGCTGCACCCCATCTCTCGCCCACCACACCCTCTGCAGCCCTGGGGTATCTTCAGGTGCAGGGGTTAGGATGGAGGCCCTAGCAGCAGTGTGCAGCACCATGCTCACCTCCACCTTTGGCGCTGCCCCACCCCCTGTGGTACAGACGTCCACTCCTGCACCCACCACACCTACCCCTCCCCCTCATGTCCCTGTGGTGCCTGGTCCTGCCACTGATGATGCCCCCCGGTCGACGAACCTTGAGGTTCTTTAGTGCAGGCAAGGTAGGGGTGGACGCGGTCCCCTACGTCCACCCTTGGACTTGAGAAATGGACTGGCCATTGGCGTTTGTACATAGTATCTTTTAAATGTATTTATTGTTGGTGCTGAATAAAGCCTTTTCTTTTACTTTCAACACTATTGCATTTCAGGTACTTGATGTTGGTGATGAGGCTCCGGGAGTTGGTGTTCTGGTAATGTGTTAGGGTTCTGAGAAATGTTTTTGTATGATGGTCATGAGGTGGACCATGGTATCTGTGTGCCATCACAATGTCTCTGCAAAGAATCATTGGTAGTGTGTGTTCATTTAGTTTGGAGACATTGTCCCAAGGAGTGTTCCTTCCTCTCTGGCACCTGACATCTTCCTTGCAAACAGTTGCACAATTGTTGTGCTGACCTGTGTCCACATTTCCTTTGTTGGTGACGGATTCCTTCAACAATGGCCATGCCTGCTCACCGATGTCACTGTACTTGTGTTTTGGGTATGTAGGAATGCCTTCATGGACAAATTGCCCCTTTTCAGCACTATGCATGTGTGTAATCACGGCCTACCACACAAATGGTACTTGTTATGCAGGGTATTTGGGCACCTGTCTCACAATTGTGGGCATTGTATCTGGTGGAATTGAACCCTATTCCTTCCAGGAGAGACAACATCTTGGTGGCTGGACCAGCACCTGTACATTCCTAACATTCCTGGAATGTGCGTGACAGTGTGTGTTCACTTTGGCTATCTTAGTTTTGTATGCAGTTACATGACAATACAGTCTGTTGACATGAAATCAGGGTGTGTATTGTGCTGCATCTGCCATGGGTGGGTATGCATGTGTTATATGTCCTCACACCCACATGTGGTGTGTGATGCAGTGTGTGACAGACATCCATCGTCCTGGGAGTGGGACCCTGCAGTCAGTGATGTGTTGTAATAGCACTAAAATCATAGTCCAAAGTTAGGGATGCGTCCATGCCACCATGTAGGTGTGGTCATCTGATGATGATGTACACCCAACCATATCTCTGTCCACTGCTGGGAGTCATATGCACCCACCCCTCATATCTCTGTCCACTGCTAGGAGTCATATGCACCCACCCCTCATATTGCAGGCCACTGCTGGGAGTCATATGCACCCACCCCTCATATGTCTGGACACTGCTAGGAGTCATATGCACCCACCCCTCATATTTCTGTCCACTGCTGGGAGTCATATGCACCCACCCCTCATTTCTCTGTCCACTGCTAGGAGTCATATGCACCCACCCCTCATATTGCAGGCCACTGCTAGGAGTCATATGCACCCACCCCTCATATTGCAGGCCACTGCTAGGAGTCATATGCACCCACCCCTCATATTGCAGGCCACTGCTAGGAGTCATATGCACCCACCCCTCATATGTCTGGACACTGCTAGGAGTCATATGCACCCACCCCTCATATTGCAGGCCACTGCTAGGAGTCATATGCACCCACCCCTCATATATATCTGGACACTGCTAGGAGTCATATGCACCTACCCCTCATAACTCTGTCCACTGCTAGGAGTCATATGCACCCACCCCTCATATATATCTGGACACTGCTAGGAGTCATATGCACCTACCCCTCATATCTCTGTACACTGCTAGGAGTCATATGCACCCACCCCTCATATGTCTGGACACTGCTAGGAGTCATATGCACCCACCCCTCATATTGCAGACCACTGCTGGTAGTCATATGCACCCACCCCTCATAGGTCTGGACACTGCTGGGAGTCATATGCACCCACCCCTCATATCTCTGTCCACTGCTGGGAGTCATATGCACCCACCCCTCATATTGCAGGCCACTGCTAGGAGTCATATGCACCCAAACCTCATATGTCTGGACACTGCTAGGAGTCATATGCACCCACCCCTAATATTGCAGGCCACTGCTGGTAGTCATATGCACCCACACCTCATATTGCGGGCCACTGCTAGGAGTCATATGCACCCACCCCTCATATTGCAGGCCACTGCTAGGAGTCATATGCACCCACCCCTCATATGTCTGGACACTGCTAGGAGTCATATGCGCCCACCCCTCATATCTCTGTCCACTGCTGGGAGTCATATGCACCCACCCCTCATATTGCAGGCCACTGCTGGGAGTCATATGCACCCATCCTTCATATTGCAGGCCACTGCTGGGAGTCATATGCACCCACCCCTCATATGTCTGGACACTGCTAGGAGTCATATGCACCCACCCCTCATATTTCTGGACACTGCTGTGAGTCATATGCACCCAACCCTCATTTCTCTGCCCACTGCTAGGAGTCATATGCACCCACCCCTCATATCTCTGTCCACTGCTAGGAGTCATATGCACCCACCCCTAATATTGCAGGTCACTGCTAGGATCATATCTGCACCCACCCCTCATATTGCAGGCCACTGCTAGGAGTCATATGCACCCACCCCTCATATATCTGGACACTGCTAGGAGTCATATGCACCCACCCCTCATATTGCAGGCCACTGCTAGGATTCATATGTACCCACCCCTCATATATATCTGGACACTGCTAGGAGTCATATGCACCTACCCCTCATATCTCTGTCCACTGCTAGGAGTCATATGCACCCACCCCTCATATGGCTGGACACTGCTAGGAGTCATATGCACCCACCCCTCATATTGCAGGCCACTGCTGGTAGTCATATGCACTCACCCCTCATAGGTCTGGACACTGCTGGGAGTCATATGCACCCACCCCTCATATCTCTGTCCACTGCTAGGAGTCATATACACCCACCCCTCATATTGCAGGCCACTGCTGGGAGTCATATGCACCCACCCCTCATATTGCAGGACACTGCTGGGAGTCATATGCACCCACCCCTCATATGTCTGGACACTGCTAGGAGTCATATGCACCCACCCACGCACCCCCTTGGAGCAGTACACTGCTGGCCTGGACCTACACACACACCAATATGAAGGTAACATGCTGGGCCAGTCCTCTAAGCCCACATTTCTGGCGTGTGTACGCCTCATATCCCAAATGTACTGGTGCCGTAATCAGGTACATGTGACACGCACTGTACCCACGCATTCATTGCATGTGTACGGTCCGTATCACAGTTCTACTGTGCCGTAGGGGTACGTGTGGTACGCACCGTACCCACGCATTCATTGCGTGTGTACGGTCCGTATCACTGTTCTAATGATGCCGTAGGGGTACGTGTGACACGCACCGTACCCACACATTCATTGCGTGTGTACGGTCCATATCACAGTTCTACTGTGCCGTAGGGGTACGTGTGGTACGCACCGTACCCACGCATTCATTGCGTGTGTACGGTCCGTATCACTGTTCTACTGGTGCCCTAGGGGTACGTGTGACACGCACCGTACCCGCGCATTCATTGCGTGTGTACGGTCCATATCACTGTTCTACTGTGCCGTAGGGTTACGTGTGGTACGCACCGTACCCATGCATTCATTGCGTGTGTACAGTCCGTATCACTGTTCTAATGGTGCCGTAGGGGTACAAGTGCAACGCACCGTACACGTCAACCTCCGTTGTTGCGGTACGCAGAGGTTGCTGGCCACGACCCCCAAGTGACCAGACCCTGGTGGTAATGTATGGCCTCCATATTATAGGTTTGGCTTTGAGTATGGGGTTGGTTTCCTGCCCCTCACTCCCACCCTGGCCCCTGGGTGTTGTTCTCACCTTCTGCGGCGTGTGCGTCGGGTGCGGTGCACCAGGTCGTAGGCCAAGAGGACCAGGATGACATGTACAACGGGGTTCATGGCTTGTACGTCGCGTACCGGGGCTCCGTTGCGTAGTGGTTTGCGTCGAACTCTGCTTTTCCGGCTGTGTTTGACTTCCGTAAAAAAAGAGCTGTACGGAGTGACGTAGGGATGAATCGTACTTGCTGGGCCGGAAACATCTGCCTGAATACGTCCTGACGTCGCGTACAAGCTGTTCTGGATCAGAATCGTAGGTTTTTTTGACCCGTACGGGCTTTTTTACGAAACGGACGGAAATAGGCTTTCTGTTCGAATCGTACTTCCTAGGTTGTACGGAAAGTTTACCGGGTACGAGTCGCACGGGGTTTACGCTCCATACAACGATTTGTACAGCCTTTTTACAGGATCGGAATCGCCCCCTAAATATAACAATACTAGATATGTTACATAGCGTAAAGGATAAAATAACTATTTCCACTCCACCAAGTGGTACAGTAGGGAAAGTGTTGGATAGCGGGTGGGTAAAATGTACTATTCCCACTCCAGTGAGTGAAACAGTAGGGAAAGTGTTGGATAGCGGGAGGGTAAAAATTACTATTCCCACTCCCGTGAGTGCAACAGTAGGGAAAATGTTGTATAGCGGGTGGGTTAAAATTACTATTCCCCCTCCAGTGATTGCAACAGTAGGGAAAATGTTGGATAGCTATTGGGTAAAAATTACTAATCCCACTCCAGTGAGTGCAACAGTAGGGAAAGTGTTGGATAGAGTTAGGGTAAAAATTACTCTTCCAACTCCAGTGAGTGCAACAGTAGGGAAAGTGTTGGATAGCGGGTGGGTAAAATTTACTATTTCCACTCCAGTGAGTGCAACAGTAGGGAAAGTGTTGGATAGCGGGAGGGTAAAAATTACTATTCCCACTCCAGTGAGTGCAACAGTAGGGAAAGTGTTGGATAGCGGGTGGGTAAAAATTACTACTCCCACTCCAGTGGGTGCAACAGTAGGGAAAGTGTTGGATAGTGGGAGGGTAAAAAATACTGCTTCCACTCCAGTGAGTGCACCAGTAGGGAAAGTGTTGGATAGCAGGTGGGTAAAAATTACTATTTCCACTCCAGTGAATGCAACAGTAGGGAAAATGTTGCATAGCGGGAGGGTAACAATGACTATTCCCACTCCAGCGAATGCAACAGTAGAGAAAGTGTTGGATAGCGAGTGGGTTTTTTTCAAAATTAATTTACCTCCCACCATTTTCCCCTATTAACATCACCTAAAATATTGTGAAATATAAATAAACATATTTAATTAACATTTAATTAATTAACAATTAACAATAACATTGATTAACCATCAAATCTAAATTAATTCACACAATTAACACTATAAAATAACTTTTAATAAATGTTATATAAAAAATAATAAAAATTACATTAAAATTAAATTACTTCCCACCGTACTCCCCTATCAACCCTCAACCCGCTCATAAAAAGTACACAATTAACATATTTACAAATTAATTATTAATGATTACTATCTAATTAATGATTAATTAATAAAAAATTAAACAATTAATATAATTACCACTTAATTATTAATTGTTATTGATCAATTGATAGTTAATGAATAATACATTAATTGACTTAATCAATATTATAAATTATTAAATACTAAATTATTAATTATTAAAATAATTAATTACATCATTAAAATTAAATTGCTTCCCACCCTATTCCTCTATAAACCCACAACCCGCTGTTGAATTGAATTACGCAAAAAGTCATTAACATATAATTAATAATTCTAAATAATTCTTAAAAAATATATAAGAATGAAATTACTTCCCCTCCTATTCCCCTCTAAACCCACAACCCGCTACGGAATTAAATTACACAAAAATTAATTAACATAAAATGTGTTACTTTAAAAAAATTCAATCCCACATTACAAAATATGTAAATACTTTTAATACAAATACTAACATACAAAACACAAAACAAAATCGATATTATTAACAACAATATTTTGACAATCAATATTACTAACTTCGATATTATTAAAATCGATATTTCTTACCTGCATGTCCATATTCTTAACCACTATATTTTTGCTAGTCGATATCCTGTCCACTCGATATTAAAAACTTGACATTTTGTCCATTCGATATGTTTAATTCGATATTTTGACTAGTTACCGCTCATTAGATGTGCAGATATATGGCATTTTGGCTTTAGGGATAGATATCACATCTCCGAGACAAATCAACACAGTGTTGTTGTAACAGGTGTATTTTCCATTACAAGACCTAGTTGTGTATAAAAATCCTACTAATCCACAGGCCCCTTGCATTTGTTGGACAATATAAACTTTGGGTGAGGTGCCTAGACTGATTCCGGGCACCCCTGCAGGATATATTGACCTAGAGAACAGCTAGCTCGTAGTGCCACCATAAGCCCCCCTACCCTTACCAGGGAGTGAAGGGCGTCTGGCAACCACTGAATATGACAACCCTGACACTTCAGGGTTCGTGGTGGTAACAGATCAGAACCTTTCACTCAGTCACTCATGCTTACTTGTGCTCAGAGAAATATACAGAGAACTCACAGTGGGACATTTCCAATATATTTATTGAACCAATGTTATTCTTGTATAGAATACATGGGATGCTATAATCAGTAGGCAGAAGCAGATGAAAGTGATTACAAGCACCAAAAGAGTGAATAGTAGATATAGTCCTACCACAGTGGGAAAACAGTGTATATATGCTGACACTTAAACAAGGAAGTAATCAGGCGCACTACTACCATGCAAACCCTACTCTGCATGTACCTAGAGTGCGTGTAGGTATGAAGCCAAGAATTCTACCCAACCCCATTACTTGGTAGGAAAGAATGTAGGAGCCTGTCTTGGTCATTAACTGGATACCCCCTCAAGGAGATGTCAGACCACTGCATGGTGAAGTCTCAGCATGCAGGGACCCTCCGTGTCAGCTGAAATGCCTCCTCTGCCAATCTTTTGGGATGCTCATTATTTATAATAGAAAGTGTCCTTGTGATGTGCGTATAGATTAGCGATGTAATGGATATGTAGATGGCTCTGTCGCCCGGTGGATGAAGATAGAATGACATTTGTACACAATGCATCAAGAGGCCTTGTACATTGTGTTTGAGGTATTGTCATAATGTTAGGTGAAGCTAGATGTGTAAACAAAGTCGTTTCAGAGAAACAAATCCAACATTGTTGTGTACACAAATATGTGTAAAAAGTCTCAGCAAAAATGTTCTTGTGCAAACTTGAGAAAATGTAAGAAAAATGTGTAGCTCTGTTACGTGGGTCTAACCCGGGCACATAACACCCACTTCCCAAACTAAGGGTTGATATATAAAAGCGTGCAGGCCATAATGAAATTAAAAACAAAAAGGTCTAAATCCACTTTTAAAATTATCCAAAGGCAAGCTTCCGTTTAAACTATTCAAATAAGCCTTTAAAAGTCATTATGTAATTTGAAATCCCAAGCACTCAGAAAGCCATTATGCCCAGAAAAATAAAGTAAAAACTGCCTGGATTATTTTTGTTTAAAAAACAGGCCAAAATGTTCCCACCATACCGACAAGCCAACTGTTAATGTGTTCCGAGTGGTAGACGCAGCATTGCTGTTGCTGGCAACCACAGACGATGTTCCTGGTGCCAAACTCGAAGGAGGTTTATGGAACAAAGCTGATTCCATCCAGTTCCCACAGTATCCGCTGAGGGAGGGACTGTGCCCTGTATCGTAGAGCAGGTGTCCATTTCACCAGGAGCCAAAGCATCCAAGGGTGGCTCAAAGAATGCATTCATCAGCAATAGATTACCCTGGGGACAACAATAACCATGGGCCTTTTAGTGGTCCATTAGTACTTTAATGTCCAGTGGTGCAACTGATTGTGAGCAGAGGCATAGATCCAATATGCATTCATGGCTACAAAGCAGACAGAGGAATACAGGTTTTGCACAGTGAAGCCAAACAGGCCTGAGGGATAAGAACCAGTGCTCATTCAGTTCAAGAAGCAGAGGGGGGCCAAAACAGTGTAGCATGCACTTACAGCATTGCAGCGCAAGCAGTGCTATCTCCATTCCAGGTTGAACTGGGAAGTCCATTGCGAGCAGAAAAATTCAAATCAGGATTCCTGCCACAGACCTCCAAAAACGCCTTTCAACGTGGAGTGTATGAAATATGGTATAAATCTGAAAATCATTTGAAAGGTGCTGACCAATCCAGAGCAAAAACATTTTTTTTAAAGTGCACTATTTCCTTTGTTTCAGACATATTAAACATACGGTGGACCAGCTCCCCAAAATGCAGCAGGAAGTTAGTGTGAAGTAGCGTCTTTTTATCTAACCAGGACCTTGCAGAATGGAGATCAAACATTTCTCTGGCTAATGTTAAGGCCACATCTTTTTGAAAAAGCATGGCTTGCTGTTTGCCAAAACAATCAAAGCGTATGGTGTAAACATTTGTCGAAGGCCATAGTGTTGCCTCCCTTACTCTGCGGATAGGTGGAAAGGGTACTTGTGTGCAACAAGTGACTATGGAATTATCCGTTACCAGATAAGTAATGCCCAGTTCCATTCTGCAGAAACATTGATCATTCACTGTCAAATAGCTCACATTCAAGAGTAGCTTGAAATCCAGATGAATAACTGCTGCCGGAGAACCCTTGAGATAACAGGACAAGTTTGCAATTGGTGCATTCCATGCCACGTGAAGTGAAATATCCTTGCAAACTAAGGGCCAGCTTAAAGCATACTCACAGTCAGAACCACTAAGGAAAACGTTTGTGTCCCCATTCCTGCATCTAAACCTGAGTGGCAATTGCCAATATACTTGCATATAACCTTCCTCAGGTGGTTCATATTTGCCTACTTGTTGGTACTGTAGACAATATTGGAATTGGAAAGTCATGACTGGTAAGGTGATGTAACCATGGATTATTCAGTCTGTGGATGGTGTCTCAGCCACGGTGAAAGGTAATTGGTCTAATGTTTCAATGTGCAAAATTGAATATTTGCATCTCTCTGTGCCATGTCAATCTGTCTTTCCCTTAGATCATATAAAAAAACAGACTTGTGCTGTTGATATAATGCCACAGTGTGTGGTCAGAACATAATGTTTGCAAAGTCCAGCATAACAACACAATGGACCATAATTGTGATTGCCCATGTTGCAAAATAGACATATCTTGCTGTATTATGTCAATTGCAGAATATACTATGTTGCCCAGGGAATACATTTTGGATATTAATGTGGTCATACCATTGTGAACCACAGCCAAAGCTTTTTCTAAATTAACCCTATCAGTCTCGTGCAATCTCTCAGCAGCTTCCTATTCAGAAACTTTCCACAGCTTGTTGTATATTTCATTGATGCACTTTTGGCTTGGGTTCCGGGGACCTAATAGACAATCTCTGAGTTCCATGTCATCAGAAAGAAGGGACAAGTGTTGATTCACCTGAGAGAGTGTTGAGGTCTTTAGCCAATCAAGGCACAACTTTGCAACACTATATGACATGACCACCCTAAGTGTTCCTAAGTGTTCCTATTGTACATATCGCTGATCAGGCCTATTGATCCTGAACCCTTCGGTGTTTCTCAGAAAACTAGATTGACACCCATTTGTGTCCACAGGCCAAACCAACCATCCCTTCCTACTGGGGTCTGATGAATTGACAGAACAAGTTTGTATCATGGTATCTAGTGTATCCTCACTGTATTGTGTGAAATGCTGCAAGTGTTCGAATCCTTCCTCTTGGCCATTCCAATACAGGAAGTTCATTGCACTGTTTTATTCAGGAAAATTATCTGATATGGTAGAAGGTTTGCTCTGAACATGGCCTTAGTTCCCTGAACCTGCCAGTCCTTTGTCCCTCAGACAGATTTTGTATCTATGATGTCTTTATAAAAGTCAAAACCCTGTACAGACAGTTGGGAAATAAAGGAAGCAGAGTATATCAGCTTGGGGTTGGTTAGCATATTATTCTTTCAGGTGTAGGTGCAAGTTTATGATAATAAGAGTTTGGGTCTGATGTGTCAAAACCAGATAAAGAATCAAACTTTTGTACAAATGTTTTTGAACTATATATTGGTGGTATTGGAGGGGGTTCCCATTGAGTGTAAATATAAACAGCTTGTGGGATACTAGTTTTGGTAAGAAAGGGTTACCATAATGTTGATAGCAGAACATATCAGAAAAATTAGATATACAATCATACAATTCATCTGAAGAAAATGAAGCTAATTGTTCTCGATCTGCAATCAAATTGTGCACAATTTCAATGTCCCAATTATCAGAGAAAGTACTAGAGGTGATGACATCATTTAAGGAAATTTCAAACAAATATAGTATTAGTATAAGTTCAGTGGGACCATACACATCATACAATAGCCTGTCCCACAATATTCCTTCTGAAACTGGAACGGCTGTAAGCGCCACCAGGAACAGGCCCTTAATTCATGGTGCGATGATGCATGTGGTTTCAGAACTAAGTTCACAAGTTGTACTGCAGAGTGTTCTGGGAGATAGTGTCCATTCAGAAGTAAGAAAAAGAAAGTTACCAAACCAATCTAAAGGACCAGGAAAAGTAATTTTATTGCAATTCAGAGATGTAACTAAAAAGACAAAGTATGTATTTTTCAGCCAAATATAGAGAGCATGCACTTGTAGCTTGAAAGAGAGAGGCGTTGGTATCTCAGGGTCACTTGAATCCGATGAGAAGTCATCATAATGCATTAAGTAGCCAGACACCGTCCGGTCTATTTTTGGCAGCTTAGCAGATTTTGTAGAACTGGGAGATGATTTGATCAGTGGCATATTCATATAGACATCATCAATTTACTTGTAGACAGTACAGTTGTAGTAGTTTCAACAGGATGAAGTAATATATCATTGTTGTTTACAGCTTCTCTTTGGAGAGAGGAATCTTGAGTAGTTATTAAAGCTTCCATCTGAACTTCCTGAACTGTCATGAGAGAAGTGTGGCGGCTACCCAGGAGCCCATGCAGCCTACTGTTGAAAATCAGCCACATATAGTTTGGTTTGCTCAGATCAATGAAGACAAACCTTTTATCTCAACAGCCGGCAAGAGGTGGAAGAAGTACAGTTCTGGTACCTTCGACAGCCAGGACTGGCCCTCTCTAAGAAGGCCCAGCACCAGACCAACACACCGCTTGGTTGTAAATTTAGCATTGTTTATTTATCATGTGAGGAATGCAGAGTCAATGGGTTACCTACCACTGCTAATCAGCTGGTTTCCCTTCAGGGCTTACTTATTTTAGGGGTACACAGTTGTCAGGGTGTCACTCATGCCATCAACAGTTTCAGTTGATGACACCAGGACACCATAAGGCAAAGTGTTCAGACATATATCTCAGCAGATCATTGTCAGTGCATTGCAAATTCCATAACAAGTGTAGACCAGTAGTGACATGCTAGGCAAGTGAGAAGGGGCAAACGAAGTCTAGTATCTGGCTGTGAGTACACGTCACAGGGCCTGATGGTAGTTGTAGTCACCTCAATCTCCCTTTAACAACATTTGACCATTGGTGAACTGCATGACTAGTGAACCTCAGATGTGATATGGCAGACAAATGAGAATAGGCCAAACGGAGTCCAGCATCTTGGTGTGAATTTCAGTCACAGGGCCGCATGGTATATGTCTCCTCAATCATACTTTACCAACACTTGATAAACCGTTAGTATACATACCTGTTGGTAATGTGTATTTGGGAGGGACCATACACTTACATTTTAACACATATCATGAGTCCTGGAATGATATTTTTGTGGTTATCTACTTGCAGACACCATTGTAACATGTGGCGTGTCATGGAATTGGATATATGTGGTCTTTTAGACACCACTACACATTGACACAGACAAACCAACATTTCATATATTTTGAGTATTGCATGTTAGGAAAGTAGCTAGAGAACACATTAGCAAAAACTGATTTGAGAGCAAACAGGACATTGTCATATTGTAACAGTTATTGAAGTGTAACTCCCCCAGCTATCCCTGTGAAGCTCTCAGAATGCAGGATGGCCAAGACCTTCTCTTCCCAGGGAAGATTTGTAATGGGGTGCTGGAAGGGCCATCACTAGTCCTCTGAGCCTCCAGATGGTAGTTGTTGTACCAGGTACGCACTCTAAACCTGAGGTCAATCCACCTCCTCCTAATGTTGTTCTGTGTGCGCAGGGTGGTACCAACAGCATTCACTCCGTTGACTATCCTGTCCCACATTTCAGTTTTCCTTAAGAGAGGAGTATGTTGGACTTACGAACCAAAAAGCTGGGGCTCTTCCACCATGACTGTCAACTCTGCCTCAGCGAACTGTGGATGTTTTTGGCTAGGCATAATGAAAAAAAATGAAATTGTGAGTAACTAAATGAAAGGGAACAGAAACAAGTGATACAGGTAAAAAGGTGCAGAACAAAAATTACAGGTGGTGGAGAGTGCTAAATATGAAGATAAAAAAGGGGTGCCTTATCTGAAAATGTATAAAACGGTGATGCCTGTCTTGTGGGCTGCTGTTGAGAAGCAAAGGATCCTGGTCAGGGATGGGGTATGTTTTATAGTGTGATTTGCAGGAGTGTCCACTTGGCCAAAACACATCAGCTGTGTAGTTTTTTCATCCATCCAATGGTAACTGATGTGTTATTTTTTGGCATGCGCACCACAGTGGTCTACCGCCATTGGGTAACTGCCACTGGGAGACCACCAGTACAAATGTATAGTTGTAAGAAGTTTGGTGGGGACACCTTGGCCCTGACGGCATTGGGGGGGGGCGCAACACCATGATTGCAGGCTGCCGCATTTCCTGGTGGGAAGGGAGCCTTGGCCACTGTCAGCATTTCAGACAGCAGAACTTGTAATTCGGGTGGCAGTAAAAAGTGGACCACCATCCATGGGCACGGTGTTACAAAGACTGCTGTACTCGTAATTAGGCCCTTAATATTTATTTTAAAATGGCGATGTCATGGTGGTGTTATATTTTGCTGAGCTTTGCTGGTTAGTAGCTAAGTAGGTGATTTATAAAAGAGATTTAGGCATTACTTCTGAGTAGTCTACTCATGTATTATTAATAAATATTCTCCATATACATTGTAGCATTTAATACATTTTACTTGTTTGTTTACTCAATTTAGGTTTAATTTATTTAGCTGATTACTATATCCTTAGTTATCGGTGGCTTTGTTCTTTTTGGGGGGCTTCTAGGAATTTGTACAGTGTTAATTGGGATCTACGTCGCATAATATTCCACTATGGAATTTGGAATCTGGTTGGCATCAGAGTCCAGAATTGTCCAATCTAAGTGTCTTCAAAATAGTCGATATTGTGAGTTAATTTCTAATCATTTTGTTAATAAAATGGTCTTTCTGTAAGAATGCGGTTAGCTACCTCTGGTTTTTGGGACATATGCCAGTGCAAATCATGTTTTTAATTTCAAAGGCAAACTGGCTGTTTGTTGCATATTTTATACTCAGATTGTATTGATGCTTCCAAATGCTTTGGTTAAAGTTGTAATAGTCGCCTTGGATGGCCTTGTATGGTCGTGCATGGCCGTGTGTGGCTATAGCTTATGGGACTGTATCTAGTAACTGTTCAAACTCTTTTATCATTTTCTGTAGGGAATAGTTGTTAGTCTTTATTTTGATGGAATGTATAGTTTATAGGAAGTACTACTATGTTTGTTAAGCAGCAGTGCATAAATGAGACCTACATGTCAGGGCTCATCGTTTTGTTAACCATTGACTGCGGGTTCAAAAGAGAAACGCAAACCCAGAACTACAGCTCCCAGCATCCCTCTTCCTGGAGACGTCCTGCGTGACCTGGTTGCAACATCAGGAAACCGGATATAAGGAAGGAGGAGACCAAGGAATCTGCCGGTTATTTAGATTTCATCTGGTCCGTTTGGCAGTCTCGCATTTCCCTCCTATGTAGCGGTAAGTGTGCTAGAAGCACCACCGTTTTCCTTCTGCTACCTTTTGTTTGCCATCCGCTCAGTCGGCCTTGGCAGTGTCGTCGCTGCTCTCCCGTTGGAGAGACTCGCATTTTCCGTGATCTCATGCAGGAGAGACTAGTGGGCTCTGTTCAATTCCTCAGTGTTTATACCCTTCCCTGTTGGAGAGATCTGCAATCCTCAGCGGTCTCATGCAGGGAAGGACCAGGTTGAGATAAACCTATCCTGTTCACTGCCTTGTGCGCACTCTCTTATTTTGGCTATAGAGTGAGAAGCGCATTGTCTGGTGATTTGTGTCTGTACTTTACAACCCTTTCAAGTCGAGGCATTATGTTTGAGGTGGGCTTCATTTCAAAATGACTGTTTCTATAGAGCATGTACTTTCATTGTTTTTCAACCAGTAAGGAAGCCACTGATTTACAGTTAAATGGCTAACCATGAGACCTATATGTGGCCTGTTGTATGACAATGTTGATCCAGATTACAAGGCTCATAACTACTAATGAGGCCTCATCGATCTGGAACTAATACAAGAAAAGCGAGTGGTCCATGGTCTCGCCTTTTTTACTATTATTTTCATTTCTTAATTTGTAGGAGAGATTAGTAGGGGGTGTCCAGGAAGACATCTGTAATATCAGCGCTATTAAAGGGTAGTTGTGGTTATGGTCCTTACTGTTCTACATGAGGTGCTTACTTACTGCTGCATGAAAGACCTTAACCTGCTTGTTGCTTTTTTCTGCTAGTATTCGAGTTGGAAACCTTAAACCCACCCTCTCCTCTCCTCTCCTGATACAGCTCCTTTTCTTCCTTTAGAGGTAACTAGGGAGGTAATCCAGTGCTCACAGTGTTCCTTTTTTTATCTTTTACAGATCTCCCTCCCTGCAGTTCCGACCCTTTCCTTCCCTCACTTGACTATCTCACTAGTCCGTGTGAGATATATATATATATTTCAGAAATTGGGGCAGTCGAGAGGTGGACCTTTATAGCATCAGCACTATCCTGAGGATAACATCAGGGACAACGTGACACTACATTAGTGTTTGGAAATTCACTGTGTATGGTGCATATCTGCGTGAATGGTCTTGAGCACACTGAAAGTTCTGCAGTGAGTTTCCTTTAGGGCCCAATGTGGTTCCCCCTTATTTTAGCTTAACTGCATGTTGTAGGCCGCTTTGCTTTGCACAGCCATACGTAACATGATTTATTATGTGCCATGATATTATTTTAGAAATGCACTGCACATGTTTTCATTATTCAGTTCTTCTTGGGATTCAGTCTTAATATTTTGTCTAAGGTCAAACAACATGGTGCCATGTTTTTCTGTGATTGGTAAACAACATATACTAAAATTTAGAAACAACACAGAGGCACAGCTGCTGTTTTCCAACATGGCACTTCTGATCATATAAACCAAGACTTGCCGTTTGGAAAACAGAGAGGAGGATTCTAGCAGAGGGAAAAGGAGCTGGAATGGGCACACAAGCCTTGTGAAACCTGAGATGCAGACCACCTACCTAGAAACACAAGGTATGTGGTCCGGTTCTAATTCCAGAGATCACTGATATATTACTGTGCTCACGTAGTGAGGGTAGGCTTAGGCAACTATATCATTGCGTGATGATAATGCTTTTCAATGTATACAGTTTGCTCGTAATGATGACTACTTCGCTCAGTTGTGTATGTTTTCTAATTGCAGCACAGTTGCTTTAATTTAGAGCAAGATAGTTGTTGTTATATTGTAAACTTTCCTCATGTCTCTCTTTCGTTTGGTGTCGGCATGCATGAGTGAAAAGGTGAAGCTCTGTCTCTTGGAGCCTAGTGTTGTGTTATAGTTTCCCAATTACTCTGTGAAGGTTAGGAGGACAGGTATGACACTGTGAGCTAGTCGGATTTGGGCCCATAGGTACTGATGTGGTATGCTGACTCTGTCCCTACATTCTGATGTCCTGTATTCCCAAGCACAATTCTGTTTCCAAAGAGAATCCCTGCACCAATTTCATCCATCATCAACGATTCACATTGGATCAGTCTTAATAGCATACATGTAATTAATCCTTTGCAATTATTTTGGTTGTCATGCAGGAGGAAGGGTTCCTCTTTATCTGAAGTGCTTAAGTGTTCAGGAATTTCAATGTATACTTCAGGCAATAGGAGTTTTGCTGGTGGCTTTGCTAGAATGTGCTATTAGGCATTTTAAAGTGGGCTTTGCTGGTAGCTGACCATGTGGTGCATTCAGGTACTCTAGAGAGTAGACATTTTAGTATTTTAGTACTGAGCTCTCTGGAAGTAGTGCTTCCCTCTTTAAAATCTTAAAGTACATACCATCATTCTGTTTCAGTTATATTTGGTGGATGGTTGTGTTCTGTCACGTTAATAACAACATTGTTTTTCGTTGTAGACCTCCCAATAACACGTGTCAGCATAGTATTTTGATCAAAACCAAAGAAAGTCCCACTCTTGTCACTTATTCTAATAATACATTCAATAGAATGAATCCTTGCACTCTCGTACACACTCTCAACTACATTCACTCCATATTCTGCACACTCAACTTCATTATATGCAAAAATGTCTCATTTATTTAAATTGGAGTATAAAAATGTATATTTGTTAAAATCACTGTGATGCTGTATTAAAACAACACATACATTGCTCTATATATGTCACTAATAAAGTTTCTTCAGATAGAAATCTGATATATATAGCATCAAAATTAAAAACATAAATCATACATTTCTAAAAATAGTTTCACCATAAAGACACAGAGATATCACATTAAGCACGTAAAGTTGATAAAGATATCATGATAACAATATAGAGTTGCTAAATAGTATTTTATACATTTCAAATTTACATTCTCTGTGCTTTCCTGTCTATAAGTGTATCCCATGAGTGAGAGTAATTGTTTGCCTTTCAGTGATGTTATATATCTTGCTCTTTCTACCCTTCGATGTGAAAATAGTTTAATAATGCAGATAAATATTGTATCACAAATGCCTTGCTAATGTAGAAAAAATAATTCCAATATTTTTGTACTTTATACTTAAATATGTTGTGTATATTGTAATGAAGCAAAAACAAGGAGATAATGGACAGAGTTGTGAAGCTTTTCAGACATTCACCCCCAGTCACAGATCCTTGATGAAACCGTCATCATTCTTTAGATCACTTCAGCACCCCAGTTCAGACCCAGCTATATGCAAATCAGTCTTGACCCTGTGCCTTATGAGAACAGTCCAGACTGAACTGCAAAGCCCGGTCTTCCGTGAACTGGAAACAAGCATCCTTGGACTGGTTTTGGGGTAACACCACCCATCAGCCAGGCTAGATTGAATCCAGTAATTGCAGGCATTTGCTTCAGTTGAAGCTGTTAAATCGTGGGTTACGTTTCTTAATTTCTATGGGAAATTTTGTTTTTATGTATTTTTTAATTTAGCTTTGTACTGTTTGTAGGGGCTGTGAGGTTTTATTTTAATTCTTCTTATGTATACAAGCTACTTCTTTATACATTTCTTAAATATACATTTTTGACCAGGTGTTAGAGTGTGCAGTTAAATTAATTATTGTGCAGTACTATGATTTTCTGCATCTTTTGATTGACATCTGAAGATTGATAGAGAAACAAAAACAGAAACTTTGTTTAATTATTTAGACATTTATGGCCCATATTCTCAAGTAGCTATTGCCGAGTTAACGGCACTTTATCCCAGCCAAAGTTATCACCCCATTCACAAGCTGGTGTCAACAGCCCATAACACCAGTATATTCGCGATAGCAGCTGCAAAAAACATCACCACAGATGGCCCGGCAACTATCACTAATGAGACGCAGAGTAGGCGTTCCCATGCAAAAAGCCACGACAACACCACTCCACAACATTCTCAACGACCGATAATGCGCGTCAGCAGCAGGAAATTAACACCTGCTCTGACCTGGTGTAAAGTCGGACGACAACCAGCAGCAGCCAAGGGAGCACAGCCCAAAGCCAAACATGAAGAACAACAGATGCCCCCGCGCAACTGAACATGCAGGTTGGAGCCCCAATAGGGCAACAACATCCACCGTCACCACACCCAGGACCACAACCCCCCCCAGACCACCACAGAGGCAGCACGGACAAAGACAGCGGACCCACATGAAAAGCACCAGCCTCACAGACTTAACACCAGAGGATGTCATTGCCCACTACAGGTTCAAAAGGACAGCCATCCTACGCATCCTGACCATCATCGCCCAACAGGCCGACGGTACCAACACATCGGACAACCAACACCCCACTCCACACAAAGCTGCTGGCTGTGCTGCACCTGTTGGTCTCTGGCACCCCCAACCAACACCCGCCAGAATCGGAGGAGTCTCACATCCAGCCGCATCCAACTCCCTCGCACCTGTCCTGGAGGCCATCATCAGTATCTATACGTCCACCACAATAAGCAGGATCTGCTGGAGACCAAGCAAGTACCACACGTCATAACTGGATGCACGCATGTGTTGGGGGCAATCCACAGCACACATTTCCTACTTGTGCCCCCTGGTGAAACAGCACACAATCACCTCAACAGAAAGCACACGTCTCACATCAATGTGCAGGCAACATCCGAACACGTGGAATCTCCACCAATGTCGTTGCCAAATACCCAGCCAGTGTGCATGATTCCTTCATCCTCCGACAGTCCATCATCAACCAGCGCTTCCAGGATGGCACCAATGGGAATGCACTGCCCGTTGTCAAGTACCAAATGAACATCACACACACCCCACACACCTCAACTCCACAACCATGCAACTCACAACTCTGGCAATGCACACGTCACAAAATTACATACAACATGCAAAACAACATGCCCACCCACCAGACATAACAGAACAACTTACAATGGTAACCTGGGCAAGCCGTGAACATGAGCCATCAACGGCATGGCACCTCAGCCACAAAATAGTTGAATGTGGGGAGAGGTGAGAACCAGGCATGTGTTAAGGAGGCAGGAGAACCATGATTGGGAAAGTACACAATGCCAAGAGTGTTGGCGATGTGCTGGACAGACCGCAGTATGCTTAACACACCCATATCCATGGCGACATACACCGCTGGTGTATGGAGTGTAGTGGACAGTGGACACAACCATGTCACCCTAGCCAGTGGGGGAGTGCACGGAAATGTTGCCTATTACGTCCCCCCGTAAGCGTCAGCGGAGTAGGATGGCCCGGCGTATACCAGGCCAGTGTAGGGGTGTGACTAAAAAGCACGTAGCCCTGGGTGTGTTCCTCTTTTGGAATGCCCAAAGTATCTGCCAGGGTAGCACCTCTCATCCGGCCACAAGGCCGATGCCGTCCTTGTGACAGGAGTTGCCTGCAATCCTGTGCGCCTGCCATACCCCGGCCCACTGGACTCCGAACCCATCAGGCCCGCCCCTGCCCAGCCAGGCTACACGGATCACCTGCCGACACCAGCATGTGTCACGGAGGCCCCACCATGTGCAGGTGCAAGCTCCAAGCCCAAGGCCCGCAACCTTGGCAGCCTCCTCAGACCATCTCGGTCTCCACGACACAGGCCTCCTTTACTCTTTTCTCGTTTACGTACGCTACTGCTGCATCCGGCCTACACTACGGTCACACATTTGGAACTGAGTCTTGATTACACCATGGCAGAGTGCATATGTTCATTGCAGATTTTATATCAGTGTACTCCCTTCGATGTGGTGCCACCAACTTTGTGCATGGCATTCTTACGACACATGTCTGTTGTCTCCTGCTGATTACTGCCTTTGGCCTACACTACGGACAAGTAGGTCACACATTTGGAACTGAGTCTTGATTACACCATGGCAGTGAACATTATTTAAGGCAGAGTTTACTTTATGTCACTATACTCCCTTCGATGTGGTGCAACCAAGTCTGTGCATAGCATTACAACCACATGTGTCTGTGGGCCTACGCGGACTACTGCCCTCGGCCTACGCTGCGCAAGAGTAGGTCACAGAATTGGAACTGAACTCTGTGCATCGTGAGCCAACGACACGTGGCTGTGGGCCACTGCTGACCGCTGCCTCCGGCCTACACTGCGGTCCAGTAGGTCACAGAGTCTTGACTTACCAATGGTGGAGTTCATATCAGTGTACCGGCTTTGTCACCCTCCCAGCCCCGGTGCCACTATGTCTGTTCCCCGACATTTATGGACACTCTCTGCTCGTACATTGGTGCAGTCTGAGTCTATTGACTAGGGGGTAGTTTTCATCCTCATGTGGCTGTCACCAAATTGGTCATGGCAACAAGGCTGTCACTTTCCACTCCCCCAGTGCTGCTTCCAGATAACATCAGACCTCTGCATCATGCCCTGGAGGACACCCTCCACCACATTCACCTCAGAAATCCATGAGGACCCACCCAGTCCGCGTGGCCCTACCTCAGTGCACGGCAAGTCACCGTCTCGTGGCGGTGGGCCTGTGCCAACCGCTGTGCTTCCGGGGCCACTAACTCTGTGCAGCTCACATCAGGGACCCTGTCTGAATTAATATTGGATGACCTCTGTGACGGTGGTCCTGGGGTCATCGACACCAGGTGCATGTGGCCCTGCACTGTGCGCTGCCTCCGGCCTCAACTGCGGACCACCAGGGCTCACACATCAAATCAAGTCCTGACCGAGCAGGACGTCGCATCACCACAGGAGGCACTCGCCACCATCGCAAGGGTCAACTCCATCCACCATCTGCCAGAGTCAAAACAGTGGTACTGGTAGATTAACAGAGTTGCTCAGACCTGTCGTGGATGCCATCTTCTGCCTGATCCCCTTGTCAGCACTCCAGGTGCACTGACTCATTGCACCGCAACCCATGGACCGCTGCTGATTGAGTTTTGTGCTGTGGAGAGGTTACGCAGCAATGTCAGCTCAGGCAGAGTTGGAGACCTGGGACTTTGATGCAGGTGTAACACACCCTACTGCATCTGCATCAGGACTAACCCGAAGGGACACAATCCTAGCAGTTCCTTCACATGAGCGCGCTCATCTCTACTGCCCCAAACTCAGTGCACTGCAACTCATCGACACTTCTGTTTGAATGTTGGGTGACTGCTGTCCTTGCTCCGGCTCCCTCCATGTTGCAAAGCAGTTGACTCTGTTATGCAGGTGTTTTCTGTTTCCATTGCACTGGTGTCCACTGTTCAAGTAGTTGGCAGCACCAAGCACTCCGTGCGGTCTGGCTTATACTCACCCCACACATCCAGCACAGGCATCACTGTACATGTGGCCCTGCCAATAAAGGGGCCAGGTGCACGTGCCCATTGCCAGTTCAACATGATATATGCGTGTGTCCCTGTGGTCGTGTTGTATGCATGAGGGCCCTGGGCTCTACAACATTACATTGTGATGTGTACAGCAGACACAGACATGTCACCGCAGGCGGCGGGTAAGACCTTGGACATGTAGCTTTGTCGTCAGCCACTCAATACATAAGAGGAGTTGACTGGACCATCGTACGGAGGACCAGCATCGGGTGTGAATGATGATTCCGTGGCTCTGGGCGTGGTTTATTGCAGGACATGTGCACATGCATGTGTATCTGTCGTGGTGTGGGTCTCCTTTGTGGGGTGTAGGTGGTCCCTGATGGGACTTGAACACCCACGTATGTGATCTACTTTGGCTTCCATGAGCTCTGAGCCCACCGGCACCTGTTCGGCCACCTCCTTTAGGCAGTCTGACACCTGGCATTGAAATGCGATGTGTGCCTCGGTGAAGTGTTGGGAGCCAGCCGTGGTGGTGGGTGCTTCCTGCTGTGTGGTCTGTGCAGGGGCTGGGGTCTTCTCTATGTAGCTTGGCTGCCCTGCTCCTGGGGGTGGGTTGCCTGAGAAGTCCATGAGCTGTTGTAGGCCGTCAGTGTCGGAGGTGTGGTGGTCGTCTCCGGTATCACTGATGGGTTGTCTGGTCTGACCTGCTGGAGGTGTTTTTTGTCCCTCTGCAATGTGAAGGGGAGATGCATGTTGACATTGTGTTGACATTTATGTTTGCGCATTGTTCTTGTTTACATGCAGACTGTGTGACAATGTACATTTTGACTGTTTAGGTGGTGCTGGCAATTTGCAGGGAGAGTGGACATTGGGACTACATGACGGATGTGAGGTTGTACCCGTGCATATGCATCTCACAGTTCCCTGCTCTGCCCAATGTGATTGGCCTGTTTCTGCGCACGAGTGGACCCAGTTGTGTCCCCTGTTCTGCAGTGTCGGTGTTGCACTTTGTGCCACAATGTCATGGGATGTGCTGTGATTGCTATGTGTGTGTGCTGCAGTATGCCACAGGGATGAGGGACATGATCCTGGGTCATTGTGGGTGTGCAGTGTGCTATACTTGATTGTGCATGTGTGCCATTGTGCCCATCTCCCCCATCCCCCAAGTCCCTGGTTGTTACTCACCCTGTTGTTGTTGTGTCAGGTCCTCTCAAGCTGTGTCCATACTCCCACCTCCTTGCACTGTCTCCACACTGATGACTGGCCTCCATTTCCTCCATTTCCTCCTGCGGCGCATGACTCCCACCTCCTGTCACCGTTGCTGCCTTCCTGTTGGCAGAGGGCTTGTGCCTGGTTTACGTTTTCAGGTCATGCCAGCGCTGCTTGGCCTCATCCATTGTCCTCCTCAACACTCCAGCTGCATTCAAGGTAGTCTGATTGTGGGACAGTTGCTAGTAGAGTTCTGTCACATCCATGACGCTGGTCTTGTGTTGCTGTGGACTGCACCCCGTCTTCCTCTCCCTCTTCTCCCTGGCCTTCCCTGACCCCGTTGTACCTTGCTAGTGGTCTGTGGGGTTTGTGGGGTTCGCGTTGGCCTCTGTGCTCGGTCAAGGTGCATCCATGGTGCTATGCACTTTGGATTGTTTCTGGTGTGTTTTTCTTGTTCTGCTTTTATAGTGCATTTTCACGCCAGACGTATGGGATTTGCAGGCCTGTGGCTGGTTTTCACAGCTTTTTGTATCGTGCTTGGCCTCATCACAGCTTTTTTTGATTTCGCGTTTTGCATTTTTGCGGCGTGGCATTGATTTTAACGCGCCCATTTGACGCATTATCTGGTGACTATCGCATGCTACCTCCGTGTTGTGAATACTTGGTTAACACGGTATAAATTTCCCACGATAGAATGCCATGTTGTAGGTTGCGTTAAGTTACTTTTGCGATTATTATCACACGTTCTTGAGAATATGCCCCTATGTTGTTAAAATAAGTTAGTATACATTGAGTTAGTTCAATTTTTCAACTTACTTCTTAAGGTAGTTGGTACATTTTTTGCAGTATTCCTCTTTAGTTTTGCTTGGGGAATCCAGCAGAATGTCATTCTCTGGGAGATTTTGTATTTCTTCGGTGAGAAGTAGAGAGATTTTGCTATTCCTTTTATACTGTTTTGTTAAATAATGCAGTATTTGATTTGGTTGGTTTGTTTTACAGTATATATTTTTGGTAATTTGTTTTCGGTCTGAATTTTGTTCCAGTCATTACCTTTTCTTGATAGTTGCTAATTAGTATGTTGTTTAATTTGAAATGTTTGCTTGAGTTGTTTTGTGTTATTATGAAATGTTTATAATGTATGGTGTTATATTTTAAAGTTTATTTTTTATACCACTAATTGTTTTCTGGTTATATATTGTATTGAATATTTATTTAAAACACCATTATTTGTTTAATGTGTTTAATGTTCATTTTTATGTATTAATCATACTTTTTGGTGAAATGCATTTATTGTAACTTCATAATTGTTTAAATAAGCATTTTAACTTAGGTGTTATTTGCTTATTTTTTTAGATATTATTGGTAATGTGTGTTTCGATATTTTGTCCTCAAACCAGGCCCCTATAGGAGTTCCCTTCATTCCATATTTTCACCCATTTTTAGGGATACCCCATACCCTCATACACTACTTTTTCGGCTAACATGCAACAGTCTGGCCTGCCCGGCACATCATGCCTTTGTTAGATTTCTCGCTGCCACCACAAGGCCCAGTGTCACCAATGTCTGCTGCATCCTGTCATTCGTAACCTTTCCCCAAATATTAAGAAAATGTTTTTTGGCAGAGACTGTTAGGCCCCCCGTCCACCTTCCACCAGATAGTCCACTGCATTGGACCAGAATTCCTATATCACCAAGTAGCTCTATAGGATGCGGAATAAGGATCCAGTCTGCCCACATTCACGTAGGCAATGTGCATCCATAGCCCTTACCATCTTTACCACAGTTGTCTGAGCATCGTAGGAGCAGTAGAGGATCTGTACCTGCACCCATTCGAAGACTGATTATATGGCAACCTCTCTTGGGGCCGCAAGAGCCTCTTCCCACTCCTCATGTGCAAAACCACCTAACTCCCAGTCCCATTGACTCCTTAAGTTTTTCAAAGCATCTGCTGTGTGGTTTACAATTTTTGTTATGGGTCAGTGACATGTTTTTTTTGGGGCATGGGATCTACCAACTGTCTATCTTACAGCAGGGAAGATTCCTTCAGTTCAGTTCCCTGTGGCAGAACTCTCGGCAAATTGTGAAGTCATAGATATCTGTATGTCTCAGAAGGTGCTAGGTGATATTCTCACTGTAAATTTGTCAGGGGGTAATGTCTCCCTGGGTACATATGTCTCCCACCGTGGGGAGTCCAATAAGGTACATTTTGTCAGACCCAGTTGCCTGCGCAGTGTACCAAGAAGCTCAGAATCCCAAAACGGTGTTGCCTGTGTAACAGTATTTTTTTACCACAGATAGACTGCAAACCTCTTTCAGAGCTTCACTCCCACTCTGGTGGGATCGGGCAAGTCAGTCACCCTCCCACCGCCATATAGGGCTTTCCAGTATCACTGCGGTCCCAGGACAAGCCTGTCCATTCCGAGCAACCGTTCCGTCTGTGACAGAAACACCCAGTTGTTAAATGTGCTCAGTTGCGCCACTCAATAGTATTTCTGAATATCAGGCAGAGCTATGCCTTCATCGTAGCAGCCCATTGTACGGTTGGATAGTGCAGTTCTTGCTGGTCCCCATCCCACAGCAGCAACCGGATCTCCATCTTGATCGCTTTGAAATAAGATTTGTGGACCTCTTAAAGGGGTTTCTGCAGTGCATACAGGAAGCGTGGCAAAGGCATTATTTTGAATAGCATTGTTCTCCCCAATACAGAGAACATTATAACCCACCAGTGCCCTACATTCTGCCAAAACTTGCCAAGCAACAATGCCAGATTCTCCTACTAAAAAAAGTTTAGTGTCAGTGTTATGTATATCTTCTCATGTTTCCATATTTTTGTTATTGTATGTAGTTATTCAAAGGCTACAATATTTTTATTTTCAATGTTTGTGTTTTTAGAGTCCCAGAATCCCATGGGCAGTACTGACACTACCATGTGTGCATGGGTGGTTTGCAGCACTAGATCTAGAGCTTTATTATATTTGTGCTCTAGTGCAGCATGTTTATCCCTGATACCACCTAACAAAATTGCTCCCTGACCTGCCTGCTGAAAAGCATAATGCAAGCCCTGTGCCTTTACAAACTATGCAGGATCACCCAGCAGCATGTTCACCAAGAGAGATATACCCAGCGGTGTGCACCATGGTAGCATGGTTGAAATCAGCCAACAGAGTTGAGTTAACAACGCTGTACCCGCCAAACATACACCTCAGGGACCATCCCAAGATGTCTCCCATAAGTAGAGAAGGATGCTGGATGTTTGACACAATTGTGGGTTGTGAGCTTTTGAAGATATCTTTCTGAGTGGCATTTCTGTATCATAAGAAGTCCTTTCAGACAGCAAAGTCCATTCAGTGCCAGAGATGTTCACCTATTGTTGGCTCTGAGGGGCATGTAAGGTAGCATTTCTCACATATCACTAAACCCTTCAAACCCTCTTGCTGTTGTTAAATGACATAATCATTATAGCCAAGGCAAAGGACAAAGGGAATACTGATCTGCAAGAACAGGTAATAGACGGATGGAGGATCTACTGTTTGCAACCAAAATGCTGTAACCCAGTGTTTGGACAAAATAGCGAATAAAAAATATTGTGATACCACAATATTGTGTGACGAATATTGGGCTTTCAAGAATATCATTGGTAAGAGTATTGAAGGGAAGAATATAGTTTTGTGTTCTTTTTCATACTGTTGGAAGAAATATACGGCCTTATGCCATCCTTACGGGATGGATACCAGTCGACATGTAGTAGGCCGTTTTGCCCAGCAAATTACAATACAAATGCTGTGCCGGTAGTCCGAAACATGCCGTTTTCTATTGCGGCCTGTTCAGCGGCCAGGAAAAGGGCCGCAGCACTAGCTATAATTAAAATAGGCATGTTTTAAATATCTATGGACTGTGTGCCAGGCACCATGAGGTGCCTCGCACAGGGTCCATGGATATTTGGGGTGCCATATGTGCCCTCCAAACCCCATAGTGGAGACCAATGGGAGAGGGGTTCCCTGCTAGGGGCCCCCAAAGTCCCTTTTGGTCTACCTGTACATGGCGGCCCGCCTCCATGTAAAGGATGAGGGAAACGACCATAGTAATCCCTATGGCGGTGCTTGAGCAGGCTCTGCCCATATTGCATGGATTATGGCCTGATCGCCGCCCTGACAGGCTCCATGATCCCGACAGAAAAGCAGCAGTCTGTCGGTATGACCGCTGCCTCCGACCACCGGATCATAATACGCTGGTCGGACTGCCATCGTAATGCGGTCCTTAGTTTTAGAAAATATTGTTGTGTGGTATATTGTTAATAAATCTAATTTGATATTTGCTTTATTGTGGTGTATGATTTTATGTGTTTTTACATTTTTGTAATTAGTATCTTTAGTCAAATAATGTATTACAATATATAAATTCTGAATGTTTTATTTTCAGTTTTAATATAACATTAATTGGTATCATATTGATTTTAGTAGCAGGATGTAGGATTTTTTGAGGATATAGGTGGGGAGACTATTAAAATGTTGATATTTGAATTAATGTAATTTAAAAAAAAAACTTTATGCAAATTAATATCAAAAAATTAATTATTTTGTATTTATTAAATGTTAATACATATATTTAATAAATAAGTTGAATGTTTTGGTTTCTAGTACGATTTATTTGCATGATTTATGTGTCTGCAGTGTTTCTTTTTATAAACAGTTTTTTTTTTTTTTTTATGGTTCCTGGATAATTTGGCCTGCTTTGATGGATTTCTATTGGACTGGTTTTATTTTGTATATTTTGGGACTTTTTGAAAATTATATTTTTTGATTATTGGTGGCACGTACTTTTTGAGTACATGAATATGGAGCAGGATCTGCAGCTGCAGAACCACGAGTAAAATTGAATTCATTTATTTATGTGGTCTGGGTGGGAAATGTTATGTTTTCATGTCTGTTAGTTTATATGAATGCTATTTTGGTATAGTATGTTTTCTCCGTTATAATTATTTTTTACAATGGATTGACTTTGTTGTTTGATGTTTCTGGTTGGTGAGTATATATATATATATATACATGCAAATAAATCAAACCGGAAACAACACTAATGCGAGTCTCAGTGCGTTCTTTCAAGTAGCCCAGGAAGAAGAGGCTCATGGCCTCGAAACGCGTCGGCAGAAATAAATAAATAAATTGGACCAAAGAGGCAAGCTGCATCATTATTGCCGGATGGCTGGGCACAGTCGAGTGTAATCCCGTTGCTTTGGGCACTTTGTTGGACAAAATACTGCATGGCAGCCCTGCCGTGGGGATGGCACCATCTGCAGCTGGGGAATGAAAGTGATCGCCAGCTGTTTGAGGCTTCGGTTTTTGAACTGCTCGAGACCGGGAAGCACTGTGCTCAATATGCTAATTGAGCTTGCAACTTTACTCCAAGACCCACCAAAGGATGAAAATTAATGCTTTTAAAAGGGAACAGTCACTGAGCTTACTAAAAGCTTATACACATGCTCGCATTTGGAACTATCATGTCCAGCATGCACTAATTCAGCTCACTCTTGAAGCCACGCCCACTTAAGGGTAACATGCAAATAAATGAAACCGGAAACAACACTAATGCGAGTCTCAGTGCGTTCTTTCAAGCAGCCCAGGAAGAAGAGGCTCATGGCCTCGAAACGCGTCGGCAGAAATAAATAAATAAATTGGACCAAAGAGGCAAGCTGCATCATTATTGCCGGATGGCTGGGCACAGTCGAGTGTAATCCCGTTGCTTTGGGCACTTTGTTGGACAATTTATATATATATATATATATTTTTTTAAACCAATGTGCCCGTAAGCATTGAGAAGGCACACAACAGCGCTCTCACCATTCGGCATTAGAATGCAGCTCGTCTTGGTGTTCCGATAATAATTGCTTCTTGCCGACGCGTTTCGAGGTTCAATTACTCTTCTTCCTGGGCTGCTAGATAAATATTACATCATGGCTCACATTGCGGCTTCTTTTATTTCCATCATTTACCTCAGTGGGCTATGCTTAGTGCAATGTCCTTTCTGGTGCCTTATGGGATATATAGTCCTCATGTGAGCATAATTATATCCCTTAGTAGGTTGATGCAAGTTTATTTATTAAAAGCATTAAACTGTCCTTAATAGGCTTCGGAACATTGAAAATGGTCTCAATATGCATCTGGAGCGCTGTGCTGCAACTGTGTGACATAGTTTCACTCCACAGCCTCTCCTAATTTGTCGATGGTGCTCCGCTCCTCGGCTGGGCTGCCGTGTAAGTATTTTTAAATCAATGTGCCCGTAAGCATTGAGAAGGCACACGACAGCGCTCTCACCATTCGGCATTAGAATGCAGCTCGTCTTGGTGTTCCGATACTAATTGCTTCTTGCCGACACGTTTCGAGGTTCAATTCCTCTTCTTCCTGGGCTGCTAGATAAATACTACATCATGGCTCACATTGCGGCTTCTTTTATTTCCATCATTTGCCACAGTGGGCTGTGCTTAGTGTCCTTTCTGGTGCCTTATGGGATATATAGTCCTCATGTGAGCATAATTATATCCCTTAGTAGGTTGATGCAAATGTATTTATTAAAAGCATTAAACTGTCCTTAGTATGCTTCGGAACATTGAAAACGGTCTAAATATGCATCTGGAGCGCTGTGCTGCAGCGGTATATATATATATATTCATTCACAGAAAAAAACATAGGTTTCAGGGGTGTTATAGTTAGCTGCCCATTTCACTCATACAAAACCATAGAAATTCCTCCGTTATAGTTAGTTCTGCTAACTATAACTCACGTGCCTGCAATGCACTGCTGATGATGTCACATATTGCATAATTCATGACATGGTCAGTGACATCACTGATGACATCACTGATGACATCTCAAATGACATCACTGATGACATCACTGATGACATCATCCACTGAATGTGGTTTAGTTTGAAATTTAAATATGTATTATATATATACCAATCTGTATTGAAGATTGAGTAGATATATAACTGTCTGGATGGAGGATTTAGTAGCTGTCTGACTGTCTTTTTAAGTGAGTAATTAAAAGTGTCCCACTTAATACATGGATTAGTAACTAAACTATGTGAATGTGTGCAGCACTGACTGTTGTTGTATAACATGCTGCATCAGTTGGTCACTAACTACATGAGTGTGTATATTAGTTATTGATTAGTTGGGTGAGTATTTGTATGGGACACTGAGCTTGTGTGTGGTTGGATGGGGTGTGTGTAACTCTATGGATAGTTGTGTGAATGGTTGATTGACTAGATGTATGGGTTTAAGAGTGCATGTGGAAACAGTTGTTTGGGTGACTGAGTGTATTTATTTGTGTGTTGGTGAGCGAATATATGTTTAGTTGTACATCTTCAACAAAGTAAAAAAATAAAAGGCATTGTATGTGAGAGTTGTTGTATATAAATAAGTATGTGCAAGAGTCAGTGATTGTGAGAGTAACTATATGAATGAGTGTATAATTGTAATGGTGCTTTTTTAACATATTAACGATGAGTTACTATGTGTTTGAATAAATTAGGTTTTGTTGGATAATTGTAAGTGAGTAAATGTAAGTGCGATAATTTTTTTTCATGAGTGAGTAGGATTACTGCATAACCAACTAAGATGACTGCTGATGTGTCAATGTCTATATATGTGTATAAGTGCATTTGATAGTGTTCTATTAATTAATGACTGCATGTATAGATGATTCTGTTGTTGAATGGGTAGTTGTGTGTGTAGACTTAGGAATCAGTGAGTGGGTATGTAGTAACTGGTATTGGTGTGTCAATGGTTTCAAATATGGTACTGTATTTTACAGTGAGTGATAAAAGGTTATACTAGTGTATGATGAGGTGTATCAGATTGTCAAGTGGATGATGTCATCAGTGATGTCATATGAGATGTCATCAGTGATGTTATCAGTGATGTCACTGACCATGTCATAAATGATGCAATATGTGAGATCATCAGCAGTGCATTGCGGGCGCGTGAGTTATAGTTAGCAGAACTAACTATAACGGAGGAATTTCTATGGTTTTGTACTTTTAAGTGTGATAGTAGTTATATCTATTTGTTTGTACTGATTTTCTACAGTTTTTTAACTGTTTATTCATAAATATTTTATTCATTAAATAACATTATATATTTTTCAAAAAATTGCAAATAAAAAATTTTTTGTTGCAAAAAAAATTTTTTTTTGCAAAAAAATTTTTTTTTAAATTAAAACTGAAATATTGATTAATTTTCTTGTTTTCATTTTAATATATTCATATTATTTTCTTTAAAAAAAATCCAAGTTTTTTCAGAGTCGCGCACTCAAAGTGAACACATCACGGTGGGTGCGCGCATTCTAGCTGCCATTTTAGAAAAGTCATAAAGTATCCGCGTATGGTGTGCAATGGCTGCGTGTTTTTTAGTTAAATCATATACATTTAATATCACGTGATATGCGCGATTGGTATGCGACCAGTCTGCGACTCCTGCTCCCGCGCATTCGCGACACATGCGCATTACGGCACGAGATGTTTGCGGGTCCCGTGTGACATCATATACGTGCTGGGGCGCGATGGGTGCGCGACTCCCGCAAAAAAAAATTATGTTCCAAAATGATATGTATGTGTCTTTAATATACATAGTAAGGCAAGAGATTATATAAGATATTCATCAAAATAATATCTTTGTACTTATAATAAACGTATATTATTTTTGAATATATTTTCGCAAAGTCGGGGGTGTGCATCGTGAGTGCAGAAAACCAGGTCAGCAGAGCTGCTCTAGAGCCTAAGAACTAGGTCAGCAGAGCTGCTCTAGAGCCAGAGAACCAGGTCAGCAGATCTGCTGTAGAGCCAGAGAAACCAGGTCAGCAGAGGTGCTTTGGAGGGAGAGAACTAGGTCAGCAGAGCTGCTTTAGAGCCAGAGAACCAGGCCAGCAGATCTGCTTTAGAGCCTTAGAACCAGGTTAGCAGAGCTGCTTTAGAGCCAGAGAACCAGGTCAGCAGACCTACTCTAGAGCCAGAGAACCAAATCAGCAGAGCTGCTTTAGAGCCATAGAACCAGGTCAGCGGAGCTGCTTTAGAGCCAGAGAACCAGGTCAGTAGAGCTGCTCTAGAGCCTAAGAACCAGGTCAACAGAGCTGCTCTAGAGCCAGAGAACCAGGTCTGCAGAACTGCTGCAGAGCCAGAGAAACCAGGTCAGTAGAGCTGCATTACAAGGAGAGAACCAGGTCAGCAGAGCTTCTCTAGAGCCAGAGAACCATGTCAGCAGAACTGCTTCAGAGCCATAGAACTGGGTCAGCGGAGCTGCTTTAGAGCCAGAGAATCAGGTCAGCAGAGCTGTTGTAGAGCCAGAGAACTAGATCAGCAGAGCTGCTCTGTAGCATAAGAACTAGGTCAGCAGAGCTGCTCTAGAGCCAGAGAACCAGGTCAGCAGACCTGCTGTAGAGCCAGACACTCTACTACTTACTCGCTACTACTCTCTACTACTCACTGTCTACTACTCACTCTCTACTACTTACGCTCTACTACTCTCTACTACTCACTGTCTAATACTACTCTCTCTACTACTCACTCTCTACTACTCTCTACTATTCACTCTCTACTACTCACTCTCTACTACTCACTCTACTACTTTCTACTACTCTCTACCACTCACTTTCTACTACTCTACTACTCACTCTCTACTACTCTCTACTACTCACTCGCTACTACTCTCTACTACTCACTCTCTTCTATACTCTCTATTACTCTCTCTTTCTGCTACTCTCTACTACTACTCTCTACTATTCACTCTCTACTACTCACACTCTACTACTCTCTACTACTCACTCTACTACTCACTCTCTACTACTCTACTACTCTCTCTCTACTACTCACTCTCTACTGCTCTCTCTCTACTACTCTCTACTACTCACTCTCTACTACTCATTCTACTACTCTCTACTACTCACTCTTTACTACTCTCTCTCTACTACTCACTCTCCACTACTCACTCTCTACTACTCGCTCTCTACTACTCACTCTCCACTACTCAATCTCTACTACTCGCTCTCTTCTACTCTCTACTGCTCACTCTCTACTACTCACTCTCCACTACTCACTCTCTACTACTCACCCTCTACTACTCTACTACTCGCTCTACTACTCACTCTCTACTATTCTCTACTACTCACTCTACTACTCTCTCCAACTCTCAGCCACTCACTCTCTACTACTCTACTACTCACTCTCTACTACTCTCTCTCTACTACTCACTCTCTACTACTCACTCTACTACTCTCTACTACTCACTCTCTACTACTCACTCTGTACTACTCACTCTCTACAACTCACTCTCTACTACTCTCTACTGCTCACTCTCCACTACTCATTCTCTACTACTCGCTCTCAACTACTCTCTACTACTCACTCTAATACTCACTCTCTACTACTCTACTACTCTCTCTACTTCTCACTCTCTACTACTCTCTCTCTACTACTCACTCTCTACTACTCTCTACTACTCACTCTCTACTACACACTCTCTACTACTTGCTCTCTGCTACTTGTTCTCTACTACTCTCTAGTACTCACTCTACTACTCACTCTCTACTACTCTCTACTACTCGCTCTCTACTACTACACTACTCTCTACTACTCACACTCTACTACTCACTCTCTACTACTCTACAACTCTCTACTACTCTCTCTCTACTACTCACTCTCTACTACTCTCTACTACTCACTCTCTACTACTCACTCTCTACTACTCTCTACTACTCATTCTCTACTACTCTCTACTACTCATTCTCTACTACTCTCTCTCCACTACTCTCTACTACTCACTCTGCTACTCACTCTCTACTACTCTCTAATACTCTCTATCTGCTAGTCACTCTCTACTACTCTCTACTACTCACTCTCTACTACTCACTCTCTACTACTCTCTACTACTCACTCTCTACTACACACTCTCTACTACTTGCTCTCTGCTACTTGTTCTCTACTACTCGCTAGTACTCACTCTACTACTCATTCTCTACTACTCCACTACTCTCTACTACTCACACTCTACTACTCACTCTCTACTACTCTACTCACTCTCTACTACTCACTCTCTACTACTCTCTACTACTCACTCTCTACTACTCTCTCTCTACTACTCTCTACTACTCACTCTCTACTACTCACTCTCTACTACTCCACTACTCTCTACTACTCACACTCTACTACTCACTCTCTACTATATATATACATATATATATGCATATAAATGCATATGCATTTATATATATGTATGTGTATATATATATATATACATATATAAACATATACATATAATCTGCATATCTATATAAATATAAATGCATGCAAACATATACATATACATATATGCATACATATGCATGGTATGTACATGAAAGTTTGAAAAACTCTAATACAAGCAAAGCTAAAAAGCCACCTAATTACAAACAGAATTGCTTTAACTTAAACGAGGGCGAGACCTATTGCATTTTCAATGCTTGTTTACTTTGATTCCATCAAGAATGCATCCAGATGTGTCACACATTTTCCAAAAATTCTGAATGGTAGCACTCTAGTTGCTCATTAGGTCACTGTAGTAAAGCTACTGCTCACCAGGGAAGTCTGCTGCTGGTATTCAAAGTGCATGTTTCAGTCTGCATGTCAGAATTTTTGTTAATGAAATGGAAGAGGATTTGAGAAGTCAAAATGTGGCCTAATCTTTCTTTCTGCAGCACTAATCATAATTTCTATGGCAAAATGAACCCCCTCATTTTGTTCCTTTGCAAATTAAATGTTTTAAGTGTTACCACTTTATTCCAATCAAGATGGCTTCAGGTGTGCCATACTTTTGTCATAAGTAAGACTGTTAGCGCTCTAGTTGTTATTTAAAACACTCTAGGACATTCTGTCATTAGGCTATACTTGGGCTACATCTCGGTGATATTTGTGCTACATTTGGGCTCTTTTGTCTCTGGTGGCCATCTTGGGAGACTTATTTGTTTTGAAGTTTTCTCATTTTTCATTTACAACAGTCTCCTCAGTAGGAAATACTTTCAGTTTTTTTACTTTCATTCCATCAAGAAGGCATTCAGATGTGTCATACATTTGCCATAAATTCGGAATGTTAGCATGATAGTTGCTTATTAGATCACTGTAGTAAAGCTACTGCTCACCAGGGAAGTCTGCTGCTGGTATTGAAAGTGCATGTTTCAGCCTGCATGTCAGAATATTTTAACGAAATAGAAGAGGATTTGAGAAGTCACTCAAAATGTGCCCTAATTTTTCTTTTTTCCGCACTAATCATAATTTCTATGGCAAAATGAACCTCCTCATTGTGTTCCTTTTAAATTAAACTACTCACTCTCGACAACTCACTCGCTACTACTTTCTACTACTCACTCGATACTACTCAGTCTCTACTACTCTCTACTACTCTCTACTACTACTCTCTACTACTCACTCTCTACTACTCATTCTCTACTACTCACTCTCTACTACTCTCTACTACTCACTCTACTGCTCTCTACTACTCTCTACCACTCACTTTCTACTACTCTACTACTCACTCTCTACTACTCTCTACTACTCTCTCTCTACTACTCCCTCTCTACTACTCACTCTACTACTCTCTACTACTCACTCTCTACTACTCACTCTCTACTACTCTACTACTCTCTACTACTCTCTACTACTCACTCTCTACTACTCACTCTCAACTACTCACTCTCTACTATTCTCTACTACTCACTCTCTACTACTCTCTACTACTCACTCTACTTCTCTCTACTACTCTCTACCACTTACTCTCTACTAATCTACTACTCACTCTCTCTACTACTCTCTATCTACTACTCACTCTCTACTACTCACTCTACTACTCTCTACTACTCTCTCTCTACTACTCACTCTCGACTACTCACTCTCTACTATTCTACTACTCACTCTCCACTACTCACTCTCTACTACTCGCACTCTAGTACTCTCTACTACTCACTCTACTACTCACTTTCTACTACTCTACTACTCTCTACTACTCTCTCTGCTATTCACTCTCTACTACTCTCTACTACTCACTCTCTACTACTCATTCTCTACTACTCTCTACTACTCACTATACTACTCTCTACTACTCTCTACCACTCACTCTCTACTACTCTACTACTCACTCTCTACTACTCTCTACTACTCTCCCTCTAATACTCACTCTCTACTACTCACTCTCCTACTCTCTACTACTCACTCTCTACTACTCTCTACTACTCACTCTCTACTACTCACTCTCTACTACTCACTCTCTACTACTCACTCTACTACTCTATACTACTCACTCTCTGATACTTTCTCTACTACTCTCTACTACTCTCTACTACTCACTCTCTACTCTCTATTACTCGCTCTCTACTCTCTACCTCTCTACCTCTCTCTACCTCTCTCTCTACTACTCTCTACCTACTTCTCACCTTCTACTACTCTCTCTCTACCACTCACTCTCTACTACTCTCTACTTCTCACTCTCTACTACACACTCTCTACTACTTGCTCTCTGCTACTAGTTCTCTACTACTCTCTAGTACTCACTCTACTACTCACTCTCTACTACTCTCTACTACTCACTCTCTACTACTCCACTACTTTCTACTACTCACTCTCTACTACTCACTCTCTACTACTCACTCTCTACTACTCTCTCTCTCTACTACTCACTCTCTACTACTCACTCTCTACTAATCTCTACTACTCACTCTCTACTACTCACTCTCTACTACTCACTCTGCTACTCACTCTCTACTACTCTCTAATACTCTCTCTCTGCAACTTACTCTCTACTACTCTCTACTACTCACTCTCTACTACTCTCTACTACTGACTCTCTACTATTCTCTACTACTCTCTTCTACTCACTCTACTACTCATTCTCTACTACTCTCTACTACTCACTCTCTAATACTCACTCTCTACTACTCACTCTCTACTACTCACTCTACTACTCTCTACTACTCACTACTCTCTATTACTCACTCTCTACTCTCTACCTCTCTACCTCTCTCTCTACTTCTCTCTACCTCTCTACCTCTACACCTCTACCTATACACTTCTACCTCTCTACCTCTCTTTACATGCACACATATGCACATATATATATATGTATATATATGCATATGCATTTTTGTATATGTATTTATATATATATATATACATATATAAACATATAAATATAATCTGCATATCTATATAAATATAAATGCATGCAAACATATACATATACATATACATAGATGCATACATATGCATGGTATGTACATGAAAGTTTGAAAAACTCCAATACAAGCAAAGCTAAAAAGCCACCTAATTACAAACAGAATTGCTTTAACTTCAACGAGGGCGAGCACTATTGCATTTTCAATGCTTGTTTACTTTGATTCCATCAAGAAGGCATTCAGATGTGTCACACATTTTCCATAAATTCTGAATGGTAGCACTCTAGTCGCTCATTAGATCACTGTAGTAAAGCTACTGCTCACCAGGGAAGCCTGCTGCTGGTATTCAAAGTGCATGTTTCAGTCTGCATGTCAGAATTTTTTAATGAAATGGAAGAGGATTTGAGAAGTCACTCAAAATGTGCCCTAATTTTTCTTTCTGCAGCACTAATCATAAATTCCATGGCAAAATGAACCTCCTCATTGTGTTCCTTTTAAATTAAACTACTCACTCTCTAGTACTCACTCGCTACTACTTTCTACTACTCACTCTCTACTACTCACTCTCTACTACTCTCTACTACTCTCTACAACTACTCTCTACTACTCACTTTCTACTACTCACTCTCTACTACTCTCTACCACTCACTCTCTACTACTCTACTACTCACTCTCTACTACTCTCTACTACTCTACTACTCACTCTCTACTACTCTCTACTACTCTCTCTCTACTACTCCCTCTCTACTACTCACTCTACTACTCTCTACTACTCACTCTCTACTACTCACTCTCTACTACTCTATTACTCTCTACTACTCACTCTCTACTACTCACTCTCAACTACTCACTCTCTACTACTCTCTGTACTACTCACTCTCTACTACTCTCTACTACTCACTCTACTTCTCTCTACTACTCTCTACCATTCACTCTCCACTACTCTACTACTCACTCTCTCTACTACTCTCTCTCTACTACTCTCTCTCTACTACTCACTCTACTACTCTCTCTCTACTACTCACTCTCTACTACTCACTCTCTACTACTCTACTACTCACTCTACTACTCACTCTCTACTACTCTACTACTCTCTACAACTCTCTCTGCTACTCACTCTCTACTACTCTCTACTACTCACTCTCTACTGCTCACTCTCTACTACTCTACTACTCTCTACTACTCTCTCTACTACTCACTCTCTACTACTCTCTACTACTCTCTCTACTACACACTCTCTACTACTTGCTCTCTACTACTCACTCTACTACTCACTCTACTACTCACTCTCTATTACTCCCTACTACTCACTCTACTACTCACTCTCTACTACTCACTCTCTACTACTCTGTACTACTCACTCTCTACTACTCTCTACTACTCACTCTCTACTACTCTCTCTCTACTACTCACTCTCTACTACTCTCTAATACTCACTCTCTACTACTCTCTACTACTCACTCTCTACTACTCTCTCTACTACTCTCTACTACTCACTCTGCT
Source organism: Triturus cristatus (assembly GCF_964204655.1). NCBI lineage: Eukaryota > Metazoa > Chordata > Amphibia > Caudata > Salamandridae > Triturus > Triturus cristatus. The sequence continues at coordinate 625,330,014 of NC_140580.1, read as the reverse complement.
ACTCACTCTCTACTACTCTCTAATACTCTATCTCTGCTACTCACTCTCTACTACTCTCTACTACTCACTCTCTACTACTCACTCTATACTACTCTACTACTCTCTACTACTCTCTCTACTACTCACTGTCTACTACTCACCCTCTGCTACTCTCTGCTACTCTCTCTCTACTACACACTCTCTACTACTTGCTCTCTACTACTCACTCTACTACTCACTACTACTCGCTCTCTACTACTCCCTACTACTCACTCTACTACTCACTCTCTGCTACTCACTCTCTACTACTCACTCTCTACTACTCTCTACTACTCACTCTCTACTACTCTCTACTACTCACTCTCTACTACTCTCTCTCTACTACTCACTCTCTACTACTCTCTAATACTCACTCTCTACTACTCTCTACTACTCACTCTCTACTACTCTCTCTACTACTCTCTACTACTCACTCTGCTACTCACTCTCTACTACTCTCTAATACTCTATCTCTGCTACTCACTCTCTACTACTCTCTACTACTCACTCGCTACTACTCACTCTATACTACTCTACTACTCTCTACTACTCTCTATACTACTCACTCTCTACTACTCACCCTCTACTACTCTCTCTCTACTACACACTCTCTACTACTTGCTCTCTACTACTCACTCTACTGCTCACTCTACTACTCGCTCTCTACTACTCCCTACTACTCACTCTACTACTCACTCTCTACTACTCACTCTCTACTACTCACTCTCTACTACTCTCTACTACTCACTTTCTACTACTCTCTCTCTACTACTCTCTACTACTCACTCTCTACTACTCTCTACTACTCACTCTCTACTACTCTCTACTACTCACTCTCTACTACTCTCTCTCCACTACTCTCTACTACTCACTCTGCTACTCACTCTCTACTACTCTCTAATACTCTCTCTCTGCTACTCACTCTCTACTACTCTCTACTACTCACTCTCTACTACTCACTCTCTACTACTCTCTACTATTCACTCTCTACTACTCTCTACTACTCACTCTACTACTCACTCTCTACTATTCTCTACTACTCACTCTCTACTACTCACTCTCTACTACTCACTCTCTACTATTCACTCTACTACTCTCTACTACTCACTCTCTACTACTCACTCTATACTACTCTACTACTCTCTACTACTCTCTCTACTACTCACTGTCTACTACTCACCCTCTGCTACTCTCTGCTACTCTCTCTCTACTACACACTCTCTACTACTTGCTCTCTACTACTCACTCTACTGCTCACTCTACTACTCGCTCTCTACTACTCCCTACTACTCACTCTACTACTCACTCTCTACTACTCACTCTCTACTACTCACTCTCTACTACTCTCTACTACTCACTTTCTACTACTCTCTCTCTACTACTCTCTACTACTCACTCTCTACTACTCTCTACTACTCACTCTCTACTACTCTCTACTACTCACTCTCTACTACTCTCTCTCCACTACTCTCTACTACTCACTCTGCTACTCACTCTCTACTACTCTCTAATACTCTCTCTCTGCTACTCACTCTCTACTACTCTCTACTACTCACTCTCTACTACTCACTCTCTACTACTCTCTACTATTCACTCTCTACTACTCTCTACTACTCACTCTACTACTCACTCTCTACTATTCTCTACTACTCACTCTCTACTACTCACTCTCTACTACTCACTCTCTACTATTCACTCTACTACTCTCTACTACTCACTCTCTACTACTCACTCTATACTACTCTACTACTCTCTACTACTCTCTCTACTACTCACTGTCTACTACTCACCCTCTGCTACTCTCTGCTACTCTCTCTCTACTACACACTCTCTACTACTTGCTCTCTACTACTCACTCTACTACTCACTCTACTACTCGCTCTCTACTACTCCCTACTACTCACTCTACTACTCACTCTCTGCTACTCACTCTCTACTACTCACTCTCTACTACTCTCTACTACTCACTCTCTACTACTCTCTCTCTATTACTCACTCTCTACTACTCTCTAATACTCACTCTCTACTACTCTCTACTACTCACTCTCTACTACTCTCTCTACTACTCTCTACTACTCACTCTGCTACTCACTCTCTACTACTCTCTAATACTCTATCTCTGCTACTCACTCTCTACTACTCTCTACTACTCACTCTCTACTACTCACTCTATACTACTCTACTACTCTCTACTACTCTCTCTATTACTCACTCTCTACTACTCAACCTCTACTACTCTCTCTCTACTACACACTCTCTACTACTTGCTCTCTACTACTCACTCTACTACTCACTCTACTACTCGCTCTCTACTACTCCCTACTACTCACTCTACTACTCACTCTCTACTACTCACTCTCTACTACTCTCTACTACTCACTTTCTACTACTCTCTCTCTACTACTCTCTACTACTCACTCTCTACTACTCTCTACTACTCACTCTCTACTACTCTCTACTACTCACTCTCTACTACTCTCTCTCCACTACTCTCTACTACTCACTCTGCTACTCACTCTCTACTACTCTCTAATACTCTCTCTCTGCTACTCACTCTCTACTACTCTCTACTACTCACTCTCTACTACTCACTCTCTACTACTCTCTACTATTCACTCTCTACTACTCTCTACTACTCACTCTACTACTCACTCTCTACTATTCTCTACTACTCACTCTCTACTACTCACTCTCTACTACTCACTCTCTACTATTCACTCTACTACTCTCTACTACTCACTCTCTGATACTTTCTCTACTACTCTCTGCTGCTCTCTACTACTCACTCTCTACTCTCTATTACTCGCTCTCTACTCTCTGCCTCTCTACCTCTCTCTCTACTACTCTCTACCTCTCTACCTCTACCACTCTACCTCTACACCTCTACCTATACACCTCTACCTCTCTACCTCTCTGTACATGCACACATATGCACATATATATATGCATATAAATGCATATGCATTTATATATATGTATGTGTATATATATATACATATATAAACATATAAACATAATCTGCATATCTATATAAATATAAATGCATGCAAACATATACATATACATATATGCATACATATGCATGGTATGTACATGAAAGTTTGAAAAACTCTAATACAAGCAAAGCTAAAAAGCCACCTAATTACAAACAGAATTGCTTTAACTTAAACGAGGGCGAGACCTATTGCATTTTCAATGCTTGTTTACTTTGATTCCATCAAGAAGGCATTCAGATTTGTCACACATTTTCCATAAATTCTGAATGGTAGCACTCTAGTTGCTCATTAGATCGCTGTAGTAAAGCTACTGCTCACCAGGGAAGTCTTCTGCTGGTATTGAAAGTGCATATTTCAGTCTGCAAGTCAAAATGTGACCTAATCTTTCTTTCTGCAGCACTAATCATAATTTCTATGGCAAAATGAACCCCCTCATTTTGTTCCTTTGCAAATTAAATGTTTTAAGTGTTACCACTTTATTCCAATCAAGATGGCATCAGGTGTGCCATACTTTTGTCATAAGTAAGACTGTTAGCGCTCTAGTTGTTCTTTAAAACACTCTAGGACATTCTGTCAGTGGGCTATACTTGGGCTACATCTCGGTGATATTTGTGCTACATTTGGGCTCTTTTGTCTCTGGTGGCCATCTTGGGAGACTTATTTGTTTTGAAGTTTCCTAATTTCCTCATTTACAACAGTCTCCTCAGTAGGAAATACTTTCAGTTTTTTTACTTTCATTCCATCAAGAAGGCATTCAGATGTGTCACACATTTGCCATAAATTCGGAATGTTAGCACGATAGTTGCTTATTAGATCACTGTAGTAAAGCTACTGCTCACCAGGGAAGTTTGCTGCTGGTATTGAAAGTGCATATTTCAGTCTGCATGTCAGAATTTTTTAATGAAATAGAAGAGGATTTGAGAAGTCCCTCAAAATGTGCCCCAATTTTTCATTTTTCCGCACTAATCATAATTTCTATGGCAAAATGAACCTCCTCATTGTGTTCCTTTTAAATTAAACTACTCACTCTCTACTACTCACTTTCTACTACTTTCTACTACTCACTCTCTACTACTCACTCTCTACTACTCACTCTCTACTACTCTCTACTTCTCTCTACTACTACTCTCTACTACTCACTCTCTACTACTCACTCTCTACTACTCACTCTCTACTACTCACTCTCTACTACTCTCTACTACTCACTCTCCCGCTCTCTACTAATCTCTACCACTCACTCTCTACTACTCTACTACTCACTCTCTACTACTCTCTCTCTACTACTCCCTCTCTACTACTCAGTCTACTACTCTCTACTACTCACTCTCTACTACGCACTCTCTACTACTCTACTACTCTCTACTACTCTCTACTACTCACTCTCTACTACTCACTCCCAACTACTCACTCTCTGCTACTCTGTCTACTACTCACTCTCTACTACTCTCCTACTACTCACTTTACTTCTCTCTACTACTCTCTACCACTCACTCTCTACTACTCTACTACTCACTCTCTCTACTACTCACTCTCTACTACTCACTCTACTACCCTCTACTACTCTCTCTCTACTACTCACTCTCTACTTCTCACTCTCTACTACTCTACTTCTCACTCTCCACTACTCACTCTCTACTACTCGCACTCTACTACTCTCTACTACTCACTCTAATACTCACTCTCTACTACTCTACTACTCTCTACTACTCTCTCTGCTACTCACTCTCTACTACTGACTCTCTACTACTCACTCTCTACTACTCTACTACTCTCTCTATCACTCACTCTCTACTACTCACTCTCTACTATTCTCTACTACTCTCTCTCTACTACACACTCTCTACTACTTGCTCTCTACTACTCACTCTACTACTCACTCTATTACTCACTCTCTACTACTCCCTACTACTCACTCTACTACTCACTCTCTACTACTCACTCTCTACTACTCCACTACTCTCTACTAATCACTCTCTACTACTCACTCTGTACTACTCTCTACTACTCTCTACTACTCATTCTCTACTACTCTCTCTCTGCTACTCAGTCTCCACTACTCACTCTCTACTACTCTCTACTACTCACTCTCTAATACTCACTACTACTCACTCTACTATTCACTCTTTGCTACTCTCTACTACTCTCTACTTCTCACTCTCCACTACTCCCTACTACTCACTCTCTACTACTCACTCTACTACTCTCTCCTACTCACTCTCTGCTACTCTCTTTACTACTCTGTACTACTCTCTCTCTACTCTCTACTCTGTATTACTCATCCTCTACTCTCTACCTCTCTACCTCTCTCTACCTCTATCTCTACTACTCTCTACCTCTCTACCTCTACCTCTCTACCTCTACCTCTCTACCTCTACGTCTCTACCTCTACACCTCTACCTCTCTACCTCTCTCTACCTCTCTCTACACGCTCACATATGCATATATATGCATATGCATTTATATATATATGTATGTGTATATATATATACATACATATATAAACATATATATAATCTGCATATCTATATAAATACAAATATAAATGTTGACACTGCTACAGCCCGAACTGCTGAACGGAATTACACCAAATTTGGCAGAAAGGTAGACCTTAGTTCAGAGTTGTGCCTTTTGCTTAAATGGTGTAAATCCGTTCAGTAGTTCCTGAGAAATTCAAACGTTAAATCACATATATATCTGGGCGGAGCCTAACCACACATCTCATCGTGAGATCTGATTGGCTGTCAGCACTTCATCCAAGAAGTGTTGGCAGCCATCTTGGGACCAATATACATGATAGCACCTCATTAAAAAGCATTGCAGTTAATAGAAGGTTTTAAGGCTTTAGTTACATTATAAATCATTTGTTGATGGTACCATTCTCATTTTAGGAATTGTGGTATGTTCTAAGGTGATTTTACCATGTGAAAAAGCCTTCTGCTGTGATATCATGAATCATGTTTGAGAGAAAACTATTTTCTTATGCTTTTCCCACAGAGGTTTGGAAGGTGATCTATAAGCTAAACTGAGAGCATATTTTCTGTAAATTCACATTATCTTTCTCAGTCATGTGAGAATGAAGTCTGACATTCTCAGTAAAACATGTACATCCAACAAGGGCAGAGACTGTCAGTTGATTCCTTTGTGTTCTATTGCAGCTTCCCAGAGTGTTCCAAAGAACAACTAGAGCGCTAACAGTCCTACTTGTGATAAACGTATGGCACACCTGAAGCCATCTTGCTTGGATTAAAGTGGTAACTCTTAAAACATTTAATTTAAAAAGGAACAAAATGAGGGGGTTCATTTTTCCATAAAATGTATGATTAGTGCTGCAGAAAGAAAAATTAGGGCACATTTTGAGTGACTTCTCAAATCCTCTTCTATTTCATTAAAAAATTCTGACGTGCAGACTGAAACATGCACTTTCATTACCAGCAGCAGTTTTCCCTGGTGAGCAGTAGCTTTACTACAGTGATCTAATGAGCAAAAAGAGTGCTAACATTCTGAATTTATGGCAAATGTGTGACACATCTGAATGCCTTTGGAATCAAAGTAAAAAACTGAAAGTATTTCCTACTGAGGAGACTGCAGTAAATGAGGAAATTAGGAAACTTCATAACAAATAAGTCTGCCAAGATGGCCACCAGAGACAAAAGAGCCCAAATGTAGCCCAAATATCACCCAGATGTAGCCATAGTATAGCCCAATGACAGAATGTCCCAGAGTGTTCTTAAAAACAACTAGAGCGCTTACTGTCTTCATTATGACAAAAGTATGGCACACCTGAAGCCATCTTGATTGGAATAAACTGGTAACACTTAAAACATTTAATTTAAAAAGGAACACAATGAGGGGGTTCATTTTGCCATAGAAATTATGATTAATGCTGAAGAAAGAAAATGAGAGCACATTTTGAGTGACTTCTCAAATCCTCTTCTATTTCATTAAAAAATTCTGACATGCAGACTGAAACATGCACTTTTAATACCAGGAGCAGACTTCCATGGTGAACAGTAGTTTTACTACAGTGATCTAATGAGCAACTAGAGTGCTAACATTCAGAATTTATGGCAAATGTGTGACATATCTGAATACCTTCATGATGGAATCAAAGTAAAAAACTGAAAGCATTTCCTACTGAGGAGACTGTAGTACATGAGGAAATTAGGAAACTTCATAACAAATAAATCTCCCAAGATGGCCACCGGAGACAAAAGAGCCCAAATGTAGCCCAAAATCACCCAGATGTAGCCCAAATACAGCCCAATGACAGAAGTGTGCAAAACACTTAATATTTTGTGTTTTTGCAGTGTTATATAGTGCAGACTTGTCAGGTATTGGAGTGCTTTACATGAGCATTGGTTACATCACACAAGAACAAATTCATTTTGGTTGTAGACATGGGGAGACTAAGTGATTTGACCAGAATCACAGAATGTCGAGCTGAAGCAGAAACTCCAACCTGGTTCCCCAGTTGCAAAGTCTACAGTTCTGGAAGTAACACCACATCCTCTCCCCTAAGTGCAACATTTAATCAAGTGGTCAACTGGATAAAAAAACATAAAGGTAACAAATAATTTAAAAGTGCTTTGTCGCTATTTGAAAACTCAGAAAATATGTCCTTATTTTAGTCTTTTAGAGCACTAACCATAATTTTGATGCCAATAAGACCCTCTCATATATGTAATTTCTAAAGGCAATGCACTAGGTATTACAGTTTTGATTACATCAAGATGACGTCAGGCGTTCCACACTGTTGTAATAAATATAGAATGTTAGCAATCTAGTTGTTCATTAGGATACTGTTGAGAGGCAGAGGCCAGGGGCACGGACTCTGAAAATTGAAGGCAGGTAGGAGGGTGCAAAGGCAACAATTTAAGCACACTGAGCAGGCAGGAAGGGCCGTGGCAGCACAACAGACTATGGAGGGCAGTGGAAAAGGGGGCGGGGGCAACAAACCAACAATACAGGACTTGCAAGAGAGGCTGTGGCAATGTAATAGACCATTGTGGGCAGAAGGAAGAGGCAGTGGTAGTACAACCATACATGCCAACAGACCCGATTCAGCCAGGAAACGTCCAATGATTTTAATCTCAAATGGGATTTATTTTATCTGTCTCCTGTCTACAATCTCCTCTTTTTCAATGTAACTCAAAGGGGAAAATCATTACCCCAGTTTTTTTTCAAAATCTCCCTCTTACCAAGTTCAAAATGTTCGCAAGTATGGTACATTGGATCATGGAAGGAAATGGGGTAGGGACATGGACTTGTATAACAGAGGACAGGAGGGAAATGGAGAGGTGCACCAAACTGACCCTGCAGGGCAGGCATCAGGGTTTGCAGCAGCACAATACACCACACAGGGCATGCGGGACGGGAGTGCAGTACAACAATCCATAGAAAGCAAGAGGGAGGGGACAGGACCATGCACATGGACGACAGAGAACAGAGGGACAAGAGGCAGGATCATAATGGACAGACAGGAGAGAAAGCTGCAGCATAACAGACCATAAAGGGCAGGAGGGATGGATCAGGGGCATTACAATGGAACAGACAAGCCAGGAGGGAGGGAGTAGGGGTCTGCACATGTAAACAAAGGGCTGGGGGCAAATGGACAGGGCAGGAGCAGCAAGATAGCCATGGAGGTCAGGCAGGATGGGCACTAGAAGCAAGACACACCATGAAGAGCAACACTGAGACTGTGATGGCATACACACAGACCATGGAGGGAAGGTGGGAGGGGTTCAGGGGCAGCTAACTGACCACACAGGGAAGGTGGTAGGGGCCATGGTAGCACAGAAGACCATGCATGGCAAGTGGGAGGGTTAGTGGTAGCACAATGGCTATGATGGGCAAGAAGGAGGGTGCAGGGGCATGCACAAAGGACGATGGAGGATAGAAGGGAGGGTCAGGACCTGTGCACAGACAAGAAAGTTCAGGGAAAGGGGCCTCACAACAGACCGCACGGGGCATGCAGGAGGAGCAGTTGCAGCACAACAGACCAGGGAGGGCAGAAGGGTATGGCAGTACAATGGACCATGTAGGACAGGAGGAAGAGGATAGGGGCATGGCATGTGGACAGGCAGGGTGGAGGTGGCAGGGACAGGTAACAGTCATCTGACAATGCTAGGCAGGTGGGAGGGGAGTGGCAGCTCAACAGAACACTCAGAGTAGATAGGAGTGGCAGGTCCATGGAACATGGTGGGCAAAAAGGATGGAGCAGGGGCATGCACAAAGACATCGGAGGGCAGGGGGAAGGAGAATAGGGGCAGCAAGCTAAGCACAGAGTTTAAGCAGGAGGTCAATGATGGGGCATAGAATTGGGCAATGGAGGGCAGGAGGAGTGGACTGGTACATCATACTAAATTGAGGGCAGTGACTGCACATCAGACCATGCATGGCAGGAGGGAGGAGGCTAGTCTATGGATTCACACAACAGAGGATAGGGAGGAGGGGGATGGGGCAGCAAGCTAACTGTTCAGAGAAGGCGGGTATTAGGAACTTTATTGTTTTTAAAACGTGTGTCTGTGCAAACTACTTAAAATATGAACAAGTATGCAGCATAATCTCACTTTTATTCAGGAAGAAGAGGACGTTTGTGACTGTGACTCCGAGCTCACTTGGCAGAAACACCCCCTGACCCTCCACCCCCTATCGCAAAATGTAATGCCCGTGAAAAGGGTAGGTGAACACAGTGTTATATAGAACATAGTCCTGAGAGCACGATTGAAAATGAAAACTAGATATAGTGTACGGTATAAACTATGCACCAAAAAGTGTGATATAAGATGAACCGGTGTGAAATATAATATGCAATACATTGTGCGCAATGACAGATTCATTGGAGAGCGCGAGATAGCACAGGCACTAGCGCGTGCTATGCGATATGCGCCTTGGAGTGTAATATGCACAGGGCAGTGTTGTGTAACCTAACTAGTCTCTAAAGTTGTAATATAAAATATGTGCTGGGGAGTGTAACGTTGCATATGCACAGTGACAAAGATATGGATCCCAGATTGTAATATGTATGGCATAGCAATGTGCGTTATAACATAGGCATCGAGGAAGGCACGTTAGATGGGGCAATATAACCCGTGCGAAGACAAGTGTGGCATGACATATTCACGGGGTGGTGTTACAGTGCACATGGGCTAGAGAGTGTCATAGCATATGCACTAGCTAGTGGAATACAACACAGAGGTGTGTGGCACTCAGCAGGCAATAGTGGGTGTAACACAGCATTGGGCTCTGCCAGGAGCGCGCTGTGACTCTCAAGTGATGTTCGTCCCCTTTCCAGCGAGTAAAATAAAAAGTATTACACATCCGGTAGTGGATGTGTGTTTTATTAACCGTGAGGGGGGATTCTTGCATAGTTTTGGTCGAATTTTTGTCGAATCCCCTTTGAATGGCTTTGTGTGCATGTGTATTAAATGTGCCCGTCAATAGCTACCCATGTTTGTATAAATAAACGACAAGGGTGTCTACCGGGATTAGGCACGGTAGGGCATCAGACATGTCAGAGCTTCCCTAGTGGTGTAAATACATTCCACGTGGATTCATTGTATGCATAGTCGCCTTTTAATGAATATCACGCAAATCGTCATGGTGATAGGTACGTACGGTTTGTCCAGCATGTCCTAGGTGTGTCTATAAATATATATTTTTTTAAAATAATAAAAAACAGTGGCCGGCCCTGGGGATTGGGGTCAAAAAAATATAATTAGGAGACAGGCTCTGGGGGATGGGGTCATCAGGGCCAATAAATTAGAATAAGAAGGGGAACCACACAGCCCCCCTTCTTAACAAATTAAAATAAATAAAAGACTGGCATCGTGCCGGAGGCCACGCCCCCTCCTTGCAGCACTCTGCAAACGCGCCCCCTGGCGAGTTGTAAGTTGGGGAATTAATTCCTCTTCAATACTGAGGGTCCCTGAGGGCCAACTAGCCCAACAGGCATCTCCAGTATGCACCAGGGAGCTGCGCTGCAGACAGGTGTTCTGAGGCCAAGCCCCTTTGTACACCTCTCTGCAACGCAGCTCTGTGGCGCTTACTGGAGGTACCTAGTGGTCTAGTTTGACCCTAGGGACCCTTAGGATTCAAGGGGACTTAATCTCTCAACTTAGAACAGCCACAGGGCGCGTTTACACAGTGGTGAAGGGAGGGGACGGGGCCTGAGGTGACGTGTGCAAACACGCAATATGGCACGTTTTAAATTGGGGATATAATTTTCCTTCAAAACTGAGGGCCCCTGGGGGCTAACTAGCCTACCAAGTGCTTCCAGTAAGCGCCACTGAGCTGCATTGCAGAGAGGTGGTCCAGGCCGTGCCACTTTTTACACCTCTCTGCAACTCAGCTCTGTGGCACTTACTGGAGGTGCCTAGTGGGCTAGGTGGACCCCAGGGACCCTCAGGATTCAAATGAACTTAATCTCCCAACTAAAGATGGACACAGGGCGTGTTTACACAGTGGTGAAGGGAGGGGACGGGGCCTGAGTTAACGTGTGCAAAAACGCCCTGTGGCCTGTTTTAAGAGGTAGTTTTAATCCCCCTGCCCTATTATATACTATGGGCTTACAGAGGAGGTCATGCTAATCACAGGGGGACCCCAACGCATAATGTTCCCTAGTGTATGTAGGTGTTTTCACTGTATTCTAAGTGTCTTTTAACATAGCACTGGCTCTAGGACTGGTTAGTCAGACTCAGTTACCACCAGTATCCGTCTGAAAAAGTTGAGGGTAGAGGATGATTTTGCAACAAGGCTTCTTTCTGCTCTTCTTTTTGTTCTTTCTGCACGTTATCCTTCTTCCTGCACTTTTCTTCGTCTTTGAGGACTTCTGTTGCTTCTTTCTGCACTTCTTTTTTTTTTCTGTGCATTTTTTCTTCTTTCTTCACATGTCCTATCTCTGTAGGCATAGTTAGAAATTAGCATTGAAAAAACCTTTGAAATTCACAGAAAAAAAACATAGGTTTCAGGCACGTTATAGTTAGGAATTAGCATTTAAAAAACCTCAGAAATTCACTGAAAAAACCATAGGTTTCAGGGGTGTTATAGTTAGCTGGACTTTTCACTTGTACAAAACCATTCAAATTCCCCCGTTATAGTTATTTCAGCTAACTATAACTCGCGCGCCCGCAATGCACTGCTGATGACGTCACATATTACTTCACTCATGACATGGTCAGTGACATCACTCATGACATCACTGATGACATCTCAAATGACATCACTGATGACATCACTGATGACATCATCCTTGTGATAGAGTGGCAGACCTCCTCTCACCCTAATATAACCTTTGATACACACATTCAAAAATAGAGACTAAACTTTTCAAAACAATGGACATACCAATACCAGTTACAACAACCTCTTCAGTAATTCTAATATCCACATACACATCCACTCATTCACCAACAGTCCTATACCGTCACTCATACATGTATTCACTCATCATATGTACTCATACACCTATACATCCTGTTACACAATGCCACTCATCCATAGAGTTACTCACACACATAGTCACTCATGCTAATAAAGAATCAAACATACATTTATTTGCATATACAGTTATTCACACACCACCACACTTACTTCTACGGAAACTTACACATACTTAGTCTTTTAAACAATCACTTATAGAAACACATACTTATTCATACAGGAACTCTTTCAATCTCTCACTCTCACATACACTCACTTATATACACCAATAGTCACATATACTAGTTTAAAACATATGTAGTTACTCATAAAGACACTATTGAGACAGTCATTCACTCACTAACACACCCATACACTCACTCATCCACCCATACAGTCCTGCACACATGCTGTCTTCAACACATACAAAGAGTGAGTCACTCATTCATGCACCTATGCACTACGTAATACCCCCCACCGAACCATGCAGACACTCAGACTGATACTCAAAAAAACAACTAATAACCTATATAGACACCCATGTAGCTACTCACCAACCCATGCAGCCACTTATACACAAAGTGAGAGACTGATACAGATATTTACATATTTAAACATTACTCACTAAGCCATGTATTCACTATGATACACTTAATCAGTCAGTTACACAATCAATTTTTCAAAAACAAATCATCCATTTAGACACTTATATACCCATTTATTCTTCCATCGACCTTGAGATATACATATATAAAACATATTTAATTTTCAGAAAAACACACATTCACTGGATGATGTCATCAGTGATGTCATTTGAGATGTCATCAGTGATGTCATCAGTGATGTCACTGACCATGTCATGAATTATGTAATATGTGACGTCATCAGCAGTGCATTGCGGGGGCGCGAGTTATCATTAGCTCAACTAACTATAACATGCAAATTTCTCTGGTTTTATATGAGTGAAATGTCCAACTAACTATAACATCCCTGAAACCTATGTTTTTTTCAGTGAATTTCAAAGGTTTTTTAAATGCTAATTACTAAGTATAACGTGCCTGAAACCTATGTTTTTTTCAGTGAATTTCAAAGGTTTTTTAAATGCTAATTTCTAACAATAACGTGCCTGAAACCTATGGTTTTTTCAGTGAATTTCTAAGGTTTTTTAAATGCTAATTTCTAACTATAACGTGCCTGAAACCTATGGTTTTTTCAGTGAATTTCAAAGGTTTTTTAAATGCTAATTTCTAACAATAACGTGCCTGATTATAATGTTCATTAAACCTATCTTTTTTTCTATGTTTTTTAACTATCAACCCATTCTCAACTTGGTAAAAACTGCAAATCTCACCACTCTTCCATCGATACCTTACGCCAACAAAATCACCACAAACGAGAGCCACAACTAACGCTAAAGAAATGCAAAGTAGGCGGTCCAGTGTAAAAAAAACACGAAAACACCACTTCTCCATATTTTCAATGACCAGCCAAATCTGCAATGCGATCCAAAAAGGAGGCGATATGCCGTGTTAGCAGTAACAAATTAACATCAACCTTTAACTGGTTTAAGGAGGGCGACTATCTACTCCGTGAATTGGACCCAACTCACAGCCACATCTAAAGACCAACACGTGATAGAGCTACTGATCATGCAGGTCCGACATGCAACAAGAAAACAACACCCAGTGGCACCACCACCAGAACCTCCCCCCACACCACCCCCCCTACTACCACCAAGGCAGAGCAAAACAGGACAACGGACCTTCCCAAAACACCATGCCCCTCAGCCACACAATAGCTGAATATTGGGAGATGTGGCAACCAACCATATATGAAGGAGGCAAGTCACCCTTCAACAATAAAGCACACAATGCCAAGTGTAATGCTGATGTGCTGCACAGACCTCACTATGCAAAACACAAACCTCTCCATGTGGAGATATACTGTTGATACTTGTAGTGTAGTGCACAGTTGACGCAACCATGTTACCTCAGGCAGGGGGAAGATCTCGGTCATGTAGCTGTGTTGTCCCCCTGGAAGCGGAAGCGGAGTGGGCTGCTCCAATGTACGCCACTCCAGTGTAGCAGTATGAAAAAATAGGCCAGGCCCTAGGCATGGTACACTTGAGGGAAGAGCAACAAGTCTGTCACAGCGGCAGCCCTCACCCTGGCACATGGCTGCCACCATAACCACTGGCCTCCTCGACACAGGCCCCCTGTGAACCCAGTGGCACAGCACCGCACACTTATGTCTGTACCGACTACTGCCTTTGATCTAAACTGCAGACAGCAGCGCTCACAATTCAGATGCAGTGGAGATAGCAGATGTCGCAGTCCAGTTCGCAAGACACTTTGCTTCCAGTGCGGCCCACCCAGACCACTCATCATCGCACTGTGCGCACACGCTGTGTGCTTCAGGTGCTACTAACTCACTGCACCATAAATCATCGCCACATAGCTGTGCGCCCATCCTGACCGCTGCCTCCGCCCTACACTGGGTTTTCATGGTTCACAATTCAAGATTAGTAGCGATGCAAATTGTGTAAGACACTATAATGGGTTAAGAAGACCACATGCTCCCAATCTGTGCAGCTCTAGTCAACGTCACCTGCCTGTGGGCCTTTGCTGAGCGCTGCCTCCGGCCTACTCTGTGAAAGACCGACGGCACGTGGTGCCAACTAACCCTGTTCAACACAAGCTGATCCCACATGTGTAAGTGTGTCCTGAGTCCTGAATTGCAGCGACCACAGCACCAGACTCCCTTCGATCAGTGAGGGTTATTTCCATATTAAAGGTCGGCGACACGTGGTGCCACTGAACCTGCACTACGCAGGCCGGTGGGGCCACCAATGTATGCACGTGGCTGTGGGCCCTTGCTCACCGCTACCTCTGACCTACACTGTGGAAGACCGGCGACAAATGGTGCCACTAACCGTCTTCAACACAAGCCGATCCCACATGTGGAACTGTGTCCTAAGTTCTGAATGGTAGTGACCCTAACTCCTTGAGAAAACCACAGCACCAGACTCCCCTCGATCAGTGAGGCATATTTCCATATGCAATGGTGGCGACACTTGGTGCCAAGAACTCTGTTCAACACAAGCCGAACAATCCCACATGTGGAACTGTGTCCTGAATACTGAATAGCACTGACCCCAAGTCCATGGCAGTGACCACAGTAGCATACTCCCTCTGATTAGTTAGGCATATTTCCATATGCAACGGCAGTGACACGTGGTTCCAATAACTCTGTTCAACACAAGCCGATACCACATGTGTAACTGTGTCCTGAGTCCTGA
Source organism: Triturus cristatus (assembly GCF_964204655.1). NCBI lineage: Eukaryota > Metazoa > Chordata > Amphibia > Caudata > Salamandridae > Triturus > Triturus cristatus. The sequence goes on along the minus strand of NC_140580.1, from coordinate 625,314,282 downwards.
ATGGCAGCCACCCCAAGTCCGTGGCAGCGACCACAGCACCACACTCCCTTCGATCAGTGAGGCATATTTCGATATGCAAGGCCTGCAACGCGTACCCTCTTTAACACAAGCCGATCCCACATGTGTAACTGTGTCCTGAGTCCTGAATATCAGTCACCCCAAGTCTGTGGCAGTGACCACAGCAACACACTCCCTTTGATCAGCGAGGGGTATTTCCATATGCAACTACAGACTCCAGTAGGCAACTAACTACCACAGTCCTACACCCTACATATTATCCTTTTAGTATCCTCGCTTCAAGATTTTTTTTTTTAATACCAGTTATAGCTTTACTACAATGACCAAATTAATCTTCAAATGCAAACTAACATGGAATAGCAGTCTACACTACAGGCAGTACAGCTCGCAATTCCAATTTTAAATGCTAATTTCTAACAAGATTGTACTCAGAAAATACAACACTTCGTCAATGTATTCTATACTTATTTCATCTTTTCATCATACGCCTACACTGCACTCAGTAGGGCTCACAATGAAAATTATTTCTTCATTCATTAACTACAGAGTCGACTAGGTAATTAACTATTACAGGCCTCAAATCTAAATAATATCCTTTTAGTATCCTTTCTTCTTGAACATTTTTTATATCAGTTATAGCTTTAGTACAATGACCACATTCATGTTCAAGTACAAATGAACACTCAGCAGTCTACACTGCAGGCAGCAGACCTCACAATTTGAATTTTGGACACGAGGTGCCAACTAACACTGTCCAACACAAGCCGATCCCACATGTGTAACTGTGTCCTGAGTCCTGCATGGCAGTGACCCCAAGTCCATGGCAGCGACCACAGCACCAGACTCCCTTCGATCAGTGAGGCATATTTCGATATGCAAGGCCGGCGACACGTAGTCCCACTAACCCTCTTTAACACAAGCCGATCCCACATGTGTAACTGTGTCCTGAGTCCTGAATAGCAGTCACCCCAAGTCCATGGCAGTGACCACAGCACCAGACTCCCTCTGATCAGTGAGGCATATTTCCATATGCAAGGACAACAGCACGTGGTGCCACTAACCCTGTTCAACACAAACCGATCCCACATGTGTAACTGTGTCCTGAACGTCAGTGACCCAAACATTGTAACAGCGACCGCAGGACCACACTCCCTTCGATTATTGAGGGGCATTTGCATATGGAAGGCCGGCGACATGTGGTGCCACTGAACCTCCACTACGCAGGCCGGTGGGGCCACCAACGTATGCATGTGGCTGTGGACCCTTTCTCACCGCTACCTCTGGCCTACACTACGGTCAGCACGCCTCACAATTCAGATACAGTCCTGATTCCACATGACGCAGTCCAGTAGCCAAGACACATTGCTCCCAGTGCGGCCCGTCCACATCAAGCATCATCACACGCTCATACAGTCTCAATACTTCTGCTGCCACTAACCCTCTTTAACACAAGCCTATCCCACATGTGTAACTGTGTCCTGAGTCCTGAATGGCAGTGACCCCAAAGTCCGTGGCACCGACCACAGCACCACACTCCCTTCGATCAGTGATGCATATTTCAATATGCAAGGCCGGCGACACGTAGTCCCACTAACCCTCTTTAACACAAGACGATCCCACATGTGTAACTGTGTCCTGAGTCCTGAATGGCAGTGACCCCAATTTCATGGCAGCGACCACAGCACCAGACTTCCTTCAGTCTTATTTGTTGTTCTTTTCTTTAAATATTCTTTTTTTAATGTAAATCTATACATGACTAAGATTCTTCTTTGTTCAACCGCACAGGGACACTTCCAGGCCCAAGAAGGTTGTTGAGGGTATGATGGTAATGTGGGAAGAGGGTGTGTTACCGGCTGATGTGGGGAGAGGCAGCGTCAAAGGGGTATCTATCACAGAAAGAACTCCGATATGTTTTCACAAATGCCTCGGACAAATGCCAGCTGACGTACTGAATCACAAAATGTTTTTTCAATGCTTATGTAGAGTGAGTTATAAACAGTTTTCACCCAGGCTCACAGAGGGCCAGCAGCGGCCCGTCCGCTCGACTCACAGATGCAGTACTACGAGCCTTCTGCATTATTGTAGCTATCCCGGCCCTGTTCTGTCGTGCGCCACGCCATGCTACTGCAATTATGTTCTGACGTTGGCCCCACATAGCTACCTGTCGCAGACGTACTCGCTGTTGGTGTGCAGGTCAGTGGTCTAGTTCTCAACATCTCACGGCCACTCCCTGGGGACAGGTTTGCACACACACCACACCCATCCGGCACATGCATCACAGGCCATGTGACCACGCAAATATAATACATCGACAACGTCACATCCTTTATTGCTGGTGCTGACTAGATGGCGGACGCTCCACGTGTCTCAACCATAAAGAGTCTTTGAAAAGTTGCGCAGAAGGTTAGTCACACCCTGATCTGTATAGCCATCAGGGGGTACCACCCAAACCTCATATGGCCATCAGGGTTACCACCACGTGCACACACTTGAGTTCCATATGGTTAGCGGCCCCATAAGCTGATGTGGTCTCCGCCATCGATGACTCAGCGACATGTGTGAGATCTGCCGGGCCGCGGAGAAGCTGATGTGGTCTCCGCCATTGATGACTCAGGACTCAGCAACATATCTGGGATTCGCAGAGTTTTGACGGGCACGTGGAGTGCCCATTGCTGCACACTCCGGTTGCACCAGGTAATTATTTGCTCATGGATGCGCAGAGGCGGCAGTGTGTGTCTGTCTCTCTCTCTCTCTCTCTCTCTCTCTCTCTCTCTCTCTCTCTCTCTTCCTTCTTTTCCTTCTATCTCTCTAACTCTCTCTCTTCCTTATCCCTTTCTTTCTTTCCCTCTCTGGCTTTTTTTTCCTTCTCTGATTCTCTGTGCCTCTCTCCTTTGATATGCCCATTACACACTTCCTTATTTTGTGCTTTATTTTCCAGGCTCTGTCGTCGATATCCATGGTCCCCACAGGAGTGTTCCACCTTCTTGTTTTCTATTATTTTTGTTACATTATGCTTATTAGTTTATCATTTATATATATGTTAATAAAAAAATTAATTTTGCAAATAGTTTTTCGTTTATCGTTTACATATACATTTATAAAAAAATAAAGTAAAAAAAAAATGTATTAACGTTTTTGGTTGTTCTCTTCACTGCTGTGTGACTCTTTCTTGTTCTTATTACTGTTATTTGATGGAGTCCACCATGGTGTTAAATTTTGGGGCACTTATCGTAGGAATACTGGTGATGTCTGCAACTTCTGAATAGTGTGTTAGATTTAGCTCAACGTTGCTTCCATTAAAGTGCTGATAATGAAATGCAGACTAGCCATTACCGTACAAAAAGACACCAGGTGGACCTTTGCGATTTATTCTAAATACTAAAATCCTGTATTGAATTGCACTGAGGTAGTGGCTGCACCTACAGTGTACACACAAAATTAATTAAGAACTCTCATTGTATTTATATTGATTGGGAATAGTGCGTCAAGTGCTGGATCTTGATGAGATACACTGCTCAGTTCGTATATTGTTCTGCACCCAAAACAAATCACATCATAACTTTCCCACCAACTGCAATGTGAAACAAATTCCGGTGATATGTCACGTTAGCACCAGGTATTTTACACCTGCTTTCTGCTGGTGTTAAGCAGGATGACTACCTGCACCATGAAACAGAACACAGCCAAGAGCCACACCAGAACACCCAGAGGTGCCATAAAATCAATGAGCATGATGCAGGGATACCCATGAGGGCCACAAGACTCATAGCAACAACTCCAGGACCGCCAACACCCCCAAACCCGCATCTGAGCAAGTGTGTCCCTGTGGTCATTGTCTTAGCATGATAGGCATGAGCCCTGCAACATCACAGTGTGATGTCACCTCAGCATTGGCAGTGAGCCTGGACATGTAGCTATGCACGCATCCTCCTGCATGCACAACCGGCATGTGCTGGTCCGGAGTACACAGGTCAGCGCAGGGGTGTGCCTATCCGGCAAGCGGAGCAGGGTGTCTCGGACATGTCCTTGTACAGGAAGTGCGGTAAGTGTGTCCCTGTGTTCTGGTGTGGTCTGCCACGAAGGCCGCAGCTCTCGATGTTGTAAAGTGCCATGCACCACCTCCAAACGGCACTGTGATGGTGCAGTTTGAATGTAGCAGGACATGCGCGAATAAGCATTACAATGGTGTGCCGTACGAGTGCACGAGATACAACAGCGCACCGTAGAAAAGTGTGGGGGCTCGTGGGAGGGAGAAGCAATGTAACACACAGTGACACGCCCATGTGCCACGTGCTGGGCATCTCATCCATGATAGCCACGGTCGCAGATATCCCACAACACCAACGACCGGCCTTGTTGGTGTGTTTCATTTTGGCCATTGTTTGTCTATACATGTGCTGTACTTAATTGTGCATGTGTGTCATTCTGCCCATCTTCCCCGTCCCCCCACTCCCTGCTTATTCCTCTTCCTGGTGCCGTTGTGTCTATAATTTTGTTGCTCCACACATACACATGTAAAGACCAAATTAGAATAGTTCCTTTATTCTTTTAGGTTTCAAAACTTCTCTCTATTGGTTTCTTTTTAATTTTCCATATAAACCGTTTTTTTAATATTCAACAACACATAGAAGTCAGAAGTGCAACGCATTCTATCAACACTCTTTCTATAACATTCTACAACACGTGCAGGTTAAAAGTTCATCAATTTTTTTAAACTTAACGAAAAAAAAAAAATTTGCAACATTTTCTCGAACATTTAACGTGCTGTGCAGGTTAAAAGTTCACGATTGTTTTAAGTTCGAACAGTGCCTTCCAAATGCAGGTAGCAGCTGTGGTTCAGTTGAGCAAAGATGCTTTTCCACAAAACGAATGTGCACCCTACTTTTAAAAAAGAATGCTTTTCAACTCCCAATCACGTACCATTTTGTATGGCAAAAAAAGTACTTCCCCTTCTTTAAACATATCTCTTATTCTACCAAGGAACTGCATGAGCTACAGACATCTTTCCATACCTTCCAACCATACCTTCAAAATGCTAGTGTGGATCATAGGACATAGCTATATTTTCAGGTGCAAGAGGTATGTAGAACACAGATGTATTGACTTAGACGTAGGTTTACAAAATGTGGACATTAAATGGTTTACACAGAGAAGATTGAAGTTGCATCAATTGCTACCTTTGGTTAAAACCTCTTTGCATCTTCCACACCCTGACCTCATGATTGTGCATTGTGGTGGAAATGACCTAGGCACATTGACTGGGGTAGGTTTGGAAATGCTTATGTAGCACACCTCAGCTCAGCACCATGTGACTCTGGGCAATAGCTCACTTAATAGCCACGCCGGCTTCGAGGGCCTTCAGACCCATAGGGTTGAGTAGTTTACGCTTTACAAATACCTTATTGATTTGATACACGCAAATTTACCTTCTCACTCCCTGTATACCACCCCCTAAGCACCATACGCAAGTTACAATGTTCAAAACAAAAGTTCCTCCGAGTAGGTATAACTACATGTTGACACTACTTGACAGATGTGGCACAGTGGCCAGAGCAAATGACTTCACAGCATATGACACACAGTTTGGACTCACGCTTTCATCCCCGACTGCAGCAGCACCTCAGCTTAGCACCATGAACTCCAGACAATACCTCACATATTTTCTGTACCCCAGGACTTTCAAACCAGTAGGAGTCAGTAGTTCATCCTAGTAGGTATAAACACATGCTGACACTACTTCCACAGGTGTGCTGAAGTGGCCACATGACTTCACACCATAAGACACACAGTTTAGGCTCATGCTTTCATCCCCAACTCCCGCAGCAGCTCACCTTAGCAGCATCAGACTATGCAATACCTCACTTAATTTCCATACCCAGCACTTTCGGACTGGTAAGTATGAGTAGTTCGCTTTGCACCCCCTCTATAGCACACCCTAAACACCCCACAGAGGTTACAGTGCTCCTACCCTCCTCTTTCCCACATTTTTCACCCTTTTTCCCCCTTACTTGCTTCAACTGAATCACAAAATGACAGCCAAGTCTTCCTAGTTGCAAACGCTCGCAGCCAATCAGGAGTAAGCTCGTGCTCGTAACGCCTCAGCCAATCAGATGGCAGATTTCCCAAATATCAATATCTGTAAATTTTGATATTACTAAAAAGTTACTGAACGGATTTATACCAAATAAACAAAAGCGTGTTCTACCATTAACCTTGTCTAAAGGTTGGAAATTAACATTGAAAAAACACGTTTTGGGACCCCCCTTTTTTCTCGGCCCCCTTGACGAATTACCCCCAAACTTTCAACATAGGAGCTGATCTCAACAAAGAATTAGTTTTGAGAACTCCACAAAGATTCATCAATCGGCCCCGAAGTTATTGCAAATAGAATGTTGCCATTTTCCTATAGTAACTAGGTCCTAACTATAACTACCTACTGGTAACCACCAGTAGGTAATATATATATATATATATATATATATATATATATATATATATATATATATATATATATATATATATATTCACTTAAAAAACCATAGGTTTCACACATGTTATATTTAGCTGGGCATTTCCCTCGTAAAAAACCAATAAAATTCCCCCGTTATAGTTAGTGCAAGCAACTATAACTCACGCGACCGCAATCCTCTGCTGATGACGTAAGATATTACATCACTGTTGTTAGACACTTATTTACCCATGTCTTCTTCCATTCATCTTTAGCTATACATATATTAAATTTTTTTTTTTTTCAGAAAGACACATGTCATCAGTGATGTAATATCTGACGTCATCAGCAGAGGATTGCGGTCGCGTGAGTTATAGTTGCCTGCACTAACTATAACGGGGGAATTTCATTGGTTTTTTACGAGGGAAATGCCCAGCTAACTATAACATGTGTGAAACCTATGGTTTTTTGAGTGAATTTGCAAGGTTTTTTAAATGTAATTCCTAACTATAACGTGTGTGAAACCTATGTTTTTTTCAGTGAATTTGTACGTTTTTTTAAATGCTAAGTTATGTATTTATTAATATATTTTTTTAAACAAAACTTTTTCACGGCGCGCGCAGGGTGCGCTTCGCGCACCGTGCGCGCGCGGTGGGCACGCGGTGCGCTTCGCGCACTGCGCGCACACTTTACGCAGTTCGTGCCATGCGCGCACGGAGCCCTTCGCGCACCGTGCACACGCGGTGGGCACACGGTGCGCTTCGCGCACCGCCTGGCCACTTTACAAAGTTTGTGCCGTGCACGCACGGAGCACTTCGCCCCCAAGGGCCAAATACATTTTTTTTTTCGATAAAGCCCGGAATGCGCGCACGCTGCGCGAACTTCACTGAATTTTTTCCGTTTGGGTGGTGCACGCAGGGTGCGCGCAATCGGCGATTTTTGGAAAAAAAAAATAATTTTTTTTTTGGCCCTTGGGTGTCCTTCTGGGACCCCCTGACCACGGCTAGGGGGTCAGGAACTGTCCCCCCTGCCCCCTTTTCACGTTCTCCACATTTGTTTTTCACCCCCTCAGAGTGCGAGAGACAAAATGGCGGCCGACACTTCCTGGTTTCGACCGATTCGAATGTTTACTAAGATCTAACAACCAATCAGAATTGCGCTTGCGCACGGCAAGGTGCGCGCACCCAGCGCGCACGCTGCGCGCGTACAGATATATATTGATTTAAATGCTATTTTCTCTGGAAATACTGAACAGATTTACACCAAACCCGCAAAAGGCACTTCATGGACCTTATGGCTACCTCTCTGCCAAATTTCACGTAATTCTGTTCAGCCGTTCGGACTGTAGCTGCGACTAAAGTCCCTATGTAAAAATCCATGGGGAAAACGCGTTTTGGGACCCCCCTTTTTTCTCGGCCCCCGCTTGACAAATCACCCCGAGACTTTCAGGGTAGGAGCGGAGTGGAGCGCCCCATTAGTTTTGAAAATTTCGCGAGGATTCGTTAATCGGAGATTTCCTATGGAAAGTCGGTCCTAACTATCACTATCTACTGGCGACCGCCAGTAGATAATACATATACGTATATACATATTATTTTTCTTTTCATTCTTATTTAAAGAAGAGGAGTAGTTAATTTTTTGACTGATGAAATAAGATAATGTTTCTTTTTATTAAAAGGTTTTTTACATTGATTAAGATTATGCTTTTTTGGGGGGGGGGTTTGTAGGTAAGTAATTACAATAGGTTTTAGGTTATTACTTCTAAGTCATCTACCTCTTTGTTGTTTATGAAGAGTTTTACTTTACATTGTGGCATGCCGTACATTCTATTGATTTGTTTACCCACTTTACGTTTTATTTGGGTTACTGATTGCTCCACATTTTAGGTCTAATTTGGGTTACTGATTGCTCCATTCATAGTTGTTGATAGCTTCTTTCTTTTTTGTCGGACTTCTATATATTTAGAAAGTGTGGGTTGGGTCCTGTCTAGTGTATACTGCAAGGCATTGCGCCATCCTTCCACAGTATTGCTTGCTTTAGCTTCCTGTGGCAAGGTGCTTTCAAAGACATTTTACCATGGTATTTGGAATTCTCGTTGGTGCCTCTCTCTGCTTTGTAGATAGAAAGGGCTTTTTCAAAAGAAAAAATGTATGTGATCAGCTATCTTGGTGAGAAAGACATAGGCTAGCGCTATCAATTTTTTTTTTTTCAAAGGCAAATTGACTGCAGTATATTCTACACTTAGGGCCTGATTACGGGTACGTCAGTGCCAAGACCGCTGCCTCCACCAGGATCCTGCTGCTGTGGGAAAAGCAGCAGGAAATGTAGGCAGTGCGGCCAGGCTAATCACAACATGCATTTCTGCAGACCTTTTCATGGTAGGGACCTCACCATTATTAGTTCTGCAGAAAGGCAGGGAAGATGCCCCAAACATGGCCCCTAGGCGTTTTAGCCCATTTGGCATTGTGGCTGGGGGCACATGTTGTGTTCCCCTATGACTACACTGTCATGCATGCACTGTGTGCCATGCACGACATGGTGCATGGCAACAGTGAGCTCATGATAGTACTGACACTGTAGTGTGACGGTGTTCCCTTCAGGCTTGCTTTGCAACCGGAGCATGCGGCTGCCGCAAGACTGCCTCTGACACACTGCAAGGCTGGTGGTAAACTCCAAATGCGGTGGTCTGGATGCTGAAGGCTTGGCAGCATTCTCCTAATCGCTGACACTGCAGCCTGCTGGTCCGACCACCAAGGTCATAATGAGGCCCTAAGTGCGGTTATTTGAGTTGTCTCCATTAGCTTTGATTGCAATCGTAGTATCAGCCTTGTATGGCTGTGCATGGGTAGACTTTTAAAATGGTTTGAATCCTGGCTTGTTCAAAGTCTATTATTGTTTTTGTGGGTAGTAGTTGTTTGAAAAGACACATATTCGGTGAGTACATTTATCCCACATGGACATCCATTTCTTCATCTTTGTTAAGCCCAAGGGGAAATTTAGTTTTTAAGTCCATCGAATATCTGAAATGCAACTGTCTCAGATGTCTCATTCTATTCCCCCCTCTGATGTGTTTCTCCAAAGAAGTTTAGTTTGTACACATCACTCTTATGTTTGGCTGCAAAATCCCTCACCACTGGGAACGAAAAGTCAGGGTTCCTGATTGCTCCTTGATACTTCAAGATCCGCTTCATTAATAGAAAAATTGTGCTTCCCATATACATTAGTGGACATGGGCAAGTTCAGACATCTATACAAAAGTCTGAGGCACAATAAAAAAATGGTCTAATCTGTCTCGTATGTCCATCAGATGTAAGATAAACATATTTTTGGAAAATATATCTGCAGGCTTTGCATTTTCCAAATTTGTGTAATCCTTTCACATGTTGCAACCAGGTTCCATGATTGTGAGTATTCCCATGGTAACTGTGTGTGAGCTTATCTCTCAATGATTTTCCTTTTCCGTAAGTAATGGCTGCATGGGCAGGTAACTCTAACCTATAGCTGTATCATTTTTGAGGACAGCCCAATGTTTTCACATAAGTTTGTGGATACTTTGTGATCAACCAATATATGTAGTAATGAAGTGAATGCACTGTTCAGTAGATTTTTTATTCTTATTAGGATGGGGAAATTGTTTCCTTGTTTGGTTCTTAGCTTTCTTGGCTGCTGACTACAGGATCTTATTCAAATAGCCTTTTTCTCTGAAGCATTTTTTGAGAATCAACGTCTGTGTAGTAAATTGAGATTCCGTCCTACAGATTATTTTAAGTCCAAGCATTTCCCCATAGGGAATGCTATAAATATATTTACTGGTACAATGTAGGACAATTTCCAGCCGTTCCCTTACGCTATACCATGTTTTAGATCTTGCCCTCCTGCACCTTCAACTTTACATCTAAAAAATAAATTTCTATATTACTTAAGGTGGAAGTGAACCTCCAATTGTAAGGGTTTTTATTCAATTTGTTGAGAAAAATGCATACTTTCTCAAAGGTCTCATTCTATACAATGAATAAGTTATCAATATAGTGTGTCCAAATTAAAATATGATATATTCTGTAATCTCTTCAGCCCAGGCCACCGACCAGCCCATCAAGAGATTTGCGAAACTGGAAGCGAAGTAGGTGCTCATGGCAGTCCCCATCTTTTGGCTATATAAGACCCCATCATAAATAAAAAAAAATATCTTTCAATCCAAATTGAATCATATTAATGACCAGTTTGTTATGCTCATGAAAACTGACCGATCGTCTTAAAAAAATACATATATATATGTATAGAAGATAGTTATAGTTAGGACCACGTTTCCATAGGAAAAGCATGTATTATAACTTTGGCATCGTTTGACGAATCTTTACAAAATTTTCTAAAAAGTTTCTCTCTTTTGATCAGCTCCTACCTTGAAAGTTTGGGGGTGAATGGTCAAGGGGGGGCTGAGAAAAAAGGGGGGTCCCATAACATGTTTTCTCAATGCATTTTCCATAGGAAACTTTAGACAAGGCCAGAGGGTAAACTGCTAAACAGAATTATGCCAAATTTGGCAGTGACAAATGACTTGGTCCAGAAAGCACGCTTTTGTGTAAATGGTGTAAATCCATTAAGTAGTTTTTGAGAAATATCAAATTTGACAGATATCGATATTTGGGAATTCTGACATCTGATTGGCTGAGGGGTTACGAGCACGAGCTTGCGGCTGATTGGCTGTGAACAGTTGAAACTAGGAAGTGTTGGCAGCCATTTTGTGATTTAGTCCGTCACCTCGCATCTCTCCGTCTACAAGCCATCGGGTCCGTAATTCTACCTCTTCGAGGCAGCACTGAAAATATACCACAGCTCCGTCTGTGCGAGATACCCCTTTCACGGTCCCTCTCCCCACATCACTGGCTCGCGACTCGCTCCCCACATCACAGGAAACCAGGAACTCGGTATGTTGTGGTATACCAAAAACATTCCTCAGTGCACAGAAACCCCTATCCGGCTAGCTATATATCTTATTCATTCTCCATACTACAGTGGAGCTACGAATGATTAGATATCCTAAAACAATGCGACTCAGATCCTGTCAGAATTTGTGGGAACAAGGCACTCTTTCTCTAAGACACTCATACCTTTATCACAATGTGAGTAACAAGAGACTTTGTATAGTTTAAAATGTGTATTTCAGCTAACAAGCTCTGTAATGTAGCACACGTGCTAAGGTGAGGAAAGAAATGCATGTAAACAATACAATCAGCATAGTTTAAATTGCATAAAGTAGGAATAGGGAAAGTATATTATAATATCAGTGGATTAAGCCATATAGTGCTTACCACCCTCCCCATGCTACGAGCTATGTTTATTATATCAGAGGAAGACCTCTGGGCTTGGACAGCGGAACCCCCTACCTCAAGCCTTATAAGCCAGGATTTACATCTCCGGACAAGCACAGCTCTTCCCCGGGAAAGATTGTTCTCCAAGTGTGTGTAATTTGCATCCTGTTCAATATTAAAAGCACTCGAAATTTCAGAAGCGGAGGTCTGTTCCGTGTTATGTCTATATGTGCATGGGACGGGCCAAAGCTGAATAACCTGCAATGTTGTTTTCTGCTCTTGAACACGGCATACAGATGAGAACTCAGTGCACAGCAGAAATAGTGAAATGCAGACAGTTCCCATGCAAAGAAGCGAAAACAGAAGTGTTTACGAGAACCAATGCATTTAGAGTCGTGTGGAAAAAGTGGCTAAAATGGCTGTGATGCAAGGTACGAACTCATGCTAACTTATCAACGTTCGTTGACCCCTTCTAACCCCCACAACACCCTCCCCTTTGGGCAGTCCTATGCACAGTGTCCAAAAAGTCTGAGTAAAGACGAGCAGATATCCAATATAGGAAAATGAAGGAGGCGAAGAATGTCAACAGGGTTGAAAAGAGAAAAAATGTATAAACCCATGTGGCACCGCCAAATTAATCCATCAGTGTGTAAGAGCAGTAAGTTGCAACAGCTTCCAACAGGAAATCATTATTTTCGTCGGAAAAAGTTAATGCCATACAATTCAGCAATTCGAAGGAGAAAACATGCTCATTGATTGTCGGTGCTTCCAGCACCATAGCAGGGCAACTTGCGTGGTATTTGATGTAACTCTGTTGCAGGAAATCATGTGCAGCCGTACATACATCCCACTGAGCTAACACATCAAGTGCAGCAGCACATGCCATGAAACCAATACCAGAACATTCACGCTCATGATTCACCAAAGGGTTCATTAGGAAAGGAAAATCCGGGTCAGGCGACGCTGTGTTATTGACGCATCGATCCAATGCCCATTGGAAGGGACAGGACATGCATGAGAACACTGGTTGGATGCAACTATACCAGGGAGAGCAGAAAGACAAATTGTAAGGCACGCTGAGAGTGGCCAGTGGCAAGGTACCATAACAGTCAAGCATGCGGTTCTAAAGTAGCTGTAGTAGGGCTGGGTTGTGAACGAGCACAGGTGGAGCAGCAATTTCTGAGCATGCAGATCAAGAGAAAACGTCCGGCAGCCAAAGTTAGTCGAAGTGGCAACCCGCCGAAAACACTAGAGAAAATAGAATTAATGAAAGCAGGGATCACACCAAAAATAGTTTGAAAAGATGTTACAATGCCAGATCCCACAAGCTAAAAAAAATGCGCCAGCCATGTTGTATGCAAAGCAATGAAAATAGAATGAATTAGCTCACCAAAATGTTGTGGGAGATCAGTTTTTAAAATGTTATGAACTTCTGTTCTCATGTTGGCCACCTGCAGGACATAAGTCACACAGGCAGAAGTGAGAGAAACTTCTTTCTGGGACAATAAGGCTCTTATTCGGCTCAGCTTGTCGAACTCTGCCTTCAAGGTCTGAATGGAAGGCCAAATCAAGGTATCAAAACTCCCCTGTGAGGGAGGAAACAGCACGTTTTTACAGCAAACTACACGTTGTGACACAGTCACAATGTAAGAAATACCTTTTAAGATGCTGCAGCATTTTTCATTATTCACGAGAAAAAAAATTGCCATTACACAACATTGTTTCGTCTGTTGTTGATATTGTACTGGATGATGTATCTGTGTTATATCATGGTCAGAACCAATTGCGGCTCGCGGCTATGCCTTTAGAAACCAGTCCATCAGATCGCAGCTCTGCGCCAGCAAACCGTCGGGCCCGCAGCTCTACCTCTGTGAGCCAGCACGTTAGCTCATGGCTGTGTCTCTGCTAGCAGGCCCGTCGGCCCAGTGCTCTTCCTCTGTGAGTCAGCCCGTCAGCGTACAGCTCGGGCCCTCAGCTCTACCTCTGCGAGCCAATCCGTTAGCTCGTAGCTGTGTCTCTGCTAGCAGGCCCATCGGCCCGTTGCTCTCTCTCTGCGAGTCAGACCACAGCTGTCCCTCTGCGAGCCAGTATGCTTCTGTGCCTTTGTGAGCCGATGGCCTGTAGCTCTCCCTCTGCAAGCCGATATATATATTCACTGAAAAAACCATAGGTTTTACAGACGGTACAGTTAGAAATTAGCATTTAAAAAACCTATGAAATTCACTGAAAAAGCATAGGTTTTACAGACGTTATAGTTAGAAATTTGCATTTAAAAAAACATTGAAATTCACTGTAAAATCCATAGGTTTCAGGGGCATTATAGTTAGCTGGACATTTCACAAGTACAAAACCAGAGCAATTCCACCGTTATAGTTAGTTCAGCTAACTATAACTCGTGCCCCCATAATGCACTGCTGATGACATCACATATTACATCATTCATGGCATGGTCAGTGATATCACTGATGACATCACTGATGACATCTTCCAGTGACTGTGTGTTTCTATAAAGTGTAAATATGTTTTATATATATGCTAAGGTGTATTGAAGAATAAGTGAGTGTATGAGTGTGTGAATAGATGATTTAGTAGACGTGTGACTGATTGTATTAGTGACGGATTAAGTGTATCTTACTGAATGCATGGGTTAGTGAGAAAACTGTGTGAATTTATCAGTTTCTTAGTTGGTGAATTTCTTGATTTCTCACTGATTTTATCCCCAATGTCCAGATCTCTTTTTATGATGTTCCAGTATTCATTTAGAATATTCACAATTTGATAGTATTTCTTGCTATAAGTGAGAACTACCCTTATTGTGGTATCCTCTTCCTTCTTTTCTTTTCTCACAAAAGTGTTGACTCTTGATAACGATCTTGCCTGATCTTGAACCAGTTTGATTTCTTGGTATATGTAACCTCTTTGTAGAAATCGACTCTGTTTCCTGAAATATTGTTTCCATTTCCACCTCCTCTGAGCAATTCCGTCTCATGGATATGAATACGGGATGCTCTTTTTTAGCTGTTGGGGGTGAAAACTACTTCCATGTAATATACTGTTAGTCGATGTCGGTTTTCTAAAGACTTTGGTCTTCATTTGGTTGTTGTCTATGTATACTGTGACATCCAAGAATTGGATCTCCTTATTGCTGATATTATAGGTAAACTGTAAGCCCACATCATTGTCATTTAGGCTGCCCATGTATTCCATAAATTCTTTCTGGCTACCACTCCAGATCAGAAATAAATCATCTATGAAGTGTAACCACAGATTAGTTTTGGCAGTGTACACCTAATTCTCATCACTCCAAGCTATGAGTTTCTCCCCCCAACCCATGGTGAAGTTGGCATAGCTTGGAGAGAATGACACCCCCATCGGGGTCACGCAGGTTTGGGAGTATATTTGATTTTTGAAGATGAAGACATTGTCTCTCAGACATAATTCAATCTTCTCCAAGAGCATCCAAGTGTATTTCAGTTACTGAATGTTCCTTTGTCTAAGAAAGTAGCTAGTGGCCTTAAGTCCTACCTCATGATTGATGGAGGTATATAATGATACCACGTCAATTTTGGCTAAATGGAAACCTTGTTGCCACCCCATGTTCGATAAAGTCTAAAAGAAGTCCCCAGTGTCCTTTATATAGGAGTTTAAATTCATTACAATTAGTGCCTGGAAGAAATCCACATAATCTGATAGATTTTGCTATAAAGAGGTCAAACTTGAAATGATAAGTCTTCTTGGAGGATTGATTAAGGTCTTATGTATCTTCGGTAAAAAGTACATTGCAGGCATCACTGGACTATCGTTTTTGAGAAATGATGCTTCTTCATCTGTAAATAGCCCATCACGATGCCAGTTCTCAATTCTAGTTTCTAAATCCAAGGTCAGGTTGTTGATAGGATTAGTTGTTAATTTTGCATAGTTCTTCTTGTCATTGAGTTGTCTTAAAGCTTCTTCTATGTAGTGTTTTTTCTTTAAAATGACTACATTTCCCCCTTTGTCTGCAGGCTTTATAATTAGAGTTTCATTTTTCATTAGATCTTCCACAGCCTGTCTTTCCATCATGTTTAAGTTTTCCTTTTTATTGTTATTATTCACTTTCTTCATTGATTCCAGATCATTGGCCAATAGATAATGAAATATGTAAATTCTATTGCCTGGACTCAACATAGGGCAACATTTTGATTTGGGTTTGAAGCCACTTTGCTGATTTATGCTTGTACCGATGTTCAAGTCCTCTAACACTTGTGATTAAGGCATACTATTTTCCTCATTGTTTTCATGAAGGTCATGTGTCACCTTTAAGATGGGAAGGTCATCAATCATGAGATTACTGGCCGTTGATGGTGCCTGCTTCTTCTTTGTGTTCGCATGATAAATTTTAATGAAAAATTTGGCTCATTTCAATTTTCTCACTAACTTGTATATGTCAATTCGGATGTCAACATGATCATAATGTTGTTCAGGGCAGAATGTCAATCCTTTGTTTAATACATTTTGTTCCTTATGATTCAATTTGTAATATGAAAGATTAATTATTAGATTCTGTTTCTGTTTCTCCGTTTGGATCTTGATTACTTTTTTAGATGGTTGCGTAGCGGGTATCCCTTTGTTTGTTCCGCTCCCTCTTTGCTTCTTTATCCATCTCTTGAACCTAATTGAAAGTCCCTGCCCCGTCCTCTCCCTCGTCCACGCCACATTCCCTGGGCTCTTGGTGTTCTTTGGTCGATGCACATGAGCTTCATTTCTTCTAACAAAGAAGTATGTCCTGTTCATGTTGTTCTTTCCTCCTCGCTGAGATCTGATTCAGATTCGCTGGTTGCAATATTGACAGTTTCAGTTCTCATTGTTTTGCTCAGTTGCTGTTTGAGCACCTCAAACCTCCTGGCAAAGATTAAGATTGATCCAGTCTCATAATCTAGTTTGTCCCTTCTGAATTGTCTTTGTTTTCGATGCTCCACCTCCTTCTCATGGCTGTCAAGGTTTTTCTCCATTTCCTTCCTTAGCTGTTTGCTTTCCTCATCTTGTTTGAGATTGGCAACCTGTGCTTCAGTTTCCCCAATTGACTTGTGTAGTTCTTCAATATCCTTTTTGGCATACTTGATGATAATCAATGCCATGTTTTTAGAGCACTGCATGCTATATTTACCCCACTCTTCCAACATTTCAGGCTTAGTATCAGGGTGGTTTGGTAGAGTAAATATTCCTCAAGCTTCTGGAAATACGGTCACATTCTATATACTTCGCCAATGTGATCACCTCCCAGCTTTTCGTTATTTCCTTCTTTAAACATTTTTCCAATTGTACAAATAATTGTTTCAGGTTTTTAATGCCCAGTTGAGCTGTACCTCTTTCATAATTTTTATCAGTCATTAATGCCCCTTTCTGGAACATAGTTTCCGCTCGTTGTAGACGTCTGGCTGTTCTTGCCTCAATGGTCAGTTAAATCTCATGGCAGACTCTCCCAGTAACTATACAAACTTCTGTTTGCAACTCACAATTGGTTGTTTTCGTTTCTATTCTGTGATGTGCACTGCACCTTGATTCCCTTAAGCGGTGTTGTTAGCTTGTTACACTAATACAGCTAAACTACGACATCAACCATTTCTTTTCAGGAGTCCCCGTTCCTCCTTACTTGGTGGGTGTTTCTGTTGATCGGCGTCCGCCGACTCAGTTTGATTGGCCCTCCAAAGCCAAGTGGATGTTCGGCTTCTTCCTCTTTGTTCTTTGGCTTGCGTGTATTGTTACCATCTAGGTTACACGCCAAGAGTCCCGCAAGATCACTGACAGAATATCGACGGACCGAATATCAATCTACAAGATTATCGACAACAGAATATCGATGGATAGAATATCGACATCCTATCTCTACAAAGGTATGTACAAAAATATCGAAAGCAAAATATCCTTGTTTAAAATATTGATGTTTAAAATATTGTTTTTTTTAAATGTCTTAAAAATAATATAAGATTAATTAAATAGTAAATAGAATTATTAAAAACATAGTTAGAATTATTAAAAAAATAAAAATGATAATTTTTATATATTTTAACTTAGTAATAATAACAAATAATTATTTTATTTAAATATAAAGGTGCCGATTCCGATCCATTAAAAATAATTTTCGTACGACCCGTATCCGTATTTTTTTACGTACGAGTCGTACAAGTACCATACAAACGGGCAAGTACGATTCGTACGTGAAAAATAACTACGAATAGCGTCGGGAAAAGTCTACAAGAGTGCGTCGGAAAGTTTTTACGTCCGAATATCGTCGGGAAAAGTGTACGACAGTGAGCCGGACATTTTTCCGTGCAAATCGTAAAACACAAGTCCGAGCGCTCAAATACGATCCCGATCGTCCGTCGGAATGCACAATCGCACGTAAAATGGCCCGTACGGAGCCAACGCAGTAGCACACATGTACACGGGTAAACTTATGCCCGTGTACGAGCCGTACAGCCCCCCACCCCCAAATATGTCAGCACCGTACACCACCCTGTCCGCACTGTACCCCAGCCCCGCAACTGTACGAGCCGTACCCCCCCATGTATGCACCGTACCCCCCATGTACGTGCCTTACACCCCCTGTCCACACTGTAACCCAGTACCGCACCTGTATGCGCCTTCCCCCATGTACGCGCCTTACCCCATGTACGCGCCTCTGCATGTACGTGCCGTACCCCAGGGCCGCACATGTATGCACCGTACCCCCACCACATGTTCGCGCCGACCCCCATGTACGCGCCTTACCCCCCATGTACACGCCGTACCTCCGCATGTACGCGCCGTATCCTAGGCCTGCACGTTTACGTACCGTACCCCTACCGCATGTACGCGCCTTACCCCCAAATGTACGCACCGTACCTCCGCATGTACACACCGTACCCCTGGGCTGCACGTGTACGCACCGTACCCCCACCGCATGTACGCGCCGGACTCCAACACCGTACCCCAGCACCCTCACCCAGCATCGCATATAATATATATATTACAGAACCAGGACACTGTAAAACAGCACACGGAGGATAAATTTGACTCGCACAACACCACAAAACACGTCTACATGACAAAATACATCTCAATGACTGACCTGGCACATCCAAACAGGCAAACAGAGGCCCCAAATCACAACCACCTCTTATAACACACCCGCCAAAATTCAAACGCAGCCACACCCAAAAATGGACCAATAAAAAGGGCCCACACACACAACCCATGAGCCTTTGCAACAGACCCACTGCTGCCAGACCCCACAGAGAAACAACTCCACATTACTCATACCTTTACTACACCTTCACTCACACACCTTCACACAACCTCCTCCACAAACATCCCCCTCTTCACATTCACACACACACCGTCACATTCACACCCACACACCCACAACCATCCACACCCACACCCACACCTCACACCATGCCCACAGACAAGAATCCAAAGTTCACAACGGCGGAGCTGGACCTCCTTGTCAATGAAGTCATCAGAGTCGAGGCACAGCTGTTTGGAACATTGGTCAGACAGACCAGCATAGCTGAAAAATCTGCCATGTGGCAGAGGATTGTCGATAAAGTGAATGCTGTTGCGCCCATCCGAAGGACCAGGCATGAATGCCAAGCCAGGTGGTACGATCTGCGCAGGGCGGTTAAGAAGAAAATGAATGAAGAATATGCCCAGAGTAACATCACTGGAGGTGGGCCGCCCCGCAGACCCGTACACTACCATCTCTGGGAGGAGAAGGTGATGGCCCTGCTACCACCAGTGGGAGTACACGGAGTCGAAGGAGTCGCAGAGCCTGGTGAGTACACCAACAACTTACGTAACATGGGGGCAATGGGGTCCACACCACATATACACCAAATGCACGCAACTTCCCCCAAGCACTCACCGCACACAACCACACTCAAAAACCACGCTCATGCCACTAACATCTCCATGCACCCTTCACAAATCAAGGCAAGGCCATGTCCAAGGCTACAACAACCAAAAAAAAAAAACTGGATGTCCGGGAGGCTGGGAGGGTGGGCCCCACACAACACATTGTGAAAATGAGACGCAGACACCAATGCCCTCAGCCCATATGGCATAGGTACATACCCATGCACAATGCACAGGGACTGGCAAAGTACTGACAAGGTAGCTGACACCTGGCCCTGGTGTATGCAGCACAAGGCCCTCCTGGGACCACTGTACACTCAAACACCAACTCCACAAGCACAGGTATCTAGCACAGGAACTCACACTCACTGTCATGCCAGCTTGCACCATGAGGGGACAGACACATCACCTGGGAGACCCAATGACAACTCACACTACACACAACAGCAGGCCCGGTCACAACCCCCCCCTAACACACGCACACTCCCCCGGGGCAGGCAACGGATTTACACACTCCCACAATGGACATGTGAAACAACAAGACCAATCCATAGCCAAATAAGCATCATAGCCAACAATCTACAGGTCAAATACTCAGGAGAACATCCCAATCTGTCCCCCGCAACATACCCATCCCCAAGTGGACATTGAGAGGAATGCTAGGCACATCCAACTAGCTGGAGGAACTGTGTCAACTTGAATATGTATAAAACATAGATGTCCCATGAAACACCATTAACATTGTCTCTCTCTCACACACAGGGCAACGTCGATGATCTCCCCCCAACACTGGGGGGGAAGAATCACAGGCCCAGGCTCCGCGTGAAGATGATCCCACTGGCAGGGCGACTCTCACCACTCCGTGGATGACACCGACCAACCTGGACCCTCTGGTGCCCAAGCCCCTGCAGCACCTGCGTCAGGTACATCTGTGCCAACCACCACCCCCATTCCTACCACATCCCAGGACACACCCAGGAGCCCTGCTCGCACTGAACAACAGAGCCAGTTGACCAGGAAGGACAAGGTTCTCCGGGCACCCAGGAGGAGGCAGGCAACCCTGCAAATGCCATCCCTCAGGGGTCCCATAGACCCGATGTGCCCCAAGGGCAGGCCAGGCTTAAGTGGTCAGGGGTGGTGGGAGTGGAGGCAGGCGGAGGCGCGAACCTGACCAGCCAGCTCAGGACACCGGTATGTCACACATATGCAACATCCTGGACTCATACCGGCGTGACACCAGAGGCATCAACCAGGTCGTGTCGAGACTCTCAGAGATGCAGGGGACACTCGATGAGATAAAGAACCTGCAGGTCGAGCATCATGCCAGTCATCAACAACACCAAGGACGGATGGAGGCAAGACTGGCTGAGCTCCTGGCGGTGCACAGGGACATGAGCCAATCACTCCGTCAGATCGCCCAAAGCATGGGCAACCCTCCCTGTGCCACCAGGCGTAGACCAGCACCAGACACAGGGAGGGAGGAGGAGTAGGAGGATTCATCTGACGGAGCGTCCCAAGCATCGTCAAGGCTGCATCTGAGGGTCCCCGGAGGAAGGTGGGTCGTCCACGGAAAAGACCGTGAGAGTCAGCGGACCATCCACATCTCCCAGGTCACCTGGCCTGGCACCTGGTTCTCTGGCGCAACAGCAGCACCTCATCCAATGACATTCTCTGCCACATGGACTTGCTGGTCACAGTCTGACCAATGATGACCAACACTGTGCCCTGGACTCTGATGACTTCCAATGCCAAGGATACCATCTCCCCCTGTGAACTTTGGATTCTATTCCCTCGGTAGAGCACCTAATTTCATCTACCAATACACGTACCCCGCCACAAACTAATATATTACTTTGGTCATGAGACGTTCCTGTCATTTTGAATTATTCAATGACATATGTGTGTGGAAATGTAAAACTATGCCTGAGTGTTGAACTAACTCCAGCCATCCATACCCTGGGATCAGAGTCTGGTACAGGACACACATGGGTCACAAGGTATCATTCAATGTAGGCATGGAGCACAACACTCACCTGTGATGGCCTCTGGCTGCTGAGGGGGGCTTGCTAAACTGTGCGGACAGACCTATTTGGGAGATTATCATCAAGGCGTAGAGGTCATGGCTCATGTGGAGGTTCCCGGGGAGGGAGTCCCAGGTATGTGTGGCCAGGTGGGAGAACAATGTCCTGTATGCTGGAGTACGGTGGATGTGAAGAACGGTGGCCAGGGCAAGGTTGGATGCACGGAGATGGCCCAACCGGATCTAGGATGTCAGACGTACAAGGTTGGTTTGGGGTCGGGGTTGTGGACTGCCTCCTGAGTGTGGGTGGGGAGTGTGGAGGTCATCCTGCAGCAGACAGTGATCCATTGCAGCTATCTATGGTGGACGGTGAGGTGGTTGGGGCGTAGGGTGTTGAAGCTGAGGTGTGCAGATGCACCCTGGATGTGGACAAGTTTCCTGGGAGTTTGGATGTACTTGCTCCGTAGAGGGCAGGGCAGTATTTGACACGGATGTTGTCATGGACCTGGGGGATTGTTTGTCTTTTCTTGGAGTGGATCTATCCGTGGATCATGTGCATAATGCAGAGGGAGTTGCAGCATGAGGTACAGATGCTGTGGACTAGCATGGCAAATGTGAGCGAGCCAAACATGATGCACACCATCTTGTGCGTGTGACCACTGGGTGCTTGTGCAGGGCTCTTGCGGGTGGGACACAAGCCCTTGACCCAGCTGGAAGGGGACAATCCTCAGATGATCTCCTCAGTCCTGTACAGTCCAGCCTCAGGTGGCTCGTGTTCAGCCATTCATCAATGGATCTCATGCATACTTGAATGATGGAACTGCCAATGTCTGTGTCTTTGTTGAGGGTGAGGAGCACCTGGCTGTCAATGGCATACGAGCTGATGATGAGGTGCTGTGCGCATGTGATGGTGGAGAGGGGGGTCCTGGACACTCTGTAGATTGACATGCTGAGAGATGATACCTGTGCCATGTCCCAGACGATGACACCATACTACATGCTGAAGCCTTGAGTCCCACTCCCATGCCCTTGCTGGGCTACAGAGCCAGTGGGGAGTATTAGGGACGTGACCTGGTTGGTGTGACAGGGCCTGGAAGGCGGCGCAGCGCAGTGTAGGCAGTTGGAGTTGCACACTCAGCATGCAAAGGTGTCGTGTGTGTGCCCAGGGTATGTCTGACAGCAGGCGTTAGATGTGCGGATGGACATAGCTCGGAGTGTGGCTGCTACATCAGACTGTAGTGTGATGTGGGTTATGCGAGGACAGGATGGTGGTGCAATGTGCACCTTGCATGTGCTGATGGTCCAGCCTTTGGCACCGCGTGGCGGCAACAGTGACATAGACAAGCTGAGGACAGCCAAATGAATGGGTGGAGGGAGTAAGTGAGGAGCATCTTGGAGGCATGTGTGTAGCCAAATCTGGATACTCTGTGGGCCCTTGCTGCAGGGGCCGCAGCTGCAGGCGGCATCTCCTTGCAAAATGCCAGAATTGGCATACAAAGACTAGGATGTCAGAAGGACAACTGCAACAGGCGCATGTGTAAAGTAAGGAGTGTCCAGTGTCACATGGCACACCCAGAGACAATGCATGCACAATCACCAAAGAAGCATGACACCGTATCAGGAAACTGAAGGCCGACCTGAGCACAGGAGACACACCCTCAGCAGCTGTTGATGGCCCATTGTGTGGACCAACATGCCCAAAAACATACACGACCATGTACTTCATGCCCAATAGGGAGCCTAATCCATGAGCAACTGCATGCATGTTGCTAAACTACACATGGACTCCTATGCATAATCTTCCACAACTATGCCAGATATGCCGCATGCAAAGTGGCAAGAGACCTGCATTGACAAAGATGAGGCACCTTGGAGTGTGACGAACACCTTTATTACTCAGCCTCACACTAAGGGAAATGCATCAATTGGAACAGACTCACAGGTCATTTGGCTGACCATGTGTGACCTACACTGGACACCCCCTTCAACACACAGATGTGGTAAATCCTACTGAGCTGGCACACAAGTGAAGGGGTTAAGCCTAACACCCCTTGCTGCACACAGAGAGTCTGCAATTCCCCATTGAGCCTCATATGGGGATGTCCCACACTATGTCCACCATTAGCATCCCGTATGTTCCTGAGGGACGTTATACACACATTGATGCCTTCATCAGAATCCACAAACCATTACAGATGACTGTCAGGAAGGGTGACTATCAATTCATGGGAGCCATGCAACACGTCATGTGGCCCATGGTGAGTCGACATGTATGCATGGTAACACAACATGCACAGGAGCAGTCCCCACATATCACAAACACGTACCACCCACAAAATGCCTTGCTGCACTCCTTACCCCAAATGACTTTTCACCATGTCTGTGCATGTAACTCTGATCCAGCACACGTTGCAATACTCATGAGGAATAGCAGGAGGGCAATGATGACATGAGCAGACGACAGCCGCAGACAGACACAAAACAAGTCAGCGAAGAGCTAGTAATCCGCAGACATGTACATGTACTGTACAGGAATGATGTTGTCACCATGCTCTCCACACCTCCAAGTCACTTAGCACACAATCAGCTGGACACACACATTGCAACACATGCCACACAAGGCTCAAAGCGTGCACACTCAGACTCAGGGACTCACCATCATGAGAAGAAGTTGCGGATAAGCTGACTCCGGATGTCCTCATTCTCATCCTTATCCTCACTTGCCCCGTGCCCGAGCCCTTCATCCTCCACGGGTGGATGATCCTGCTCATCCGGATCAAGGATGAGTGGCACGGCCTTCTCCACTGCCATGTTGTGCAGCATGCAGCACACAATGAAGATTTTGCAGACCTTCACCGGGGCATATGGGAGGGCGCCGCCGGTCTTGTGGTGGTACCGGAATCTGCTCTTCAGGAGTCCAAACGTCCTCTCAATCACGCGCCTCATCTGCCCATGGGTGTCGTTGTACCAGTGTTCTGCGGCTGTTCTGGGGTGGCGGAGAGGCGTCATCAGCCATGGCATGTTGGGATAGCCAGAGTCCCCTACATGGAAACATCATGTGAAGAAGTGGGTCAGGAGATGCCGTAAGATACAAAGATAGCGCTAAACACAGGACTAACAGAGTATACCCACCAACAAGACAGGCTCGTTCCGCGTGCAGCTGCAGCATCATTTCTGGCACCCTGCTACGTCTCATGATGTATGCATCGTGTGCGGATCCTGGAAAACAGGAACAGACATGGGAAATCAGCATGTTAGCAAGACACACCACAAGGGCATTAATGGAGTGGTAATGTTTTCTGTTTCTATAGGCTACCTCCTGTGCCTGTGGTGGTACCAAAGCCACATGTGTCCCATCAATGGCCCCAATTTCATGAGGCATCCCTCCCAGGGCATAGAACTCACCCTTGACACCTGTCAACTGCTCACGAGTGGGAAAATGGATGAATTCATCCAGGTGCACCAACATGGCTTCTATAACATCATGCAGGACATGGCTGAACATTGTCTGGGACATGCCACCGACATCAGCTATGGTCAATTGAAACGTGCCGGTGGCAAAAAAATGTAGGGCTGCCATCACCTTCATCTTGGGGGTCAGAGCTGTAGGATACCTGTGTTGTGGTTGGAGGTGTGGTGCAAGCCAGCGGGTCAAGTCCTCTATCAACTCTTGCGAGAAGCGGTATTTGCGTATGCAGTCATGTTCACGCATGGCATCCAGGTCTGGCATTCATCTGGGGAGAGGCGGTGCCCTACAGAGATTTGGAAGGAATAATGAAGAGTGAGTACATTATTACCACACCAATGTCACTGAGGTGAGCACATGTTCAAAAGCTAATACACATCTGCTTAATACAGAGTCTGGGCTGTGCAATACATCCAGGACACGTAGGCCAGCCAGGTGATACTCCTACGAAGAGCCAGCCACAATAGTGGCATGGCAATGTTGACGTGACATGCCATTAAAACAGCTGTGGGCCAGTATAAGTGACAAGCCAGACACATTATATGAGTGACAGACATCCACATATCAGCATTTGAAGGATGTCATCTCATACAGACAGCTAGCGGGAGTCTAGACGCACAGGTCACATGTCATCTGAAAAAGGACAGATAACACACATTTCCATGAAGGGGTACATGTCAAAAACTGATGACACAGACATTGAGAGAACGCAGATATTGCCTCATGTCAGGAAGTCATCTTCTAACCATCATGACACATGTAACGTGTGAGTACACATGTGGCATGGTGTGCGTATATGTGTGTCATGCACATATGCACACAGACACATGTTGGATGCTGCAACAGCAGATGGAGTTGACGGAACACCAACGGAAAGCTCATGGGAACACATGACACATACATGACATTGTCACATCGTGGCATGCTGGTAGTCACATGTCAGGTGTAATTATCCATGTACCTGGCATCAGGGGACAGTTGCGGGTGTTGCAGACTGTGCCATACCAGTGATGCAGTGCTTGTCACGTGTGTCGTACATGCACACATGTGCAAAGTGTGAAGGGGAAGTGTGCCACGTAGTGCCCTATCACACATGACATGTGTAAACAGCTCATCACACATCTATTGTTCCACAACATGAGGAGACATGTGCCACATCACTGCCTGACACACCTAGGCCCTGCACATGAAGGACTGCAATGACAATGACTTGATGTCCAGCCTTGTGCAAGTCTGACACCACCATTCCTTTCGTGTGCGCCTCCTATCACCAGTGTAAGCTGTGAAACGCAGTACACACGCTCTGAGGGCGTGTGTACGGCCCGTACTCATGCGTGAGTACCTGCCGTACACATGTGAGTATGTGCCTATCACTATAGTTGTGTTACTGTAGGTCCGAGTGATACGGCACGTACTCACGCGTGTACGGGCCGTACACACGTGAGTACGTGCTGTATCACTAGGCCCTACGGTACCCCCAACTATAGTGATCGGCACGTACTCACGCGTGTACGGGCCGTACACGCGTGAGTACGTGCTGTATCACTAGGCCCTACGGTACCCCCAACTATAGTGATAGGCACGTACTCACACGTATACAGGCTGTACACGCGTGAGTACATGCCGTATCACTAGGGCCTACGGTACCCCCAACTATAGTGATCGGCACATACTCACGCGTGTACGGGCCGTACACGCGTGAGTACGTGCCATATCACTAGGCCCTACGGTACCCCCAACTATAGTGATAGGCACGTACTCACGCGTATACGGGCCGTACACACGTGAGTATGTGCTGTATCACTAGGCTCTACGGTACCCCCAACTATAGTGATCGGCACATACTCACGCGTGTATGGGCCGTACACGCATGAGTACGTGCCGTATCACTAGGGCCTACAGTACCCCCAACTATAGTGATAGCCACGTACTCACGCGTGAGTACGGCCCTTATCACTGTAGTGATGGTGCCCTAGGGGTACGTGTGAAACGCGCCGTACCTGTGTGGGGATTTAAGAATTACAATAGGGACACATGAAGGACAAGTATTAGGGCCTAAATGCATGCTGGTTGTCATGGATACCGAGTTTCAAGTTCAAAATTTAACATCATGTGGTCTGGAAAAAGCAGTTGGCCACATTATACATTGTTGCAAAGTGGTTGTTGACTTGACATGATGCTGCAAAATCGAAAGATGCGAAGGCTGTCACTGTTGTATGTTTAAAGGGATTGGAGGAAATGTAGGATGCAAATGAGTCTGACCAATCACTCTGTACTCAAGGCAGATATAAAGCAGGCAGAACCCATGAGAGGGCACTTGCCTGCACAACATGTCAGTCGATACCACTGCTGCTGTATTGTCTCCCTCTGGCACCATGTCAAGGACTGTGGAGAGGGCCCAGCCTTTCACCCAGGAGAAGAACGAGGCCCTGCTGGATGTGATCCTCCCACGGTACCCCATGCTGTATGGTCGACCAGGGGAGCAGGTGAGGGCTGACTCCACTACCTTTGCCTGTGCACCTTTATTGTGTCTGTCACTTCTTGCATTGTGTCCAGGTGTGACAGACATGCAATGTTGGTTGGAGTGGGTCCCGGGGGGGGTGGATGGCTTATGTCTCTCATGCAGGGCTTGATGTAGTTCATGTGTGCACTCCTCACTTGCATTGTGCTTACTGTGACATTCACTGCATAGTGCATGGCACATTCAGCCAGCCTAATCCTCTTGGGCATTCTTGTTCTATTGTCCTGCGGTGATTCAGTGGTCACGCCGGTGTGACAGGTGACTGCACCCACAGATGTGTGTGAGAGTTGAGCGGAGCTGTGGTGAGAGTGGTGAGATTGTCCAAATGATGTGTACGCCCCCTGGACATTGATGTGTGTGAATGTTTCTTGTCATGTGGGTGAGTGTCTATGTGGAGTGTTGCACCACAGCTGCATGGACGAGGCAACTGCTGGCAAGTGGCACATGTGCAGAGTGAGGTTTGCATCCGCTGTTGCCAATGGCAGGTGATTGATGTGTGCCTGTGTGTGTCTGTGTACTCTGCTGAGGTTTCGTCACTGGCCTGGGGCATGTGACTGCTTTGCGGTGCTGTCCATCAGCCTTGTGTTGCTTGGGATGCACAGTGTGTGCCATGATAAGGGATTGTTTCGCACCCCTCATGCCACCTGTGTACTTACTATGCCATGTAGTGCATTGGTGCGTCCCCAGTGGAAAAAGTCCCTATGACTAAGGTGCTATTACTTGCCAGCATACTATGCCCTGTTCAACAAATCTAAGATGTTCAAATGTGTGTCTCTGTGACATGGTGCAGGTGTAGTGATGTTCTCGCACTTTGTCATCCACACAGGTAACCACCTACCACAAGGGGAAGATCTGGAAGGATGCCGTCAAGGCCGTGCAATCGGTGGAGGGTCGCAGTCGGCGCCTGCCACAAGTGAGGAAGAGATGGCAGGACATCCGGTGCTGGACCCGGAGGATCGCCCGGGTCATGCTGAAGGAGAAGGCTCCTTGCAAGCATGGCGGGTGCCGGCGCCTGACCCACCAGATGAAGCGTGTCCCGGCGGTGGTCTTCCCTGACCTGGATAGGCGGATACAGGAGTTACAGCAGCAGGAAGGGGGTAGGTACATGTGTGTTTGTTGTGTGTCGCCAGCTTTTGTAGCTGCTCAGTCACCTGGACACACTGCCAGGCTATATATGTGCAGTGCATATCCTGTTCCCCCAAGTCAACCTGTGCTGTTCTTCCTCCCTTCCCCTCCTTGACATGTGTTACCTGGTCTGTGTGTTATCACTATTGCACATGTTCATCTAGGCTGCCAGTTTATCAAGGTGCACACTGCTTTCAGCATCATGTGTGGGGTGGTCTGCCTGTGCCCTGTCCTGTTCAGTCATTTGGGGGTGCATAATTGTTGGCACTGATGCTGAGTCTCAACATAGGAGTGTGAGGGTTCAAATGACCAGACTTGCAGCATGCATTACCAATGTTGTGGCCTCAGACATGATGTGCATGAGTGGGATATATGCATAGTGCCGGGACGGTTGCTCCTGTCACAGTCAGCTCATTCCAGGACCATGGAGCAGTGTGCCCACTACAGTCACCTGACACAGCCTGCCCTCCTACTCATGTGTGTCATCCAACACTGTGCACATTCACTGTGGGTTCAGCATGGCTCCGCCTCTGTGGCATTGTTCCCTGGCCTAGGTAGTATTTTTCACATGTGTGATACATTTGCCCACTGGACAGGGATACACCAGTTTGCTTGTGCATACTCACACTGGGCAGTGCCTGTGTGGCTATTCACAACAATCTGTTGATGTTTGTTTGTGACCAATATGTTTTGGCAGCCCTACAAGGTGATGTAGTGTTAATGAAGCTAGTTTTCAAGCACAGTTATCGTAACCCTGAATAAGAGGTGTCACTTCTTGATCGGTATCAGTCACATTGACTCAGGTATTGGTGGGTGTGTACGGGAGGGGCATACATGTTCAACCCTGATGTTTCATTATCAGTTCTGACTTGTGTGAGATGATTCGCAGTACAGAAAGTCATCGTGCAGTGCCCCCGTGATGTTGGCCAGTGCTTAATGTTCGTGCTTCATAGCCTGTGTCAGTTTTTGACAATCATGTATCCTGCTTGTGCATTTTTGGCACCTGTGTGTGGTTCAGATGCTACACAGTTGTGACTTTGTGTGCTGACATCTGTGGGTACATTCTGGCTTGCCATGAGGGGGAACCCACAGTACAGCTAGGCTTTTTTGCTAAACAATTGCAGGCCCATTAGCTTATGCATTGTCCTGGGTGTGGACATGTGTGCCACTCCAGATGACAGTCAGTAGGTCATATGTGTAGCCAACTGTGTGATGAGGTGACGGATAGCCATGTGACAAATGACATTATTCAAGTTGTTACTCAGAGAAAATGTCCATTGGCACTCACTACACCTGTCAATATGTCTCAATGTTTCATATGCTTGACCTTGTTGTTTTGTTGTGAAGGACAATGATGTGCCTGCATGACAGATGTCTCCCAAGGAAGTGCACAAGACACCACCTTTACACTTTACAGGGACATGCTGGCACATTTTAAAGTAAGGCACAATTTGAACAAAACTTGTTTGGAGTTCATACATATACATGTTCCCACAGTGTGCTAGCATTTGGGTTAGTCCTTGGTTGTTGCTGATACCAACTTACGAGTGTCAAGTCATCCAGACCACCGTGATGCCATGCATATGTACTTACTGATACGCCATTTCTGCCTAACAGTGGCTGATTTGAATGAGTCTGGCAGCTCAGACAATGACTGTGTACATGTAGTTTGATGTGCACCTCCTTGTGTGACTTCTGCTATACAGACACATGTGTGTTGTGTTCACAGAGTGCCACATTCACACATGCTAGACATGTCCATTGTGTAAAGGGTTGTGATTCTCCAGGAGTCACAATGTATTTCTTTGGGGTGTCAAAAGTACTCACAGGTCTCTGAGTGTGGGGACACCTTCTGCATTGGCATGTGGTATTTGGCCTTGGGTGCGACAATACTGTTTGGTTCACAGTGAACAAGAGGTGGCATGCCTTCATAGTCTTGCTGTTCTCAACTGATCCCAGAGACTATCTTCTCATGATCTTGTGATTTCAAGTTATTTGCTGGTGTGTCCTAATTTTCATTGTTTCCAAGTGGCATGGTGGGTCAACCAACTGGGGAGTGCAAGGCTTACATATGTGGGGAGTATCCTAGATGTTATTCATGGTGCCTTTCCTGATATGCACTGTTGCCTATTTTGTTTGGACTCATGTGTCAGATGTATACAGGTGACTGATTTTTTACTGTCTCTTCACCTTGCCCACAGCATCATCGGAGGACACCGAGGGAGATACCGGCATGGATGTGGAGGAGGGATCGAGCAGTGGTGCCACCACTGCTGAGGAGTCAGTGGAATCTAGTGACACGGAGGGCGAGGGGAGTGAGGCGGAGGACCTGCCCAGTACCAACACTGACTACGAGGCAGACGGGTCCGAGGCTGAGCTCCCAGAGGGGGCGGAGGCTGCTCCCACAGCTGAAAGCAGCAGTACATCTCTCGCCGCCCCCTCCATTCCCATCACCGCCCTCCCACTTGCTCGGGTCCCTTCTATCCATGCTAGGCCACACCGTGTCTCCTTCGTGCCAGGCACCGCACCCCCTACCCCCGGTCCCCCCTGCTGCCCTCACTGCCGAGTCTGTGGACATTCAGCGGCAGTTGCAAGTTGGGCAGACATCGATCCTGACTGTCCTCCATGGCCACACCAGACTGCTGACCCAGATGGTGTCGTACATGGAGGGCATGTCATCAGCGATGTCTGACCAACGGATGTTGCTGAGGTCCCTGGACTCGTCACTGACAGCATTAGTGAATCACCTGCAGTGCTGCCTCCCACCCTACCCCTGCCCCATCCACAAGTCCCACACCCATGACTGTCCCAAGCACACCAAGACATCCACACACACGCACCCCACCAGACACAAGCAGCACACCACCACGTACGGGCAAGCGCACACCTCCTGACACGCACACTCAGGGGGAAGCAGGCACACCCACTGGGTCTGGGGCACACAGGCAGGCACGCAGCCACAGTCCTCGTCCACATGACTCACTCCCCAGTCCCTCCGATGTCACTCCCCTTGGCTCCCCTGCCCCAGATTCAGAGAAGGAGGCCTACTTTGCTGGGCTGGGCCTCAGCCCCACCAGTTCACCTGGCCGGAAACGGTCAAGGGACTCCACGGGTAGGGAAGTTAAGTCCCCCAGCCTGTCCACCACCTCCCCCAGTAGCGCTGCAACCCATCCCTCCGACCCCCCCCCCTTGGGGCCGGTTGTTTCTCCGGGTGCAGGGGAGACGCTTGAAGAACTGGCAGAAGTGTGCAGCGCCAAGCTCACCTCCACCTTTGGCGCTGCCCCACCCCCTGTGGAGGAGTCGTCCGTCCCTGCACCCACCACACCTACCCTTCCCCCTCCTGTCCCTGCGGTGCCTGGTCCTTCCCCACATGATGCCCCCCCCAGTCGCTGAACCAGAGGTTTAGTATGTGCAGGCAAGCTAGGGGAGACGCGTGGCCATGTGTCCCCCCCAAGGACTTCATATCTGGACTGGCCATTGGCCTTTGTACATAGTGTTCTTTACTACATCTTATTTTTTCATGCTGAATAAAGCATTTTGTTTTCCGTTTTTAAAAGTCTTGCATTCCATGTATTGATGTTGATGCTGAGGCTCCAGGAGTTGGGGTTGTGGGAATGTGTTATGTTTCATGGACATGTTGTAGTCTGCATTTCATGGGGTGGAACCTGGTATCTGCGTGCCCTCACAAGGTCTCTGCAAAGAATCTTTGGTCGTGTCTGCTCTTTGTGTTTGGAGACATTGTCCCTAGGAGTGTTCCTTCCTCTGTGGCACCTGACATCTCCCCTGCAGAGGGTTGCACAATTGTTGTTTTGCCCTGTGTCTACATTTCCTTTGTTGGTGATGGATTCCTTCAACTCTGGCCATGCCTGCTCAGCAATGTCTCCGGCTGCATCGTCTGTGCCATCCTTGGTACTCACTGTACTTGTGTATAGAGTATTTTGCCATGCCTTCCTGGAGAAATTGTCCCTTTTCCGCACAATGCATGTGTGTAATCCCAGCCTAGTACATATATGGTACTTGTTCTGCTGGGTATTTGAACACCTGACTCACAATTGTGGGCATTGTATCTGTGGGAACCCCGCCCTATTCCATCCATGACAGACAACATCTTGGTGGCTGGCCCAGCATCTGAGTATTCCTATCAGTCCTGGGATGTGTGTGACAGTGTGTGTTCTCTGGCTCTCTTAGTTTATTAGGCAGTGACATGACTATACAGTCTTGTGGCATGATCTCAGTGTGTGTATTGTGCTGCATCTGCCAGGGGTGGGTATGCATGTGTTATTTGTCCTCACACCCACATGTGGTGTGTCATGCAGTGGGGGAAAGACATCCATCCTCCTGGGAGTGGGACACTGCTGTCAGTGATGTTATGTTATGGCACTATTATCATTGTCCAAAGTTAGGGATAGGTACATACACCCATAGAGTTGTGGTCATCTGATAATGATGTACACCCCCCCATGTCTGTGTCCACTACTGGGAGTCCTCTGCACCCACTCATATATGTCTGTCCACTGCTGGGAGTCCTCTGCACCCACCCCCATGTCTCTGTCCACTGCTGGGATTCCTCTGCACCCACCCCCATGTCTCTGTCCACTGCTGGGAGTCCTCTGCACCCACCCCCATGTCCGTGTCCACTGCTGGGAGTCCTCTGCACCCACCCCCATGTCTGTGTCCACTGCTGGTATTCCTCTGCACCCACCCCCATGTCCCTGTACACTGCTGGGAGTGATGGGCACCCACCCCTCACATGTCCCTGTCCAATGCTGGTATTCCTCTGCACCCACCCCCATGTCTCTGTCCACTGCTGGGAGTCCTCTGCACCCACCCCCATGTCTCTATCCACTGCTGGGAGTCCTCTGCACCCACCCCCATGTCTGTGTCCACTGCTGGGAGTCCTCTGCACCCACCCCCATGTTTCTGTCCACTGCTGGGAGTGATGGGCACCCACCCCTCACATGTCCCTGTCCAATGCTGGTATTCCTCTGCACCCACCCCATGTCTCCGTCCACTGCTGGGAGTCCTCTGCACCCACCCCCATGTCTCTGTCCACTGCTGGAGATGATATGCACCCACCCCCATCTCTCTGTCCACTGCTGGGAGTCCTCTGCACCCACCCCCATGTCTCTGTCCACTGCTGGAGTTGATATGCACCCACCCCCATGTCTCTGTCCACTGCTGGGAGTCCTCTGCACCCACCCCCATGTCTCTGTCCACTGCTGGAAGTCCTCTGCACCCACCCCCATGTCTCTTTCCACTGCTGGGAGTGATGGGCACCCACCCCTCACATGTCCCTGTCCACTGCTGGTATTCCTCTGCACCCACCCCAATGTCTCTGTCCACTGCTGGGAGTCCTCTGCACCCGCCCCCATGTATCTGTCCACTGCTGGGAGTCCTCTGCACCCACCCCAGGTCTCTGTCCACTGCTGGAGTTGATATGCACCCACCCCCATGTCTCTGTCGACTGCTGGGAGTCCTCTGCACCCACCCCCATGTCTCTATCCACTGCTGGGAGTGATGGGCACCCACCCCTCACATGTCCCTGTCCACTGCTGGTATTCCTCTGCACCCACCCCCATGTCTCTGTCCACTGCTGGGAGTCCTCTGCACCCACCCCCATGTCTATGTCCACTGCTGGGAGTGATGGGCACCCACCCCTCACATGTCCCTGTCCACTGCTGGTATTCCTCTGCACCCACCCCCATATCTGTGTCCACTGCTGGGAGTCCTCTGCACCCACCCCCATGTCTCTGTCCACTGCTGGGAGTGATGGGCACCCACCCCTCACATGTCCCTGTCCACTGCTGGTATTCCTCTGCACCCACCCCCATGTCTCTGTCCACTGCTGGGAGTCCTCTGCACCCACCCCCATGTCTCTGTCCACTGCTGGGAGTCCTCTGCACCCACCCCCATGTCTCTGTCCACTGCTGGAGTTGATATGCACCCACCCCCATGTCTCTGTCCACTGCTGGGAGTCCTCTGCACCCACCCCATGTCTCTGTCCACTGCTGGGAGTCCTCTGCACCCACCCCATGTCTCTGTCCACTGCTGGGAGTGATGGGCACCCACCCCTCACATGTCCCTGTCCACTGCTGGTATTCCTCTGCACCCACCCCCATGTCTCTGTCCACTGCTGGGAGTCCTCTGCACCCACCCCCATGTCTCTGTCCACTGCTGGGAGTCCTCTGCACCCACCCCCATGTATCTGTCCACTGCTTGGAGTCCTCTGCACCCACCCCCATGTCTCTGTCCACTGCTGGGAGTGATGGGCACCCACCCCTCACATGTCCCTGTCCACTGCTGGTATTCCTCTGCACCCACCCCCATGTCTCTGTCCACTGCTGGGAGTCCTCTGCACCCACCCCCATGTCTCTGTCCACTGCTGGGAGTGATGGGCACCCACCCCTCACATGTCCCTGTCCAATGCTGGTATTCCTCGGCACCCACCCCCATGTCTCTGTCCACTGCTGGGAGTCCTCTGCACCTGCGGCCATGTCTCTGTCCACTGCTGGGAGTCCTCTGCACCCACCCCCATGTCTCTGTCCACTGCTGGGAGTCCTCTGCACCCACCCCCATGTCTCTGTCCACTGCTGGGAGTGATGGGCACCCAGCCCTCACATGTCCCTGTCCACTGCTGGTATTCCTCTGCACCCACCCCATGACTCTGTCCACTGCTGGGAGTCCTCTGCACCCACCCCCATGTCTCTGTCCACTGCTGGGTGTCCTCTGCACCCACCCCCATGTCTCTTTCCAGTGCTGGAGTTGATATGCACCCACCCCCATGTCTCTGTCCACTGGTGGAAGTCCTCTGCCCCACCCCCATGTCTCTGTCCACTGCTGGAGTTGATATGCACCCACCCCCATGTCTCTGTCCACTGCTGGGAGTCCACTGCGCCCACCCCCATGTCTCTGTCCACTGCTGGGAGTCCTCTGCACCCACCCCCATGTCTCTGTCCACTGCTGGGAGTGATGGGCACCCACCCCTCACATGTCCCTGTCCACTGCTGGTATTCCTCTGCACCCACCCACCCACCCACGTGCGCCCTTGCTGTGGTACACTGCTGTCCAGGGCATACACAACCCCTAATTTACAGCTGATGTGCTGCACCAAGCCGTACACCTACATCCGTGGTGTGTGTACACCTTGTATCCATCATGTAATGGGGCTTTAGGGGTACGCATGGTATGGCCCATACCCATACTCTGGGGGCGTGGGAACAGGCCGTACCACCATAGTGGCGGTGACGTAGGGGTATGCGTGGTACGGCCCGTACCCAAGTTCTGGGGGCGTGGGTACGGGCCGTACCTCCATTGTGGCGGTGCCGTAGGGGTACGTGTGGTAAAGCCCGTACCCATGCTCTGGGGGCGTGGGTACGGGCCGTACCACCATTGTGGCGGTGCCGTAGGGGTATGCGTGGTACGGCCCGTACCCATGCTCTGGGGGCGTGGGTACGGGCCGTACCACCATAGTGGCGGTGACGTAGGGGTACGTGTGGTATGGCCCATACCGACGCCCCCCAGAGCGTGGGTACGGGCCGTACCACCATTGTGGCGGTGACGTAGGGGTACACGTGGTACGCCCGTACCCACACTCTGGGGGGCGTGGGTACGGGCCGTACCACCATTGTGGCGGTGATGTAGGGCTACGCGTGGTACGGCGTGTACCCACGCTCTGGGGGGCGTGGGTACGGTCCGTACCACCATTGTAGTGGTGATGTAGGGGTACGCGTGTATGGACCGTACCCACGCTCTGGGGCGTGGGTACGGTCCGTACATGCATACCCCTACATCACCACTGCAATGGTGGTATGGACCGTACCCACGCTCTGAGGGGCGTGGGTACGTCCCGTACCACCATTGTGGTGGTGACGGGTACGCGTCCACGTCTACTTCCGTTGTGGCGGGACGTGGGATTGGTGGACAAGCCCCCCGAAGTGACCAGACCATGGAGGTAATTAATGTGCTGGATATATTTGTTTTTTGTGGGGTGTGGGTTATGTTTCATGCCCCTTGCACCCCCCCCCCTTTGCCCCTGGGGTTTGTTCTGACCTTCTGCGGCGTCTGCGGCGGTTTCTGAACACGAGGTCGTAGGCTATGAGGGCCGGGATGATGCGTAGGTTGGGGTCCATCGCTGTCCATCACGTACCGGTGCTCCCTCTTCGCGTCGTCCTCAATTTCCCGGCTGTGTTTGGCTCCCGTAAAAAATGCTACGTGCGGAGTGACGTAGGCACGAATCGTACTTGCTGGTCCGTAAAACGCTGCCTGACTCCATCCGAACGTCGCGTATGCGCCGTCCAGATTCAGACTTGTATGTATTTTTTTGCCGGTCGGTCTTTTGTACGACTCGTAAGGAAATGGTATTTCTGTGCGAATCGTACTTGCGAGTTTGTAAGGTGTTTTTCCCGTGTATGAGTCGGACGGAGAAAACGCTCCATGCGACCATTTGTACTCGGGTTTTACAGGATCGGAATCGGCACCAAAATGTTAGAAACATAATAAAAATTATAAATACATATATATATATATACATAAACCTGTGATATAAATATTCAAATAAAATATATATATATAATAAATTAAAATATAAAAAGTAATATTTTTTTGTAAAAAAACATTTAACACTACATTAACTATAACAGTAGGGAAAAAATTGGATAGTGTAGGGGATAAAATTACTATTCCCACTCCAAAGAGTGCAGCAGTAGGGAAAATGTTGGATAGCGGTGGGCAAAAATGTACTATTCCCACTCCACGGAGTGTAACAGTAGGGAAAGTGTTGGATAGCGGAGGGGTTAAAATTACTATTCCCACTCCAGTAATTGCAACAGTAGGGAAACTGTTGGATAGCGGGAGGGTAAAATTTACTATTCCCACTCCAGTGAGTGCAACAGTAGGGAAAGTGTTGGGTAGCGGAGAGGTATAAAATAATATTCCCACTCCAACAAGTGTAACTGTAGGGAAAGTGTTGGATAGTGGAGGGGTAAAATTTACTATTCCTACTCCAGTGAGTGCAACAGTAGGGAAAGTGTTGGATAGCAGGTGGGTAAAAATTACTATTCCTACTCCAGCAAATGCAACAGTGAGGAAAGTGTTGGATAGCGAGTGGGTAAAAACTACTATTCCTACTCCAGTGAGTGCAACAGTAGGGAAAGTGTTGAATAGCAGAAAGGTATAAATTAATATTCCCACTCCAACAAGTGTAACAGTAGGGAAAGTGTTGGATAGTGGAGGAGTAAAATTTACTTTTCCTACTCCAGTGAGTGCAACAGTAGGGAAAGTGTTGGATAGCGGAGGGGAATAACTTACTATTCTCACTCTATGGAGTGCAACAGTAGGGAAAGTGTTGGATAGCAGAGGATATAAACGTACTATTCCCACTGTAGCGAGTGCAACAGTAGGGAAAGTGTTGGATAGCTGAGGGGAATAATTTACTATTCCTACCCCATCAAGTGCAACAGTAGGGAAAGTGTTGGATAGTGGAGGGGTAAAATCTACTATTCCTACTCCAGTGAGTGCAACAGTAGGGAAAGTGATGGACAGCACAGGGGAATAATTTACTATTCCCACTCCAGCATGTGCAACAGTAGGGAAAGTGTTGGATAGTGGAGGGGAATAATTTACTATTCCCACTCCATGGAGTGCAGCAGTAGGGAAAGTGTTGGATAGCGGAGGAGATAAAACTACTGTTCCCATTCCAGCAGAAGGGAATACTTTACTATTCCCACTCCAGCGGAATAATAAACATTAATTAACAAATACTTAAATAATAACAAATAATTTACCTCTCACCAAATACCCCTATAAATAACACCACCACTATTGTAAAACATGATTCAATTAACATAATTGCTTAACAATGAATTAATTAACTAATAACAATAAACAATAAAATTAAAAACAATGAGTAATAAATTAATTCATACTATTAAGACTATAAAATAACAATAATTAAATATTCTCTGAAAAAATATAAAATTATATTAATGTTTAATTACTTGCCACTCTACTCCCCTCTAAATACACAACTCACTTCTAAAAAAAAAACACAATTGACATATTTACCAGTTAATTATTAATAATTAATATCCAAGTAATAACTAGTTAATAACAACATATTCAACACCATTAACAACATGAAATATTAAAAGCATAAATATTAATTAATCCAATTATTAATTAAATAAATATAATTAAATTACTTCCCACCCTACTCCCCTATAAACCCACAACCCGCTCCTAAAAATATGACACAATTAACATATTTACCAATTAATAAGTAATAATTAATAACCAATTAAAAACTAATTAATAGCAAAACAATTAACATAATTAACAATATAAATTATTCGACACATGAATTTTAATTAATTAACAAAATGAATGAATTAATTTTAATTAACTTACTTCGCACCCTATTCCCCCTTAAACCCAAAACCCACTACCGATATAAAACGCAATCTTTACTTTCTTCAAAAATGTATATTTTCAAAAAGTGTTTAAAAATATATATTATAATTAAATTACTTCCCACCGTATTCCCCTATAAACCCACAACCCACTACAGAACTAAAATACGCAAAAATTACTTAACATAAAATTAATTACTTCAAAAAATTTCAAACATACATTAGAAAAATAAACTATTCTTTTAACACATATACTAAAATACAGAACACTAAAACAAATTTTGATATTATTAACAACGATATTTTGACAAACGATGTTACTAAGTTCGATATTAAAAAAAACATATTTCTTACCTGCATGTCGATATTCTGGTCGACCATATTCTTGCAGGTCGATATTGCGTCACATTGGTAGTTAAACATGGATATTATGACATATCGATATTTAAACATCGATAATATGACTCTATAGCAGTCCCTTAACTTTCAATTTATCTTGAGAGTCAGATAATTGTAATCCGCCACACCTTTCTCTGTTGTAGTCTCGGAGCCGGTACTTTTCTCAACTGGCTCTGTTAGTTGCATTCACTCACGTCTTTGATCCGATGTCGGGCGCCTTTCCTCCATTAATCTTAGTCAAAAAACAGCCCCAAGGAAAGAGCTCTTTGCGTAGTGGGTGCTGGTGTCGAGGACCAGCTAGTCCTCGTATCCAATGTTATCACCAAATATCTCCACATAGGAAATCACCGCACTCCAAGGGAATCGATTTTTCAAAGTTTATTGTAGACGTGCAATTATTCACCATCAAACCACCACCAACACGTTTCAACCCCCCACGGGTCTTGCTCATGGTATGTGAGTCTGTTTTTTAATTTACTATTTATAGTTTTACCCATTTCTGCCAACTAGGAAGCAATATGGGAAATGTAGTGTTCATTTTCAAATAACTGGTTTTTCTTTTTGCCACAGTTGTTTATTCACAATGCGATTTGTTGCAAGTGTGACCCAAGACACTTAAGTCTGGACTTTCATCTCTATCACGTTATGTTTATTGTATAGTTTCCTGATTTCTGATGTGTGTTAAGGGTGATGAATGTCTAGACTTAAGAGCCTTGTGTCACACTTGGAACAAAATGCGTTGTGAATAAACAACAGTGGCAAAAAGAAAAACCAGTAATTTGAAAATGAGCACTACATTTCCAATAATGCTTCCTAGTTGGCAAAAATGGGTAAAACTATCAATAGTAAAATAAAAAACAGACTCACATACCGTGAGCAAGACCCATGGGGGGTAGAAACGCGTTGGTGGTGGTTTGATGGTGAATAATTGCACGTCTGCAACAAACCTTGCAAAAATCGATTCCCTTGGAGTGCGGTGATTTCCTATGTGGAGATAATGGGTGATAACATTAGATACGTGGACTAGCCCGTCCTTGACACTGATACCAAATATGCAAAGAGCGCTTTCCTTGGGGCTGGTTGTAGACTAAGATTAATGGAGGAAAGGCGTCCGACATCGGATCAAAGACATGCGTGAATGCAACTAACGGAGCCAGTTGAGAAAAGTACTGGCTCCGAGACTACACTGGAGAAAGGAGTGGTGGATTACAATTATCTGCCTTTGAAGAGCAATTGATAGATGCGGGACTCTCGGCATGTAACCTGGATGGTAACAATACATGCAAGTCAAAATACAAAGAGGAAGAAGCTGACCAGCCACTTGGCTGGGGAGAGCTGGTTGAGCGGAGTCGGAGGACGCCGATCAACAGACACACCCACCAGGTAAGGAGGAACAGGGATTTCTGGAAAAAAATGGTTGATATCGTAGTTTAGCGGTATTAGTGTAACAAGCTAACAACACCACTTAAGGGAATCAAGGTGCGGTGCACACCACAGAATAGAAACGAAAACCACCAATTGTGAGTTGCAAACAGAAGTTTGTATAGTTACTGGGAGAGTCAGCCATGAGATTTATCTGACCATGAAGGCAAGAACAGCCAAACGGCTACAATGAGCGGAAACTATGTTCCAGAAAGGGACATTAATGACTGATAAAAATGATGAAAGAGGTACAGCTCAATTGGGCACTAAAAACCTGAAACAATTATTTGTACAATTGGAAAAATGTTTAAAGAAGGAAATAACGAAAAGCTGAGAGGTGATCACATTGGAGAAGTATATAGAATGTGACCATTTTCCCAGAGGCTTGAGAATATTTACCCTACCAAACCACCCTGATACTAATCCCGAAATGTTGGAAGAGTGCGGTAAAAATAGCATGCAGTTCACTAAAAACATGGTATTGATTATCATCAAGTATGCAAAAAAGGATATTGAAGAACTACACAAGTCAATTGGGTAAATTGAAGCACAGATTGCCAATCTCAAACAAGATGAGGAAAGCAAACAGCTAAGAAAGGAAATGGAGAAAAACCTTGACAAACATGAAAATGAGCAGGAACAACGAAAACAAAGAAAATTCAGAAGGGACAAACTTGATTATGAGACTGGAGCAATCTTAACCTTTGCCAGGAGGTTTGAGGTGCTCAAACAATAACTGGGCAAAAAATAAGAACTGAAACTGTCAATATTGCAACAAGCAAATCTTAATCAGATCTCAGCGTGGACGAAAGAACAACACGAAAAGGACATACTTCTTTTTTAGAAGAAATTAAGCTCATGTACATTGACCAAAGAACACCAAGAGCCCAGGGAAGCGGCGTGGGCGAGGGAGAGGAAGGGGCAGGGACTTTCAATCAGGTTCAGATAGAGAAAGACACGAAGAGGGAGCAGAACAAGCAAAGGGATACCCGCTATGCAACCATCTGAAAAAGTAATCAAGATCCAAACGAAGAAACAGAAACTAATAATTAATCTTTCAGATTACAAATTGAATGATCAGGAACAAAATGTATTAAACAAAGGATTGACATTCTGCCCTGAACAACATTATGATCATGTTGACACCTGAATTGACATATACAAGTTCGTGCGAAAATTGAAATTAGCCAAATTCTTCACTAAAATTGATCATGAGAACACAAAGAAGAAGCAAGCACCACTCACGGCCAGTAATCTCACGATCGATGACCTGCCCATCTTAAAGGTGACACGCCCTCATGCAAAACAATGAGGAAAATAGAATAACTGAATGCCAAGTGGTACAGGACTTGAACATCGGTACAAGCATAAATCAGCAAAGTGGCTTCAAACCCAAATCAAAATGTTGCCCTATATTGAGTCCAAGCAATAGAATTGACGTATTTCATGATCTACTGGTCAATGATCTGAAATCAATGAAGAAAATGTATAATAACAATAAAAAAGAAAACTTACCAAGATGGGAAGACAGGCTGTGGAAGATCTAATGAAAAATGAAAATCTAATTATAAAGCCTGCAGACAATGGGGGACATGTAGTCATTTTAAATAAAAAAAACACTACATTGAAGAAGCTTTAAGACAAATCAATGACAAGAAGAACTATGCAAAATTAGCAACTAATCCTATCAACAACCTGACCTTGGATTTATAATCTAGAACTAAAAACTGGCATCCTGATGGGCTACTTACAGATGAAGAAGCACCATTTCTCAAAAATGATAGTCCAGAGATGCCTACAATGTACTTTTTACGGAAGGTACATAAGACCTTAATCAATCCTTCAGGACGACCTATCATTTCAAGTTGTAACTCTTTATACGAAAATCTATCAGATTACGTGGATCTCTTCCTGGCACCAATTGTAATGAATTTAAGCTCCTATATAAAAGACACTGGGGACCTCTTGAGAACTTTATCGAACATGGGATGGCAAGAAGGTTTCCATTTGGCCAAAATTGAAGTGGTATCATTATATACCTCCATCAATCATGATATAGGACTTAAGGCCACTAGCTACTTTCGAGACAAAGGAACATTCAGCAACTGAAACACACTCAGATGCTCTTGGAGATCGTTGAATTATGTTTAAGAAAGAACGTCTTCATCTTCAACAATCAAATATACTCCTAAACCTGCGGTACCACAATGGGGGTGACATTCTCTCCAAGCTATGCCAGCCTCACCATGGGTTGGTGGGAGAAACTCATAGCTTGGAGTGATGAGAATGAAGTGTACACTGCCAAAACTGAACTTTGGTTACACTTCATAG
The DNA here is from genome assembly GCF_964204655.1 of Triturus cristatus. Classification (NCBI taxonomy): domain Eukaryota; kingdom Metazoa; phylum Chordata; class Amphibia; order Caudata; family Salamandridae; genus Triturus; species Triturus cristatus. The sequence goes on along the minus strand of NC_140580.1, from coordinate 625,270,942 downwards.
ATTATTTATTTCTGATCTGGAGTGGTAGCCAGAAAGAATTTATGGAATACATGAACATCCTAAATGACAATGATGTGGGCTTACAGTTTACCTACAATATCAGCAATAAGGAGTTCCAATTCTTGGATATCACAGTATACATAGACAATAAACAAATGAAGACCAAAGTCTATACGAAACCGACATAGACTAACAGTATATTACATGGAAGTAGTTTCCAATCCAACAGCTAAAAAAGAGCATCCCGTATGGGAAATTCATACAGATGAGACGCAATTGGTCAGATGACGTGGATATGGAAAGAACATTTTAGTTAACAGAGAGTCAATTTCTACAAAGAGGTTACAAATACCAAGACGTCAAACTGGGTCAAGATCGGGCAAGATCGTTATCAAGAGTCAACACTTTTGCGAGAAAAGAAAAGAAGGAAGAGGATACCACAATTAGGGTAGTTCTCACTTATAGCAAGAAATACTATCAAATTGTGAATATTCAAAATGAATACTGGAACATCATAAAAAGAGATCCGGACATTGGGGATAAAATCAGTGAGAAACCCAGCATTTCATATCGAAAGGCAACATCATTAAGCGACAAGTTAGTCAAAAGCCATATGACATCAAACACAAAGAAAAATTGGCTGATGGAACAACAGACAGCCTTTGTACATTGCAATAAATGCAAGGCATGCAAGATTGGTAAAAATATGAAAGAGGTAAAGGACTTTATGGGAAAAACCTTCCATATTACAGAAAGAATCACATTTGAGCCTATCTATGTAGTTTATGTTATCTAATGCTATTGTGGACTTCGTTATATAGGGAGTACTATATGTCCCCTCAATAAAGGATCTTGGAACATCTAAGAGCCATTGAAAACGAAGACACAAATTACGCAATTGTGAAGCATTTGAATTCTCATGCAGACAAGAATAGGCAAGACATTAAATACTTTGGCTTAACAACTGTTCCCAAGAGTGACAGAGTGAGCAACAGGACTTTCAAGCTAAGAAGACTCAAGTCAAGAATGATAATAAGGTTTAAAGCTAAGATCCCACATGGCCTTAATGGAGATGAGGAACTGTACATTAATCTGTAAAAGAACAATAATCACAATCAATAAAACAACTTTGAGAAACATGAACATACAATGAAGCATGTCCTGAAGTGATGCGGAAATTTAGGGCACACAAGAACTACGCAAGAAGTACTGAGCAAGTATAATACATTTTCCGATGGGATTGGGGAAACAGATTGTGGCATATGATCAATAAAATGGAAGACATTGGAGTGACTAGAACCCTATCCCCAAAAAGTCACATACGAAAAAGCTCTTAGCAAGAATAAATGGGCACCGCCGTCTGTCAAGTGGTAGAATGCAAAGTCCAGAATACAGGTGCCTCAGACACAGCTCTAGCAACACTCTACAATTGCAGAGTGAAATCAGGTAACAGCTATCAGGCACTTTCCCAAAGACAATCAGACAGACAAGATAGCCCAAGAGATAGCGCTAAGCTACAACAAAAGGGCTTGATCACTTTTAAAGATGAAAATCGGAGAACAAAGTATATTGGTACCATATGCCACAAAAAATTGGAAATGCAAGTCTGAAATGAGTGCTGTGGCCAAGGCATTGGTTGAACAATCACATAATGCTAAACTGATTGTTTCAGTAATTAGGAACTATCCTACTATGAATACGTCTGCAAACAGCGGTGTCAATAAAGCATTAGCCCGTCCTCGACACTGGCACCCACTACGCAAAGAGCACTTTCCTTGGGGCTGTTTGTTGACTAATATATGTATATATATATATAAAATCCAAAGATTTATCAAGCCTGTTCATTATCTTTGCTTCACAGAAGGCGACACAATGATAATGCAAAGGAAAATTATATTTGAAGTCTGAATATTATATAATAATTTCCGATGTAGAGGCATAATCGCTCCATAACTTTTTCCCCAAGTTTGTGTATTTGATAAAGAATTATGCGTCCCACTTGTGAGATGTAAATCAAAAACAAATTCATATTGGCAGTGGCTACCTCCATCAATAAAAATGTGTTGGTTGCCAAAATATTTTCTGTGAATGCTTTTGTGATTACATGAATGTCCAAAGAAACAACGGCAGACCTCTAGCTCAGCACCTCATGCCAGTTCCAATTAGTAATGTTTCTGTGCAGCCAACCCCAATGCCAGCCGTTGTTTGGCATTTCTGAGCTCCAGATCAAGACTTGTTAATGGTGAAATGGGGGTGCGCAGATCAAAAAGTCCAATAGGCAGGTAGGAGTATAAAAAAATAAAGTTCTTTATTTTCATGTTTAAAGATAAAACTTGAAAATAAAGAACTTTATATTTTTATACTACTACCTGCCTATTTTACTTTTTGATCTGCGCACCCCCATTTCACCATTAACAAGCTTTTGTGATTACATGTTATTAACATGACGATAGATAAGCAAAATTTGATTATTAGCCTCTTAAATTATATGGAGTGATCTCATGGTTTAAGATATGAATTTTAAAATATTTTCAACCACATAAAGATGGCTGCCATATATCTACTACCTGTATGTGAATGTCCACAGTACATCTATGTTAAGTTTACAAGAATATAACGCCAATGGATAGTGAAGAAATGATGCGTTTATTCAAGTAGGATCCTTACGTCCTGCTTCAACCTCCACACACCAACATTCCACGGTCAACTTCTTCACCAAGGTTCTAAAGCAGGGCAGTACCAATTTCCAGGGTAGGAGGGGGGAAAGGAACACGGGAGATTACAACACACCTCCCTATTAAAAGGAGGATAACCGAAAACATGGTAAATGGAAAGGCTAATATCCCAAAAGGGAAATAGATGAGTAGTAAGAAATTACAAAGGAGAAAATACAAGTGTAATATAATACATAATTGACAACAAGTCTAACTAAAGAGGAATTGTATGACATATGAGGAAACCAGAGAGAAATATACCAATGAGTTACATCTTATAATCGGCTTGCCAAATAGGTGGTCTGCGTAATCTTGCACTTTTGGGATCGCTATTTATGGAAGTTGGACTACTTTGACTGTCTCCACTAAAAGACATGGAACCAAAAACACTTGGGCAACCCGCTATGTTGTCCATGCTCCAAGTGCTTCCGTCTTCCAGCACTACCGAATTGTTGTGAACTCGTTTTATTCTTTGTGGTTTAGAAAATGAGGAGATCTTAAATTTGGTAACATTGGGTTTTTTGACAACCACCCATTGGCCTTCTCTCCAACACTTGATGGATGTTCCCCATCGTCTGTCATACCTGTGCTTATATTCTAGTTGATGTTTTTCAGCTTTTCTAAGAACAGCATCCCTGTCCACCCAAACAGGAGACCCACCGTTAAGCCAATTGGGTGTGAATTTTGAACCAGGGTTCCTTCCTTTAAGTGAGATAAATGGAGAAACTCCAGAGACAGCAATGGGTGTCGTATGGTATGACCACAACATTTTTCTAACGGCTTCTACAACCTGTTCTTGTGAAGACAATGATAGTTGTATGGTGTCCTTTAGCATCCTGTTAGCCCTTTCTACCAGGCCATTAGCTTTGGGGCAGTATAGCGGGGATCTGAGGTGAGTAATAGATAATGTGGTCATAAACTGCTTCATTTCATCTGAAGTGAATTGAACCCCATTGTCTGATATTATAACGCTCGGAATGCCTTCTTTAGAAAAAGTTTCCCTCAAAAATTCGATCAATGATGTGGTAGAGATGGAAGAAACCATTTTCGTAACAATCCAATGGGAATGGTAGACAATGAGAACAAACAAGAACCTATGAGAATGACATAGCAGGTTCAAAGGACCGATAATATCCAGCCCTAACTTGTCCCAAGGTTTGGTGGGGATTGACACAGGCAAAAGTGGTGATTTGTGGATGATTTTAGTTTTGTCGCTAGTGCCACAAGCCACACAATTCTTTTCTTGACTCTCGACCAGAGAGTCCATATTAGGGAACCAATAGTTTTGTCTGATTTTGCTCTTCGTCATGTTCCTACCAGGGTGGCCTTCATGTGCAATTTGAATTAACCGTTCATACATACTTTTTGGAGGGATGATTCTACTACCTCTATAAATAAGGTATTTTACAATAGACAGTTCATCTCTTACAATCCAGAATTTACGGATAGCTTCAGGTAAGTCTGTTATAGTTTTAGGCCATCCTTTGCAAATTATATTCTTAAGTATGGCGAGATCACCGTCATCCTTTAAGGATTTCGCCCATTCGTCTTTATTGATGGCTGGGATTTCAATTGCAAGGATGGTTTCATCAGGAGGGTTGTACATGGGATCTTCACTGGTCATAGGAAGTTTTGAGAGACAATCAGCTACCCGATTGTCAGTGCCTGGAACGTAAACCATGGAGTAGTTAAAACCTTGTAGACTCAGTACCCACTTGGAAATACATGGAGTAGCATTTTCTAGACGTTTTGTGGAGAATAAAGGGAGTAATGGTTTGTGATCTTCCCCATAGGAAATACTTAAAGTGGTTTATGGCCCAACAACAGGCTAGTGCCTCTTTCTCTATTGAGGAGTAATTGAGATCAGCATTTCTTAAGGTTCTTGAAGCAAATGCTATCACTTTCTCTTGGCCATTTACCATCTGTGTGAGTGAAGGTCCTAACCCCTTCATGCTAGCATCCGTAGTCAGGGTGGTTTAAGCGTTAGGGTCAAATGCGCTTAGAATGGGTGCCTCAGTAATGGCCTCCTTGACGTGTACAAAGGCATGTTGGCACTGTTGACTCCACTCAAATGATGTTCCTTTTTTTAGAAGTTCCCTGAGAGGACGGACTTGATCAGCAAAGTTCTTGACAAACTTGGACATATACTCAACTAAACCTAAAAAAGATTTAAGTTCTTCTTTATTATTGGGAGCTGGAGCCAGTTTGACAGAATTTACCAGGTTGGATTTGGGTTTGATTCCCTCACTTGAAATAGTGTGACCAAGGTAGACTACAGATTCCACCCCAATTTTGCATTTGTCTTTCTGAGTGGTGAAACCTGCTTTACTGAGTCTAATCAAGACTGCTTCTAAAGTTTGAGTTATGCTCCACCGCTGACGATCCATGAATTAGGATGTCATCTTGGAAGCAAAGCACTTTGTCTAGACCTTGTAGTAAGTGCTGCATAACACGTTGAAACACTGCTGCAGCAGATGCTAGACCAAATGGTAATCTAGAGAATTGATAAGCTCCGAACGAAGTTATAAAGGAAGTGAGAGGTTTTGACTCTGGATGAAGAGCAACCTGATGGTAGGCTGAGGATAGATCTAAAACTGTAAAGAATGTAGCCCCTTGTAATGGCAGAAAGCGTTTCATTAATGTTGAGGAGAGGGTGTCTATCCACCCAAATGTTGGAGTTTAGATCCCTGAGGTCAACACATAGACAAATGCCCTTGCCACCACCCTTAGCTGCTACCACAATGGGGGCCAACCATTCTGAACTTTCAATCCTTTCGATGACTTTGCTAGCTTCCAATCTGTCAAGTTCTTTTTTAAGTGGTTCTCTTACAAGTAACGGGATAGACCTGGGTATGTGGACAACTGGTTTAGAATTCGTTTTGAGTTTAATTTTGTGAAGAAAACCTTTTAGGAGACCTAGACTGTCCGTAAAAACCTCTGGAAATTTTCCACAAATTTCCATCCCAATGTTAGATCTATCCACCAGGTAAACTGGTTCGGGTGCATTCGGGTCCAGTTTAATTCCTAGATCTTTTTGATGTTTCCATCCGAGTAAATTAGAGCTATTTTTAGTAATGTAGACCTTTCCAACAGTCGATCTGTCCTTGAAGTCTATATGCATAAGTAGCATCCCCACAAGAGGTATGGGATCCTGATTGTATCCACCCGGCCTGATGTTTGGAGGCAATAGCTTATACTTTCCTGTACCTGAATTGGCATGTAAAGTAGCTTCATTGATGAGGGTATATGGGGAGCAAGAGTCTGCATACACCTCATACTTGACACTGTCTAGAAAAATTACACACTTTGGGTATGAATTGCTACTACTTTCAGTACAATTAAATACTTGGAAAACAATATCCCCCTCAGGAAGCTGAAGAACAGGATCACTCAATATCATGTGGGTTATACTTTTTTTTTAATCATGACAAACTTTAGAGAAATTACCTCTTTTCTTACATTTGCTACACGTTACGCTTCTCGCTGTACATTTCACATTGTTAGCTAAATGATTAGGATTACCATACCTGAAGCATCTTAACTTGTTCCCAGAAGTAGTATGCATTTCAGGATCTCTAGGTGGGGATTTATGTTTAGTGTCCTTGCTAGAAATCTTGTTTACATTGTTTTCTGAGACATGCTTAACATCAACTGCTTCTTTCATCTCGTTCATGCAATATGCAGTGTGTTCTATGCTCTTAGCAATGTCAATGGCGCGTTTCAAATCTGGGGCTTCCGCTAAAAGTCTTTCTTGAATTTTCTTGTCACTAGTACATCTTACAAGCTGATCCCTAATAAGAGACTCAGTTAAATTCCCAAAATCACAAGTAGAGGCTAAACCCCTGAGAACTTCTATATAATTAATCACTTTTTCATTTTTCCCTTGAACACGCAAACAAAACTTGTGACTTGTGATATTAATTTTTTCCCCAAATTGCGCTTCCAATTTTTTTAAGGTTAATTGATATACATCATGTTGAACATCACCCTCACCTTCAATACCAACATTCACATTTTCAATAATAGAATCAGGAAGGTCATCAAAAATTTCCCTACCCTGCTTCCCCAGGTTGTGCAGGAGGATATGTTGTTTGCGCACAGCGGAAAACCTGTCACCACCTATAGCAATAAGATATGATTCAAATAGATTCACCCACTTTTTCCATGGAATGAGAGGATCTCCAGCTTCATCAAGAAATGAAGGAGGTTGAGACATTGCAAACGCAGACATGATGGAAGCAAGAAGCAAATTAAGGAGGAAAAACTAGGTGAGGGAAATAAAATGAGGAAAGAAGAAAAGGAAAGAACAGTGATAATATAAAGAAGAGTAAAGGATAAGAAAGAGAAGCAAAAATAGTTGAACAGGTATAACGAAACAAACAACATCCAATAATAGGCTGTGCCTGTCAGCGAGTAGGAGTAGGCAGGCAAATGAGTGAGAATAATAACAGGATTGGATCATAGACTTGGCAAATAACCTCATTAATAAAACGACAAACGAAGTATAAGCTGAGCCTGTCAGCGAATGTAGCATGCAGGCTAAATTCCACGATACCAGAAGTGAATGCAGAGCAGTGTCTCAGGGGTAGTGTCTGCTGTGGAAAGCGAATCACGAAAAAATCCTGTCACATGGGAGGGGCGGAATCTCCGTAGCGCGGACCTCCTCCTCAGAAAGAATGGCATGCAGGCTAAAACCAATGAGGCAGGCAGAAAATATAGGGCAGTGTCTCAGTGGCAGTGTCTGCGGAGAAAAACAACGAAGGAAATGATGTCCCCAGGAAGAGGCGGGAACAACCTTCGTAGCGTAGGCTTCTGCGGAACAGCTAAAGTGGACGGAGAGACACTGGGGAAACGCTGCGCATCAACCGGACCAACAGAGAACTCCAGCGCAGCAGCAGGACTCTTCAGAGACATAGGACACTCTCCCAGAGGTGGGGTAGCAGACACCAATCACTCGTACAGCGCCAACCTCCAACCAAACTGCGTAGAAGAAGCAAACTCACCCACCAGGAGAGATTGTCCCAACTGTCAGGAGAGATTGTTCATATGCCACAAAATCCGCCACGTTTTCAAAGAAAATCCGCAGGAGGACAAAGGAAGAGGCAGGATAACTAGAAGTCCTCCGGTGAAGCAGAAGGTACAAGTGAGCAGGCAGCAAGAAGACTGGGGAAAGGATCCACACCGTCCCCAGCACGGTAAGTTGAACTCGTCGCCAAAATGTTAAGTTTACAAGAATATAGCGCCAATGGATAGTGAAGAAATTATGCGTTCATTCAAGTAGGATCCTTACGTCCTGCTTCAACCTCCACCCACCAACATTCCACGGTCAACTTCTTCACCAAGGTTCTATAGCAGGGCAGTACCAATTCCCAGGGCAGGAGGGGGGGGGGAAGGAACACTGGAGATTACAACAATCTACTATTTGTATGATCATTAGGCCGCTAACCAATTGTAATGATTGTAAGACTTTAAATGCATTACAGATGCAGGATCACCTGACATTGACAAAAGCCGAAGTTTTTGTGAGAAGTGGCACATTAAAAAAGATTGAAGCAACTTTCCATGAGTACGCAATATCCCTTGTGGTGAACAAAAGTATTTTGAATGTCATCAGTAATTATGAAGGATGTCATAGAAAATGTCATGACTTAGTGTAATATATGCATAAGCAGAGTATGACGAGGGTGCCAGTTAAAGTTACTTGAATTAACTATAAATGGTGAAATATAGTGGATTTTGTTGTTTAAAAAGTTATGTTTTAACCAACATTATCACATTACTATAATGTTACTTTAACCTTTGATTCTTCAATACATTTCTGACATTCTTGTTTAGTGTAGAGTAACAATGTAAAGAGGTGTCATTTTCAAAGGGTCAACATCCTCAATTATAAAATACTGGCCTATTGACTTTAGTAGGGGGTCAGCACATCTTTTAATGTGAAGCAAGCCTGTTGGTTTTATAAAAACCTCACCACTGTAATTTATTAAAAAACATATTTCAATATGTTCCTTATAAATACACTCATGGCAGTGCATAAAAAACAATTGTCTCTTTGGCGAGAACTCTTCTTCTGATGTTCAATCAATCAATCAATCAATCACGGTATTTATAAAGTGCACTACATACCCGTGAGGGTCTCAAGGCGCTAGGGGGAGCAACGCCACTACCAGTTGAAGAGCCAGGTCTTGAGGAGTTTTCTGAAGGTGAGCAGGTCTTGGGTCTGCCGCAGGTGGGTACGGAGGGAGTTCCAGGTCTTGGCGGCGAGGAAGGAGAAGGATCTTCCGCCGGTGGTTGTGCACTGGATGCGGGGGACGGCAGCAAGGGTGAGGCTGGTGGAGCAGAGCTGGCGGGTGGGGGTGTAGAAGCTGAGTCTGCTGTTGAGGTAGGCTGGTCCGGTGTTGTGGAATGCCTTGTGTGTGTGGGTGAGCGGCTTGAAAGTGATCTTCTTTTGGATGGGGAGCCAGTGTAGGTCCCTCAGGTGTGGAGTGATATGGCTGCAGTGGGGGACATTGAGGATCAGTAGGGCAGAGGCGTTTTGGATACGTTGTAGGCTTTGCAGGTGCTTGGCTGGGATACCTGCGTAGAGAGCGTTGCCGTAGTCCAGCCTACTGCTGACGAAGGCCTGTGTCACCGTCCATCTTGTTTCGGTGGGGATCCACTTGTAGATCCTGCGAAGCATGCGGAGCGTGTTGTAGCAGGAGGAAGAGACGGCGTTGACCTGCTTTGACATGGAGAGGGAGGAGTCAAGGATGAATTCTAGGTTGCGTGCATGGTCGGTGGGTGTCGCTGGTGTTCCCAGTGTGGCTGGCCACCAGGAGTCGTCCCAGGCTGAGGGGGATGATCTGATGATCAGGATCTCTGTCTTTTCTGAGTTCAGCTTCAGTCGGCTGTTTCTCATCCATTCGGCGATGGCAGTCAAGCCCTCGTGGAGGTTGGATTTGGCGGTGTGCGGGTCCTTGGTGAGTGAGAGGATGAGCTGGATGCTGTCGGCGTGGGAGATGATGGTGAGGTCGTGCTGTCGGGCGACTTGGGCGAGGGGGACCATGTAGACATTGAATAGCGTCGGGCTGAGGGAAGATCCCTGGGGTACACCGCAGATGATGTTGGTGGCTTCGGATCGGAAGGGAGGGAGGCGGACTCTCTGGGTTCTGTCGGAGAGGAAGGATGTGGTCCAGTCCAGGGCCCTCTCTTGAATTCCGGCTTCTTGGAGGCGTGTCTTTAGGGTATGGTAGCAGACCGTGTCAAAGGCGGCTGACAGGTCCAGGAGGATGAGGGCCGATGTTTCGAGGTTGTCCAGTTGGGCCCTTATGTCATCTGTGGCAGCGATGAGGGCTGTCTCAGTGCTGTGGTTTCTGCTGAATCCAGACTGGGACGGGTCCAGGATGTTGTTGTCCTCGAGGTGTCGGGTCAGTTGGGTGTTGACGATTTTCTCGATGACCTTCGCCGGGAACGGGAGCAGGGAGATGGGCCGGAAGTTTTTGAGGGCCTTGGGGTCCGCCTTAGGCTTCTTGAGAAGGGCATTGATTTCGGCGTGTTTCCAGCTTTCCGGGAAAGTGGCAGTCTTGAAGGAGGTGTTGATCACTTTCCGAAGTTGGGGTACAATGGTGGCGTCGGCTTTGTTGAATATGTGGTGGGGGCAGGGGTCTGACGGTGATCCTGAGTGGATGGAGTTCATGGTCTTGCGTGTTTCGTTCTCGTTGTCGTAGGTCCAGGAGGTCAGGCGGTTGGTGCGGGTGAGGTTTGCGTGTGGGGTGGGGCCTGGCAATGCCGGGGGGGTCGTTGTGTTGAAGCTGTCATGGATGTCGGTGATTTTGTGTTGGAAGAAGGTGGCGGGATGTTGTTGGCATTGGCGCTGGTGTTGGAGAGTTCCTTCACGATGCTGAAGAGCTCTTTGCTGTTGTGTGCATTGTTGTCTAGGCATGCTTTGAAGGCAGCTCTCTTGGTGAGTCTGATGAGGTGGTGGTGTTTTCAGGTGGCATCCTTGTGGTCTGCGTGGCTGTCCGGTATTCGTTTGTGGAGCCATTTCTTCTCCATTCTCCGGCAAGTGCATTTGGAGACCTGGAGTTCTTCGGTGAACCAGGTTGCTATCCTGTTGGTGCGGATGTTGGCGGGCTTATTGAGTTGGGCGAGGGAGTTGGCGCAGTCGTCGATCCATTGTCTGAAGTTGCAGGTGTCATCGGCAGGGTCGGTGTGGTCGGTGGGAGGATCCAGGGCGAGGGTGGCGTCCAGCTGGTCCTCGGTGATTTTGCTCCAGTGCCTTCGGGCGGTTGTTGGATGCGGTGGTGCATGGTGGGCTTCTTGTAGGTGAAGTGGATGCAGCGGTGGTCGGTCCAGTGGGGTTCGGTGGTGTGGTTGAAGGAGACGTGGTTGCTCGTGGAGAAGATAGGATCGAGCGTGTGGCCGGTGGCGTGGGTGGGTGCGGTGATGAGCTGTCTGAAGCCAAGGTTGGCGAGGTTGGCGATCAGGGTGTTGGAGTTGGCATCGTTGTTGTTCTCGAGGTGGTTGTTCAGGTCCCCGAGGAGGATATAGTCCGTGGAGGCGAGTGCGTGGGTGCTGACGAAGTCGGCGATGGTGTCGCTGAACTGTGGCCGGGGTTCAGGGGGTCTGTTGACTAGGGTTACTCTGAGGGTGGTGTTAGGGTCGGTGTGGATCCGGAAGTGCAAGTGTTCGGCGGTACTGAGGGTGTCGTCCGAGTGGGTGGAGACGTTGAGGGTGGATTTGTGGACGATGGCGATTCCCCGACCGAGTCCGTTGGTGCTGCCTCTGCGGGTGATCTTGTAGCCGTCCGGGATGGCTATGGCGATGTCGGTTGCCGAGGAGTTGTTCCACCAGGTCTCGGTCAGGAAGGCGACGTCTGGGGCTATGGTGTCGAGCAGGTCCCAGAGTTCGACGTTGTGCTTGCGTGCGGAGCGGGTGTTGAGGAGTATGCAGCGGGAGGTGGTTGGGTCCGGTCCTTGGTGGTTTGGTGGCTCTGTGGCAGGTGAAGCTGCATGTGCGGCAGGAGAAGAGTCCATGGGTGCGTTTCGGGGCAGCCTGAAAGCAACTGTGGTCTCGGCCGGTGTTGAGTGCGTGGAGTGTGTTGGCGTCGTATCGGAGTCTTGTCTCCTATGTGTGGGAATAGGGCTCTGCCCTCATTGAATATGTGTTTTGTATATCTGTCTACTGGATTCTCCCCTTCTGCAGGGGTTTAGGGTTGATCCCACTCTCTGGCACCCCCCAACCTTTGCTCCTCAATCTTTGCGACAGATGTAATTTCCTATTTGTTTGTACTCAATAAACAGACATTAAAGAAAAAACAATTGTTTCAAAAAAATGTGAAATAAAGCATTTTATTCCAAACAACTATAAATGTGTGTTTGAGTCTTTCTTTCCTCTTAAACCACAAAATGATGTCTTACAACCTACAAGGAATCCCTGCACAAGCACATGCATTCTATGATCCAGAAGACTTTTAGTTTTTTTTTAAATTCCTGTCCCTCCTGGGGTGTGGTCGTGATGTCCGGTTCAAAAGGGAACCGGACGTCAAGACCACACCCTTGGGAGATACATATCCCATCCACTCCTTGTACAATTTTTTCGCCACATTAAAGCTTGATATGAAGAATTTGTGGAACATGTCTCTGACATGCTAAGCCCTGAAGAAGTCCCAGGTGGGATGAAACGTGTCGGGTGTCAATTGTGTGCTGTGATTTTAAGAAATTTCTATTGAATTAAAAAAATAAAGAATTTTTCAGGAAAGCGACTAGCAACGTGTTTCATTTGGGAGATTCCACTTCATCTTTATCTGTGATAGATTATGGACATTGATATTCATTGACAAGTCTTTCATGTTTTTAATTGAGTGCAGAGTCATTTGTGTCTATTTTGTTTTGGGCTTTTTACTCTCCATTATTGGGAATGTATGAGGGTCACATCTCTGGCTCATTGCACCACGCCTGAATTCATCTTTACAGCCACTATACGATATTGACTGGTGCAGGGTTTTGCTGCCTTGACCTGTCTCTGTGCTTTTGTGATGTTATAGTTACGAATTGTAATTATATTGTACTTTACATTTTTTTTTAAACCTTTAGATAGTCACTGAAAAAAACAAAGATTATAGGGATGATATAGATAGGTGAAAACGTCATTTAAAACATACAGTTTTGAATTAACTTAACAAAACCAATTAAATTCACCAGTTATAGTTATCTCAAGTAACTATGACTCATGCCCTAGAGCAACTATACCTTGCAACCTCACGATGCATTGCTAATTACCAAACATGTTATATCATTTATGACATATTATAACATCACTGCAACAACTGAAATTACATATTTGATGACAACACTGTGCATGTTGCGGGTGCGCGTTATAGTTACTTTAGGGCTCCAGCCTTGGCCGATGTTGATATTTTGGGCAAGTGGGATGCAGCCCCCATCCACAACTATTTTTAAGGCCATATTGGCCCCATCCTCTGGTGGCAGTTTTCTTTTGGGAGAGACATCGTGCCTTCCTGTCCAGCCACTTAATGGGCCTGGAGTCCCCATCCCACCATGCCTAATAGCGGTATAGTGTCCCAGAGACCCCATCCACCAGGACACTTGTGTTTCTTGCACGGGAGAGAACATATAGGAAATATAATCTTTATTCCCTGTCTGCTCTCTCCCGGGCAGAGAACCCTATTTTGCTCCAGCCCGTGCAGGCCCAAAGAAAAAAGATGCTCCCGTCTTGGTGCTGGTCGGGGAGTCGGCTGGGGTCACGTGGTTTTGGGGCTCCTCCATGGCCCCCAACAACTAGCTGTGTTGTGGATATCCCCGATGGGCACAGGGGCACCTATTTTTAATTAAAAAATGCCGGCTCCCACCAGCACCAGAATCAGTGCTAGCTAGGGAGCTGGCTGGGTTCATGGGACCTTAGGACTTCCTTGCAGACTCCAACTTGGTCATATGTTTTTAGTGTCCCTGGTGGTCACTGTGGCACTCACTTTAAACCAAAATTGCCAGCTCCAGTCAACACCTGGTATGATTGCTGACTGGAGAACCATCAGGGGCTATGGATACCTTGGGGCTCCACCAGCAGCCCCAAACATCTTGTAATATTGTTGTTGCCATGGGTGGCCACTGGAGCACCCACAAATAATAAAAAGATAATATGAAAAGAATATGAAAAGAATAATAAATGAGAGGCAGGAGACACTAATTATTGTTTACCCTGTGTGGACTTTTTGGAAGGGCAAGGGGCAGCATCAAGCATTTTTTTTAATGTTCTGGGAGTGCAGCACCCCTTAGCAATATTAATAAAACAGAGTAAGTCCCTGGGTCATTAAATCAATGACCCCAGAAAAGCTTACCATGTTTTTTTAAAGCACACCAAGCTGGAGCTGGATGCTCTTCAGCTGGAGTGCCAGGAACTCTTGTGTTTGATTTTATGGATGTACTTTGAGGCCTCACAAATGTTATACAAAAACTCAAAGGCATGTTTAATGTTTTATTTGAAATAATGTTTTATTGAACATATAATTACTGTCAGTAAACAATGCAATGTATCAATTTATGAAATATATATTTGATTATAGTTATGGATAGACTTTTTGACAAAGTCTATAGGTCTGTTGTATATATGTTGTGTTAACCCCTTGGAAAAGCCAATAAGCCAGCTGACCCAGTGAAAAAGCCAATAGGTTTGCCTAACGTCACAGGCCAGGCCCTGCACCCACTCCACGCTGCATATGGTGATGGGCATCTTACTTTACATTAAAACAAACATAGAAATTCCCTGAAAAAAACTAAGGTTAAAGTGAAGTTATAGTTAGGAATTGTAATAATATCTTACTTTACATTTATTTAAACTTTAGAAATTGTATTTTTCGTCTGACATATTCACCTAACTAAAACATTCCTTTAAACTTTGTTTCTTTCAGTGAATATATGTGTGTGTGTGCATATATTGTAGTTATATGTAGGCTATAGTTTCCTTTTAATAGGTTTCATCCTTAATACCTTAGTGCCATTCAACAAATCTACATGCAACTTTCCAGTTGTTTGGCTAGTTGCAAGTTTCATGCCGAACCCTTAAGTGGAAGCCAACAATGGGGTGTTTAAAAAGTGGCATTTGCCATTTCAATTTCCACAGGATTCTTTACATCTCACTATAGAAAATAATGCTAAACAAATTTACACCAAACGTTCTTCACTCAAGGAAGTACCTTTGCTTTGCTTAGAGTGAATCTGTCGAGTAGTTTTTAAGAAATATTTAGTGATATCTAGAAAATTGAAAAGATGTAGTAGGTCTGAACCCAACTTATAATCCGGAGCCTTGTCCATTAAGATACCTATGACAATACCTTTTTCATCTAGTGGACCTACTTTCCATTTCAGATGATTCACCGGGTCACATAAGTCATAAAACCTTTCTTCTTGAACTTCCCAAAGTCAAAATCTCCACACCCTGATGCAGTTCTTCCTTGGTGTATCCAAAACATCTTGGGATTCTCTGACCCCCAATTTCAGAGCCTTCACACTGCTCATCACATTTCGGAAACAGTTCAAGGTACCCCTCTACAGGGAATGCAATAATAAAGTTTGATTGAAAAGCTTCTTTTACTCTGCACAAAGTAGGTACCTGGTGATGGAATAGCGTGTTCAGATGTTTAAATCCATCCAAAAGTAAGCCTATCTCAATGGTTAACTACATAAAACGATAAATCAAGATATAACAAATGCAATTCTCTGAAGTCTAGCCGTTAAGATTCAAGAGCAAGTAGTCAAAGAAGCCAATAAATTGAAATTCTTAAATCGATCAGTTGAACTATGCCATGCAACCATACTCAATGTACTTCTGCAAATAGTCATTAAAGACATTACAAATATTATGCACTCTTCTATTAAGGTTGGCAAAGTCCCGAATCATGAGGGATGTCAAGTTCATTAATTGTGATAATTAAAAAAAAAAATGCAAATTAAATATTTTAGAGAGAAATTTGTGTACATCTCCATTAATATATCCTTGTGAAATATCGGCACAAGATTGGTTCAAGCACAAAGCATCTCTCAGCAAGACAGTTTTCAACAAAAACATGCATGCATAAATTTTAGAAAATTGTATAACAGTACATTTTGAAAACAGTTTGTTAATTTCACTTAACATAAAATTCAAGGATTACACATTTCACCTGGACGAATTATCACACTCCTGTTTTAGAAGGTTGTATTATGTAATATCGAGAACAAAAATATTGCAATACACACTGTTAAACCTGGCATCATTGGAGTGGGTTTCTCCTGCATTTTTGCCTTTGCCTCCTGTTATTTTGCTGTATGTTGGACTTTGTTTTTTGCTGGTCTTGATGCTTTGGGCACTTGGTCACTGCTGTTCAGGGCCAAAGTGCAAGTGCTCTCTGAAAATTGTTGTTGTGGATTGTTGATTTCATGATTGGCATGTTTGTTTCACTAGTCAGTCCATAGTTCGGTGCACTGTGTGTGCCCAGGGCCTGTAAATCAAATGCCAGTCAGTCAGTCAGTCAAAAGCTTTTATTTCGGTAAAGTACCATAAAAAGACATAAATAATTATTTACAATAAAATTGATTAAGATACACAATGCATAGAGTGCAGTCCATCAAGAACATTGTTTTAAAAAATAAATTTGCAGCACAGTTTAAAAAAGTTATTACTAGAAGCAGAATGCTGCTAGTGGGCCTGCAGCACCGATTGTGCCACCCACATAAGCTGCCTGTAAACATAACTCAGACCTGCCACTTCAGTGTCTGTGGTCAGTTTTGTACTGCCATGTTGACCTGACAAGTGCACCTACTTGCCAGGCCCTAACCTTCCCCTTTCTTACATGTGAGTTTTCCCTAAGGTAGGCCCAAGCTACCCATGTGGGCAGGGTGCAGTGTATGTGAAAGGTTGGACATGCCCTGATGTGTGTGGCAATTTCATTTTTCACTATTGATAGGCTGTCTGTCCCATAGGATAGAATGGGTGTTCATTTATAACATTTTACTAATAAAACTTCCATTGGGACAAGAAAGGAAGTGACAATTTAGTATGCCTGAACTCAGAATATAAAGATGCACCTTTTAGTGAGGATGATTTTTGCATTCTGTGTTTAGAAAGTAGGCATTTTCTTGTTTAGCTATCCTCTGTGCCTCTGCTAGGTTGTGTATTGGCTGTCTGGTTTTGGAGTGACAGGGGCTTGGGATGTAAATTCACTGTAGACAGTAACTGGGGGGTGGGGTTGAAGTTTGTCCTGCCTTTCGTGGCTGTTTCTGCCAAGGAAAGGACAAGGACTTTGCTGTGTGCTGTGTCCCCTGCTTGAGGAAGATCTCCAAGGGCTTGAAGTAGTGCTTGCCTCCTGCTTTGAAGTCTCAGAGATACCCAGACTTCACCCACAGCTCCCTTGAACTCCCCTGCTGAGAGTTCTGACCTGCCAAGTAGTGCCTGTTGCTGTTCTGGGCCTCTGTAGGTTGTTCCTGCTTTTGGGAGCTGGAAAAGAAACGTTAAAGAAACCGACATAGCACCTGCCCGCGGCTAGAGAAATTGCCACACCGAGTGCACCTATCTATGAAGGCTGAGATCACTGCACCGATTCTGATGCAGGGCCTGCTGTGCGGCTGCAAGAACCAAAGCATCATGGGACTGCGACTGAAGAAATCAACGCAGCTCAGTTCTTGCCGCTGCATCCAGAACCGCCGCATCGCACCGGGGCGCTAACTCTACAAGGATGCTGGGGCCGCAGTAAGAAATCGACACATTACCTCCGCACACAGTAAGAAACTGACGCATCACCTCCCCTTCATTAGGGAACCAATGCATCTCCTCCCCTGTGTGGCAGTAAGGAAGTGATGCATCACCTCCCCTGGAGTAAGGAACCGACGCATCAACTTCCCTGCGCGTAAGGAACTGACATATCACCTTCCCTACGGCTGTTCTTGCTTTTATTTTGACCCATCCAAGGTACTTTGTGTTGAATGTGTTGCATCTGCGATTTGCTTTGAACAGAACTGTTTCTACCTTTTGAAAGTCATATTTATATTACTGTATTTTGGATTTTTGTCATTTTGGTCTTGTTTGATTTAGATAAAGATTAATTATTTCATAAACTGGTCTTGTGTCCATTTGCAGTTTTTTCACTGTATTACTGTATGCGTGCACAAATGCTTTACACACTAACTCTGAGGTAAGCCTGTCTGCTCGTGCCAAGCTACCAGGGGGGTGAGGAGGGGTTACTTTAGAAGTGTATGCCCCTTAGCCTGCCTAGGAAGAAGTATTCCTACTTGGACAAAGGTGCAAACCATTGCCAGGGAGAGACCCCCATTTCTAACACACACACATATTGCAAAAAAATAATTATTGGGTACCGAAGTATTGCATTTATGTACATTATGTGTAAACTACAAAAATTGTGTCGACCAGAATATCAATAAAACAGGTAGGTATATTGATTTTACTATATACAGCATTATATTTAATATAAATTAGATCTTAAGTTTAAAATAATAATACAATAAAACTCAATAAATGTAAAATCTTTAAAACATCACATACATTTACATTTAAAAGTAACATATATGCCTTCAAAATTTAAAACACTATTCGTACAATTAATACAAATGAAATGCAATATGATTATTCTTAATAACAATGAAAATCTCTTCATAGCAGCGTTATTGTACCTTCCATTTGATCCCAGGACCGCACCTGCTGATGAGAGTTAGGGCTCTGCTCACCATTTCTGTCATCAAATGGAATCTAATGTAAATAACTGGTTTATTTCCTTTACATTTATTAATAGCTGGTGAAGGAGACACTATAAAGTTTGACCCACTTTACCTTTAGCGCTAAGAAATGGTCACAAACGAGTGACATAAAAACAATGAAGTTAGTAAAATAAATAACAGAAGTCTCGTGGTAGGATTAACCCCGAGACATAGGATCAACCCCGAGACTTACTTTGGAATATTTCTTCTAAGTATATTTTAAAACCTTTCTGAACTTTTGTTAAGGAACCTTAAAAAAATATTTTTGAACTTTTCTTAAACTGTTTCTTCATACCAGCATCACTTATTTCATCTGAGGAGTACAATAAGTTTGATTGGTCACATTCTTTAGTGTTAGTTTGGCTGTGCTATTTTAATTTATTAGTTAATACACCATTTCATTTTGAATTGATTTGAACTTGACCTTCTGATCTTTACCTCTTATCCGCCATTTAGTTGTTTGAGCTAAGGTGTTGCCTTGATTACCATGACAAGGGTAGCCTTCAGCTTGCCCTTACAGAAATTTGCTCATGTTGTATCACTTTATAAACATGTAAGTTCCTGCAGAGAGGTAATCTTATATATTCTAGCGCTTACCTGTGTTTGTTTCATTATTACCTAATCATTGTGTGCCAAACAACAAGAACAAACAACCAACCCCCTCAAAGCTCAAGCAGATTACACATGTGCTGTCTAGAATGAACTCTGCCATTATTCTTCCTGATTAACTTTTCCATAGCATTAAGCTATACATTAGAAATACATCTAAAAACTACAGGCAGATTGTCAGTGTGAATTCCATCTGCAAGTGGCACGCAGTTTCATTTCCAATGCACAAGGCACATACTGGGATTGAGGCTGGGATTCTAGACGTGCATATCACCCAATAATAATTTTGAATGTGCAGGTGTCGATCAAGCATCCTTGTGCTTAATTTGGATATTCACATTAATCACTCAACCAATCAAGGATTTGTAAAGCATGACAAATCACCTGTGAGGGTCTCAAGACCAGGCCCAGTTCTAGAGGGAGGCGGCAGGTGAGACAGGCCATCCCAAGGAAGCCCTGTGGCCCATCCAAGGCCTATTTACATGATGAAAGCCAGCTATTTCTTAATGATTCACCTGTGCCTGCAGACTCTCTTCCTCATCTTACTTGTTTGGCTTTCATGATAAGCACCAATATCCTGGGCTACTTGTAAGTGCCTGGGATAGGAGTCAAATCAGTCAGGATGGTGGCTCTTATCATGCAAAAAGAACAATTGATGGACAGAATGCAGAACAATGTCATACATTTACCCCAGTACAGAGATCGGTGTCTAAATCCATAGTTTTTTTGCTCACCCTGTCATTCCAGTTTGGACTCAGCCATAAGCAACTAAGTCTTGACCCTGCACCCAATGGGAATAGTCCAGCCCAAAGTGCTAGGCCAGGTTCTCCCTGGACTGGAAACAAGCATCCTAGGACCGGTCTCGGGGTTTCACCCCTCATCAGCCAGGATAGCTTGACTCTAGTGTCATGGAGAGCACAGGACGCACATCTGGGCATACCCGTCCCACTCGTGGTATCAAATGCAAAAAGAACATTTGATGGACAGAATGTAGAACATTGTCATAAATTCACCCTAGTACAGACGTGGGTCCCTTGCTCACTTTGCCACTGGATTCAAGCTAACCTAGACTAATGTGAATATAGCTGGGTCTGAACTGGGGTGGTGCAGTGAGCTAAAGAACGATGATGGATTCAACCCAGATCTGTTACTGGGCGTGAGTGTCTGAAACGTTCAGCGCTCTGTCCATCAACTCCTTGTGTTTGCTTTGTTCGCCCTAATTTTGTGATG
Source organism: Triturus cristatus (assembly GCF_964204655.1). Lineage (NCBI taxonomy): Eukaryota > Metazoa > Chordata > Amphibia > Caudata > Salamandridae > Triturus > Triturus cristatus. The sequence goes on along the minus strand of NC_140580.1, from coordinate 625,250,643 downwards.
GTATGACCAGATGTGGGTCCCTTACTCGCTTTGACACTGGATTCAAACTAGCCTGGCTGAAGAGGGGTGTCACCCCGAAACTGGTCACAAAATGCTTGTTTCCGGTCCAGGGAAGACATGGCTTGGCAGTTTGGGCTGGACTGTCCCCATGAGACACAGAGCCAAGATCGATTTGCATATAGCTGTGTCTGAACTGGGGTGGAGAAGTGAGCTAAAGAATGATGATGGATTCAACCCAGATCTGTGACTGGTGGTGAGTGTCTAGAAAAATGTTTTGTTTTTGTTTTAAATCTTTGTTTGGCTGTATACCAGCCATAAAAGAATACATCATAAAAAGGAAAAAAGCATTATTGATTAAAAACACATTAATAAAATACAAACATCAGGTGGAAATTCCATAAATAATAAGGAACAATTTACAAATGTCCAGATATCAATCTCGTAAAGTAAATGCTACAAAAGCAAGTAACCGCAACAATGTTTAAGCTAGAGAAGGTAAATGGACAAAGAAAGGGAGCATCTATGAATATATTACTTATCAGCAACAGTTTCAGATCACATCATTAAACACTGTGGGAATTGATCCCATGCTAAGGGATCTTAAGCCCTAGACACGAATTATAATAAAATACATGGAAATCATTTTCCAACAATATTCCTAAGCCGAACTGCAGAAGAAATATATTTATAAACCATTAAGGAAATAAATTTTTTTTTTAAAAGCTGAAGATTATACAAAGCAGCCCGACATTTTCTTATGTTTAGGAATTTTAAAAGTGGTTTTATAAAAGCACGTCTTGGATTGATATAAGGTTTTCAGAAAAACATGAAATGCAATGTACACTGAACTGATTCTGAGTCAAATGGGCATGAATCCAATTTGGTGTCAGAATATACGTTACGTGGATATGAAACCAAGAGATGGGAGATGCCAAACCTGAACCTAATGAGATAGTACAGTTTAGCATGACTAAAATAAAAGGAGAGGTAAGGCTCAGAACCTGGAGAACAAACTAGGAGTAAGTGGTCAGCAACCCTTTTTTTTGCCATCTCCCGAGAGCCTCTTGTCGAAAAGCAGTAAGCCAGAAATTCTCTTTCCAACTTTGCCCTTGATATTTTGGCAATATTTCCTGTGATTGTCGAAACAATCCGACAATCCCAAATTCTCCAGCTGAGCTTTGACATAGGAAATTCTGGGGATTTTATTCACCCACTCCAATTTTAAACAATCTGTGATAACAGAATGGTTCAGGGCTGCTTCTTCGTTTACCCAAATGTTGTGCCACAGCAATAGAGGGGCTGGTTGTATGGGAAAAGACATGGGGATAATGTGTGTATATATGCATGTATGTAATGGTTTGTATTATGTTCTTCCTACTTTAAGTATATGCTTAACCAATGGCCATATATGTAAAATAATTTCTGCCTATGTCACACTCTTTGAATTTGTCTGATGTGCTAATTTTCACGGAACAGCACTGAAGGCTCTCTTGTGGCAGGACTGCCAACACATGCAGCCATTGTGCCAAACAACACATACAGCTGATGTACTGCCTGCTCCCTATATCCTGAGTATGATAATATATAGTGAGGAATCTTTGGCACAGATACCACACTTTGGGGCAGCAGTGACTGTGCATGTATTCTCTTCCAAAACGTGGTGTCTTTTATTTACATGAGTAGCTAGAAAGCGCTGCTGTAACTGGTCATAAACTCAAAAATATTATATTGAGCTAATGCTTTTGCTACTGAGATGTTCCTACAATTTGTGGCCTCTCAAGTTAAAGGTTTCTTACTCAGCCTTTTGACACAAAAGTGGGGGAGTAAGCACTGTAAATAACCTTTATGCTCTCTTATCGATATAAAGATTCTGAGATGCTAGGTGATCTTGATAAATATACTTATTTGTGCTTCAAATAATTGTGATGTTTTGGGGGATTTTGAAAGGTAGCGTGATTAACTCACTTAGGGCCTCATGTAGGTAGTTAAATACCGGTCGGTAACGGCTGAAATTCGGTAAATATGCCGTTACCGACCGGTATTTAGTCAAGTGAGATGTAGGAGGGCAAAAACCAGTTTTCGGTGAATATGAAGCGGTAAATACCGATTCATATTTACCGAATACATATTTACCGAATCGGTAAATATGAAGTGGTAAATATGAAGTGGTAAATATGAAGTGGTAAAACTGAAAAAGACATGTAGGTAAATTCGGTAATTAAGAAATCCATGAAATTCGGTAATTAAGAGTCGGTAATTAACACTGATTGAAAGCAGGTGGTAAGCATCAACAGTGCATATAAGCAATCCCAAAATGCAACAGCGTGGACAACATGGCCGCTCTGTATGTCATTGCAAGGCGCCTACGTCTACAGGCAGCAGGTCTGAGGATATGGAGACGGGAGGAACGCATCTACAGACAGCGCATCACACTCTTCCAACTGACTGACGCAGAGATACATGAAAGGTACAGGCTACACCCACAAACCATCATGGACCTGATGAGGGACCTGCACCCACTCCTGGACCAGCCAACAAGAAGGGCGCATGCCATACCACCACATGTGCAGGTGCTCTGCAGCCTACATCTACTGGCATCTGGCAGTTACCAGGGGGTGATAGCTGCGGTGGGCGGTGTATCCCAGAGTTGCCTGTCCCGTTTCTTCCGGAAGTTCCTGGATGCCATGATGCAGAGAATGCACCACTACATCAGCTTCCCAAACACACAGGCTGAACTGCAGAAAACTAAAACTGACTTTTATCACATGGCACAATTCCCCCATGTCATTGGCTGTATTGATGGCACACACATCCCAATCTGCCCACCAGCTGCCACTGAGCACATCTACAGGAACAGAAAGTCCACCCACTCCATCAATGTGCAGGTAATCTGTGATGCAGGGAACATCATCACTGATATTGTTGCAAAGTTTCCTGGGAGCACCCACGACTCCTACATCTTCCAGAACAGTGGGATCTACACACGACTGCTTGCCAGAGAATTTGGAGAGGGATACCTGCTAGGTAAGTAACAGTGACGCCCCATGAAACCTGCAAATCATAGTGTATTGAGGCATATGACTGATGGTTCCCTTTTACTCACCTAGGCGACAGTGCATATGCCTGCCGGTCATTCATCCTCACTCCCTACCTACACCCATCAACTCAGAGTGAGAGACGATATAAGGTGGCACATAAATCTACACGCAATGTGGTGGAGCGCACGTTTGGACTACTGAAAAGCAGGTTCCGCTGCCTCCACAAGAGCGGAGGCGCACGCCAGTACACACCCATCATCTGCTGCAAGATCATTGCCACTTGTGCAATGCTGCACAACCTTGCCACGAAGAGAGGTACAGAGGTGGAACTAACAGATTTTGAGGACAATGAGGATGAGTCAGGCCAGCCAGAGGCCAACGCAGCTGGAGTGCCAACTGCAATAGATGGGAGAGAGAGACGGGCAGAGATCACATGCAACTATTTCTGAGTAAGTAAGGGGACACAGAGTTGTTGGATGTCATGACGTAGTTTAATAATGTGCCACTACGCCATTACAACAAGATCAAGCCAATCTGGCAACATTGCATATTTACAAGGAGTAAGTCCAGGGTTACGTCACCCATTAGGTATTGGCTACGCAGGGCTGCATCAATGTTTGCGCACACGCGCTGCAGTGTGGGATGGCACGGATTAAGCATCCTCACTACTGCCAACCCCAAGCCGCCTGCTGCTCCTGCGTGTATCTGGGAAGGGGGGTGTGATGCTGCTCCTGCTGCTGGAGTCGATGCTCTCTGCAGCATCCCCTGCAGCAGTTGTGGCCGCCTGACTTGTTAATAGCACCTCAAGTGCACTTGTGACCTGCACCATCCCCCAAGACACGTCGCTGCAGCAGTGTGTCAGGCCCTCCTGCATCGACCCAGAGCGCCGGCAGAGTAGAGAAGTGGCAGTTGCCAGACGGTTGAGTGCCCTGGTGTGACTGTCCCTCCTCTGCCGTTCCCGGCGCCGTGCATCTCTGTCAGCATCTAATTTGCTGCACAACTGCTGGATTGACTGGGACATGTCCCGAATACCCGCTGCCATTTCACCCATCCCCACTGCCATTGTGCTGATGTACTTGTCCATGTTGACAAAAGTTGATTTCATGCCCCGTATATGCCTCTGGACTGACATGACTGCCTTTGTTTGCAGGCGCTGTTGCTTTAACATGTTGCCCTCGAGCCCCGAGAAGACCCCATGGCTGTCAATGTTTGCTGGTGAACTCTGCACACGCGACCTGTGGCGCCGTCTTGCACCCGTGTGTTCTACCTGTGAGGTGTAGGGCACAGTGGCATGGCTCCTATCCTGGGGCATCTTATTTTGCTCCGGGCCCCTGCTGTCGTCAGACGAGGTGTCTAAGGCTCGCAGCCTGGCGGCAGCACGCCTCCTCGACCTCACACATGCAGGCGGTGATGTGGCCGGTGACTCAAACATGAGTGGCGATGCTGGCTCTGGGTGAGGTGATGCTGGCTCTGGGTGAGGTGATGCTGGCTCTGGTTGAGGTGAGGCTGGCTCTGGTTGAGGTGAGGCTGCCTGTGGTAGTGGTGAGGCTGCCTGTGGTAGTGGTGCGGCTGCCTGTGGCAATGCTCCCTGGGCTGAACTTGTGCTGGCCAGAGATGATCTGTCTGGCCGGTGTGCCCTCTCTCCTGCAGCATGTCCTGTCATGCGCGATGTCACATCTGTGGACAGAAATGCAACATCAGCTCAGTGTACCTGAAGGGCTGCATTGCAAGCATCACAATAAATTCATGTAACACTCTCACATTGTCCTCTGCCTGCTTTTGACTAATGAGTGTACCATGCATTGTTGTCCTGTGCTATTCACTTCATGGTTGGGGGTTCCCTGACTACATCTCCCAGAATGCATTGCCTGTCTGCACTAACACATGGACAGGAGTGGGATACTCATTTCACAATGGGGGATGTGGGATAGGGGTAGGGGGGGCTACATTGCTGTGCATTCGTCTTACCTTGTTGGGTGGCGGCTCTGGCAGAGCTGTCGGCATCCCCAAGACCCACAACGCTCTCGTGCTCTATTGTGGCCTCCACCAGCTCCTCCAGTTCGGTGAGGGCAGGTGCCCTGTTGGTTCCACCTCCAGTCTAGCTGGCCTCCTTCTGGATTTCCCCCATCTTCCTCTTGGTTACAATCCTCAGGTCATACCAGCGCTTTTTGAGTACCTCTATGTCCCTGTGGGTCACTCCCACAGCATTGACCTGCGCCTGGATGCCCAGCCATATATTGCGCTTTTCTGACTCCGGCACTTGCAGGGACTGTCTCCCAAACAGCTTCTGGTGCTGCTTCACCACCTCCTCCACCAGCACCTGGAGTTCCTTGGGGCTGAATTTCATCTTCCTCCTCCTTTCCCCTCCATCTCTCAGTGTCCTCTGCGTGGACATGATGATTTTGTGCTGCACAAACAGGCACTGGCTCCCTGCCTCTCCTCTGCACTCCAAGCCTCTCCTGAGTCTGTTAATTGTGTGCACCTGCCTGGGTGTGGCCACTTCCTGGTTGGGTGGGGTGTGGTTGCACAGGATTGGCTGTTTCATCCAGTCATGTGATTTTTTTTCCCGATTCGGTAAATACTGATTCGGTATTTACCGAATCGGAAAATAACACTTCGGTATTTACCGAATCGGTAAATACCACCTCGGTATTTACCGATTCGGTAAATACCGATTCTTGAATACCAAATGTTACCGATTCGGTAAATGTTACCGAATTATTACCTACATATAACTTACCGATTCTTAAATACCGATTCGGTACGGTTCGGTATTTAAGAATCGGTAAATTTTATTTACCTACATGAGGCCCTTAGACCAGTAAATGTTATTAGCTATTGAGTAAATACAAACTGTAGACGTGGTTGTGTCCTTTCATATGAAGTTCTGAAAAATAGTGGGCCAAATACCTAGTGGACATGATCTAACATTCTTGTATTTGGACAAGAGGAAACCGTGACAGGCCACAAAGATGTGAGATGGAGAGTGATTAAAGAAGAGAGGGAGGATTGAAAATATGAGGGTAACGAAAAAGAAAAGGTAGAATAAGAAAAAAATGGTAAGGAAAGAGGTGGATTAAAAAGAGTTAATGGGTGAGAAGAAGTAAAAGAAGAAATATCGTGACATAGAGGGGTGATAAGAAAGGAGTAGGAGGGTCATGAGTATCAAAGAAGCAAATGCAACAAAGATGCAAAGATGTTGTGCGAGATGGATAAAGGAAAGTGAAAGAGGAGTTCGAGAAAGTAGGATGATAGGGCAGGAAGGAGCAAGAGAATGAAGAACAATGTGTTTGTTTGGTGTAGGGCAATGGGCAGGTGTGGTCTCGCGGTCTAGTCATCAGGCAACCACATGAACCCACGCGGGGCCTGACGGGGAGAGCGTGCACTGACGGCAGTATTACGGGGATTGTGAAGACGTGATGTGTGATTCCCTCTCCGGAATAAACTACCTTCCTGAACCCAGCCTGTGTCCTTGCATCATTCCCCGAGGTAGGAATTTGGACATTACAAACTGGCGACGTCAGGATTCCTTCCCCCGCACCTGCATGCGGACGCGCTGTGCTCACGCTGGGAAGCGCGGGGCTTCTGATATCCGGAGAGGGAGAGTGGCCCTGGACAGCTCCCGCCCATGCGAGATCTGAACACCACCTGCGGCGCTCTGCCAGAGATCGGCCTGCCAGGAAAGCACAAGGTACGCCTAGCAATCCACAGCACATCTCAGTCCCATTGCAGCACACTCTAAGGCTGGAACAAGCGTGCAGCAATCCTCACGCACGCTTACTAGCCTCATGTGAAGAGCAACTCTCTGAGCTGGACTTGCAGTAAACCCCACGCACATAGAGAAAAGAAGATCTTTCCACTGGATTCCAGTGTTACTGCTGATGTTGCTGTAAGGGCTCTCACCTGCAGGGCTTGAATATAGTGAAGCGCAAAGCCTACAGGTGAAATAAATCTCTATCAGGAGCAGTCCCTATTGGAGCACAGCTGATCACAGCTTGCAAAGAAGCCAGTGCAGCAAGTCTACCTCAGCCCTTCCCCACGGCTGACTAGCGAGGCCATCGCTCCAAAGTCCTGGACCCCCCGGTTACAAGAGTCTTTCACCTTATGCATCTTAATCAAGTGTTTGTTAGATTAACGGACACTCCAGATGCAGGTTCGACCGCGGACTCAATTACAGCAGTCCACCCGAGCAGTGCCCACGAGGGTGGACACAGTACAGTGTTCTGAACCAGATCCCAGCCACACGACAGGGCGGACTGACCCACGTCCAGCGTCACACTGCAACCCCTACCTCCTTGGCCACACGCCACAATCTACGCAGGCCTGCAGTAGTGGTGCGGTCCAGCAGTTACGCACCAGTCTGCCAAAATGTGCGCCCAAACCTTCTCTCTCACCAACCCGGTACCTTTCCTCCCTAAACGCGGTGAGCCAGACATGAAGTGGGCTGATTGGAAGGGATACTTCCTCAACTACCTTTCTGTGTTGGAGGATGAAGGAGAGGAGGCATTTTCCAGCAAACGAGAAAAAAGATACTACTAAACAACTTGGGTCCAGAAGGGCTGCGGGTCTATGAAAACATGGTAAAGAAACCAAGGGTCGCAACAGACAAAGACGTGTTCCAACACGCATTAGAAGACCTAGACTACCACTATCAGCCGGTGATCTGCACAGCAATAGACAGATATAACTTCTTCCAACTGAAAACAGACGGACACTGAGACAGAAGAGGACTATGTCTCAGCTCTCAAAAAACTGGCTGTCAACTGCAAATTTGGTCATCTTCAAAACGAATTAGTGCGCAACCAAATAATAATGCATACAACCAGCACCAGTGTCCAAGACAAGCTGTGGGTGAGCGGTGAAGCACCCCTACACGAGATCATCGCGATCGTCAAAAAGGCTGAATTATCCAAATGCTGTGGGGAAGCAGCGAAGAAAGACACTGACCTGAAATGAGCAGTATGCAAAGTGACCGAACCCAAAGTGTCTAGGGACAGAGCTGCACCCACCACAGGCCACGGACACAGTAGAAAACCCACCAAGGCCCCATCTGGACCAGCCAGACATCCTCCAGAAAAAAAGGGTTCTTGCTACAGGTGTGGTAGCCACACACACATGGCCAATGATAAACGCTGCCCAGCCTTTCGAGTCAGGTGTTCCTTTTGCAGTGTGATGGGACACTTCGGCAAAGTTTGCAAGAGGAGACCCAGCAGCTCCTTAGTGAAATGCGTCATGCATGAATTGGAACCAGAAGCAGGGGAGAGTGAGGGTGACGATGATTGCATCCTATGCATTGATGACCAAATGTGAGGCATAACCTGTAAGGCGAAAAGCAAACCCTCATGCCTATTGACCATTGGGGGCGTTCCAATTTCCATGGTGGCTGGCTCAGGGTCCCCGTTCATAATCATACAAAGGGACGTTTGGGAGGGTGACTTCGCAAACACCATAGGCAACCACTTGCACCCCACAGATGTCCACCCGGTCACGTACACAGGGGAGAGAATCCCCATGGTAGGATTTAGACCACTGACATTCGAGTTCAAGGGGAGGGTGACCACAGGAAAACTATACATGGTGGAAAAAGGCCCCTCCGTTCTCGAATGGCTCGACCAAGGGGCGTTGGGAATACAATTGAACCCTAATGGTGAAATACAAGTCCTCATGATGGATGACTCTCCCAGGCCTGAAGGCATCGACTTACAGAAGGAATTTCCCAATGTATTTGGAGGGACAATCGGCCAACTGTCCAAATTCACCCATAAGATAGTGCTAAAGGAAGGCACAACTCCGGTCAGTCACAAAGTGAGGAACATCCCATTCAACTGCAGAGGGGCTGTACTATTGGAGCTGCAATGATTAGAGGTCAACGGCATCATCGAACCCATCGAAAGCGCCGAATGGCTGGCACCCTTAGTCGTAGCACGCAAACCCAACGGTAACGGGCGCCAATGCATTGACCTACAAGAACTGAACACAAACATACTGGTAGATAAGTTCCCACTCCCACTCATCAAGAAACTGTTGGCCCAGACCAAGGGGATCAAGTGGTTCTCCACAGTAGACCTCACAGCGGTTTACCACCAAATTCTGCTCCACCCTTCATGCAGGAAGCTGACCTCTTTTATCACCCCGTTTGGATGCTACAGATTTCGGCGACTCCCATTCGGTCTAGCTTCCGCTGCCTCGGTGTTCCAAAAACTAATGCACAAACTATTCAAAGACAGCCGCAATGTATTGTACTTTCAGGATGACATCCTTATCATGGGTACCACCAAACAGGAGCACCATGCGACACTTCGCGCTGTGTTGAGGACACTGTCAGAAAATGGCCTTATGGCGGAACTAGAGAACTGCAAGTTCGGCCTCCGCAACGTCACATACCTGGGGCATGAGATTGGGAAAAATGGAATCTCCCCGAAGAAGGCCAACGTGGAGGCGGTCATGTCATTTTGGTCCTGAAGAAGTGTCGCTTTATTCGAGAGCACCAGACACGAAACATGTTGACCTAATCAACAAAAGGCTACTCAAATACCCTCACTTATTACACGTAGCCTCACTGTTTTTAATAAGTCCCATCCTTGAGCATTAATAAAGTGAATTAACAAGGTCAGGGGGCTTTTTTAAATCACACTTTACACTCTTTAGAAGACAGTGTTTCTCCTATAGCCCCACACACCCCACTCATCAAACGGCGTTCTCAGATCAAAAGATCTCCGAAAAAGATGCCACCAGGCCCGTCGGACATTGTAGCGCCGGTCCGACGAGGAGTGCCCGATGATGAAGCATGACACCCTAACAGGTGTGTGAGGGCATTACGATCTGAACTTGCAGATCCCCCACCCCAGATACCATCTACATTTGTGTAATAAGTCTTCATAGCTCTCTACCCAGGCCCATAGAGAGGAACCGCCTCCACCTAGCAACCACCACCCCAAGAGCCCAATCACAACCCAGACACAAGACATAGGGGTCCCACAGCACATGACGAGAACCGAGCACAGAGTAACCAACATACCACATCACAGACAACCGAAACAGGCGAGGAGCAAGTCTCTGCCACACGTACCCGCACAGGCAAGATAGTGGTGCCCCCCAGGAGATATAGGGAGTTTGCCATGTAAGCCCTCCACAGGCACACCTTGCTTCTCCTGTGCTGGACATCCTCCGCAATCTCTCTCTCTCTCTTTCTCTCTCTCTCTCTCTCTCTCTCCTATCCTGCGGAGGTACCATATTTAGGGCCTCCCCGGACCCTAGGTTCACGCATGCAGTGTTTTGCAGCTGATACAAAGGTATTATGTTCCTAATGTTGTTATTGTTAAGGGGAGATGTGTGATGACGCGGTCTGTTCGTCAGGCGACCACGTTAACCCTCACGGTGCCTGACGGGGAGAGCGCACACCGGCGGCAGTTTTACAGGGATTGTGAAGACATGATGTGTGATTCCCTCTCCGGAAAAAACTACCTTTCTCAACCCAGCCTGTGTCCTTGAATCATTCTCCGAGGTGGGGATTTGGACATTACAGCAGGCATGTATGTAGAGTGGGGGCAATGACAGGTAAGTAGAGGGAAAGAAGTAGGGAAGTGTGAAGGCAATGGATGAGGGTTTTGGCGGATGAGTATGATGAGAAAGAAAGGTGTCTGGGTAAATATTGATGAGCAAATGATCACTGGTGAGGGAGAGTTGAGAGAAAATGGGTGAAGAGACATGAGGAGATTGGTAGAACAAAAGAGACAACCGGGGAGGGTGATGAAGAAAGAACTAGAGGCTGATCGAAGAATCTAGTGGAAAAGAGGAAGAGGTCATGAAAGAGGCAGGGAGATGCCAGTTGCAATTTAGAACAGACAGGTGAATTTGCTGTATATTCCCATTCGTTCCCCTTAAAATGCATTCTTCTCATGAAACCACATTTTCTTTGAGAAAATAGCCACCAAATGAGAAGCCTAGTCATCAGCCTCAGAAGTTGTACTCTTGGCACGGTGGGCAGAAAGGGGTAGAAATAGGTGCACATTTGATGTTTGGTTGGATCTCCTTGAGTTGCCAACTTTTATTGCTCTTCCATTTGAGGCACTATTCTCAACATTAAAACATTGCACAGCTTCAAGCTGTTTATAATACACATGGCCCCCAGGTAATTGTAAACCACGTGCATGCTCATAACACGCTCTATGTACTCCAGGGCTTGCTGCTGCCACTGTATAGGTATTAAGTGCTACCAGTGAAAAACATGTCCAGGGCAGCAGGAGTGCAAGTTCCCATTACATACACCACCACACGTACATGCACACACACTTGTATGGTAGCAGCTCAAGCTTCCTTTACATTCACCAAATCACTGCCCCATATGCAGCAGTATGATGGTGATGGTGATGCTGACAGAAGACGCTTAGGTGTAGAGAGAAGAGGATGAGATGGCGAGAGGAGAAGGTGAAGTAGATAGAGGAGAAGGTGAAGCAGAGAGAGGAGAGGGTGATGAGTAGGAGAGTCAGAGGGACAGGGAGGAGGGGGAGGAGGGGGATGTTAGTGAGGAAGAAAGGAAAGATGATGAGGAGAAGAGGGGTGGGTTTGAAAGACGGAGAGAAGTGAGAGGGAGGCAAACCAATTAGGGTGAGATGGAGAGAGAGAGAGAGAGAGAGAGAGAGAAACAGATGGAAAGAGTAGAGTGAGTGGCAGAGAGTAGGGTGAGGCAGAGAGAGAGGAGGCCACAGCAAGGAGACAGGAGGATGAGGTGAAGATAAAATGGGTGCGGCAGATAAACAGGAGGATGAGGTCGAGAGATGAGAGGAGGAAGTGGGAGGAACTAGAGTGTGAGTTGGTGAGGAGAATAGGGTGAAACGAAGAATGTAGAGTATGAGCCAGAGAGAGAAATGAGGGTGAGGCAGATAGTGCAGAAGAGATAAAGCACATAGTTACAATCCAACCCAAATTACACATAAAATCTAGTAGGACAACCCCAAGAGTAGGTAAAGTATGCTCATACACTTACAAGACCATCCTGCATGTACAGAGCCACCCAGCTCCCAAGCTTCTGGAAGATGGTAGGCAACCACATTCATCTTCATGGCCCACCCATTCTGCTTCAAAGACCTCCCAGGTCCAGAATCCTGATTGTCTTTTCAACCTGCGCATGCTTCCATTTCGAGAGCACATGGAAGGGCAGCGGTAAACACAGGACACCTTGAATGTGTGCGATCCATAGAGTGGCAGGTACTATGCATGCCACTTAAGAAGAGAGGAGTTTGCAAGGGGGAATGGAGGGGCCACCAAACTTTTGAGTTTCACTCCTGGCACCTTTAACAATACGTGGCTGAGAGTGCGCACTGTGTGGCTGTTACTGTGGTCCAGACCACTGCTACTCACATTTGTTCATGGACACTTCAAGCAAGACACTGTGATGGATGCCTGAGGGACTCTATAAGTGTGGGTGTAGATTGGCAAAATACATGCTATTTGGGGGTATTCTGCCCTCTCTGAATAACCAAGGCAGAGTTCAACATACACATAAAGACCGGCAGTTCTCATTGTTTTTCTGTGACGGATTGCTTTTGTGCGCGGTTGCACACTTATTATATTTGCCAATCCTAGGGAAGCTACGTTGTTCATATTATCTATGCATTCTTCTCTTTTGCAAAGTCGGTGTTAACATTGTGCATATGTCTTTCCTCACACGGGCTCCGTACACAAACTTCTGTAACTTGGTCCAGATATTTAGCAGTAGTGCGCTCATCATCCAAGATGTTGCATTCATGATAATTCTTTTTATTGATTTTTACAAATTATAACCATAGTTACAGTGCAGTATAAGGTAATCCACATTTGTAAAGATGCTATACAATGTGCAGACATGTACATACTAGGCTAACACAGTGCAATGTTTACCCAGCCTGCAATGAACGAAAGGCACATGTATCAAAATCACAAATTATACACTGTCCCATCTGCTTCTAGTGTATCCCTCCCTGTCCTAGGAGCTGCATCGTGTGGGCGTACCTACAGTGTCCAGCGTGTCCAGCAAGTAGGGGTGAAATGGTTGCCATGTGTCCATTGGCCTTGCAGTGGGAGGTTTTAAGTGCACTGTTGGTATTGCAGTATGTCATGTTGCGTAGCCATGACTTTACTGTTGGCGTGCGTTTGCTGCCTCAATTTATGGCCACTTCTCACCTTGCAATAAGCAAAGTAATGGCGACAAATTGCCGTTTGGATCTAGGGAGGTCAAGCATGTACCCAATCAGCACCATTAGTGGCGTGGGTGTAATCGTCATGTCTATCATTCTGGAAATTTCCACAAATATTGCTGTCCAGTACTTGCCTATCTTAGCACATGTCCACATAATGTGTGCAAAGTCCTCATCTGGGGAGCGAAATGTAGTATATACTTGTGAACGAGACGGGTCCATATGATGTAAAAAGAACAATTGATGGACAGAATGCAGAACAATGTCATACATTCACCCCAGTACAGAGATCTGGTCCTAAATCCATCGTTTTTTTACTCACCATGCCATTCCAGTTTGGACCCAGCCATATACAAATCAGTCTTGACCCTGCGTCCAATGGGAAGAGTCCAGCCCGAACTGCCAGGCCAGGTCCTCCCTGGACTGGAAACATGCATCCCAGGACCGGTATCAGGCTTTCAGCCCTCATCAGCCAAGATAGCTTGACTCCAGTGGCATGGAGAGCACGGGACCCATATCTGGGCATACCCGTCCCACTCAGGGTGACAAATGCAAAAATAACAATTGATGGAGAGAATGCAGAACAATATCATACATTCACACCAGTACATAGATCTGGGCCTAAATCCATCTTTTTTTGCTCACCATGCCATCCCAGTTTGGACCCAGCCATATGCAAATCAGTCTTGACCCTGCGCCCAATGGGAACAGTCCAGCCCGAACTGCCAGGCCAGGTCCTCCCTGAACTGGAAACAAGCATCCTAGGACCGGTTTCGGGCTTTCAGCCCTCATTAGCACTCTTGGTGACTTATATGCCCTCCAAAAGAATTTGAAGTGCAACAGTTTATGCCGGTGTTTAGGGGAAACCCAGTGAATTTGTGTACAACATCTGCTCCATTGTGTATCTGTGATAGGATTACCGAGATCGTGCTCCCAGGCCACACGCACCCCTGCGTCACAGGAAGGCATCAGGGCCAGCACAACCCTATACATTCTAGCCATAAGGTGCGTCCCATCCCTATCTTTGATAATGCCTGTCAGGACTGGGAACTCAGGGGGCTCAAGTGGATAGCTGTAAATGTTGGCTTTCAGGGCACCCTGAAGCCTCTGTAGCACAAAGTGATCCATAATAGTGGCCTCACGGAAGTGAGGATCTTCCGGACGCGAAAAAATATATGCCCTTTGGGGAATAGATCTCTGAATGTTGCCAGGTGGAATTTGGTAAGTGTACGCTTCCCAAGTGTTTCCTGCAGAATGGGCATACAGCCATTACGCGCTATTGGCATTTCAGGTGAGTACAATATACGTGAGCGTGTGATCTTTAGTCATTTGTACCATGCCCAGCTGGTCGTAGAAAGCGTTTGAATGTGCCGCGGATTCCACGGGTAGCCAACTGGTAGCAGGGTCCCAAGAGATGCAGGGACCGCCAAATCGGCTCCTGGTCTGTAATAGGGAATCCTAATATTCGCATGATACCAGTGCCATGCAAAGCTCGCCTGCTCCACCAGATAATAGATATGAGAATTTGGTACCCCAAACCCACCCCTCTCATATGGCAGCATGAGTGCATCCCAGCTAATGCGAGGCTGTTTACCACCCCTCACCAAACGTATCAGCATAGTACGAAGGTTAGGGAAAAGGCCACTATACAATGGAATTGGGATATAGTTAAATAAATACAGAAACTGTGGGAGGATGACCATTTTAACTATAGCTATTCTACCCACCATTGACAACAGCAGTGATAGCCAATGCTCTATATCATGCCCCAGTCTTTCAAGTACTGGACCATAGTTCAACTGTAGGATATGATCTGTCTCTCTGTGTATATGAATCCCAAGGTATTTCACGGAATCTTCACACCATTTCAACGGATAATCCATTGGTTTGCCACATGGTTCCTCTGTCAATTAGAACACCTCCGACTTTTCCCAGTTAGTGCACAAACCAAATAGATTTCCATACCTGGTAACCTCGCGGAGAAGTGTCACCAGGTTATCATCTGGGTGTCGCACGTACAATATAATGTCATCTGCGTATAACGTGAGCAGCAGGGGTCCAGTGTTAAACTGTAGGCCCTGATGACTGTGTCGCTCCTGTAAATGGCGCACCAATGGGTCAAGGGCCCATACAAACAATAAAGGGGAAAGCGGACATCCCTGCCGAGTTCCCCGTGTAAGTTGGAACTCAGACGACAGTGCTCCATTGAGTCATATGCGTACCTTAGGTTGTGTGTATAACAACTGAATAACTTCTAAAAACCTGTCCTGCACCCCAAGTCTACGCATTGTGGAATAAAGGAAAGGCCACTCGAGCGAATCGAAAGCCTTCTCCGTGTCGAGCAGCACAGCAGATGCAGAAACCAATGGAGATATTCTGTTCATCATTGCAAATAATGTGTGGAGATTGAGCGCTGTCAATTTATGAGGAATGAATCCTGATTGTGCAGGCAAGATCAGCCTTTCTACTATTAGTGCTAGTCTTGTCGCCATTATTTTTGCTAGGATCTTATTATCAAAATTTAAGAGTGACAGTGGTCTGTGGGATGCACAACTCAGTGGGTCCTTGACCGGTTTCAGAAGCAGAATTGTCACCGCCTCTCTTAAAGTGGGTGGGAGCAATCCGGCATCAACAGCCTCCTAATATACATCTATTAAATAAGGCACAAGGACAGTCTTGTACTTTTTATAGAAACATCAGGTGAACCGATCAAGCCCCGGAGCCTTAGAGCCATCCAGCGCATCTATGGCGTCAATCACCTCATCCTTCAAGAAGGGCTTGGCCAGGAACTCCGGGTGTGCTTTTTCCATCCGGACCATTGTGACCTTGTCAAGGTAGTCAGTATAGGCCATTGATTGCTCGGTGCTTCTGGAGGAATACAATGTAGTGTAGTATGCAAGTGATCCAGCGAAAGGCGAGGATAAACTTTTCACACATCAAAATATCATTTACAATGGGCCCATATACGCATTTGGATTTCCTGACTGTTTCGCTGAGGGTCAAGTTTTATTTTCCTTTGATCTGAATTTAGTCTATGTCTAACTAATCTTCACAGATCAATACTCTTCCTTTGGTCAATGGACCATTAGTAATTCATTACAATTTTCATATAACTTTTCAGTAAATAATCGCAGACTCCAGGTAAGATTCAATCATTTTCATCTAATAATTCAATCAAAATGAACCCTCATTTGTACAGATTCACAGTGCAAACTCCATAAACTTTCATGGGAGAGAAAAATTCATTTATCAAATTTCATTCAAAAATACAGACTCAACAACCTCAAATGCATTAAGAGTGATAGATGAAGAGACAAAAGACACAATAATCTGTACTTTGCAGCAAATATTCAACATTTAAGGAAGAGTGATATTTACCAAAATGAAACAGGAAACACAGCCCCTGGCCGAAAGGATTGGTGGAGGTCACCTGATTAAGAGTCAGGAGCCAAAGACTTTAGGACAGGTGCATGATAGGATTATACTTACTATACTTTTCTAGAAACCCGAGGCACCGGAGCTCATCCCTCTCTTACACTCTCTCCCTCCTCGATATTCTTCGGCAAATCTTCAATCTAATCAGGCTGTCTCTCAGTATTGAATCTTCCCAATCTATTCTTCTCAGTAGAAATTCTCTACTATTCCTCACTCAACATCAACGACTCTCCTTAGCAGCAGCAGCAGCTTTCATCATCTCTCTCTATACTTAGCCTTAAGTCACTCGAATTATACCCTTTAATTTTGAATGTCTCACCCTCAAAGGTTGCAAATGTCTGTGAATTCTGAACTATGATTGGCCCAGGGCATGGGAGTTGTCATCACCTCATGCGGTCATCCTAAAATCTTTAACTAATTCCTTGTTTAGTAAAACCTTCCCACTTAATTTATTCACTTCTCATGACTCTTCCTGTTCCCATACATCTCACACAATAGATACAAATTTTATATAATTTCTTCAGTTGAGGATCTTTTCTCAAGCTCTTGTCCTTGTGTTTTGGCAGGCGATCGATGTCCCGGTCAGCGGGTCACTCCGGGTCTTCATTGCGCAGACTCAACTTTTATTATGTTTCACCCGCCATCTTTCTTTCAGCTTAGCATATCAGGCCCAAAACGCTCACTTTTACCGAAAGAGTCATAAACAGATATTAATTTCTCAGATATGTTATTATTACTGTTTACCTCCCCCTTCTACTCTATCACATGTTATTTCTTCTTTGTTAAGCAAAGCGTTAGCAGCGAAAAGCATCTTTTAAGATTCGGGCAAGCATATGCCAGAAATGCAGTACTTCAAGACCTACAGTTACCAACTCTTTGCGCATGTGTGAGAGTTTACCTCTCACATGGTTAATCACGTGGCTTCTTGCACAGGATTTCAAGCGGGTTTTTTATTGCATTGCAAATTATTCCTTGTTATTTAACCCCTTCTGTGCCCATGATGAGCTGGACTCGTCATGGAGCACAGTCGCGCTGTGCCCATGACGAGTCCAGCTCGTCATGGCACCCACCCACGGGGGAAGCGCTAGCGCTCCCCCCATGAGTGGTCGATCTTTATTGCTGAATTTAGAATTTTGTCTTCTTCTCGAAAATGTATAGCTTTCCAGGATCCATTATTGCTTTTGTACCCATTTCTGCCATTAACTGGAAGGAGGTCAAAAGCACAAAAAATAGCAAAAATAGGCTATGTCCCAGAAAAATGCCCAAACTGTGTAAAAAATGGTGGGTTTCTGACAAAAGTCTGGTATCGCCGAAAAGCTGGGAAAATGGTGATTTCAACCCCACAAACCCTTTTTTGATAACATTTGCAGGGAAAAACCCAGATGCTTTCATTTGCAGCCTGTTTTTCCAATTTTTCTGAAAAAAAACAACATTTTGCTGTATTTTGGCTCATTTCTGTGACCCCGCCAGGGGAATCCACAAACCCTGAGTACCTTTAGAATCCCCATGATGTTGGAAGAAAAGGACGCAAATTTGGCGTGGATACCTAATGTGGTCAAAAAGTTACAGGGGCCTAAGCGCGCACTACCCCAAATAGCCAAAAAAATGCTTGGCACAGGAGGGGGAAAAGGCCTGGCAGCGAAGGGGTTAAGCAAGCAAAACGCCTTTTTTCCAGTGTATGAATGTTGTATGTATGTTAATTTTCATTTATCAATGATTTCTACTTGTTAGTGTCTGATAACGAGAGGTTGATCCGAGCAAGTTTTTTTTTCTAGAATCCTTGCTCCATCAATCCCCCTTCTGATGGCATTTTAGAGCCATTATAAAATACCCATAATTACAAATTGCCAAGATTAACATTAAATATTAGTATCTGCATTTGATTTTATATTTTCTTTTCTTTATATTCAGCCCTTTCATTCTACCATACAGATTGTCTTTCATTTCTTCCAGTTCGATTTCCTCCCATTTTCTCTTTCTTCCCATTCTTTTGTTCTTCATTTCAATCATTGACTTTGTTTTCAATTTTCCCTTACAACAATTATAGGTTATTACTATTATTAATATCACTAATGCTATTGAAATCATAGGGATTACTAATTTCCCTAATAAACTAGTTCCAAAAGTGGAAAACCAGCTATTTAATTTTGACAGACCTTTACTAAATCTTTCCCATGCACCGTCAACTTCCACTTGGGTCAAATCATTATGATTCTTTGAAATATTCTTGATATATCCCTCAATACTTTTACTTTCATCTGGGCTATATGTACAGCAGTGTTGAACTTTCAACATGCCACAGACTCCACCCTATTTTGCCAAAAGAATATCAAGGGCAAGTCTATTTTTCAAAACCATAGATCTGATTGCTACCATTTCAGTATTAATCATTAGGAAACCTCCAGCAGTATCAGTTGATAAACGGTCAACTACAGTGGACAATAGACGTATCCTATGAGAATTTAATGCGACTCCAACTGTTAGTATCAATGCATCAAATATATCACCTACTATTTCAGAAAAACTTGCTCTTCTATTTCTTGTTAGTCCTTTGCTTATGTCACTCATTTCATTGTTCTTAGTAATGTGATACACCTTTGGGAATACAATAGCAATATAACAACTGCCATACCATCTTGCAGGTAACCTGTAATAGGCATTTTACCCGCATACATAATAAATTCATGGAAATACAGGATCCATTCCTCCTTTTAGTCCCCATACCCCCATTATTAGGAAGGTATGTTCACATTCACTATTACCAATCAATACACTGTTATACTCAGTTTGTATTCTATGAAGACAGAATTTCCCCATGTTTGCCAAGTCCAGGGACATTGCAGCATGAGCCTCACCTTTCTTATATTCCCCTTCTAGAGCAACCCATGGAGGTATATGGGACTTTTGGTTGAACACTTTCCTTTGAAAATCCTGCCTTCTTTCTTCCACTAAATCCCAAAAATCTTTTTCTTCACCTCGCAGAAGGCACGTTAAATTATTTCTACGCCATATGTTATGTCTATGGGGTTCGTGGTTATAAAGAATTCCCCTATAAACTCTGCATTTCTAGCACTAAGTACTGGATTCATATTTCTTCTAATGGGAACTTCAGAAAAGACAAAATCCATATTACTGTAAAAATACAACATTACAAGGCACACCATAAGTTAAGGGAAGGTGATGATAGGTCACACCCTCCGAGACAGACGTAGGTAGTTTCATGCAAACTTAACAATCACTCACATCCTTTGTTTCCACGTAGTGGTAGAGAAGTTTAGTGAATACATTTAATGACAAATCACTATTTGATTTATCATGATAATACATGCTTTTATCCACTTGGGTTAATTCTGTAATAGTAGTCTTCTTATTAATCACCTTCACTTTCGCACTTATATTTGTGTTATTTTCTATTATTAGTTATCATTAGAACAGGTATTTTACGTGTTAATAACAACCACATCAATATTAATATTGTAATACTACATAGACATCATTTAACACATCATTGTTTTAGGTTATAGTTCGGATGTTCAGTCACTTTTACTTCTGCCATTTTAAATTTCTAAAGTTTATCCTAAATGTATATTCTTTCTAATAAGCACGCAAATCCTTCAAGTGATCCCACACTTCAAAGCATTTCCGCCTTTGCCTTTCTTTCAGGGTCCTTGTTTAATGTCTTTAATAGAATCCACCTTTTGTAACAAGGAAAAAGTCTTTAAGGTGGTTTAATTCCCTTTCATCAGTCCCTTCAAAACTATAACTTCTTGCTTCATCATTTAGACAAAGGTTTTCAAAATCTTCAAGAATCATGTAGGTCCACTCTGGAGCTATATACTTTTTATTTGGAACCTTTACTCTTTTTGATTACCTTAATGATTTTCTTCCTGTTTGTTCTTGTTCTGTCTGACTTGATACCTCATCTACTTGTTCTAATGTCCTCTCTGGTCTTCTTCTTAGACTGTATCTCAGTGTTTTCACTCTACTTGGCCAGCAATCTTCCTTTCTAACTCTCTTTGTCTGTACTGCTGTTTCACCTTCTTCATCTATTTCAAGTGTTTTTATTTTCTCTTTCTTTTTGTTGACTTTGCTCTAAATTCCCTACCTTCTATTCTTTTGCAGCTTGTTCTTGTTCTTCTGTCGTTTGACTCTGGTCTACATTTTCTTCAGCATATTCTTTCCCTTTTCCTAACTGAGCTTTATTTGAATTTTCAGTACTAGTCTTTTCTTCTTTTTCTTCTTGTAACTGAACCTGATCCAAGTCCCCTGCAATGAGTTCTTCTTCTATTTCTGGCTGGCTGAATCTGTGATTTCTGGAACAGATTCTTCTGGATTTTGCTCACTTCGTTGTGTTCTTTCAGATTCAAGCTCTCTTCTGGTCTTTACAGCAGTGTCTTCAGTCCCAGTAACTGGTGCCCACTGTACATGACTCGTACTTGGTTGTTCATCATCAATGCGTTCTTCAGACTATGATTCTCTGATATCTTCGACTTCAAAACTCTCAGCTTCTGGTTCTTTTCTTTGTTCTAGATGGATTAAGCCATTTTTAAAAAAACATGGTTCATGGAGACACTGCCGGCCCGCTTTATTGTTTTTAATATCTTTACAAGATGAATACTGTGTGTCAATAATGCTGGGCTTTTTAAAAAGTATTTTAAGAAAAAGGAAATGTTTAATCAATTTTTAGGTAATTTATCTATGTTCTGCGTAAAAATATTTTTACTGTGGTTTACTTTTGTCTATGTATGAACATGTTACTTTTATGATTTCATGAATCTTGAACTCGAATAAAGTATTATCTTATCTCTCTTCTTTGTTCTACCAGTTGCTGTTTTGGTCAATCAGGTGGACTTGGGAGTCTTTGAGTTTGGCTTGCGTGGATCCAATTCAGAATCCCAGCACACTTTACTGCTGTTGTCGTGACCAATATTACTTGATGAGGTCCTTTCCACCTGGGTTCCAAGCACGATTTCCTCGTATGCTTCTTTATCACGACCCAGTCTCCAATACACAAATCATGAGCTTGATTTAGCTGTGTGGCATTTGGATCTACTCCAACCTGGTGAGACACAAAACATACCAGATCAGCCAGCCCTTTGCAATAGTTCAATATTAAATCATCAGTTGTATTCATCAATTTGTTTCCAGGTTTAAATGCTTGTCTCATTGCTCTTACCATGAGGATTTCATAAGGACTCAATCCTGTTCTTCGATCAGGAATACTTCTAAGGCTCATCAATACAATGGGCAAAGCATCAGGCCAGTTCAGTGAAGTGGATGCACACACTTTTCCTAACGGGATTTTATTGTGCCATTGAGCTGTTCAACCACTCCAGAGGCGTCTGGTTGGTAAGCACAATGTAACTTCTTCTCAATTTTTAAAGCTTTGCAAATTAGTTTAATTATCTCATTATTAAAATGAGGTCCTCTGTCTGATTCTAAAGTGACTGGAAATCCGAACCTTGGTATAAGCTCTCCTAACAGCAGTTTAGCAACTGTTAGGCTGTCATTTCTTCTCACTGGATAGGCTTCCACCCTTTGAGAAAACAGACAAACAATGACAAGGACATACTTCGATGAAGTCTAATTGCAATCTTGTGAATGGTCCCTCTGCTTTCCCAATTTTTCCCCAACTAACCACAGATTTCTCTCCTGGGTTTTGAAATTGGCAAGTTAAACACCTTTGACAGAGGCTCTCTGCAACTATCCTGAATTTGGGATTAAACCACATTTGTCTGAACCGTCTGATCATGACATCCCTCCCGACGTGTGCAACCCCATGATACACCCTAGCCATTTGTGACAACAAGCTGTCTGGCAATATTGGTCTACTATCTGGACACACCCATACCTCATCATCAGCCCTTCTTGTGCAACCTGTTTTGATTCATCGTTCCTTCTCTTTCATGTCTGACTCCACCTGGAATTGTCTAACTTCATCCCATGTTTCAAAAGCAGAGAAAAAAAATTGTTGGCAATTGGTAACGTCTTTTTCCATCCCTCTGTTCAATGACATTGTATTCCTTGCACAAAATTGTGCTACTTGGTCTGCGTACCGATTACCCAGTGTCACATAGTCATTTCCTGACTTATGTGCGGCACATTTGACCACTGCAATTTCTTTTGCCAATTGTAATGCTTCCAATAGTTCTTTAACATCTTTGCCATTTTGTATAGGAGATCCTGAAGAATCAGAAATCTCCTTTGTAGCCACAATTGGCCAAAATAATGTACAACCCCGAAACCATATTGACTGTCTGTAAATATGGTTACTCCCAATTTCTTCCTAATTTGCATGCCCTCGCCAATGCAAACAACTCAGCAATTGACTTGACTCCTTTTAGACAAGAAGCTTCTATAATTCCTGACACACTGAATACAGCATAGGCAGACATCAGTTCTCCATTTTCTCTCCTCAAACATGACCCATCAACAAACAGCAAAAAATCTGATTCTTCTAAGTGAACGTCAAGGAGGTCAAGCCTGGGTTTAGTACACATCTCTGTCACATCCAGACAATCATGATCCACTTCTTCCTTCACTTCTTCACAATAAAAATCCGGCAACAAGGTTGCTGGTTTCACCATGGTACATCTTATCACACTCACATTGTCAGCACCCAAAATTACTCTTTCATACTTGGTCAGCCGACTTGGGGTCAAATGTTGAGTTTGAGTCCTTGTTAAAAGGATCTCAACTGAATGTGGCACATACACTTTGACGGGATGTCCCATCACAATCAATTCACTTTGCTCCAAGCTCATATAAGCAGCAGCTACTGCTTTAAAACAGCCAGGTAATGCTGCAGCCACTGGGTCAAGGGTAGCAGAAAAGTATGCTACAGGATGTCGAGTCAATCCATGTCTCTGGGTTAACACTGAGAGTGCATGCCCTTCTCTTTCACAGCAAAATAGTGTAAATTCTTTGGTGTAATCTGGCATTCCTAAGGCTGGGGCCAGACACAAAGAACTTTTTAGTTTTATGAATGCCTCTTCACTTTTATCATCCCTCTCAACCGGATCTTTCATCTCTTTTCGTGTCAACCTTATTAAAGGTTTGGCCAGTAATAAAAATCCACTTATCCATTGGTGACAATATCCAACCACTCCCAAAAACATTCATACTTCTTTCTTAGTTTTAGGCACACTCATTTGTCGAATCACTTTTATTCTTTCTGGTGTCACTTTCCTGACTCCCTTCTCTATCTTATGTCCACGATAATGAACTTCTTGTTTGCAAAATTGTAATTTATCTGGGTATACCTTGTGTCCTCCTTCTGCCAAATAGTTCAGTAAAGCTATTGTGTCAGTGACACAAGCTTCCCTTGTCTTTGATGCCACCAATAGGTCATCAATGTACTGAACCAAAACGGAATTTCCTGGCATAACCAATGTCTCTAACCATGTTTTCAAAATTTGATTGAATATCAATGGACTTTCTGCGTACCCTTGAGGAACTTGGCACCATGACAAAACACGATCCTCACACCGGAAAGAAAAAAGTTACTGGCTTTCCGGGTGCAATAGAAGTTAAAAGAATGCGTGGCACAAATCAATCACAGTATACCAATGAGCATCCCATGGTATCTGAAAAAGAATCACTGCTGGGTTTGGTACTACGGGACAGCAAGGTATCACTATTTTATTAATTTTCCTAAAATCTTGTACTTTTCTATATTTTCCACTAGGCTTCTTGAGTCCCATGATTGGTGAATTACAAGGATTGCCTAATATTTCTTTTAATATTCCTTGTTCAATCATCTGGATAATTACTTGGGCTACTCCTGACTTCACTTCAGGGCTCATTTTGTATTGTGGGGTGTTTGGATATACTGCACCTTCCTTTACCATAACTTTGACAGGGTCTACTTCAGCCATTAGACCAATTTATTTTCCTGTAAAATCCCATAAATCTGATCTGACTGTATCTCTTAGCTCATCAAACAAGTTTCTTTCTGTAAGAAGGGAAAACATCTCATTCACTTCTGTTCCTTGTTTAGCTAGCATCATTTTGAATGCTATTTCCTCATCTGGTGTTCGAAAAGCTACAGCATCTGGCGTACAGAAGATGGTGCAATTCATTTTGCACAATAAGTCCCTACATAAAAGGTTTACTGGACTTGAATCACATACCACAAATTGATGCATGTCTCTGAATTTTCAAATATTCACTTCTATTTGTTTCGTGATCGGGGTCCTAATCTGCGTATTTGATACTCCTACAACTTGGATAGTTTCTCCCAGGAGGGGCATGTTTGGGATTTCTGCTGTTCTCACAGTGTCCACTAAGATAGTAATATCATTGCCTTCAACTTTTCCATCAATAAATGGCCCTGACTGATCTACCGCCAAAAATGCGCCAAGCACGCTCTCCTCCTCCCCCCTCAGGCACCGTCATTGCGCCATTTCCAACTCATCCGCATTACTCTGCATCCAAAATGGTTGAGCAGTCTGTGTATTCTTAGCACTTTCTCCTCGGAATCCTGTGTTCACACTGTATCTCTGCACCTGAGCATTCACATTGTTGGGCAAAGGGGCTTGAGGCACCTGTGACTGAAAAGTAACTATCTGTTGCTGTTGCTGTTGGTTCACAACCACCCCATTATGCATCTGTGGATTTAAAATGTTATTTTCCCCATTATTCTGTTGAAGGTTTCTACACTTATTCTTCCTCTCTACTCATTCTTCCTTTTCCTTTGTTCTCATTCAAAACTTGACCACTCTTATTCTG
This sequence comes from Triturus cristatus, assembly GCF_964204655.1. Lineage (NCBI taxonomy): Eukaryota > Metazoa > Chordata > Amphibia > Caudata > Salamandridae > Triturus > Triturus cristatus. The sequence goes on along the minus strand of NC_140580.1, from coordinate 625,225,265 downwards.
TTCATTCATCTGATTGTCAATCTGGGAATTTAAATTTGTTTCTTGATGTTCTGCCATCTTCACTTGAGCCCACATCGTCTTCTCTTTTATCATTTTATGCTTTGCATCAATGTCGTCACTGCAGTATTTGGCATACTTCAGGATGTCATCAATCGGCTTGATTTACCAACAAAGCATATGCTGCTGAATCATCTGACTTATTTCTGATTTTAATCCATAGACATCTATGTACAAAATGTCCCATATCTTTATCACCTATATTTTCAAATCCACTATACTGTTTAAACACCTGCAGTAATCTTTCATAATAGGTATGCACTGACTCTTTAGGTTCTTGCGTTGTTCTGTCTATTTTAACCCAATCTGTTTCCTTAGGGGGAATATTCCCTTTTAGAAAAGTAATCACCTGATTGTACTTTTTCATTACTGAAGGTGCTCCTGTTCTTGCATCTTTAGGATATTCTTCGGTGGGCCACTCAACTGTATTCTTACATTCCATCCATAAATCTGTTGATACCACTATATCAAACAAGCCACCCAAATCTTTTAACAAAACCTTTGGTAGCTTAACAAATCTCTCCACCTGTTTATACCATTCAACGGGTTTCTCTCTCAACCTTGGGAAGTCATTTGTAAAAGACAAAATATCCTATCTGCTCCATGGAACATGAACATATCCACCACCTGGAACTTCTCTCATCGGACACATCTTTTCAACCTGTTCTACTTCTCTCATTGGAAATGCAGATAACTCTTTAGCAATCACCTCCTCTCTTTTCTTAGTCCATATGCTTCTCCATCGATCTACATCTCCCCATTTCTTTAAAAGGCGTATCAATCCCTTTATTTGCAATCTCCTTCCTGACGCAGTCAAGCTTTCTAAGTCCTTTTCAGTAAATTCTGCTCTATAGTCCTTTATTCCAAATTCTAAGACTACTTCCACTATCTTTTCATGCAAATTCTTTGCCCTCCAGGTTATACTCTTACATAGAAATAACAACTGTTCATCTTCATATGAACCCAATCTATCAAGACCTATTGTACCAATGATAATTTCTTCCAAATCCATCCTTAATTTACTTACATCTATATTTTTGGATTTCTTCTTTTTTAATCCTTTTGCCCATTCCTTTGGATCTTAAGGAGAAAATCCAGCGGAACCACTTACCACTAAAGTGACAGTTGGTACCTTTCTGTTCACAATTGTGGTCGAAATTCATTTTGGGGTTTCTGTCACAGCTTCAATATTTGGTAGATCCATTAATGAAACGGTCGACTCACATCCACTAATTTGATCATCTATCATAACTATCTCCGTTCTAGTCCGAAGATGCTACAGTTTGGGATTTTGGTGTACCTCGTTTTTCTCCGTATAATGGAATCACATGACCAATTGTTACGGGTACTGTCAGTGCTTCTGCATTTAAGCCTAACTGATTTATCTTCTGAATTACCTCTTCTTTGGTTTTCTATAATGCCTCTCTTTCTTTTTCCTGCGATGCTTGAATTACTGTTGGATCATATAGGACTTGTGGAACCAATGGAGTTCCCATCATCGGGGCACTTGGAGTGGTATCTCTAGCACTTTCCCGATAAGGCGGCGGTCTCTTTATCAAAATGTCCTCTAATAACTCATCATCAGATTCATTACACCCTATCCCTGTTGTACCCATATGTTTAGTTTTCTCCTTACATTTATTTCCTTCTTGACCATCAGCCACTAATGCTGGATATAAAACCTTGGTTACTACATCCCTTTACCATCTTTTCATCTGACCTCCTCGAGTGTCAAATGGGTATCTGGGTAAAAATCCTTTATTGTTTCTCTTACCCACTCTACATTTCTCGCGCTCAAATGCCTCAAATTACCATTCTTCCAAAACCTCATACTGTGTTAAACTAGGATTTGGTTCCAAGGAATTCATCCTGTTTCTCAAATTCTGAAGAACTCTTACATTAAAGGTACCATGCTCTGGAAAAGCCAAAACTCCATCATCCTTCGTACACTCTACCCAATTTTCCAACCATACACACATATGAAATCCACTTTCCATCATCATATAGGAAGCTGGTGCATTAGGAGGTGGCATATGAATTCCCTCCCTAGTTATTACGTGCTTCTCCTTCTTAAAGAAATTCTTGATCTTGTTAATCAACTCTTCCGTATTTTCACTAAACTTATTATTCAGCTCTTGTCCAATGCCTGCCCAACCCACACCAACAAACCAATCAGAGTTTACTACGTATTTTCGTCTTCACCCAATACCAGCTCACTACCAATCTATTGACCAATCAGTCTTTTTCAACACACCCTCTTGTCTGACCAATGCCAAGGCGGCTTTTGTGACGTCAGTATTACTCCCTCTACTGACCCTCCCTTTACAATCTGCAGTGTTCTCACTCCCGTTGCTTCAACCAATACCAGCGCGGCTTTCTGTGACGTCAGTACAGCTTCTGCTACTGACCCTCCCTTCACAAGGTAATACAACAATGTCGGTTTTCGTCTTTTCGTTATAAAAGTTATTGTTCGTAACAAAGTAAAAACAGCGCTACTCTGTCTGTGCCACTAAACCAAAGATAGTTTCTTCAGGTGCCACAAAAGCAAAATGCCTTCCTGTCACTGCGAGTAAAAACCCCTGTTTACTCTTCACTCAAGCTCGGGGAGTATCTGTTACTCCTCTAGGGATACTCCTCCTCCGGGTAAGGCCAAAGTTTCACAGGTGGGCCCTCTGCTATCAATCACACCCTACTTCTATACAATATAGTCCCTACTGTAATCCTGCTAGCCCTCCGTAGCTTCTCAGTATTACAACAACAGACGAGTAACCTTCTGTAGTGTGACTTCCATTTATCACACTCGTCCCGAATTCCATTCCCGGAATTCCCAGGTATCTCTGTACCTGTCCTTCCAGACAACATAAAACACAACACTAACTCTTTATGTTAAAAAATATTGTCAAATTGTCATAACAATAGTCAATGATCAATAGTCACCAAACTAATCGATAATAACCATCATTCTTCTACCAGAAAAACTGATCCAGCGAAAGGCCAGGATAAACTTTTCATACATCAAAATATCACTTACAATGGGCCCATATACACATTTGGATTTCCTGACTGTTTCGCTGGGGGTCAAGTTTTATTTTCCTTCGATCTGAATTTAGTCTATGTCTAACTAATCTTCACAGATTAATACTCTTCCTTTGGTCAATGGACCATTAGTCGAGTAGTTGATGGTGATATTAACAAAATTCATTAACATTTTCTTATAACTTTGCAGTAAATAATCACAGACTCCAGGTAAGATTCAATATTTTTTATCTAATAATTCAATCAAAATGAACGTTAATTTGTACAGATTCACAGTGCAAACTCCATAAACTTTCATGGGAGAGAAAAATTAATTTATCAAATTTCATTCAAAAATACAGACTCTTTCAACAACCTCAAATGCATTAAGAGTGATCGATGAAGAGACAAAAGACACAATAATCTGTACTTTGCACCAAATATTCAAAATTTAAGGAAGAGCGATATTTACCAAAATGAAACAGGAAAGACAACCCCTGGCTAAAAGGATTGTTGGAGGTCACCTGATTAAGAGTCAGGAGACAAAGACTTTAGGACAGGTGCATGATTGGATAATACTTACTATACTTTTCTAGAAACCCGACGCACCAGAGCGCATCCCTCTCTTACACTCTCTCCGTCCTCAATATTCTTCCACAAATCTTCAATCTAATCAGGCTGTCTCTCAGTATTGAATCTTCCCAGTCTGTTCTTCTCAGTAGAAATTCTTGCCTATTCCTCACTCAGCATCAACGACTCTCCTTAGCAACAGCAGCAGCTCTCATCTCTCTCTATACTTAACTGTAAATAAATTGAATAATACCCTTTAATTTTGCATGTCCCACCCTCAAAGGTTGCAAATGTCTGTGAATTCTGAAATATGATTGGGCCAGGGCAGGAGAGTTGTCGCACATGTGCAAAGCGATTTTCGGTTTCAAGTGGGATTTTAATTACGTAGCAAATTATTCTTTGTTATTTAAGCAAGCACAAACCCTTTTTTCCCATGTATGAATGTCATATGTATGTTAATTTTCATTTATCTATGATTTCTACTTGTTAGTGTCTGTTAACGAGAGGTTGATCCGAGCAAGTTTCTTTTTCTCTAATCTTTGCTCCATCACAAGAACCTCCCTAAGGATACTCACAGTGCCAGTTATATGCAACTTATCACTGCCCGTCAGCTCGGTCTGCGGGACTGTTTCAGAAAGTTTGCGAGGGTCCGGCCAGGACTTTTATCCTCCCCATATTGCCTAGCTATCGTGTATTTGCCAAGGTAGTGCACCTCACGCTCTGCTGCCTCCCGAAACTCTGTCAGAAGGGCCTCCCGCTGCTGTAGCCTGGGGGGGTCAGTGGAATGCACATCCTGCTGATCTAATTCAGTCAGTTGGGCTTCTATTCTAGCAATTGTGCGCCATAGGTCCCTATGGATCTCTGCACTCTTTGATATGTACACTCCTCTAGCATATGCCTTAAACGCCTCCCACAACATGGCTCTAGATGTCACAGAGCCTTCGTTCAGTGTAAAATATTCACTTATCGCTGCGCTCAATTCTACTACAAATACTGTGTCTCTCAAGGCCATGTCCATGAATCTCCATGGACGTTCCACCTCCCCTGCACATGGAAGGTGTAGTTCTGCTACTACAGGAGAGTGATCCGACAGTGTGTGTGGAGAATTTGTCATTCCATAGACCCATAACTCCACAACCGACGAAAGGTACCAATAGTCCAACCGGGTCCTTGTATTGTATGGCCCGGAGTAATGCGTGTACCCATCCTGACTAGAGTTACAGTATCTCCATGCATCCACTAGTCCATAGTTATCAGTAATATCTAGCAGTGCCCTCCTTGCTCTAGGCTTTGTGTCTGCTGTGGTGGCAGTGCTGTCACGCACCAGGTCTAACAATAAATTAAAATCCCAACCCAGGCAGAGTTGGTCCCCCCCCATGTGCACAATCTGCGTGTGAATGGAACTGAAGAACCCGAGATCATCGACATTTGGTGCGTAAACATTTACAAACATTATTGACTGTTCCAGCATACACCCTTTAACCAGTAGATATCACCCCCCAGGATCACAATACACCTCTACCTCCCTGAACAGTACCCTTCTATGTATCGTATCGCCAAACCCCTTGGATATGAGCTATATCCAGCAAAGTACCAGTGTGCTCCACAACTGCCTGCCAAGGATGCTTTCGTGGAGGGTTGTAGGTGAGTTTCTTGCATGAAAGCAATGTCCACCTGGTGGCGCTGCAGGTAGTTGGCCACCAACTTACACTTACGAGTGTTATTAAAGCCCCTTACATTCCAAGACATTAACAAAATGTTTGCTTCTGACTGTACCTTGTTAGCCATTTCCTAAATTTCTGAATACTGAATGTGTCCGCATCTGCACTGCTATTTCTGCACTGTAATTGAACATTTCTTCTGAACTGTTTAACTAGCAATCATTTGAAAGAAATGCCTTACCCCCACCCACCCACCACCCATCCCCATGCCAAACTTCAGGGTAAATTCCCGACCCCAAACAACTGAATTAGAGCAGAAATAAAAAAAAGCAATACAATATACTTCGCCAATTTAAGTGGTACATCTGCACTCCGGGGGTGGCAACGCCACACCGCTACCCTATTGCGGTTGGCGCATAGGCATCTGAAAGGATACATAGATTTCTATCCCGGGGGGATGGTAAATAATAAACAAACTGATTATACAACAATCTAATCCATGCATTACATCATGCACGTAGTACTGATCTACAAGTCTCTGTGTAAGGGATGACAAGTTTGTTCAGCTGGCCGTGAAAACATCCGCACTGTCCCCTGAATTCAGGATATTCTGCAATTGTAGTGGAGAAGGCGTATTACATTGCCGCCCTGATTTGGATTAGTTCTGGCATAATTCCTGGGCCTCGTGAGGTGAATCAAAAATACAGGACAGTCCGTCCACGTCCTCCTTGAGCCGTGCGGGGTACAGCATCCCGTAGCGCAGCCCCAGCTTGCAGAGGTTCGTCTTAACCCCAACATATTTTCGCCTTGCTTCCTGCACCATTGCTGTGAAATACGGGTACAGGGAGAAGATTGACCCTTGCCACTCCAGCTTGCCCTTTTCTCGTGCTATTCTCAGGGCTCTGTCCCTATCTCTGAAGTTGAGCAGGCGTGCTGTGATAGGTCTCGGAGGGCACCCTGGATTGGGCCGCAGCCCAAGCATGCGATGTGCAAGCTCTACTACAAACGTGACAGTGAAGCATTCTGCCCCGAATGTGTCTTTAAGTAAAGTTTCAATGAACCGGTCCGGCCGCCCAGTGTTGGTGGATTCAGGCACTCCCATGATTTGTACGTTATTGTGCCGTCCAAGCCTCCAAATCCTCGTTCTTAATTGCAACGGACTTAAGGAGTTTCTCCATGTGCTCCAGTTTCCTGGTGGTCTGTGCAGTGCCGTCCTCTAGGTCTGAGATTCTGCCCTCTGCCGTAGTTAAATGACCCTCCTGGTTGTCGAGCCGGGCCCCCATACCTTCCATTCTCTTGTCAAAAACGTCAAAGTGGGTATCCAGGGCCCTGAAACCCACCCTCAGTTCTGTTAAGATGGTGTCAGGCCCCACCACATCAGCTGTGGATGATCCACCCCCCTCCTGCATATTTGCTTGCTTGGTCACTGCGCTGTTTCCTGGTGGCTTGAAGGATAGGGGGCTTTGTTTGGGTTCTTTATGACCCATGCCACAGGTGTAGGGCCCTGTCTGGCCTGCGGTGCGGTCCCGCTCCAGTCCCATGCCTCCTTATGGTGTATCAAGCAGTTTATGGCAAGTAGCAATGTCCACCACGGCCTAGCGGTGTGCTGCTATTTAGTTATTGCTGCCAGGGGAAGTTCATTCACCCACTCATGGGATACTGTAGGTGTTATTTAAAGTGAGGGGGTATCACCTCTTGGATCACCAGTGTGGTATTGCTGCCGGTGGGGAGGGATGGGGGGGCCGCCGAGCACGTCTCCCAGCACCCGGCCCGATGGCCGCTCCCCAGGATCGCCTGCTGTCCCTATCACCGTGGGCCTCTGGGGAGTGTCTGCGAGCTGATTGGACTCGGAAACAATGCTCTGTGGCCGCCCCCTGCCGCTACACCTTACTCCACCTTCGCTGCTCCCAGCTGCAACATCGACATTCAGAGCAGGCGCCGCCCCTGTACTGGATGGCACCTGCTATGCGAGTCCCCGGCGTCACTCCTGGTCGCAGGCCTCATCCGCGTAGGCGCCCTCTTCTGGTGCCGAACCACACCTCGACCAGCACTGGCCCTCTGTTGTTCGCCAGAGACGTTACTGCCCCCTCCTATCGCACCTCACCTCTGACGCAGGTAGACTATACCGCTACCCCACGTCGGAGGATACTACATTCCTTCTAACCTTTATCAAAACAAACAATAAACATTTGACCCTGTAGGTCTGTAACCAGTCACTGGAATTCCAGTCCCAGGTCCGTCACACTAGGAAGTCAGCCAGCTGGGAATATGGCGCCGGATTTCTTATCAGGCTGTATCCGGACTGCTGTCCCCACACTGATGGTGTTGTCGGGACCACTCCTTGCAAGGCTGCGCTCCCTGGGGACCTCACCTGAGGGCTGGGCGACCTGACGTTGCACTCTGGTCTGGTTGATTCTCGTAGTCGGTGGGGGTGGACCCCTGATCCCCTTCTGGGCCTTCCTCCGCTGGCGGCTGACTCGGCCAGTCGCTCTGGCGTTCTGACAGACGTGGGTCTGAGGTCCCGGGGTGCACTCTTTTGAAGAACGATATGTTCCGGGTGACCTCCTCGGTCCCTCTCCTCGCGGTGACCAGAGTTCCAGTTCGGCGGACTACTGTCCAAGGTTTGTGTTCAAAGGGGAGCTGGAATTTGCTCCCGGGATACCTGTCCTTGAGATAGACTCTGTCTCTTACTTGAATTGTTGACGTCCGGGCTCCCCGGTCGGCACTGGTCTGTTCATTGGAGTGGGTCCTGTTGGCTAGGACCTTCCCAGCGTCAATCTGAGGCGGAATCCAGCTTGGATGATGCGGGATGGTGTCTCGCACTACTCGGCCCATGCTCGCCATTCCAGGGGCTGCCTCTGTCGTGAGATGAGGCGTCAGCCGATATTCTCTCAGGAAGCTGTAGATGGCCCTCTCGAGCAGCGACCCATCGGCGTGCGCAATGCGTACCACTTTGTTGAGGATCCGCATGAACCTCTCCCCTTCCCCATTGGCTTGAGGCCGGCGCAGGGTCACTTTCCGGTGGTGGATTACCCACTCCTTAAGATAGTCCGCAAATTCTTGCCCTTGGAAGGGTGGGCCGTTGTCTGTCTTGACCACTTTGAATATTCCGTGCGTGGCGATAGTCTTCTCAAACTTTGTGATGACCTCCGCGGCGGTCTGGCTTCCCACCACCTTGACCTCCGGGTCTTTGTGTAGTCGTCAATGATCACCAGGGCATTGCGTCCATCTGGGAGGTGCCCAAAATCTGCGCTCACTCACTCCCATGGTCGTTGCGGGTTTTCCTCGGTGATGACGGGGTGGGGGTGATCCAGCTGACCCGACGCCTGGCACCAGGAGCATGTTCGGACCGTTCGCTCCACCATAGGGTCCATCCCCGGGAACCATACCTTGGCTCTCAGCCGACTCTTTGTTTTCACCATGCCTTGATGGCCCCGGTGTGCCCGGTCCACCGCTTGCTGGGTCAGACGGGATGGGATCACCAGTCGTGGGCCCCGAAGAAGACACCCGCTGGTGTCAACCGAGAGTTCATCCTTGACCCGCATGAGCGACTCCAGGATGGCCTTGGCTTGCAGCGTTCGTCTGGCCATGGAGGACTGGATGGGGCGCCAGTCATTTGACTGGACGGCCGTCAGGGCCAGTTGCAGACATTCGTCCCTCTGGGTGGCTGCTACGATCGTTTCGAGGCTCATGGGCAATGGCCGGGACCTCTCTGATACCATCCGGACATATTCTTCCGTGTCTTCAGCGTCCTCTTCTTCCACTTTAGTGGCTACTCTGGGATGTCTCGAGAGATAATCCGCGGGATTCGAGGAGCCTGGCTTGTACTCCTGTAGCTGAAGGATCCACTTTTCGATCCGCAGCGGGGGTTTTGATGCCGATCCCTGAAACAGGGGAATGAGGGGTTTGTGGTCCGTGGACGCGGTGAATGGATTACCGTACATATAGATGTGAAAATGTCGACCGGCCCAATGGATGGCAATCGCTTCTCGCTCGATCTGCGAGTACCTCTGTTCTGTGTCCGTCAAAGAGCGGCTCGCATAGGCTATCGGGTCCCACTCACCATTCTCCTGCAGCTGCGCGAGCACTGCCCCTAGCCCACATGGGCTGGCATCCACTGCAACATTGGTGGACCGGGCCGGATTAAAGTATGACAGGGTGGTGTCAGCCGACAATGCCGCCTTGCTGTCCTTAAAGGCTTGTTCCTGTTCTGGTCCCCACTGCCACGGGGTGGTGGATTTTGTCAGTTCCCTGAGGGGCTTCGTGAGGTTCGACAAGTCCGGGACGAACCGCCCGCAGAAGTTCACCGTCCCCAGGAAACTCCTTATTTCCGAGATGTTGGAAGGTGCTGGAGCGTCCTGCACATCTTTGACCTTGTCCGGGTCCGGGGCGACTCCTTGGTCGGAGAATGTGTACCCAAAGAAACTGATCTTCTTCTTTAGGAATTGGCACTTCTCCCTGTGTAGGGTCAGTCCGGATTCTTTGATCCTCTGGAGGACCCCTCGCAGTCTCCGATGGTGATCTTCTATCGACGAGGCGTACACCAGGAGATCCTAGCTTACGTTCAGGACCCCTGGTAGCCCGCTGAGGACCGCGGATAGCATTTTGGAACACCTCCGCGGCGCTTGAGATTCTGAAATTGAGGCATCGGTACCGCCTGAGGCCAACGTGTGTCGAGAAGGTGGTGACGTAGCAAGAGTCCGGGTGCAGCGGCAGTTGGTGATATCCGGACCGAAGATCCATCTTCGAAAACCATCTGGCACCGTTCAGTTCTCCCAGGATGCCGTCAATGGTGGGGGTTAGGTGACGCTCCCTCTTCACTGCGGCGTTGGGGAGTCGCATGTCCACACAGATGCGGACCTGCCCCGGCTGCTTCGGTTTTCTCGCCAATACGATCGGGGACACCCACGGGGTGGGTCCACTGACCTTCTCGATAATCCCTTGCCTCTCCAGTGCCTCTAGCTCGTCCTCCACCTTCTTGCGCAAATGGAATGCAATGCGCCTGTGCCTCAGCGCCACCGGTTGGACCGACTGGTCGATGTGGAGGGACACTTCTTTACCTTTGAGGCATCCGATGCCTTCGAACTCCTCCAGGATGGCCTTTAACTCTTCCTCTTGCACCGCCAGGGCGAACGATATCAGCCTCAGCTCTTCTGTTGACTGCCCACTGATCAGCATCCCGTTTCCCTCAGGGGTCACGTACACTGTGGTGGGGATCTTGATGTCATTGTGGCTCATCTCTGTCTAGGAAACACCCCAAAAGCGGGATTGGCGTCTTCTGCCCATATGCAAATACTCTGATTCTCGCTTCGCTCAGTGGGGGGCTGGGATTCAGTTGCTCATACACATTGGCCACCATGAGCTTGATCGACGCCCCCGTGTCTATGGTGGCTCTCACGTCCTGGTTGTGGATCTTGACTTTGCACCTTGGGAGTCGTCATCTCTTCCGTCGTGGTTGGTCTACCGCGAACACGTAGTGGACCGGGTATTCCTCTGCGTCATCATCCAGGTCCTCTCCGTCTCGCTCTTCTGCCACCGTCTGGGCTGCCTCCTTCCGTGACTTTGTGACTGCCGCAAAATGGTTCATCCACCCGCATGCACTGCATCTTTCCCTCTTGCCGGGCAGTCTTGCAGGCGATGGGGCGTGCCTCCGCAGTATCCGCATCCCTTTCTCCTGTCTTGCAGCTTTCTCCCTGCGTTTTGGCGCGACTTGGGCCTTACCACGTTGGTCATGTCCACCGCGTTGACCTGCTCCGTCTTGACAGGGCGGTGGAGCGCCGCCTCCATGTGCGACGCCCTGGCTTGCGTCAATTCTTTTGACCAGCCCAGAGTGAGGATGTCTGCCAGGGATTTGCCATCCTCCTGAAGAATGTTGACTCTGAGTTTGGACGCGTAGCATCCTTGTATAATCTGACCTCGGATCTCCTCCTGCTCGTCTCGAAAGCCGCACGTGCTGGCCAGTTCCTTCAGGCGCCCATGGAATGCGTCCAGCGATTCTTCTGCTTCCTGCTTGGCCTGGCGAAATATGAACCGTTCGTAGTCCCTGTTCGCCATCAGCTCGAAGTGCGCATTCAGGGCATTGAGAAGCGTGACGTAGGTCTTAGGTGTAGCCTCCACCAACGTCTTGTAAATGCGATGGATGTCTTTGCCTCCCAGGTGGAGGAGTAGGGCCCTGCGCTGCTCTCGGGCTAAGCCCGCCCCTTCGAAGTAGATCTGAAGGTGATCGGTCCAGTCTCTCCATCGTGGGGCAAGAGAGGAGGAAGCTCCGTCGACCACAAACGGCTCAATGGCGGGAATCGACGCCATCTTGGCGCAGTCGCAAAGACACTCCGCAGCACGTGCGCTGCTTACCTTCCTGGGACAGTGGCAGCCACCTGGCTGAGGTCAGTTTGGACACACTCAGGGCTTCTCCAGTGGCCTGGCCGTGTTAGGCCTTGCAGTGGGGACCTCCGCTCACCAGGGTGCCGGGCGCATACCTCCGCAGGCTCCGCCGGCCACGTGTGATGCACACACCCATCAGCAGGCACACCCCCGAGGAACGAGGCTGAGCATGGGGTCTCGCAACCTGCCTAGGGCACATAGCAGGTGAGCTGCACCAAGGCGAGACAGCAAGGAGCCAGGGTTGAGGGCACAGTAACAGTGCACGAAGAGATGGCTGTCAGCACCATAGCATGGGGTCATTTCTGCCCCTCGTCGCCAGTGTGATGGCCTCTAGGCCAAATGCCTCGTGGCTAGCGCGCTGCAGCGCTCATTAAAGTACACGGACACACGGTGTAGTTTCCAGCATGGTCCCGACTGCCGTTAGCGGGCCACGCCCCTTTATTTATACTGAGCGCCTGACGTCACGCGTCAGCGCTCGCACCTCACCTCCGACACGGGTAGACTATACCGCTACCCCACGTCGGAGGATACTACAGCCTGGAGCTACCCCCGGGTGGTCACATCGACTGGCAATTACAGGGAACTTCAAGCCTTCGTGGCCATTTCTGTCGGAGGCTTTGCCACGCCCCTGCGAAAAATCATACTTGGGGTGAAACAGACAGACTGTGGTGGATGTCAGAATACAATGTCTGGTTTAACAGCACATTTTTATCTAGCCCTCATGTGCTTATCAGAAAAAGAGCTTTAAGAAGCACTGCCGAGAGAGGGGCTTAGAATGTGCTCACATGTTGGTCCTTTTACCGCCTAGCTTTTTATCGTGTAGCAATTGTGGAAATATTTCTATAAAGCAGTTTGACTGCCTCTAGAGTGCCATCGGGTGTGGGACACATGCTGCTCTGTCACTAGAGAGCAAGTTCTCAATTGTGGTTATTTCCGGAGACACTAGACCTTAGAGAGAATAAATTAACAATTGGCAATCCCTTATTGATTAAATAGGGTGTTTATCTCATGCACGATGGTGGCTGCTGCGTTCAGCATGATTACGTGATGAGGAGCATCATTATTATCTCAATGCATCCTTTAAGGCTTTGTTGTGTTTCTAGCTAGGGCAGAAGGGCTGCAGCTTATGAATCTATTGAGGGAACATAAGAGCCTTGTGACCCCCTTGTGGCCCATTGTTCAATGAGTTCGGGACTTTGAGTGGGCAGGGTCCTGCCGGTGCTGAGCACCAGCAGTTCTAAAAAGCAGGTGCTGAGATGGGTCCCTTTGGGGCTCTCTCTTGTTTCCCTCACAATCAGGGTGGAATAAAAAAACCTTAACTATGTAGCAGTACCACCCTTCACCGCCTATGAGGTAACTTCAAAAAGACTCGTTATCGTTTTTTCACAGTCTCATAGTTTCAAAACTGAAGCATTTTCAATATTCTATTCAACGAAGCCATAGCTGTTGTTTATTTATCTTATGTAGCTAGCAACCATTGCCAAAGCCAATAGTCCTGGCTTGTAGGTGTAATGTTTTTTGTAGTATTATATATCTGGCTGCAATGACAGAAACAGCAAAATCCCAGTCAGGCGGCACACTATGCTAAGGACAGATTTTTAGCTTGCGTGTTTTTAAGCCATACCCTTAATTACATTGGCCACACCCCTTTGAGAGACCGCCTAGCTTTCTCGTCCCACTTAAAACCCCGGTTCTACCCACTCCTTCCTAAAGGTTGCTGCATTATGCTCTTTTCTGCTTTAACCTCTTATATGGCGGGGGTTTGCAAAAAAACAAAAGGAAGTAGTGCCAGCTTAACGCCTGCTCTGTGCCCTGTTACTAGTTATGCTCAGGGTGCAGGGTTGTGAGCAAGTTGACCCAGTCCACTGTGACTTGCACACAGCAGCAGATTGTGGGGAAATGGATGAGCTAAGCCAATTCCCACTTCTTTGTTTCAATTTTTTTCCAATTTTTTGGCTAGACACTCTCACTGTTGGTTAAAGCAAGCATGAGGCAGACATATTCCACCTGCCATAATGCAACATGTGGGGTTTTAAATTGGGGCTAGTGCTCGTGGGTTATGGTGGGTTTTCCCATGTATCACCCACGGAATTTGACTCTGCCCCAGATTTACAAAAACATGTAAACATGGGGAAGTGCCAAATCCGTACGCCTCCTAAAGTGAGGCATAACTAGGTGAAATAACTTCCCTTCTCGTTTTATCCTCTTTCCATGTGTGCTACATTCCGCAGCATACTTAGAATGAGGGAAGTTTCACTTAGGATTGCTCTTGTGTGGGAAGGTGCCCCTTTCTGCACTAAAGCAATCTTACCTGCAATGGAGGCACCCATGCACCATGGTGCAATATGCCTACGTTGGCGCTAGGTTGCTGAAACGTTGCCAGCACAGGCAGAATGAACAGGAATGCACCACATTGCTTCAATACCGTGCATTCCTGCCCTCTCACTTTGAAATAGGGCATCGCAGCAAGATGCCTTGCGGCACTGCCCTACACCAACATGACATAAACGAGGCACTTAGGGGCAGATTTACAAGACCTGTGCGCCACTTTTGCGCCGCCGTTGCGTAACTTTTGTGACACAGTGGCGACGCAAAGCTAGCGCCATGCTGCAACAGATTTACAATGTGACGCATCTAGGGAGATGCGTCACGTTGTAAAGCCCTGCGCCACATTAAACCCGCGTCAGGTTTAATGTATGCAGGGTGGGTGTTACGTCGGAAAAAGCCTCGGAAAAGTGACGCAGTGAAATCTACAAGATTTCACGCAGTCCCTTTTCCGACCCTGGTGCTTCAAGCAGGCGTAAGGCGTGACGCACCATGTTAGGGATAGGGCAGGTTGGAACAGTGCTGGAGTTGCGTCGCGCTTGCGACACAACTTCAGCACTGCGCCAACCTTACGCCGGCAGATGCGTCTCGCATCTGTTTGTCCTTGCGCCACGATGCACCGCATTGTAAATGCGGCGCATCTGCGGTGGCGCAAGGGCAAACTTCGTGATGCATCTTCCCTGGCGCATCCCTGCTGATTTGCAGGGAAGCGCCTGGGAACGTAAATCTGCTCCTTAATTGCACTGGCTGTGCGTTTCAGAGCGGAGCTTTGCTTTGGGTACCGACACTCTTTCCGTTACAAATTAATCGGGGCTCTTCTCCCACCCTTGAGCAAGGCCAAAAGGCATGCCTGACATTCTTTCCTCCCTTGTCTTCAGGCAAGGCAGGGGAAGAGGTTACCTTCAGAGGCAAAAGAGCCAAAGGACAAAGGTCTTCTTTTCATTCTTCCTAACCTCTACCACAGGCCCTGGAGTGCTATTCATAAGTGGACGAAGTGCAGAAGGACAGGTTGCTAAGTGTAACCTTTTGGTCGCAGGAAGAGATATATGCTTGACCGGTTGCAGGGAGGTGTATATCTGTGAGTGCAGGGTGAGAGTGCGATCATGGTGAGTGCAGGGTGAGTGCTATCATGGTGAGTGCAGGGTGAATGTTGTGCCTAAGTGAGAGCAGGTATCAGCACATTAAAGCTAGATCTCTTGGCACCAACAATGCGTATTGCAGAGATAGATATCGAGACAAACACAAGTGTGGATGAGCCATCGAGAGACAGAGGCAGACAGTATCTGAGAGACAGGCAAAATCAGGCCAAACAGTTACATCATTGATGTTCAATGATAATGATGATATCATTGAACAATGGCATACCGATAAAACGCGGACCAAGTTTTAGCAGGTTCCCCTTTAATTTAATATGTACTTTTGGAAGAGTAAATAACACATTATTGCCCTGGATTCATAAAAAAGTAAACACATGGGTATATTGTACAATGCAGTATGACTCTCTGGGCCAGAAGATGTGCAAAAAAGTATACAAGCCAGCATTCTCATCGGCGGAGACTTTTTTCTATCAGTTAACTTTCTGTAAGATTAGAAAGCAGCAGGAAATAACAGCAATCCTGTTACATTTCTCGGTTCCACTACTTCAACTTAGATGCAGAGCCAATGCAAAGTTTTTTTTCCTGCCAATCTGTGCATTTGGGAGTGTGAAATGCTCTTCCTGTTGTCTTCAGCCTTGGGCCATAAGTGTTCTTATTTGATGGCTAAGGGCATTTGAATTCCACTATTTGTGTCACCCTCAGCCAAATAATTTCGAAAGTACTGCTCTTCCGTACAGGTAACACATCCTGAGTGCTATATCACTTAATTAGAAAACGAAAAGCGCGCGCTAAGCAAAAACACAACGAGAAGTAGCAGGATTAATTTCAAGAAGGAAATGTGGCTGCAATAACGTAATTCAATCTGTGAGAGCCTTGACTGACAATATGTGGACTTTGCTTACTCTGTTCTAGTAGTGATATTGTTCCTGTTAGCTGCTTTTACTGTCAGCATAATTGCTTATGGCCAACCACATGTGCCCTCCCTCTACAAAGGCAATTATCAAGGGGTATTATCACTTAACAACAGCTTGCTCAATTTCAATAGTTCAACAATATGTCATCCACCTTGAATTGTATGCACAAGGTCTTTAAGGACTGGCATCTTAACTGCAATTTACTGAATGATTCATATAATTTATGCATATTGAATCGAACTCCGCAAGGCACAAGCTGTAACTGAGAACTGAACCGTAGAGCAGTCGGACACAAGATCAACACTTACAAAGCTGATGGAGAGAACAAACTAAGGCAAGAAATAAATAAAATGAAAAAGTTAAAAACAACCCAGATCCAGTTGTAGTTTCAGGATGTAATCCAACAAGCCTAAAATAAACTCATGTAAAATATATCAATAACATGGCTTGATTGTGTACCTTATTTCACTGCTTGTGCATGTTTACAGTCAGTTCTGTATACACATTTTCAATTAAAAATGTATGCACAAGATTAAAGAAAACGGTGCACAAGAAGGCGTGTAATTCATCACCAGAATGTGGCACAAAAATAAAATTCCAATATTGGCCAAATACCCAAATGTTAGTTGAAACACTCATATTTAGAAAAACAAATAATCTGCTTTTGTGCATTTTGCTGTGTATGTTATTATTATTTTTTTAAGTAGGCATAAATAGCGTTGCATTTTCAGAATCAGCATCGTTTATTGGTGGGCATCCATCAAGCGGACCGTGAAAAAGGATGACTTTGACTTTTCATGTTAATTTCTATTGAATATTTTGATCTGCACTACAGGAAAAATGGCTAAAAGGAATGACACCAAATTTGGCAGAAAGTTAGAACTTCACCTCAGAAAACGTGCATTTTGTGTTTGGGTGTAAATCTGTTAAGCCGTTTTTGAGAAATAAGAATTCAAAGAAGAGATTGATTTTGGCTTGAAGACGTTAAAAAATTAGGAATATCTGGACGGTTGGCCCTGTGGAGGTCCCACGATAGAGAAATTTTCAAATAATAGGTCCTTCTCATTGACCAAGGAAACTTTTTCTCCCTTCAGCCATTTTGATCTGATTGTTTGGCTGTAACTCAGAAGAAAATATTGCAGTCGACATTACAGGACTCAGGAATTTTTGTGCCTGTTTCCTGATTATTATTTTTTTAAATGGGCATAAGGGGGCAGAGTAGGGACACTCTGACCCCAGGTAATGTGGAGTTGAACCAGGGGGATTCCCCAGGCTAAAATAAAAAAAGAAAATTGCCACTGGTACCACAGTACTCCAGCAGGACCTTGTGCGGCCATCCCATGAGGTACCTCGGAACACCTGTGCACGGACAAAGGTTGGACACCCATGGCAGGGTTGAGTTCAGGGCCTGGCTGGAGGCCAGGCCCTGATGTCAGTCCTCCATTGCACACAGCCTTTGGCATTGTGCATCTGAAGATTTTATTGTTCCAACTATAAATCCCTGCATTAGCTAGTGATCCATTGGTGAAGCGATTATAGAGGGTTGAACAACCAGTGTAGATTCCCATCTGCAGGTAATCTAGATATTTCCAGGCACATGCATCATGCTAGGATTTTGCGAGTCCTTAATTGCGAATATAAAGGATTCGCAATTAAGGACTTGCAAAATCCTATGCATGTAGGAGTAGCTATAATTATAGCGATTCCTACACATTCCTTATTTGCGACTCGCAAATAGCGAGTCGCAAAGAAGGAATAGCTTCCTATTCATTCATATGGGCCTGTAGGCCCATAGGAATGAATGGGAAATTGCAAGCGCAATTTGCGAGTGCCAATTGGTACTCGCAAATTGCTCATGCAATTTCAAGGGTGCAAGGGTGTCAAAAGGATACCCTGTTGCACCCCTGAAATTGATCTGTGCACAAATGTTGCACACACACATGTCCCAAGGACATGTGTGTGTGTAACCTACAACTTTGAAAAATGCACTTTAGTGCATTTTTCAAAGATTTTTTACAAAGATTTTTTATAAATTAATAAAACGAATTTCGTTGCGTGCACAGCATCACATTTGGGGATGCAGTGCACGCAACGAAATTCGTTTTATTAATTTATTTGTTAACTTACCTGTAAACCTCCGTAATCCATAGTTTACTACCCCCCACCCTGCCCCTCCCCCTCCCCACGTCACCGCCCTGCAGTTACTCCTACCACCGACCGCGGCTGAATGTGCTCAAAATGCAGTTAAAGGAGACAGCAAGCTACCATCTCATGTTATTTTTGGGCCCCTATGTACTTCTTGCCAATGACCTGTGATAGTCTCTTCTCTGGAATTTTTCTGATAAGGGAAAGTGAATTCTGCTAGATGGAGGTGATGGTCAATCTCCATTCTGGGGATGATTTTAAATCTACGATAGTAGTAGAAATTTGATAAATGAGTAAAAGTGTAGCCTACTGTAGTATTGGTTCCTCCTGCTGTGTATCTGACTAATCGTGACTCCTGGTGGCTGATTTTATTCAAATGTAGCATTTGGCTCTTTATGTCTTTATATATTGATGAACTCATAGATCTTTTTCTTCATCTAACAATATTTGTTATATATTCCTCAATGGTCTGCACTATCAGGCAATAGACTAACAAAGATGTAAAGCTTGCCGCAGTTTGTGGCTGTGTGCATCTAAACTGTGAGTGCCTATCGTTTGCAGGGTTTAAGATTCCCAATTAAAAAAAAAAATCTTTCAAACACATGCAAATATCTTGCCACGGATTACTAAAGCAGCGTATCATTGTGTATTCTGTATTTATGTACATCTTGAAAGAGGCCTTGAAGAGTGTGGACACACAGACTGAACCCACCCTTATGGGGTCTTCACAACTGCTGCAGAATCCCCATATAATATATTGATGTGGGGGCCTGCTCTCTGGCAGTTTGTGTTTGGAAGTTGTCAAGAGCCGACTCTCAAGGAGGGAGACGCAGTGTCCTCAATAAGAGGAGGCCCATGAATTCTCCCTAGGATCCCCCCTTTGCCCTCTGTAAGGGTACTAGGAGCACAGTTAAATGTTTGTCACCTACCAGGTGACACACATGTTGCATGTCCTAAAGAACCATTTTGCACATATGAAGGCCTCTGTAACGTGGAAATGGGCAAAGTGATTCCGTCATTTACACAAGGTAATCCCCCAATGCAAATTCGGGCACATTTAATTGCTATTGCATGGATGTGTCATTTGACAGTGGTGTGAGCCTTGGTCAAGCAACAATCAACATCCTTGTCAGGCTGAGGCACAAACCAACCCTAAAATAACCTGTGCTGAACACCCTGGCAGCTTGGCACAGAGTAGTCAGACTTAACTTGGCACAGAGCTGTCAGTCTTAACTCAGAGGCAATTTGTAAAGTATTTTTGCAACACTACAGACAGTAATAAAGTGAAAAACATCACACAAAGACCACACACCAAGTTAGAAAACCCAGTTAGTAGAACTGGAGATATGCAATTTTAAAGATTCTACTGAAAAATAATATTAGAAACCACACTGCGCCAACAGTGGTTATCTGGTTACACAGGATCACAAGTTTAGGTGGACTGCGATCGAGTATGGGTAGACTACAGGGATCCAGGTAGGCTCGCTGAACAGGGTACCTTAAATCCCGTTTTACAGAGCTTTGTGAGGATCCACGTCAGACATGCTTTGCGCCACGGCAGGTATGCATTGTTTCCAAGATGGGCCAAGGCTGCAATGCAAGGGCCTGAGTCGTCTTTGAGGATCCCATTAACAGGGCTTGTGATGTGAAGTCCAGTCTTGAGGATGCGTAGCACACTCAGGGCAATGCATCAGTTCTGCAAAGCTGTGACTCTGGGAGGAGACAATGAGGATTCCAAGTGTTGAGGCTGCCATAGATGAGGGATGCGAGGTCTTGCACCAAGAATGTGTCACGCAGTAGGCGTTCCAAAGAGCCTGCAAAGGTGATACAGGTCTTTGTGATGGGTGCAATCCACGCAGCAGAGGTGATGAGTCGGGTCTGTCGGGTTTGTCTTGGGTTGCAGAAGAGATGTATCGGTTCCTCTGGATGCATAGAGGCTGACAGAGCACCATATGCACACTTACAAGTGCCCAGGACTGAGGTGGCACCACTTGGCACAGTAGACTCACAGATGGCAGAGTCCAGGTGCAGGTGCAAGGTTGTAGGAAGCCTGTTATGTCTTCAGGCTTCAGATCAGGAGGCCAGGCAACAAGCCTTTGGAGTCACACTGGGGTTCTGGGTTCAAGAGATGCAGGTCCAGTCCTTCTCACCCAGGCAACAGGGCAGCACAGCAGGGCATCAGTCCCTTCAGGACAACAGTACAGCAAATTGGCAGTCCTTTCAGTAGCACCTCAGTCCAGAAGTGTAATGAAGATTGAGAGTCTGAGGTCCAATATGTATACCCAGTTGTGTCTTTAAAGTGGGGAGAAGCTTCTAGAAGCATACAGTGGAAGTGCACAGGTGCATTGTCATCCAAACCCTGGCTACAGACTAACACCAGGGGGTCTGCAGCTCTTTGTGTGGAGGCAGGACACAGCCTATTCAAGTGTAAGTGGGGCAAGGCCAAGCTCCTCCCTCCCATCCTGCCAGTGATGGCCTATCCACTCACAACTAAGCTCCTCATTCTATGTGGCTGTCTACAAGGAATACACAAAGCCCCACAGTCAACAAAACCCAGGCATGTGACCCAGAGAAATGCTAAAGGCACTAAATCGCTAAGGCAGGGAAACAACTTTCTAAATTTATTCCAGGATGTTTGTTTCTGGTCCAGGGAGGAAAAGGCTTGGCAGTTCGGGCTGGACTGAGGCACAAGGTAAAGACTGATTTGCATGTGGCTGGATCTAAACTGGGGTGGCATGGTGAACAAAAGAACAAGGGATTGAACCCAGATCTTTTGACTGGGGTGAATGTTTTCTGCAATCCGTCCATCATCTGTGTGTCTTTAACTTTCTAAAAGTGACATTTTCAAAATTGTAATTTAAAATCCAACTTTACCATAAGTTAGGATTTTTCATTACAATTCCAAAGACTAAAAACATGACCTTCTTACCTTTTCCCATTTGGAAATTACAGCTTATTAAATGTAATAATGTAACTCCAGTGTTAGTCTATGGGAGAGGTATGCCTTTAAGTAGTGAAAAAATGAATTTAAGAGCTTTTCAATACCAGGACATGTAAAACTTAAAAGTATATGCCCTCCTTTTTCAATACATTGAACCCTGCCCTCGGGCTGTCCAAGGCCTACCACAGTGGGTGGCTTGTATGTATTAAAAAGGACATTTTCGGCATGGCAAAAGGTTCATTTTGGTAGTTAAAAACAACAGTTTAAAACAGCACACACACAGGCTTCAGTGACAAGGCTGAGCCATGTTTAAAGTACTACTAAAATGCTACTTACAAGGGTTGGCACAATCAGTGCTGTGGGCCCACTAGCAGCCTTTAGTTTACAGGCCCTGGCCACAGTTAGTACTACTTTGCTAAGGACTTACAAGTAAATTAAATATGCCAATTGGGCATAAGCCAATTCTAACATGTTTTAAGAAGAGAGCATAAGCACTTTAGCACTGGCTACCAGTGGTAAGGTGGAAAATTCCAAAAGCCAGCAAAACAAAGTCAACAAAAAGGAGGATTCAAAGCAAAAACCTAGGGGGAAACCATACCAAGCCAGGTCTAACACTCTACCTTAATTTTGTACCATCTAATTCCTATTAGAGTAGTGGTAGCACAAACAGCTGCAGCACCTTCTCTAATATATAGAACCTGTCTAATGAAAGCAGAAGTGAGAGAATTGTGGTTGCACTCCTACAGCAATTTTAAATACGGCCATGGAAGTTAACTGTATGGAAAGCCACTTCCACACTTTCTGTTGCTTATGCATCTATCTGAATGCGATTCAACAAGTTTGTTGCCACTTTATTTTTTTGCGGTCCTCTTGTAAAGTGCAATATCATTAGTTATTGTGCATCTTAAGATTGAGCCAGCTATTTATTTTATGGTTTATACATGCTGTATAAGATTTTGATGAAAACCAATCATGCTGACAATGGCTTATTTTGTCATCTTTTGTGGGCATTTTTTAGATATACATTTACCTGTGATGGAGCAGACAGAACAACATTTTGTATACCTCCTCTATTTTGCATGAAAATATTAACTATATAACCTACTGATTATAATTTACTAACAGTTTGCAGTGTTTAACTAAACCACCCATTTGCATAATCCAATTACACGTGGGACTAAAAGCTATTTGCATGGCAAAATAATTCTAATAACTAAAATATGTACGCATATTAATAGTAGTACATGTGGTAATAGGATATCGCATGATTTATGTTGCATATGTGACGTTTGCGTTCCTGTTTGGATCCTAAAGGTGAATATTATCGCTTTAAATGTCGCTATATGCTAGGAAAATACTAATACATAAACGGATTAGTGAGGGTTTAACATTAGAATCTTCATTTCTTTGTATTAATTATTCTTTTGTGTTTGTTTCGCTTAAGTTGACCTTTGGGCCTACCTAAAAATGGGTGTCTGAAATAGAGTTCAGAAGTGGCCACCGTCTTGTGAGCGCGATGCCTACTACGCAGACTCGGATGGCTCCGTGAACTTCCTGATGACCCTGGATTCACCGTGTTCCTGGTCAAGGATAGGAACTTGGTGGACTGCCAAACTTCAGTCAGTAAAATCTGGTCTAAATGAACAATTGGGACATACAAGCAAGTCTACAACAATGTTGCATAAGGGCAACACTGACAGAGGAAACGAACCAGCAAAATCCATGAGAACCTCATAGAAAAAAAATCGGACGTTCCCCAACCAGCCAATCACCGTCTTTCTTGACCTAAAAATGTTTGATGTTATCCCGAAATTTATTATAAAAAGAGTAGTAGAATGGGGAGGGGTCTAGCATTCGGCGGTTTGGATGACTGCACACCCTCTTTGACCCCACAGGCGATGACAGATGCTTGCACGATTTCTGGTCCTTTTGAGATCTTTGGGACTGTAACGTGCTGAGCAAAGAACTTTTCGACTTTGAGCTTTGGCCTGCTTTATTTGGACAATTTAATGGCTAAATTCGGTTATGCAGTGCCAAATGAATTAGAGAAAAATCCGGCAAAAATAGGTAAATATAAATGTCCTGCGATTTGTATTAATTGACTAAAATTCTAAACTTTGATTGATTACAAATGCTTAAATTAATTGCAAATAATATTTAGATAAACAAATATGATTAACTGAAATTACGAGTTTGTGGTTTTTCAAGAAAAGAGTATAGTATTCTGAGTCTTAAATGTGTTTTAGCTGGTTCTAAATCACCATCAACCAATCCAACTAATTGGTCCGTCGACCAAGTGGGTGGAGTGCCTTGATGTTTAGGATTAGGAATCTATAGGTGGAGAATGCTAATGTATATTCTGTAAAATAAGTTTTCTTCCCTATAGGTAATAAGGTACCCCCCCACATGTCCAGCGTGAAATCATCATCCCTCCTGTGTGCAGACTCGTGAGTGGAGATGCGTGAGTGTTGGTGTTATGGGCCCCACCAATGAATGTGTGAGTGAATGAGCTAGTGTGACGAAGGGACTGCGACGCAAGAAGGGATAGTTTTAAATTTGCCTTCTTTTCTCTTTTTCCCCGGTCTCGCGCTGGATCAGTTTTTCTGGTAGCAGTATGGTGGTTTTATTGTATCGGTTTGGTGATTATTGCTTATAGATTTGATCACTGCTTATTGATTACCGATTTTTTGAATATTGATTATTGATTGTGGATGTTTGGATGAGTATTGGTTTATGTATTAACACTCTATGTCGAGTCGCGTTGCGTTCTATGTTGTTTTGAAGACTTCTGGGATGTAGGAAGTCGGGTCCCTTGTGGCGGATGTAATGATTCCATAGTAGGGCAGATTGAAGCGCTGCTCTCGGGAAAGACGGAATTATAGTGCCCTGTAGGTACACGGGGAAAACGTGTGACGATTGAAGTTGCACGACGCATTGTCTGGGTTCGATTTGGTAACATCGTCGTGTGTTATCGTTAGGGACATTTCTGTGTGAAAGAGATTTATGGATAGCGAAGGCCACCTGTGAAACTTTGGTCTTAAGTAACAGGAGTCCACATGAACTCTGATTACACTTATCACTGGAAAGGTAATAGGTGTTCCCTAAGCTTGATAGAAGGGTAAAGTAGATGCTACTTTATTAACGAGTGTAATAATTCTGTAGTAGGGCAGATTGAAGCACTGCTCTCTGGAAAGACAGGATTCTGTGTGAATGAACTACATTTTACCGTTTGAAAGTGTGTAAATGAAATAGAATTCAACTTAATTGTGAAACTCTGGTTTTATTTCTCAGGAGCAGTGCATCTCCAACAGGTGTCTTATTTTCAGGGAAACGGTTAGTTAATGCTTGCTAGAAGGGTAAGGTAGAGGGAAGTGCTACTTTATCGACGGATGTAATGATTCCGTAGTAGGGCAGATTGAAGCGCTGCTCTCTGGAAAGAAGGAATTCTTGTGAAACAGATAATGGTGCCGTATTTATGTCGTTACTAACAGAATTGAAGTAAAAAGTGAATGTAAGAAAATTTGGCGATAAATTTTGTAAAGGAGGGGTCAGCAGAAGCAGGAGTAGCGAGAAAAAGCTGACGTCAGAAAAGACTGCGCTGGGATTGGCCAGTCAGTAAGAAACGTAGACGCTCCTGATTGGTGCGTTAGTGTGTGCCGCGCTAGGAGTGGAGAATTACAGGGTGACGAAGACGCTATGGATTGGTGAGTTGGTGTGAGTCGCGCTACGATTGGATAAAACAACAGAATAGTCGTAGGAGAAATCTAGCGATACTGAAAAGAGAAAATGATGTATTACGATCCACCAGAGAAAGAGAAAAAGTCCTTGTTCGGAAAGATCAAGAACTTTTTTTAAAAGGACAAACCGATTGTGACTAGAGAGGGACAGTTGCTTCCTCCACCGAAATCACCTGCATCCTTTATGGTTGCGAAATATGGCTATCATACATGTATTTGGTTAGACAATTGGGCAAAGTATACAAAAGATGATGGAGATTTAGCATTTCCGGAACATGGTTCATTTAATTTACCGGTATTGAGGAATTTAAGAGAAAGAATGATGAAACTAGAACCGAAGCCTAGACCTACTCAGTTTGAGGCATTGACAGAATGGGAAGATAAGATGTATGACAGAGAACGACAGCGGAGTGGCGGAAGGTACAAATATATGTTTGGTAGACCGTGTGGACAAGAGAATCATGATGACAGAATGAGGAGATGGCGAAGTGCAAATATGACTGATGGTATGTTCCCCATGAGAAGTGCTGAAGAGACTACTAGTAGAAAATGTACAGAAAAGAGAAATAATACAGGATCAGAAGGATATAAGTATGGTGTGCATGAGTCGGAGGATGATGTTCTTGACGACATGTTTAAAAATCCACCCCCGTATCAACCAAATTCCACATTGTTAACACCAAGTGCCCCAGTAAAAGAATCACCACAGAATATAAAATTTAATTCAATATCACATGAGGTAGGAAGATATAATCCCTTTAGAGAAACAGAAAATACACAACCTAGTAAAATGGCAATGAAAATTCAGCTGAATTAGCCAGAACTACTTTAGAGTTAACTGAAAAAATTAGGGAATTGACTAAAAACATGGAAGCTGTAACTGTTCCTGTAACAATAGGACCTGTAATGCCTATTTTTGATAAACAAAAGGATAGTGAGCATTGTCTGACGATTCCTTATAACAGTAACAGAGAAAATGAAATGCAAAGAAGAGGTTCAAGAGAGAATCCATGGGGACAAGAGGTAGGAATTTCTGAACAAAGTACTCCTAAAAATTTGACAATAAATCAAAGTCTAGCAAATAGAGCAATAATGACGACAGAATCAGTACCAGGGTCACCAAAAAGTTTAGAACAAACATGAAATGAAATGGCTCCTGTAGGTCCTACTTCTGATTAATTAAGTGAATGGTTAAGGAGTTTACAGCAGAGAGATGCTGAACCTCGACCTTTAGATGTGTCCAAATTAAAAATAGTTTTAGAAGAATTAATAGTAGGAACTGTTCCCACAGAAAAGTTAAAAGCCTATCAGGATGAAGAATTAATGTTTCTATGCAAAAGTATAACGTGGAGAGCAAGAAATTTCCAATGAAAGATTGGAGGAAGTAGCAAGTGAAATGGGTATCGACTTTGAAAAGGTAAAGTCATTACAAAAACCATACAGAGTAGACTTTTCGGAAAAAGACATTGAAAATTTGAATACTACAGGACGAACAGCTCAGATTAAAGACTTCATTATTTTACTGAGAAAGTGGGGAGATGTAGATAAATGGAAAAGTAGATGGTTTCGATAACGAGATGATGCAACAGACAAAACGTTTTCAGCTTATCCAGTAAGAGAAAATAAAAAGGTTGTGACTGAATGTCCCATGAAGGAGATTCCAGGTGGGGGCTATGTGCATGTCCCCTGGACCAGACAAGATATTTTATCATTCACCAATGACTTTCCTCGCTTGCGCGAGAAGCCGGTTGAATGGTACAGGCAGGTAGAGAGGTTTATAAAATTATCAAAAGTACTATGGATTGATTTGAATAGTTTATTTGACATAATTGTACCAGCAGACCTGTGGGCAGAATGTAAAATTACAATAGGTTGGCCTACTCAAGAATACCCTAGAGATCCAAAAACAGGTGCTCCTGATCCAGAAGTAATGAGAAAATATGAACAAGTAGTTACCTTTCTGAAAAATAAAGTGCCTCCTAAAGAAACTGATTGGGTAAAAATTGATAGAACTCATCAAGAAGTGAAAGAGTCTGTACACGCATATTACAAAAGGTTGTTGTTAGTTTTTAAGCAATACAGTGGTGATGAAAATTTGAGTGAGAAGGATTTGAATCATTTTGTATATCGATTTGTGTATGGGTTGCGACCTGAAGTAAGTGAAATGATTAAACAGCATACAGTAGATTGGCAAAATAAAAAGATAGATGAAGTACTGAGAAATGCAAAATATTTTAGTGATGAGATTGAAGCAAAGCAGCATAAATTAAAAGAAAAAGCCATGTGGGTTCAAGTAAAAGTGGCAGATAGACAGGAAGCTCAATTGATTGAACAAGCAAATGGTACGAGCATGAGACAAAAACCCAACATTGGGAAAGGGAAAGGACAGATTAGTCTAGATGAAGCCAAAAAGAAGTAGCCATGTCATAATTGCGGAAGAATAGGGCATTGGAGCACCGAGTGTAAATTTCCCCCAAGTGCTAATGGTGATAATGCATCATTGAATCCACAGGTGCAGAATGAGGTGAGTTGTCAACCGCAGCAACAGCAGCAGGTTGTTGCCCAACAGTGTCAGGCACCAAAACCGCCTTTTCCACAGAGCGTAAATCCTCAGAAATACTGTAAAGAGACAGGATTCTACCATGAAGAACAGGTAACTAAGCTGCCACGCACTAGTGCTGTTTCGCAGTATTGGCTACAACGCGATGAGAGTGAGTCAGAAGAAAGCTATTGACGGTGCCGAGGGGAGGAAGAAGAGTGCGTACTTGGCGCAACTCTAGAAGTAGACCAGACAGGCCCTTTTGTGGATGGAAAAGTAAATGACGAAAAAATTACTTTCCTAGTAGATACTGGTGCTACTCATTCAACTGTTAGGTCAGCTGATGTCAAAAATCTTCCTCTCTCGGATGAAACGATCTAAGTAGTTGGAGTATCCAACAGGCAGATAAAAACGTATCTCACTGAACCAGTTGAAGTTAACATAGGGAAGTTTTCTGAAATGCACTGTTTTGTCATGTGCGATTCAAGCCCTGTAAATTTAATAGGAAGAGATTTGCTGTGCAAAATGAACTGCACAATATTCTGTACTCCGGATGGTATAGCTTTTGAGACTCCTGATGAGGATGTACTGTATAAAATGACTATAGCTAATATGGAACCTGAGGTTACCGAGGCATTTGCTGTATTTGACCCCGAGGGATTGCCTCAAGAATTAAAGAAGACAGTAAAAACTGAGGAATGGGGTTTCATAGGAGAAGATGTGGGATTAATAAAAAATGTAGATCCCGTGAAAATTGCCGTAAAGGAAGGAGTAAGCTACCCAAATATTCCACAGTACAAATTGACACCCAAGATAATTGCAGGAGTCACTCCTATAATAGAGAGAATGATTGAACAAGGTATTTTGAGGGAAATAATGAGCAGCCCATGTAATTCACCAATTATGGGTCTGAAAAAGCCTAACGGAACTTTTAGAATAGTGCAAGACCTGAGAAAAATAAATAAAATTGTTGTATCATGTTGTCCCATTGTACCAAATCCAACTGTGATTTTGCATCAGATTCCTCACGATGCAGAATGGTATACCGTGATTGATTTGTGTCGTGCTTTCTTTTCCATTCCGTTGCACCCTGACAGCCAACAGATTTTTGCGTTCCGGTTTGGCGAACATATTTTGGCATGGTGCCGAATCCCACAGGGGTATACAGAGAGTCCCTCGATATTTAATCAGATTCTGAAAAAGTCTTTAGAAGATTTAAAAATGCCTAAAAGTTCAGTATTGGTCCAATATATCGATGACCTACTTGTGGCATCAAGAACTCGAAAAGCTTGTGTAGTGGATACCATTGCATTGTTGAATCATTTGGCAGATGAAGGACTTAAAGTATCCCCATCGAAATTTCAATTCTGTCAGAAAGAAGTACAATATTTAGGCCACAAAATTGAAAAAGGATTAAGAAAAGTAACTGCAGATAGAATCAAGATAATAAAAGGAATAAGAGCCCCAATGACTCAAAGAGAAGTGAGAATGTTTCTTGGAATGGTTGGATATTGTCGTCAGTGGATTAGTAATTTTTCCTTGATTGCAAAACCTTTAGTACGCTTGACAAGGAGTGATGTAAAAGATCCCATTGAATTAAGTAAAGAAGAGTTGAAGGCTTTTGAACAATTGAGAGATGGGTTGTGTGAAGCACCAGCTCTTGGCATGCCTGACTATGAGAAAGAATTTGAGCTCTATTGCAGCGAAAGAAATGGATGTGAACTTTCTGTGTTAATACAGAAACACAGAAAATTGAGGAGACCAATTGCCTATTTTTCAGCAGTATTAGACCCTGTAGCTGTAGCATTGCCTGGTTGTTTGAAAGCTGTATCAGCTACTTGTAAGAGTCTGGAACAGAGTGAAGGAATTGAGATGGGATATCCTGTGAGAGTGTTTGTACCTCATGATGTGGCAATCCTTTTAACAAGGAGCCGCACTCAGTTCATGACGCATAGTCGTCTGACTAAATACGAGAACGTCATCTTAGGTCTAACGAATGTGAGCCTTGTGAGATGTCTGAATGTGAATCCTTCAACATTGTTACCTAATGCTGAGAATGTGGAAGTCTGAGATGATGTGGATCATGACTGTTTGGAAGTACTTGATTTCTGTACCAAACCACGTCCTGATATAAAAGGTGTACCTTTGACTGAAAGTGACTATGTGATGTTCGTGGATGGATCATGCTTGAGAACGGATGAGGGAATTCTGAGTGCAGCTTACGCAGTATGTACAGTGGCAGCTGTAATGAAAGCATCTTGTCTGAAAGGAGTAACAAGTTGCTGAACTTTTTGCATTAACAAGAGCATGCAAGTTGGGGAAGAATGTGAGAATGACTGTGATAACTGATAGTCAGTACGGCTTCGGTGTGGTGCATGATTTTGGCCAAATCTGATCTCAGAGAGGGTTTTTGACATCGAGTGGACCTCCTATAAGGAATGCTAAAGTGGTTGGAAAATTGCTTGAGGCGATACAGTTGCCTAAGCAGTTAGCGGTGGTGAAATGTGCTACGCATTCCAAGTCCGCTGATTATATTTCAGCGGGCAACCGGTTTGCCAACGACATGACTCAGTATTGTGCACAAAATCAGAACTCAGTGAATCGTGGGAGAGAAAAAGAAATGAATTCATGTCCCTTGTTGTTTACTAACACTGTGAATACATGGGAAGAAGCGAAGCAGTTGCAGGAAGAAGCAGGAAATTAGGAAATGAGACATTGGGTAAAAGCAGGATGTGCACCACGGGAAACAGATCATGTGTGGGTTTATCGGGATGGAAGACCAGTCATGCCTGAGCATGGTTTCTACCATGGCACGGATGTATCATGGACAAGCACATGTAGGAAGAGATGCTATGATCAGACTTTTCAAACAGACATGGTATAATGCAAAATTTAGACTTGTAGCTGAAAGCCTTTGTCAAAGATGTCTTATATGTCAGCAATTCAATCCTGGAAGAAAAACAGTGGCAAGTCTGGGAACGATAGGACGAGAAGGAGGGCCTTTCACAAGAATGCAGATTTACTTCATTGAAATTCCCCCCTGCAACAGGTTGAGGTATGTTCTAGTGATGGTTTGTCTGTTCTCTGGATGGGTGGAAGCATACCCAACTAGAAGGAGTGATGGAATTACAGTAGCCAAGCTATTATTGAGAGAGTTCACTCCTAGATTTGGTTTTCCAGTCACGATCGAGTCAGATAGAGGAAAGCATTTCTATAATGAAATCATGAAATTAATTTGTGAAGCATTGAATGTACAACAGAAACTACATTGTGCCTATCTCCCAGAGGCTTCTGGTGTGGTGGAACAAGTAAATGGCACCATTAAAAATAGACTGGGAAAGATGTTTTTAGCCACAGGTCTGAAATGGCCTGATGTCTTGCCTCTGGTACTCATGACTATAAGATCTATTCCAGATAGGAATACAGGCTTGAGTCCTCACAAAATAGTGATGGGGAGAGCAATGCAACATGTTTTCATACCAGTCAACAAACTATTGCCTATATCTGATGACTTGGTGTTGGATTATTGCAAGGGGTTGGCTGATTCCGTTCTTTCTGTGTTTCATCAGGTTGGATCGGATGCCACCACTCTTGAAAAGAAGCCAGCTCATGATCTGAGCCCAGGTGACTGGGTGAGAATAAAAGTGCATAGAAGAAGAAATTGTTTGGTCCCAAGGTGGGGTAAACCACGTCAGGTGATCCTGACCACGATGACAGCTGTAAAATGTGCAGGAGTGAAGAACTGGATTCATCCTAGTCACACCTTGCGAATTCCAAATCCAGTGGATAACAAAGAAGGAGAATACTTTGAAGAATCGGATACAAGTTCCGAATCAGATCCTGAAGCAATACGAGCAAGACAAACTCCTGAAAGGGGGGAGTCAGAACCAAGTCCAGCGATAGCACCAGAGAATCTTCCATTAAGAAGAAAATTGCAGATTTCTGACACCAGCTCAGAATCAGACACTGAACCACTACAAGCACATAAGAGTGGAAATAAAAATAGAGAAGAGACTGTCAAAAAAATTCTTGATAAAGAAGTTCCTAATGAAAAATCAAGCGAAATTCCCCCTGAAATCACAGAAATAGATGGTAAGGTACCAGATACGGAGAGTGAGGGAAAGGTTTTTGCGGAAGACCCCCGAGGAGATGTAGGGAAACCATACATCCAGGTAGAAGAAGGGACAGTTAGTAGCAGGAAGATTGTGTGGAAGAACCACGAGGAGGGACAGAAGTAGATAAGAAAAAGAAAGTGGTGGAAAGGAGAATTACTGAAAGTAAGAGTCAAGTTGGAACTGAATCGGAGGACAGTGATGAAGAAATACCAGAAGGTCGAGTCTGTCCGGATCTGGGTCCAATGACAGAGAGTCCGAGATCCACGGGAGCGAAGAGAACGTCTCTACGCTCTCACAGGGTCCAGTCCCCTATAGGTAAAGATACACTACAGGAGGACATTGACCCTCCAGAGGGCGAAGAGACCATAAAGGACCACCAGGTTGTCTGCAGGGATGGAAGGTAAGGGTGTCAGGGTTCCTACAGGGAGACAGAAAACAACAAGCAATTTGTAATACTTAATCCCTAGTGAACCCCTCTTTCTTTACTCTATATACCTTTACGTTATATGCCTTCTCATACTTACACCAAGAACCTGGGGAAGGTGGACTGAAGGTCTCTTCTGAAATGAAGGCAATGAAGGAGGACTCAAAACAAGAAAGACCTGCTGCTCTCCGAGACACCAGGAGGACGAGGGCAGGCTGTGCACAGTATGGGCGCTTTGAATTGCTCAGGAGTCCATACCAAATACTACCTGCAGAGATTTATGATGCGCTGTGTTGAAGTCCATCACCATGAGAAGTCTCTCAATCTATTTAAGTCCGTTCTCCTTGATGATGTCGTTAGCGGTTTAAACAATACCACAGGATAGTCTATCCAGATGGGGGCATTTGAGCGTGTCCAACAATAACAAGGCATTTCAGTTTTGCATGCCCTCGTGTGTTACACTGAGCTTCTCGGCGTTGGAGGGAAAAGGACTGAGCTTCTCGGCATTGGAGGGAAAAGGCACTTCAGTGCGAAGCAAGTACTGACGTCATGGATGAGAAATGGGAGTCCTTTGAAGATCGTAGAAACAGCGCTTCCTCGCGCTAGAGGGAAAGGACACATCCGCGCGATGCTCGCGCTGATGGAAAAAACAAAGAAAACTGCAATGAACAGAACAGCGCTTCCTCGCGCATGAAGGCAAAAAGGTAAATGTGCGCGCTGCAGGCACGGATGACAGAAACAAGCAAAACGGCAATCTGCTGAACAGCGCTTCCTCGCGCTAGCGGGCCAGAACTCCACACGCACGCGTTACCAACGCATGGTAGGAAACAAAGGTTCGAACTGACTAATGCTGTCAATTCCGTTGATTCAGGAGTCCAAAAACACTCGGGAACGGAGGCACTCGAGAATCGGTGCAGGCAGGATCCAAACAGGAAACAGGGGCGTGGTCCAAATACAGGAAGTGAGGCCAAGCACCTGTGGGTGTCATCAGGCAGCCTATATGCCGGCAGTCGTCACGTGATCAAGTGTAAGGCATCATGGGAAGGCATACAAGGTACTCCCTCTGGCAAAGCATTATGGGACTTGGAGTTTTCCTGTGTTTTGCAACTAAAAAGAGTACAGGAAGCACGACCTCTAACAGAGTCCTGAGGAAAAGAGCATGGAGAACTGAGAGAAATGAAAAGGGAAGTAAGTAAAAAAGGCCAGCAAAGGATGAAATTTGGCCAAACAAGATAAAGAGATTGAGATACAGATTGACATGAGTAAATTCATCTAGAGCTGAACAAGTGAATGAGCTGTCTAGCCAAGAGAAATCAAGAGACGTTGAACAGACACCATCAGAAGAAAGCAAGCGAACAAGAAAACCTAACCAGAAGTATAAGTCACCAGAAGGGTCGTATGTGGCACTTCCTGAAGCACGAGAAGAGGCAGACAGCCAAGGAGATCTAGAGGTGACTATACCAGAAGTGGTTGAGGACGACGAAGAATCGGAAATCCCGAGAGTTATCTTGTCCGACATCGGGGAAGAGACGGATGTTCAGGAAATTCTGAATCAAGATTGTGAAAGAAACGTGAAAGACGATCAAATGCC
This sequence comes from Triturus cristatus, assembly GCF_964204655.1. Taxonomy (NCBI): domain Eukaryota; kingdom Metazoa; phylum Chordata; class Amphibia; order Caudata; family Salamandridae; genus Triturus; species Triturus cristatus. The sequence goes on along the minus strand of NC_140580.1, from coordinate 625,191,753 downwards.
AAACTGAAGAGGACAACATTTCTCTAAAAGGAGAAACTTGAAAATTAGTAAATAAAAGAAATAACAGAAAAAAAAACAAGTAGGTGCTTGGAGCCTTGGGTTAGACAAAACTAGTTGTGAAGTAGAAGAGGCTAAGTCAAAAGACACTGATCATTTTTCGAAATGGCAAACACAGAAAGTAGAAAATCAACATGTGTGTTCCTTAGAAGATGGTGCAAAATGTATTATTGTACAGGATTACTAATGCTTTTGTGGAGTGCGTTAGCTTTAATGGTCTCATTTAAAGTTACATTAGAGACAATAGAAGGTCATAGTGAGAATAAGACTCAAGTAGAAAAGATTCAGAAGATTAATTCAACGAAAATATATAGAAATTATTTACATTAAGATAGGTCCATAACTGATTTTTCTAACAATGTTTTTTCTAAATTATTGTATGAATTTGTTAAAACAATGGATGTGAGAGACTGCTACGTTTGTATGCAGTTGCCTGCATCGGTGTCTGAGGGAGTGATGTACCATCACCTCCCAGTGGCATATGGAATAACATGTAGTGTATTAGCAAGTTTGTTTTACAAAATATGGAGACTAGAATATTATTTTTCAGATGTAGATAACATATTTTCACAAGTACCTGTAGTCAATAAACTGAATAAAGTAAAACCTGCTAAAGTATTAGGTGAATTTTTCTTAAAAACTAAAGAATTAACATTAGAATCAATATTCAGAAATAATCTAACTTGTAGTCTGAAAAGAGAGGAAAAGACTTTCTTAGATATGGTAGAAGAAAGGAGGCTAAAAATGCAAAAGAAGGTACCTTAGGGAAAAGATGAAAAGACGTTTGGGATGTTGAACTAGAAAAACATTTGAAAGGAGAAGCTATTCCAACAATGGCTCTAGATTAGCCTCAGAAAGGGAAGTTGTGTATTAGAAGAAATCAGACTGCATATGGTAACTATTTTGTAGGCACAAGTGATTGCCATGATACTTATAGAATCATGGGTGGATGGGGATTTAAAGGAGGAAATGATCCGGTTTTTCCTGGATTATATAATATAATCCAGGAAAAACCGGATATATTTATATTTTATCTGCAGGAACAAAGCATATTATCGATTACCTGACCATTGGTACGGCACATGTTATCTAGGCCTGGTTTTCCCAAAGATATTTCATGTGGGAAGGGGAAAAGATGGTGCACATGAGATAGGTAGACAACTAACACATAGAAGAAGAGAATCTTGGTCAGAAATTGTAGGAGACACTTTTGGAGCATTGATACCAGCAGTTGGAATATCTCTGAATGCACACAAAATTAGAAAATTATCAACAGTAGTAGATCGCTTGTCAACAAGCACTGCTGGAATATTTTTATTGGTAAATACCGAAATGGTTGCCATGAGAGCTATGGTAATGCAAAATCGACTTGCCCTTGATATAATTTTGGCAAAAGAGGGTGGAGTCTGTGGAATGTTGAAAGTTCAACATTGTTGAACCTATATTCCTGACGAAAGTCAAGATTTAAAGACGTACATAAAGAATATAACTGATTTGCATGAGAAGATTGTTCCACTGGAGGTTGAAGGTATTTGGGAAAAGATTGGAAAAAGGTTTTCTACTATTAAAGACTTTTTACTAAAACTAGGTAGTACCTTTATTGGTAAGATATTATTTCCAGTAACGTGTGATTATTCTAGTATTGATTCTGAGATTAGGATGTCTATGTAGCAAAAGAAGGAAAATACGAAATAACATAAAAAGAGAAACTGTAAAGAAAAGAGAGAAAGCAAGAAAAGAAAGAGAATTTGAAAAGGTAGAATTAGAGGAGTGGAAAGAGAATATGTCCAAAAGGACAAAAGAAGATGAGACAGGAGAAACAGTCATGTGATCTAACAAAATATTGAGAGAACTGAATTCATTTCTATTTACACATTTTATAAAAATGTTAAGGTAGTGTGGTGATATTTTAAAATCACCAAAGGGGGGATTGATGGAGCAGGTAGAACAAAATCATGTATACCTCCTCTATTTTGCATGAAAATACTAACTATATAACCTACTGATTATAATTTATTAACGGTTTGCAGTGTTTAACTAAACCAACAATTTGCATACACTAATTACACGTGGGACTAATAGCTATTTGCACGGCAAAATAATTTTAATAACCAAAATATGTACGCATATTAATAGTAGTACATGTGGTAATAGGATATCGCATGATTTATGTTGCTTATGTGACGTTTGCGTTCCTGTTTGGCTCCTAAAGGAGAATATTATCGCTTTAAATGTGGCTATATGCTAGGAAAATACTAATACATAAAGGGATTAGTGAGGGTTTAACATTAGAATCTTCATTTCTTTGTATTAATTATTCTTTTGTGTTTGTTTCGCTTAAGTTGACATTTGGGCCTACCTAAAAATGGCGTTCGAAATGGAGTTCAGAAGTGGCCACCCTCTTGTGAGCTCGATGCCTACTGCGCAGACTCGGATGGCTTTGTGAACTTCCTGACGACCCTTGATTCACCGTGTTCCTGGTCAAGGATAGGAACTTGGTGGACTGCCAAACTTCAGTCAGTAAAATCTGGTCTAAATGAACAATTGGGACATAGAAGCAAATCTACAAAATGTTGCATAAGGGCAACACTGACAGCGGAAATGAACCAGCAAAATCTATGAGAACCTCATAGACTAAAAATCGGACGTTCCCCAACCAGCCAATCACCGTCTTTCTTGACCTAAAAATGTTTCATGTTATCCCGAAATTTATTATAAAAAGAGTAGTAGAATAGGGAGGGGTCTAGCATTCGGCGGTTTGGATGACTGCACACCCTCTTTGACCCCACAGGCGATGACAGATGTTAGTACGATTTCTGGTTCTTTTGAGATCTTTGGGACTGGAACGTGCTGAGCAAAGAACTTTTGGACTTTGAGCGTTGGCCTGCTTTATTTGTACAATTTAACGGCTAAATTTGGTTATGCAGTGCCAAATGAATTAGAGTAAAATCCACATAGCAAGAATAGGTAAATGTAAATGTCCTGCGCTTTGTATTAATTGACTAAAATACTAAACTTTGATTGATTACAAATGCTGAAATTAATTGCAAATAATATTTAGATAAACAAATATTATTAACTGAAATTACGAGTTTGTGGTTTTTTAATGAAAAGAGTATAGGATTCTGAGTCTTAAATATGTTTTAGCTGGTTCTAAATCACCATCAACCAATCCAACTAATTGGGCCGTCGACCAAGTGGGTGGAGTGCCTTGATGTTTAGGATTAGGAATCTATAGGTGGAGAATGCTAATGTATATTTTGTAAAATAACTTTTCTTCCCTATAGGTAATAAGGTACCCCCCCCACATGTCCAGCGCAAAATCATCATCCCTCCTGTGTGCAGACTCGTGAGTGGAGGCAGGTGAGTGTTGGTGTTATGGGCCCCACCAATGAATGTGTAAGTGAATGAGCTAGTGTGACGAAGGGTCTGCGACGCAAGAAGAGATAGTTTTAAATTTGCATTCTTTTCTTTTTTTCCCCGGTCTCGCGCTGGATCACCTGTTTGGTGAAACAAACCCGTGGAAAGGAATTTTTAATGAAACTCTTATTTCTTTACATTTGATTTTCCATTTTTTGCTTTTAAAATGGGGCTTTCCTCCCTACTTTTCTTTTTTTTAAGAAGTGGTTCCTGCAGTCCCATTCCCTATTTTTACCTGTCCTTGTCTTAAATACTCCTAGATCTGTCTCCTCAATGACTTCCCTCTTTTATTTCTTCTTACTGCTTCTCTAACTTCATCTATGTTCTCTCTATCTTTATACCATCCTCCTTTTTACTTCTAACCATTCTGTCGATGTTCTGATCTTTCTTCCTGCTTTTTTATGTCTATCGGGTCATAGTAGACATAGAAGAAAGAGTACCTCAACCATTTTTAGATCTTGCCTACGCAGCGCGCATGCGTTGCATAGGAAAAAGCACTATAGCAATCGCTACGGTTTTTGTCCCAAAAACGTGCACGCGTTAAATTTCCTTCAACGGCAACGCATGCACGTCTGGCGATTCCCTTGCGGGAGTGAGCTTGACACCATATGTTTGTAATTAAATTGCAAACACATGGTGCCCGTGGCTCGCTCCCGCATGGGAAATGCTTTCACTTTTGCTTGTTTTCAAGGTAGCTAGTGCCTGGAACTCCCGGGATATTTACTTTCTTCTCGATTGAAATGGGGTCTTTCTCGGCTACCCTTTCATTTGCTTTTTTCCAGTTGACAAATAGCTCAGTGGGCTGTGCACCCGCTGCACAAATCTACCCATAAGCTGCTGGCCACCAACCATTTAGAATCCGAGCAGACTTGTTCAGCAGTAATCCTAATGAGGACGATAAAGTGTTTAGTTAGGTAACATCGCTTATGATTTAAGTGCAAACAGGCAATTCATGTTGTGTGTGAGCTTTTTACATGGTCGATGCTATGTTCGAAAAACAAAATGATCTGTTGAAATGCTATGTGTTTGATGTGTGTTCGATTCTGTTATTTCTGATTCTCTACTAAGGTTGGTGCTGCTGAACTTTGAAGGGTGCCAGCACACAAAAGGGGGGGTGTAACCAGTTGCTAAAACAGTCAAGGGATAAAGCTAAGCAAAGTGTTAATTTTGAGTGAAGTGCCACATTTTTGTGAGTTTTCCAGAAAGAAGGCTGCAGACTTAATATAAAGCTAACAAAAGTTTTATTCTGAGTGAAGTGTCACATTTGTAGGCGTTTTCTAGGAAGAGGGCTGCATACTGTTCCAGAGTTGTACCCTAGAACCAGGGCTTTAAGTGGGATGAAAAAACTGGGGGGTCTCTCAAAGGGGCATGGGTAATTTATTTAAAGGCGTGGCCAATGTATTTAAGGGCATGGCTTAAAAACATGTAAGCTAAAAATCTGTGTTTAGCATAGTGCGCTGCCTGACTTGCATTTTGCGGTTTCTGTCATTGCATCCAGAAATATGATACAACAAGTAACATCATACCTACAAGTCAGGATGCTGACTTTGTCATTGGTTGTTAGTTGCACAAGATAAATAAGCAGCAACTATGGCTTGTATGTAATATTGAAAAGGCTTGCACTTAAAGCCCTGGTGACACCACGACAATGTTGCTGCTCCTGAGTTTCAAAAAGAGAACGGAAATCCAGAGAAACATGCATTGGCATAGCCAATAGGTCTCGCCTTTGGGACCTTATAAGTGTTTAGCCATGCAACACTTGATGTTGTTGCACCAAGGATATTGTGCTGGATAAATAAACACTTATAAGGTCCCAAAGGTGAGACCTATTGGCTATGCCAATGCTTGTTTACAATTGAAAGTTTAGATGTTCCACACAATTAGTTTTTTTATTTTGGAAAAGGTATTTTGTCAGTTTTACTTTTCTCAAAAATGAAGTTTTGTCAGGCTGACTTTTTCCATATTGGAAATCGTTAAATAATGGAATTCCTTTCGAAAATATGTACAAGAAATAAATTGTGCAAAAATAGATAGAGAATGAAGTGTTGTTAAGAAATATACAGTTGACCTAACTTAGACAAAGACAGATCTGCACTGCACAAATGATTTGCAGATCTGCAAATCCTGGGCACAATATATAATTTCTTGATTAATAATTACAATGGAAAAATGTCTATTGTGATGGAAAGGATTGTGAATAAACATTTGTCAATCTGTGCCACCTGAACAAATATGCAGGAGCATGGAATGTCAGAGTCTGTATATGCACAGCATTCTTTCTGATGAAGGATGGAGAAACCATTAAGAGAGCAGTCATCAAGCTAAAACCAATAAGTTGGACTTTAGAGTACCCAAGATTATGAATTCATATGGAGTCAACAAATATTTCCACTCATGTTTAAGATATAACATTGTTCCATTAATCCACAAGATTGTTTCACTGCATTTGTGGTGATTTGTGCGCTGAAATGACACTCTTCCCTAGGATTCCCCACTGACTCGGTACATTTATCCTTTCTCCCTTTTACCCATTCACACTTTTAAATGACCTTTTCCTACTCTTGCAAGGATGGACTGTCATCTTGTTCTTCCTAAAAGACAGAATACACAGCCTTGCACTGCATTTACATTCCCATCTATGTTAACATAATTTGCCATCAACCTCCAATAGCCCAAAATTCTGATTTTTGAGATCCCAACAAATAGTTTGGCCTCTACTCTCTACACTTCTTCCCTCACAGGTCCATTAGATAGCGCTGATTTATGCTATAGTTTTGTAGGCTAACCAAGGCCTCCTTCAGCTTAATGAGTTCCAAAGCAGGGTGTCAGCATCTTCAGGAGCACTCTTCAAGTAAACCCTGACATCTCTACCCACAGACGTCAGATCACCAGCAAAAATATACAGAGTGTACCATCAACTCCAATTCTAACTCCTATAATCTCCCCCTTCAGCATATGGCTACAATCAGGCTCAAAAGGGGATGGGCAGCTACCTCTGACCATAGCACAGACACTATACTGTACTATACAGGTTTCTAAAGCGTATAGCTACCTGAAGGCTTCCCAGCGCATAAGACTAACAGAATGTACTAGCGGACTAAACATAAACTAGCGGCTTGTGTGGACATAGCCAGGTTTGAAGCATTTTCCTGAAACTGGCCTAATTCGTCTCATATTTCAAGTCAGGCATTGAGTTCCAAAGCTTCTGGGCAAAAGACAAGAAGTATCTGCCACCCCATTTGGTCCTTTGGATTTGTGAGGCCTCTAGTAGTTGTGCATTAGAGGAACTTAAGGTCCTCAAAGGAGTGTATGGTATGTGGAGGTCCCTAATCAATGAGGGCCCTTTGTGGTTTATTCCTGTGTGAGCCAGATAGAGCACCTTGAAAATAATCCTCTCCTTTATTGGCACCCAGTGCAAAAAGGCCAGCACGCTCTTTGCTAAGGACTGTCTAAGCAGTTTTAGGATCAACCTGGCTGCCACATTTTGGATAAGCTGCAGTCTTTTTATAATGTATTTAGGGGAGCCAATATGCAAGGTGTTTCCCTAGTCTAGATGGCAACAGATCAAAGCTTGAACCAATATTGTCCGAGAATGAGTGGGTAGGAAATCAAGACATTTTCATTGGGTTTTGATTATACCAAAACAGGATGCAGTAAGGTTTTTTGCCTGAGCTTCTATGGATAAGGAGTTGTCCAGCCACACTCCTAGACTTTCTATCGGGGAGGCAGGGCTAGGTGGTGTTCTTAAGCTCTCTAGCCAACCAATGTGCAGTTGTGGATTGAGGTTATGTCCTAGAATCATCACCTGTCTTATCTCTCAACTTAAGTGAGTGGTTTGCCTTCTACCTTGCCACTTTCTTTAGGCATGGAGCAAGTTGTTGCTGATATAAGCCTGTCTCTGGGAAGAGGGAGATGACGAGTTGAGTGTTGTCTGCATAGGACACAATTGACATTCCAAAATCCTTGACAATGTCTGCTAAGGGGATTAGACAGATGTTAAAAAGTGTAGGGCTTAAGGAAGAGTCCTGCGGAACACCACACTTCAAAGGAAAGATGTCAGAATAACAGGGAGGTTGAAACACATATAAGGCCTATCTCTAAAGAAGGAGTGCAAAGTCAAGGCAGGGTTTTGCACTCCTAAGTCTCTCACCCTATTCATCAGAGTCTCATGGTCGAACGTGTTGAACACTGCACTAAGGTCGAGAACGATAATAGCCGCAGAGCCTCTCAATTTCATCTCCTCTGTTATAGCTAATAGCCAGGTTTCCATGCTCTGTTGCAGTTGGAAGCCAGTCTGAGATGGGTTAAGGAGCAAATTGTCCTCCATAAACTAGGAAAGGTTTTGGTTAATATGTTTTTCCAAAGTCTCCCCCATAGCTGGAAGCAGAGAAATGGGTCTGAAGGTACCAAGATCGGCAGGGTCGAGGTTAGGCTTATTTATCAGTGGCTTGACCACTGCATTTTTCCATCCTTGGTGGTCACTTCACTAGAGAGGGATAGATTAAAAAGCTCATGCATTGCATCAAGCTGGATGCAAAGGGGAGCCGGGTTTCACTTTATAAAGTAACGTGGAGAGAGCTTCCATAGTGAGAGGCAGGAAGTTTGAGAGGCAAGTGTTCCTCTTCTGCGGGTCCTGACTGTCTATTGAAGTAGGCAGTGCTTTTCTTGTCTGTTGTAGATTACTATAGATAACCTCCACTTTATCTTGGAAGTATGCTGCAATGTAATTGCATCATGCAGATGTAGGGTTAGGCCTCATGTATTTTGCATTCGAAGTGGTAAGGGATTTGACTGTGCAGAAAAGCTCCCTTGAGGCAATTACTGCTTTCATTATAGCGGATTCATAAAAAGCTGACTGTGCTTTTTTGATTTTCTGATGATAGTGCCTAGTAGCTACTCGGTAGGAGAGTTTTACATTTCCATCATGTTTTTTTCCTCCATGTCCTTTCTAAGGATTTACATTCTTTTTTTATAGAAGTTAGATTGGTAGAGAACCAAGGTAATGCTTTCTCTTACATCCCTACTTTATTGTGGTGATAGGAACAGCTTCATCTAGTGATTTTGTGATCCACTCCTCTACTGAGGAGTTTGTAGCTTTGGTGTGGAACCCAATATTGGGATTAGTAGAGACAAATCAATTTATCCCTAATTCCTTATTTAATTTTGTCCATTTATGTCCTAAACTAGTAGTATTTGTCTTGTTCTGAGGAGGCAAAGCACCATCCAACATGAATAAGATTAGGGTAAGATCTGTCAATGTCATGAGACGTGTCTTTTTTGTTTTTTAGGTTGACATCATTACTGAACACAGGGTCAAGGAGATGCCTTTTGTAATGGGTTCCACTTTTTACTCTTTTAGTGAGCTGAAAACTGCCTACGTCGTGAAGAATATTAGGTGTTGTAAAGTTGTTGATCTCTTCAAAATGAATATTTAGATCCTCAATGAGAGTAAAATTATTTTTTCAGCAGCAAAGCTGGATACTGAGTTAGGTAAAGCTTCTACAAATTTAACACAAGGGCCTGGAGGTCTGTAGACTAGTAGACCTGAGAAGGAGGATGTAGATGATAGGTTTATGGTGAAAAAAGGGTTTTCGCAGTCTGCAATGGGCAGAGTTTGGTGGGCACATTTAAATGTGTCTTTTAAAATGATGGCAATGCTTCCTCATTATGCTCCCAATCCTTTCTAATAGTATGGTATCCTGGGAGAGTCATTAAAGGATGTCTGGCATGGAGATATTTTGTAACTAGGTTTCTGTTAAGAATAAAACATCAAGTTGTTTGTCCCCAATTAAGGCAAAGTGTTCAAACTTGAGGAGAGATGAAGATCTGCAGTGCGAAGTTCCACGTATTAAGCCTAAACATTTTAGCTTTTCTTTCATCTGGTGTAGGTGGAGAAAGATTGCAGATAGAGCAGTGCAAATCTCCATTATCTGGCCAAATCGATGGACATGGCTGTTGTGATCATATAAGCCTGTGCGAGTATTAAGATTTGGCTGAATAACATACTTTCTTTGAAGGAGTTCTCACAGCATGTCTGGCCTCTGGTCCTGTTCGGACACAGTGGTGCGCAGACGGGCTTGCCTTTAGTGCCCGCCTGACATCTGCCTTTTAAGGCTATACCAATGACCACTAGAGTGCTAATCTCCCTCACAAATCAATGGTCAGAGGTTAAAAATGCAGCTCTATGGTCGCACTGCCAGTGTGAATTCCCCCTCAACAATTCCCCTGTCACAATTAAAAATGACACGCCTCAACTAATTAAATTCCCATTTTTAAAAAAAAGGTTAAAATTATTAAAAGTGCTAGGTTAAAAATTTGAATGCGGTGTAGTGCTCCACTCACAAGCATGCCTGCCTGAGGGGGTTAAGTATGCATTGCTTCCTTCTCCACTGCGCCCATCTAATACACTACCTTTGATTTCAATTGTTGGACTTGTTCCCCTCTGCAGACCATCTCCAAACTTTTTTCCTTCTCCCCTCCTCTTTTGTTGAATTCATTTGTGTTAGCCCTAGAACCCTGTGCTTGGCATAGTTAATGTTCTTATAAGTCCCTAGTAAAGTGGCATACCAGTTGCCAAGGGCCATTAAATTAAATGGTACTTGTGGACCTGCAGCACTTATTGTGCCGCCCACTTAAGCATCCTGCCATTGCAGTGTGCAGTTTTAAACTGACAATTCAACTTTGCAAAATAGATCCTTTTCCAAATCTAAAACTCAATATTTAATTCATATATGTGACCCCGAGGGTAGGCCAAACAAACCAGCCCATATGACAGGGTGCATTGTATTTATAAAGTTGGCAATGTACTTTTACATTTTACATGTCCTGGTAATGAAAAACTCACAACTTAATTGTTTTCACTACTTTGAGGCCGGCCACTCCAATAGGCTAACACTGGGTTAAGGTATTGCATTTTTTAAGTGATACCTTTTGGTTGGGAGCAGGTAGGAATATCATGTTTGGTGTCTAAGCAACTGTAATTCAAAACTGAATTTTAAGTTATAATTCTAAAAGTAAATTTTTTAGAAAGTGAGCATTTTCATGTCCTAACCATTTGGAGCCTGCAGCCAGTTCCTGGACCACATTAGTATGTGTAGTTAGCAGTTGGCCTTTGTCTAATACTCCCAAATACCCACACTGTAGAGAGACTGGATGTTGGCAGCATTGGCCATCCAGGATAGAGGGTGGATCTGTTCAGATCCCCACTAGCACTTCTAAACAGCGGCATTGGGCCTCAGATAAGGAAATTCACACTTGCCTTTTGTACCCTCTGCGATCCTGGGACCAGGGCAGGAAATTCACAACACTTCAATGGAGGGAGACACTTGCACTTCAGAGCTTTTCCCAGGTAGGAAATTAGGTCCCTCAGACCCATTCATCATTTCACTTTGGAGGACTCTCAGAGGATTACCCTGCTGTCTGTTGACGGCTGTATGTATGTATGTATGTAAAAATATTTATAGAGCGCACTGCAACCCCACGGGCATCCTGGCGCTATAGACATAATGAAGGGAGGGAAGAGGATGGGGAAAGGCAGAGAATAAAAAAATTAGGCTCTAGGGAACAGCCAGGTCTTAAGCCGTCCACGGAAATGCGTCAGATCACGAACCTGTCGTAGTTCCGGGGGGAGACCATTCCAAAGTCGAGCAGCCGCATAGCTAAAAGCTCTGCCTCCCAAAGTAGCTCTCTTTATCTTGGGAATCAGGGCCAGCCTAGCTGAGGAAGAGCGCAGAATGCGCGAGGGGGCATACCATCTAAAGCGACTTTGCAATGGTATAGGGCCAAGGCCATGAAAAGCTTTAAAGGCTATACACAGGGATTTAAACATAATCCTCTGTTGCACAGGCATCCAGTGGAGCTCAGCCAGAGCTTTGGTGCTGGATGAGTAGCGTGGTCTTTGAAGGGCTAGTTTTGCGGCAGCTGCTTGGATACGTTGAAGCCTCTGAATCAGGTAAACTGGGGAAGCAAGCAACAAGGCGTTACAATAATCCAGACGACTAAGAATGGTGCATCGGATTACTGTACCTCGCACATGGGGAGGAAGAAGAGGTAGGATCCTGCGTAAGCCTCTCATAATCAAATAACAATTCGAGACAACCTTGTTGACATGCGATTCAAGACTTAGCTTCTCATTGAAACAAACCCCCAGATTACGTACAGTCTTTACAGGGACCAGGGGGGTGTCCAAAGGAAGAGGCCAGAAATTAAGAGGCAGGACTGGCGATACCCTACCCACTGCACAGTGTAAAAACTCGGTTTTGGCACCATTAAATTGCAGAGCATTATTTCTCAGCCACGTCGTCATTTCCAGCATACAATTATGGAAGGTGGGCAGAGAATCTGCCTGATCACCTTCCAGGGAAATGATTAGTTTCGTATCGTCGGCATAGTTGACGGCCGTAATGTTGCAAGATTTAATGATTTGTAACAATGGGCGCATGTAAACATTAAACAGTATCGGGCTGATAGAGGAGCCCTGCGGGACACCCTGTTTGTTAGGCGAGAAATCTGACTGATAAGGAGGCAGAAAAACCGCCTGCCGTCTATCCGACAGATAGGAACATAGCCATTTTAGGGCCGAGCCAATGATCCCCACCTCTTCGAGCCGATGTAAAAGAATATTATGGCTGACAGTATCGAATGCGGCGGATAAGTCAAGTAATATCAGCGTTGCAGACTGACCCTTATCCGCTCGCATTCGCAGCTCATCCAAGGCAGTGATCAGAGCAGTCTCGGTACCATGCCCCGGACGGAAACCAAATTGGTTCTCCTCCAATATACCTTTGCTCTCTAAGAACTCATATAGCTCCTGGCTAACGAGGCGTTCAGCTATCTTAGCTGGATAGGGCAGCAAAGAAATAGGGCGATAGTTTCCATAACAGGTTGGATCCAGCGAAGGTTTTTTCAGAAGGGGAGATACCAACGCATCCTTCCAGTTGGCCGGGACCTCACCACTAGTCAATGACTGATTGGTAATCAGGTGGAGGTGCGGAAAAGTTTCTGACCCCAATTCCTTCCAGAGTTTATGCGGAATAGGGTCAAGGGGAGACCCCGAGCAGACTTCCCTGGCCACATTGGAAAAGTCCTCCCAAGAAGGGCACGTCCAGTGATCCAAACGAGGTCCTGCTGTTACCTCCTCGTTTAGTCTGAGAGTTGAATGATTCGGTGGCTCCACTGTTGGTAGGCCTACATCAGTTTTGCAGCCAGTAATAGGATCATACTGCAGGCCCTCAAGGATCCCCTTGATCTTATTGTGAAAAAAGGCTGCCAGCCCATCACACAAATCCTGCGAGGGAGAGATCTTATTGGCCAAACATTCTGGATTAGCAAGACCTCTCAGAATGTTGAAGACACACTTAGCACTATTCGGGGAGTTTTGAATGAGGTCCGCAAAGTAAAGCGCCTTAGCAGATACAATAGCGCACTTATATCTGCCCAGCAGGTTCCGCCAAGTAATCCTATCACTGGCTAGATAGTGACGTCGCCATTGCCTCTCAGCATGTTTGCACTGAATTTTAAAAGCCCTTAGTTCCTCTGAGAACCAGGGGGCCGAAGGGGTAACTCTTTTCCTGAGCTGTTTCATTGGAGCGATCTGATTTACCGTGTTCTTAATGTAACTGCAAAGCTCCTCAAAGTTAGTGTCAACCGACTGCCCTGGGACAGGGAGAGGGGCCGCATTAAACAGAGAGGTAACCTGCGCTCTCCTTCGTAAGGCTTTCCAATCCCTGCTCAAAACACTGTTACTACCTTTAAACAGCGGGGGTCTGCTCTTAGGAATTGCCAGAATTCTGAAACTGATCAAATGATGATCAGACCAGTCCATAGGGAGGATATTATCGAGAGTCGCTACATTCTCAGCCGCAAATAAAAGATCAAGGGCATGTCCTGCCGAGTGTGTCGCATCCAGCACGTGTTGTACTAGATTGAGATTAGCACAGGATTGAATAATGTTGTTATATGCCGTTTTCATCGTAGCGTTAGGCCAAAGATTAAAATCTCCCAAAATCAACAAACTGTGATGAGTGAGTGCCAGATGTACTGTGTACTTCCTAGCACTGCCTTGCTGCACCAAGAGGACTGCCCTGCTGCTTGAAGCTTGATGTGTGCCCTCTGAGGAATTCTCAGATGTTTTTGCTTGAACTCAGGACTTCCAGAGTGACTCTAAGGGTGAGGTGACTGGCCTCTTGATTAGAGCCTGAGAGACAGGAGAGGCTCCAACCGTCTTGAACCCACACCTGGACCCGGCAAGTGAGTCTTGGCCCTCCAAGTGTTACCCCTCCAGTCCTAGACCTTTGTAAGTGGTGCTAAAGGTGCCCAGATAGCCCAAATTGAAAACATAGACCTTAAACAATTTTCAGTTGAAAAGTGCTTTGAGAACCGAGATGAGACAGGGACATACTTGCTCGCCGATCCTCCCAAGATAACTCGCCCGTTGGTCTGATTATGCGGTACCATCCACTACGGTCTTCACCGCAGAGGCAAATCCTGTTCACTGGCTCCTCACAGAAGGGCTAACTGACCCCCAGCAGCTGAAGCTTTGTCCCGCTGGAAAATTGCAACTTGCATAAGAGACTAAGTCTGAACATAGAAATCTTAACAGTGACTTCCTCCAGTGTCTCGCCGATAGCAACGCCTCCTCCTCGGACACCGCCGGCTGCCTTGCTCTGCTGAACTTTACCTTCTAAGACATTTTTCTTCAAAAATCCTTCTAAGTCTAAGTCTAAGTCCGAAGGTTGGCAGATACCTGCCCTGTCAGCCAAAACGTACAACTTTGGCCAGGTGTCGTGCGACTAGATATCTACAGTTGGCATTTTGATCTTTTAGGTCAATCAATCTATCTAACCATTTTTTCTCTCCTCTCTCTCTCTCTCTCTATCATTATCTCTCTATTCCTCTTTCTTTCACTTTTTCTACACAGCCTCATGCAAACAATATGAAGTGGGCATGCAGATCAAGAAATCACTTCTGTGCTGTATTAAAATTAGAGGATGGACAAATGGAAATGACTTAGCATTCTCCGACAAGCTGATCCTGTATGCCAGATTTTCTTACCATGGCTACATTACCATCAAAACCAGAGTAGTCAATTTTTTGTTAGTCACTTATTGTTTGTGAATACCCTGAGAATTACCATACTCTGAATGTTTCTGGCAGTGAAAGTTACTTTGCTGCTCCTATTGTTTTTCCCTCCACAGGACAACCAAGACTGACTACTCACTCTCGGAAAACACCACTCAATGCTACACTAATTTGCAAAAGTAACAATGTTTTTAAAGAGTAATTCGTTTTTTCTCTGACTACTTCCAGACTCCAAACCCAAAACTAACACACAATCGTGCATTCAATACTTTATCAGGCTCCCTTACTACATTAGCATTCATTTGTTAAGTAGCCAACAATAACAAAATGCTCCAGAAATCCAGTTTTATGAACAAATGATTATTCTCAAACAGCATGCTGTCGAAAAGAGCATCCTATTATCGGCACAACATTGCAATAAATCCATACAATTGATAAAGTTCTAGAAGCTCAACAGCACTATTGTGCATCCCACACACATAAATCCTTGAAACGTGAAGAATAATTGGCATTAGCAGAACACATAGTCATGTGCACGATATCACACAAAAAGACATTGACCAGGTTATGTAACTGGTATGGAAAGCACTATACTCTGCAAGATCAAAGAAAAAATGATTGTTCTCAGTTTAGAAAAAAATGGAAAGTTCTTCAGTACATCCTTAAAACACCAAAAGATCTTCCCAGATTGCACCCTCTTTACTTTGATACTAATACACCAACAATTTAGAATCCTAATGCAGCACAAGCTCTCTACTATCAAAATCCAAACAAAAACAAATCAACAAACATTATCAAGTAATGGATCCTCCAGATCAATTGAATTTCCCAGAACTTCACGAATGGCAACCAGATAGATAATACTCTACAATTTTATAGCACTGATGGTTGTTTCAAAACAAATATTAATGACATTACATAACATACCATGACATGGCATAACATAACAGAACAGAACAGAGCATAACATTATTTCCCTTGTTAACACATCTCCACAAATAGGATTCACACCCTGTAGGAGAATGAACCTGGGCATTTTTCCACATGTGTGCTACCTTGTCAATTTTTCACATTTTGTTTTATGCAAATTTCTCAAAATTTGAAAAGGAAATTTGGGTACAATATGCCCACTGGAGTATGGTATGACCAGAAAACGTCCACAGCTGAGACTTTAATGCCTGGCAACCAGTACCCTGTTATATTTTTGGGTCACTTTTGAATGCAAGGCACACCCTCACAATATATTTTCACTTGAGATATTGTCAAGTATGTTGCATGAAGTTCACAACATTTTCATTCAATTCTACAAAAAACGTCATGATTTCACTCACTTCTAAAAAGAACTGATTGAGGTGTGCAATCAATTGCTCTACACAGGACGTAGGACAAATATGGCTTGTTTAGGGAAAGCCAGCCATGCATCCGCCCTATATTTGCAGGAGTGCACAAATCAGGCAATGAGCACAATTCTGAGTGAAAAGCTTGTAATACACACCCACTAGGAACTTTATCAATCACTGATTAGTGCTTTTCACACACATCCACATTTGATACTCTTAGCATCAAAATCAGCTCATGTTTAACCACCATTAATAGCTCCCTTCAACAAAGTAACATGCCTTTTAATTTTCAAGACCAGATGATCTCCCCCTTAGACAACAACCAGTGCCCGATCAGTGATTATTATGGTTCTGACCTACCATTTATTTGAGACTTCATTTTGCACAATAATCAGTGCACTGCTTACTGAACATGATTCTGTGTCTTTCAGCTGTGCTTCATACCACTTATGTCAATATATGCAATATCCCACAGTAGATCGATCCACAGTACATATGTGGCATATGGGAATACACAGACTTGTACAGCCTCCAGTTTCCCCTGAAACACAGCAAGGACTACACTAATAATTGCAACCTCACTTTAGATATGGTGCTATTCAACCAGGTCTGAAGCAAGAGACATTGTCACAGTGTCTGCCCTTCCTCTGATTCACCTTAGCTGCCTGTCACATTCTGGCATGGAGTCAGCATGTTTACTGACCCCACACCAACCTGTGTAGATGTGGAAGTTAGAGTTGGTTAGGGAAGAAACAATGACAGGGGCTACTAAGCCTCAACCGTGGTGGCTGAAGTCATTTGCCACTGATGTCCTAGGACCCAACCTAATTCAGCTCTGTGAACTGGGATAAGGGCAACCTTGTCCATACTTGACTCTCAGAATAGGGAGGGCGAGCACTCACAGACTTCTTGGGGAGTTAGTATGGGAGGCAAGGGCTCAGCACTTAACAGACATTTGACACAATACAGTACTATCCAGCCCAGTCCTTCTCTTCTATGAATAAAATACATTGAATCTCACAGTAGAACTAAATAATACACAATTATTGGAAGAAACATAGATATTTGAAAACTATGTTGCTATATATAGTAATGCACTACACCTCCTTCTCACTGATGTCTTCCTAGTATGATTCCTTCTATTTTTACTGTGGTCAAGACCCATTATCTATAGTATGAAACACACTATAGGTTTTAGGCTAGCCTTAGTCACAGGTGCAGGTAGTAAATGAATTGCACAACTTCATGTCACCATACATGTATCACTTCTTGGCAAAAAGACTTTTCAAGTACAGCAGACCCATCTTTACACATTCAGTCTGTACGCCCTTGTGCTGATTAGGCCCCGGTTTGTACCCATTGGCTTATGTAGCAGCTTTGGCAATGCTTCAGAAGTGGAGGAGTTCCAGCGTAATGTCCGTGGCTCTTCTTGGGTGTAGGGCATGACAGCAGCTTTGCTAGCTAGGATGGTATCAGAGCTGATCAGTGGGTTGTACCTACACAGCAATGCTTGGTCTCAGCAGCTGCAGTCCTGCCGACTTGCTATAGCAATATATATTTTGGAGAGACAGTTGCAGCCTCTGAGCCAATCTCCTTGCAATGGTGTCCTTAGACAGTTGCCACCTCTGGGTTGACTTGGGCTTCTCAATTGGTTGAGACACTTTCTTATGGTTACTGCAGCAGCAGCACCAGTATTTCAGCCCACCACATTCTGGCCATGATATGAGTAGCTTTTCAGGTAGAATCTTCAATGTGGCTTATACACAAACTGCTGCTGAGTGATCTTTTTATGGCACAGGTCCCTCCTGGCATCACGCTCCGGGGAACTTTTTGAGTATTCTTCTTGCCGGGAACACACTGGGTTTTTCCTTTTGGACAGTGTCTCCTCCATCAGAGCTAGACACACTATTTCCCTTTTTTAGCAGGCAGACAGACTTCTACACACTTCATGCATTCTCCTAGCTCTTCCATCAGAAAGTGCAGACTTCAGTTGATGTTCCATCAGTTATGGGAAACTGTTTGTCAGACCCCTGTCTTGGTTGAACAGTAGCTCTTTAAATACTTGGTGAACACTCCCTTCTTTGGTAAAGAAGAACGTGGAATAAGAACAAAGGGGGGTTGTTTGGATTCAACTTTTATGTACTCTTTCTAAATAAAGAATGTGGATCCATTTTCTAATGCTTCAGAAATGGAATGTGACAGTTCTCTTTCAAATGTCATTTCCATGCTACTCTTCAAATGAAGCCTTTATGCAAAGCGATAGTTCTCAAAGCAATTAGCAATGAGGATAGGCATGAGTATCCAAAATTGGGGCATAATAAAGTGTGGGTTCTTTACAACAATAGGTCATCAGCATTCCTAAAGCAGTAATCAGAGACAGACAAAAGAGTAGGCCCTCCCTAAAACTTTGCTGCAGAAACTGCAGTCCCAACCCTCACCCTTATCATTTACCAAATGTCAATGCAGGAGGAACTAATCAGCTATCCTTTGACAGCAAGGTGCTCATTGTCTCCATCTTCCTGTTTTCAGTGTCTGTGTCACCGCCCTCCAGCCTCAGAAATTCAGACATTGCAAGTCAGCTCTCTGTGGGAAGCTAACCTCATCTTCAATCTTTTGCTATGCTAAACCAGAGTCATCCAAAATGCACCGTGCTGACCCCAGTATTTAGACTCACACAACACCCAGAGTCCCACTAGTAAATATATACAGCACATGCTCTGCACACAGACACACACACAAACACTCAACATGCACACCAATGTCATCACCAGGTTTAAGGTTCCACATCACAGTGGAACTTCACATGAGCAGGACCAGTGGACCTCACACACACTGGCACAAGTAAATGGTCTGGTCACACAATATCTTGAAAAATATGGTACACTACTACCACTGCTTAATGTGATACACCTAGGTCATGGACTGTAGTTTATGGTCCACTATAACGGCATGCTTGGTGCATCCCTAGAGGTCATAGGAGAGAGCCTTTGCCACTCATTAAAAGAGACAGTCCTAGGCTTCTGTGCACACACTGGGTTAGCATGATGCTAGGGCCAAAATAAACCAAGATGCCAGTTTCACGTGCAGCCGGACAATCAGGGAAGGGGAGCACACCCCTTTCACATGCAGGGGATATTCTCGTCCTATCTATATGGAAAACTGGAATCGGAGGAGGAGTCTCTAATTTCAACCTCCTGGACCATGAATATGTGGCTGCAATTAGTGCAGCATAAAAAATCCTGGCCTTCCCCACTGTCACACTCTTTATTCCTATCACTTTTACACTGATGACCTGCTTCATTCATGTTTTTACATGGCTAATGAGATTGAGAGCTAGAGTGGATACCACTTCATCTCCTCAGCCCTGATGTGCCTAGTTCCATGTCGCTAGGTTGGTGTGAGAATATGCAGGCTCCTTCTCCTCCCATCAGCAGCAGCTGCCTGCGAATAAGTAGAGCATAATACTGGGACCCTTGAGCCAAGGAGTTTCTGAGTCGAAATCATCAATCTTACTTGGTATGTAAGTAGCAACAAGCAGTAAGATGGGAAGAGGTAAGATTCACATGTCTTTGAGTATGTGAGCCATGCAACATATTTCTTTTTTGAACCAGCTTGAATCCTGCCTCACTGACCACCTCTCTTGGGAATTGGAAGGCTTCCTCTCAGGCCCAGTCCTCCAGTGCTCTGAGGTCAGTGCCATATTTCCCGAAGTGTGCTCCGTGTATCTGGTGATTCTTGTCTTTTTTTATGTGTACGGTATATTTTTGTATGCAATAGTTCTAACATAATTTTGCTTTTTTTATAACAGTTCTGTCTTCTAGCAGTAAGCAATAAGCATGGGCCATCAGTGCATTCCGAAAATGCAGGTATTGAAACGCATCAGTATTGAATAGAAGCATGAAACTTTGTGTAATTTGCTTCGCATAATTATGTGAAATTTCACAAACATGTCGCAAAATTATGTGAAATTCATACCTGTACTTATCACAATCAGTTAGTCCAAAAATATCCCAACTCCCATTTTTTGGACACAAGGACACTTTTTCTTAGACAAACAGCACAAAACACAAGTGCCGCAAACAACAGATGCTCATGTGCAGTTTGTTTGTGTTGTTCCTATGCATATGTTTTAGAAATGGGGTCTTCAGTAGGCAGTGGTTTGCACCCTGTTCAAGTAGGGACCCTCACTCTAGGCAGGATAAGTAAGTTACACCCTCAGATTAACCCATGCTTATCCCCAGAGGCAATGTGTCAAGTATTTGTACACACACAGTAACACAGTGAAAACACCATAAAAGGACATAACTCAGATTCAGATTTTAAAGTCTTTATTTCGATAATAAAATCATAAAAGACAACGGAATTTACGCAAACAGTTAAGATGATACATTACAAACACCACATACTGACCAATTTACACACAATAAAGACTATACATTAAAAATAATCCAAGTTAAACATCCCATTTATATTTAAACGATCCGATTATGTATACAGTTTCTTTTGTTTAAAACATAAAATCAATAAATAAAACCATCTTAAAATACTGTGCAATATCCAGCTGTAGATTAAAACTTTTAAGGACGAATCATATGATCAAGCAATTCCTTGCTATTTATGGGCTCTAATAATCCAAACCCAGCCTAAAATTTTCGCTGTGCTCACCACAAACAACTCTGAAGTATTGGTCTTTAGTGCCCGAATCGCCTCAGCGGACCTACCACAAGTAAGGCGTTGGAACAAAGGTTTTAACCATCTTTTACGAGGGTCGTAGTACTTGGGGCAGGCAAATAAAACATGACCCTCTGACTCCTTATGGCCAGGGCACCATTTGCAAAATTCAGTTACTCCTGTGCCCCAATTTTTAACAAATGTATTCAGGGGCAAGGAGCCCACCCGAAACTGATGGTAGAGTTTCTTATCCAACGGCCTGGTAATAATGTCCCAATAGTTTTCGCGTGAAGGGTCCAGCTTGTTAGCCAGGAACCTGCCTGTTAAGCTAGTGGAGCTGGAAGCGGTTACTAGGGTTTGTCAGACCGAGGCCCAGTACAATGCTTTGAATTCTTGTTTGGAGGGAAACACGTTAGTTCCAGGAGACAACCACAGCTGTTCCAGACCCATTTGGACCAAAATGGTTCTGACCGTACGTAGCCATGGAATTCTCCCGGATCCCTCCAGGGACCTAACTTCAACAAGCTCCTTAGCAAATAAGGCAAGATCAGGGGAAGACCAAATCCGTCTCCAGAAGGCAACCAATCTGTACCTTGCCATCTCATTGATTGGATTGCACCCTAGGTCCAGACAAAGGGGTATAGATGGAGTAGATTGTGGAAGCCCCACTAAATTCCGCAAGAACTTGCACTGTGCTTTAAACAGGCTAGATAAATCCACGTACGCCCAAAGATCCGCTCCATATAAAATAGCAGCGTTAATCTTTGCGTCGTAGATTTTTAGCGCGGGGTGTACTCGTTTGGTAATGGTTCTCTTTTGTTCCCTAAGTAGACAGCCAGTTAGGCGGGCCAATTTAAACTGCTGTTCGACTACCTGCTCTTTCCATCGCATGCGAAAGTCTAATGTAACCCCTAGGTAGGACATGTGATCTACTTGTTCCAAGTTAACACCACCCATCGTTACCGAGCTCCGAACCGAGGTGTTCCTTGTGAATACCATGAACTTAGTTTTGCTCACATTTACCTTCAGATCGTTGATGACACAAAACTCCTCGAAGCGGTTCAATGCCCGTTGTAAACCGCTTCTGGTCTTAGAGAGGAGCAGAGTGTCATCGGCGAAGATGAGCATGGGGAACTTCTTCCCGGCCAGGGAGGGAGCGTCTGTTGGAAAAGTATTAAAAAAGTTTACTACCTGGTCAAAAAATAGCAGAAAGAGAGTGGGCGCCAGGACGCAACCCTGACGAACCCCGCGTAAGACTGGGAAGCTGTCCGTAACTTGTCCTTGACTACCCCACCGAACCCTTGCAAAATTGTCCTCATGCAGTTTAACAATTAGATCCAGAAGATCCAAGGGTAAACCTAGGTCTCTCAGGACGCACCACAGTTTAACCCTCGGAACCATGTCAAAAGCAGCCTTTAGGTCAATGAAAGCGGCGAAAATTTTTCCCCCGCCTAGCAGCACCACCTTCCAGTATATCAGACAAAATCTAAACACCTGGTCGATGGTGCTGATACCAGCTCTAAAGCCTGCTTGCATAGGGGACAAAATGCACTCTGAAACCATCCATCCCTGGACTCTACCTAAAATCATTCGTGCGATGACCTTTTGGAGAGAGTCAATAAGGCTGATCGGGCGGTAATTACCCGGATTTGACCGATCCCCTTTTTTATATATTGGGAGGATCTCAGCCCCCTTCCAACTCATTGGGATTCTAGCTCCTTGGGCAATTGCATTTGCTAGCCTAGTAATATACGGTATCCAGAGTCCCTGGTTGGATTTGAACAAATCAACGGGGATTAGGTCCATCCCAGGGGCCTTCCCCCGCACAGTCAAACCCAATGCTGCTTCTGTTTCCTGTTCGGAAAAGAACAGGACCCCACCGTGGTCCAACAGTGTGTGCTCATCACTTAGCAAGGTAGAGGGTACCGAAATCTCAGACCTAAATTGGGTTGCATAAAAATCCACCCAAGTTCCGGGAAGGACATGATTAGAAGGTATTTGAGAATCTGGGTCCCTACCCCATTTGACCAATTCCCAGAATTTCGTCTGGTTATTGGATGTCGATGCATCCAGAAGATCGGACCAATGCCTATCTTCCCACTGTCTTTTGGCCTCCCACTGGGTTTTTTTTATACTGGGCCCTGGCTAACTTGACATCTATCATAACCCGTGACTTAACCGCCAAAACTAATTGGCTGTAGGCCTCCCTACATTTCCCATTATACCATTTCTGACGGGAACCTAGTTTTTTTGGCGGGGCTGCCAGGTATGGACTGGATAAAAGAATTTTAAGCTGTTCAAAACAACCTTCGTGGGTCTTGGTAACATGATCGGGGTCAACCCCCTCAGGCACAATGGCCATAAGATCATTCACCGTATGGGTGACCAAATGTGTAATACTTTCATGGAGGGAGACATCACCCACTATCCTAGACCATTTCAGCCGTCTTCTGTCATTTGTCAGGGTGAGATCACCTGTGGTAAGATTATCTGGGTTCTTCAATCTATCAGATCCCAGAAACCTTAAACTAAGCGACAAGGGGTTGTGGTCACTTTCTGGGCGGGATACCACTTCCATATCGATCATATAATGCCAAAGTTCCAACTTTAGCAAGATATAATCTATACGGCTTTTCCTTAAACCATTATCATAGGTATTACAGGCACGTTTATCTGATAAGGAGCGGCCATTAACTGCCCTTAAGCCCCTGGTCAAACATAGGGCCATCCAATTCAAAGCTGCCTCAGTCCCTTTGGCGATTTTATCTATTGATAGGTCAGGAATATTCCAAACTGCATCCTCTGTGGACCCCCAACTGTCCCCAACTGCCTGAAGCGGCTCAAAGGTACAGTTCAAATCGCCCGCAAGGATAAACAGGTTATCGCTTCCAGAACTGTCAAGATACCTATCAACTACATCGACAATGCCAGGGCAGCGGCCTCCAGGTAGGCCTCGTGCATAAATGTTGATAATGAACAGGTCCCGGTGGGCGGCTTTGCTCAACTTAATGCCCATAAGGTCTTGGTGTTCCAGGAAAATTTCTGTTAGATGGACTCCCAAGGATTGCTTCACCCAGATCAGTTGGCCCCCTAGAGCGCGCCCTTTGCTACTTCCGATTGCAGGTTTAAAAAAATTGATGAACCCAACCCTGTGGATTGGGGCCGTGGCCCATGTTTCCTGGAGTAATATAATATCAAAGGAATCTATAAATTCCAACCACTCCTCAGAGAGTAGGCGGCCCTTGATCCCAGCCACATTCCAGGAAGCCACCTTTAGAAAATCATGGGGAGATGTTACATTATTTATATATGGTTGGATCGTTGGCGCCGTGGGGGCTAAGAATTCCACCACCTTCTCAGGTTCAGCCCGTAACTCGAGTCTTGGGGTCAAGCAAGCACCAACCGCCCCCATGATTTCTTCTGAGATATCCTCAGTAGTAGCTTCAACCGACCCCTCCATAAGATTTAACAGAGGGCCCCCCCCAACAACGTGCCCCATAGAAGGTTCCACCCCGCCGAGCACAGATATTACATTCCTATGGCTCTCCACAATGCTGTGCTCCTTACTTGATAGATGTAGTCAATCGACAGCCTCAAGATCAGAAAGAGGGCCGTATCGATTGGAAAGTTGAAGATGTTGGGAGTGGCAAGGTGTTCTCACAATCGGATACCTCCTGTCTAATAATCGCTTATGGCGGGGGCCTGGTGTAAATTTAGAGTGTCTATCGGGGTAAAAATAAGCAAGATCCAGTGTTTGTACATCCCCCATTCCTGCAAACCTTGCTTCCCTTCGAATAGATTCTACTACCCAGGGATCCTTAAACGATACCAGAATGCAGTCACCCTCTAAATCTTTAGTCCCAAAACCCACCCAATCAACTCTCCTCACTAATAGGATTTCAGTTGAAATAGATGGCGGGAGAGGGCGATTTTTATTCAGCCAATATACTACTTTGTTACGTAAATCCCTATCTGTCTCTTTAACACCCTCCTTAACGGGCATTACCCCAGTTAAAACAATGGTATATTGGTTGGATTCTGGGGGTAGGTCAGTACGAGGGTGAACGCCTTTAACAATATTTCTCCCGTTGTGAGTTGTAGGGTTACGAATAGTATTTGACTTTCCTAGAGGGGGCAGGGATGGAGTGCTATGTGCAACTGTTGCCCTATCGCCCACCCTCCTGGTTTGAGCTTGTTGCACTGTTGTCATGGAGGCAATTTTACTATATTCCTGCGCTAGGGAGTCAGCACCAACGGTGCTATCTATATCCTTGAGGACCACCTGTGCCGGAGATATTTTTACAGCCCCCATTGTTTTACCCAGGCACACATTGTCTGTGTTGTTAATTATATTTGGCTGAGAGATGGAGGCCCCCACCACTAAGGGGGGGGCAGTTAGTTTATTAAGTAGGCGCATGTTCGAGTTTGCGACAGATTCCAAGGCTTCTAATTTAATGGACATCAACCTTGTTTGCTCCAAGACAGGGCGCAGAAGGGTTTTGAACAAGGCCTCCATTTTTACCAGAAGGATTTCATCGCTGTTGAAGCAAGTGGGGCACGGGTCTGATGAACCAATAGGGGTTAAGGAGGGGCACAATACATTGGGATGTACCAGGGGGGGGTGTGTAACATTATAGGACTGTAGAGCAGCTGCATTGATTTGATTAGAAGCAATTAATTTAGGCAGCTTATGTGCTCTCCCCCTATGATTGCTTTGGATATTTTTCCTTTTACAGGTTTTTTTTTTTATAACAGGGTCAGGCACTTCAGGTTGCTTCGACACCGGCTTATTGATTGTGTCGCCTCTGTCCGTGACACTAATATTTGACCCATTGTATTGGGTGACATCGGGGCTCAAATCAGAATTATATGACGAATGTAGAGAATCCACCCCATCTCCCACAACATGTATCAGTGCCTCTGTCATTATTGGAGTTAAATGATTAGACGGAGCTTGGACTGCAGGGCTAGGGATTGAAGCCAGGGCTCCTATAGAGGAACGCTTACCACTGACTAAATCTAGAGAGAGCCTTTTCTCGGTCAATGCTATTTCTTTTTCTAGAATCCCGGTGGCTCTGGTTATGAAGGCATCTAGTGGGCCAGAAACTATTCCCTTGGAAGTTTGGAGTTGCACAGTACGGTCTTTACCTGACCTCAGAGGCATGTTAAAAATGAATAAAAACAATCAATACCTTTGTCAAACCCCGCACTATAGTAATCAGTGAATGCCTGCAGTGATAAAGAACACAATAGAATGTGAGCGAAAGGCCAGAAAATGTAGACAAACTCAGCCTTGTCCAAACACAAGCAGGCACAGACCAGGCCCAGGCTACCCCCGGTGTAGTTACAAGTTCTCAAAATAGACCCTGTTACACAATAAACAATGGACAGTGACTACACTGACGGGGTTAAAACGAGATGAGCCAACCAGCTTGGGGGGGCCAACTGCCGCAGTGCTCTGCAGAACTGTAGCAGGAGTGAACAGAGTTGATAACCAGAGATAATGACACAATAAAAGTTAAAAAGCAAAGTCCACAGTACCTTGGGGATACCAATGTTGAAATGGCACAGTTTAGAGGGGTGGCCCCGACCCGGCCAGCACCGGGCAGTGACGGGCAAGGACGGGCCCGCCCTTGGCCCGGGCTTGGCCCGGGCGCGGCCCGCGCGCGTCCCGCGCAGCGAGGCAGCTCCCTGCCTCAAATAGTGCCCGGCGCTGCCTGATGACAGCAGCGGCAGGCGTCGGGCGCTGGGGATGCTGGGGGTGGTAGTTTACCGGGCCGTTCCCCTCACGGCGGTGTAAAGCACTGGCAACGTTGCAGGTAAGGACCTGAAGCTGGCCGTTCCCCTCACGGCGGTGTCGGATCAGTGTCAGGCGTGGCAATTACTGGTAGCGCGTCCCGCGCAGCGAGGCAGCTCCCTGCCTCAAATAGTGCCCGGCGCTGCCTGATGACAGCAGCGGCAGGCGTCTGGCGCTTGGGATGCTGGGGGTGGTAGTTTTCCGGGCCGGTCTCCTCACGGCGGTCTAAAGCTCTGGCAACGTTGCAGGTAAGGACCTGAAGCTGGCCGTTCCCCTCACGGCGGTGTCGGATCAGTGTCAGGCGTGGCAATTACTGGTAGCGCGTCCGTATTGAATAGAAGCATGAAACTTTGTGTAATTTGCTTCGCATAATTATGTGAAATTTCACAAACATGTCGCAAAATTATGTGAAATTCATACCTGTACTTATCACAATCAGTTAGTCCAAAAATATCCCAACTCCCATTTTTTGGACACAAGGACACTTTTTCTTAGACAAACAGCACAAAACACAAGTGCCGCAAACAACAGATGCTCATGTGCAGTTTGTTTGTGTTGTTCCTATGCATATGTTTTAGAAATGGGGTCTTCAGTAGGCAGTGGTTTGCACCCTGTTCAAGTAGGGACCCTCACTCTAGGCAGGATAAGTAAGTTACACCCTCAGATTAACCCATGCTTATCCCCAGAGGCAATGTGTCAAGTATTTGTACACACACAGTAACACAGTGAAAACACCATAAAAGGACATAACTCAAGATATGAATTTTAAAAGTTAAATAAAGTTGTAGTTCTAAATAATTAATGGTTGCTCTCGACCAGTACAAACTATCTTAGATGCGTTAAAAATCAAAGACGATGGTTGAT
The DNA here is from genome assembly GCF_964204655.1 of Triturus cristatus. Taxonomy (NCBI): domain Eukaryota; kingdom Metazoa; phylum Chordata; class Amphibia; order Caudata; family Salamandridae; genus Triturus; species Triturus cristatus. The sequence goes on along the minus strand of NC_140580.1, from coordinate 625,164,525 downwards.
GCAGGGGAGTAGAGATATTGAAAAGGCAGGTGATGCATTTGTTCCTTACTGCTATGCAGGTTGTTAGAATTGGCTTTTCCAGTGGGTGTATACCGAGACTTTTTGCTTTAGAGCCTCCTGTTTTTGACCCTGTTTTTGTTGGTTTTAGGACTCTGGGTACTTCACCACTGCTGATCAGTGCTAAGGTGCATATGCTCTCTGTGTAAATTGTTGCCATGGATTGGTGTTTCTATAATTGGCTTATTTGGTTTACTGTTAAGGCCTAAGTACAGTGCACTTTGTGTGCCTCGGGCCTGTAAACCAAATGCTGCTAGTAGGCTTGCAGCACTGGTTGTGCCACTCACACACACAGCCTTGTAAAAGGTTCACAGGCGTGAAATTGTAGTGACTGTTTGCAGTCTAGTACTGCCATGTCGACTTGGCAAGTGCACCCACTTGCCAGGCCCTAACCTTCCCTTTTCCTACATTTGAGTCACCACTAATGTAGACCCAAGGTACCCCTGAGGGCAGGGTGCAATGTATGTGAAAGGCAGGACATGTCCTGATGTGTGTGGCCTGTCCTGATAGGGAAACAGTGCCAATTTTATTTTTCACTATTGAAAGGTTATCTGTCCCATAGGATAGGATGGGAGTTTATTTATACTATCTTTATAAATATAGCTTCCCGTTGGGACTAGATAGTAGGATAAAGTTGAGTATGCCGGAACCCAAAATATAAAGATGCATCTCTTATTAAGGATGATTTTCACATTCCATTTTGAATATACCACTTTTAGAGAGTAGGTATTTTCCTGCTTAGCCATCCTGTTTGCCTCTGCTATGTTTGTGTATTGTTTGGCTTTAGAGTGACAGGGGTTGGGGATGTGCATTCTGTTCAGACAGACACTTGGGGGCTGAGGTGTGTCCTACCTTTCCAGGATGAGTCAGGGCTGGACTGAATAGACCTGGGCTGCATTCAGAGTAGGGGAAAGAGATTTATTTCACACCTGAATGGGCCTGGTCTGCCTTGGCAATGCTGTCTCCACCTCCTGCCAGGAAGCTGCACCAGAGAGGGCAGACCTGGTTTTGGCTGGACAAAGAGCTTCTCTGCCACCAGAGAACAAAGGAATTTGTGCTATAAAAAGTGGGGCCCAGACCCCAGACTTTTAGATCACTTCTGGAATTCAAGAAGATCATTTGCCAAGGAGAAGAGCTGGAGAAACTGAAGGAGAAGTACTGCCCCTTTGCTGTTTGCTGTCTGGGGTTGGCCTACAGTGGCTGGTTCTGCCAAGGAAAGGACAAGGACCTTGCTGTGTGCTGAGTACCCTGCTTGAGTAATATCTCCAAGGGCTTGAAGTAGAGCCTGTCTCCTGTTCTGAAGTCTCAGGAACACAAATACCTCACCCCCAGCTCCCCTGAACTTCCTTGGTGGGAATTCCGACTTGCCAAGAGGTGCCAGTTGCTGTTCTGTGCCTCTGGGTGTCGTTCCTGCTGTTGGGAGCTGGAAAAGAGACGCAATTATGAGAAGCGCAACGCACCCGCACCTGTTTCAGATGCATCGCTGAAGAAACCAATTCATCACCTCCCGTTCAGTAAGGAACTGACGCATCACCTCCCCTGGGTGGCAGTAAGTGACCAGTGCATCACCTTCCCTGAAGTAAGGAACCAACGCATCACCTTCCCTGCGCTTAAGGAACTGATGCATCATCTTACCTGCAGCTATTTTTTCTTTATGATCCAAGGTACTTTGTGTTGAAAGAGTCACGTCTATAGTTTGATATGGACAGGACTGTTTCTACCTTTTAAAATTCATTTTTTGATTACTGTGTTGTAGAATTTTGTCTTTTTTTTTACCTTATTTGGTTTAGATAAAGATTACCTATTTTTCTAAATTGGGGTGGTGTCCATTTGTAGTGTTTTCACTGTATTACTGCATGCATGCACAAATGCTTTACACACTGCCTCCTAGATAAACCTGTCTGCTCATGCCAAGCTACCAAGAGGGTGAGCAGGGTTTATTTTAGAAGTGTATGCCCCTTACCCTGACTAGGAAGAAGGGTCCCTGCTTGGAAAAAGGTGTAAACCATTGGCAACTAGATACCACCATTTCTGACACAGGTCATTTGCACATTAGCCCTCGGGACAATGCGTTGCGCAGAGGAGGGGATGCGTTGTTGTAGGCAGTTATGCATCGGTTCCTAAGGCAGTGCAGAGTTGTTGAGTCACTAACGCCGGTAACAATGTGTGGCACAGCTGAGATGATGCGTTGTTTGAGGGCATGATACCTCGGTTCCATTCTACGGTACTGTGTCATTAATGAAATCATATCCCAGAGACAATGCATCTGTGATGTGTCAAAAGTCAAGTCGCACTGTTGTGTTGCGTCAATTCCACAGCATTGAAGCAGGTGATTTGTCAGATTTGGAACGGTGTGTCACGGACGTTTGTGATGCTGTGCTTGAGACTCACGTAGCAGTGGCTTTTTAGAGGCACTGCTGCAAAGAGTTGGAGTGTGCATTGAAAGCTGTGGTTGGTCCATCGAGCAGGGACCACACTTCGGTGACAACAGCGGTGAGGTGTCAAGTTTTGTGATGATGCGCCATTTCCAAATGACGCTGTGAGTCAGTGTGTTGATTCTTCTCCTGGTTGCACCACTTCCAAGGGCTCAACAACTGGGTTGGGTACCACTTGACAAGACAGGGGTGCCATCAGAGGAGCCCAGGTGTTGGTAGGTGAAGTCTTTGATGGCCCTGAGACTTCTAAACAGAGGAAAACTAAGATCAAGCCCTAGGAGAATCTCAAAAGGCAGGATGTAGAAAGAAAGGTCAAGCCCTTTCACTCCCAGTACAGAATCAGCAAGTGGCAGCTCAGCACAGCAAAGCAAACAGCAAAGTTTCAGTCCATCTTACAGAAACACAGCTCTTCTTCCTGGTAGGAGGCCCTCAGTCCAGAACTGTTCTGAGTATATGGTCTCAGAAGTCCAGTACTTATACCCATTTTAGCTTTTGCATTAGGTAAACTTCAAAGGAAAGACTTTGTCATCCACAAGACCCTGCCCTTCCTGGTCCTCGCTCCAGACACTCTACATGGGGTAGAGACTTCTTTGTGTGAAGACAGGCACAACCCTATTCAACTTCAAGTGCCAGCTCTTCCCGACACTCTACCTCAGGAAGTTCTATCAGCCTGGTGATGGGCCATCAGCATATGCAGGGCACCCACCAACTCACTTTGTGTGACTGTCTACAGTTAATGCAAAAGAGCCCAACTCTCACACTGACCCAGAAATGCCTTTAGAGACAGGCAGAGGGACAAAATGGTTAAAGCAAGAACATGCGCTCTTTCTAAAAGTGCCCTTTTCAGACCAGCAATTTAAAAACTAACTTCACAAAAAGAAGTATTTTCAAAATGTGAGACCAGAGACACCAAACTTCAATTTTCTATTGGCTCCCTATTACTTGTAAGATGTTACAAGGTAGCTCCAATTCTAACCTATGGGTGATAGGCCTTGCTGTAGTGAAAAGGGAATTTAGCAGGTTTTTACTAACTGGACATGTAAAACTCACCAGTACTTGCCCTACCTTTTAAATATATTGCACCCTGCCCATGGAGCTACCTAGGGCCTACCTTAGGGGAGCCTTACATGTTATAAAAGGGAAGGTTTGGGCCTGGCAAGTAGGTGCACTTGTCAGGTCGAAATGGCAGTTTAAAACTGCACACATAGACACTTCAGTGGCAGACCTGAGACATAGTTGCAGGGCTACTCAAGTGGGTGGCACAATAAGTGCTGCTTGCCCAAGGGTAGCATTTGACTTAGAGGCCCTGAGCATACCTGGTGCACGGTACTAGGGATGTACTAGTAAATCAAATTGGCCAATCATGGAGAGGATCAAATATCATTACATGTTAGACAGGGAGCACTTGAACTTTAGAACGGGTCAGCAGTGGAAAAGTGCCCAGAGTCATAGAGCTAGCAAAAACGAAATCCAGCACACAACTAAAAACAGGAGGTCAGAGGCAAAAAGACTGGGGAAACCACACTAAAAGATTCCAGGTATAACAGTGTGCACTAAAATACTGCACAAATGTGGCATAATTACTCCAAGTGGAGTTATGGTGTAGTTTTAGGAATTTCACGTAACAAACGTTCACATGAAATTACCAACATTATGTGTGATACACTGGCTTAATGGAAATTTTGCCCAGGTCTGGTATTATGTAGTTTGTATTCCTTTTCATGGTGTTTGAAGGATGCCATTTCATTTCAGTCCCAGGTGTCTCCTAGCTTGCTCAATCCAACAATGTCCCATTTGTTAAATCCTTCCAGTCCCTTCACTTTTCTGAGAGGGTCATTGTCCTATTAGGGAATGAATTTCGTCAAGGACTAACAGGCAGATGCAGCAACCATTTTTGCGAGCGCAAACGGTGAGATTCCCAAAAATCGTCCGTTGCGCCCGCAAAAAGGCCATTTGCGATGCATCAAGGTTCAAGGCACTCGCAATTTGAGAATTCGCAATTAATTGCAATTTCTCAAATTGCAATTGCATTTAAGGAATCGCAATTTGCGATTCTTTAAATGCAATGCAAGAACCATTTTAAAATAGCCATTTTGCTACTAGGGGGCACAAATTACCATGAAGTTGAACTTGATGGTAATTTGCAAAATCTTTGAAAAATGCACTAAAGTGCATTTTTCAAAGTTGTAGGTCACATACACACATGCCCTTGGGGTATGTGTGTGTACAACATGTGTGCACAGAGCAATTTCAGAGGTGCAACAGGGTGTCCTTTGGATACTCTTGCACCCTTGATATTACATGCGCAATTTGCGTGTACCTATTGTTACTCACAATTTGCACTTGCAATCTCCCATTCATTCCTATGGCCCTGTAGGCCCATAGGAATTAATGTGAAGGCATTCCTTAATTGCGACTCGCAATTTGCGAGTCGCAATTAAGAAATGTTTAGGAATCGCTATTTAAATAGCGATTCCTACATGCATAGTCTTTTGAGAGTCCTTAATTGTGATTCCTTAATAATCGCAATTAAGGACTCGCAAAAGCATTCCTTGATGCATGTACCTGTAACCCATGTAGAGTAGGCATTCTTGGTAAAGTATATGTAGATTTACACACAATGTATATGTGCATGGCTGACAATATAAATATTATTACATGTATGTACATATGTGTTAATATATAGGGGTTTATGCATTATTCAAAAATGTTACTAAGTGCACAGTCTATATATGTGTGTGGTTCACTTGGACCTCTCTGCGTGGTCACTTCCAAACATTTTGCTTCACCCTTCCTGTTAGAAATTGGGTTACAGGATGACTGGGCATGTGAGCTCTGGTCAAGCAGCAACCACAATCCTAGTCAAGGTAATTCTTAGTAGAGAGGTGTGGCTCACTGGTTAGTGGCGGCAGACCCGTAAGCAGAGAATGGCCCAGGGACCAGGGTTCAATTCCCGACGTGGCAGGGTCGTGGACCAGGGTCAAAACGGATTCGATAATTCTCGCCTTGGTACCTACTCTAACCAGGAACACACTCGGCAACTCTGGGCATTAAGGTTGCCTCATCTCTACAACGGCCCCCCACAGACGCTGGGGATGCCTGGTTTCACCTTGGAGATACCCAGAAAGGGACCATCTCACAGGGATAGCCAGGACGGGTTCCCCAGCAGTCTATAGCGCCGGGACACCTCCCCGTGAGGTAGCTGTTTGTGCTCTACAAATATCAGTATTATTAAGAGACAAACCATAGATTAATCTGTGCTTATCATCTGGTAGCTTGGCACTGGGCAGTCATCCTAAATATAGGGGCAATGCTTAAAGTATTTGTGCAACATTTCAAATGGTAAAACATTATAAAAACACCACACCTAAAGATCCCACAACAGTTTGGAAAAATTGAATATGCTTTTATAAATAAAACAAGACCAAAACAACAAAAGTCAAATCAGGGAAACTGGAGATATTGAATTTTAAAGTTTCATGGTAAAACAATGCCAAAATTTACAAAGTGCCAATAAGGGACATCTCGTCATGCGGGACCGGGACAAAATAACAAATTCAGGCTGACTGCAATGGAGCTCAGGCCAGCTACAAGGATGAGGTTAGACTCACTGAACAAAGACCCTTAAATTCTGGTTGCGGAGTGTTGCGTGGATACGAGTTGAAGAAGGACTGCCCAGTTGAAGTAATGCGTCTGTTCTGAAATCAGGCAAGGCTACAGTGTGAGGTCCTGTTGCCTCCACATTGAGGATGCCATCGGTGGTGCCTGCGATGTGAAGTTCGAGTGTTGAGGATGCAGTACACAGCTCGTGATGTGCCAGTTAGAGGAGCTGCAAGGTCATCAAGCTGCCATCGACAAGAGATGTGAAGATGTGGATCGGAGATACACCGTGCCATTGGAGATGCGAGGATTCTGAAGATGCCTGGGTGATGCTGACCTTCTGCACTGGTCCCACTTCCCACAACAGCAGGGGTACATTGGTTCTGCTCAAGGTTGCACCATTCAGCTAAGGGGATACATTGGTTTGGCTCGAGGATGAGATGTTCAGCCAAAGAGATTTATAAGTTCCACTCAAGGAAATGCCGCTCAGAAGAGAAATGCATTGGTTGTGCTAGTAAGCACCTTAGACCCACTCCAAGAGTCCAGGACTAGGATGGCACCGCTGGTCATTGCAGGCTCACAGATAGCAGAGTTTAGGTTCAGATGCAAGGTTGTTGGAAGCCTGTTATGTCCCTGAAGCTTTAGATCAGGAGGCCAGCCAAATAGCCCATGGATTTACTCTGGGTTCTGGGTTCATGTGCTGCAGGTCTAGTCCTCCTCAATCATACAAGGAGGGCAGAAGGCAGTAAGTCAGCACAGCAGAGCAGCAGTTCTTCCAGAGTAGCAGTCCAGCAGAGTGGCAGTTCTTCAGCAGCACCACAGTCCTTTTCCTGGCAGAGTATCCGGGGGGCAGGCAGTGCTGAAGTGGTGGTGTCTGAGGTCTAGTACTTATACCCAGTAGTGACTTTCAAGTAGACTTCAAAGACAACACTTTGAAGTGCACAGACGTACTGCCCTGTCAGCCCTGACTCTGGAATAACTGCAGGGGGTTAGGCAGTCCTTTGTGTGGGGACAGGACACAGCCTATTCAGGTGTAAATTAGGCTGGGTCCAGCTCCTCCCTTCTAACCTGTCAGGATATCCCACTCAGTCCCACCTACTCTCCCACTGTATGTAGCTGTCTAGGTGGAATACACAAAGCCCAACAGCAAATTACACCCAATCATATGACCAGAGACAGGCTGCTGTTACCAAATGGTTATGACAAGAAAAATCCCAAATTTGTTAAAGTTTTTTGGGGAATTTTAATTTAAATTTATACTTCAATATAAGTTAGGATTTTAAATTTGGATTCCAGATACACCAAATATAGTCATATCTTCCCATTTGGAAATTATGCTTATAAAATGTAATAAGGTAATCCCAATGTTAACCTATGGGAGATATAGGCCTTGCGGTAGTGGAAAAGGAATTTGAGTGTTTTTCACTACCAGGACATCTAAAACTAAAATGTACATGTTCTGCTTTTTAAATAAATTGCACCCTGCCTTGTGAGCTGTCCAAGACCTTCCCTAGGGGTGACTTATATGTATTAAAAGGAAGGTTTGTGACTGGCAAGAAGTTAACCTTGCCAGGTCGACTTGTCAGTTTGAAACTGCTCACACAGGCTTTGCAATGGCAGGCCTGAGACATGTTTAAAGGGCTATTTAGTAGAGCGGCACAATCAGTGCTGCAGGGCCACTAGTAGTATTTAATTTACAGGCCCTGGGCACCTGAAGTGCACTCTACTAGATTACTATAGATAAATTATGTATTCTAATTATGGGTATGACAAACAAATCATGTTTAGGGGAGTGAGAACAAGCAATTTAGCACATTGGTTAGCAGGGCACAGAGCGCGAAGGCCAATTGAAGCAAAAATGAAGCACAATTGGAGGCAAGCAGGCAAAATGTTTGGGGGGGGTAGACCACACTAAGGCTGTCAGGCCTGACGACTCCTGTTTTCTGAATTCATTTTAGTTGGCTTTAGCACTCTGTGCACTTTACCAAAGATCACCAATGCTAATGTGCTTGTGCTCTCTCCATAAAACAGAGTAAAATGTGCCTACACCTGATTGGCACATTTAATTTCCTTATAGATCTCTAGTATATAGTATTACATGGTACCTAGGGCATTTAAATTAAATGCTACTAGTGAGCCAATTGGATTCATCGTGCTAAGCACTAAAGTAGCACTTTAAAACTTGTCTCAGGTCTGCCACTGCAGCCTGTAGTTCAGTTTGAAGCTGCCAATTCGACCTGACAAAATAAACAATTTTCCAGACCTAAGTATCATTCCTAACACATATAAGTCACTCCAAAGATAGGCCCTAACAGCCCAATGGGCAGTGTGTATTGTATTTTAAAATGTGGGATGTGTGGGACTAAGGTTTATGTGTCCTGGTAGTGAAAAACTCTTGCATTCATTTTTCACTACTGCAAGCTCTACCTCTCCAAGTGAATAGCATTAGGTTACCTTAATACATTCGGGTACTAAGTTTTGATTGGGAGGAGGTAGAACTGTCATGTTTATATTCAAATTAACTGCAATTTGAAATCCTCTTTAAGTCATATTTTAAGACACACATCTGAAAATAACACTTTTAGAAGATTGACATTTTCCTATGCAAACAATGTGTGCCTTTGCCAGTGTCCTGGGTCACATGACTGTGAATGGCACAGCTGTTCGGCTTTGTGCATTCCCCCAGACAGTGAGATAAAAGGGGAATAGGCGTTGAGAGGATGGACAATCTTGCCAGAATGGCTGTAGACAAGCTGTTCCCTACCTCACTTACACTTCAAAAGGCTTTCCTTCATTACATACAAAGGAAAGGAACCTAATGCCTCATTGTAATTGTCCAGCTGACCCACTGCACTGGACCTGCCTGGACCTGCAATTGGACCTACCTGAACCCTGCTGGAGTAGGTTCCTGACCCAAGGGGCGCCTTTCAAGGTCCTAGACCCTTGACTGGCATCAGGTAAGCTCCTCTGGTGAAGAAAAGTGAAATCCTGAAGTCTTAGGCTCTTCACAAGACTCTTTCACCCGAGACGACCTCCATCGCAAAGCTTCGGTGAACTTGACTCTTCATTATGCAGCAACCGCCATTGAGGACCAGCAAAACGAAATCTGCACATCCTCTATAACAAGCATAGCTGCTGCAAAGCTCTGGTAATGACCAGCCGCCATGCCCAACAGGCTTTTTGTCCAACAGCAATGACACCCTGTGCCGCCCAGTATGCTCTTAGCACTACAGCGGTGACCACCCATGACATTGTCCCTGCTCCACATGCCTTTCTCTACCAGAAAGGGAACTCTTTGTGCCAGACTTTGAGAAGGTAACTTTTTCAGTCGGAATAACTTGATCACTGTATCGGACCACTTTCCATTGTGGTCCGCCTGAACTTGTGACTTTCTCTTGATCTAGCAGAACAGATAACCACGAGTGGCGCTATGAACTTTTAGGCACTATACTTAGCTCAAAATTGCATTCCAAAACAACACAAATCCAATCAGTAGGAACTAAGGGTTATACTGATTTGATTTGTGTTGTCTGGTATCATTTTATTTATTAAAATTGGTCTATTTTATTCAATTGGTTCACCTTAACAAGGATTGTTGTTGTTTCTCGAGTAGGGCTTCTACCCCTCCCAATCAATAACTAGATTTCTTAGTGTGTATATTCGTATTAATGGATGTATATATATATCTAGAGGTGTTTACGATGACTTTGTGCATGTATATATTAATTTTTGAGTTATTAAAAAAAAAAAAAACACACAACCTTTCCCACCTTTGCCTGTCCTCCCTCCCATCTCTTTTCTTATCCCTAACCTTTTTAACTACAATGGGGCTCCATGCACACATGTCCATTGCTCCCAATAATATTTCTGATCGTCCTTTTAATAATCCACCTCAATTATCCTATTCACAGTATGTACTCGTAGGAGCACAAACTTAACAAACTTACCACAACTAATGTAAAAGAGAATAGGAAGCACATATTACTAATCTACTACCAGGACCGGACTGGTGATGCCGGGCACCGGGCAATCCTCTGGTAGGCCGGAAGGGTGTGGGGCTGGTTATGTCACAGGGGGCTGTTTTTTTCCAAAACAGTCCCCAGTTACAAAATCAGAAGGCCACTGTCTGTGACAGTATACCAGTTACAAAATCAGAAGGCCACTGGTCAAAGGTCAGATCGCACACCAGCAGCGGCTGCTGCATGAGAGTGTTGGGGCCACGCCCACCCACTCTGAGGCCCCTTTACTTGATCTATTCTGCCATAAATAAAGTTAGACATCTTCATGTCTGACTGCTTCACTGGAACAGAAAGACACACACTCAGGCACTTTTAGAAGCTGCACTGCACGTCTCAGTGCGTGCCTGACGCTGAGTGGTAGCGTAAGTAAGGCTCATGTACATACAGTAACAACCCTCGTGTTGCCTCGTCGGATCCCAGGTCACGTCGCTGCCTAGACTCCTCCTGTTTCTGGCAGCGCTGTAGAAATTAGCCTTGGGTATTCTATTCTTCAACTCATGCTGCAAGAAGGTGAACGCCACTCAAGAATAATTCCCCCACCCTTTCCCATTTGATCATAGGCAGCACAGGATTCGGAATCATAGTTAACCACACCACATCCTGTGGCAAAAGGAAAGGGAAGTGTTAAGAGGAATGAGAAAGACTGCTACTCCTTGCTCTCTGATGCCAGGTCGTATGCACTTTCAGTTTTTCGTTTGAGCACTTACGGAGCAGGCAGATTAAAGGGATTCTGGGCTCCAAGCGGGAAAGGAATTGTCTCTGCTCAACAGGTTAGGGATAGAACCAGACATAGGCCGTTGTACACAAGCTGCTGACTGGCTTAAGCAATTCATAAATTCCCTCCAAAAATCACAACATTCCCCATTCATCAGGCAGTGGGGACCACAACAAGTTACACATTTAACTCTTCTAGCGTCCGGTGTGCCTTTAGTTAGGGAAGTCTTCCTGACTGAACATCAGATTTAAAACATGCATTTTCTAATCATAAGTTTAGAAAGGTAACGAAAAGTTGAAATGGGAGAAATTGAGCATTAGCTTTTTTAAAGTGGTCTGGCTTTAGTTTTTAAAAATGTAACAGCATTACAAAAAGAAAAGAATAAGTTAACCAGTGCAGTCAGGTGTCCGAGAAATATTTATTTCTTTAGCAGGCTTATTTTCTAACACCAACGGTTGCTTCGTGTTCTGCTACTTCTATTTGGTGAACCAGTCTGCTTTTTTCTCCTGCTTGAAGTGGGTGTTTGGAAAGACAGCCAGCGGAGATTGCATTTCAAAGGGTTGTGTTCACAATTAGAAACGTTTGGCTGTGGATCTATAGTATACAGAGTTGTCACATTGCTTTACCTACTGGCTATAAATTCTCCTTTTGGTATGTAGGGCCTTGGTTGGTCTGAGCCTTGTTGTATCGTCTAACAACACAATACAACAAGGCTCAGACCAACCAAGGCCCTACATACCAAAAGGAGCATTTACAGCCAGTAGGGCTCATGGTTACAAGTCTGGTCTCAAAATAACTTTGTCCTTTCCCTTGTTTATAAATCTTGAACCACCTTGTATATACTGCACCAAGTTTATCACCAAGCACATATGTCACATGAGCACTATATGAATATATTTGACCTATTGTTGAACAGCCTCTGTGTATTGTTGAAAAGATGAATATATCTGAATGAATAATTCTGATAAAATGCAAAGTGGATATGCATAGACGTTGTTACTGTGATTATTCCAGATAACCTTTCTTATATGGTTAGGCGTGTGTGACATTCATGTCCTATGTACATTTAGGTTATGTGACTCTTAATGCACAGTGAAAATTACTTTTGAGAACCCGACAGAACCAATTTTGTTCATAAAAGGTGTTTCTGTTTGGCTTGGTGGACTGCATCGAAGACTTTCAATGGGGCCAGAGCTGAGAAACAGTCAGCCTCGGCCGGAGAACGCATTCCACCTTGTCCCAAGTATGCAGTGTTTACCGTACCGAGAGTTCTTTATACTTAATGATGTATTTTGGGAGTTGTAGTCTCGGGTCGCTTAAGTTGAGCCAATTGTGCTAGTGCTTCATTTCACAACTGTTTTGCAAATGACAGAGCAGGATTCACAGGGCATATTACCGCTGCCAGCACAGCGCGTGCCTCTGTACATTTAATATGTTTTTGCCCAATCATGACAGTACAACATTACAACCTTTTTATTACTCACTTTAGTTTATACTGCGGTGTCTGGTGTGGATCGTGTGGGCGGACACGAGGCCTGCTAAGGACTTTGCTGCTTCTCGAGGAGAACATGCGCACTACTACCTACTTTGCTGCGGCTCTGTCATTTGCAAAACAGTTGTGAAATGAAGCACTAGCACAATTGGCTCAACCGAAGCGACCCGAGACTACAACTCCCAAAAGATATCATTAAGTTTAAAGAACTCTCTGTACGGGAAACACTGCGTACTTGGGAAAAGGTGGAATGCGTTCTCCGGCCAAGACTGACTGTTTCTCCTTCCTTCCAAGAGGAGGTGCCGGAGCGCAGCGCGCAGAAGTCTCTGCCGCCGCGCCACTCTTCAGTTCACCCTTAGGGGGCGCTGGTGGGTCATGCTGCATGCGCATTGGGGCTTGCGCAATTAAAAGTGCGCGTGACTGCCTGGTGAGGCATCCCAGAGACAACTGAGACAGAGAGGCACCGTTGCGGCCATAATTTAATTATTTCTAGCCCCCCTCAGCTGTCTGCAGCAGGTGAGTTTGTCCGTCCACTCGGCATCAATCATCATGGGCAGTGGGCACTGGGCAGGCGGGCGTAGTGACCGGGCCAGAATTCATCAAAACAAGGCAAAAGGTATAGGCCCCGGCCCGGTTCTAATCTGCACAGTGGATTTGTTTGTGAGCAGGGCGGAGCGAGGTCAGGTGCCTTGAGTCACGGGTCGTGGCTAGCTGCAGGCAATAAATCAGCATTTTTAATCATGATGATTGTCACCGTCAGGGACCGTGACAATAATCATGATTAAAATATTTGATTTGATGCGTGCAGCGCAACTGCATGGTGCGGGCAGCCGGGCCGCGATTAAAGTAGGAGAACGAAGGTAATGCAGGCAGCTTTGTTCTCCTACTTATGTAACTGGTACTCACAACTGTGGCCATGACCCATTTCAGGGAGGGGTGTTAATATTTATTATTTGGTGTCTTCCCATATATCAAGTCACATGGTACTTATGTAGGCAATAAAATTGACGGCTGAGCAGGCGGGGTCAAGGAGACCACTATAGCGATGCTGATAACTTAATACACAGTGTCTGTGTCCCACAGTACTTATTCTGTGGGCCGCTGCCCAACTATATGCTCTCCCCAGCTCCGCTAAACAGGCCTGGGCTGTGAGTGCCAGCGTGTCAACTGCGCACAATTACAACAGTGTGCACAGATGAGCCTCCGCAAGTCACACCCAAGTGGTGAATGCATGTATATAGGTGTCTGCCTGTTGTGTAGTATAGGTGTGTGCATGTTGTGCACTGTATGTGTGTGCATCTCATGTGTGGTATGTGTATGCATGTTGTGCACTATAGTTGTGTGCATATCATGCATTGTAGGTATGTGAATGTTGTGCACTGTAGGTGTGTGCATGTTATGTATGATAGGTGATTGCATGTCATGTATGGTTGGTGCCTGCATGTTGTGCACTATGAGTGTGCATGTTGTGCACTGTAGGTGTGTGCATGTTGTGCACTGTAGGTATGTGCATGTCATGAACTGTAGGTGTGTTCACGTCGTGCACTGTAGATATGTACATTTCGTCCAATATAGGTATGTGCATAGCTTGCGCACTATAAGTGTGTACGTGTCATCTACTGTAGGTGTGTGCACATCGTGCGGTAGAGTGCAAATCGTGGACTCCATAAGGTAATCATAAGGTAATCATTTACTATGCTTTAAAAGTTAATACAATCTAACATGTAATGAAAAATATGTTGAAAAATGCTTTGTTTTGGCCTCACTGTCTCCAAATGTTTCTTGGGGGGAGAACCCCCCAAACTCCCCCTAGTAGTGGTTGCTCACTGAGCTTGCTCGCTACACTCCATATGGGGGCTGGTCTCACTTTTACTTTGTTCTCTCTGATTCACTACTCGTGTCTATTTTTGGTGCTCTCTGAAAGAATGTCTATGGGTACATATGACTGGGTGGGTAACCTGGTGCTCTTTAAGGTCATCATCTACTATTTACTGTGCTTCGAAAGTTGATTAGATTGAATATGTAACGAAAAATGTGCTGTAAAATTCACCATTTTGGTCTGTCTTTTTCCAAACTTTTCTTGGGGGGAGAACCCCCCCCAAACCCCCATAGTAGTGGTCGGGCTTGCTTGCTACGTGCCGGAAAGGGGCTGGTCTGGCAAAATTTGCCAGGGCTGCTTTCAGCTCCCAGTCCTGCCCAGTCTACTACCTATTTACATCGAACCTTGCCTCGTCAAGGCTTGCAATCATTGCATAAGTGCTATTTACAATTACAATAAAATATGATTTCCTCATTTTCCATGTAGATTTTCAGGCACAAAATATGACTAAGACTCTATTTGGAAGAGGCTGAGTGGAATAATAAATTATGAAAGATGCTTAACAAATTGAAAAATGACACACAATGCATTATTGTATTACCTGATTTTCCTAACTGACTGCATTTATAAATGCCTCTTTAGCCAACCTCTATTGAAATATATGATAAAAATGCAGCACTGTGCCTCCATTTCTTCGAATTCTTGGGGAGAGTGAGTGCCAACACCCATGAGAAAATGAAGGCTTGCTTGGCACACCACAAAAATATATCATTATTCTGCATTAAAATATACCATATGTCCCAATTTATTTCAACGTTTTCTCTGGGTTGAACCCCACTATGCCTCACCACTTTTGAAGTTCACTATTTACCACAACTCTCGACGTTAGCAATTCTTAACTCCCCACAAATCTTTACAGAAAATTAATTTTAAAACGTGTCTCCTCCCTGTTAGCACATATTGGAGTTCACAATTGTTAAAGGCAAATTTGTGCTTCATTCTGCTCTAAAGGTTGGTAGGAACCAGTCCCCATATACACCAGACTCACTGCCTATCACCCTTGAGTTGCCCATTAATTATAACATGACGCTATTCAACCGGCTTGTTGGGTGATAACCACCCACCTTTGCTCACCCTACTATTCTTTGGAAAACCACTTCAGGTATATCAAAAACATTTCAACATGCTCATTTTATTAAATCTCTGCTGGGGAATTTGACAACTTTGCATTAAAATCTGCTCACATTTCCACAATTGTGGCAGTTCTCCTTTGATTTGACTTCAGTGATCAACTCAAACCCTTTTGTGAAAGCGTTTTATGCATTTCACCTGGTTATATATAAGTATTAAAAATCATTATTAGGAACGAAAACTAATCTTTGGAAGGTAGGATCATAAGCTTAACAGACAGCTCCTAATCACTGTTCATTTGAAATTGATCAAACTGTCATGCTATTCCAACAGCTAATAAAATAGATTATTCCCGATTTTAGTGACCTCCAGCAGATATTGGCTGGGTTGAGATTACAAAATATTTCTCCAAGTTACGCTCATTTCATTGCAAGGTTTCTTCTGGAGAGATTGCTGAGCCTTAGTCTAAAATTACAAATTACTTTTGAATGAGCATGGAGAAAAAAACAGCTGTGTTCCATGAGATAAACTAGTTACAGTTAAAAGAGAGATGTCACAGGTGACTTTGCTCAAATGAATTCAGAGGACCAGCTAACCAGAGTCAAGTCTGATGATTCATCTCGTGCTCCCTTTTTCTCACATTTTGCTTTTAGTAATCCAGAAAATCAACAGACTTCCGCAAAGGCCAGATTGATTTTAAATCAAGTGAGCATATTGCAAAAATTCATAAAGATGTTATAACTGGCCTTAATGGAAGCCCTAAGAAAGGGCTGTTACATATTATTTGTCATATGACATATGATAATAATAATAATAATAACTTTTATTACGTGATTACTTAAAACCATTGCAACCATAAAATCAATGTATCAAATGAAGAAAACAATTTCAATCAAACAAACATATTTAAAACACAGTGTGTTGTGGTAAAATGGACATAGCTAAGTGTTCAAAGGTCAGGTCCTTGTTTGTTGAGTAGCGTGTATCATTTCATAAGTCTCCAGGTTTAGAGAGCGGTCTGTTAAAACACAGGAGAATAAATAAAAGGGTTAAAAGTTTTGCATTTGCATAATTTCGGATTGCCGCTGATTTCCCCTTTTTTCTTGCCAAGGGCAGTGAGTCTTAGGTACAGCATAATGTGTCATCATTTGTTCGCTGCCAATTAGATTTCAGCTTTTTTCTGCTTTAACTAGGAATTGGACAAGGTGGCATGCTAATTGGGATATTTTTTGAAATCGAAGCATGTTTTAACTGCATGCCGGCATGTTCTTATTCCCATTTTCTTTATAGCAGGTTTTAATAGGGATCAGCACTCCTTGTCCAATCCCTTGCTGATGCATATTAGATGGAGAATATGCTCTTTTAAATCCCCACATAGGCAACAGTTGGTTGTTGTTTGTGGGCATTTCCACTGAGGCAGATGATACAATGATGGAAGGATGCCCAGCCGCAGTCTTAGAAACTTCTCCTTCGTTGTCCCCGTGAATCCTGCGCCTAGGTAGGGTTGATGTAATCCTCTGGTGTAGCTTTGAATGACAATCCAGCCATGGGCCCTTTTGATTAACGTTGCTTTGTCCTCTACTTGCGAGAAGATCCTTACTGTTTTATTTACCAGTTGTTTGAGCGTATTGTGCGATCCGGTGCTTTCCCAAAGATCTCGTAGAGCCAGGGTGTCCATTAAATGCTGTAGGTAGATTGTAGCAGCTCTACCTTTTTTTGTTTCTAGCTCCTTCCAGAGATAGTGATCCATTGTTGTTATGACAGCTCCCTGTATTTTATGCCAACATTTGGCGTAGGCGCCCATTCAAGCCTTATTTGTGATTGAGATGTATATTTAGGGAGGTTGCATATCATTCGCATTGCCCTAGCTACTGTATTGTCCAAGGTCAGCGCATCACCTCCTCGTAAGTATTCACTTCCATAGGTAATACCAGGTAGAAGTTCAGCTTGGATCACCTTCAGCAAAGGTGTAAGGCTGTGGCCAGCTGTTTTCAATTAGAGATTTTTCAATGCAACCACCGCTGCATTCCCTCTGCTTGCTACTGCTTCTTTCAGTGGTTGGAATGTACCTTTACTATCAACTATTACACATAAATACCTATATTCTTCCACAATTTCCAATGATAATCCTCCCAGTTGCCAGGGGAACCTGTGAGTGGACCACTTAGAGTTAATTCTCATCGCTTTTGTTTTAGAGTGGTTTATGCTTAAACCATTTGTTGCAGATTACTTATATGTTGTGAAGAGAGAAAGGCTTAGACAGTGGAACCCTATAGAACACAGCACCTGACCCACTATCCCTTTTATTATAAATATACACTGGGAGTACCCAGATCTCTGTGTGCATACTGTTGACACACACACTGCCACAATGCAATCTAAGTTCAGGAATGTCACAATTAAAACAAAAGCAAAGGTGCACCCCAATACAAGAAACATATTAAATCTGTGTCCAAAAGTGTATTCTTCAAAAGTCTTTCTTTTATTTAGACAGGGTTAAAACAATGATCTGGATGAATTAAACAGCAAATGCGTTTTGTCCATACACATGGACTTCTTCAGGGCTGTCGATTTAACACACATATACATATAATTATACAAAAAAAGGACATTTGACAGGAACATAAATTATATATAACATATAAACACAAACATACTGGAATCATAAACAACATTTAACAAAAGGACCACTATATACAGCTATCTACATCAATAAAATGTACATAAACAAACATCTATTGCCAGAATGCAATACTACTCGTAACATAGCTGCTGTGTCCATGACAGACAGTACTCAACAGAAATAACAGAAAGAAGAGAAATTAAGGAAAGGAAAATTCCCTTTTTACTGTTACAGAGTTTTGATAGAAAAGGGGAAAGAGGGGAGCAAAAGCCAAGTGTTGTTGGTGCTTAGTGCCTAAAGAAAGTTCAAAGAAATAGAAGTCAAAGGGGCCCACATGGGGAGCGTATGCCAATGAAGTATTGCAAAGGGTGTCACTAGCCCAGAGACATGTTCCAAAGTGTATTATATGTTGTATCAATTAGGTGTTGTAAACCAATCGGCGTACAGCTGATTAGAACACTGTCATCAGCATATCATGAGTTTGAGAGGTTACGAACTCCCAGCTTGGGAGCATGAGAGTTGCAGTCGTCTAGCTCGGGTGTGAGGTCGGACATGTAGATGTTAAATAGGGTCGGGCCAGAACGCATCCTTGTTTAATGCCCTTGGTCAACTGCATTTTCCTCGACAAACATTCGCCTGATCCCAGCTTGATTTTCACCCATGTGTCCATATGTAGTAGCATCAGTTGAGATAGTAAAGCTGATGGAATTTTTCTTTTAGAGAGCTTATCCCACAGTATATTTCGGTTGATGTTGTCAAACGCAGAGGTAAAATCAATGAAGCAGACATAGAGTGGGTAGTTGACATTTGGTTTTTGTTCATACCCCTGGTTTTAATTTAACACTGGACTCAGGTCTTGGAATGACATCTAAGGCTCTAATTCACAAGAAATCTCAATTAGCACCATTGATTGCTTAAAGCAGAGTTCAGGAAAAAAACATTCTGGATGCCACTATCATGTGCTTATCTTTGAGTGTATTCTGCAGACATCATGATTTAATATCCCTTGACTCAAAAAATCTTAAGTGAGAATCATGTCAACTATTTCTAAAATTCTTTGTCAATTTATTGGTAATTCTGCTTTGTCAAATAGATCATCAAAGACAAGAACTGAAAAGCCATCTTCAGTTAGCTGAATGTCTTTTACATTTCTTTGACACATGAATGGCTAGGACAAAGAAACATCGTTATCTAGGTGAATACTTTGACCAAGAGTTTGGGTTCCTTCTCATGAGGATCTAATTTTTAAATTCAAGGTAATATAACTGATCATACCCTTGTTTAATGCTAACAGTGTGTCTAAGCTGAGTTTTAGGATAATTAGTTACTTCCACTAGGTTGTTAATTGCAAAAGATTTATATATTGGTGTGTTACTGTATACTTTCAAGAGTGTTATTTTTTAATGGGACTTATTTTGTCTTTATGCTTTAGGCTTGTCTTTGATTTAAGCTCACTTCGTTGTTATTTTCTTCATTTCCAGGGCATTTAAAAATAGAAGCAATAGTACTTCTCTCTTGCCCATTAAGAGATTTCCGGGGTCGCCATCTTCACCCCTTGTATTCTCTCTTGTTCAAACAGTTTTCATATTGAGTAAACAATGTTGTTTACTTTAAATCTGTAACTTACTTTTTGTTTTTCTAACATTTTTTTTCCGAGAGGACTAAATTGCCATTCTTTTTATGTGCTTCAGCATTGCTTTCAGGTATACCCATAGTCTGTGAATTAGATTTAAAGCAATTATACACGGACCAATTATTATTCTTTACCTCTGTCTTAAGCTAGTCACCTTTTTCAAGAAAGTAAGTGGTGGTAGAGGTTGATAGCAAATTGGTATTCTATAAAATGCTTTCTGTCTGAATTTCCGCTGATTTATTTAGTGCTTTAGGTCGATGGTTTGTGGTGAACAGAAACCTCTACGATGGAGGAGACAGCTGTTAAAGTATAGTCTGAATCCCCTCCAAACTTTTCTATTAGTTTGAAAATGGAGAAAAGCAGTCTATAGAGTGCATCGTGCATCTTGAATACAATCACATAATTATGAGGATCGCACTCTTCGTTATCTGAATAAAATGTGAGGAGTGAACATTTTCCTAATTGGTCTATTGAGAATGGTACTTAGAAGTATTACTGATTTGGGTTTGTGGCTGAAATCCTGTTGTCTTAGAGGAACAAGTAGGCTTTCATTGACGTTTAGGTCTATAGTCTGGTGATTGTATTCTCTTATCATAATAATGACCTTAATACCATAACCGTATTCTTCTGGAATTATCAAAATTTGGTTTTTTCCAATTGATTTGACAATTTGTGACAACTTCTAAGAATATCCCATCGGACACTATTCCCTGAAACACCCTCAAATTCTAACTGGGGGACCAAGTACTTGTCTGTAGTACCAATAAGAAGTTGAGGGGCATATCTATCATGGTCTTGTCTTGCCCTTATGCCATGCAAGGAGATGCAAGGGCGACCTGAAACCTAAATGAGATTTATCAAACCATCCAAGGCCACCTTGTGTGGTCCTAAGTGGATGAATAAATATAGAGTAACACAAGAAAGCGAAAATTGCTGTCTTGCATTTCTCTGCTGCAGCGAGGTATTTCATGGGTGGAGAATGGGTGTTCCCACGTATCCACCCATGGATTCTGACACATTCCCTGATTTACTAACATTTGTAGACCTGTGAACGTGTCAGAACTGTACACCTAAGGTCCAACGGGGAGAAATATCTTTTCTCCTCTTCATTTCCTCCATTCAAGTGTACTGCAGAGGAAAATGCCTTTGATGATTGTTTTGTGCAGGAAGGTATCCCTTCCTGCACCAAAACAATTCTGATAACAATGCAGGCACCCTTGCAAAATTTTGCCAGGGTGCATGCATTGGCACTAGTCCGCCAAAAGTGTGCCAGCACTAGGAATGGAAAGGATTGCACTGTATAATGGTAAATATGATTATTTTGTGCCCTTTCCCTTTCATGTAGTGCAGCAAGGTGCCTGGCTGCTTTGCGTTATGTTCATTTTTTTATAAATATGGCCAGAGTATTTACTTCTTCATTAATGTAGTTTTAGGCAAATTTACTACATGTTTTACCTCCTTATGGTAACGAAAAAAGTCACTGGTGGTAAAATTTAAGCCAAAGTTCTGGATATTGTAAAACGTATTTTGTCAGATTGAGACCTTCTTTAGCACTATTGTTCTTAAACCAAGCCACTTACTTGTCACTTCAACAGTGGCCGCAGCAATCTATCTATTCCACATACGAGAAAAGGCGAAAAGCATAAGCACTTCCAGCTATTACTACAACTCTGTGGAAGAACTTAAAACAAACAAAGGGCCTCTGAAGAAAACATCAGTATGCTGAAGTACAAGTAAATTGAAAGTTCATATATGCTAGAGATGCTGATTTTGTCATGTAGATAAAGTACTGTTGGTTGCTCTACATTTTCAATATTGTAATGTAAAAGGGAAGGAAAAAAGAGGCAGGGAATTCTTTACTTTCTCCAACTCATTCCTTTAGGTAGTGCATATTATTCAAAGCGTTACAGCAGCATTAAAGCAGAGTCAGAAAAGTTTAACGTGCGATGTAATTAAAGATGCTTGCAACAGCACTCGGTAACGAAGAACAAAAACCAATAAAGCATTTGGTGTTTAATTATGCTTCTGCCTAATTCTGCTTCAGAGCTTCTTCAAGCCAACTTTACAAGCAAAACACAATCTATGGAGCGCTGAATGGTGCAGTCACAGCTATTTTCTAGCATGCCTGCTGAATGTCAGAGCTTACATTGTGTGTGATCAATCATAACAAGTCGCAGTAGAGCTTGCCCCTTCAGCACGGTTTAGCTTTCGCAAATCCTGCAAACCAAAAGGTGAAAAAGAACCCCACATTTAGGCAACTCACCTCACCTCAATTCACGTGCATCTTCTTGTCAGGCTTAACACTGGACGTGTTGAACCATGCTGTTAAAATCCACACCAAAGGGCTTATTAAATGTCACGCAGCACAGCAAGTCACCTTGCTGAGCTGCACTGTGTGACAGGAAAAGGGCAGGTATTTAAAGCAATAC
Organism: Triturus cristatus; assembly: GCF_964204655.1. Classification (NCBI taxonomy): domain Eukaryota; kingdom Metazoa; phylum Chordata; class Amphibia; order Caudata; family Salamandridae; genus Triturus; species Triturus cristatus. The sequence continues at coordinate 625,142,572 of NC_140580.1, read as the reverse complement.
GGCACAATCCTGTTCTTTCCCATGCACTGGAGCACCATGGTGCAAGGGTACCCGCGCTGCATGCAGGTTTGTTTTTTTTGCAGGAAGGGCCACCTTCATGCACAAACACAATCTTGGGAGGCATATTCATCTTTCAATGTGTGGTGCATTCTGCAGCACACATAGAAAGCGGAAGAAACAAGGAGATATATGGATATTTCTCCTTGTAGTGTCCCCATCGGAAGGTGTAACTTTTTGGCTCATGGCCAGGTTTGCCAGTTCTGGTAAATCTGAGAATGTGTCAAAAACCTTGGGAGTTGCGTGGGAACACCCATGCAATGCCCATGGAACACCTTTCCAAGTCAAAGTAATGCAGCGCAGCGATTTGCACTGCGCTGCATTAGGTCAGATTTATTAACCCACTCAGGGCCAAGCAAAGTGGCTTTGCGTGGCTCTATACATCTTACTCAAGGTTTGCGATGTGCATGTACCACATTGCATGGTGCAAATTTGATGCAAACATCCTCGTAAATATACCCTCAAGTGCGTTCTCCTCTAGCACTCTCTGCTTCCCACTATATTCTACCCATTATCCCCTACTTTGGATTGTCGAGTCAACAGCATTGATGCAAGTCAATTTACATGCAGGAGAGGGCACGAGCACGCTCGCCCACTTATGTAACCTATCGTAAATCGGGAGGCAGCATGAAGCTATGCGTCAGCACTAAGCCCAGGCAGACTTATGTTACAAAGTTTTATATAGAGCAACCTCCATCATTTATAACAGCATCTTGGCACTGCTTGAGTTTTAAAATCCTGACAATGGCAAAAGGATGGGTGCTACTTTGAGGGATTGTGTATCTTCATAGTGAACTAAAATCTATATCTGCTTGTTCATATGTTTAACATAATTAGTTTGTGAGAGCATTATCCATATTAGTCTTGTGTGTGGGTGTATCTGCTTTACAAGTTTTAGGCTATCTGGGTAGTTGTATGCTTTCACTCTCCTTTTCCATGTGTTCCCCTGCCTTCTAAATTATTTTTAAGGGTTACCATCAAGGATGTTTTTGTGGGGGAGTGTCTTTTAACGAATTGCCAAGGCTCGAAAGTATGTTGAAATGATGTTGTGCAAGTTGGGTGTTATGTGCCTGTGTATGTCTTCACATTCTTGGTGTCAGCAAAAGATGGGATTTGACCATATTCAAGAGAATGGGGCTAGGGGTACCCTTACGTGAAATTAAAGAAAAAGTAACCCTCATTCACCATGTATTATTGCTGTTACTTCATAATGATTTACATACAGACCGTTTTCATCATGTCAAATCTCTTTTCTTTAATTGAAGTTCTTTAAATCTTTTAAGAGTTTAGGTGTATTTGTTTGTTTTTGCAATATAATTATATTTTACAAAATATATGCTAACATAAATACATTATACACATGCAACTAGTGTGCACATTTTCTGTGTTATATGTTGTGCACCCTTTTACAAAATCACATAAAAGTATGCAAATTTGTACAATGGTTAAATGTGTTTATTGTATTTATGCTGATGGATATTTGGTTTAAGTGAACAGTGCTGCAAGAACAAACAAATAGGCTATAACACTTAATTTTAAAGAACTTCAATAGAAGAAACAAGTTTTGACATAATAAAAAATGTTCTACATATGTTTTTTTCCGGATTTTTATATAGTGAACTTGACCCGAAGGTATCAGAGCGCTTTACATGAGCACCAGTTGCAGACTGACACATTCGTTTTTATGATGCAAGGGGAGATTAAGTGATTTGTCCAGAATGACAGGACGTTTGAGCGTCCCTTGCCCAGACTCGAACCCGGTTCTCCAGCTTCGAGGTCGCTCACTCGAGCCGTTAGTTAGGTTACATCCTTGCCCGTCATTAATTGTGAAGTAACAGCAGTAATTTGTAGTGAGTGAGGGTTACTCTTTCTTCAGACTCACATCCTTGGTGGCTGCCTCACTGATGTTGAGTGATGCTGACAATTCGGAGACTATCTTCACTGAGGATGTGGGATAGAAAAGTCCCTCATTGATTGTCTGTATGATGGTGCTCTACCATTTACCATTTGCAGGTGTCAAATTGCTGGTCGCTATATAAGCTTCTTCCCTCCTCTCCAATGAGAAAGTATTGGCAGGGCCATGAGCCATTTTGATAATCCTGTGCACACATAAGAGTTCCAATGCATAGATGCAACATAATACAACTAAAGAAAGTTAGTGAAAACAGAATTAGAGCTGTGTATTCTTTATTCTGTCAAGGACACGCAACCAGCCGACATGTGTTTCATTGGGGTAAAATGACCGACGACTCTTCAGGGCTGAATATAGTTGCTGAGGTGTAGAGAAATCCCAGGACCGGTGATAATTCCAACCCGGCTGGGTACAAAGTCAACACGGCAGGATAAATAGGGCAGATATTTTCAAGCTGATTCAAAATCCAAAGTGCTCAAGCCATCAGTAAAGCTAGAGAGCAATCATCAAATGATCTAAAATTAATGGGTAAAAGAGTATCCCCACGTGTATGTATAAAATTCGGAGACAACAATGGTCAGAGGGACAAACACGAGTATGTGTTTCCCACGAAAGTCTTACTGGTACGAGTTTCAGGCACGTCCTGACGGCACAAGCAATCGAAATGGTTGCTCTCTAGCTTTACTGATGGCTTGAGCACTTTGGATTTTGAATTAGCTTGAAAATATCTGCCCTATTTATCCTGCCGTGTTGACTTTGTACCCAGCCGGGTTGGAATTATCACCGGTCCTGGGATTTCTCTACACCTCAGCAACTATATTCAGCCCTGATGAGTCGTGGGTCATTTTACCCCGATGAAACACGTGTCGGCTGGTTGCGTGTCCTTGACAGAATAAAGAATACACAGCTCTACTTCTGTTTTCACTAACTTTCTTTAGTTGTATTATGTTGCATCTATGCATTGGAACTCTTATGTGTGCACAGGATTATCTTTGCAGTATATTGTTGTAGGTTTTCTTCCAACACATTTAAGGGGTTATTTAGGGTCTCCCCTTCCTGTTCAGCACCATATTTACCTATTCACAAAAACTCTTTATACACTTATCTGCAGGGCGCCACCACTTCCTACTCACTAAAACCCTTAACTCGGTTACATCATCAGCCATTTTGACTTTGACATCGGTGTAAGCACCAAGACAGTGTCCTTATCTAGATAGTCAGATGTGTTAAATCTTTGTGTATAGTGTTGCATACAGTATAAATCAGCCTTGCAGCTTAACATTACACGTTTTCATGGTTGTTGGCTCCCTTGTGCACTCGCTGCCCTACGAGTGGGTTTGTTAATGTAGTGTGGGGGATCTACTGCCTCTTCTCTGCCCTCTTCAGTCTCTTCTTTGATGCAGTGCTGGTTTGTTCTGATAAATAATACAAGGAAACTATAGCGTTGCTTTCCTTGCAACTTCCACAGCAAATTACCCTTCTGTGTCTTATTCTGTCTTTAACCAATTTAGAGGCATATCAGCAACACCCGTCGATAATTATCGCTCAGCGCTCTTAGCGTGAGGATAATTATCGCCGGGTAACGTGGATTTTTATCGCTGAGATAACGTGCTATTAGCAACGCTTATCTCCTCAGCGATAAAAATCCTTGCGCTAACTGCCTAAACGTGAGATTATCGCTGGAAACCCAGCGATAATCTCACGTAGTGTGGCGTTAGTTTGCTGATAGAGACTCACAAACTTAGTCATGGTATTCACCTTCCATAGGATATCATGGCTAAGTCAGTCCTGAAGCAGTCGTAAGGAAAGTAGCGATAACAGGGGTTATCGCTACTTTTCCTGCCACTATGCTTCATAGCGTGGGGCTTGATGATAGGAGAAATGTCGCTTAGCGACATTTCTCCTGTCATGTTAGGTCAGGAACGCCCACTTTGCATCTCATTAGAGATGCAAAGCTGGGTGTTAGAAATCCCCACGCTAAAGCAAGGTTTCACGCGTTAGCGTGGCCTTGCTAATTAGGCGATAAAATTATCGCCACTTTTCGGCTGAAAACGGCCGCAAAAGTGGCGATAATGTTTTATCGCCAGGTTGTAAATATGCCCCCATATCTTAAAACCCCGATATATATCCAATTCATTATCCAACCAGCCAGCCAGCACACAATCATACAACCATCATTCACGAAAACGTTTTAAAAATAAATCCAGTATTTCCAATGAACCAGCTCAAAGACATAGCAAAAAGCCATGTCATTTTTTAGTCTCTTTCCTGTTATTACAGTATTTCCATGAAGGCAGGAATGGGACGGTAGATGAAGTGACTTCATTATAATACCTCTGCAATGCACACAATTATAGTACCACAATGTAATGCACCTCACAGAAGTACCCAGATATTTTTTATAGCAGACATAACAGATGCTCAAACTGTCACTTTTAATTAAAATGCCTAGTTCAAGTAATCTAAAGGACAGTCTTTTATTTTGCTATAGGGAACTCATGTTTAAGTAATTTTGCATCAAACAAGCTTCAGTCCTGGTTATGCATGAATGCACATCTCTTATCATTAACGAAAAGTACGCCCTCTATAAATATACATTCATATATAAACAATGAGAAATAAATCCCCAATCATCTACATGGCCTTTAAAAACGTACAGCCGCTTGTGTGTGTACGATTGTTGCCAAGACATTTGTGTTTCTCGCCATAAGGCGAACAGAAAAAGATTAATAGCTTCCACAAATGTGATGTGTTGATGGGATGTACATTTTTAATCCTTGGAACAAAAATCTTAGGCACTGTCAGAATTTTAATTGCATCTGACAGTTTGATGAAAGGAGCAGTAGGTGTGAAATGTACGTAGCTGGGGGGAAACTTTCCACGCACAAGTGACCTCGGCAACTGCGGATGACCTTGGCTAGCACTTCGACAAGCTGCTGGAGGCTTTAGCATGGATGTCTAATGTGAGACTCCCTGTCCATCAGACACTGGATGTATTATTTTAGTAGCAACAAGATTATCAGATAAAAGCAACAGGTGCTTGAGGAGCAAGTGGTTTTAGCTTTAAAGGAAAGGATGTATCAACGATGAATATATGCCTACCTTGGTTGAAAGTCAGACTGTAGTCAGCAAACGGCACACCAATAGACACCATTCTGAAGGAGCATGCCACCTCTAAAGTGTGCTTACCTGGTTCCAAAGTCAGCGCCTGCTCTGTGGCCCAACCATTTTTCCCTTCTGCTCTGGCACACTGTGCCTCCGTGCCACTGCTGACCATCCATTGCCTACTGAAAAACACAATGCACAGCCTGGTTAGACTTCCTCATGCCTGCCTGACCATAGAGACCCTTGTTGCCACCACCTGGTCTCCGCCATTCATGCCTCCTCCTCATCCAGCACTTCACCTTCTTCCAAACTCTCCTCGTCGTAATTGAGCAAGGTCCCTCCCAGCGCCTTCACACCCTTTGCTCGCCATGCATCCATCTCCTCCCACCAGTGAGTATAAATAGGATGCCTTACAAGGCACGTCGATCTCTTTCTCATTGAGGGGTCTTAAAATGCCCACTCAACCTCTCTGCCTATGATGGCCGCCTCTGTCCATGCTTTATGTCACCTGGGGTTGTGCCAGATCCTCCCACCGGTTGCACTTGCAAGGCCACCCTGTACCTTCTTGTGTCAGTGATCGTGTTGTCCACCGCTGTCATCCAGATGACCGCACTGGGCCTTGACTTCTCTTCTACTAAGGGGTAATGGAGCTGCACAAGACGCTCCAGAGTCTGCCACCATGTCTGAGTCACCTGACTGGAAGAGAAAAGAGAGGCCCGGTGTACTGGTACCAAAGAAACCACACTCACAAGGTGGCCCCACCTTCAGCACCCTGCCCCTTTGGTACCTCTGGGATCTCCCCACTCATGCCCTGCACTGCATGGGATATTCCACTGCCACTGCCTAAACTTGCCTCCCAGTTACCTCCCTGTTCCTGCCTTCCCTGGAGTATTCTCGTCCGGACACCTGCAACCTGCTTCGGTTGACCTGCTACTTCCTCAATCTAACTTGGCATCGTGGAGTTCCCCTGCTTCTCTTTCATCCTCATCTTCACTCCACGCTGCCTATGATGCGTCCCTTGCGGCTCCTTGCTGCACTGACACCTGTCCCCTTGCTTCCTGTCCTGACTGGGCCCCCCTCCCCTTGACCTTTGGCAGCTGTGACACTTGTCCCGGCAAAACCTTCATCCCAGAGAGCCCTGACCCCTGCTGGTGCTCTCTCCAGCCATCCTCCCCGGTCTAGGGAGGCCTTGTTCCATCACCTCTTTCCCCTGTCACACTATACCCTCCCGGATTGCTGAATGGGGTACCTGGTCCTTGGACCACACACATCCTTGTGGCCACCAGCAGCTTCTTTCCCCTGTCACACTATCCCCTCCCGGTTTGCTGAATGGGGTACCTGGTCCTTGGACCACACACATCCTTGTGGCCACCAGCTGCTTTGCCAGCCCGCTCTCTCCCTCCACCCCGCTCGAGCCTGAGGCTGCTTCAAAGGTGGCCTGTGTCTTTAAGGCTGCTCAGCCTACTTGGCCATCAGCCAGCCTTCCTCTGCTCCCCCTACCGTTTACTGAAGCAGTGACCACGTTCTCCACGTGCCACACTTCTTCCTCACAATCCTGGGCATTTCCTGGGTATGTGGACATGCTGCATAGCACGGGCTTCACAGGATTCTCCTATTCTCACCTCTTTGGGGCTGCTCGCCGGACACAGGAGTGGCCCCGATCGCTCACCTGGACATATTGGTGCCCCTCAACATGCTACAGTGGTATACAGGCAAGCACAGCTTCTGCAACACCCTCGGAGGCCTGCTGAGTCGGGCGGACTTCCGACATTGCACCTGCTACCAGCAGGTCCAACTGACCCACCTCAACCAACAGCCTCAAAGCCTGCTCCACTTTGTTATCTGCCGTAATCAGGTACTGTAACACAATGCACAGACTGTTCGAAGCTCAACAACCTTAACACAATGTATACCAACACACAAAATGCACAATTCCCTTTTCTATGACCAGCTGTAGTGATCCTCCGATCAGCAGTCTAGTGTTCCAGCATGCTGTAACACACACTGAACACCCACCCACCCGTCAGGTGACCCTGGCAATAAAAAGGGCTGAGCGCACGTGCTCTAGGCCAGTTATCTAACCATACAACTTGTGTCTGCGTCCCTTACTTTCACCAGCATGCGGGCCTGAGGCCCAAATACTACAACCAGCCACCATGTCATCTCAGACAAAATACAAGATATCTGTGTTGTATGGTGGGCTATCCCTTTAACCTAATACCAGCCCAAATATAGCGGTGTCATCACTTCACTGCACCACATCCCCAAATTTCCAAGGGGGCAGACCTCCTCCAGGTCGGCAGCCCCAACGCCCTATTAGTATCATAATAACTTATTTATATACATATATGTATATTTTTAAATCAATTTTAATCATTCTCATTACGGTATAAAGTTTGTGGTACTGCATCAGTTGAAAGCATTCACATACACAAGACTATATGGCAGAAGCAGCATATGGTAAGGAGAAGCCGGTTCGACACACAATAGTGAAAACAGTAACATTATCAAATGTGAGATCACAACAATAAAAGTCACACCGCATTTGTTTCGGTCAGCGATTTAACAATCTCTGCAACATTTATGCTTTTACAGTATTTCTTGATAGCTGGGATGACTGACATTGCGCCCCCCCTACTACCTAATAGCAGTAGGCACATTTGTATCTCCTAGAGAGAGGGACCTGCTGTCTTGAGAGGGAGATCAGAGGAGCACCAGCGTGATGAATAAAAAGAATGTCATACGGACCAACCAGTAGTGGCACACTGTTATAGACTAACTTTGTTCCACATCTAAACCACTAGGGGAATCTTTGAACGTTTGGAGCTTGTGTAGTAGTCAATCCCTTGAGGCTGCTAAAGGGACCTTCTGCAACCCCTGGACTTCTTCCTGCCTTAGCGCTTCTTCTTCAGCTTTGCTCCCCCCTTAAGGGTCGCTATGCACCAGTTTTGTGTGGTTGGGAGGGTGTGTGCCTTCCAAGCCTTCCAATCCATTGCTATGGAGTGCTGGGCTATGAGGAGGGCAAAGTCCAGGAATCGGTTAGTTGCTGTAAGTGCTTTTTTCGTTTAAATGTACCCAATAACACCCCCTCCATGGTGAGAAACCCCTCACAGCCCATGACTTCAGGTAGTGCCTCTGCTACTCTCGCTGAGGGCTAGGGCCAGCACACAGATCCAAAACATGTGCACCATATCAGCATTCAATGCGCTACACCTGTAGCAACATGGAGAAGATCCAACATTTTATACAAGCTCACACTGTGAGGTATGCTCTGTGCAGAATATTGTGTTGTATATATTGGAATTTAGCATTCCAGGATACTTTCCTTGAGTAAAGCAGGGCTTTTTCCAATTCTTTGAGTGTTTAGTCTCAACCTATGTCTCTTTCCCAGGATTGGTGTGCCGCCTGTAGAGGTTCTAATTTGATGTGTGCCAATGTAATGAGCATAATGTCCATTGCCCATAATGTGAAGGGTATGTACGAGAGTCCATGATGTTCCACAGATGCCCGTTTGGCCAACTAACTGACATATGCGAGGTAGTGTCCCACCAGTATCTCACATTCCTCTTGCAACTGGTTAACAGGGATGATTGCAGCATCATGGAACAGGTCACCCAACAATTCCACTCCAGATACAGCCCAAGCTTCCATCCCTCCCATCCAACTGATGTACAGAATGGTTCAATAGTGCTTAGTCTGACTTCAGGGGAGGACGGAGTGATCGATGGCATGAGTCGTAACCCTTTACGGTAGCTTTTGTATGCTATACGCAGTAAGTTATTGGAGCCTCAAGGGTGTTTTGCCCACGAGCACCATCCCGCCAACAACCACCTATGCACGAGCTACAGTCGGCAGACCTAGTACTTCTGTTAGACGTCCTGCAAGCCATCTCGCAGGACATTGCAGCTACACTGACAAATAATAATGCTCAAATATTGACACCCCAAGTCTCCTTTATCTACGGGCAGTTGTAATTTCCTTAGTGCTACTCACCTCCTACCCCTATTCCATATGAGTATTCCTAGTGTAATGTAAAGAGCCTGCCAGAGGGACCGTGGAATATGCACTGGAAGGTAATAAAAGAAATACAGGAGGTGGGGAACATCACCATTTTAGATAGCAATATTCTCACTTGAACTGTAAGGGACAGGGTGCTTCAATAGATCATCTGAGGGCTCAGAGTGGATATGGCTCTAGTATGGTTCCCATCAATTTGATCTTGCATATTATGGTCTATGGGGATCCCCAGGCATCGAAATATGCGAGGATCCCATTACAATAAGTGGATATCTACCAATGATTGATGCGTTGAACAGTCCACCTGGAGCAGAAATGCGCACAACTAGGACCAATTCACCCCAATCCCCAAGGCCATGTGAAACTTCTCGAAAGTCTCTGTAATCCCAGTGATCCCCCGTCATAGATGTAAATGAGTAAATCATAATCGTAGAGTGAGACCCATTTATCTACGGGCAGTTGTAATTTCCTTAGTGTCACTCACTTCCTACCTCTATTCCATATGAAAGTTCCCACTGTGATGTGCAGGGCCTGACAAGGGGACCGTGGAATATGCACTGGAAGGTAATGAAAGAAATACAGGATGTAGGGAAGCATCACCATTTTAGATAACAATATTCTCGCTTCAACTGTGAGGGGTACGGTGCTCCAAGAGATCATCCGATGGCTCAGGAGGGATATGGCTCTAGTATGGTTCCCATCAATGAGATTTTGCTTACCATGGTACATGGGGATCCCCAGGTATCTAAACATGTGAGACTCCCATTTCAGTAAGTAGATATCTACCATTTATTGATGTGGGGTACAGTCTACCTGGAGCAGAAATGCACACCACTGGGGCCAATTCTCCCCGAGCCCCAAGGCCATTTGAAACTTCTCGAGAGTCTCAACAATCCCAGTGATCCAAAGTCACGGACGTAAATTAGTAAATTATCTGCATAGAGTTCGACTATATAAACACACAAATTCAGTGGGATTACCTACCGCATGCCACATTGTCAGAGCCGCTGGGCTAATGACTCCGTTGTAAGAGCGAATAAAATTGATGAGAGGAGAGATCCCTGATGGGTCTGCCTGCTCAATTTAAACAGGGACAAAATGAGCTGGACAATTGTCACATGGGATATAGGTTTGATGCAAAAGAACAAGATGAGTCTCTAGAGTCTGCCAGTGATGACCACCTTACCCAAGGCACAGAACAGGCAGTCCCAGTCCACCATATCAAATGCCTTTCTCACATCTAAGACTAGAAAGGCCACATACAGCCACCGGACAGGGGCCAGCTTCAGTGGCGGCTCCTCCGCTATGTCAGAGGAGCGTCGCACTCCCAAAACAGAAGGAAAGGAAAAATAAAACAATAATTAACACTTGTTAATTTTTCCGTTCCTGCTGAGTTTTGGGGGTGGGACCTGGGAGTGACAGACACTGAGGGGAGTGGTAGGGCACTCCCATCACTGCGCATGACGGTTTTGCCGGCCGTCTCAGGCCAGCCAAACTGTCATGCACAGTGAAAGCTCTCAGCAGGCATATACTCAGTCTGTCCTGGAGTGCAAATCGAGGGCGCTTAGCCAAATCCTGAAGCTGCTGTTATGTGTGATAGCAGCTTAAGGATATGTCACAGGGCATTCTGGGAGCTTGTACCTTTCTGCAGTGAAGAGGAGCAGAAAAGCGCTATGGGGATGGCTAAAGAGCTGAAGAGCAGAAGAGCGCAACAAGTGGTGGCTCCAGGTAAATTTTGTATTTGTTTTTTTTTCCACCCCGGCCCTTATACACCCCTATGCCATATACCCCTTCCCCACCCACTCACCTTGACGCTTGTCAAGAACACTGGCCACTACTGGCCATCTCCATTAATCTATGCAAGCACCGGACATTAAGGGTGGTAGATCTCCCAGAGATAAAACCATTTTGGCCTAGGATTGCCAGATGCAACATGTGTTCCACTAGGTGGACCGCTATGATCTTGTTGAGTAATTTATAATCTATTCCCAACATGCATAACAGACAATAAGAAGTGACTTTCATTGGGTCCCTGTCAGGTTTGGGTAAGGACACTAGTAAAGATTCACAAATTGACTGCGGAAGGTAGCCCTCTGTCAGTGCATTCTGATACAACTCCAACAATTTGGGGGCTAGAAGACTCATAGGCCTTATATAGTTCAATAGGCAATCAGTCAAGGCCCGGGGACTTTTGCGCAGCAGCACCTCTGATCCCCCCTCGGATTTGTTGAAGTGTAAGAGGGGCATGCAGGGCCACCCTATCCAGGAGATCTAGGGTGGACAATCCTATGTCATGTAGGAACTTGTCAATGTGTGTGTGCTGCTCAGTTGGGGGAGGGTCAAACAGTGCCTTATAGTGCGCTGTGAAAGTCAAGTGGATGTCTGCTTGGGTAGTGAGTGTATGGGTCAGGGATTTCCTGATAATGACAATGGGGACTGTGGGGGTTGCACCAAACAGAAACCACACCAGCAAGCAGCTTGATTTGTCTCCTTCCACATGCATTTTTGCTTGATATGCCTTAAAGTCCAGGCAGCACAACTATTCTGTCAGACGAGCATGATGATCGAGGGCCTCAGTCAAGGTGCGTTGCTTTGTGGATTTTAAATGGGCCGTTACTTCTAGCAGCCCCCATGATGCTTTAGTCTGCACAAAGTCTCTGTGCAGTTCCGCTCTAGCCCTTACCACCGCCCGAATGCAGTGAACCTGATTCCTACTTTGAACTCTCCCATTTGATTGGCGTAGAAGTGGCCAATCCCCAGATTTTCTGAAAATAATATGTTATGACTTTACTCGTCTCTTCCCTGTAGACCTGGTCCTCTAACATAGTTGACTAAAGTAACCATGTGTGTTCGACCTGGTTCCACTGGGGTGAGTCTCCCCTCCATTTTTTCACTGATTGCCTCCTCTGTTTTTGATCTGTTTGCTGGTTTAGATGCTTTGGGCACTCTGCCACTTCTATTCAGTGCCACAATGCAAGTGATCCCTATGTGGAAATTGATGTATTGATTAGTGACTCCATGATAGGCTTATTTGATTTACTTGTCAGACCTTAGTATAGTGCACCATGTGTGCCCAGTGCCTGTAAATTAAATGCTGCTGGTGGGCTTGCAGCACTGATTGTGCCACCCACAGAAGAAGCTTGTAAAGTGTGTCTCAGGCCTGACATTACTGAGCCTGTGTGCAGTCTAGTGCTGCCATGTTGACTTGGAAAGTGCACCCACTTCCCAGTCCCTAAACCTTCCCTTTTCTACATATCAGACACCCCTAAGGTCGGCCCAAGGGCAGGGTGCATTGTATGTAAAAGGTAGGACATGCCCTGATGTGTGTGGTATGTCCTGATAGTGAATTACAGCTATTTTCGTTTTTCACTATTGCAAGGCTACCTTTCCCCATATGCCAGAATGGGCAGTTTGATTATAACATCTTATAATCCTAACTGACCCAGGGAGCATGGTAGAAATTCGAGTTAAGTATGCCTGAGCTCAGAATGATAAAATACATCTTTTAGTGAAGTTGGTATTAACATTCGGTGTTTGGAAATACCACTTTTAGAAAGTAGGTATTTTCTTACCTAACCATCCAGCCTGCCTCTGCTAGCTTGTATATTGTATGTAGAGGGTGAGTCAGCACAAGGCTGAAATGACCTATCTTCATGTAGAGTGGTGGGAGGAGTAGCACCTGGGTCTGAATAGGGCTGTGCCTGCCTTCCACAATGCTGGCTCCACCTCCTGTGGTGTGTCTGAGCCTGAGCAGCCTGGCTTAGATCACTTCTGGGAAAAAAAGACAAACCTTTGCCAAGGAGTAGAACCAAGGAAGCTGCTGAAGTTTGGACTGCCCCTCTGACACTGTGCTGTTTTGCTGGGTTGGCTTGCATGGTTTCTTTATTGCCAAGGAAAGGAGAAAGACCTTTTTAAGGAACTTTCATCATCTTGCAGAATATTTACTTGTGCTTGCCTCCAGCTGAAGTCTTAGGGCTACAAGACTTCACCACCAGCTCCCCTCTGAATTTCCTTGCTGGGAATTATGTCTGAAGAAGTCTGCGTGTCGCTGGGAGCTGGAAGAGCAACTCAATGAGAAGAAGCGTGTTGCTGTCACAGCTGTGCCGTCGCATCGCTGGAGAAGTGTGTTGCCGCTGCAGAGGCCACCGCCGCATCATCAGAGAAGCGTGTCTTCGCCGTAGTTACTTGCTGTCGCATAACCAGAGAAGTGTGTCACAGGGCCTGTCGTGGCTCTGAAGTTGGTGAGCCGCCGCACGGCCGTCAGGCGTGCACACATCATCTTCACGTCGTCGCATCGCATCAAGGGCGCCATCTTTTGTTTTTGTTTAAATCTATTTTTATTGATTTTTTCATGAACAGTAGCAATTGCATGTAAGACCATTTACTACAGTAAAAGTCTGGGCTATGATACATGCATAACCATTTGCCATCAGTACATTGTAAAATCTGTTTTATATCAAGTACATACACAGTCTTTGACTCGCAGGTTGTGTGCATTCAACATCTACTATTTTAAGAAGGCAGTGACAATATCAGTACTCCAATCATTATCACACATTTTGTAAAGTTACAGCAAATACAATGGAGTACGAATGAGGTAACTGCGGCGTTTTGCAAAAGTCATTCCAGTAAATTCACCTTGGAGTTTGTACAGATGAGATAACAAATAACAAAAATAAAAACAGTGACCAGCCCATGTAATACTACATGGCGTACATTACATTTCCTTGTGATTTCAGCACCCATCATCTCCCGTCTGTGGTGATCAAGGGCGCCATCTTATCGCATTGCAACTGATTTTCGCATCGCATCTTGCTGCATCGTAACCGGAACGCAGTATGAGAATCAACGCATCACCTCCTGTCCGGTAAGGAACACAACGCATCCCCTACTTTGCGAAAGCATTGAGGAGCGAAGCATCGCCTCCCCTGAAGCAAGGAACCGACGCATCACCCTCCCTGCGAACCTTTTGTTTGTTTTGCGTTACGCATCCAGGTACTTTTGTGAGAAACGTGTTGCATTTATCATCAATTTGAACTAAGTTACTTCTACCATCTTTAAGTCTATTTTGAGTACAATATTGTGGATTTTTGTCGTTTGTGGTCTTGTGTTAAGTCTATATAAAGAATACTTATGTTTATACAACCTGTGTGGTGTCCATTTGTAGTGCCTTCACTATGTTACTGTATGTGTTCACAAATGCTTAACACACTGCCTCTGAGATAAGCCTGCCTGCTCGTGCCAAGCTACCAAGGGGGTGAGCAGGGATTATCCAGGAGTGTAATCCTCTTTCCCTGACTAATAGCAAGGGTACCTATTTGGACAAAGGTGTATACCATTGCCAACTAGAAACCCTCTGTTCTAACATTGGTGGTCAGCGGTGAGGATTCTGGACTTGCATTTGTGACTCATATACAGTAATTGAAACGCAACCACATCATTTTTTTGGTAGAATTTTTTTTCCTTGGACTGTTATTTTTCCTGAGAGCTGCCATTTCTTACTGCCATGAGCAGACCAGCATCCTTTGCATCTATGGATCTAGATTTTGAGGAAGAGAGGTTGGAAACCTACAATTTGAAACAGCTCAAGCACCACTGCAGAAAATTTAAAGTTGCTACCCAAAGCATTTCCAAAAAGGATGAGTACCAAAAGGCACTGAGGGCCTGGGTGGAAGCAAGAAATGCCTCTGAGCTGGTGGTGGAGCCAGCTGGGGATGCAGATGGGCAGCTGGATAGGCCAGTGTTTCCAGCTAGGGACGGGGTACCGTCCCCACCTGGCAGTAGCATCTCTTCCAAAGGCCTGTCCCCCAGAGAGCTGGAAGACTGAGAGAGAAATAGGGAGCACAGAATGGAGATGGCCAAGCTCAAGATGGAGGGTCAGAGGGACCGAGAGAATAGCAGATTGTCCTTGGAGAGAGAGAGAGAATGAGATTGGAACATGAGACATTGTTGAGGGAGTTAGAGCTCAAAGCAAAGGGCTTAGAAATCAATCCTTCTGTTGGCAGCGCACCATCTGTGCCTTCAGAATGCAGGGTATATATCCCCAAGGATGCCATCAAAGATTTCCATAAGCATGAAGATATTGGGCAGTTGTTTGCAGCCTATAAGATAGCAATGTTGGCCCACCGGGTCCCTGAGAAAGATTGGGGAGCGGGGTTTTGGGTCCGCTTTGTGAGTGAAGGGATGGATACATTGTTAGACCTACCCATTGAGAATAGCATGTCTTATGCCCACATGAAGGAAGCCCTGATGACCAGGTATGGTTTGACCGCTGAACTCTATAGACACAGGTTCAGAAATTGTAAGAAGCTGGAGGCAACCACTTGGGTAGAAAATTTACATTTCTTTTGCAGATCTATGGAATGTTGGGTGAAGGGTAGCAAAGTTGATACTTTTGAAGTGCTCTATGATTTATTTGCATGGGAGTACTTGTCTGCTAATTGTTTTCCAGAGCTACGCCACCATCTTATTGATAGGAAGCTTGCTGAGGAGGCGGACCGCTGTTTCACCACCCGGGTACACAAGGGTCACGTGGGAGACTTTGCCAAAGGTGGGCAGGGTCCCCAGCAGAGGAGTGGGGAGACAAGGGTAAACAGAGGGAGTTCCAGAAAGGGCCCCAAAGTAATTCCCAAGGGAACCAATGGAAGGGTTCCCAGCCTCCCCCTGAGAACAAATCAGAGCCCCCGACAGGTAAACCTGTTCACAGGGGGCCCGCTACAAGCTTTCAGTGTAAGCAAGTGGGACACCGTTGGTATGATCCCCAGTGTCCCCAAAAGGGTCAGTATGTGCCACCCTGTGCACCACCCCGTCAGATGGCGAGTGTAGCCCTAGGGGGGAGGAGATGGGTGCCCAAGGTCGGTGGGGTCCCGCAGACATGTCCCTTGTCTTTTTAGGAGACTTTGAGATGGTCCCCAAGACCCATCTGCCTGATAACACTAAGAAATACAGGGAGTGGGTGACCATCAATGGCCATAAGGTGAAAGCTCGAAGAGACACCGGGGCTAGTGTGACAGCTGTCAGTTGCCGGTTGATGTCCAAAGACCAGGTTATCCCCATGCATTCTTCCCTGTAGTTGCCGCGGACAACTCGCAGAGCCAGTGTGAGGTGGCTCAAGTTCCCTTTGAGTGGGGGAGTCTCAGGTACTCTTCAAGTAGCTGTGAGGCCAGCCATGCCTGTTGATTGTCTGTTGGGCAATGATTTAGAGAACTCCCCTTGTGTTAAGGTGGACTGAAGGTCTCATTTAGAGATGTTGGGTCTGCCTGAGTGGGCATGTGTGACCACTCAGTCTATGGCAGCCAGTAGGAGTGTTTAAGAGATCCTGGAGCCTGAAGGTATGGCCCAGGTACCTGCCTTAAAGAGAAAAAGTAGGGGGCATGGGAAACAATCCCCCATTGCTCCCACAGTCCAGGAGGAGGCAGACCTTGAGGGGGCTGTCCTGCTGGAACCTATAGGGGAGCAAGTTGCTGAAATGGGGGACCTGCCTGAGCTGACCCACTGGCAGCAAGAAGTAGGACCCTCCAGGGAGGAATTTTGTGCAGAGCAGAAGAAGTGCCCTTCTCTTGTGGGTTTACGGGAACAGGCCACAAACCAGGCAGCAGGTTATCAGTCTGAATCACATTGGATCTACTGAGAGAACGACCTCCTGTAGTGTGAGCCTAAGGTTGCTGAGCCTGGGTCAGCCCATGTGCTGGTGGTACCCCAGCGCTTCAGAGCCTTCCTACTGAGTTTGGCTCATGATGCGCCTTTAGCTGGACATCTGGGGCACAACAAGACCTTTGAACGGCTTGTCACCCACTTGTATTGTCCCCAGATGCGGAAGAGTTCAGACACTCATTGTAGGACTTGTCAAACTTGCCAGGCAAGTGTGAAAAGTGGAAGGAAGCACAAGGCTCCTCTCCAACCGTTCCCTGTAGTCAGTACCCCCTTTGAACCGGTGGGCATTGACATTGTGGGGCCACTGGTCCCCAAGATAGCCATGGGCAACAGGGTTATCCTGGTCTTGGTGGACCATGCTACCCGGTACCTGGAAGCCATCCTGCTCAGGACAGTGACGGCCCCCGCGGTGGGACATGCAATGATGGGTATTTTCTCCCGTGTGGGGTTCCCCAGAGAGGTGGTGTTGGACCGTGATACAAAATTCATATCCAACTATATGAAGTCCCTGTGGCAGGAGTGCGGTGTAACATACAAGTTCACCACTCCTTACCACCCCCAAGGTAATGGCCTGGTTGAGAGATTCAACCGGACCCTTAAAGGCATAATTATGGGCCTTGAGGAGCCTATGAGGTGTAAGTGGAACGTCCTCTTGACATGCCTTCTTTTTGCTTACCGTGAGGTGCCACAGAAGTCCCTAGGGTTCAGTCCCTTTGAACTGCTGAATGGACACCCAGTAAGAGGACCTTTGAGTCTGATCAAGGAAGGCTGGGAGAAATCTCCCAGGAAACCTTCCCAGGATGTATACAGTTACATGCTGGCTTTCAGGAACCAGACGAGGGGATTCAGACAACTCGCTCAGGCAAATCTAGAAGCCAGCCAGGAGGAAATGAAGCGGTGGTATGATCACATTGCCACTCTGATTGAGCTTCAACCTGGTCAGAAAGTTTGGATTATGGCCCCTGTAGAGCCCTGTGCGCTCCAGGACAGGTAGACCGTACCATTTGAGGTGGTGGAGCGCAAGAGTGATGTTACCTACCTGGTGAACTTGCAATCTCCTAGGAACCATTTGCGGGTCCTGCATGTTAACCACCCGAAGCCCCACTTAGAAAGGTCTAAAGTGGGCATGCTCCTAGCGACAGATGATGAAATGGAAGAGGAGACCGAGCCTCTTCCTGACCTCCTGTCTGCAACAGAGCAAGATGAGTCAGTGGATGATGTCAGCCTCTCTGCCACCCTGACCCCTGAGCAGCAGCAAGATTGCCATGAACTGTTGGGACAATTCTCTGATTTGTTCTCCATGGTCCCTGGTGTCACTGAGTGGTGCGTCCATGATGTGGATACAGGGGACAGTCCTCCTGTGAAGCACAAGGCTTACAGAGTGACTGACAGGGTCAGAGCTCACATCAAGGAGGAGGTCTCCAAGATGTTTGACTTAGGGGGTGATTGAGTCCTCTAACAGCCCTTGGGCCAGCCCAGCGGTCTTGGTCCCACAGGCTGCGGCACCTAGTGCCACACCCACTCCGGTTCTGTGTGGACTACCGAGGACTCAATTCAGTCACCAGGACTGACGCGCACCCCATCCCCAGAGCTAATGAGCTCATTGATCGGTTATGGGCTGCATGGTACCTCAGCACGTTTGATTTGACGTCTGGGTACTGGCAGATCGCCTTGACTGATGGGGCCAAAGAGAGATCAGCATTCTCCACAGCAGATGGGCACTACCAATTCTGGGTTCTGCCCTTTGGGATGAAAAATGCCCCTGCCACCTTTCAGAGGTTGTCAACCAGGTGTTGGCTGGAATGGAGGATTTCAGTGCCGTCTACCTGGATGACGATCTGCGCCACCTCTGGGAAGTGTTGATGGCACTGCAAAAGGCAGGCCTCAGTGCCAGATCGGGCAGGGTTCCATGGTGTACTTGGGGCACCAGGTGGGGAGCAGCCAGGTAGCGCCCCTACAACTCAAGATTGTTACCATCCTGGCATGGGAACTCCCCAAGACTCAGACACAGGTGAGAGCCTTTTTAGGACTCACGGGGCACTACAGGAGGTTTATCAAGGGGTATGGCAACATTGTTGCACCCTTGACTGAGCTGACTTCCAGGAAGCCGCCCAAGAAAGTGAAATGGACTGGCACCTGTCAGAAGGCTTTTGACTCCCTGAAGACTGCCATGTGCACAGCACCCGTGCTTCAGGCATCCAACTTCTCAAAGGAATTCATTGTCCAAACAAATGCTTCAGAGCATGGTGTAGGGGCTGTTCTGTCACAGATTAATGAGGAGGGCCTAGACCAACCTGTAGCCTTCATCAGTAGGAGGTTACTTCCACAGGAACAGAGGTGGAGTGCAATTGAACGCGAGGCATTTGCTGTGGTCTGGGCACTGAAGAAGTTGAGACTATACCTGTTTGGGACTCACTTCCGGATTCAGACAGACGACAGGCCCCTCAGATAGCTGATGCAGATGAGGGGTGAGAACCCAAAGTTGTTGAGGTTGTCCATTTCCCTACAGGGGATGGACTTTACGGTGGAACACCGCCCTGGTACAGAACACGCCAATGCTAATGGTCTGTCTAGATTTTTCCGCCTTAGTGAAGAGAACTCCCAAGGGGAAGGGTAGTCCTCCCCACATTTCAGCTTGAGGGGACACGTGTTAGACCTGGTACCATTGGTGTGAGTCTCCCTTTCATTTTTTTACTGATTGCCCCTTCTGTTTCTGATCTGTTTGCTGGTTTAGATGCTTTGGGCACTGTGCCACTGCTATTCACTGCCACAGTACAAGTGCTCCCTATGTTAAATTGATATCTTTATTGGTGACTCCATGATTGGCTTATTTGATTTACTTGTCAGACCTTAGTATAGTGCACCATGTGTGACCAGGGCCTGTAAATCAAATGCTGCTGGTGGGCTTCCAGCACTGATTGTGCCACCCACAGAAGCAGTTTGTAAAGTGTGTCTCAGGCCTACCATTGCAGAGCCTGTGTGCAGTCTAGTACTGCCATGTCGACTTGGTAAGTGCACCCACTTAACAGTCCCTAAACCTTCCCTTTCCACATATCAGACACCCCAAAGGTAGGCCCAAGGGCAGGGTGCATTGTATGTAAAAGGTAGGACATGCCTTGATGTGTGTGGCATGTCTGGTAGTGAATTACAGCTATTTTTGTTTTTCACTATTGCAAGGCTACCTGTCCTCATAGGCCAGAATGGGCAGTTTGATTATAACATCTTCTAATCCTAACTGACCCAGGGAACATGGTGGAAATTCGAGTTTAGCATGCCTGAACTCAGAATGATAAAATACATCTTTTAGTGAAGTTGGTTTTAACATTCTGTGTTTGAAAATACTACCTTTAGAAGGTAGGTATTTTCTTGCCTAACCATCCAGCCTGCCTCTGCTAGCTTGTGTATTGTATGTCTGGTTTGTGAGTGACAGGGGCTGGGGAGACTCCAGGAGACAGGGTGAGTCAGCACAGGGCTGAATAGACCTACCTACATGTAGAGTAGTGGGAGGAGTAGCACCTGGGTCTGAATAGGGCTGTGCCTGCCTTCCACAATGCTGGCTCCAACTCCTGTTGTGTGTCTGAGGACCCTGGCCCACACTGACAAAGGAAGAAGGTGCACACTGGCAGAATGTACCCAGAACTGGTTTGAACTAGGTACAGGACCCTCTGCCTTCAGAGGACAAAGGATTTTGCAGTATAAATATTGGGGCCCAGATCCCAGGACTTTAGGTCACTTCTGGGAAACATGATTAACTTTTGCCAAGGAAAAGAACCAAGGAAACTGCAGGAGTTTGGACTGCCCCTCTGAACGTGTGCTGTTTTGCTGGGTTGGCCTGCAGTGGTTTCTTTATTGCCAAGGAAAGGAGAAGGAACTTTTTAAGGAACTTTCATCATCTTGCAGAATATTTCTCCAAGGGCTTGAACACGTGCTTGCCTCCAGCTAAAGTCTCAGGGCTACAAGACTTCACCACCAGCTCCCCTCTAAATTTCCTTGCTGGGAATTCTGTCTGCAGATGTCTGCGTGTGCCTGGGAGCTGGAAGCATGACTCAACGAGAAGAAGCGTGTTGCTGTTGCAGCTGTGCCGTCGCATCTTTGGAGAAGCGTGTTGCCGCCGCAGAGGCTGCCACCGCATCACCAGTTAAGCGTGTCTTCGCCACAGTTGCTTGCCGTCGCATCACCAGAGAAGCATGTCGCAGGGCCTATCGTGGCTCAGAAGTTGTTGAGTCGCTGCACGGCCGTCGGGCGTGCACGCATCATCTTCACGTTGTTGCATCGCATCAAGGGCGCCATCTTATTGCATTGCACCGGATTATCACATCGCATCGAGGTACCATCTTGCTGCATCGCAACCGTAACGCAGTACGGGAATCAACGCATCACATCCTCTCCGGAAAGGAACACGACACACCCCCTACTCTGCGCAAGCATTGAGGAGTGACGCATCACCTCCCCCGAAGCAAGGAACTGATGCATCACCCTCCCTGCAAACCTTTTGTTTGTTTTTTGCTGCACATCCAGGTACTTTTGTGTGAAACGTGTCACATTTATCATAAACTTGAACTAAGTTACTTCTTCCATCTTTAAGTCTATTTTGAGTACAATATTGTGGATTTTTGTCATTTGTGGTCTTGTGTTAAGTCTATATAAAGAATACTTATTTTTATACAACCTGTGTGGTGTCCATTTGTAGTGCCTTCACTGTGTTACTGTATGTGTTCACAAATGCTTAACACACTGCATCTGAGATAAGCCTGTCTGCTCATGCCAAGCGACCAATGGGGTGAACAGGGGTTATCCAGGAGTTTAATCCCCTTTCCCTGACTAGAAGCAAGGGTTCCTATTTGGAAAAAGGTGTATACCATTCCCAACTAGAGACACCCAGTTCTAACAATGTGGGAACTGTGGGATTCAGCATATCCCATTCAAGATATATCTATAGTGGGTTATGGTCAGAGAATGTTTTCCAGCGGGATCTCAACACCTGTGAGCAGTGTTTAGAGATTGGAGGGTTATAGCATGCAGTCTAACCACACATGTAGTTCATGTAGGGCTGAATAATAGGAGTAATCGCTTACCCTGGGGTGTATAACTCACCCACTATCGTCTAGGAACCAGAGTGAGCCATTGCATAAGGGAAGTAGCAGCTGGCACCAACCATGAGGCTGGTAACAGAGGGTGTGCACGGTCCTTCTGCAGATCTAGGACACAATTAAAATCTCCCCCAGGGTCCAGGATATATGAGACCGACGGGTAAGGACTAAAGATAAACATCGTAAAAAGGGTGACTGTGCTGTCTTTGGTGCATAGATTCTACTCAGCAACAGTGGCTTGCCATCTAATTGACCATCCACCAGTACACAGTTCTACTCTGGGTCTATCTCTTTAGCCGTGGGATGGAATGGAACCCCCAATTGGACCCAAATGGGTGATACTCTCACAAATCCTGAATAAGTAGTGATAAACATTGCACTCACCAGCACTTCTGCAAGAGACATTCCATTTAAATATGCCCACTTTAACCATATCCGAGCGCAATGTTGGGAGCATCGAGAGAGGCACAGGTTAGCACTGAACAATAAGGAAGCATAGATAAATGTGCATACCACTTCTACATGTTGTGTTTTGTGGGAGGAAGCATTGGAGTATAGTAGGTCCATCTGTGTAATGCATACTAAAAGAAAACCCCGCAACTCCAAACCCAGGGGAGACCTTTATCATGGGACCGCCAAAACAGTTAACCAAAATACCCATAATTGGTGAACTCTAAATCACTCTCACATATACCAACGCCATTACCAACATAAAGGCGGGAGGTTGTGAAGTGAGGCTGTGTTCAAGCAAATCTTCCCACTGAGGTTCATTAGAGCAAACTAAAATGAAGAAAGAGAGAAAAGGCGAGGGGAAACATATCAGACCAATTTCTGCTCTGTAAAAGAAATTAGGAGACAAACAGTTAAGTTATGTCCAGGGTTCTGGAGTGGCAGATAGGCATTGCCTCCCGCTTCAATCACTTTTCAGTACGCTTGTGCCGGTAATACATCTGTAGCCCGCAAGGGAAGGGCTGTCCTGCCAAGTAGATCTGCAGTTCTGACAACCACTATGCGAGTAATGGAGTTCATTCAGTAGCTAAAAGCAACCCTCGCCAGATGTCATCTATGGCTCAAATCAGAGTATCAGCCATCTGTGGTGCGGAATAAGAGAGAACCACAGAGTCAGTGCCACTCACTTAGGTATGAGAGTCCGGCTCAGAAATATTGTCATCTGCTGGATTGGGGGTTAGGGAGCATCTCTTGCCCCACCAGAAGGTTTCTGTGGCCAGGCAATGGTATTCCTTTGCTTGTGCCGGTGTGGGAGTTCCACTCGTCCGTGCTGCCCCACGCCGTCTGTTCTGATGACTGCCTACTCTGCTGGATCGATCCACCTGCAGCCTCTTAAATGATGAGGTCAGTCTACCTGTGTCAAATTGGCACTGTTCCACCCAATCCTAAGCATCTCTGCATTCAGTAAAGAAGTAGCTGGTATTGTTGGCCATGACTTTTAGTTTTGCTGGGTAAAGCAAAGAGTACCAAAGGCCAGCCTGGCAGAGCTTCTGCTGTACTCCCAGAAAAGAGGTTCTGCAGCATTGTACTTCCCCTGTGTAGTCTGGGAATATATATATATATATATATATATATATATATATATATAGATATATATATATATATATATATATATATATTATCTACTGGCGGTCGCCAGTAGATAGTTATAGTTAGGACCGTGTTTCCATAGGAAATCCGCAACATTCTATTTGGAATAACTTTTGCGCCGATTGATGAATCCTCGCGAAATTTTCAAAATAGGTGGGGCGCTCCGCTCCGCTCCTACCCTGAAAGTCTCGGGGGGATTCGTCTAGTGGGGGCTGAGAAAAAAGGGGGGTCCCAAAACGCGTTTTTCCCATGCAATTTTCCATAGGGACCTTTAGTCCAAGGTACAGCCCGAACGGCTGAACAGAATTACTTGAAATTTGGCAGAGTGGTAGTCCTCAGGTCAGGGATGTGCCTTTTGCAGGTCTTGGTGTAAATCTGTTGATTAGTTCCTGAGAAAATTGCAGTTAAAAGTACATATATATCTATACGCGCGCACCGTGCGCGTACGGTAAGCATACCGTACGCGCACGCTGCCGTGCGCGAGCGCAATTCTGATTGGTTGTTAGATGTCAGTAAACATTCGAATCGGTCGAAATCAGGAAGTGTCGGCCGCCATTTTGTCTCTCGCAGTCTGAGGCAGTGAAAAACAAAGGTGGAAAACGTGAAAAGGGGGCAGGATGGACAGTTGCTGACCCCCTAGCCTTTGTCAGGGGGTCACTGAAGGACCCCCAAGGGTAAAAAAAACAATATTTTTTTTTTGAAAAATCGGGGAGTGCGCGCACCGTACGCGCATGGCACGCAGGACGCATCGTGGGCGCTAGGTGCGCAAAGCGCACCAAGCGCCCACAGAGCGCGCACGGTTCGCGAAGCGCACCGTGCGCGCATGGTGCGCGTACGGTGAAAAACCTGAAAAAAAAAATATTAATAAATACATAACTTAGCATTTAAAAAACCGTACAAATTCACTTAAAAAACCATAGGTTTCACACACGTTATAGTTAGGAATTAGCATTTAAAAAACCTTGCAAATTCACTTAAAAAACCATAAGTTTCACACAGGTTATAGTTAGGTGGATATTTCACTCGTAAAAAACCAATGAAATTCCCACGTTATAGTTAGTTCAGATAACTATAACTCACGCGCCCGCAATCCAATGCTCATGACGTCACATATTACATCACTCATGACATGGTCAGTGGCATCACTCATGACATCACTGATGACATCATCCTTGTGATAGAGTGGCGGTCGCGCGAGTTATAGTTATCTGAACTGGTTTAGATCTCTGTGGACAGGTTAATCCATCACAATAGTCACTGATATCCTGTCTGACGAAATATAAATCCCATAGGATACAATGGGTTTTTTATTTCAGCGAATGGGAAAGCCGTCACTGTTATTATGGAGTAACTCGCCCCCCAGGATGTAAATCAGACCCTAAGTCTCTTTTATGAAAGTCAAAAATCTCCAGCAGGATGAAGCTGCAAGCTGTATCTTGTGAGAAGTTGGCCTGATATATGCTGTCCACTAGTTATAGTGGATACCTTGTATCAGTCCAAACAACCCCTTATTGGTTATAGGTTAAAGACAACCTTTATTGAAAGGTATTCTAGTGGTAGCTATGGAGAGCAGCCTTCAGGCTAAGTCTTGAAGGAATGTAAAGCAGCTTGGTTTACCAGTCTATAATCTCTTGAGTCACTAAATGAAAGATATCCACACCAGGTATATATTAAGGCTGGGCGTAGTTCGCGTAGCCGTGCTTCGCGAAGCTTCGCGAAGATGTCATTGCACTACGCGACCTTTGCGAAGCTTCGCGAGCTTGCGTAGTTGCTTGTGGCAACCTGTTTGCGATGGCTTTTTCTTGTTCGCGTGCGCGGTAAGCATGTTCGGGGAGCTGTTTGCATGCTCGGGGGATATATCTCGCGATCTTACCCATGCGGTCGCCAATGGGCGCGGCCATCTTGTTTTTCTATTGTCCCGCCCGCTTGCGATGCCTTATTTCCTGTTCCGGGTCACGGATAGCGTGTTCGCGATGTGCATTGACGTGTTCGGGAGCGCATTTTACTTGTTCGCGATGAATAGTACATGTTCGCGAGAAATATCGCGCAAACTTACCCACGCGGTCGCGAATGGGCGCGGCCATCTTGTTTTTCACTCTATGCTATGGTTCTGGGCCTACTTTTGTATCCTCCCTTTATCTTTCACATCCTTTGTCTTTAAAACCTTTTTTCTGACTTTTTTTAATTATTATCTATCTCTCTCTTTGCCTAAGTTTATATTTTCCATTTTATTTCTACTTTTACTGTGTTTTTGTTACTTTTATAAAGTTCTTTCTATCTTCTTCCCCCTAACTTTTTTTTCCCCTTCTAACTTTTCTTTTCCGCCTCCCACCCACCCCAGAGCCATGGCCAAGGGCACAGCAAGTCCCAGTGGCAAGGGCAAGGGACCTGCAGGAGCACAGAAGGCCCGCCTGCCTTGTGGCAGAATGCGTCCTGCAGGGGTGCAGGCCCGGCAACTATTTGGGGAGGTGGAGGTGGCCGCCACCTCCCCTTGACCTTGGCAGCAGGCGGCAGGCCCGGCTCCGGCTACGCTACCCAGGAGCGGCACCGTCGGTGGGCGAAGGTGCGCCGGGCCGTGTTCCGGTGCTCTGGGGTCCGGCGCACCCACAACCAACTAGCCCACCGGTGGTCCGACATCCTGGACCGGGAGCAGGACCTGTTGGACCTGCTAGGTGTCGAGGTCGTCGGGCTTGGTGAGTAACTTATTGTGTATATTAAATTTGATGAACAACAAGATTACTGCTGCGTGCCAGGCGTTGCGGGTAAATTAAGTTCCAAAAAGCAAAATGTTCTTTGATTTAAGGACCCAGGTGCTCGGTGGTACTCTTACTTGTTTGCAACTTAGTTTGCGCTAGCTTGTGCTGATGCTGATTATATAAGATTTTATTTTACAGAACTGAAGTTAGGTAATGCGATTTGTTAGAGAGACTCTAGTCCTTCCATTGTCCTACTGTGACATAGTGGTGGATGGATATTGAATACTAGGTTTAGTTTGTTAGTATTAGTTAATAATTGTTTTATGCGGTCTACGTGATGCCTCCTCTGTCACTGAGTGCTGCTTACCCCAGTCCTCCGTCGAACGTTTTGTACTTTGTTTAGTGAGTGGTAGGCTTAGCATGGTCAGTCAGTAGCAGAACTAGATCAAAATCATGCAACCAACCCACAATTAGTTGTATCTATGTATGCACTAATGTATGCATGTGTCCTCCATCTCATCTATGCATTTGATGGCTGAAAAAAAATGGAAATGCAGACTTAGTGAACAATTGGCCCGTCTGGAATAGGTAGTGTAGGTCAGGTGGTACTTACTAGGCTTCGTTAGTATTTGTAATCAGAATGATTATGAAACACTGGAGTGTTCATAAATAACTAAGTAGACAATCCGTGAATGCAGGAAGAAGCCAGTAGCCGATCCATCTGATTAGATAGGTCAATTTTATTGCAATTGTTGTGTCCTAAAATGTTGTTTGACTTATTTTTCCAAATGATTTATTATTATTTCTTTCACAGCACTCCTTAATGTTTGTCTCTTTCTTTATTATATTTTACATGATCATCAGCACCGCCCAGGGGCAAGAAGACGGGGTCGGAGTCGGCGGGGGAACCACAGGAGGACCGCTCCTCTACCGAGGCTCCTGCTGCTGGCCCCAGGAAGTCCTCCAGTGGTTATTGACATTTATATTTCCCTAACTTTTACTGCATCTTTTTTTTCCGAACTATAAATTATGGTTCCACTTTCTAATTCTATTTTTACAAAAGCTTACTTCTTTGACCTTGACTATCTGTTTACAAATTCTGTTTATCCCTGCCTCTAACTAAGTTGCTTCTAACTGCCTCTGCTATGACTCTCTGTACTACTACTACTATTACTATTATATTACTCTGTCTGTAGCGAAGCTTGCACAGTTGCCCACTCTTTATAGAAGGTTTTCTTTGGAATAATAAAACTCTGATTAACCAATAGCTCTAGCCACTGTGTCCTGTCCTTTGGGTTGTCCTCTTCAAGTCTTCTCAATGTTGAGGCTTTGACAATTACCACAAACAAAATGGCCAACCAGATATTTGACTAGTATTTTTGATCGGATAGTACATGATACTACTATTGTCTAGTGATTCTGCAGAGCCACAAACAGAACTATGCACAACAAAATAGGATGTTGCTGATGGGAGGTTGGACCTTACTGATCACACCTCAGTCCGAAGAACCCAGGATCCCCTGACCGACTTGCTATAGTGTCTCACATTAGGGTCCCACTCCCGAACCCCCCCCACGAAGATACAAAATGTTGATGATGACTGAAACAGACAATATAATAATACCATTTTGCACACTCACTTGTGTAAGTCCACCCCACCACACCAAATACCACAGAGTCTATGTGTAAGTTCAAAAGGTTTATTTGAAACAAGTATCAAACTCGGTACATCAAAAATTATTTTACTACAGCCATAGTCAATAAGCCAGCAAAAAGCCTAACATTAAAACAGTAAACATTTACAAGTGCATGACAACAAGAACAAGAGCCAAGATCTTTCGAATTCTGGAAGACCCCTCACCGTAGAACGTAGAAATACTGGTTACATAATCTTGCATCATTATATGTTCTGTAAATCTCTGGTTTGTAGAAGGGAATTATCCGCCTATATTATATGAGAAAAATGCTGCGAGTTAGCCGTAACATAGTATACTGGTGAATGGAAGCATTTTGCAGTCATGGCAAAAATTGTAACATGTATGTGATGGCTAAGCAATATGAACTAAACAAACTCAATAAGTGTGTTTTTTCCAACCTCGTCACTTGTACGCAACAGTCAAGTGGCCTCAAAGGCATCTACTCTCCTGCACATCTCACTAAGCTTGCAGGTATAATTAAATATGCGCCAAAAGAGTAGTAGTCGATATGATGAATCTAAAAGGGTCACACATGGCTCAGGCTAACTTTCAAAAGAGTAGAGTAGGACTAGATGACCCTAGGAAGTGGAACCATATCACCACTAGTGTCTGTCTACTGACTGTACATACTGTCTAGTGCTGATGTATGTTGTATTAACTTTTTTTTCAATGTTCCAAGTGAACAACACTTTAAATAGGGGGAGGTTTCCAGGCATCTAAAAATGTGTGATGTTTTTTTGTAGGCACACTACCATCCACCGTCGGGGCCAGCGATGCGGCCATTCCGGAGGGGGCAGGCAAACTGGCGGCACCTGCAGGCGAGACAGGGGGCAGCAGCAGCAGTGGCCGGCGGCTTTAAGTTATATTCATTAATTCTTGACATTACTAGATGGAAGTGTGTTCACTATTTCACTGTACTGTGCGACTTATTATTACACAACCGTTGAAGAAGACACCCTTTACTTAGCATTAGCAGCGTGAGTAGAGTAACCAATGGCCTCTTCGATTTGACTCCAAAATCAGCTGTGAAGGTTTTATGGAGAAGAAAAACTCAGATCAGATGACCTTGATGGATGTGTTGAACAAAGAGGGAAAGAACTAAGGGTGGAAGGACGGGCGAGATAAATAATATGACTGACTGGCAGAGAAGGATATGTTGTTGGAAGCATGCAGAGGTGGCTGATAGTGATAGTAATCAGATCAGATGCATGAGTTGTTGAAAGATGGGTGGAAGGTGAAAGAATGCCTGCCTGGGTGGGCGACAAAGTATGGGTGGATAGTGCTAGATAGCAAAAACCAGCGTTGTTTCGTTCAAATTCAATCTCAAAGCCAAGGCAAGCAAGGAAGGAGCGGAAGCATGGGTGGTTGTTGGTGAAACCAACTAAGTATGAGAGATATAAAAAAGAAGGATAAACGTTTACTTGAATGGATGTATTCCTGGATGTACTATAGACAGTATAGGATTGGAAAGTGTCACTGGAGATTCTTACTTTGAAGAAAATGTAAAAGAAACTGTGCGACATGAGCAAAGCCTAGGGGAATATAGGTAGTATTTTCCGAATACAGTACACTTGCAGTAGTTTGCAAGCACGTCATATATATTTATATATATATACATTATCAAGCGGAAGCCCCTTCCTCCCACTCTGGGGACCACTCCCTACCTATTATTAATGTATTTTCGCTTGTGGCAGCCAGCCTGCAAAGGGTGGCCTATCTGTTGTTTATGGTTATTGGTTACACAATCAATGAAAGCAAAGTACCCTCTGCAGTAGCGGTTAGTGGTGGGAGTGTTTGCGGGCGGTGACATGGGGAGGGGACGGGTGGGTGGCACTGGTGAGTAAACTGTGTATTACGGCCAAATACAGGTAATCAACATAAAAATGTAACAGAGTATGGCCAGTGCCAACGGCCGTAAGGCGTCATACAAAAATATGAGCTTCCCCACCTGCAGACAGTAGTAGTAAATAAAACTAACGTGAGTCTGCATCATGTGGCTCATATCTGTTTCTCTTGGGTCCAAGCTTAGCTGACTGAGCTGGCATGCCGGCTACAACAAGGTTATGTAATTGGGCTAAACTACAGATAAGAACAACACGACTGGTGTACCGGTCCGGAGTACATAGTACGATTACATTTATAATGTCGGAAACTCCCACAAATGTTAGAGTCCAAGGAAGTAGGAGTAGAGAATAGATACTTACCACCAAATCTCAAATGTTAAGGAACTGTGTTTGCTAGTGATACTGTGACACTATGTGTTGAATGATTTTAGTGTTTCTGTTTTGCTAAGAGTACTGCCTACAACATGTTCTTTTTCTTTCTTGATATAGATACTCCTTCCACACCCACGAAACCATCAAGGAAGGAGTTGGCCGCTAGGGCCCGGCGCCGCGAAACTGGAGGCCATCTGTGAGCATTATCGCCGGCTGGTGGCTCAGGCGGAGGAGGAGGAGGAGGCGGCTGCAGCTGCAGCCTCCTCCAATGCCCCGGGCCCCAGTCAGGCCCTGCCTCCACTTTCACGGCGCCGTGGTTCGGCAGCCGGCCGCCGGCGCCCATCAATATCAAGCACTGCTGCCCCCCACCCTGCATGTAACTGCAGGGCATTTCGCCGCCAGCTGCTCCGCCGGGTGGCCCACTTAGAGGAGAACCTGGAGGAGCGGGTAAAGATCCTGGTTGATCAACACCTTAAGGCCCGCCGACGATAGAGGACCTCGTCATTTGCCCCTTTTTTAATTCCTTTTGTTGGTGGGTGGGTTTGTGGGTGTTGGGGATTCATTCGAACATTGGGACTTTGGACTTTCGTTTCGTTGTGGACATTGGGTGGGGTTAGGGAGGGGGGTGGGTTAGGTCAGAGCGGGATAGTTTATTTTTGTTAGGGAAATTAAAATATATACTATTTACTTATACAATGGTAATGTTTTGTGGTGGGTTACAGTTTTCCGAATTCAATCTAAGTTACATGGTTGTTTACTTTGTTTCCGTGCTGCTACATGCCCACAGCCAGTGTTTGATTTAAAAGATCTGCCGATTTTGTAACATACAAACCGATAGATGCAGTACCCCTCACTGAGTTATTTTAATTGTCATAATAGTACTGTCAGTCTCTCCTCCTGGTCCATACCTCCCACCAAACTTATCTTACCTGCAATTGATGATGAAGTTCGGCACACTGATGGCTGCATGGTTGGTTTCCCAAATTAACGGACACGATGCCGTTATTGTGGTGGTAGTAGTAGACACTGGCAATAACATTTGAAAAAAGAAAGAGAAAGTCACTTGACTGAGAGACTGTGGGAGGAGTAGTAGAACAGAACACAAAGTAAACTACAGCATGGGTGGGCTAGCAGAAGTAGATCCTTGCACAGCCTCAGTTGAAATTCAATTCATGTTGCTTTCACCACATCTGCCCCAGCAAGCGTGTGATCAATTGGTGTACATTTAATGTAGTCATCACATCACACCTCAATATAAATCACACAGCCTGGGGGAAGAGGGTTAGGGATTGAAGAATGGATGGGAAGTGGGGTTTTGGGAAAGGTTTGAGAAAGAAAAACAGACAGTATGCATGGACACAACAAAAGTAAAACACAATCTTGTAAGACGACCATGATCCATTATCAAAGAAATCAAAATATAAAGTGAGAAAAAGCAAATGCATGCATGCTGAGGAAGACAACTTGATGGTAATGGTAATGAGTTGTACTTACTATAACTACTATTACCCAATGAGACAGTACAGTCAGGGAAGAAATTGAAATTTGCCTTGCCTTTCTGCCGCCCTCAGAGCTCAGACCGAACTCAATTACATGATGTACCGGGCTTACTTTTATTTTTCAAGCAAGCAAAGGAAATTGAAAAATAGTTGTAGGGATCAATTACCAAACGAACCACAAGACACAGTCGTAATGATTGAAGAGAAAAAAGCAATCAAATAAATTTAAAGACGAATGATGAATGATACTAAAGTTACTGTATTATCCTTGTCCAAATGTGGAGTTGCATCATTATCGTCATTCCTCTTGGTCCTCCCTTCCATGGACACTCCGACTCCGCACATCAATCTTGGGTACCACTGCCTGCCTGATGCGGATTGGTAAGGTAAGTGTGAGCCGTTTCTCCCACTATAGCACAGGTTAAAGGCCAGCCTGTAAGTGTAGATGGAAAAACAAACGGGGTATTGAAAAATTACTGCATTTAAAACAATAAACTCAATTACAGTGGAGTGCAGGACGAGAAGACAATACTCTGGAGAGAACACTTTCAGACTGAGGCAGCTTGGATAGGATACATAAGTGTCTACTCTACAGCATTAAGGTACAACAACAACGGGACAGGACTCAGGAGCCAGCACAGCCACAGAACAGGAGAACCGCGGCACAGGCCAGGCACCCTACCCCTTAATTACAGAGAAATGTCATATGCACTGCAGCAACTGAGCATTTTCCAAACGAAGTGAATAAATCAATGCGCCACTGTCCCTCATACCACTACACTCTACTCCAGTCCACACCACTACACGGACATCTAGCCTAGGTCTGTGCTGTGGTCCTTGTTCAAACTGTTTACCTTTTAAGTCAGCCCATGAAACGCAGTTATTCCATCAATTTTCTCCGATCCAACTGACTGTGTGCAAAGATAGTATGCTCAGCAGCATCATGATGATGACCGTGTGGTACGTCTTCTCCAACACCAACTCAGTCTGTAGTGACTGATTAAGTTTAGAATATATTCCATAGTACTAAATTGCAACGGATATTGGCCGGCACCTGCAATAGTAGGAGTACAATGTGGTTATTATTAAACAACAAGGAAACATTAACTGTCACCACACCTGAGTCACTTTTACTTTGTCGATAAACTAGTCTAGTTCTACTTCATGCACAATTATTCGTAGTCAGCCAGCATCCAATGCAATACATGCCACCATCATTCACAATAATCACTCATTACCTGTCTTGGTGTTCTCTTTGGCTGTCTGATCTGATGCCTGCCTAGCCTTCTGCCAGTCAGTGATGAGTTTCTTTTGGCTTGGAAACAAAATGGAATATAGCTGGAGTCACGTTTCACTTCTTATGGAGGTACTGTTAGAGGCAACATGTATTGTACTATTCTCCATCTCCATCCAATGTCTAGCTTGCTTGAAATGTACTTAGGGAGAGTAAGGAAGATGGAGCAGGACCCTGAGGAGTGGAGTGGACAGTTATGCACAGACGTGCAACTTCAATAGGGAAATAAAAAGAGGAGACTGTTGATGGATTTGTTGTGATTAGATTTTGAACCAGAAAAACAGATACACAGTCACACACAAATAAAGGAAGGGAGAACAATTTGTAAGCCTAGTTGTCAGGGAAGAGGAGATCGTCCTCAAACTCTGGTGGTTCAGACAGAAGTACGTCTAACAACCCACTACTTATGTCATCGAAGTCGCTCTCCTCTTCCTGCTGTGATTCATGTATTTTGTACTCCGGTGGTATAAGGTGTTGATTCATTTTGATCATGGTTAACCTCTCAACGCTTTTGGGCGAGAGACTGGTCCTTTTGACAGTAACAATGGCACCAGAAGCACTGAAAACACGCTCTGAAGAGACACTTGCAACAGGGCAAGCCACATACTGTATCGCCTGCCTGCTGAGCACTGGCCATTGGCTTCTTTTCCCATGCCAATACACCAATGGGCTTTGCTCCATGAAGACCTCTGTTGTGTCATCTAGATAGGCCTGAACCATCCGCTCAATGTTCAGGGGTGCTCCGATTTCCTGGGCCTCTTTTGTCTTTGCATCAGTCATGGACGTACAATACCCTTTCCGTAGAAACCAATCACCTGCCATTTTTTTAAATGTGCCTGATGATCCTGTTGGTGCTGTTGATGTTATTACTGGCAGTGTTGTTGACTGCTGGGAGGCAAACGCACTGCTCTAGGCCTCTGAAGTAGAACTTGGCTCAGGGTGCCCTGCAGTACTTTTTCTGCCCTGGGGGGTTGGGCCTTTAATGAAGATCCTTTCGTTTTCAAACTCAGTGGCTTCCTCAGCTATCAAAGTTTTGTACTGGGCAACATTCACTTCTGAAAAAGGAATGACTTCATTACTGCGCAGCAATAATTTGTAACGTGGATCCAAAATTGAGGCAGTAATGTAATGTGGATGTGACACCATGTTATTTTGAATCCTTGTATTGTGAGATAGGCGAGCGGATAAGGTGGCTGCCAAATAATATGCGTCTACTTTGTCATCCACACCTGCGTACATTTCTGACACCTCCTTCAGCTCTTGCTCTAGCATGTACAACAATGGGATAGCTTGGCCCATAGTACAGTCCTCCCTGCTCACTTCACGCGTGAAGACCTCAAAAGGAAGTAGCATCTCTGTCAGGCTTTTGACAAGGTCCCATTGGGCCATCTCAACTCTCATAACTTTCACAGTAGGATCCCCTGACCTTTTCATGACATAAGCATTAAGTGGTATGTACTGCTCAAACAGACGCTCAAGCATGTAATACGTTGAGTTCCAACGTGTTGGCACCTCTTGGATGAGTGCTTTGACTGGCATTTTATGGTCACGTTGAATGACCCTCAGCTCCTTCCGGGCTTTAAAAGAATGGTTGAAATGTGTGCATATTCTTCTGCAGGTGGTCAGTAAGCTGCTTACTTTGTTTTCATTTTTCAGAAAGTCTTGAACAACAATGTTAATGCAGTGTGCCAAACATGGCACCCTGAAATAGCCACCATCTTTCATGGCCCTAACTACATTACTGCCATTGTCCGTGGCAACAAAACCAATGGTAAGACCTCTTGGTCGCAGCCACTCAAACACCTTGCTGTTAAACTCATCCAAAATGTTAGCAGCAGTATGAGATTTCTCCATAGCAAACATGGCTACAGTTGCATGTTTGCGAGTGTCTTTAAAAATCTCAGCGGTGTCAACAACACCGTCAGATATCTTATCTTTAACACCAGAAAAAGAGACCCAGTGTGCAGTGATGCACATGTAATCAGTGGCTTGGCAACTGGTCCACATGTCTGTTGTCAGGTGTATACTCTGAACATCACTCTGTTTTAAGGCTTTTCCAAGCAATTCCAGCACGTCGTGATGTAGTGCTGGAACAGCAACTCTTGCGAAATAGTAGCGGCTGGGAACTTTCCATTTTGGGCAGATGGTGGTCACAAACTCAAGAAAACCCACCCCTTCAACAAAAGAAAAAGGGAGAAGGTCCAGTGCTAACATTTTTGCCAGCTTTGCATTGTACAAACGTGCTATTGGGTGGTTGCGTTCGTACTGCCCCTCCGGCCTACTAAACATGCTAAGAATGGTAGGCTGCATGGTATTCCTTCCTGTGGTCAACGTCGCACTTTTTGGGCCAGCAGTACTCCTTGGTGTCTCAGGCTGGCTCTTACTCTTGTGCCAATGAGATGTGGCTGAGGATGTGGGCGTTACCACTGCAGTGCTGGGGACAGGGCTACTTTGTGTACCACTACCACAGAGAATGTCTCCCTCTTCTTCCTGTTCCACCGGAAGCGGACTTTCTACTCGTTTATGGCCAATGGTTCCAGTTTTGAAGCGACTAAGGTGCTCCTCCCACTGGATTGCGTGGTGTTTTCTCAGATGGGTCATTTGGCCTCCGGTACCATAGTTTGTACCAAGCTTACCACGACTAACAGAGGTATGACAAACGGAGCATATAGCAATGTTCTCCTCCTTTCCGCTAACCATAAAGAAGTCCCACACTGGGGAGCTTAACTTTTGTCTCCTGCTGGAGGTGCCACTCCCACTTCCAATGCCGGATGAACTGGAGGGTGTGTGTTGAATTTGACTCTGTGCAGGACCACTACCTACTTCTGCTGAGGTGGTGCTTGTTGTGCTGGATGTAGGACGCTGCCGGCCCTTTGCTAATGTAAATATGCAAGCTGGAGGTCGTGTTGGTGTTACCTGTGTTGGAGGTATGCGTGCTACATCCCTCGCATCCATTTTGGATAGTGTAAAAATGTTGGTCACCATCTCCTCAGGCCCGGGAGTGATGTTTGTGATGACTGGCTCATCATCATCATCATCATCATCATCCTGCTCTTCTACATCAACATACATAAGTGTAAGGCTTTCTGGAACCTTCCTTTTCCTATGCCTGCTCTTGTGATGTGTTTCCCTCTCAGACTCAGTTTGTGGCTTCCAAGTGGCATCTAGATCATCAGAAGGGGGGCTTGGTGAAGAACTTGATGTACTAACCCTCCTTTTTCTTGCTGGGGATTTGGAAGCCAATGGAACTTCTAAAGGAGTGGCTTCCTCTTCTTCCTCTGCATGAGGCTCAATTTCCTGAACTGCCCCTACTTCGGGAGGAACAACAGCTACTATTGCGGGCGGTGGCTGCGGCTGTTGACCACTTATCTGCTGTGTTGATGATGTTCCCTCCTGCGTTGATTGTGTACTACTTTGAGATAGCGATAAGTTTAGTTCAGGCTCAGCATCACTGCTTTCCACCATAAGGCTGGCTACCTCTTCCACACTCATCTGCTTGGGCCTGGGTTGGTGGGTTGGGCCCACTGATGTGGAGGTGCTGCCCCCAGCTTAGCCCCCCGACACCGCTGCTGCAGGCGTAATTTTTGGTGTACTAAAAAAGGTTTTGGGAGGCACACCAGACTTAAGTAACACTTCCTTCTTCTTCTGTTCCTTTTTCTCCATGGCAACTTTCTTGGTACCGGAGGACCTGCTACCTGCTTTCTTTGGGGGCATCTTCAACAGATGTCAAAATAGCACTCAGTTGCACAAGTTGCAGAGATGCCTGGTCAGGTCACTCACACATCACGTTGTGTACAGCAGCAGGACGTCGGTCTTGCACCACAACAGTGGATGATGATGACACACCTCCTCTGTATTTTGTGCACCTAAAAGCAAAAAAGCCAGAAGAACATCAGTCAAAACATCCATAATATAATATATAACTTATTAGTGTCTGGTGGGTGGTCATCACAATTATTACATTTTATAAAGTCAGTGAACAACAACAGTATAGCCAGCCATTAAGAGACTGACAAGGCCAGGGATCCTGTTGTATTTGTACTGTGTACACTCATGAAGAAGAATAGCAAGGAACAAAAACATAAATGTAGTCTAGCCTGTTTGACCTAAATAAAAATGTGTGAATCTTATGGGATGGATGCAGCATCAAGGAGCAACAACACAATGAACATATACACATAAATACTAAAGGCGTTTATTTCCAACACCCAAAAATTGAAATCTAACCCCGTAAAAAAGTAAAGGCCACATTTTACAATTCAATCCAAAGCCATACATGATGTTGAAATTTAACGCACAACACAAAAACAGTTATTTAAATTCCATGCACCCGTGATGATTGATGACTGAGTAATACCCCTGGGCCTACCGTACGACTAGGCCACAAGCTTGGAGGCCTATGCAAAAAGCACAATGCCTGCCTTCCTAAAATGGCCGCCACACACATGCACAGGCCACCCACCACAAATAACCAAAAAGTGATTACAAAGGACAGGAACAGGAAGTTGTAGTGTCTGTGGAACTTACTTCCTCTCATAAAAGTATTTTAAAAAAAAATAAAAGCTTCTCCGTGCTCCAAACTTACAGTTCAATGACAGCCTGAGGAGTTTTTTTTGCAGAAATGCACAAAAAAGCGTTTTCGAGAAGGATCTATGTTGCTCGCGAGATATTGTTTGCCAGATTGCAAAAGCTGCGTGTTCGGGATCGCGAACTGTACAAAAAGGCTTTATTGCGTGCGCGAACACGCATATTGCGAGCGTGAAAATGACGAAAACTCTAAGTCCGCGTTGTCGCGCTGTGCAGAGTTACCAAAAGTACGCGAGCTGAATCCCTAGGCTTACATACTGGCTAAAAAGCCCAATTTATTTAACACACACCCAAAAAATGCTATTCCACCCCAAAACACACCTTTTGCAATAAAATCCAAAGCCATTCATGGTGTAAAAGAAAATCAACACACAACACAAACTGTATATTTAAATAACGCACCAAAGATTGGAGGCTGACTACCTCTGGGCCTACTGGCAGACTAGGCCACAAGCTTGGAACCGGATGGCAAAAGCAAGCACACTGCTTGGATGGCTCCACAAAATGGCCGCCACTCACCCACAACCACAAGAAATGGAAAACAGTCAATGTACGCCTATGGCAAAAGCACAATGCCTACCTTCCTAAAATGGCCGCCACACACATGCACAGGTCACCCACCACAAATAACCAAAAAGTGATTACAAAGGACAGGAACAGGAAGTTGTAGTGTCTGTGGAACTTACTTCCTCTCATAAAAATATTTTCAAAAAAATAAAAGCTTCTCCGTGCTCCAAACCTACAGCTCAATGACAGCCTGAGGAGTTTTTTTTGCAGAAATGCACAAAAAAGCGTTTTCGAGAAGGATCTATGTTGCTCGCGAGATATTGTTTGCCAGATTGCAAAAGCTGCGTGTTCGGGATCGCGAACTGTACAAAAAGGCTTTATCGCGTGCGCGAACACGCATATTGCGAGCGCGAAAATGACGAAAACTGTAAGTTCGCGTTGTCGCGCTGTGCAGAGTTACCAAAAGTACGCGAGCTGAATCCCTAGGCTTACATACTGGCTAAAAAGCCCAATTTATTTAACACACACCCAAAGAATGCTATTCCACCCCAAAACACACCTTTTGCAATAAAATCCAAAGCCATCCATGGTGTAAAAGAAAATCAACACACAACACAAACTGTGCATTTAAATAACGCACCAAAGATTGGAGGCTGACTACCTCTGGCCCTACTGGCAGACTAGGCCACAAGCTTGGAACACTCAATGTAAGCCTATGGCAAAAGCACAATGCCTGCCTTAACAAAATGGCCGCCACACACATGGGCAGGAGGACACAACAACAACAAGCATAATCCAAGGGGAACAAATAAAAGAAATACAGGTCTTTATAGAAAAAGAAGCACGCACTACTAAACTACCACTACAAAATTGCCACAAGCCACATGGGCACACAGTCACAACAGGCCATGGAAAACAATGAACTGAAGCAGGCCTATAATATATGACCGGACAAAGGAGGCCTGCTAAACAACACAGCTTTAATACACAAATGAAAATCAACAGGGTTACGAAAGGATTGATAAGAAGTTACACATCAAGCATACACATCCCAACAGAGAAATACACCACAGCCACATTTAGCATTTCAAATAATCCTATGCCATCCATGCCCTACATGATGTTGAAAATTCTACAGACACCACGAAACATGAACCCATGGGTACCCTACTGGCTGAAATTGCAGAGAAAAACAACTAGGCCCCTATTGAAAGCACAGGCCACCCGCTACAACAATAATTTTAAAAAACAATGAAAAACCCAGAAAAATGTAGGTAATACAAGCCCCAATGAAACAAACACACCAATTCTCCAACTTACTTGTAGTAAATTAAATCTCAAATCAAAAAGTCCTCAAAAAAATCCAATCCAATGGTATGAGCAGACAGACACAAAAAGTGATCCTTCCAGCTCCAAATCCAAATGAAAGTGAACAGCACATGCACAAAGCACTGGGAGGAGCCTGCTGGACAGGAACAGGAAGTTGTAGACTCAGGGGCACTTCCTTCCTCTGGAAAAAAAGAGTTAAAAAAATTAAAGGACTCCTCCTTACACAAAAGACTACAGCAAAATCACAATCTGAGGAGTTTTTCTGAGCTAAATAATCATTTTAGAGAAGGTTTTATGAAGATCGCGAGATATTCTTCGCCAGATTGTAGTTTTTGCATGTTCGGGATTGCGATCTTACCAAGACAGCCGCCGGAAGTCAGCTCGCGCTCCCGAATGACGTGTTCGCGTTCGCACACTCTCGCGGGCTTGGGCAGCCATAGTACCAATCTCGTGGCGCTCGCGAACGGACAGAAAAGCAAGTTGGCGATCGCAGAATCACGGTAAGACGTTACCGCGTGCGCGAGAATGAATATTGAGTGCGCGAGGAAGCAAAACTACTACACTACACGCTAGATTGCGTAGCAATCTGCAACTTCGCGCTCTATGTGAATCGCGAAGTTGACTAAACTTCGCAAGCTCCGCGAACGGAGCGTAGTTCAACGCCCAGGCTTAGTATATATATATAAAATATATGTATTTATTACTAAACACATCCTCCTAGTCTCTTAATGAGACTAGAGGTCAAAACACATAAGTTACACTTCAATGATCACAGTAACATTTCACAAATACACGTCAGGCCCTAGGGGCAAGCCAAACCATATACTAAATAGTGGTATAAGAACCACAACTTGACTAGACA
This sequence comes from Triturus cristatus, assembly GCF_964204655.1. Taxonomy (NCBI): domain Eukaryota; kingdom Metazoa; phylum Chordata; class Amphibia; order Caudata; family Salamandridae; genus Triturus; species Triturus cristatus. The sequence goes on along the minus strand of NC_140580.1, from coordinate 625,102,452 downwards.
CAAGGCCTAGAGCCTGTAGAATCACGGAGACCCCAAGGAACCACCCAAGGTAGTGACACAGGGGAGCCACGGGGGCCATGTGCAGTGTGTGAACACAGCCACAAGCTCCCGTTATCTTCTATAGGGAAAGTCGCGGTTAGAGTTTTAAAGATTAGGGACACTTAGAAATGAGTCAGGACCAAACCCTTTTGGACTTAGGAAGTTCTAGGGCTAGCTCCCATGGGAGCACCGGAGTACTCGTGTTACCTCACCCAGGGAATCCAGGTGCAATAGGTATCTCTTGGTGTTGGGTTGCGTCGTTGATTTCAATGGGAGCTGGCGAAGAAGTGCTGCTGCCGTGAAGATGCGAAGTGTCCGAAGAGATCCAAGCCTGGATTGAAGATGAGAAGAACCTGAAAGCAGAGGGGACAGAGTCTGTGTCACTAGCCAGTGACCAGGAAGGAGATGAGCAGATGCCCACCGATGTCGGGTCATTTCAGGTGAAAGAGGTGAAGCTTGAATCTTCAGCCACGAGGACCAGGAGGTGTCGAGAACAACCAGGAGCTGGATTCGAGCTCTCCCATGAAGGATGTCGAGTGCTGCAGCATCGGTACCCAGATTGGACACAACAAACCTTAGCAACAGCAACCCATGCAGAAACGAGAAAGATGCGTCGGTGCAGACCAGTGAGGTCTGTGGGACTCACCACTTGGTAGGGAGTCGGGGCACATCCGGAGTAACCAGGAAAGCCCAAGGAAATACAAAGTTACCCACTCAGGGACCCACCAGTCTATGCACCAAGGATCGCGAAGTGACCTCAAGACAAAACACAAAATGGTGGCCCACAGGCCACTCGGAATGACCAGGCTGACAATCTTCGGTGGATTCAGTGCTCGAGGTGGGGGCTACAAGTCAGCCCAAGCACGACTTCAAGAGACGTTGAGAAGTCAATTCACTTGCAAAAATGCTAGGTGACCAGGAGTTCTGGTTCCACGCTACTCACAAGGGCTGTGGGTCTCAGCTTTGCTGGGGACTCTGGTTGTCCTCTGAGATCTGGAAATTCTCTTCCTGGGCTGTAAATACTTCGGAGTCCGGCGGGAGCTTCGATAATGCAGACTGGCAAATCGCTTTGTTGGTGCCTGCCAAGCAGGGGAGTCACTCCTTGACCCCAAAGGAGATTTCTTCAGTCCTCTGGTCTTGAGCAGAGCGTCGAAGGTCCAGGTTTCAGCTTCAGAGTTTCGTCCAGGGTAATCTAAAGTCCAAAGGACTGGGGTCCCATACTTATACTAAGGTAGGGGGTTGAACATACTCTGGGAACCCACCTATGGCAGGGTTTGGAAAGAGGGGTGGCTACACCCATTTCCTTTGTCTAGTTTCACGCCAGAGCAGGGGCTGGAAGCCTCTGAACTGGTTTGAGCTGGTCTATGCACAGGGACACCAAATGTGCCCCCAGTGCAGGACCTCAAAGCACTCAGAGAGTGCTCCCACCCAGCCCCAATACACATAAGCCTGACTGGGAGGTGGTTACACCTCCCTGTGACAGGAAACCTATTGTCCAGGCCTCCCCTGTGGGAGTTTCAGTCAGCACCAGGAGGCCAGACCTGTGTCTGTGGCTGCAGCATCCATTTTGTGATGCCAGGGCTCTATTAAGTTTCTACCGGGTATACCAGTGCTGTCATGTCTCTCCCTCTAGAAGGGTGAGAACATACTCCCACACCAGTTACTGGTGTGGGGGTATGATTCCAAGGTGTTTGACACCAAACACACCATGTTTCTGTGCAGCCAGTCCAAAGTTAGCATTTACCGTTTGGTTATAATGCACTTAAGAGTATATGGTCAGGCTGCACTACTGACAACCCTGGAGAAGAGATTCCAAAGGCTGCAGAGGGGCTCAGCTCATGCTTGGGCACCCCCTCACATATAACCAAGCACCCTGCCTTCAGGATTGATAAGGCCTGCCATAGGGATGACTGATAGGTGTGTATGTGCAGTATATGGTGAGATATAGTGAACCTATATCTCAGTAAGGGGTGCATGCACCACCTTACCCAGGCTGCAGTAGCAGACCTGGGGTGTCATTTTGGGTGGCTTTCCAGGGGTGGCATAATACATCCTTCAGACCCTGGTGGGCCTCTGGGGTACCTATGCCCTGGGTACATAGTATACCATATACTAGGGACTTATAAGGCCACCTCAAATCCAATCTGAACTGTACCTAAAGTACATGGAATCATTTTAGAGAGGAAGCAGCTAGGCTGGGGCCCTGAATAGCAGGGTCCCCGCCAGACTAAAGTTGAAAAACAGTGAAACACCAGCAAAAAGTGGGGGTAAACATGTGAAGCAGTTCCTACTCTCCTACATATCTAATGAGTGCTCCACAAGGCCACATACCCCATCTGCGAGGAGCCACTGAACAGGATTTGCTGCTGTGGAGAAGAACGTAGCAGGATCTACTGCAAAGTCAAGCCCACTGGCGATGCACATTCGTCGGATAGGCAACCAGGTAGGTCCAGGTTTCAACTCAGTTCTCAGAGCACTTTTTGGCTGAAAATGTCTTACTTACTATGGGGCATATCAACAACAACCGGCGATAATTATCGCTCAGCGCTCTTAGCGTGAGGATAATTATCGCCGGCTAGCGTGAATTTTTATCGCTGAGATAGCGTGCTATTAGCAACGCTTATCTCAATAGCGATAAAAATCTACACGCTAACAGGCTAAAGTGAGATTATCGCTGGAAACCCAGCGATAATCTCACGTTACCTTGTTGATAGGGACAGGCAAACTTAGCCATGATATTCTCCTTCCATAGGATATCATGGCTAAGTCTGAAAATTAGCAGATGTAAAAAAGCAGCGTTAATCGCGGTTAGCGCTGCTTTTTTTGTCTCTAACAGGGTTAGCGACATTCTTGATAATAGGAGAAATGTCGCTTAGCGACATTTCTCCTATTATTTTACTCTGGAACGCCCCCTTTGCATCTCATTAGAGATGGAAGGGGAAGCGTAGAGTAAAAGGGTGCTAACATGCAAATTTGCGTGTTAGCACCCTGTTGTTGATAGGGCGCTAGTTTTATCTCTGCTTTTTTGGCTTTTAAAGCCAAAAAAGCAGAGATAAAGCCCTTGTTGATATGCCCCCAAGTTTTGGATTTGGGCTATCTAGGTACCTATAGCACTACTTCCAAGTGCCCAGGACAGGAAGGGCTTCATTTTGAGGGTCAGGACTTATTTTAGACTGGGTTCAGCTGTGGGCTTAAGATGGTTGTAGCCTTTTCTGTTCCTGAGGCTCTCATCAGGAGGCCAGCCAACTAGCCCTTGAAGTCACTCTGTAAGACCTGGGTTCAAGCAGAGAAGGAGGTCTCAAGCAGCAGGGCAGTCCTCTGAATGCACAAGGTAGGCTTCAGTCAGTAGGGCAGTCCTGTTGATACTCTGAGGTACTCAGCAGGCCACGTGGAGCAGGGCAGTCTTCTGAGAGTCCTCTACAGGTCCAGAAGTGAACCATAGAGTGGGCCTGATTGCCCTAATTTTATACCTGAAGCCAGGTTTGAAGTGGTAAAAACTTCTGGAGTTTTCCCCTCAAAGAATTGTCTGGAATCTCCAGCCTCCCTGCCTTGGTCCCAGGATGTCTGGAGGTACAAAAGGCTAGTGTAAAGTCGTTATTGTGAGGGCTGAGGAAGATGCTTTGAACTGCAAGTAGGGCTGTGCACAGCTCCCCCATTCTACCAGGATGGCCCAACCTGCCAACACCCACTCCCCCTATTTAGCGGTGTCTAGGAGGAAAACACAAAGGCCAACTGCCAACTACACTTAGTCATGCGGCCCAGAAAGGAGGAGCAAAAGTGGCATTTTCAGATTTGTGACTTAATATCTGACTTTATCATTAAATAGGATTTTAAATTACAATTCTTTTGTTAAAAAACATGATATTTCTACCTGCTCCCATATAAAAGTAACCCAATGTTGTCCTATGGGAGAAGTAGGCCTGGCAGTAGTGAAAATAATATTGTGGGGTTTTCACTACCAGGACATGTAAAATTTAAAAGTACATGTCCAACTTTTTAAATACAATGCACCCTCTACTAGGGGTGACTTAATTGTATCAAAAAGGGAGTTTTAGGCTTTGGTTTATTTTGGCAAGATGAATTAACAGTTTTAAACTGCGCACAGGCTGCAACAGCAGGCCTTAAGACAAGCTTTTAAGGGGCTCCGTAGTTGGGTAGCTCAATAAGTGCTGAGCGCCCATGAGTATCAGCTAAATTACCAGCTCTAGGTATGTCATATACTACTTTACTAGGGACATACAAGTAAATTAAATAGGCCAATAAAGTGTAAGCCAATTCTATCATGTTTTAAGGAGGGAGAACAAGCACTGTAGGACTGATTAGCAGTGGTACTGTGCAGATATCTCTTCCGACGTACACTTTGGCTGCTCTCCCACCAATCTCTCAGGATGAGTTGTCTGTGCTCTGTAGTAAGGTCAAGACCGGTTCTCCGGCTGACCCCCTTAAGCCTAAGCAATTCGGGAAATCACTGCCTGTGCTCCTTTCACCTTAGGGCCAGCTTCTTAATCTGTTCTTATCCACGGCAGTTGTCCCTAGGACTTGGAAACAAGCTAGAGTGATCCCATTGTTAATAAAACCCAACCTTGACATAGCGAAGCCAGAAAACGTTTGTCCCATTTCTCTTCTGCCCTGGGTCTCCAAGATCTCTGAGGCCTATATTAACTAAATGCTATCTATATTTCTGGAGGACAATAACATACTAGATCCCACCCAGAATAGTTTTCGTTCTGGCAGCAGCACTGAGGCTGCTCTCCTAGCTTTGACCGAACATCTGAGGAGGGCTCTAGATGAGGTCCGCACTTTGGCACTGATCTTATTAGATCTCAGTGCCACGTTTGACATGGTCTCTCACAAGATCTTGTTACAGCGGTTGGAGGAAGTGGGCACTGTGAATTCTGCCCTGACTGGTTTTCTTTTCTTGCTGAGAGGACCTTCCCGGTAACAGCTCCCCCTTTTGCTTCCATGCTCCATACTTCCAAACATGGGGTGCCACAGGGCTCAGCTTTGAACCCTACACTTTTCAATCTTTATGTCCAACCTTTAGCAGCAGTGGCCAAACGCAGAGGGTTCACAGTGGTCTCATATGCAGATGATACTAGGTTGGTAGTTGCTCTCACTGACGATTCTGTACGGGATGCTTGTAAGTTTCGGAGCGACCTCAAGGCTGTTGCTGAGTGGATGACTGCTAACTGTCTCCAGCTCAATGCCAGTAAGTCAGAGGTCTTTCTGGTGGGGAGAGAACCAGAGCTGTGGAGTGAATGCTGGTGGCCGGCCACCTTAGTATGTGCACCCGTTCCTAAACAGGTGGTAAAAAATCTAGGTGTCTGGGTGGACTCTGCCCTTACCTTTCAGACTCAAACCAAGAAAGTGGCAGGGACCTGCTTTGGCATAATGCATTGGTCTAAACCGCTGCTGGGGTTTTTCGACCCATCAATTAGGCAGGTTATTGTGCAGGCTTCCATCCTGTCTCAATTAGACTACGCTAGTTCACTTGATTTGGGGACTAATAAGACTGAAATTCGGAGACTGCAGAGGGTTCAAAACGCTGCTGCCAGAACTCTTCTTGGCCTGCCTAGAATGTGTTCTACGACGAACGCCTTTCGTTGGCTACACTGGCTGCCTGTGGCCAAACGTTCAGAGTTTAAGTCCCTCTGCATTGCGTTTAAAATTTTAAAGCTCTCTTCGCCAGGCATCCTGGCTAATCTGCTTGTACCTTATATTCCTGCTCGCCAACTCTGGTCGATGGGGCAGCATCTGGCGGTTGTTCCTCAGGTGAGGAGGGTGCATGCCAGCAGGCGTTCCTTTTGTACTTTGGCAGCCAAACTTTGGAATGCGCTACATTTGAATATTTGTTGCCTGGATAACTATCTGTCATTTCGTAAGGCAATCAAAACATACCTCTTTCCTCCGCCCTATGCTTTCCCTTTGGTAGCTTTGCAGTTTTCTGCTATCAGCGCTGGGACACCCCTTTGCTGGGGCAGCTGTGCACTTTAGAAAACGGTATAACATAACATAACAGAGTCCTATGGCCAACAAAAAAAAATTCAGCAAAACAGGAGGGGAGAAGGCAAAATGTCTGGGGAAACACAACCCTAAGGCTGATAGGTCTATAACACATTCTTCAGGCATTTGTCCTCTCCAATATACTCATAATCTGACATAATCGGATGATCCGCTTAGCCTTTGGTCTGGAGTAAGCAGTGCAAAAGAATAGTAAGTGTTCTTCAGATTTTTCTGCTATGGTGCATGAAGGACATTGTTTGGACTTGACAGCACACAAAGACTATTTATATGTAAAGATAGCTAGTGGTAAAACAACATATCAGAACTTCCAAATACAACCATCTTAAAAGTCATGGGCTACTGAAATAACATCCTTGAAGATAAAACCAATTTTATGGTTCAAAATTGATGGGATAAAGTGCATAGCACTGTAAAGGGTTCTCTCTTCTTCATAAATAATTTCCAGTATCTCACATTCACTCAAGCTGCATTCTGGCAAGTGGAAGGTGGATTATGCCAGTATTCCCGTAAACCAGGTTCCACCAGGAATTTCTTAATGCAACTTAGCTAAGGGACCCTTGCCAGTCCTGAATGAGTGATGATATAATGGAGCACACTCCTCAATGGACTTAACTCATCAATGCTCCAGATACGGATCCAATACAATATGGCCCTCATTCTAGTGAGCCCAACAATATGTTTTAGTGCAAGGTCTAATTTTAAAAGTAAGAGTGGGTTGTTCTGGACAGGCTTTGTAGTGATCTTATAAATTTGTTCTCTGGAATCCCTAGGTTTGAGATGTCACAATGACCCCAACGATTTGCTCTATAGAGTGCAGCGTTAATTGAAGGAGGCGTTTGATAATTTGTGATGTACATGAGTTAGAGTCTGCTAGCCTAATCCCAGATAATCAAATTCTGTCACTCTCTTGAAGCTGTACTCCCCCACCTCCATAACCCTCCTAAAGTATGTATTTTTTGTGGATGAAGCACATTAACATAGTCTTGTGGGCCCTTACTGCCAGGCTGTGCATGTCGCAAAAGATGATAAACCTCAAGAGCAGGGTTTAAAGTCTGTTAGATGATTTGGAGATGAGCAGGGTTTCATCAGCAAAAAGGAAGGTTGGGGACCTCTTCCAAGCTTGTCTCCTGGAGGTGCCATTTTCACAGCCAGACAAAACAATTATACAACCATTGATAAAATGAAGAAGCAAAGTAGTGAACACCTTGGTTAACCCTAATTTTTGGCATCAATTCACCCTTTGTGTCGTTCTTGACCTGAGCAAAGTTGTCTTCATGGAGATAAATTATATGTTTTAAAAGGTCTGGTGGGAACTCCAAACTCATCAGGGACTTCACACAGCCTCCTTCTTGGCACCAGATCAAATAATACTCTGAGATCAATGAAGGCAACAAGGAGGTGCCCATCGCAGATGATCTACAGTCTTCCATTTGATCATGAGATACACTTGGTCAAAGTTTCCGTTTATTTTCATAAAGCCTGCTTGGTAGCAGCTTAGAATATCATTTTCCTTAGTCTAATCACTTGTTTAGCAAAAATCTATTGGATATTGTCCAAAAGGCTAATAGAGCAATAATTTCCAGTCAATTGTTTACAGAGCTATCCAGGCCTGGTGCCTTAATCTCCCTCTGGGGCATAACTGCCTTATTGGTGTCTTGCAAAAGGAAGGTGATAGTGTGGAAAGGTTCAGTTAAATTAGGTCTGGTATTCTCGCCACTCAAAGGATTCTTGTAGTGTTGTAGTGTTGCAGTGTTGAACTGGCATAAAGGGATTCAAAGTGGTTTACCCAACAATTCTGTTGGATATTTCTGATCACTCACTTGTGCTTATAAAATGTGTTTTTAATTATGCTATATCCTCTTTATATTCCCCCATACTGTCTGCCTTTATACATGTCTTATCAGTCTAGTTTAACTGGTGTTCACCTTGCAACTTAAGTTCCATTTCATGATGAAAGTCTTTAAACAAGTTCATCGTCTTTCTCTGTATCATTGATCCATTATTCAGCTCAGTATTGTCCCTTTCACACTTCGCTTTGCCTCTTAGAGTTATTTAACTGTGAAACTCTTTTGTATTTTTCATGCATACATGTACAATTGTGACTATTTTTCTGACTACCTTGGGAAACTCAGCTTGTTCAGGAAGATTTATCAGATAACTTCAGCTCCTCTTCCCACAAAGAGGATTTTTATTTGGGCTTTCTTAGACCTAACATTCTTGATGTATTTTTTTCCTGAACTTTTCGCCTTCACTACTCCTGTTTTACTGAATTTTTGTTAGTTGGCTCACGGACTCTGCACACTTTACTACTTCTAACCAGTGCCAACGTGCTTGTGCCCACTCCTTAAAAGAAGGTAAAATTGTCTTACATGGAATTGGCATATTTAATTTACTTTTAAGCCCATAGGTATACCATATACACAGAGCTTGCATTTTAAGTGATACTAGACAGCCTGCAACACTTAGGGGCCGATTCCGATCCTGTAAAACCCAGGTCCGAACCGTCGTACGGAGCGTATTCTCCGTCCGACTCGTACCCGGGAAAACCACCTTACAAACCCGCAAGTACGATTCATACAGAAATACCATTTCCGTACGAATCGTAAAAAACACCGACCGGCTAAAATATACCCACAATTCCGATCCGGGACACCGCGTACGTGACGTCCGGACGGAGTCAGGCAGCGTTTTACGAACCAGCAAGTACGATTCGTGCCTACGTCACTCCGCACGGATAATATTTTACGGCAGCCAAAAACTGCCGGGAAATTGAGGAGGACGTGAGGAAGGAGCACCAGTACGCGACGGACAGCCATGGACCCCATCCTACGTGTCATTCCGGCCCTCATAGCCTACGACCTGGTGCACAGGAACCGACGCAGACGCCGCAGAAGGTCAGAACAACACCCAGGGGCAAAGGTGGGGGGCAGGGGCAGGAAACATAACTCCCACCCAAGGCAAAATGTATACATGCCCTGTACATACCGTACCTCCAGGGTCTGGTCACTTGGGGGGGGGGGCGTGTCCACCAAGGCCTGCGTCCTGCCACAACGGAAGTGGACGTGGACGTGGACGCGTCCCGTCACCACAACAATTGTGGTACGCACCGTACCCACGCCTTAAGAGCGTGGGTACAGGTCGTACCACGCCTACCCCTACATCACCCCAACTTGTGGTACAGCCCGTACACACGTTCTGAAGGCCTGGGTACGGGCCGTACCCCTACGGCACCCCAACATTGGGGGTACAGCCCGTACCCAGGCTTTCAGAGCGTGTGGGCGGGTGGGTGGGTGTCGTGCTACGATCCACATCAGTGGACAGAGACATAGGGGTGGGTGCCTATCACTCCCAGCAGTGGCCAGACATATGAGGGGTGGGTGCAGAGGACTCCCAGCAGTGCCCAGACATATGAGGGGTGGGTGCCTATCACTCCCAGCAGTGCCCAGACATATGAGGGGTGGTGCAGAGGACTCCCAGCAGTGCCCAGACATATGAGGGGTGGGTGCAGAGGACACCCAGCAGTGCCCAGACATATGAGGGGTGGGTGCAGAGGACTCCCAGCAGTGCCCAGACATATGAGGGGTGGGTGCCCATCACTCCCAGCAGTGCCCAGACATATGAAGGGTGGGTGCCTATCACTCCCAGCAGTGCCCAGACAAATGAGGGGTGGGTGCAGAGGACTCCCAGCAGTGGCCAGACATATGAGGGGTGGGTGCAGAGGACTCCCAGCAGTGCCCAGACATATGAGGGGTGGGTGCCTATCACTCCGAGCAGTGCCCAGACATATGAGGGGTGGGTGCAGAGGACTTCCAGCAGTGCCCAGACATATGAGGGGTGGGTGCAGAGGACCCCCAGCAGTGCCCAGACATATGAGGGGTGGGTGCCTATCACTCCCAGCAGTGCCCAGACAAATGAGGGGTGGGTGCAGAGGCCTCCCAGCAGTGGACAGAGACATGGGGGTATGTACATCATCCTCCGAGGAGCAAAACTCCATGGGTGCATGAAGGCATCCACAATGTGCGACTATGTTGAGAGTGCCATGACAACACATCACTGACAGCAGTGTCCCACTCCCATGAGGATGGATGTCCTTCCCCCACTGCATGACACACCACATGTGGGTGTGATGACAAATTACACATGCATACCCACCCCTGGCGGTGGCAGCACAATACACACACTGAGATCATGCAACAAGACTGTATCCTCATGTTAAACCCCACTAAACTAAGAGAGCCTAAGGGAACACACACTGTCACCCACATTCCAGGACTGATAGGAATGTACAGGTGCTGGGGCAGCCAACAACTTATTGCCTCCCATGGAAGGAAAAGGGTGGAGTACCCACAGATACAATGCCCACAATTGTCAGTCAGGTGCCCTAATACCCTGCAGAACAAGTAACACATGTGTGCTAGGCTGGGAGTACACACATGCATAGTGCGGAAAAGGGACCATGTCCACATGAAGCCATGGCATACTCCATACACAAGTACAGTGACTACCAAGGATAGCACAGACGATGCAGACGGAGACATTTCTGAGCAGGCATGGGCAAAGTTGTAGGGAGACCTCACACAGCAAGGAAATGTAGACACAGGTCAGCACAACAATTGGGAAACACCCTGCAGGGAAAAAGTCAGGTGCCACAGAGGAAGGAACACTCCTTGGGACAATGTCACCATACAGTAAGAGCTTACATGACCAAAGATTATTTGCAGAGACCTTGTGATGGCACGCAGAAACCAGGGTCCTCCCCATGAGCAGCACACTACAACATTTCCCAGACACCTAACACATTATCACCACCCCAACTCAGGGAGCAGCAGCACCAACAGCAATACCAGAAAAGCATTTGTGTGCAAATGAAAAACAAAATGCTTTATTCTGCATAAAAAATGATTTGATTTGAATTGTACACTATATACAAGGCCCATAGGCCAGTCCATATGGGAATTCCTGGGGGGGGGCACATTGGGACGCGTCTCCCCTAGCTTGCCTGCACAGTTCAGAGTTACTTTTCATCCACAGGGGGGGCATCATGTGGGGGGGAAGGATCAGGCACCGCAGGGACAGGAGGGGCAAGGGTAGGTGTTGTGGGTGCAGGGACGGACAACTCCACCAAAGGGGGTGGGGCAGCGCCAAAGGTGGTGGTTAGGATGGTGCTGCACACGGTTGCAAGGTCTTCCAGCGTCTCCCCTGCACCCGAAGGAACCACAGGCCCCAAGGAGGGGGGGGGTCGGAGGGATGGGTTGCAGCGCTACTGGGGGAGGGTGTGGACAGAGGGGGGACTCAACTCCCCTGCCTGGGGACTTCATCGACCGCTTGCGGGGTGGTGTCACACTGGGGCTGAGGGACAGACTGGCCATGAAGGACTCTTTGTCCGACTGTTGGGCAGGGGAGCTAAGGGGAGTGGTTTTGGAGGAAGTGGGTCGTGAGGACTGTGGACTCCCACTGTGGCTGCGTGTCTGCCGTTTGCCCCCCGACCCAGTGGGTGTGCCTACTTCCCCCTGTGTGTGCGTGACAGGAGGTGTGCGCTTGGCCTTCCCTGTTGGTGTGCTGCCTGTGTCTAGTGGGGTGTGTGCATGGGGATGTCTGGGTGTGCTTGGGACAGGCATGGGAGTGGGAAGTGTGGATGGTGCAGGGGTAGGGGGGGACGGAGCGCTGCAGGAGACCCACTGCTGCCGTCAGTGACAAGTCCATGGACCTCAGCAACATCCGTTGGTCAGACATCGCTGCTGACATGCCCTCCATGTACGACACCATCTGTGTCAGCAGTCTGGTGTGGCCATGGAGGACATTAAGCGATGTCTGACCAACCTGCAACTGCCGCAGGATGTCCACAGACTCGGCATTGACGGCAGCAGGGGAGACAGGGGCAGGGGGTGCGGTTCCTGGCACGAAGGAGACATGTTGTCGCCTAGCACGGACAGAAGGGACCCGAGCAAGTGGGAGGGCGGTGATGGGAATGGAGGGGGTGGCGACAGATGTACTGCTGCTTTCAGCTGTGGGAGCAGCCTCTGCCCCCTCTGGGAGCTCAGCCTCGGACCCGTCAGCGTCATAGTCGGTGTTGGGACTGGACAGGTCCTCCGCCTGACTCCCCTCGCCCTCCGTGCCACTTGCTGTGCCAGACTCCCCAGCACTGGTGGCACCGGTGCTGGATCCCTCCTCCACATCCGTGCCGGTGTCTCCCTCGGTGTCCCCCGACGATACTGTGGGCAAGGAGAAGAGACAGGAAATAATCAGACACCTGTATACATATGACACATGAGTCCGAACTACATAGGTCACAGTGCATAGCATGAAAAGCATCATGAGTAACATCTACAATACTACGCACATATGTAGGCCCTGCACTACACAGTTGGTTGACCCACCATGCCACTTTGAAACAATGGAAAGCATGACACAACAGCAAAGAACTTGATATCAAATTATACAGAGAAGCTAGTGTCTGTGGACAGTCGAGCACAGCATCTGGACCACACACCGTTGCCAAAAATGGATGAGCTGGAACCATGTCTTTTAACTTTTGACACATGCTGCAAAGCACAAACATTAAACCGTGCACAACATGACTGGGTCAATACTTGTTGAGTGTCTGTTCAGACTATCATCACACACAGGCCAGACCTGGCAAGGAGACATAAGGTTTGGACATGTAGGCCTTGCCCGCACAAACCCCCCCTACCTGAGACAATGCGATTGAGACAGAGGAAGGACTTACACCTCTTAATCAGGGATCACAAAAATGGGCTCCATTAAATCCTAATTGCACTCTAACTACCCCTCTTGGGGCTGACTACACATATTATTGACAAACAACCATCATCAGATAGTTGTACACATACACACAAGCACTGGCCAGTGTAAGGATGCACAAGCCACATTGGGTCACCCTGTACAGTGGACACATGTAGCACACTTTACGTAAATACAAATGAGGCCAGGGTACAATGCCACAGAGGCCAACCTATGCTGAAGACACTGAGAATGTCTACAGTGTTGGATGACACACATGATTCCTAGGAAAATGTGTCTCAGGGGACTGTAGTGGCCACACTGCTCCATGGTCCTGGATAGATCTGACTGCAACAGGAGCAACCGTCCCCGCACTATGCATATCTCTCCCTCATGCACATCATGTCTGAGGCCACAACATCGGTCATGCATGCTGCAAGGCAGTTCATTTTAAGCATCACACTCCTATGTTGAGACTCTGCATCAGTGCCAACAATCATGGACCCCCAAATGACTGAACTGGACAGGGCACAGGCAAGGTCCCAACACATGTCACAGACCACCCCCACACATGATGCTGCAAGCATTGGGCACTTGGATTAACTGCCAGCCTAGATTATCTTGTGCAAGAGTGACTACACACAGACCAGGGAACACATGTCAAGGAGGGGAAGGGAGGAAGAACAGGACCGGTTGACTTTGGGGAACAGGATATGCACTGCACATATAAACCCTGGCAGTGTATCCAGGCGACTGAGCACTTCCAAAAGCTGGTGACACACAACAAACACACATGTACCTACCCCCTTGCTGCTGCTGCTTCTCCTGTAACCGCCTATCCATGTCAGGGAAGACCACCGCCAGGACACGCTTTATTTGGTAGGTCAGGCGCCGGCGCCTGCCGTGTTTGCGTGCAGGTGAGTCCCCCGGCAGGACCCGGGCGATCCTCCTGGTCCAGCACCGGATATCCTGCCAGCGTTTCCTCACCTGGGCCAGGCGCCGACTGCGACCCTCCACTGACCTCACGGCCCTGACGGCCCGCTTCCATATCTCCCCCTTGGCGTAGGTGGCTACCTGTGAGGATGACAAAGTGAGACAACATCAATACACCTACGCCATGTCACAGAGACACACATTAGAACAATTAGGCTTGTTTGAACAGGGCATAGTATGCAGCCAACTCATTGCACCTTTGTCATAGGGACATTATCCTCTGGGGAAGGCCAAATGCACTACGTGGCATTTAAAGTATACAGGTGGCATGAGGGGTGCGACAGAATCAATGATCATGGCTCACACTGTGCATCACAAGCAACACCAGGATTATGGACAGCACCTCAAAGCAGTCACATGCCCCAGGCCACTGACGCAACCTCAGCGGAGTACACAGACACACACAGGCACAGGACAATCACCTGCCATTAGCAACTGCGGGTACAAACATCACTCTGCACATGTGCCACTTGACTGGGGGGAGTCACAGGTGTGGGGCTAGCTCAGCACGTCAGACACACAGCACGGCTCCCTGCTCACATCAGATGGGTAGGGCATATGCATCCTCCAAGCAGCTGGGGTGCAACACTCCACATAGACACTCACCCACAGGACAGGGGACTTACACACACACCAATGTCCAGGGGCCGTACACATCATTTGGACACTATCACCACAGGTACACTCAACTCACACACATCTGTGGGTACAGTCACCTGTCACACTGGGGGGACCACAGAATCACATCAGGACTATAGAAACAACATAGCCAGGCTGAATGTGGCATGCAACATGCAGTGATTGTCACAGTAAGCACAATGCAAGTGAGGAGTGCAGATTTGAACCGCATCATGCTCTGCATGGGAGAAATAAGGCATTCCCCACCCTGGGACCCACCATGAACAACATTGCATGTATGTCACACCTAGACACAATGCCAGAAGTGACAGACACAAAAAAGGGGCACAGTCAAAGCTAGTGGAGTCAGCACTCACCTGCTCCCCTGGTCTCCCATACAGGCAGGGGTACTGTGGGAGGATGACGTCCAGCAATGCCTCATTCTCCTCTTGGGTGAAAGGCTGGGCCGTCTCCACAGACCGGGACATGGTGCCAGAGGAATCACAAGCAGCAGCAGTGGTGTGGAATGAAAGGTTGTGCAGGCAAGGGCTCTCTCATGGGTCCTGGCTGCCTTATATCTCCCTTGCTGGGCTGTTTCATTTACAGGAGTACAGAGTGATTGGTCAATCTCATTTGCATCCTACGTTTCCTCCAATCCCTTTAAACCTACCCCAGTGCGGGCCTTTGCATGGTTCAAAATTTGAGCATGATGTCAAGTCAACAACCACTTTGCAACATAGTATATTGTCTCCAACTGACTTTTGTTGGCCACCTGATGAAAAATGTTGAAGTGGAAACTCAGTCTTCATGACAACCAGCATGAATTTAGGCCCTTATACTTGTCCCTCATGTGTCCCCTATGTAATTTTACTATCCACACACAGGTACGGTGCATTCCACACGTACCCCTAGGGCACCACTACTCCAGTGATATGGTCCGTACACGCGTGTGTAGGGTCCGTATCACTTTGGTAGTGTTGCCGTAGGCATACGCAATAGTGATACGGTCCGTACACGCGTGTGTAGGGTCCGTATCACTATGGTAGTGTTGCCGTAGGCGTACGCCATAGTGATACGGTCCGTACACGCGTGTGTAGGGTCCGTATCACTATGGTAGTGTTGCCGTAGGCGTACGCCATAGTGATACGGTCCGCACACGCGTGTGTAGGGTCCGTATCACTTTGGTAGTGGTGCCGTAGGCGTACACCATAGTGATATGGTCCGTACACGCGTGTGTAGGGCCAGTAGCACTATGGTAGTGTTGCCGTAGGCGTACGCCATAGTGATATGGTCCGTACACGCGTGTGTAGGGTCCGTATCACTTTGGTAGTGTTGCCGTAGGCGTACGCCATAGTGATACGGTCCGTACACGCGTGTGTAGGGTCCGTATCACTTTGGTAGTGTTGCCGTAGGCGTACGCCATAGTGATACGGTCCGTACACGCGTGTGTAGGGTCCGTATCACTTTGGTAGTGTTGCCGTAGACGTACGCCATAGTGATACGGTCCGTACACGCGTGTGTAGGGCCCGTAGCACTATGGTATTGTTGGCGTAGGCGTACGCCATAGTGGTACGGGCTGTACATACGCAGGTACGAGCCCTATCTCTATGGCGTACGCCTACGGCAACCCTACCAAAGTGCTACGAGCCGTACACACGCGGGTACGGCCCGTAGCACTATGGCGTACGCCTACGGCAACCCTACCATAGGAATAGGACCAGTGTGTACACGTACGTGTGTACGGTCCGGACACACACGCGTACTCCTACCCAAAGCCCATATAGTGATACGACCGTACACACGCCCTCTGAGCATGTGTACGGTGCGTTTCACAGCTTACACTGGTGATAGGAGGCGCACAGGAAAGGAATGGAGGTGTCTGACTCGCACAAGGATGGACATCAAGTCATTGTCAGTGCAGTCCTTCACGTGTAGGGCCTACGTGTGTCAGGCAGTGATGTGGCACATGTCTCCTCATGTTTTAACCCAATAGTTGTGTCATGACCTGTCTACACATATCACGTGTGATGGGGTACTATGTGGCGCACTTCCCCTTCACACCTTCTACATGTGTGCATGTAGTTCAAACTTGTCAAGCACTGCATCACTGGCATGGCACAGTCACCAACACCCGCAACTGTCCCCTGATGCCAGGTAGACGGATGATGACACCTGACATCTCACTACCAGCGTGCCACGATGTGACTATGTCATGTGTGTGTCATGTGTTCTCATGATCTTGCTGTTGGTGTTCCGTCTACGGCATCTGCTGTAGCTTCATCCAACATGTGTCTGTGTGTAGATGCCCATGTCACACTATTACGCACACCAAGACACATGTGGAATGACACGTAACGTGTGTCTGTATGCATCGAACAGGGACTTGCGAGCTTAGGACATATCTGCGTAGTCTCGATGTCTGTGTGATCATTTTTGTCATGTACCCCTTCATGGCAAGGTGTGTGGTGTGTTCTTTTTTCCATGACAAATGACCTGTGTGTCTAGCTTGCCGGCAGCTGTCTGTATGAGATGACATCCTTCAAATGCACATATGTGGATGTATGTCACTCCTGTAATTCGTCTGGCTGTTCACTCACACTGGCCCACAGCTCCTTTCATGGCATGTCATGTAGACCTTGCCAATCCACGTTTGTAGCTGGCTCTTGGTAGGAGTATCACCTTGCTGGCATACGTGTGCAGGTTGTATTGCACAGTACAGACTCTGTATGTAGCATATGTGTATTAGCTGTTGAACATGTGCTCAGTGCATTGACATTGGTGTAGTAATGTACTCAATCTTCGTTATTACTTCCAAATTTCTGCAGGGCACCGCCTCTCCCCCGACCAATGCCAGACTTGGGTGCCATGAGGGAACGTGACTGCATACGCTGCTACAGATTCCCCCAACAGTTAATTGAGGACTTGACAAACAGGCTGGCACCACACCTCCAACTGCGACACAGTTATCCAACAGCGCTGACCCCCAAGATGAAGGTGATGGCAGCCCTACATTTCTTTGCCATCGGTACGTTTCAGTTCACCATAGCTGATGTGGGTGACATGTCCCAGACCATGTTCAGCCATGTCCTGCATGATGTTTTAGAAGCCATGTTGGAGCACCTGGATGAATTCATCCATTTTCCAACTCGTGAGCAGTTGACAGGTATCAAGGGTGAGTTCTATGCCCTGGGAGGGATGTCCCATGTAATTGGGTCCATTGATGGGACACATGTGGCTTTGGTAGCCCCACAGGCACAGGAGGTAGCCTATCGCAACAGAAAACATTATCACTCCATTAATGCCCTTGTGGTGTGTCTTGCTAACATGCTGATTTCCCATGTGTGTGCACGTTTTCCAGGGTCAGCACACGATGCCTACATCATGAGGCGTAGCAGGGTGCCAGAAATGATGCTGCAGCTGCACAACGAACGAGCATGTCTTGTTGGTGGGTATACTCCGTTTGTCCAGTATTTAGCGGGATCTTTGTATGTGACGGCATCTCCTGACCCACTTCTTTATATGATGTTTCCATGTAGGGGACTCTGGCTATCCCAACATGCCATAGCTGGTGATGCCTCTCCGGAACCCCAGAACAGATGCAGATCACCGTTACAACAACGCCCAAGGGCAGACCAGGCGAGTGATTGAGAGGGCGTTTGGCCTCCTGAAGAGCCGATTCCGGTGCCTCCACAAAACAGGCGGGTCCCTCCCATATGCACCGGTGAAGGCCTGCAAAATCTTCCTCGTGTGCTGCATGCTGCACAACATGGCAGTGGAGAAAGCCACGTGGGCTTTTGAGTTTATTTCTGCTGACATTTACTATCGGTTGTGCTGTTGTTATCCCTCATTACCTTGTTTCCTACTAGAACACTAGAATCTTGGTGTCCAGGTGGCGCCACGGATAGGAGCATGGTACTATACCATCTTGGGTGAGTTTCCCATTAGTGCAACTTTATAATACCTATAGTCACCTGATCCAAGTTTCCATTAGGATACCATGACCTTTCCAGCCTTCTGTTTTAGTTGTTTTTAATTGATTTTAAAATCACTAGTTGTAGGAGCATCACTACTCACTGTATAGAAACATTGACACATGGTGTATAAGGACTTCAGATTGGACTGTCCAGTCATTATGGGGTTTAGCACCACTTTGTTTTGTATACCTGTACAGTAATCATTCACTTCGTTCATTGCCTTTTCTTGGGATACCTGTCTTACAGTTTCCTTTCCTTTTAGGTTTCCCTAGGCATATGGCGAGACCGTTCCCATTTAACAGGTAGTAGGTAACTATTGCACTTACTGCCTTGTGTAGATTCTTGACAGCTTGTTTAGGTCCTGAGGAATTGCCACGGATCACTAGGACCATTGGGCAAGAAACATGTCGACCAGCACAGATGAGCCTAGCCAAGCTGAATCATAACATCAGCTAGCTGCCATTCTGTTTTCACATTTTTATTCAGGTAGAGAGCCACTCCCAATAAAATTATTTTTGGACCCTCTAACTTGTTTTAATTCACTTCCCTGCACTCACATCTACACTGCTAGGTCCCTCTCACACACACTGCATCATACGGCCAGGAACTGAAGATCTCCACCAAAGAGCCCCTTTTTAGGGTGCCCGTCGGGCATTGCAGCGCCGGCCCGACGAGGAGCAGGTCCATATGATGAAGCATGACACCTAGCTTGCTGGGTGTGTGAGGACCCTAGTTCCGAATAGAGGAATTCCTCTTTCTTACGGTCTTTCCTTTCCCTTTACTTCTCTTTTCTGAGGAACCGCATACCTTTTCTTTTTCAAGTGGAGAAAGCTGTGCCACTCATCCTGGATCCCGATGAGCAGGAACATCCACCCGTGGAGGATGACGGCCTTGGTCATGTGGCTAGTGAGGAGGAGGAGGAGGAGGAGGAGGAGGACATCCGGAGTCAGCTCATACGCAACTTCTTCTCATAATGGTGAGTCCCTGGGTCTGAGTGTGCACGCTTGGAGCCTTGTGTGGCATGTGTTGCAATGTGTGTGTCCAGCTGACTGTATGCTAAGTGACTTTGAGGTGTCTTCTGATGTGGCGACTCGAGTGCTGATGTCATTCCACACATTTCAGCTGACACACCCATTTGACAACTAGCATGGTGTCAACCTTAGACATGTAGAGTACATGACCATGCATGCGGATGACTATGTTTTTACTGACTTCTTGTGTGTCTCTCATCCCCAGGTAGTTGCGCATGCTGTCTGCTCGTGGCATCGTTGTGCTCCAGCTATTCCTCATGAGTATTGCAACGTGTGCTGAATCAGCGTTACATGCACGGACATGGTGAAAAGTCTCCTTTGGGTAAGGAATGCGGCAAGGCATTTTGGGTGTGGTAGTTGTTTGGAATGTGTGGGCACTGCCCCTGTGCAGGTTTTGTTACTATGCATACATGTGGACTCAACATGGAGCACATGACATGTGGCATGACTCACAGGAATTGATAGTCACACTTCGTGACAGTCATCTGTAATGGGATTGTGGATTTTGATGAAGGCATCAATGTGTGTACAACTTCCCTCGGGAGGCTACGGGTGGACATATTGCGGGACTTACCCATAAGAGGCTCAATGGGGAATTGCAGCCTCTCCGTGTGCAGCAAGGGATGTTTGGCTCAACCCCTTCACTTGTGTGCCAGTACAATGGATGTACAGCATCTGTGGTGCAAAGGGGGTGTCCGGTGTAGGTCCCACATGTTAATCCAATAGACCTGTGAGTCTGTTAATGTTGATGCTTTTGCATAGGTGTGAGCCTGAGTAATAAAGGTGTTCCTCAGCCTCCAAGGTGCCTCATCTCTGTCAATGCAGGTCTCTTGCCATTGTGCATGCGGCATCTCTGGCATGGTTGTCAAGGATTGTGCATTTGAGTCTATGTGTAGATTAGCAACCTGCATACTTTTCTTCATGTATTTGATTCTCTATTGTGCATGATGTCCATGGCTGTGTATGTGTTTTGGCATGTTAGTCCCCCCCACGGGCCGTCAACACCTTCTGGGGTGTGTTTTCTGTGCGCAGCTCGGCCTTCAGTTTCATGATCCGGTGTCAGTCATCTTTGATGATTGTGCATCCTTTGTCTCTGGGTGTGCCGTTGAAAACCGGTAACTCCTTCCTTGACATACACCTGTTGCAGTAGTCCTTTCTGACATCCTAGTCTTTGTGTGGATATTGTGACATAGTTCCCAGGACATGCCGCCTGCTGTTGCAGCCACTGCAGCAAGGGCACACGTAGTTTCCAGATTTGGCAACACACACACATCAAAGGTGCTCCTCCCTTCCTCCCTCAACACATTCATTTGGCTGTCTTCAGCTTGTCTGTGCCACAGTTGCGGCCACGCGGTACCAAAGGCTGGACTGTCTGCACACGCAACGTACACATTGCACGACCCTCAGGTCCTTGCATGACCCACCTCACACTACAGTCTGATGTTGCAGCCACCCTCCAAGCAAGGTCCATCCACACATCTCCCTCCTGCTCTCAGGCATGCACTGACCGCACACACCACACCTTTGCATGATGAGTGTGCAACTCCGACTGCCTACACAGCGCTGCCACGCCTTCCAGGCCCTGTCACACCCACCAGGTCAGGCCCCAGACCCTGGACATTATTATCTCCGGTGTTACCTCCTGTTCCTAATTAATATCAGGAGTGACGTCAGTTAGTGGTGGTGCAGCGAAACACCGTATTCCCATCTGACGCATGCCACTCAGGGGAATGGAAAAGGGTAACATTTCCCCACTAGGAAGGATGGTGTTCTGAAGGGTGGTCCAGTACCTGACAGCCACGGGACTCCCGCCCCCCGCTACCCCCACCTTGCTTTGCCCCCCTGTTCCTGAAATCAGCTTCTGCCAGCGCCTATTCCTGCAAGCCTCTGTTGCATTGTTCTTTTGGAACCACTGGACCAATTTTGCAATCTTGCTAAAGACAGCTGTCTGTTGGAGGCTTCCTGCTATAAAATACTGCTCAGAGCAAACCCTTGCTCGTGATTCAATCAATCAATCAGGGGAATTATGAGCACTACTCACCCGTGAGGGTCTCAAGGCGCTGGGATGGGGGGTCAGCAGTTCCATTTCAGTCGAAGAGCCAGGTCTTCACAGCCTTCCTCAAGGTGTTCAGAGAGGGAAAATGTCTGATGTCGATCGGGAGCTCGTTCCATGCCTTGGCCGAAATGTAGGAGAAGGATCTTCCCCCTGCTCTGCAGATGTGAGGGGTTGTGGCGAGGAGGAGGTTGGTGGAGCAGAGGTTGCGTTTGGGCACATGGAGGGTGATTCTGTTGTTGATGTATTGGGGTCCGGTGTTGTGTAGGCATTTGTAGGCATTGGTGAGTATCTTGAAGGTGACTCTTTTCTCGAAGGGGAGCCAGTGGAGCTTGCGTAGGTGTTGGCTGATGTGCTTGTGTCGTGGGATCCTGAGGATGAGTTTGGCAGCGGTGTTCTGAATTGTCTGGAGCTTGCGTAGTGGAGACTTGTTGATGCCGGCATAGAGGGCGCTTCCGTAGACCAGCCTGCTGTTAATGCTAGCTGAATGTGTGCAAAAGCATGAGGTATCGATCGTATCCTATGCTGACGATACCCAACTAATTGTGCTACTATCCCAAAATAGAGAACAGGCAGCTACTCGTTTTACTGAATGCCTGGAAGAAGTGGCAGTCTGGATGACTGACCATTGCCTCAAATTGAATGGAAACAAAACAGAGGTATCGGTAGTCGGTAAAACACCTACCATCTGGTCCTCAGCTTGGTGGCCTGATACACTAGGACAAGTCCCCCTCCCCAAAGCAGAAGTGAAGAATTTAGGTATCTGGGTCGACTCCAAATTATCGTTCGACAGCCAGATACGGAAAGTTGCAGGAAAGTGTTATGGAGCAATGAAAACCCTGAGGAAAGTCATTGACCTGCTCCCCTTAAAAGCTAGGAGAACCGTAGTCCATGCCATAATTACATCCCAATTGGACTATGGTAATGTATTGTATCTGGGGGCCTCCAAGAGAGGACTCATGAAATTACAGAGAATACAAAATGCGGCTGCCCGCCTAGTCCTCAGCCTCCCTAGGAGAACGAATACCAGAAGAGCTTTGGCCACCCTACACTGGCTACCTATAGAAAAGAGAATTCTGTTCAAGGCTATGTGCTATGTACATCGCATCCTAACAGGAAAAAGCCCACTTTACCTTCAGTCATTGGTGTCAAGATACACCCCAAATCGTGATCTACGATCCATGGATATGGCCTTACTGACTATCCCGAGAATTTTCAGAGCCAGACTGGGAGCTCGCTCCTTTAGGTACTTGGTGGCAAAATTATGGAATACGCTGCCTTTGACCATGAGAACTGAACCTAGCGAACACACTTTTCACAATCAACTGAAGACATGGCTATTTCTTAAAAAAGATCTCTGATCGATTGTTCCAACTCTATCTGGTGTACTCCTTTGATGTCTCAGCGCGGGGACACACCGATAGGTGTAACCATGTGCTCTATAAGTGAATAAATGAAATAAAATAAATGAGTGCGTGGGTGTCTTCCTTGCCTTGGGGGATCCATTTTAAGGTCTTACGGAGCCAGATTGATTAGATATTTTTCTTGTCTAGCTCAGTTCCCTGTTATCAGTGGCTTTCTATCCCATTCTGTGCTTTTCCTCTCTTCTGGAGAACAGCCTTTTAGGTCAAGCCTAAGCAGCACATGCGCTGCTCTGCGACACATGCTGTAATGTGGTAGGGACTTGAAGCTTCACCCACATTCTTCATTGGCTTGTGTCATTGTCCACTGTAAACTGTGGCTGTTCATTGGTCAACAGGCTCAGTAGTTCCTCCTTAGTACCACCTTGTCTCACTTTGCAACCTCCTGTTACGTGTGTTGTTACTCGCTAGGCTTTAATTACAGCCTCCAAGCACTATTTTCTCAAATAGCTTTATGCTGCCAGATGTTTCAGGCAGGACACGCTCTATCATAACGTATGTAAAAAAAAATTATAGCATGGAGGCTGACATTTGCAATGCAATAGGTCTCGCATTTGCAACAGTTTAAGCTATTGGAATTGTAAATGACAATGACTTCCATTTATCTGTTTTAAACACAACACATAAATAAAAGGCATTATCATTTATGAAGCCAATAGCTCAAACTCTCATAAATGCGAGACTTATTGCATTGCAATAGCTTGTTTACCCTAGCGTTTGGTGGAATTGGGTGTATCCTTCCCCTGCTGATGTCATTGAACCCCTTTTTTGATTTTGTTTTTCATTATTTGTTCAACACTCCCTGGGAGGACGTGTGTGCCCTTTCCCTAGCCCCCTCCGGAATCATCCATTTCTCCCTTTCCACCATTCCCACAATGCTCCTTAGATGTGAACCAGGTCCTGGATGGTAGCCTTGGTGACAACATAGATGTCTTTACACTGTGTGTCCACAAAAAGTAGTACTACAGTGGAACTTCTCACATACTACAAAATGCTATTCACAAACCTACAGGCAGAGGTTGTTGGGCAGTACATTGAGTCTGTAGCGTGGGAATGTACATACATGCGCCTAGGTGTGCAAATCCCCATCTTTTAGGTCCTACAGATGGTGTGTACATGCATGGGTATAGATGTTAGCTGTGTGTCCACTAGAAGCATAAGGCTCACAACAGGTGGTAGTGAACCGAGAGTTGTGTAAATACCAGGGGCGTAACAAAGGCCCCTGCAGCCCCCTAAGCGCACTGTCACCTTCCAGAGCACCTCGCCACAAATGTCACAGGAGCACCAGCCTCTGCATGCCACAGTGGTGCCCTCCCAGGCTGGCTCCAGCATAAATCAAAGTCAGCTGGTCCTTGTGGATAGGCCTCCCCCTCTGTGGTGCTTTCACTGTGGTGGTTCTAATCTTGCAGCATGTTTGACTCCATATATGTTTACAAGATGGTACCAGTTTATTTAGGTGATGGTGTTGCGTAAATTAGTTACTTTTTGTGACATGAAAGCAGAACCATCAAGTATATAACTCTTTGTCCCTTCTCATATGTAAATTAAATCATGGTGACAGTTTAAATAGGGAGCGATGAGGCTGAACATGCCTTACTCCCACCGAGGGGCTTGTTTACAAATCTCTTTTATTAAGCATGTTCTTTCCAAACACATAAATACATTTTTAAAAAAACATTGCTCAAAGTAGCAGCCCATTCCGTTAAATTAATAGCAGTGTCTTGCCACGCATATGTGATGCGCTATAACACACCATAACATGTACATTTGTAAAGCAAATGTTCACCCCATGGCCTTTAATGATAGATGTTTATTGATACTCATCTCAAGGGTACGTTTGCCACCATACCCAGAGCAAAGAAATACTGAGCGAACCTGCCAATATTTAAACTTTTGACCATGAGATGAATCACAGAATAGTGGATGCATTAGTGCACTGAGCCACCAGCCCAGCTAGGAGTAGGGATTGCACTTTAATTGGACCTGGCATTGGGGCAAGCTAGTTGTTGTGGTGCACACATTTACAAGTTCATCTCTGTTCAGTGTCAGACAGTGGGCGTCTGGAGACTGTTAATTTAAGTAAAAAATAAAATGTGCTTTAAGCCTGTCTAGATGTGACCTAAATGAGTCCCTCTCGCTCTCAATTTTCCAATGCTGCGGTGCTTAGTGCTCATGTCGTCAGCAGCAGTCGAGTGAGTCTGAGAGTCACTCAGCTGATTATAAATAAATTATGAGTATCTTCCATACCGCTTTATCTATTTTCTGCAATTTTGGCTGGAGTCTCATACAAGAAATCCGTTAAACAATTATTTCTTATGCTTTGCAGCAGTTAACTTAGTTTCTCGTTGCTCAAATTGGTGTAATTTCTGATATTTATGTGTTTCCCCCGTCTTCATTGCTTGATTTTGCTTCCGAGAAAGTGTCACTCATAGTCGTTGAAATGTCACTCATATTTACATTGAAATTAGGAAACTGTCACACATAGCAATCTAAAACCTTGGCAGCTATGGATGGTGCCACGCCTGTAACTGCCGGTACAAATTAAGGACCGGTTATCAGGAAATGCACAATCTCTTTCCGATACTGGTGTGACGGGCCGCCATTGTTTTTTATTTTCTTAACATCACACCGCTTGACGCCAACATAATGACCTCTTCCTGTGTCTTCACTGGATTTTCTTGGGTCTGGCCTGGTCGAGGAAAAGAAGGCATAGTGAATTAAGGTATTTTCAAGAAAATGGCAACCAAGGCAATTATTGCAGGAACAGAAACCACATAAAAAGTTTGGATTGAGATTCAGTGGCCCTCAAGCTGACCCAAAGCCAGATCTCTGTCTCGAGGCTTGAGAGGCCCCTTTCCTTTCACAGTTGTATTTAAAGTGCACTGCACATTGCTGCTACTTCTGAGTGCTTCATATAAGGTGGTGCGGAAGAGGGAACCCTGAGGAGGAGGGAGTATAATAGAGTTTGGAGGGGAAGGGAGCGACCCAAACATCAAGGCAAACAGGAAACACTAACAATGGAGAGGCTGGTACCATGGCAAGTAACATAGTAAACATATTGGAAAAGCAGATGACATAGATATATTTGTAACAAACTGCTGTGATGCTTTGCCTACACCACGTTCGCAATGGCACTTACTGCAGTAGGCACTTTGTTGAAACACAGTGAGGGCAATTATGGTGTCTGGGCGCTTTGGTGCCACCGAAGGGTGGAGAGGGTAAAGTAGTAGCCTTCGCGGGGTGCAGATGCAGCAATTAAGGCAAACTACACAGCAAGGTCCAGAGGGACTTACAGTTCCACAATTTAGCACAAAGGCAACCTGCATTATCGGTGATTTTGCAGCAAGTCTCCTGCCTCAGTCACTTCCTCTATGTCTTGCAAAGTGAGGGGTGTGGCCCTAAAAGTACCAAGGAGCACCCCCAAAACCCCAGAGAATGCCTGCCTCCAGCACTCACAGCAACCTCACCTGTTTCGTTAAGTGTCAGGGTCCTTGCAGGAGGAGCGCTCACACCAACTTGCAGCATGAGTACTTGACTCTGCTTGCAAGAGTGGGCACAAGGGCGCTGCTCCAGGCACTTACACAACTTGTAGCACAAGATGCCCTACCAGTCAGTACTTCGCAGCACACTTCATCAGGAAGCTTGGGGCAACCTGCACTTGCAGCGGTGGCACTTAGAGCAGTTTTTACCGCTGCATTTACAGCACTTGTGTCAGCCAAGCACCTGTTGCATCAGGTGCCTCCTATGGCACGTGGGCACCTGCAGCTGCCCTCTTACACTGTGTAGAGCCCCCACACCCCACCCAACACAACCCTTCAGGGGTCCGGCATATGCACCATGGGAGCGTGCAAGCTGGAGTGTGGTGCGCGCTGAGTGAAACAATCTCAAGATAATGCAGTTACTCTGTACAGTTCACGCTGGGGTTAAGAGTGCCGATAGGGCGGTTTAAACATGAGAAGCGATGATTAGCGTCCGAATTAGCTGATGAGGATCCTTTATGTTCATCGTATAACCTGCATGGCCAGACACACGTAATCACTCATTATGATCACGTCTGCCAAGGATCGTGTAAACAAACCTCCGTGCACTTATTTTGACGTGCACTCACACACAAGACACTCTTTGTGTTTAAGGAGCGAGATTTATTTTTTTAACATCTCTGTTTGTAAGAGGGTGACATTTCCCATGCCATGCATATTCTTTTGGGTGGAGGGCACAGCTCATTTGTACGGCCATAAAGACCCCGTAGAAAAGCCCTGCACACCCTTCTTGTGGCCCTCTGTGACTCCCATGTGAGATGCATATTAGTGATAACTAATTGGTGAACGGTGGTAGGTGGTGGGCTGGGCCGCTGGGGGGGCCCCTCATTGTGCTTTGCAGGGGGGCCCCCTCAAGTTTCATTACGCCACTGAGTTCTGGGATTTGCTCACATGGGCTAAAATTCAACTTTAAAAAATCTTAAATTACCCACCTCAATGTCCTGGTTCTGGTAAACAAGCCGTCAAGTGAAGATAAACGCCTTGTGACACACGTCTTAGAAAAGTGTGCACTTTTGCAACCTCCTAACACATTGAAGAAACTTAAATCCATATTGGGATTCCTAAATTTGCGCAAAACTTAGATTCCAGATGTCCCAGAATGGGTTGTTGTGGAGGCAGAATGATACACCCAATAGCATTAGGTGATAGATGAATACTTTGCTGAGCTAAGACGTGAGTGACAAAGTCTCAAGCCAAAGACTAAAAGAGACTGGTTGACAAAAGGCAATAGTTGAAAATGACGTACTCAAAACCTACTCTGTGTATATTGTAAGCAGACCTTCTGCATGGTGAAAACCCAGACCAAAAAAGGACATATACGAAACAGGAAGTAAACAGTGTTCTCAGTTCCCTGTTTATTTTCATTAGTTTACACCCATTGCCATTTTCATAGCCGCTCAGCAATTAAATGGAGGAAGCAGAGCAGAGCAGAGACATTGGTTATAATCTCTGAAGTCATTCCAGTGAAAGGGTGGATTGTGTCACTTTCACTTTCCATCGAACAGACGTTTAAGTGTCAAACACCAGCAACAAACGAAAGCCACAACAGATACTCCCCAGTAGACACTGAGGTCCTCAGGTTCCAGAGAATAAGCCTCAAAGCAACATTTACATGTGTTTTCTAGGGTGGGCGGAACTCATGGGATTTCACTCCGTGGATGTCCACAGAGTTCCATAAAAGCTCAGCCAGATTTCATGGAGATCCGCCAATGAACAGACAAAATGCAGGTTGCACTGCTTGTGCTGAGATTTGGTGCTGGTAGCATGTTCTTTACTGAAAAATCAGTACCAACGGCACCAGGGGATGTGCAAGTTCACTTTGCCATTTGAGTTGATTTTGCTGAAGCTCAAGTAGATAATTTACTCAAGAAGCATCACTCTGACCGCGAGCACTTCCTTGATCGCTCGCATTCGAAAATTGCGCTGGTGGGCTTTCTACTAACTGCCAAATCTCACTTGCGCTCATCAGCTGACTTGCTAGAAACTCGTGTTATTCCCATTGCCACTGCTTTGCTTAAATAGGGGACAAATTCTAACACGATTGGCAGAATTTGGATGGAACTCCATGTTAAAAGAGTAACACAGATTCGCCAAATTCCTCAAATTCCTTGAGCAGAGATAAAAATTCTTCCATGGCCTAGTATTTTTCACTAATAGCTTTTTTTGGGGGGAATGTTGATGCAAAGATCTCTGCGATCGGATAATTTGGGTACGTCTTTGTGGCTTTTGGGTAGGAACATTGAGTCATTTATTTGTCCCTTTTTTTAATGTTTGTATGATGTTATTATAGTGAAAACTAACATTCCCTTGAACCTTGCGATAAAACAATACACATCAAGAAGGTATAATGCTTTTACTACAACAGCATGAAGCATCAGGTTATTTTCAGCTTAATTTTCTAGCCACATATGCAGTGTTTTCCTATTTGGAATCGGTAATAAGCACTGTTTTCGCACTAACGATGAAATGACAATACAAAAGGAAAAAAAACCTCTCTGCAAATGGCTTCCACAGCGAAAGTTTATTGGTAGTGATTTCGAGTCCCAATTGGCAACTCTGGGGCATGTTATCAAGAAACGACGTTAAAATTATCGCCGCTTTAGCGGCAGAAAACTGCCGCTAAAGCGGCGATAATGGTCTTGAGAATATGCCGGTGAGAATTCCCATAGAAGTCCATGTTCTGGTGTCAAAATGGGCTTCTATTGGAATTCTCTGCGGCATATTATCAAGCCCATTATCGCCACATTAGCGGTACTTTCCTGCCGCTAAAGCGGCGATAATTTTAATGCCGTGTTTGATAATATGTCCCTCTGTTTTTAGGTCTCGCCTGAGACAGCGCTTTAGCGCTGCACTCGCGAGAGCTTTTGTAAATGGGGGATCTGGAAGTGCAAACGAGTGCTTTCAGGCCTCCAAATACAGTGCATGTGCGCCGGGCGCGCGCACCATTTGGAGGCCTGAAAGCACTCGTTTGCTTTCACTTTCGCGGGCCGCACGGCCGCTTTGATGTGATCGCGATTGCGATCACTTTCACACAGTGCATGCGGCGCGCGCACTATTTGGCAGCCTGCGTGTACATTTCACGGGCGCTTTGATGTTATCAGTGAGGCGCGCAGCCACTGCGAACATCAAAGCGCCCGCGAAATGTACACGCCATTTGCCACCCCCTCCCTTGGGTGCTCATGGGTGTCATGTGCCTCCCATCTAGGTCAGAAGTGCCGCAACTTACAGCATCAATTTCTTTGACAGTAAATAGAACAATTTATCTTGCACTCACTGACAATACCAAGCGTTGGCTTCAGAAGTACCGCCGAATGCCATAAAATACTTTCGTTTTGGTCTTCACACGATTTCCACTGTTGACACTCGAAGCACGACAGAAAAATAACACTTTCACTTTTGCGGCCGCTTGTGCTCTCTGGGGGTCGTCTGAAAGCACTGGCATGAAAAGCAAAGCTTAACTCTGAGGCCAAGAAAGAAATCTTGTGTTACAAGAAAATGGATGCGAAGTAAAGTGACCTTTTTAAACGCGACTGCTCGCTGAACCCTGGTCTCTGTTAATTAGAGCCCAGCGTCTTGGTTGTTACAGATATGTCTTCTTAAATCTGTAAGCATATCTTTTCTTTATTGAGTTTCTCTCATTGCAGGCAGTACATGGGCACCGGCTTTCATTAACAACACGGGCGCCCAGTTTTACTTTGACACGGGCACCCAACTTTAATCAATCACCCACCCCATCACTGCTTAACCTAGCTCGGTCGCGCTCGTGTCTGCCCGCCGCCCCCACCCCTACCTTGCCTCTATCCTTGCTTGTTATATGTAATGTTTATTCTGCTCCTGAGAATATGTGTTGTTTCCATAATGTGTTACCTGGAGAACTTCTACCCGAAGCGTAAATAATAGTTGCAGAGCTGTTAGTGTAATGTTTTGTTATGTGCTGTAATATGTTCGTCTTTGGGGAATGGATCCGTCTCTTTTTAACAGAGTGCATAAATAATGTTTACATCGTTCCCCTAAATATTTCCAGAAGTTTTTATGAACATGTTTGTCCGGCTATGTAAAGAGTCCCACTTCTAAGCAATGATATTACTATGTAGGCAGTTTTACTCCGTCCGCGTGATCTCGGCCAACACTAAAATGAAATGAAATTTGCACAAGGCTCATCAATATTACCTAAGGTTTTCAGTAATGTTTACTTTGTCTGCTTTGAAATGAACCTCATAGTAGAAAGTAGAGTCTGCTATGAAGCTGTGTTCACATTTAATAAGGAGCACAGAATCTTTAGAGTTACATCGGAAAATGCTTTTTTTGGCACGCTCACAAACGCTCAGCTTTGACATCCGTCGCCTAAACATGAGCTCGTCTAAAAGCAATGCTGTGCCCCAAAAACACACAGAACACTTGCACTGAGGGATAGCAACATACAGAGTACATGTGTCTATGCTCGATGTAAACATGAAGTCAAAACGCTGCATATTCGAGTGCGTCACCAAATCATTTACAACGAATGATAATCAATTGCGTACCATAATTACATTTTCGAAAGGCTAATAGCAGGCCCTTTGTGTTCCACTAACAGGTACGTTTCAAAGCCGGCAATCATTGCATGCCCCAAGTAAACATTACAAGCAGTAGCCTATCAAGAAGGACTGCTGGAAGAGTAGTAAAATACAGCACTTTTCAGGATTCAGTGGGCCCCTGGTGCCACTGCACCTGCTGCACCAATGGCAGCTACGCCCTTGATTACACATAAACCTTGGAAATATTATCCCAGAGCTGTCTATGATCACAGAAGTGTGGAAACATTACCACCTGAAACCATTGCAAGTGTTTAGAGACACGGGAACAGCATTAGTGAAAGCCGATGGAAATATTTAACTACTGGGCATACATATTGCTTATGCTTGAATTAAATATAACATGCAACTGCAAGCAATGTACACACATGTACTAACAAATGTTAGAAATAACTATGCAACACACAAATACTCTAACTGTACCTGTAAAATTTTGTTGCATTACTAACCAAACCTTTACAACTTATGTGTACAAATACATTGTTTCCTTGCTTCATTCATCACAAACCCTGCATATGTTGCTTAACATTACTTTTACATTATTACTAAAGCATATTGGAGAAACATAGTGCTATTTTTGCCGATGCTGCACAGTCTTGTTTTGGTTTGCGGCTGCCTCTCGTTTTCAATCCCCTCCTCTCTGCTTCAGTTTCCCCTCCCCCTGGGTGGACACGTCATGAAAGGGGACTGACCACTGAATCGTTTGCAGAGGGTAATTGGTTGTGTCTGTGGGCTTTCTTTGCTGCTCTCTCTTCCTCCCTCGGTCAGCACAATTAACATAAAATAGAAACTGATAGTAGAAAGTCGTCACAAGGGAATTTTTGTGTGTGGTGAGGGGCGGGGGCATATGTATCCTGAACAAACAAGTGAACCAAGGCCAACAAACATAACAAGCATTTGCAATGCAATAAGTCTCGCATTTACGCGAGTTTGAGCTATTGACATTGCAAATAATAATACTTTTTATTTTGGTTTTTCTTTTAAAAACATAAATAAAAGGCATTGTTATTTACAATGCCAATAGCTGAAACTCTCGTAACTGCGAGACCTATTGCATGCAAATGCTTGTTCCTTCTTGCTTTCAATTGGCAAACGTCATCAAGGTTTCATCATCGATATATGTTAGCTTAGCTGTCATGGGTTATTTTGTATAGACCAATGTTTCAGGTGCAGCGTTTTCAGTGCGAGATTTACTGGCTTGAACCTCAGGGTTGGTGCATTTTGAAAGTAATAATCCTTATTGCTTCTAAAAACCATTACTGAAATTTTTCTTCCAATTATCTCAACCTAACCCTACTCTTGAATCACTCCAGGGATGCGTATGTTCTATTTCAGCCATACCATAAGGTGCACTTACGTATGTCAAAATGTTTTTAAGTGCACTGCATATCCACGGATGTCTTTTTAATTGTCTTATGTCTTTGTTGGTTTTAGCAGCCGCACTCACTACCCTGGCATTTTAAAAGCTTCCCACCTCTACATGATGAAAAGGCTTACCGTGCCCTGGCTACTAATTCACTCCATAGATTTTATAAAGGACATACATTTTATACAAGTTTATATTCGCTGTTCATTCTAGCGCATCCAGACAGCAGAGACTAAGCTGATGGAAACATTTTGTCCTGGCATTTATTACAGTGGACGCATCTTTCTATTCCATTTTACAGTGTACCAGCAGCAAAAAAGATAGTGCATTTTTTTAAAGCAACACTTTTTGTAAATATCCTCTGTCTAGGTTATTTGAGTTAAAGAAGTGAAGGATACTTTGGTGCCACCTCGTACCACAGTTAATACCGAAAACAATAAAGGACCTCATGGAGGGTTTAGTTGTACAAGAGAAGCGCCACATATCAGCAGTGGGGTTAACTGCACCATCAAACGAGCAGTTTATTTAGAGTTGACAGCGGAGCCTTTGCAAGGCATGTAGACTCGGTCACAGATAAAAAAACAATTGCAAATGTGCTGAAGATACAGATAATGTCCTCAGGTCCTCATGGAGGTGGGGATAATTACACGTGGTGAGTGGACCTCAACCAGGGCAAGGGAGTTAAGGTTCTCAGGCCATTTGGTGGGATTGAGTGACACCTATCATACTTTATCTGAGTTGGGAAACAGTATAAATGGTCCAAAGAGTACAATGGAACAATGGAATAAAAAGCTCGGCATACCAGTTTTAGTTTTATGGATAAAGAGGTGGACCCACTACTGGAAAACCTAATCTTGCTCCTGGTATCTCTTGTGATAGGTAGCATCTCTCATGATTAGGCCTGTTATCCCATGGGATACATGGCACCTCTCATGATTAGGCTCCAAGGGGCATATTAACAAGGAACGTGGAAAACGAACGCTAAGGGAGCTTAGCGTTAATTTTTTTAACGCCCGCTATCGCTGGATAATATCGCCTGGTTATCGCATTATTAACAGCGCTAACCGTCTAGGCGATAAAAAATCCAGCGATAGCGGCATTTTGGGAGGTTATCGCTGGTAATGCAGCGATAAAACTACAAGGATAGGGATATCCTTGTTGATACCCATGGTGGATTTAGCCATGTAATCCACCTCCCATTGGATTACATGGCTAAGTCTGAAAATTAGCAGACGTAAAAAAGCAGCGTTAACCGTGGTTAGCGCTGCTTTTTTTGTCTCTAACAGGGTTAGCATGAAGCTTGATAATAGGAGAAATGTTCCTATTATTTTGCTCTGGAACGCCCACTTTGCATCTCATTAGAGATGCAAAGGGAAGCGTAGGGAAAAAGGGTGCTAACATGCGATTTTGCATGTTAGCACCCTGTTGTTGATAGGGCGATATTTTTATCTCTGATTCTTTGGCTTTTAAAGCCAAAAAGCGGAGATAAAACACTTGTTAATATGCCCCTAAGTTCTGGGCCTTTTGTACATCTTATTAAGGCTAATGGAGTTTTATACTCTCCAGAATAAATGTTGCACTTGGCTATCGCCGCTGCTCAGTTGCCTTTTGCACAAAATTGGGATATATTTTTGCCTTTTAACTATTGCTGTTAAGGGGACATTCAATTTTAGATATAAATGCGTGCAATTTTTTTCTTATATTATTTGGTCTATAAACCTCTGCTGCTACATGAAGCTCTCCACATAAAATTTGAAATAATTATGAAGTTGCTATTGTATAGAAATCTAACATTAACAAATTGCATATGTACTTAACTCGATTTATTTGTTGCGTTAAAGGTCTTAACTATGTAATTGTAATTTGTCTGTTTTGTTATAATGGTGATTATTCTTATCTATATTCTGTTTATTCTGTGTATTTGTCCCCTTCCGGTTTACTTTTGCACATACCTCTTTTCTGCTTTAGGGGAGAACCTAGAATTGTTCATGATGGATTTTATCTTCTTTTACAGATTGATTGGGATATAAACCGCTGCTAATATATAGTTATGATTTTTTATTTTATAACAAACTCATAACTTAAAAGGAATGTTTTTTATTCAAATTTTATTGTAACAAATGTTTATGTATTTTATCTTATTTACTGTGGTAAAGAACCGAGCGTGCAATTGTAATATGTCTATTGTGTCATAATTGTGTTTATATTTTTATGTGGACCTTATTGCAGATTCAAATCTTAATAAAAAAAATTGGAATTTAATTGATATAAACAATTATTAGCAGACCCATTTGGTCTAGAGTTGCCCGACAGCCTTTTGTCAATTCTTGTTTTGTCATGATTTTGCAAAACTTTACCGTTTGGGAAGCTTTTGGACCTTCATCAATCTAAAAAAAACATTTGCTAAAGGCTAAAATGTTTTTGGTTTCAAAAAAGCATATACTACCATAAAAGACCTGGCACTGAAGGAAACTACTTTGTGTATGGATGTGCTTTTTTGTGAAAGGGTAGAATGCCATAAATTATAGAGAATTCCACCAATGGATGAATTGGACTGATGCATTGCCCCTTGATGCATGCTGGACACCATCACAGACAAATGGATGAAGTATGATTGAACACCCTAAAAAATAACTGCTACCCACAATTTTAGTTAAAACAAAAGCTTTTGGCTAGCACAGACCTGAAAAAGCAAATCATTCTACCATAACCTGCCAGCCTCTTGCCTTTGAGAAAGAACAAAAGAAAAAGGACAATAATGAAGGAAGGAATGAAAGAAAGAAAGAAATAAAGAAAGAAAGAAAGAAAGAAAGAAAGAAAGAAAGAAAGAAAGAAAGAAATAGAGAAATAGAGAAAGAAACAAAGAAACAAAGAAACAAAGAAACAAAGAAACAAAGAACAAAAGAAAGAAACAAAGAACGAAAGAAAGAAACAAAGAAAGAAAATGGTACAACTGCTGCAAATTAGACATGATAAAGGCTGATTTTCTTCCTGGGCACAGTTTATTAAAGAACCAATGGTAAAAATGAGTCCAATATAAGTGTATTTTGGATAATTGTCAGGTTATGAATGCACATTCTATAATAATAAATCAGATAAATAACATAGAAAGAAGATAAAAGGCAAGAAAGAAGAATAGAGTGGAGAGAAATATAGAAAGAAAAAGGAAAAGACAGAAAGATGAAAAGAAAGAAAAAAGATGGAAGGAAGGAAAGAAGTGGAAAGGAAAAGAAAGAAAGATTGAAGGAAAAAGGAAAAGAAGGAAAGAAAGAAAGATGCAAGGAAAGGAAAGAAGAAAGGAAGAAGGAAAGGAAGAGAGAAGGCAAGTAAGAATGCAATAAAATGGGAAAGAAAGAAAGAAAGAAAGAAAGAAAGAAAAAAAGAAAGAAAGAAAGAAAGAAAGAATGAAAGAAAGAAAGAAAGAAAGAAAGAAAGAAAGAAAGAAAGAAAGAAAGAAAGAATGAAAAGGGTAGAAAGATGCAAGAAAGAAGCAAACAAACAAAAAGAAAAGAAAGACAGCAAGAGAAAGAAAGCAATGAAGGGGGAGGAAAGAAGGAATGAAAGACAGAAAGTGTTACAACTGCTGCAAATTAAACATGATAAATGTTGTTATATTAACAAACCTTTGGTGAAACTGAGTCCAGATTAAATATGTACTTAATAATTCTCAGCTATGAATTCATATACTTTAATAATGAGGCTTTAGGTTTGTGTACTGTGTGAACAGTAAAAAGAGGATAACAATAGATAGGATAGGATAGGATAGGATAGGATAGTCACTTGTATAGCGCGAACAAATGCCGAGGCGTCTTGGCGCTAGTCCATAGAGAGAAACTACTTCCACTAACATCGGGTCACATCGAAAAGGCATGTTTTTATCAATTTTCTAAAAGCTTGATGACTGTCAGTACGTTTAACAAAACCAGGGAGATCATTCCAACGGCTGGCCGCCTGGTATGAAAAAGCTCTGCCACCCCATCTAGCTTTTTTCACACGGTTAAGTTTAAGCAGGCTTTGAGTAGATGACCTGAGTGTCCGACCCGGGAGGTAAGGAGTAAAGAGCTTCTCCACTTCCTTGGCTCCCCCCCCAAACACCGCCTTATGGACTAGGCATAGCGCCTTGAACTCTATCCGCTGCTGGACAGGGAGCCAGTGCAATGCCTTGATTCCCTCAGCGACAGACTGATCCCTAGGTACATCCAACAAGAGTCTGGCTGCTGCGTTCTGCAGGACCTGCAGTCTCTTCAGCAAGGACTTGTTCAGTCCCAGTAGTAGTGCGTTACAGTAGTCCATTTTGGACAACACTAAAGCCACCACCACATTCCTGCGAAGGTCAGGAAGTTGATAAAAGGGAAAATCTTCCGCAGTATCCTGATTAAATACGAGCAGGAGGAAGCAAGATTGCTGATATGCGCAGAGAAATTGAGCTGGTTATCAAATACCACTCCCAAATTTCTAACCTTGCGCACAGGAGAGGGACATTCACCTGCCTCGGCCGGCCACCAGGAGCTATTCCATGCGGGCTTTCCCAGGCCAAATTCAATTATCTCCGTTTTCTCTGTATTCATTTTGAGGAAATTCTCTCGCATCCATCTCATAATTTCTGACATACAGCTATGAAACTTACTAGCCGTGTCATTTGTTTCTTGCCCAGCAGAGACTATAAGCTGCGAGTCATCAGCGTAGGAGATTATAGTGAAGCCCTGGGCCCTGATGAGCTTGGCTAGAGGGGCTACATAGATGTTAAAGAGCGTAGGTGATAAAGAGGAGCCCTGTGGCACCCCACATGGTAGGTGGAAAGGGTCAGACTGTAGACCATCCCAGGACAGGCTATGGTCTCTACCCTCCAAAAAAGAAGCAAGTAGGGCCAATGCCATTCCCTGTACCCCAAACTCCTGGAGCCTTCGAAGCAACACCTTATGATTGACGGTGTCGAAGGCGGCCGAGAGATCTAACATCACCAGGACTGCACGACCTCCCCCGTCTACTATAGCCCGCACCTTTTCCGTTGCGATCAACAGTGCTGACTCTGTAGAGTGCTGGGCACGAAAACCATGCTGAGAAGAGTCAAGTAGATCGTGGGCCACCAAATGTGTCGTAAGGGCACGGTTCAATTCTTTCTCCAAAATCTTGGCCCCCATAGGCAGGGCGGCAATTGGTTGATAGTTTTTTAAGACAAGGGGTCTAATGTGGCTTTTTTTAGTAAAGGTTTAATTATAGCCCTCTTCCAGCAAGAGGGATAGCATCCGGATTGCAGTGATATGTTAATTACCTGGGACAGCTCTTCCGCTATCACCTCAACGGCCAGGTGAAAAACTGATGGAGGGCAGGGATCTAAGGGGGATCCCGAGTTTGTTGAAATGATCAACCTCTGAGTTTCCTCCGCCGTGATTGGGGCAAACTCCCTGAGTCCTGTGTTATTCCAGGAGTCTGCTTCCGGCACTGGCTCTTTCCCCTCTGTGCTGGAAAGCCTACTACTGAACTCATCGTAGATAACCTGAACCTTCTCTTGGAAATATGCCACCAACTTTTGGCAAGTTTCTTGATCCGAACAATAGTTGTTGTCCTGCGGTGGTTTAGCCAGAGCTGTTATGGTCCTAAACCTCTTCAAAAAAGGGGGGGAACCCAATAACCCTCTGGCATCTGGGTATGTAAACGATATGTAGAAAAAGATAATGCCTAGGGACTAATACCAACATATAAATTCAGGTGAAGAGATAGATGAATTATCTCCTCTCTAGAGTAATATTTTTTCTCCAACAAACACTGTGTTGCTTTATTTTATGACCAAGTCAACGGCGATTCCAATAAGAACAAAAGGTATATAGAAAACTTGACTTTTTTTGTAGGTGAAAGTATATTTATTTTATACCCCACTTTTTCTGAAATTCTTTCGTTTTTAAACATATATATACAATAAACAAATACAATATTTACAATACTTACATATAGCTAAACAACTAAACATATACATATCAACAAACGCCCTTTATTTATACCAGGATGCTTCTGGGCTTATTTTGACACAGCATTCCTATATATCGAAGATCACTGATCCAGAGTCACTACGAGATTTTATCGTTTATAATCTCCTAATTATTTTGAGTGCTCTTTCAACAATCATTCCAATCCATAAAGCAAAATCCAACGAGTGTCTTCAAAACAAATGTCGACGCGTTTCAGCCTAATAACTTTTTCGGCCTCCTCAGGACTAGGGCATCCGAACAAATAGTTTTCAACCTATAAGAACAAATCAATTGTCCTTATTACTATATACATTATATACACAGGAACAAACGCACTATTTTACAATTATTTTACAAGGCACTAAAAACTGAAGTGGCGGCCCAGACGAAACAAGAAAAATTTAAATTAAACACCCAAAGTGTGAGTCAACCTTATTACCCAATCTATCATATCACCGGCAGTGAATGTAAAGAAATTGAGTGAAAGAAATGCATAATTATGTTAAATAAACCTAAAAGTACGTGTAACTCCTTATGCCAGGAGATGCCTATTACCTCTTGTCCAAATAGAATCTTTGGGAACAACTGGTCGTCTTTTCTTTAAGTT
This sequence comes from Triturus cristatus, assembly GCF_964204655.1. NCBI lineage: Eukaryota > Metazoa > Chordata > Amphibia > Caudata > Salamandridae > Triturus > Triturus cristatus. The sequence goes on along the minus strand of NC_140580.1, from coordinate 625,063,506 downwards.
ATTCTTGTATATCTCGGTGGGCTAAAAGTAACAAGAATAAATATCACAAAGGCAAATCATTCTATCTGTAATAAATATATCTACTTTCTAATCCCGAACTTATAGGTCCGTTTCTTATTATATCGGAATCTCTATTATCTCCAAATAAACCGATGAAATCGTTACATAGAGAAAGAATCCACAAATACCAATAACACCATAAGTTGCACCTAGCATTGATTGAACATGCGTGTCACTAAAAATATGTGAAAAACATACCTTTTAATTCACTATTCAACCATAGCGAAACCATTCATTACTCGGTTCTATCTTTCGGCATTTGCGTGCATTCACGATATTCTAGCGCTTCACCTCTGTCAAAAAAGACCAAAAGCAAAAACGTAAATCTAAGTACAAGGCCTCCTATGCCTTACTGAAGCCTTCTTAATGCGTACCCGGTTGCCCATTCTTCTCACCTCCAAGTTTAAACCCGGGACCAGCTTCTACCGTTCCTTCTCTCCAGTTTCAAAGGATCACGTCCACAGTCACGTGATACGGAAGTCTATTTAAACACGGCAAAGCGTGCCGTAAACACAATAGAAGGACCACTTTCTTTAAAAAAAGAAAAAAAGAGACGACAGCGTTACAGGCCGTAAACCTAGTAAAAGGACTATTTTTGACTGCAACAGGGACTACTACTATATAAACACAAAGAAACGTGAATAACCATAACAAATATAATTACCAAGAATATAAAGGAAACCTTTGTAATGAAATAAAATAATTACTAACACCTGATATTACCGCCAACATAGGAGATCTCTTTAAATCTTCCTATATTCAATTTGAGGCTGAATTAAATGCTAACTCCCAAAAAAATATTGGCTAAATCATATCGAATGCACTAAATCTATACTATGTGTTAAAGGTACTTCTTTATTGTAATCATATTGTACCTATTGAGGTAAAATTAAAACAAATAAACACCTTATAACCCAGTATGGTACCGCCACTCCTTACATTCTGGCCATCCATAATACATTGTTGCAAATTAGTACAAACCAACTATAGCAAGAAGCATCGTCTGAAGAACATATGAGCCATTTGAACAGTTCCATTATTGTAGCAGAGCCCAGATCTCATCTTTATCATTAAGGCCTAACGTTGTAGTATGATATTTTGCTATCAGCCTGGCCTCTAGTCTGTTAAGTTTCATTTGTAACTCAGTTTTTTCAAAATTACCAACTAAACACATTACTGACCATTTCAAGTCATTCTCTGAATGTTGATGATTCTGAAAATGATGTACCAACGGGGCCCCCTGGACATTACATTTAATCCTTGATTTGTGTTGCAATATACGTTTCTTTACATGCTGTATTGTCTGGCCTATGTAATATTTATTACAAGGACACTTTATGCAATAAATTGCATTTTTGGAATTGCAATTGGAAAATGACTTATGGTAGTGTACAAGGCCATTAATCTCCAATTGTTTGGAGTCTTCTGTTAGGTTACATGCCGAACAGTTTTGGCATCGAAAGTGGCCAACTACAGGTGGCAATTTCAGGAGGTTCCGCAGATCTTTTCTGGGTATTTCTGTCTGTCTTGTGGCCCTTACAAGTTGTTGGCGGATATTTTTACCTTTTTTGAAAGCAAATAAAGGTTTAGAAATTCCTAAAGTCTCAATTATTTTCCAGTTTTTTTGGACAATTTTCTTTACTTTATTTGCTTTCGGATCAAAAGTTAATACACATGTCAATGGAGTAGTTTTGTCCTTTGTTTTTGGAACTAATAAGACTTCCCTAGGGGTGTACCACGCTCTTTTCAGTGCACCTTTCACTGATTTTTTTGGGTACCCTCTTGTTATTAATTTATCTTTCAATATCTCTGCATTAGTGAAAAAGTCTTTTTTGTTTGTACAATTTCTCCTTACACGGAGAAATTGCCCATACGGTAAATTTATGGTCCTAAACAGCTCCTTAGCCGAGTTGCAGGCATCCATAATTTTGGTTGAGAAATAAGCGCTCTTGGCTGCCACTATTGCCTGTTTATAGGCTGCGAGGGAGGAGTTATACTGTGATTTTACCTCAGTACTATAATCCTTTCTCCAGGACCGCTCCGCCCTTCTGCATGTTGCCTTCAAGGTCTTAAGCTCAATGCTATACCAAGGTGCGCTTGGTTTGGTTCTCATGGATCCAAGCAGCTTCTGAGGGACTACCCTCTCTATCGCCGCTTCCAACCAATCGTTAAAGCGCTTTGACGCCACGGAGATATCATTAGTGTAGACAGGGCGTGACCCGGCCAGTATGGGGAGTAGTTTCTCCGCAGTAACCTGAGACCATGGTCGGATCATGCGTTTCCCTGCTCTATGACCCGAGGGAATGACTGATATCCCAGTCATAACAGTGAAATTCACTGCCTTATGGTCAGACCAGGGAAGTGCCATGATGTTAACCCCCTTCAAAACTATATTATTGATAAATATACCATCTAAGGTATGTCCTCCACTATGCGTGGGGCTGGCCACTACTTGGTTAAAATCCAGCGCTGCTAAGCTATCAATTAGTGTGGCAACCTCTGACTGATTCGTGAGTTCTAAATGATAATTAAAATCGCCCAAGATCATAAAAGGGTGGTGATCCAGCCGGGACTCTAAAAAATGCATAAGCATAGCCGGAAAAGAGGACTTCAGTCCTGGAGGACGATAGACTAGGATTCCGTGGAAGTTGTAGATGAATATGGAATAGTTTCAAATGGCCACAATCTGGTGTGCTTTGAAAAAGGATAAACAAAGAATACTTCAAAAGGAATTTACAACAGCATTGACAGAAGGCAGGAACTAATAAAGCAGGAATGTACCATGTTCTCACATCTAGTAGAAAGTCCCTGCACACACCAGGCTCTGAGCAGAGAAACACCACTAAAGCAATTTTGAGGTAAAAATAAAAAAAAAACAGTACTGAAGGGAAATACTTTGTGTGTGGATGTGCTCATTGTGAGAGTGAAAAATAGAGTCACTCAAAGTGAAGCTAATCATTGAGTTAAGTAGGCTGACCCACTGCCCCATGCTGTAGTAAGCAGAAGCAAAATGTGAATTACACAACGGCAGACTAGTGGGTAAAGATGGCTGTCTGAAAGCCCCTTTAAAGTAAGTATATTATACATATAATTTTAGTAAAATAAAAATGAATTGGCTAATGCCAGATCTAAAAACATTTTGCCTTCTGCTGGACAGTGGGTCATTCATGCAAGGAGCGCAAACTAGATAGAAACAAACATATGATCATAATTATAACCATTGCCAAATATTATACAATAAAGTATACTTTTGCGATTGTTCAAATGTAAATGGCAATAAGTCGACAAGAAGAACCTATGAAAAGAGAATGTTTGCAGCAAAGTATATAACAGAGTTTACCAGTTGGTAGTTATGGTTAGGACCTAGTTTTCATAGGAAAATAGTTTTGTAATTTGCCAATAACTTTTGCACCGTTTGACAAATCTTCTCAACATTTTCTAAACTAGTACTCCACTCACTTCAGCAGCTGTGTTGAAAGTTTCAGGGTGATATCTCAAGCAGGGGTTAAGAAAAGGGGAGGTCCCAAAATACATTTTATCCATGCAATTTTCCAAAGGGATTTTGAACACAACTACAACACGCACTCACTGCTCGACGAAATTAAACCAAATTTGGCAGAAAGGTAGCATTTGGTCCAGAAAGCACACTTTTAGTTATTTGGTGTAAATACGTTTAGTAGTTTTCAAAATAATAAAAGAAAGCCACATTTTTATATCAAGACACACTCATCCTCCGTGGATCCACACGCCAAAGCAAAGTCCTGATTGTCTGGCTGCAACTTGATAGAAAAATTGCAGCCACCATTTTATATATCTGGAAACGGTGGTCTCTGGAGCTGAAAAGTAGTATCTGAAATAACTGAAGGGGTCAGGTTAGAGCTTTGCTTACCCCTATGGTGTTTAATAAATGTGAATGAATGTACAATGGGCAGCAAGATGCCCGAAAATGTTGTTTTTTGGCCCGTGTGAGATCAGTGTAAATCTGTGACGGATCCATGAATTTTGCCAGGAATAAAAAAAAAATATATATATATATACTAGTTATAGTTAGGACCTAATTTCCATAGGAAAATCGTTTTTTCTTTTCCCAATAACTTTAGCGCCATTTGACGAATCTTTGTGAAATTTCCAAAACTAGTGGCCCGCTACGGTCAGCTCCTGTCTTGAATGTTGCAGGGTGATTCGTCAAGCGAGGGCCGACAAAAAAGGGGGGTTATTTTCCAAAGGAAACTTTAGACAAAGCTACAGGCAAAACTGCTGAACGGAATTACACCAAATTTGGCAAAAAGGTAGGTCTTGGTTCAGAAAGAGTCTTTTTTTTAAATGGTGTAAATCCGTTCAGTAGTTCCTGAAAAATTAGAAAATGTTTTGATATCCTGGGCAGCAGTGGGTTCACAAGCCCTCCAAAGCACGAGCTTCATTCTAATTGGCTGCCAACACTCTAAACCAGGAAGTGTTGGGAGCCATCTTGTGACTCGGTAGAACCGAGTCACAAGAAAACAGAAAAATGAATTAAAAAACAATAAAAGTGGCAGGGTAGAAACACCCTGACACCCTAGGCCTGCTCAGGGGATCCCACAAGGACCCCCAGGGCCAAAAAAGCATTTTTTTAAAACAAATATATCGGCCAAATTCGCGCTGGGTGCTCGAATCCGGACGAAAAGATTTTTTTAAAAACGATTCAATGAAGCCCAACAAGAACAGCAGTTGGGACTTTCAGACAGGATGCATTCACTGAGTGGGTGCCTGACAGGACATTGACACACCCAAACGCCAACCACTCCCAGTGCTTAATCGAGATTTTCCAAGCTTCAGTGCAGTGGCTGCCCTGAATTACATACACAGCTCTGCTTCCTATCTAAAGCTGCGGGGTCAGAGATAACAAGAAAATGTAAGTCAGAGGAGAACTCTGAGCCCCGTGTGCTGCCAGGTAACATCCCTCTTGGGGACGTTTACAGGAAGTGAGGGAGAGGAGAACCGAGTTAAAAGTTGTCTTTCTTATCACAGCTGGGCCTTGGGCCTTCAGAATGGATTGTTCTGCGCGCTATAGGACCAGGCGGATTTCCTCAATGCGCTTTCTCTAGGGGGGGATAGCGGAAATGCCGTTTACAAGCACGCGCATTTTTGGGATTCAGCATCACTTCCCCGGGCCCTAATCCAAAAGTCTAGCCTAGTCTGCCACTGTATACGATGACATACAGCTCCACACCCTGTAGATTGGTAACTAAAAAGCACGTGCCCACCCCTCCCCCCCTTAGTGTTCGAGAAATACTTGTATCCGATTTATTTAGAGGCCTGTGCAGTGTTCACCCTCAGGAGGACTGGGTGACAGAAAACAAGGATGCTGCCCCACAGACTCGAGCTATGAAAGGGGCTGGGGCAGAGTCAATCTGTGTCGGCAGCTTCCCTGCAGGTGGAGAGAGGCACACACGCATTGGCCGAAGGGCATTTGGTGGTTTTAGTCCCTGGGGGAAACCCCCACCCCCATTGTGCCGATAGGCTGGGGGTGTTATATTTTTAGGCCCGAAGGCCAGTGCCCCGGCACAGTTTTGCATACTCGCTATGTGAATGAGTTCCACGTACATTCAATCACTTTATGTAAATGTATCTCTGGTGGATGTCCTAAAAATCTGGCATGGATCCAGCCGCTGTGGACCAATGCTCGACATTGCTGAGATTGGACATGCCCCTCTTGTTCGGTGCTGGGCTCAATACCAAGGCACACCCTGGCACCTTCTGCCATAACTGAGCTGTGGAGAGCAAGTTTCAAAGTCATGGCGCCTCGAGGCTCGTGGGAGGCGCCACCGAAAACAAAGGCTCCGCCGACGAAGACAGTATGGTATTATCTGTGAACAAAGATCTACACAGATGAGCCAGGGCATTTCACACTGATGCATTCAGCTTGTTGCCAGAGCTCTGGCATGTCTCACACATTCTGAAAAGGAATCCTTTTTAATGTATAATAACACAGCACAGGAAAACATCTGAGACATCTTTTCATTGCCTGTAACCTTAAACAGCTACAGGTAATCTCATGAACTTTTGTGACAAAGCAGGTATTTGATCGAGGCACTTTTTTACGAATGTATCTTCCAATGTTCACTTTGTCTTTGTGGGGATGGCTCACAGTGCAGTTTCTTTCCCACGGGTGCCCTGATCTTTGCCAACTTGACTTTATTCAGCGGTTTGATATGTTCCAGTCACATGCTAGCTTGGAGGCAGAGCAGGTAAGATAGTTTGTGAGGTTAGTGAACTTGTTGCAGAAACCAGAGTGTAATCTGCAGGTCACAGTTCTGGAATGCAAGGGTGTTTTCAATGGCTAAAGCTTAGACGGAGAGTTGCAGCTCACGACTCCCCAACTTGTGCCAACTTAAGTGCTCTATGTTATCAAATGCCCTGCCCGTACACTCCAAATATCTGTGGGACAGAGGGCAGACGGCTCTGCAATGCCTCGTGGGTGCTGCCGAGTGCAGACGACATCTGGCTGACTCTTGCCAATCATTGCTCAAGGCGTGCGAGATGAACAGACCCGTCACTGGGCCTCCTGAACCCTGCGATAAAGCCTTGAACAGAAACCGAAAGTGCCAGTGAACTCAAGGCACTGTGGTGTATGCCGCTGCCCGCGTCCCACGCAGAGGGACATCAGCAGGGCAGCCTTCTAGTGGCCGCCCGTCGCAGCATCCCCCCCCCCTGCTCCGCCTCGCTAGCGAGGCCGTGCCCAGGGAGGGGAGCTCCCAATAAGTTTGCCTTTAGGAGGCGTGCCGATCGGGGAGGCGAGGCTAGACCCCCTTCTTAGGCGCCTCTCTCCCCCAGATCCTCCTCTGCTTCCTGCGCGCCGCTCCTACCTGGCCACGCGTATTGCCTACCGTCTGCACCACGCTACTTCGATCGGGGCCCCCCTCAGCGTCGTCGTGCTCTTCGGGATACCATCAACTTTCGGTGAGTCTTGCTAACCTCTCCCACCCCGGCCCTGTCCCTGGGCATGACCAGGTGGACGGGGCCCTGTGGCCCGAGTGGCCATGGGTGTGGGGGGCGCAAGCAGTGCCCCGTGTCCCTGCGGGTCGATGCGGGTGTTGCTGGGGGGGCATCTTCGTGGTGCGACTGCGGGGTGGCAGGATAACGGGAGGTCCAGTATCGGACCGGGTGGATGGTTGCGAGTCGTAGCGGCCAGGTGCGTTTCCCGTCCCATTGTACGGGAGTTTGTAACCACCGCCCCCCTCCACTCACTTCAGCAGCTGTGTTGAAAAATGAATTAAAAAACAATAAAAGTGGCAGGGTAGAAACACCCTGACACCCTAGGCCTGCTCAGGGGATCCCACAAGGACCCCCAGGGCCAAAAAAGCATTTTTTTAAAACAAATATATCGGCCAAATTCGCGCTGGGTGCTCGAATCCGGACGAAAAGATTTTTTTAAAAACGATTCAATGAAGCCCAACAAGAACAGCAGTTGGGACTTTCAGACAGGATGCATTCACTGAGTGGGTGCCTGACAGGACATTGACACACCCAAACGCCAACCACTCCCAGTGCTTAATCGAGATTTTCCAAGCTTCAGTGCAGTGGCTGCCCTGAATTACATACACAGCTCTGCTTCCTATCTAAAGCTGCGGGGTCAGAGATAACAAGAAAATGTAAGTCAGAGGAGAACTCTGAGCCCCGTGTGCTGCCAGGTAACATCCCTCTTGGGGACGTTTACAGGAAGTGAGGGAGAGGAGAACCGAGGGCAGCCTTCTAGTGGCCGCCCGTCGCAGCATCCCCCCCCCCTGCTCCGCCTCGCTAGCGAGGCCGTGCCCAGGGAGGGGAGCTCCCAATAAGTTTGCCTTTAGGAGGCGTGCCGATCGGGGAGGCGAGGCTAGACCCCCTTCTTAGGCGCCTCTCTCCCCCAGATCCTCCTCTGCTTCCTGCGCGCCGCTCCTACCTGGCCACGCGTATTGCCTACCGTCTGCACCACGCTACTTCGATCGGGGCCCCCCTCAGCGTCGTCGTGCTCTTCGGGATACCATCAACTTTCGGTGAGTCTTGCTAACCTCTCCCACCCCGGCCCTGTCCCTGGGCATGACCAGGTGGACGGGGCCCTGTGGCCCGAGTGGCCATGGGTGTGGGGGGCGCAAGCAGTGCCCCGTGTCCCTGCGGGTCGATGCGGGTGTTGCTGGGGGGGCATCTTCGTGGTGCGACTGCGGGGTGGCAGGATAACGGGAGGTCCAGTATCGGACCGGGTGGATGGTTGCGAGTCGTAGCGGCCAGGTGCGTTTCCCTCCCCTCCACTCTGCGCGGCCATCTTGCCTTGGGGTCCATCGCGTTAGAATGGCACCCGGGCCTGGAAGGTATGCGTGACACGGCGCAAGTCGGGCCACTGCCGGGCAACAGGAAGCATCGAGGGTAGAGTGGGGGGGCTTCTCCGCAACATGGCGGGCCACGGGGGTGTCGGGTATCGGTTTGGACGTCGCATCCACAGTTTTTTGATTCTGCCCAATAACTTAACCCCCCCCGCCCGTACCAGAATGTGTAATGTAAATGCGGGGATTGTGTAAGCGCTCCGATACGGGGGTCTGAGTCGCGCTATATAACAATACGCAACACAAATAAGAATGCTCCCTTGTCCCGCGAAATATACACGGGCCATCGAATGATGTGGCGCGTTAACAGACCGCGGGGGTTGTGAGTCTGTTTGGACGTCGCGTCCCATCCTGTGATTCTGGGCAATAACTTGACCCTTTCCCGTGCCTGAATGTGTAATGTAAATACGGGGATCGTGTAAAGCGCTCCAATATCCCGGGTTGAGTCGCGCTATATAACAATACGCAACAACAATAAGAATGCTCCCTTGTCCCGCGAAATCTACACGGGCCATCGAACGATGTGGCGCGTGAACAGACCTCGAGGGTTGTGAGTCTGTTTGGACGTCGCGTCCACATCCTGTGATTCTGGGCAATAACTTGCCCCCCTTCCCGTACCTGAATGTGTAATGTAAATACGGTGATCGTGTAAAGCGCGCCAATACCGGCGGGTTGGGTTCACGCGATATATTAATACGCAACAACAATAAGAATGCTCCTTTTTCCCGTTAAATCTACACGGGCCATCAACGATGTGGCGCGTTAAATAGACCTCGCGGGGTTGTGTGTTGGTTTGAACGTCGCGTCCACATCCTGTGTTTCGGGGCAATAACGTGACCCCTTCCCGTACCTGAATGTGTAATGTAAATACGGTGATCGTGTAAAGCGCGCCAATACCGGCGGGTTAGGTTCACGCGATATATTAATTAAGGGTGGGCGTAGTTCGCGAAGTAGCACTTCGCGAAGCTACGCAAAGTGAAGTTCGCACTACGCGAGCTACGCGTAGCACTTCGCGAACTGCGAAGTAACATGTTCGCACTGTGCAAGATGTTGTTTTCAATGATTGCACAGTGCGGACAAGCAACCGGCACTGTGCAATCATTGAAAATGGCATCTTGCACAGTGCGAGCTGTAGTTTTCTGCTGCTCGAGTAGATTTTTACTCGAGCTGCAGCTTTCTCAACGCGAACTGGTAGTTTCTCATCACGAGCGGTCGCGAGCATACGCGACCCCTCGCAATGAGAAACCTGACCTTCTCGCGTTGGGAATCTCGCCGGGAGGTTTATTTTCCATGCTCGCGATCGCGAACAAGGAAAAAGTCTCGCCAGGATGTCATTTTGCTTGCTCGCGGTCGCCAACTTGACGTTGAGGACCGCGAGCAAGCAAAAAATGACCGCAGCACTACGCAACACTACGCTACGCGTGTTCGCACTGTGCTACGTGCAGTTTGCGTAGCGCGAAGTAGCGCGAACTTCGCAAACTACGCGAGCGTAGCGTAGTGCTTCGCCCAGGCCTAATATTAATACGCAACAACAATAAGAATGCTCCTTTTTCCCGTTAAATCTACACGGGCCATCGACGATGTGGCGCGTTAAATAGACCTCGGTGGGGTTGTGTGTTGGTTTGGACGTCGCGTCCACATCCTGTGATTCGGGGCAATAACGTGACCCCTTCCCGTACCTGAATGTGTAATGTAAGTATGGTGATCGAGTAAAGCGCTCCAATACCGGCGGGTTGAGTTCGCGCTATATATCAATACGCATCAGAATAAGAAGGCTCTCTTTCCCGCTACATCTACACAGGGCACCGAACGATGTGGCGCGTTCACGGACCTGACGGTCACATGCCCGGATCGCCACGTGCGGTTAGCCTGCAGTCACGTGGCCTCCGCTCGGACAGAGCGATAAGTAGCGCTCACCGCTCGCCCAACTGTTGGTGTCTTCTTCGTTTAGAAGGGCAGCGGGGGGCGGGGGTTTTTTGTCGAGTATAATATTGCCGTGCACCGCGCAGTGAGCAATGACCGGGCTTCTGGGGGCTGTGTTTGCATGAGCGTGTTCCTGCATCCTTTATGCAGTTCATGCACAAGGTTTCCTGGCCATGCCAGGGCTGGGGGTTGGGCCGCTGGGGGAGGTCATTTACTGTCTTCATTCCAGGAGTACGGCCAACAAACCCGGTCGGACAAAGGCCAGGCTGCGCATAAGGGTGTTGGGATGGCGTCTATGTGGCTGTTGGTATATTTTAGTCGCATTGTTTCTCCCATCGTTCTAACTCCGTTCCTTTCCCCTCCTACAGATCCGCTGAGGGACAGCCCACAAACGTAGGGGCAGGGACCGTGGGGAAGGCGCAAGGGGGACGCGCGCTAGCATTGACCTCAGAGTAGCTCACCCGCCATGGAGGATATCGGGACACCGTGTCCACTGTTCACCCAGGAGACGTCGATTGAGGAGACGCAATCGAGCGCACCGCAAGAAGGGGTGTGGCGTTCGCCCGTGAGAAGGGCACGGCGTGGGCCCAAGTCTTCCTTGAGGGTCGCAGGCTGGAAGATTCGGGCGTGGTCGTAACCAGTTTACACAGTAACCCAGTTTATCAGATTATCGCGCCGGGCAGAAACTGGATCAATTTTCCGCGCCCCCTCGGTTTGCTGTCCTGTACTGCCCGGTCTCATCCGTGACGGCACAGACTGATCGACGTGTGGCAGCGCGGCCGCGTAATGGAGGCGCACGGACTGTCATCCCGCCTTAGACAATGGCGTCGCCCAGCTGTGCTTGAAGGGCGGGTGACAAACGTAGTCGCTGTTCTTGGGTGGGCTTCGATGACACTTAGAAGCTTCCGATCATTGGATAGTTTCTAACCCCGCTCACTTATTCCTGCTGTTTAATTTTCTCCTCTACGTAGTTCATTTAACAACTTCAGTGAAGAGGCTTCCGTAGCGCGCTGAGACCGCAAACTCTTTCTTGTTTATAATACAATGATTTCCGTTGGCCATTATGACGTAGGCATCTTACGAAGCTATGCCTCGCTCGGTTCCTGGTAGGCGGGAGCTAACGGCTGACCTTGACTAGCTTTGGCCAATGGTAGTTTTCGTTAGCCAGATTCGGAATAGATGACATGGCAGGACACTAGAAGTGGATGTCGGTTTGTCCAAGTTGGGGAAGGTTTTCTTGTGATGCAGGCAAGCTTGCCTTGTGGCGCACCAGTGCCAATAGCCTTCGGTATCGGCCCGGCAGCATCGTGCATAGGCACGCATTTAATAGGAATAAAAAACCCACATTGCTTATGCCCTTATGCAGTGTCTTATGCAGACTCCTGCGATGCTGGCAATACAGCAGCTTTTCCGTAGGTCCACATGTAGGGCTTAATCTTGTGCTGTGAGTTAAAATAAATTTTGAGGGCCAGCCGTACCTGCACTACACGGTCACAAAAGTCGTGAGGCCACTTCACTCAGCCATGTCCCTGAAACCTTTCAACGCCGTGGCTCATTTTGTATATCCTTGGGCCGGCCACATATTCCTTCACCTCCAGCATGCTTTGCTGATTAATTGAGTAAATGAATAAAGTCGCTTGTTCTAGCTCGAACACAGCAACAGTTACTAATCGCAATGACATGGGTTCACACGCACTCGAGAGCCCCCTTTGAATTTATTCCCTGGTATCTTTGTCCCAAAATGCAGCATTTATTAGGATTATCCGGTACTAGGGGGGAATCTCTTTGGCATTAGTTCCATGCCGGTGGGTACGAAGGGACGAAGTTGTGTCCCAAGTGGTGCAACAGGATAAGGGAAGGTATATAGATATATGTTCCCTGGCAGCAGGAGTACAAATATGTCAAGGTTCAGCCTAAAACCCAGTCTCAACCATGATGCATTGGTCAGCTTGTGGAAAGGTGTAACACAGAAATTGAGCTACCAGTGTTATTATTGTAAGTTCAACGCTTGAGTCAAGAGATGCTGCTGTCTCTCATCTTTGCCTTGCTATTAGAAAACAGCTGGGGTAAGGTTTCTCTCAAATTAATCATAGTGGCAGCTTAGTGTATATAGAAAAGTCAGCAGCCTGAGCTGTGTTGAGGCAAGTTGTAGGCCTGGGTTTGTGTGTCATACATAACATCTTGAAGGTATTTTTGTGAGTTCCACGCTTAAGTCAAGAGATGCGGCTGCCTTTCATCTTTAGCCTTGCTATTCGGTAACAGCTGGTGTGTTATTTTCTGCAACTCAGTCATAGTGGCAGCCTAGTCTATACAGGAAAGGCAGCAGCCTGAGCTGTTTTGAGACATGCGGAAGGCCTGGGTTTGTCTATCATACTTAACATCTTTGAGGTTATTCTCCCTGTTCCACAGGGAGGCCAGGGAAAGCACAGAGTGACACGGTTTACCGAGACTTAGCCTGGCTTGCCGCTTCTGCGACCTTGTGAGGTTTGTTTATGTATTGTATGAAGGTGACAGAGGCTGTCACTGTTGTTTGATAGGCATCAGGGCCAGATGACATTTAAGTGCATTGTGTGCTGGAAACTAAGGAGCGGGTCCATTTAGTAAGCACAAGGAGCACGGGGGGCGTTTCTAGCTCTAAATGGAAAGTTGAGACAACCCAGTTAAGTTTCAGTGCAAGGCTACATTTGGTGGGGCAATTCCAGGCGTAAAGCATTAAGCCACACAGCCCTGGGAATTAGGCAGGCGTACGATTAGCTAAGATTTTGTTCAAACTGAGGGAGAGCATATCGACCACAATTAATTGTGGAACCAGAAAAAGCTTTACAAAGCAATGCTGTAGAGTTCCGGTAGAATGCTGTATGGATAGGCTTCAGGGATAAGGCCATGACCTTTCTGGAAGGGGCATTCTTCTTCGACCTGTGTCGAACTGGGAAAGGAAGTAAGGCGGGCTGGATAACGCTTTATTCTACCTGCGTTGGCACATCTTGCCAGGAGTGATTGTCAAAGTTTTTTGCCTTCAGCCAGCCTAGGTTAACACCCATCCACTCCAAGCTAATTGTTCATGGTGATATTGGGCCGCATTTACACAGCCCAGTATTTGGCCCCTGGGGTTGTCAGTGTCGTGAATTACTAAATTTCACTGAACTGGAGGTGTAGCCGGGTTTTACACTAGCAGAAGTTTGGGAGTGCAAGCCTCCACCTAGGGGGTGGCTGGCTGAATTTGATGAACTACTTCAAACGTTTCACAGCACTGCACGTGGGAGAGTGTCAATGACCTGTGCATACTTCAACCAGACACCCCAGAATGAGTGTCAATTACCTGTGCATACTTCAACCAGATACCCGTGAATGGCATGCCCTCATCTACATGGTAATAATTGAGAGAGCAGAGAGCGACCATACCTCTTGAATTTTGCACTTAAACTTTCTAGTAATGGAAAGGGCTTAACACCTTCTGAAATAAGCATGACCAGAGATGTGCTGCTCTCCACTGACATTTGACAGGTTAATGGGCAAGGCTAGCGGAAAAGCCAGATGTATTGTCATTATTTAAGGCGGACGTGACCCAGGTATTGGCAAGATAGAGACACTGCCAACTATGAGGATATGAACGAAATCATAACTGGGGCTCACAACAAATTATTTGATAAAAATAAGAAGTTTCCTTTTCAAGCCACGATGTCGGTGCCACGACTTACCTATAGCACAGCAACACCGGTATAACAAGGACTGTAGGCAAACCTATTAACTCCTTTCAGCAGCAATAAAGGCCAAAAGCTAGCTTCTATTCAACAAGCAAGGAAATTGGATACGCTGTCCCAGTGGAGAGTAAGAAAAGATTGGGATAAACAGCGGGACTAGTATAAGACTCTATCGTCCAATTTAAGGTAACTTAATTTGCAAGTAGAAAGGCTAAAACGAGGAGATGTTGCTAAGATATGGGTCAGTTTGTATTAAACAATAGGATAATACGATGTGAAAGGAAGCAAATTTAGGTACCCGTGATGTCAGCTTGTGTTTATATACATAGGTGAAGTGGTTAACTCACATGTTACCTTCACCCTGCTTATTGTGCTGTAGCTGTTGGGAACACAATTCCAAGCCAGGAAGGCACCTAATTTGGCCAATTGAAAAATCTTAATAGGATTGCAGGTCCATAAGCGCCTATTTCACCAATGCCTTGTTACCCATGCCATATTTTCCAGCCTGCAAAACAGATTTAGGTGTTGCTCTTCTCGCTCAGCCTTTCCTTGGAGCCAGGGAGGTGGGAAATATTCACAAATTTGGGTCCACGAGCTGAGAGATGTATTCTTTGGCAGCTCAGTCAGTCATATTGGCTTTATCCGGAGTCATGATAAAGAATGCGTCCATTTAGCAGTTACGTTAAAATGTTTTGTCCTGCTGAGAAATCATGCAATCCCCGCAGCAGCAGCAGCATTCAGGAACCATGACGCTATCTATACATCACCTTTGTAGACAAAGTGGAAATTAAAACCTTCGTGCTAGGATATGAAGGGAATCGATGGATTGACGAATTCAGCTATGGTTCAGTTCTGGCTCCATATGTAGGTGCTAGATCTTACCATAATTACGTTAGGAAGATCTGCAGTGGCATCGCTAAGACAGCTAGGAACACCAGTCACGTCTAAGCTGAACGGCAGTGGGGCCAAAAGACATCCTTTGTTAGTCTGCCCTGGGCTTCTGAGTAACGTTGCAAATTAATGCCGTCATTTACGGGTTACAGAACAGGACCCATAATTTAGCCCACTAAAAGCTGGCTCGCAGGGGCAGGGCACCTATAACAGCGAAGGGAGGAAGGGGGGCTCTGGCAGCGACGGAAGCCTCCCCAGAGCTGTGGTGGAGTTACAGGGCGATCTGGAGGCAGAAGGGTACAGTAAGGGTACCTCTGCGACAGGCGGTACAGTAAGGGTACCCCTGTCCGGCACAGTAAGGGTGCCCGTGCCAAGGTCCGGGAGCCGAAGGAGGTTCTGGGAAGACCGCGACGGCGCCCCGTTAGTCCTTCGGGCGGTTGGGGGGCCTGACCAACCGGGGGTGTGCCATAACACGCTCCGCCCCTGTCAAAAGGGGCGGGAGTAGGAGACAGATCACGTGACCCAGTGGATGATCTGAAAATATGTGCCGCACTGACGGGCATCGAGCCACCGTGCGTGCTGGCTCACCAGGCGGGCGGAGCAGCGAGGGGCTGCTTGCCCTGGATCGCCCGTAAGATAACCCATTTATCGTCATACTTATGTTGTATGAAATAAACCTGCAGCAGTTCTTCACCCACAATGAAAGTGTCAGTGTAATCCTTGGGTGACGTCTGTGCATGCGTGTTGAGTGGAGCGGATGACGGAGTGGTCACTATGCCGCTGCCCGCGTCCCACGCAGAGGGACATCAGCAGGGCAGCCTTCTAGTGGCCGCCCGTCGCAGCATCCCCCCCCCCTGCTCCGCCTCGCTAGCGAGGCCGCGCCCAGGGAGGGGAGCTCCCAATAAGTTTGCCTTTAGGAGGCGTGCCGATCGGGGAGGCGAGGCTAGACCCCCTTCTTAGGCGCCTCTCTCCCCAGATCCTCCTCTGCTTCCTGCGTGCCGCTCCTACCTGGCCACGCATATTCCCACCCTTTCCGCTTACCCTGCGCGGCGGAGGCGGCGCGTTATTGGAATGTTTTAATATGTCTTTTTGCGTTGCAGGCGGAGTTACAGGGCGATCTGGAGGCAGAAGGGTACAGTAAGGGTACCTCTGCGACAGGCGGTACAGTAAGGGTACCCCTGTCCGGCACAGTAAGGGTGCCCGAGCCAAGGTCTGGGAGCCGAAGGAGGTTCTGGGAAGACCGCGACGGCGCCCCGTTAGTCCTTCGGGCGGTTGGGGGGCCTGACCAACCGGGGGTGTGCCATAACACGCTCCGCCCCTGTCAAAAGGGGCGGGAGTAGGAGACAGATCACGTGACCCAGTGGATGATCTGAAAATATGTGCCGCACTGACGGGCATCGACCCACCGTGCGTGCTGGCTCACCAGGCGGGCAGAGCAGCGAGGGGCTGCTTGCCCTGGATCGCCCGTAAGATAACCCATTTATCGTCATACTTATGTTGTATGAAATAAACCTGCAGCAGTTCTTAACCCACAATGAAAGTGTCAGTGTAATCCTTGGGTGACGTCTGTGCATGCGTGTTGAGTGGAGCGGATGACGGTGTGGTCACTATTCCTTCTTCAGACTAAGCATAGGCCACAGGGAGTGGCCAGGGGCACAAGAAACCACAGGTCTTAGATCTCAGCAAAGCTGCACCTTCTCCAGAGTGAGCAGAGGCCGCAGTGTGTACCCAGGGGCACAAGAAGCCACAGGGCTCACGTCTCAGCAGTGCCACACCTTCTCCAGAGTGAGCAGAGGCCGCAGTGCGTGGCCAAGGACAAAGTAAGCTATTGCCACAGCGGGTTCACTTTGTCCAGACTGACGCCTAAGTGTGTGGTCAGGGCATGCGAAACCAGTGTTTCCAAGACATAGGAGTAACCCACCTTCTCCAGAGCAAGCATGCAGCTGGTGTGTGCGTTAGGCCAGGTCTCACCAGGCACCTTGCTGCAGGACCGTGTCCTGACAGGAACCCAGGCAGCAGTGCCTGGTGCCAGATGTGCTGCGCTACCGAACTCATCACAGAGTCCAGGACAAAGCCCTGCTTTTATGAGGTTCCACAAAGTGCCCTTTACACAGTAGAACAAACTATCTCTATATACCACCATAGTTATTAACCAGTGTGCACAGAATGCACAAGCACTTTCACAAGAGACATCCATGCCAGGTCTATCGATAGAAACCCTGAACCTGACAGCCCTGCCACACACACCCTGCAGAGTCTCCAGTTTACTCTCCCTTTTTCGGACATCCGCTGGTGCGCGACTACTGATAGTTCATTGCATCGTGACTGAAGTAGCTGGGCCGATATGTTTTACATGACGTTACACACGCGGATGTCTGCACATAGCTGATAGATGTACAGAAGCCCTGCTGTGCACACCTTTATATCACAAAAACGCACCCTTGCATTTTCCAAGTGTATTGGGGCTTTTACTGTTTAATGACGTTTCACTCGCCCTATATTTTGCATGCTTTATTGATGTTACCTACGTGAGCCACTGCCAATCACAGCTCTCCGTGAACACTCACGTTTTGCAAAATTCTCGGACCTCCGAGTGAAACCCTCACCAAATGCACCAAAGGTACCTCAAACTGAAGTACTTATATCAAAACACAAGGACCCCGTTGAAAGAAAACTTCTCTGTTCAAGTGTGTGGGTGGCATGCTCATGAAACCAGTGCTTTGAATCAGTCGATGTGCTCTGCAGCGCTACGCAATTAACCTCTTCGGTGCCCGTGACGAGCTGGACTCGTCATGGGCCGCGGTGGCGCTGTGCCCATGACGAGTCCAGCTCGTCACAAACCCCGCCCGCTAATGTAACGGCCGGCACAGGGCGGGGAAAGGGGCGGGCACCGAAGGGGTTAAGATGTTACACGTGCACCCATCTGAGACTTTTTACTTGTACTTCCACTCGGTTGCATTAGACAGTGAAACACTTAATGGTCGCATTGAGGGGTCTTGGCGCTATATACACAGCGGTCAATGAACGCCCCAAGGGAGCTTTGATGTGATCACATCTCGGGGAGCTTTTTATAGTCACTAGGGATAGGAAATGGGGAAAGACCACACCCAGCTCTGCCACCTGATGTACCATGTGATTCTGAACAGATTGCCTGACCCTCAGTCTCTCATCTTTAAAAAGATATTTATTTTCCTCGTGTAGATTTTTCACTTACCTTGATTACCATGCTCTCACAGTGGGACACTGAAGAAAAATGAGATTCAAGAGATAAAAAGTTATGTTCCTAGTATCAACCAATGTATGAAGAACTCGGGTAGGTTTTATAAATACAGTTGGCAGTGTTCATTCAAGAATATTTTCAGATACTGGCATGAAACACGCAGTATTGCCACATCGCTGGCACAAGTAAGGTGATAACATTAAAGAGATGTTATACCATGTCTGCTACCTCCAACCTGCCTTAAGCAAGCCAGGAACCTTCAAAGGATGTTGCACGTGCAAAAAAAAGGAAAAAAAGACATTTTCACACTTGATGTAACAGAACTGTAATAAAAAAAGGCCGATTGCTACCACGTGATACCTGGATTGCACTGCCTTTTTCAAAATGAATTTAGAATAAAAGTGCATATGTTCTAGAAAATACAACTTCTGCTAGCAAGTCAAATATTGCCCTTAAGTATGTAAATGTTCACTTTTATGTTGTGCTTTTAATGCCATTGCTCCACTGACAACTCCTCCCCATGTCTTAAAAAGTGTATCTGAATTCTGCTTTACCCCCATGGACTCCGGCTGAGATTTTCCTGAAGGCATTATCCGGAAATATCAGAGTTATATTGGCCAGTCCACGCATGTCTCCATTCATGAGAGCCCCCAGGTTAACCATGGGCCATGTCAACTGCATCTCCATACCGGAAATGTGTCAGTTTCCACATGATCTAGGCCAGTCCACCTGTTTCTCTATTTAGGAAAAGTTCCAATTTCACCGTGGGCGGCTTTGCCTTTGTTATCATTCCAGAAACTGCTCAGTGTCCTCTGAGGCCTGTCTGCTTGTATCTCACCTCTGGCGAATTTCCCAGGCTCCCAGCAGGCCAGAGCTTCTATGACTCGATGTGGTGTATCTTTCAGTTTCCCTACAGGCCATTTGGCCACTATCTCTATTCGAGAAAGCTTCCAATTTTGCTGCTGCAAAGCCTGCCAGAATCTCAAATCTGCCGATCTCTCAATTTCCCTAAAGACTAGAGCTCCCAACCTCAATTTAGGCCGGTCCAAGTTTATCTGCTTTTGAGAAAACGTAACATTTCCCTGTAAGGCCAGTACGCCTCTGTCTCCATTGAAGGAGTCTCCCTGTTTCCCCATAGGCCAGAACCCTTATGTGGGTAATCCCTTGGATTCTCTATAGGCCATTCCCTCTTCCTCTCAGCACCCCCCGCCCCCTCGCCCCCACGCTGTCAACAATGTCCCGCGCTTGCCCAGCAGATTCCAAGTGCCTACAAAGTATAACACCCCTTCTGTCTCCAAATCAAACAAGGGCCCATTGTTTACAAGTGCAGTGTTTGCAGTGTGGCCATGCTCCAAAACAAATCTGCTCATTAAAGCCGCCACCACCGACGCCTCGCACCTCACCTGTGTCAGCAACACGCAAGCCCTAATCTGAGGGCTGCCCTTACAGGGGGCTTGTGCAGTGGCATAACGAAAGGTGAGGGGGAGTCCCAGGCTCTGGACCCAGTACTGACCTGTCAGGCCAGGCACCGGCCTGTGCAGGAGGGGGCCCAGGAGCTGAAGGGGGGCACCCTGGGGGACTGCTGGGGCTTTTATTACACCACTGTGCTCGTGCAACCGTGGACAAGGGAACGTGTGGGACTATTGTAACATGAGACTTGGGGTGGGCGGAATTTGCAAAATTCACTTTCGCAAACTATCGCGAAAATGTTAAAAATCTCTGCAAACACACGGAAATATCGCGAAGATGCAGAAGTTTTTTTCCTGCCCGTTCGCAGTATTTTCTGCATGATCGCGGCTCGCCAACTTACCCATGCGGTTGGTCACGGGCACGGCCATCTTGTTTTCACTTGTCCCACCCGCTCGCATTTGATATGACGTGCCCGCATCCTCATGCTCTCGGTCGCGGTGGAGAATGATGTGTTCAAGATCTCAAGCCTCTCATACTCTCGCGGTGCATGATCGCGAGAAGAAAGACATGATAGCGCGACGAATGATGTGATCGCGCAACAAATGACGTTAATGCGAGCGCGAACTGTTGCGAGACAGCGCAAATGGCTACCAACAATCCAACATCTCGTGGAGAACGCGACCGGATCGGGAAAACTTGTCGGCGAACGCGGGGATTCAGGTAAGGCGATCGCGTGCACGCGAGAATGTATTTTTTTACAGCGCAAGCAAGAAAAAAATTTCCGGTAAGATGCGGATTGCGGAAATTTTGACATTTTCCCGCTCTCCGCGGAACGCGAAAATGTCAAATTATCACAATTTCCACAAGCGGAACGGAACTTTCGCCCAGGCCTACATGAGACCGATACAGACGAAGGTACAGGAATGCGGAGGGTGGCTTCCTTCACCTAGAACAGGTGCAGCATGGCAGAAGTGCAAGCTTCCTTCACCTAGAACAGGTGCTGCATGGCAGCAGTGCATGTTTCCTTCACCTAGAACAGGTACAGCCTGGCAGCAGTGCAAGCTTCCTTCACCTAGAACAGGTACAGCCCGGCAGCAGCAGTGCAAGCTTCCTTCACCTAGAACAGGTAAAGCCTGGCTGCAACAGTGCAAGCTTCCTTCACCTAGAACAGGTACAGCTTGGCAGCAGATGAGCAAGCTTCCTTCACCTAGAAGAGGTACAGCCTGGCAAAAGCGCAAGCTTCCTTCACCTAGAACAGGAACAGAGGTGTTTGGAGGCCACCCTCACCTTTCTCCACCACTCTGCAAATGAGACTGCTACGTTATAGTTAGAAATTAGCAGTTTAAAAAACCTTTGAATTCACTGAAAAAACCATAGGTTTAAAGGACGTTATAGTTAGAAATTAGCATTTAAAAAACCTTTGAAATTCACTGAAAAAACCATAGGTTTCAGGGAAGTTATAGTTAGAAATTAGCATTTAAAAAACCTTTGAAGTTCACTGAATAAAACCATAGGTTTCAGGGACGTTATAGTCAGTTGGAGATTTCACTCGTACAAAACCAGAGAAATTCGGCCATTATAGTTAGTAGAGCTAACTATAACTTGCGCCCCCGCAGTGCACTGCTGATGACGTCACATATTAAATCACTCGTGACATACTCAGTAACATCACTGATGACATCACTGATGACATCTCAAATGACATCACTGATGACATCACTGATTACATCATCCACGTGATCATCTGATCTGATGCAACTCCTCACACCCTAATAAAACCTTTCATAAACCGTCTCTAAAATACAGACCACCAATATCGAAACCATAGACAGACCAATAGCAGTTAGTACATAACCGCTCAGTGATTCATACATCTACACACACATTCACCCACTAACCCATACAGTGACTCATACACAGTCATTCATCAATACAGCCACTGATATATCCACTCATACACCCACATAGACACTCACACACTGTCACTCACCCAAAGAGTTACTCACACACCTAGTCATTCATGCAAATAAACTATCACACACCAATTTACTTGCCTATACAGTCATACGCACATCACCGCACTTATTTATACAGATAACACATACTTACTCTCTTAAAGAATCACTCATAGAAACACACACTCATCCATACAGCTACTCTTGCAATCACTCACTCTCACATATAGTCATTTATATACTCCAACACTCACATATACTGCTTTAAAACATATGTAGTTACTCACACATGCACCACTGAGACATCCATTCACTCACCAACACACCCATACACACACTCACCCAGCCATACAGCTGTTTCCACATGCACTCTTGAACCCATACGCCCAGACACACCCCCACCCACCCACATGACACTCAGGCACCCATACAGATACTCAGACAACCAATCAATAAGCCAAGACAGTCATGTAGCTACTCACCAACCCATGCAGCCACTTATACACCAATAGACAGACTGATACAGACATTTACACAGTTTACTCACTAACCCATGCATTCAGTAAGATACGCTTAATCAGTAACTTATAAAGTCAGTCATGCACCTACTAAATCATCCATTTACACACTTATACACCCACTAATTCTTCAATACACTTTGGCATAAATATATATAAAACATAATTAAACATTACAAAAACACTCATTCACTGGATGATGTCATCAGTGATGTCATTAGTGATGTCACTGACCATGTCATGAGTAATATAATATGTGACGTCATCAGCAGTGCATTGTGAGGGCGCGAGTTATTGTTAGCTCTACTAACTATCGCGGCCGAATTTCTCTGGTTTTGTACGAGTGAAATCTCCAACTAACTATAACGTCCCTGAAACCTATGGTTTTTTCAGTGAATATATATATGTATAAATTCACTGAAAAAACCATAGATTTCAGAGACGTTATAGTTAGAAATTAGCATTTAAAAAACCTTAGAAATTCACAGAAAAAAACATAGGTTTCAGGGGTGTTATAGTTAGCTGGCCATTTCACTCGTACAAAACCATAGAAATTCCTCCATTATAGTTAGTTCTGCTAACTATAACTTGTGCGCCCGCAATGCACTGCGAATGATGTCATATATTTCATCATTCATGACATGGTCAGTGACATCACTGATGACATCACAGATGACATCTCAAATGACATCACTGATGACATCACTGATGACATCATCCAGTGAATGTAGTTTAGTTTGAAATTTAAATATGTATTTTATATATATATATATATATATATATATATATATATATATATATATATATATATATATATATACCAATCTGTATTGAAGATTGAGTGGATATATAACTGTCTGGATGGAGGATTTAGTAGCTGTCTGACTGTCTGTTTAAGTGAGTAATTAAAAGTGTCTCACTTAATACATGGATTAGTAACTAAACTATGTGAATGTGTGCATCACTGTCTCTGTTGTTGTATAACATGCTGCATCAATTGGTCACTAACTACATGAGTGTGTGTATTAGTTATTGATTAGTTGGGTGAGTATTTGTATGGGACACTGAGTTTGTGTGTGTTTGGATGGGGTGTGTGTAACTCTATGCATAGATGTGTGAATGGTTGAGTGACTAGGTGTATAGGTTTAAGAGTGCATGTGGAAACAGTTGTTTGGGTGACTGAGTGTTTTTATTTGTGTGTTGGAGAGCGAATATATGTTTTAGTTGTACATCTTCAACAAAGTAAAAAAATAAAAGGCATTGTATGTGAGAGTTAGTGTATATAAATAAGTATGTGTAAGAGTCAGTGATTGTGAGAGTAACTATATGAATGAGTGTATAATTGTAATGGTGTTTTTTTTAACTTATTGAATATGAGTTACTATGTGTTTTAATTAATGAGGTGTTGTAGGATAATGTGTAAGTGAGTAAATATAAGTGTGATTAATTTTTTTCATGAGTGAGTAGGATGACTGCATAACCGACTAAGATGACTGCTGATGTGTCAATGTCTATATATGTGTATAAGTGCATTTGATAGTGTTCTATTAATTAGTGACTGCATGTATAAATGATTTTGTTGTTGAATGGGTAGTTGTGTGTGTAGACTTAGGAATCAGTGAGTGGGTATGTAGTAACTGGTATTGGTGTGTCAATGGTTTACAGTGAGTGATGAAAGGTTATACTAGTGTATGATGAGGTGTATCAGATTGTCACATGGATGATGTCATCAGTGATGTCATCAGTAATGTCATCAGGGATGTCACTGACCATGTCTTGAATGATGCAATATGTGACATCATCAGCAGTGCATTGCGGATGCGCAAGTTATAGTTAGCAGAACTAACTATAACAGAGGAATTTCTATAGTTTTGTACGAGTGAAAAGGCCAGCTAACTATAACACCCCTAAAACCTATGGTTTTTTCTGTGAATTTCTAAGGTTTCTTAAATGCTAATTTCTAACTATAACGTCTCTGAAACCTATGGTTTTTTCAGTGAATTTCAAAGCTTTTTTAAATGCTAATTTCTAACTATAACGTCTCTGAAATCTATGGTTTTGTTCAGTGAATTTCAAAGGTTTTTTAAATGCTAATTTTTAAGTGTGATAGTAGTTATAGCTATTTTTTTGTACTGATTTTCTACAGTTTTTTAACTGTTCATTTATAAATATTTTATTCATTAAATAACATTACATATTTTTCTTAAAATTGCACAAAAAAAAATTTAAACAAAATTCAAACTGAAATATTGAATAATTTTTATGTTTCCATTTTTTATTTTAATATATTTATATTATTTTCTTTAAAAAAAATGTTTTTTCCAATTTATTTTTGGAGTTGCGCTCTCAAAGCGTACACATCACGGTGGGTGCGCGGATTCTAGCCGCTATTTTAGAAAAGTTGTGAAGGATCCACGTACGGTGTACAACGGCTGCGTGTTTTCAGTTACATCATATACATTTAATATTACGTGATGTGCGCGATTGGTATGCGATCAGTCCGCGACTCCTGCTCCTGCGCATTCGCGACACATGCGCATTACGGTATGAGATGCTTGCGCGGTGGCGGGTCCCGCGTATACATGCTGGGGTGCGTAAAAATTTTATGTTCCAAAATTATATGTATGTGTCTTTAATATACATATTAGGGAAAGAGATTATCTAAGATAGTCATAAAAATAACATATTAGTACTTATAATAAACATATTATTTTTAAATATATTTTTGCGAAGTCGGGTGCGTGCGTCGTGAGTGCAGAGAACCAGGTCAGCAGAGCCGTTGTAGAGCCAGAGAACCAGGTCAGTAGAGCTGCTCTAGAGCCTAAGAAGCAGGTCAGCAGAGCTGCTCTAGAACCAGAGACCCAGGTCAGCAAAGCTGCTCTAGAGGCCGAGAACAGTTCAGCAGAGCTGCTGTAGAGCCAGAGAAACCAGGTCAGCAGAGCTGCTTTAGAGGGAGAGAACCAGGTCAGCAGAACTGCTTTAGAGCCAGTGAACCAGGTCAGCAGAGCTGCTCAAGAGCCAGAGAACCAGGTCAGCACAGCTGCTTTAGAGCCATAGAACCAGGTCAGCAGAGCTGCTCTAGAGACTGCAGGTCCATATGATGAAGCATGACACCTAGCTTGCTTGGGGTGTGAGGACCCTAGTTCCGACTAGAGGAACTCATTTTCCTCTTTTACACGGTCTCTTCCCTACACTCTCACTCTCCCTCTATTCTGAGGAACTGCATACTCTTTCTTTCTAATGTCAATGTCAATGTCAGATATTTTTATATAGCGTGCATATCACCAGACGGTCTCAGGACGCTTTGCAGCCATAGACAAAGAAAGAAAGAGACATCAACTGAAAGACTCAGCCAAATTAAAGGACAAAAAGCCAGGTCTTAAGCTTTCTGCAAAAGAGTAAATGATTGGTTGTAGATTTTAGTTCCACAGGGAGTTGATTCCACCAAAAAGGGGCAAGATAGGAACTCACTCTCTAATACTCTCGCTCTACTACTCTCTACTACTCACTCTCTACTACCCGCTCTCTACTACTCTCTAATACTCACTCTCTACTAACTCTGTACTACTCTCTACTACTCACTCTCTACTACTCACTCTCTACTACTCACTCTCTAATATTCTACTACTCTCTACTACTCTCTCTCTACTACTCACTCTTCTACTCTCTACTACTCACTCTCTACTACTCTCTCTTTACTACTCTCTACTACCCACTCTCTACTACTCACTCTCTACTACTCGCTCTCTACTACTCGATCTCTACTACTCTCTACTTCTCACTCTCTACTACTCACTCTCTACTACTCGCTCTCTAGTACTCACTCTATTACTCACTCTCTACTACTCTACTACTCTCTACTACCCTCTCTACTTCTCACTCTCTACTACTCTTGCTACTACTCACTCTCTAGTACTCTCTACTACTCACTATCTACTACACACTCACTACTACTTGCTCTCTACTACTCGCTCTCTACTACTCTCTACTACTCACTCTACTACTCTCTACTACTCACTCTACTACTCACTCTCTACTACTCTCTACTACTCACTCTCTACTACTCACTCTCTACTACTCTACTACTCTCTGCTACTCTGTCTCTACCACTCACTCTCTACTACTCACTCTCTACTACTCTCTCTCTACTACTCACTCTTGACTACTCACTCTCTACTACTCTCTACTACTCTACTACTATCTACTACTCAGTCACTACTACTCTCTCTACTGCTACTCTCTACTACTCTCTACTACTCACTCTCTACTACTCACTCTACTACTCACTCTCTACTACTCCCTCTCTACTACTCTCTACTACTCACTCTACCAATCACTCTCCACTACTCTCTAGTACTCTCTCTCTCTCTGCTACTCACTCTCTACTACTCACTCTCTACTACTCTCTACTACTGACTCTCTACTACTGACTCTCTACTACTCTCTACTACTCACTGTCTAATACTCTCTACTACTCTCTACTACTCACTCTACTACTCACTCTCTACTACTCACTCTCTACTACTCTCTACTACTCACTCTCTACTACTCACTCTCTACTACTCACACTACTACTCTCTACTACACTCTACCACTTTCTACCTCTCTACTGCACTCTACCTCTCTCTACCTCTACCTCTCTACCTCTACCTCTCTACCTTTACTCCTCTACCTCTACACCTCTACCTCTCTACCTCTCTCTACAAGCGCACATATATATATGCATATATATGCATATGCATTTATATATATGTATGTGTATATATATACATACATATATAAACATATATATATAATCTGCATATCTATATAAATACAAATATAAATGCATGCATACATATACATATATGCAAACATAGGCATGTTATGTACATGAAAGTTTGAAAAACACTAATACAAGAAAAGCTAAAAAGCCACCTAATTACAAACAGAATTGCTTTAACTTAAACAAGGGCACTACCTATTGCATTTTCAATGCTTGTTTACTTGGTTCCATCAAGAAGGCATTCAGATGTCTCACACATTTGCCATAAATTCTGAATGGTAGCACTCTAGTTGTTCATTTGATCACTGTAGTAAAGCTACTGCTCACCAGGGAAGTCTGCTGCTGGTATTCAAAGTGCATGTTTCAGTCTGCATGTCAGAATTTTTTTATGAAATAGAAGAGGATTTGAGAAGTCAAAATGTGCCCTAATTATTCTTTATGCAGCATTAATCATAATTTCTATGGCAAAATGAACCCCCTCATTTTGTTCCTTTGCAAATTAAATGTTTTAAGTGTTACCACTTTATTCCAATCAAGATGGCTTCAGGTGTGCCATACTTTTGTCATAAGTAAGACTGTTAGTGCTCTAGTTGTTATTTAGAACACTCTGGGACATTCTGGCATTGGGCTATACTTGGGCTACATCTGGGTGATATTTGTGCTACATTTGGGCTCTTTTGTCTCTGGTGGCCATCTTGGGAGACTTATTTGTTATGAAGTTTCCAAATTTCCTCATTTACTACAGTCTCCTCAGTAGGAAATACTTTCAGTTTTTTACTTTGATTCCATCAAGAAGGCATTCAGATGTGTCACACATTTGCCATAAATTTGGAATGTTAGCACTATAGTTGCTTATTAGATCACTGTAGTAAAGCTACTGCTCACCAGAGAAGTCTGCTGCTGGTATTGAAAATGCATGTTTCAGTCTGCATGTCAGAATTTTTTAATGAAGTAGAAGAGGATTTGAGAAGTCAAACAAAATGTGCGCTAATTTATCTTTTTTCAGCACTAATCATAATCTCTATGGTAAAATGAACCCCCTCATTGTGTTCCTTTTAAATTAAACTCCTGACTCTCTACTACTCACTCTCTACTACTCTCTACTACTCTCTACTACTCACTCTACTACTCTCTACTACTCTCTACCACTCACTCTCTACTACTCTACTACTCACTCTCTACTACTCTCTGCTACTCTCTCTCTACTACTCCCTCTCTACTACTCACTCTACTACTCTCTGCTACTCACTCGCTACTACTCTCTCTCTACTACTCACTCTCTACTATTGACTCTCTACTACTCACTCTCTACTACTCACTCTCTACTGCTCTCTACTACTCACTCTCCACTACTCACTCTCTACTACTTGCTCTCTACTACTCTCTACTACTCACTCTCTACTACTCCCTCTCTACTACTCTCCTACTCTCTCCTACTCTCTCTACTACTCACTCTCTACTACTCACTCTCTACTACTCTACTACTCTCTACTACTCTCTCTACTACTCACTCTCTACTACTCTCTACTACTCACTCTCTGCAACTCTCTCTACAACTCTCTACTACTCACTCTCTACTCTCTACTCTCTATTACTCATCCTCTACTCTCTACCTCTCTACACCTCTCTCTCTCTACTACTCTCTACCTCCCTACCACTATACCTCTACCTCTCTACCTCTACCTCTACCTCTCTTCCTCTACACGTCCTCCTCTCTACCTCTCTCTACCTCTCTCTACACGCACACATATGCACATATATATATGCATATATCTGCATATGCATTTATATATATGTATTCACTGAAAAAACATAGGTTTCAGGCACGTTATGGTTAGGAATTATCATTAAAAAACATAGACATTCACTGGAAAAAACCATAGGTTTCAGGTCAGTGACATCACTGATGACATCTCAAATGACATCACTGATGACATCACTGATGATATCATTCAGTGAATCTGTGTTTTTCTGAAAATTAAATATGTTTATATATGTATATCTCAAGTTCGATGGAAGAATAAATGGGTATATAAGTGTCTAAATGGATGTTTTTTTTCTGAAAGATTGATTGTATAACTGACTGATTAAGTGTATCTTAGTGCATACATGGGTTTGTGAGCAATGTTTAAATATGTATATATCTGTAATATTCTCTTACTTTGTGTATAAGTGGCTACATGGGTTGTTGAGTAGCTACATAACTGTCTATATAGGTTATTAGTTGGTATTTTGTGTATTAGTGTGAGTGTCTGAATGTCTGTGTGGTTTGGTGGGGGGTATTACTCTCCCTCTAATGCTCACTCTCTACTACTCACTCTACTACTCTTTACTACTCACTCTCTACTACTCTCTCTCTACTACTCACTCTCTACTACTCTCTACTACTCACTCTCTACTACTCGCTCTCTACTACTCTGTACTACTCACTATCCACTACTCAGTCTATACTACTCGCTCTCTACTACTCTCTACTACTCACTCTACTACTCACTCTCTACTACTTTACTACTCTCTACTACTCTCTCTACTACTCACTCTCTACTACTCTCTCTACTACTCACTCTCTACTATCTACTACTCACTCTCTACTACACACTCTATACTACTTGCTTTCTACTACTCGCTCTCTACTACTCTCTACTACTCACTCTACTACTCACTCTCTACTACTCCCTACTACTCACTCCACTACTCACTCTCTACTACTCTCTACTACTCACTCTCCACTACTCCACTACCCTTTACTACTCACTCTCTACTTCTCACTCTCTATTACTCTACTACTCCCTACTGCTCTCTCTCTACTACTAACTCTCTACTTCTCACTCTCTACTACTATCTACTACTTACTCTCCACTACTCCCTACTACTCTCTCTCTACTACTCACTCTCTACTACTCACTATCTACTACTCTCTACTACTCACTCTCTACTACTCTCTCTCTACTACTCACTCTCTACTACTCTGTACTACTCACTCTCTACTACTCGCTCTCTACTAATCTCTCTCTACTACTCACTCTCTACTACTCTACTACTCACTCTACAACTCACTCTCTACTACTCTCTACTACTCACTCTCCACTGCTCCACTACCCTCTACTACTCACTCTCTTCTACTCACTCTCCACTGCTCCCTACTACTCTCTCTCTCTACTACTCACTCTCTACTACTCTCTCTTTACTACTCACTCTCTACTACTCTCTCTCTACTACTCTCTCTACTAAGTTCTACTACTCACTATATTACTCACTCTCTACTACTCACTCTCTACTACTCTCTACTACTCACTCTACTACTCACTCTCTACTACTCTCTACTACTCTCTACTACTACTCTCTACTACTCACTCTCTACTACTCACTCTCTACTACTCTCAACTACTCACTCTACTGCTCTCTACTACTCTCTACCATTCACTCTCTACTACTCTACTACTCACTCTCTACTACTCTCTACTACTCTCTCTCTACTACTCCCTCTCTACTACTCACTCTACTACTCTCTACTACTCACTCTCTACTACTCTCTACTACTCACTCTACAACTCACTCCCTACTACTCTCTACTACTCACTCTCCACTGCTCCACTACCCTCTACTACTCACTCTCTTCTACTCACTCTCACTACACTCCTGGAAGGGACTTGCGTTCCTCCAGGAAATTGCTTCTCACAGTCCCCCGTATAAGAAAAGCCAAATGGGGTGGTAGGGCTTTCTCTACTCTGGCTCCTAAATGGTGGAATGATTTATCTTTGGATCTCAGGTCATTGCCCTCCTTACAGAGATTCCGAGGTGCCCTTAAAACCTGCCTCTTCCTGCAAGCCTATGCGTAAGGTGATATATTGACATTTTTACCTCTTTGATAGGCGCCTTGATACCTGCGGGTTATTGTTTTGCGCAATATAAATTTTCTTCAAATCAAATCAATCAAATCACTCTCCACTGCTCCCTACTACTCTCTCTCTACTACTCACTCTCTACTACGTACTCTCTACTACTCACTCTCTCCTACTCTCTCTCTACTACTCACTCTCTCCTACTCTCTCTCTACTACTCTCTACTACTCACTCTATTACTCACTCTCTACTACTCACTCTCTACTACTCTCTACTACTCACTCTCTACAACTCTCTCTCTACTACTCTCTCTACTAAGTTCTACTACTCACTATATTACTCACTCTCTACTACTCACTCTCTACTACTCTCTACTACTCACTCTACTACTCACTCTCTACTACTCTCTACTACTCTCTACTACTACTCTCTACTACTCACTCTCTACTACTCACTCTCTACTACTCTCAACTACTCACTCTACTGCTCTCTACTACTCTCTACCATTCACTCTCTACTACTCTACTACTCACTCTCTACTACTCTCTACTACTCTCTCTCTACTACTCCCTCTCTACTACTCACTCTACTACTCTCTACTACTCACTCTCTACTACTCTCTACTACTCACTCTACAACTCACTCCCTACTACTCTCTACTACTCACTCTCCACTGCTCCACTACCCTCTACTACTCACTCTCTTCTACTCACTCTCACTACACTCCTGGAAGGGACTTGCGTTCCTCCAGGAAATTGCTTCTCACAGTCCCCCGTATAAGAAAAGCCAAATGGGGTGGTAGGGCTTTCTCTACTCTGGCTCCTAAATGGTGGAATGATTTATCTTTGGATCTCAGGTCATTGCCCTCCTTACAGAGATTCCGAGGTGCCCTTAAAACCTGCCTCTTCCTGCAAGCCTATGCGTAAGGTGATATATTGACATTTTTACCTCTTTGATAGGCGCCTTGATACCTGCGGGTTATTGTTTTGCGCAATATAAATTTTCTTCAAATCAAATCAATCAAATCACTCTCCACTGCTCCCTACTACTCTCTCTCTACTACTCACTCTCTACTACGTACTCTCTACTACTCACTCTCTCCTACTCTCTCTCTACTACTCACTCTCTCCTACTCTCTCTCTACTACTCTCTACTACTCACTCTATTACTCACTCTCTACTACTCACTCTCTACTACTCTCTACTACTCACTCTCTACAACTCTCTCTCTACTACACTCTATTACTCACTCTACTACTCACTCTCTACTACTCTCTACTACTCTCTCTCTGCTACTCACTCTCTAATACTCACTCTCTACTACTCACCCACTACTACTCACTCTCTATTACTCTCTACTACTCACTCTACTACTCACTCTCTACTACTCTCTACTTCTCTCTAATACTCACTCTCTACTACCCTCTCTCTACTACTCTCTACTACTCACTCTACTACTCTCTATTATTCACTCTCTACTACTCACTCTACTACTCTCTACTACTCACTCTCTGCTACTCTCTCTACTACTCTCTACTACTCACTCTCTACTCTCTACTCTCTATTACTCATCCTCTACTCTCTACCTCTCTACACCTCTATATCTGTACTACTCTCTACCTCCCTACCACTCTACCTTTACCTCTCTACCTCTACCTCTACCTCTCTTCCTCTACACCTCCTCCTCTCTACCTCTCTCTACACGCACACATATGCACATATATATATGTATATATATGCATATGCATTTATATATATGTATTCACTTAAAAAAACATAGGTTTCAGGCACGTTATAGTTAGGAATTATCATTTAAAAAACCATAGAAAATCACTGGAAAAAACCATAGGTTTCAGGGGCTTTATAGTTAGCTGGACATTTCCCTCGTACAAACCTATTGAAATTCCCCCGTTATAGTTAGTTCAGCTAACTATAACTCGTGCGCCCGCAATCTACTGCTGATGACGTCACATATCACATCACTCATGACATGGTCAGTGACATAACTCATGACATCACTGATAACATCTCAAATGACATCACTGATGACATCACTGATGATACCATCCAGTGAACCTGTGTTTTTCAGAAAATTAAATATGTTTTATATATGTATATCTCAAGTTCGATGGAAGAATAAATGGGTATATATGTGTCTAAATGGATGTTTTTTTCTGTAAGATACTGGGCCCGATTCACAGAACTAACTTAAGACAAAATCCTAAACTTACTACCATTTTGGTATTCACAGAAGGCACTTACTCATTTTGGTATTCACAGAAGGCACTTACTCATTTCGGTATTCACAGAAGTTAGGAGTCCTAACTTTAGGACTCCTAAATGCCTTCTGTGAATACCGAAAGTCTTAAAATTAGGATTTTTCGCAGTTTAGTAGTAGTATAGTTAGGACTCCTAACTTTAGGACTCCTAAATGCCTTCTGTGAATACCGAAAGTCTTAAAATTAGGATTTTTCTCAATTTAGTAGTCCTAAGTTTAGACTTAGGACTACTAAATTGAGAAAAATCCTAATTTTAAGACTTTTGGTATTCACAGAAGGCATTTAGGAGTCCTAAAGTTAGGAGTCCTAACTATACTACTACTAAACGGAGAAAAATCCTAATTTTAAGGCTTTCGGTAGTCAGGGAAGGCATTTAGGAGTCCTAAAGTTAGGAGTCCTAAACTTAGGACTACTAAATTGAGAAAAATCCTAATTTTAAGAATTTCGGTATTCACAGAAGGCATTTAGGAGTCCTAAAGTTAGGAGTCCTAACTATACTACTACTAAACTGCGAAAAATCCTAATTTTAAGACTTTCGGTATTCACAGAAGGCATTTAGGAGTCCTAAAGTTAGGACTCCTAACTTCTGTGAATACCGAAATGAGTAAGTGCCTTCTGTGAATACCAAAATGAGTAAGTGCCTTCTGTGAATACCAAAATGGTAGAAAGTTTAGGATTTTGTCTTAAGTTAGTTCTGTGAATCGGGCCCTGATTGTATAACTGACTGATTAAGTGTATCTTAGTGCATACATGGGTTTGTGAGCAAAGTTTAAATATGTAAATATCTGTAATAGTCTCTCACTTTGTGTATAAGTGGCTAAATGGGTTGTTGAGTAGCTACATAACTGTCTATATAGGTTATTAGTTGGTATTTTGTGTATTAGTATGAGTGTCTGAGTGTCTGTGTGGTTTGGTGGGGGGTATTACGTAGTGCATAGATGCATGAATGAGTGATTCACTGTTTGTATGTGTTTGAAGACAGCATGTGTGCAGGACTGTATGGGTGGATGAGTGTGTGTATGGGTTTGTTAGTGTGTGAATGAATGTTTAAATAGTGTCTATATTAGTAACTACATATATTTTAAACTTTTATATGTGAGTATTGGTGTATATAAGTGAGTATATGTGAGAGTTAGAGATTGGAAGAGGTCCTGTATGAATAAGTATGTGTTTCTATTAGTGATTGCTTAAAATAGTAAGTATGTGTAAGTTTCTGTATAAGTAAGTGTGGTGTTGTCTGTATAACTGTATATGCAAGTAAATGGTTGTTTGATTCTTTATTAGCATGAGTGACTATGTGTGTGAGTATCTCTATGGATGAGTGGCGTTGTGTAACAGGATGTATAGGTACTCTACTGCTCTCTACTACTCTCTTTACTACTCACTCTCTGCTACTCACTCTCTACTACTCTACCACTCTCTACTACTCTCTCTACTACTCACTCTCTACTACTCTCTACCACTCACTCTCTACTACTCTACTACACACTCTCTACTACTCTCTACTACTCTCTCTCTAATACTCACTCTCTGCTACTCACTCTACTACTCTCTACTACTCACTCTCTACTACTCTCTCTCTACTACTCACTCTCTACTACTCACTCTCTACTACTCGCTCTCTACTACTCTCTACTACTCACTATCCACTACTCAGTCTCTACTACTTGCTCTCTACTACTCTCTACTACTCACTTTACTACTCACTCTCTACTACTCTACTATGTTCTACTACTCTCTCTACTACTCACTCTCTACTACACACTCTCTACTACTTGCTTTCTGCTTCTCTCTCTCTACTACTCTCTACTACTCACTCTACTACTCCCTACTACTCACTCTACTACTCACTCTCTACTACTCTCTACTACTCACTCTCCACTACTCTACTACCCTCTACTGCTCACTCTCTACTTCTCAATCTCTATTACTCTACTACTCCCTACTACTCTCTCTCTACTACTCACTTTCTACTTCTCACTCTCTACTACTATCTACTACTCACTCTCCACTACTCCCTACTACTCTCTCTCTACTACTCACTCTCTACTACTCTCTACTACTCACTCTCTACTACTCTCTCTCTACTACTCACTCTACTACTC
Organism: Triturus cristatus; assembly: GCF_964204655.1. Lineage (NCBI taxonomy): Eukaryota > Metazoa > Chordata > Amphibia > Caudata > Salamandridae > Triturus > Triturus cristatus. Next base: position 625,028,502 of record NC_140580.1, on the reverse strand, counting down.
ACTCTCTACTACTCACTCTACTACTCACTCTCTAATACTCCCTCTCTACTACTCTCTACTACTCACTCTCTACTACTCTCTCTACTACTCTCTAATACTCACTCTAATACTCACTCTCTACTACTCTCTCTCTGCTACTCACTCTCTACTACTCACTCTCTACTACTCTCTACTACTCACCCACTACTACTCACTCTCTACTACTCTCTACTACTCACTCTACTACTTACTCTCTGCTACTCTCTACTCCTCTCTACTACTCACTCTCTACTACCCACTCTCTACTACTCTCTACTACTCACTCTACTACTCTCTAGTACTCACTCTCTACTACTCACTCTACTACTCTCTACTACTCACTCTCTGCTACTCTCTCTACTACTCTCTACTACTCACTCTCTACTCTCTATTAATCATCCTCTACTCTCTACGTCTCTACACCTCTCTCTACTACTCTCTACCTCCCTACCTCTCTACCTCTACCTCTCTACCTCTACCTCTACCTCTCTTCCTTTACACCTCCTCCTCTCTACCTCTCTCTACCTCTCTCTACACGCTCACATATGCACATATATATATGCATATATATGCATATGCATTTATATATATGTATTCACTGAAAAAAACATAGGTTTCAGGCACATTATAGTTAGGAATTATCATTTAAAAAAAACAGAGAAATTCACTGGAAAAAAACATAGGTTTCAGGGGCATTATAGTTAGCTGGACATTTCCCTCGTACAAAACCATTGAAATTCCCCCGTTATAGTTAGTTCAGCTAACTATAACTCGCGCGCCCGCAATCCACTGCTGATGATGTCACATATTACATCACTCATGACATGGTTAGTGAAATCACTCATGACATCACTGATGCCATCTCAATCCAGTCCAGTAATGTTAAATATAGAAATCTTTCAGTGTCTACATTAGTGCTAGATGTATACATACAATTTTCACAATGATGTTCCCATTTGTAACAAAGGCTGTTGGACTTGGCCCTTCTGGCGGGTTCACCCCCAAAACTTTTTGCAATTATCCTAGCTTTTTCCCTATGTTGTGTAAGTGGTTTTAGGCCTCTAGGCGCTTTTACACTGTGTCCCAGTGGAGAGTGCGTGCGCGCTGTGTATGTCTTTAGTGAAACTGACCTGCCCTCCCATAGGAATGCATGGGGAATGTGTGTGTCCATGGTAGTTCCTGATGCGTGGGGAGTGCAGGGTTGAGTATGGTATGTGCGTACTCGTGCGATGGAATGCTGCGCGATGATGTGTGCGACGTTAGTGTGTCTAGTGTAGAAGTGCCACTTCTAGAAGCTGGCACGTCTGTAGAGTAAATGTGAAGTGACTGTCTGGCTTGTGATTGGCTGGTGTGCCTGGCTCCAGGAGTCAGGATGGGTCTGCCCCAATGGTGGGTGGAGAGATCTGCATGCTGATGGCAGGGAGGAGTACACCTGGGACCTGAATAGGGCTGGGCTTTCCCTACACAATGCTGGCTCCGCCCCCTGTGGTGCGACTGATGTCCCTAGCCTGTCCAGTGAATGGGGAGAGGGGCTGAGCACAACAGAGTGCTCCAAAACCAGTTGCGTCTGGTTTTTCCTTAACCCTGCAGCCTGAGACAAAGGAAATGTGTATATAAAAAGTGGCTGTGACCCAATGTAAAATGTTCTTCTTCTGATCCTAACTGGAGGGGGGGCCTGCTGCTGCTTCTGGGCGCCAGGAGAGACTGCCACTGGGGACTGCCTCCCTGCCTGGAGGGCCCTGTGAGCTGGCCCCTGGGCCCAGCCCTTGCCCCCCTGCCTCCTGAAAGACTTTGTTCCTGGCCTTATATGGAGGAGCGCTGTGTCTCCCATGGCCAAGTAGCGCTGTGTTTTTGGACTGAGGAGCGCCTTCGTTGGGAACAGCAGCGCTGAGCTTCGATAATTTCCGAGGGAATCTCGACGTAGGGATTCCCATGCTTTGTGCCTTCTGAGCGGGAGCCCACCCCGCACTATCGCCACCTTGAGGATTTGCCTAGCGTAAAGGGGTGCCCACCCCGCATTGTGGTGCTCGTTGGCGGGTGCCCACCCCGCCTATTCCCTTATATTTAACTTTAAAATGAAGGCGGTTCCCACCCCGCGCTTCGGTGACGAAAAAAGAGAGGATTTCCGCCGCAGCCCGGTCCGGACAGGAAGCCAGGCAACCTGTGTGTGGACATGAGCGGGGCTTAACCAGGAAGCGGACGGGAGCCTACCCGCGCTCCTGTGATCGCCGCCACGAGGAAGCAGACGGGAGCCTACCCCGCGCTTCTGAGGAGGAACACTGCAGGGACGAAGGCAGCGGTTGCACCCGGGGCCCCCGAGAGTGAGGGAGAGCCCTGTGGTGCTGAGTGAGGCCCGGAGGAGACGTGCAGACACCCGGGTGAGTAGGGCCTCATTGGGAAGCCGGAGGAAGGGAGTGTGCGAAGGCACCTTGCCGGTGCTTCCCCCCCTGCAGTAGCCACGTGTTTTGGGCTCCCGTGGTTTGAGGAGAGTCCCAGGTGGCAGGGTAAGACAGCCCAGTTACCGAGCGGCCCTGCAGGAGAGCGGGCTGCTCCAACGGTTGGAGACAGTTCTTCTTTTGGCTGAAGAGTCCCCCGAGTGGGACTCACACGCCCCGGGTCGGTGCACGCCTCGGGGCACATTGCCAGTGCTCACAGCTGCCCCGCTTGTCAGTGGGCAGCTGCAATGTCGGGGTGATTTTATTCCAAGAAGCCCTGCCGGTGCCACAGGTTGGTGAGGCACAGTGGTGCCCAAGTCAGTTTCACAGCTGTTGCGGGTAGCTGCATCAAGGGGGCACTTTTTGTCTCAAAGTCCCAGAGGGGCTTCTGTGGCACAGTGGTGCCCGCGATAACTGGGGGCATATAGTTTCTAAAGCCTCAGTGGGGGCTTAGGGGGCACGCTGGTGCCCAGACTCATTCTTCACAGATGCCCAGCAATTAGTGGGCAGCTGCAACGTTTAGGTTGTGCCCCTGTGCGCAGGTGCTTTCGCTGCTGAGGCAGCCAAAGGACCCGTGAGAGGCCCTCTGATTGTGCCCTGACATTTTGGACAAAGGGCGTTCGTGCCCCTGAGAGGCCAAGTTGGCCTGGGGACGGTTTTCCTGTGTTGTGCCCTCACCTAGGGTTCATGGTTATCTTTACCTGTGTACTTTTGCGCAATGTGCATTGCCTTTATGCTATTTTTATTCCTAACTGTGTCTATGCGTAGGAGACGGTTTTCCTAGTATAGGTTATGCTAGTGAGTTCATGGTTCCCTGCGTGATATATGCCTAAGGTGTTTAGGATTGCGTAGGGTGTACTTACTTTTTACCAGTGGTTACTGGTTGTGCTCTACATTTATTATTTGTTCTACATTTACTATTGGTGATTTGTGCTAATTCTGACAGCGGTCCATGTGGCCCTGGCTTGTGTAAATAGTCCCCTGTAAATTCTGCCAGTGCCAATTGGCACAGTGTAAATTGTGTGAATATTATCTAATGTGTTTTGGTATAATACAAAGGCTATTTTTATATATACCCTTGTGTGGAGTTTCTTTTGGGGTGGGCCTAGGGTGTTGTTGCTGTGTGCGCGCGCAAACGCTTTACACATTGCCTCCGGGATAAGCCTGACTGCTCGTGCCAAGCTACCAAGGGGGTGAGCAGGGGTTATCTTTGGCGTGTAACTTCCTTGCCCTGACTAGAGTGGTGGTTTCTGCCTGACTTTGGCGCAAAGGCCAAAAATATTTTCTATTTCTACACCTTCATTTTCTAAAATGGTAAGCATATACATTAGAAATTCCTGAGCATCTTGTTGGATATTTTGCATAAATTGTGCAGAACCAGAACATACATCCAAAAGATTATGAACATCAGAAACAGTTTGTATTTTACTTGTATCAGTTCTCAATTTTTCATAAACAGAATCCAACAAGGAACAAAATCTTTTTTCCTGATTCTCCATAATTTGCTTTTGCAAACCTTCAAGATAAAAAAACATTAACCACTACATTAGCATAGCAGTTGATACCTGAACTATTGTCAAACTGATAACCAACAATCTCTTCAATAGTGTCCTTTTTCTTTTTGCTTGCAATGACAACATTATCTTGTTTTTTTCCTTGTCTACACCTTCAGTACAGATATTCTCATACCTTCTTTTTTGACCAACCACACGCTTTTCAAATACAGGATATTGACCTAAATTGGGAGAATACGCTCTTCTTAACCTATACTCTTTTACACAGTTTGCATCTGAAGTAACCTTTGGGACATCAAAATCAATCAAAAACAAACCAGATAATGTTCTGACTCGCGACAAAGCAACATATGCCATACCCTCTTTAAACACGGTAGATCCAATGTTCACCAATGCACTGTCTACACTTAATCCTTGAGATTTATGAATAGTCACTGCGTTTGCCAGAGAAAATGGAAATTGTTTCCTACGGACATATAAATCTTTAACAAGCAAGAAATGAACTGAACAATGCCCAATTTCTTTAACTTCTTCAATCTGATCAAATTCAATTTTTAAAAATTCAATTCCATCTTTTTTCTGATAATTAACAAAATCCACAACTTTACCCATTGCTCCATTAACTAAACCTTTTTCTACATCCAAATTACGCCTTAAAATTACCCGACAGTTTATACATGCAGATAGATTCTTTTTTAAACCAGCCGTTTTAGATATCTTTTTTTCTAAAGAATCCAGTTTTGTTTTCAATTTTCCCATCAAAATAATAGTGATTCCTTCATGCTCTATTTTATCGATGGCTTCCATTTTTATAATTTCTTCATTTTCCCGTTTCAATAGTTCTTCATTGAATATAGAAAACTTGCGCAGTGTTGGCATTAAGCAGATCATATTTTCTGCAATTTTCATGTATATTTTCTCAGGAACTACATTTTCATTTGGAAACAAATTGGAAAGTAATCGACTCTGCAAAGCTTGTTTGCCATGTTCTGTCAGAAGTCCAATTCTTATATCTTGAAGAATACTTCCATATTCAGCATCATTTGCCTGTCGCATATTTTTCGTCAGTTCTTTGTATTCAAAATATGACTAAATGTTCACGTTTCCAACACTACCCAGAGACTTTCTGGTGTCTTCATGCACAAGTGTTTTAAATACTGGTTGTGCTTTTACAGGAGTCAGTTGCAGTAGATCTCCAAAAACTATGACGTGTTTTCCTCCAAATAACATGTCATACTCTGTTTTAAGAATTTGCTGCATTCTTAAATGCACAAAGGCAAGTATTAAGTTTGAGACCATTCTTACCTCATCAATAATAAGAAGTTTCATTTTCTTCAGGACTCTTGAAACTTCACAACAAGCTTCTCCAGATAGCTTGTGGTATTCCAATTTGTTCTCATGCTCTACTGGTAGCATTAGTAAACAATGTAAAGTAATTCCTTTAATGTTATGTGCTGCCAACCCAGTTGGAGCAGTGACAACACAAGACAAATGCGACTCAGTTGTTTTCTGTAGTTAACTTGTAGTTACTTTAATTAAGAAACTTTTTCCTGTTCCAGCTTGTCCACTCACATACATTCGGATATGTTGAAATGATGTGCATGAGCACTCTTTCTTTTCATGAAGTAATCCATGGTCAATCTGTTGTCTCACTTGCTGATATATTTGTTTCTGTTCAACATTTAGTTGTTCTTCCAAGTTTGCTAACTCCATTATATCTTCTTGAGCTTGATGCATTGCTGTTTCCACCTCATTCATGGCAATTGCTGCTTCATTTTCAACAATTGGTTGTCCTAGTGGATCTTGACTCAGTGCAGCAGAACTTTGACTGTCTTGAGAACTGTCTCTAGCAATCTCAGCTGCATTTGTAGCTTCTTGATCAATTTCATCATTCAACATTTTCACATATTTTGCAAAAGCACTGTATTGTATGGCTATCTTTACAGGCATAAAATGAATCTTCATAGCTCTGAAAATCTCCAAGTAATTCCAGTTCTAAACGAAACGGTTTGAACAGTTGCAAAAGGGCTAAATAGTAAAATTCCCTTTTATCAGCAGTGTCGCAACTCAGCTTCCTGTGATTAATCAAATTTCCTTTCCTTTATTTCACCAAACATCCTTCGTAACCAATGACTTCAAATTTTCCATCATTGATGTTCTCTGTAATATTCAGTTTAAAAGTGTAGTTTTGCAGCACTTCATAGAGACACATGTTCTCAAGATGATGACTTCTGTTTGGGTAATATGTGTCTAACATATTCGTTTTCAAAATTTCGGTACTTTCTGGTTCTTTTTCTGCTAAATATTCAATTTCTTGAACAGATTTCAGTACCCGATTTCGCATTGCTGCAAGACCTAGACTCACCCAAATGATTCTTCTACTTTGGGAGTATAGACTTGCAGATGATAACCGATCTGAGCATTCATATGCTCCAATTTCTCGATGCAATAACATCTTCAAACTGAAACTGTATAATTTCTTACTTAGAGTCTTCTCGTGAGAATTGTCTTCCCACATTTTTTTCAATTCCGTCTTTTCTTTTTTTATTTAGTAATGTAGGACGTTACATATCGAGCAACAGCAATGGAATTGTCTGCAACATACTGAATATCCATGTTAGCGTTCCACATGGATAAAATAACTGGACTGTAGTCATTTATGTATTTTGACTCTTCGCTTCTTCTTAAGTTGTAGGTATTTTTCTGAGACTTTCTTGTGATGGTATGTCGCATAGCTGACATAAAACTGTTCACTCTTCCTTTGGATAATACAGGACGTGGAAATGCAAAACAACATTTGGTATTGAACTTATCCTTAGACTTGTAGTTTCGACGACAGTATTTTCCACATCTATGGCTTTGGAATCGTAAGACTTGTTGTTTTAAGTTTTTATCTTCTCTGCTTTTGGGTACAGCACATGTGGCATATTCTTCAATGAAAGACAAAACAGTATCATCTCAATCTGTTCAAAATTTGGGGGTGTCCTTGAACCATTACAACATATGTATATGAGGAGCACCTCTTGCTTGATACTCCTTTCTCCAAAATAAATCCACAACTTCTCCAAGAGGAGGATTCTTTTTATTGCAGATAAAAGACATCATAGCTTCAAATCTATGATTGAAATATCTGCATACATTAACAGGATCCAAAGAGCACAATTCTCTAGGTGTCTTGTATTCAATAATTTTTATATTCGAATTTGGCTCTCGAAGAAATTCAAGTAAATCATCCCAAGTGTACTCAGCACAGCTTAGTGTAAGGAACCATGTAGGAGTTCCTAAGTTCGGTAGCATACATTTCAGTTCTCCATGACGACGGTACCAATATTCATTAGTCCCACGCTGACATGCCATCAGATTAATCAACTGAGATTCCAAATGATTATCTCTCTGATGCACTTTATACATAAAATCCTTTGCAGTTACATTTTGCAAATGTGATTTACTGCATATGAAAGTCCAGACAAGTCACTTTTAAACAGAAGATGAAACATATAAGGGATACATTGTAGAAATCTTGGATCTTCTGCATATAATCTTGTTGTCCGATATTCAGATGCAGGAATCTGCACAGGACGTTCATCATATCGTCCACCTTTTCCTGTTGGAAACAACTGCGGGAAAAAACGAGCTCTCTTCAGATACACTCATGGGACTTCCTTTTGCTTTTTTCATTTGGAATAACTCAATCGTATTCCCCATTACTTCTTTGGAATGAAGTGGATGTACACTGTAATGTTCATAGATTTCTTCACATCTGGACATGTCCACTTTTTCAATTTGTCCACTTGACGTTTCAGTGTCTCCTGCTAAATCTATTTCTTCTTCTGCTACAAACACATTTCTATAGTACTCATTATTTTTTATCAGATACAATGTTGCCTTTTGCACTTTTCTAACATCCACTAACTCTTGCCAGATTTTCTTATTCTTAGTAGGAACACCATTAACTAGAATAACTAGTGGTTCATTTTCTGCACGATCTACACCAATAGTTTCAATGTTTTTCTTTAAATCTAACGGTAAATACACAACTCTTCCTTTTAATCCTCTTTGTAAATCTGATGGAGGCAATTTACCTGTTTTAGGCCCCTATACGAACAATAGCCTGAAACGGGTGCACTTATTGAATGAGAATAGACTCATTGGTATTTAAATCTATCAACTCTGGAGGAATAGCAACCAACTCTAGATTATTATGAACAGGTCTAGCAGGCATTTTATTCTCATCTAATTTGTTATAACAATATTTGCAAATATGCTGGTCAGAACCCAAATCAAAACAATCCTCTACCAACAAATAAGTTGCAAATTCCTTCCACTTATCATTATTTTCTGTTTCACTTTTTAAATACAGATTGTCACTCCTAGTCTGACTTTTATAGTGAGTTCGCCGACAACAAATACAAGAAAGATTTGGTCTTTCACCTGAAATCACCCTAAACTTTGTGATTTGATCTTCAAAATTATTTGTAATCATGGGTTCTACATTGTCTTCAACATTTTGTTCTATTAATGTGTCAGTTTCTGCTCTCTCTTGCTGAGGACCAAAGTAAAAAAACTCAATATCATCACAAACCTTCTTCACATCTGATACTGACTCATGCAAAAGAGCACTGTTTAACTCATTTAACTTTACTGGTGGACTTTTTGCATAATACAATCTTCTCACTAACTTCCGCATTTGAGTATGATGTACTGCCAACATCCTGAAATGGTGAAAAACACTTTGACAAACTTTCCTAAAAAGACAAGCCAGAGAATGACCTTGCAACCCAGTATTTTTTCTCACTCTGCAAGGGTCTAGTCCTTGCAACACCTTAATGTTTTGTTTAACACTTTTTTTACTATATGCTCATAAGAAATTGCATTATTTATCAATAGATTCTTGCAGTAAACTACAAATACTACTGCAATCCCAAGTGTACACAGGGTTTTTAGGACGTCTCCCTAGAACTTCATCAGCTATCACTTCTTCTGCATTTCTGGGAACCATTTTCTCTGTGTCAATTGGACAACCATTTCTAACCTTATAACCTCGACCACTGGTGTCAACTGCATGCAATAAATTATTGCTCTGTAAATAACTCTCTTCATTAAAGAAAGGCTCGGAACTTGAACTGTGTTTCCATTCACCCAAAAAACATCACAAAAATGTGTTCTGTTAATTACTCTTTTCCTCTTACTTTTGGCCTTCATTAAATGGATTGGATTGGTTTCTCTAGTGATCGAATTCTGTTTAATACTAAAATGAATAGTTTCCTTTTTACTTCAGAAGCCTTTTCAACAATGGTTTCCATATGCTTCTTCTTTTTATAAAATAGAGCTCTCTTTTTATATTTCTTCGTATTTTTCAGCAAATTATGTACTACTCTCTTGTAAAATAATTTTTGCTTATTTCTTTATACTTATTTTGTCTTCTTTTACCATACTCCGTGTCCTTTAACTGTCCATTTGCTTTTTTTCTTTTCCTATTATTTTGAGTATTTTTTCTATTTGAAGCATTCTCAGAGGTTTCAGCATTCTGTACATTCTGTCTGGTCCTACAAACATGTTTAATAAATTGCTTTGTGATCTTACCAGAAGATTTTTTCTATTTATCCACATTATGTTGTTTATCCAATACTTGTGGTTGATTTTTCTTCAGGTAACTGTCTTTTTTCTGTTCTTTTTTTTTTCTTACTTTGTCTTGCATGATTACATTATTTTAATGGTGATAAACAGTATCTGTAAAAATTAATCATACATACATGTATATTAATATCTTTATAAATTATACTTTTCTATTATTATACAAACACATTTTATATAAATACCGACTAAGAAATTATTGGCCTGAAGCACAAGTGTAAAAGTGATTAGATCACTTAATGCATAGTGCATCGCAGTTTGAAGCACTCCATGTCCTAAAGCCTGGCTCACTGCATGAGTACATGCTTATGACTGTATGATTACAGTACTATAAGGAGACACACTAGGTGAATTCATAATTGGTTGAGTTTTACTTTAGTGAATGTTTAACTACATGGTACTGAAAGAGTCACTATGGGATTGCAACAGCAGTCACACTGTGTTTGCTAGAGTGTATGTATAGTAACTGGGGAATTGTAGGCCTGAAGCACAAGTGTGACATTGGTTACACCACTACATGCATAGTGCATACTAGTTTAAAGCAGTTCATGCCCTAAAGCCTGCCTCACTGAATGAGTACATGCTTACTGACTGAATGATTACAGTACTATAAGGAGAGACACTGGGTGAATTCATAATTGGTTGAGTTTTACTTTACTGAATGGATTACTACATGGTACTGAAAGACTCACTGTGGGTTTGCAACAGTAGTCACAGTGTGTTTGCCGGAGTGTATGCATAGTGACTGGGGATTGTAGGCCTGAAGTACAAGTGTGAAAGTGGTTAGACTACTACATGCATATTGGATAGTTATTTGAAGCAGTCCAGGCATGGTTCACTGCATGAGAATCTGGGTACTGACTGAAACATTAGAGTACTGTAAGGAGAGTGCCTGAATGAATCTTTTCAGTTTTGGGGTTTTGGCGCAGTGAATAGATTAGTACATGGTGCTGGATGAGTCACTTGAAATGTGCAAGGGGAGTGACAGGGTGTTTATTGTAGTATATAGATACTGACTGGGCAATTGAAGGTGTGAAAGACAATTGTGTAGGTGGTTAGAGGCCTGCATGCATAGTGGATAGGCGTTTGAATCAATCCATGTGCTAAGGCCTGCCTCACTCCATTAGTACTTGGGTACTGACTGAATGATTAGAGTATTGCAAGGAGAGTGCCTGGGTGAATTTATAAGTGTTTGGGTTTTGGCGCAGTAAATGGATTACTACATGGTGCTGAATGAGTCACTGGAGGAGTGTAAGGGAAGTGACAGGGTGTTTGCGGGAAGTGTATGAATACTGACTGGGGTATTGAAGGTGTGAAAGACAAGTGTGTAGGTGGTTAGAGGTAGGCCTGGGCTAAATTTCCGTTCCACTCGTGGAAATTGCGATAATTTGACATTTTCGCGTTCCGCAAAGAGCGCGAAAATGTCAAAATTTCCACATTCCGCAACTTAGCGATAATTTGTTTCTTGCTCGCGCTGTAAAATAATACATTCTCGCGCGCGCACGATCGCCTTACCTGAATCCCCCGTGTTCCCTGACAAGTTTTCCCAATCCGGTCGCGTTCTCCATGAGATGTTGGATTGTTGGTAGCCATTTACGCTGTCTCGCGACAGTTCGCGCCCGCAGTAATGTCATTGGTCGCGCGATCACGTCTTTCTTCTCGCGATCATGCACCGCGAGAAGAGTGAAAACAAGAGGGCCGCGCCCGCGAGCAACCGCATGGGTAAGTTGGCGAGCCTCGACCACGCAGAAAATACCGCGAACAGGCGGGAAAAAAACTTTCGCATCTTCACGATATTTCCGCGTGTTTACGGAGATTTTTAACATTTTCGCAATAATTTGCGAAAGTCACTTTCGCAAATTTCGCCCACCCCTAGTTAGAGGCCTGCATGCATAGTGGATAGACGTTTGAAGCAGTGCATCTGCTAAGGCCGGGTTCACTACATAAGTACCTGAGTACTGACTGAATCATTATAGTACTACAAGGAGAGTGCCTCGGTGAATTTATAAGTGGTTGGATTTTGGTGCAGTCAATGGATTAGTACATGATGTTGAATGGGTCACTGGAGAAGTGTAAGGGGAGTGACAGGGTGTTTGCGGGAACTGCATGAATACTGACTGGGGGATTGAAGGTGTGAAAGACGAGTGTGTAGGTGGTTAGAGGCCTGCATGCATAGTGGTTAGACGTTTGAAGCAGTCCATGTGCTAAGGACAGGTTCACTGCATGAGTACCTGGTACTGACTGAATCATTAGTGTACTACAAGGAGAGTGCCTGGGTGAATCTTTTAAGCTTTTGGGTTTTGGCGCAGTGAATAGATTAGTACATGGTGCTGGATGAGTCACTGGAGGTGTGCAAGGGGCGTGACAGGGTGTTCATTGGAGTATATAGATACTGACTAGGCAATTGAAGGTGTGAAAGACAATTGTGTAGGTGGTTAGAGGCCTGCATGCATAGTGGATAGGCGATTGAATCAATCCATGTGCTAAGGCCTGCCTTTCTCCATTAGTACTTGGGTACTGACTGAATGATTAGAGTATTGCAAGGAGAGTGCCTGGGTGCATTTATAAGTGTTTGGGTTTTGGCGCAGTAAATGGATTACTACTTGGTGCTGAATGAGTCACTGGAGGAGTGTAAGGGGAGTGACAGGGTGTTTGCGGGAACTGTATGAATACTGACTGGGGTATTGAAGGTGTGAAAGACAAGTGTGTAGGCGGTTAGAGACCTACATGCATAGCGGATAGACGTTTGAAGCAGTGCATGTGCTAAGTCTGGGTTCACTACATAAGTACCTGAGTACTGACTGAATCAAACATTAGAGTACTACAAGGAGAGTGCATGGGTGAATTTATAAGTGGTAGCGTTTTGGCGCAGTGAATGGATTAGTACATGGTGCTCAATGCGTCACTGGAGAAGTGTAAGGGGAGTGACAGGGTGTTTGCGGGAAGTGTATGAATACTGACTGGGGTATTGAAGGTGTGAAAGACAAGTGTGTAGGTAGTTAGAGGCCTGCATGCATACTGGACAGACGTTTGAAGCAGTCCATGAGCTAAGGCCTGGGTCACTGCATGAGTACCTGGGTACTGACTGAATCATTAGAGTACTGCAAGGAGAGTGCCTTGATGAATCTTTTAAGTTTTGGGGTTTTGGCGCAGCGAATAGATTAGTACATGGTGCTGGACGAGTCACTGGAGGTGTGCAAGGGGAGTGACAGGGTGTTTATTGGAGTATATAGATACTGACTGGGCAATTGAAGGTGTGAAAGACAATTGTGTAGGTGGTTAGAGGCCTGCATGCAAAGTGGATAGTACTCCATGTGCTAAGGCCGGGTTCACTACATAAGTACCTGGGTAGTGACTGAAACCTTAGAGTACTACAAGGAGAGTGCCTCGGTAAATTTATAAGTGGTTGGGTTTTGGTGCAGTCAATGGATTAGTACATGGTGCTGAATGGGTCACTGGAGAAGTGAAAGGGGAGTGACAGGGTGTTTGTAGGAACTGTATGAATACTGACTGGGGTATTGAAGGTGTGAAAGACAAGTGTGTAGGTGGTTAGAGGCCTTTATGCATAGTGGATAGACGTTTCAAGCAGTCCATGTGCTAAGGCCTGGTTCACTGCATGAGTACATGGGTACTGACTGAATCATTAGAGTAAGCCTGGGCATTGAACTATGCTCTGTTCGCGGAGCTTGCGAAGTTTAGGCAACTTCGCCATTCGCGTAGAGCGCGAAGTTGCAGATTGCTACGCAATCTAGCGTGTAGCATAGTAGTTTTGCTTCCTCGCGCGCTCAATATTCATTCTCGCGCGCGCAGTAACGTCTTACCGTGATTCTGCGATCGCCAACTTGCTTTTCTGTCCGTTCGCAAGCGCCACGAGATTTGTAATATGGCTGCCCAAGCCCGCGAGAATGTGCGAACGCGAACACGTCATTCGGGCACGCGAGCTGACTTCCGGCGGCTGTCTTGGTAAGATCGCGATCCCGAACATGCCAAAATTACAATCTGGCGAAGAATATCTCTCGAGCTTCATAAAACCTTCTCTAAAATGATCATATTGCTCAGAAAATCTCCTCAGATTGTGATTTTGCTGTAGTCTTTTGTGTAAGGAGGAGTCCTTTAATTTTTTTAACTCTTTTTTTCAAGAGGAAGGAAGTGCCCCTGAGTCTACAACTTCCTGTTCCTGTCCAGCAGGCTCCTCCCAGTGCTTTTTGCATGTAATGTTCTCTTTCATTTGGATTTGGAGCTGGAAGGATCACTTTTTGTGTCTGTCTGCTGCATCATACCATTGGATTGGATTTATTTGAGGACTTTTTGATTTGAGATTTAATTTACTACAAGTAAGTTGGAGAACTGGTGTGTTTGTTTCATTGGGGCTTGTTTGTACCTACATTTTTCTGGGATTTTCATTGTTTTTTAAAATTATTGTTGTGGCGGGTGGCCTGTACTTTCAATAGGGGCCTAGTTGTTTTTCTCATCAATTTCAGCCAGTAGGGTACCCATGGGTCCATGTTTTGTGGTGTCTGTAGAATTTTCAACATCATGTAGGTCATGGATGGCATAGGATTGAAATGCTAAATGTGGCTATGGTGTATTTCACTGTTGGTGTGTGTGTGTGTGAAATACCTTTGTTGGATGTGTCTGCTTGATGTGTAACTTCTTTCCAATCCTTTCGTAGCCCTGTTGATTTTCATTTTTGTATTAAAGCTGTGTTGTTTAGCAGGCCTCCTTTGTCCGGTCATATATTATAGGCCCGCTTCAGTTCATTGTTTTCCATGGCCTGTGGTGACTGTGAGTGCCCATGTGGCTTGTGGCAATTTTGTGGTGGTAGTTTAGTAGTGTGTGCTTCTTTTTCCATAAAGGCTTGCCTTTCTTTTCTTTGTTCCCCTTGGCTTATGCTTGTTGTTGTTGTGTCCTCCTGGCCATGTGTGTGGCGGCCATTTTGTGAAGGCAGGCATTGTGCTTTTGCCATAGGCTTACATTGACTGCTCCAAGCTTGTGACCTAGTCTGCCAGTACGCCCAGAGGTAGTCAGCCTCAAATCTTTGGTGCTTTTTGGGGTGGAATAGCAGTTTTTGGGTGTGTGTTAAATAAATAGGGCTTTTTAGTGAGTAGGTAACCCTAGGGATTTAGCTCGCGTACTTTCGGTAACTCTGCACAGCGCGACATCACGGACTTACAGTTTTCCTCATTTTCGCGCTCTCAATATGCGTGTTCGCGTACGCGATAAAGCTTTTTTGTACAGTTCGCAATCCCGAACACGCAGCATTTGCAATCTGGCAAACAATATCTCGCGAGCAACTTATATCCTTCTCGAAAACACTGATTTTGTGCATTTTGCTAAAAAAACGTCTCAGGTTGTCATTCATCTGTAGGTTTGGAGCACGGAGAAGCTGTTATTTTTTTAAAAATATTTTTATGAGAGGAAGTAAGTTCGACAGACACTACAACTTCCTGTTCCTGTCCTTTGTAATCACTTTTTGGTTATTATTGTGGTGGGTGGCCTGAGCATGTGTGTGGCGGCCATTTTAGGAAGGCAGGCATTGTGCTTTTGCCATAGGCGTACATTGACTGTCTTCCATTTCTTGTTGGTGTGGGTGTGTGGTGGCCATTTTGTGGAGCCATCCAAGCAGTGTGCTTGCTTTTGCCATTGTGTTCCAAGCTTGTGGCCTAGTCTGCCAGTACGCCCAGAGGTAGTCATCCTCAAATCCTTGGTGCATTATTTAAATTTATATTTTGTGTTGTGTGTTGAATTGTTTTTTTACACCGTGTATGGCTTTGGATTTCATTGCAAAAGGTGTTTTTTGGGGTGGGATATCAGTTTTTGGGTGTGTGTTAAATAAATAGGGCTTTTCAGCCAGTACGTAACCCTAGGGATTCAGCTCGCGTACTTTCGGTAACTCTGCACAGCGCGACAACGCAGACTTACAGTTTTCGGCATTTTCGCGCTCTCAATATTCTTGTTCGCGCACGCGATAAAGCCTTTTTGTACACTTTGCGATCCCGAACACGCAGCATTTGCAATCTGGCAAACAATATCTCGCGAGCAACATATATCCTTCTCGAAAACGCTGATTTTGTGCATTTTGCTAAAAAACTCCTCAGGTTGTCATTCAGCTGTAGTTTTGGAACACGGAGAAGCTTTTATTTTTTAAAAAATATTTTTGAGAGAGGAAGTAAGTCCCACAGAGACTACAACTTCCTGTTCCTGTCCTTTGTAATCACTTTTTGGTTATTATTGTGGTGGGTGGCCTGAGCATGTGTGGCGGCCATTTTGTGGAGGCAGGCATTGTGCTTTTGCAATAGGCCTGCATTGTCTGTCTTGTATTCCTGACCTTTTCTTGTTTTTGTGAGTGGCCTGGCCATGTGGTGGCGGCCATTTTGTGGTACCAGCCACTGTGCTTTTTCAATAGGCCTCCAAGCTTGTGGCCTAGTCGTACAGTAGGCCCAGGGGTACTACTCATCAATCATCATGGGTGCATGGAATTTAAACAACTGTTTTTGTTTTGTGCGTTAAATTTCAACATCATGTATGGCTTTGGATTGAATTGTAAAATATGGCCTTTACTTTTTTTCGGGGGTAGATTTCACTTTTTGGGTGTTGTAAATAAATGCCTTTAGTTTTTATGTGTATATGTTTGTTGTTGTTGCTCCCTGATGCTGCATCCATCCCGTAAGAAGCACACATTTTTATTTAGGGCAAACAGGCTAGACTACATTTATGTTTTTGTTCTTTGCTATTCTTCTTCCTTAGTGTACACAGTACAAATACACCAGGATCCCTGGCCTTGTCAGTCTCTTTAATTGCTGGCTATACTGTTGTTGTTCACTGACTTCATAAAATGTACTAATTGTGACCACCCACCAGACACTAAGAAGTTATATATTGTATTATTGATCTTTTGACTGATGTTCTTCTGGCTGTTTTGCTTTTAGGTGCACAAAAGACAGAGGAGGTGTGTCATCATCATCCACCGTTGTGGTGCCAGACCGACGTCCTGCTGCTGTATACGACGTGACGTGTGAGTGACCTGACCAGGCATCTCTGCAACTTGTGCAACTGAGTGCTGTTTTGACATCTGAAGAAGATGCCCCCAAAGAAAGCAGGTAGCAGGTCCTCCGGTACCAAGAAAGTTGCCATGGAGACAAAGGAATAGAAGAAGAAGGAAGTGTTAATTAAGTCTGGTGTGCCTCCCAAAACCTTTTTTGGGACACCAAAAATGACGCCTGCAGCAGCGGTGTCGGGGGGCCAAGCTGGGGCAGCACCTCCACATCAGTGGGCCCAACCCAGCAACCCAGGCCCAAGCAGATGAGTGTGGGAGAGGTAGCCAGCCTTATGGTGGAAAGAAGTGATGTTGAGCCTGAACTAAACTTATCGCTATCTCAAAGTAGTACACAATCAACGCAGGAGGGAACACAGCAGATAAGTGGTCAACAGCCGCAACCACCGCCTGCAATAGAAGCTGTAGTTCCTCCCGGAGTAGGGGCAGTTCAGGAAATTGAGCCTCATGCAGAGGAAGAAGAGGAAGCCACTCCTTTAGAAGTTCCATTGGCTTCCATATCCCCAGCAAGGAAAAGGAGGGTTAGTACATCAAGTTCTTCACCAAGCTCCCCTTCTGATGATCTAGATGCCACTTTGAAGCCACAAACTGAGTCTGAGAGGGAAACACGTCACAAGAGCAGGCAGGGGAAAAGGAAGGTTCCAGAAAGCCTTACACTTATGGAGGTTGATGTAGAAGAGCAGGAGGACGACGACGATGATGATGATGAGCCAGTCATCACGAACATCACTCCCGGGCCTGAGGAGATGGAGACAACTATCCAAAATGGCTGCGAGGGATGTAGCACGCATACCTCCAACACAGGTAACACCAGCAAGACCTCCAGCTTCCATATTTACATTAGCAAAGGGCAGGCAGCGTCCTACATCCAGCACAAGCACCATCTCAGCAGAAGTAGGTAGTGGTACTGCACAGAGTCAAATTCAACACACACCCTCCAGTTCATCCGGCATTGGAAGTGGGAGTGGCACCTCCAGCAAAAGTTAAGCTCCCAAGTGTGGGACTTCTTTACGGTTAGCGGAAAGGAGGAGAACATTGCCATATGCTCCATTTGTCATACCTCTGTTAGTCATGGTAAGCTTGGTACAAACTATGGTACCAGAGGCCAAATGACCCATCTGAAAAAACACCACGCAATCCAGTGGGAGGAGCACCTTAGTCGCATGAAAAAAACTGGAACCATTGCTGTTGGGCATAAATGAGTAGAAAGTCCGCTCACGGTGGAACAGGAAGAAGAGGGAGACATTCTCTGTGATAATGATACACAAAGTAGCCCTGTCCCCAGCATTGCAGTGGTAACGCCCACATCCTCAGCCACATCTCATTGGCACAAGAGTAAGAGTCAGCCTGAGACACCAAGGAGTACTGCTGGCCCAAAAAGTGCGATGTTGACCACAGGAAGGAATACCATGCAGCCTACCATTCTTAGCATGTTTAGTAGGCCGGAGGGGCAGTATGAATGCAACCACCCAATAGCACGTTTGTACAATGCGAAGCTGGCTAAAATGTTAGGACTGGACCTTCTCCCTTTTTCTTTTGTTGAAGGGGTGGGTTTTCTTGAATTTGTGACCACCATCTGCCCAAAATGGAAAGTTCTCAGCCGCTACTATTTCGCAAGAGTTGCTGTTCCAGCACTACATCATGACGTGCTGGAATTGCTTTGAAAAGCCTTAAAACAGAGTGCTGTTCAGAGCATACACCTGTCAACAGACATGTGGACCAGTTGCCAAGCCACTGATTACATGTGCCTCACTGCACACTGGATCTCTTTTTCGGGTGTTAAAGATAAGATATCTGACGTGTTGTTGACACCGCTGAGATTTTTAAAGGCACTCGCAAACATGCAACTGTAGCCATGTTTGCTATGGAGAAATCTCATACTGCTGAAAACATTTTGGATGAGTTTAACAGCAAGGTGTTTGAGTGGCTGCGACCAAGAGGACTTACCATTGGTTTTGTTGCCACGGACAATGGCAGTAATGTAGTTAGGGCCATGAAAGATGGTGGCTATTTCAGGGTGCCATGTTTGGCACACTGCATTAACATTGCTGTTCAAGACTTTCTGAAAAATGAACGCAAAGTCAGCAGCTTACTGACCACCTGCAGAAGAATATGCACACATTTCAACCATTCTTTTAAAGCCCGGAAGCAGCTGAGGGTCATTCAACGTGAGCATAAAATGCCAGTCAAAGCACTCATCCAGGAGGTGCCAACACGTTGGAACTCAACGTATTACATGCTTGAGCGTCTGTTTGAGCAGTACATACCACTTAATGCTTATGTCATGAAAATGTCAGGGGATCCTACTGTGAAAGGCATGACAGTTGAGATGGCCCAATGGGACCTCGTCAAATGCCTGACAGAGATTCTACTTCCTTTTGTGGTCTTCACACGTGAAGTGAGCAGGGAGGACTGTACTATGGGCCAAGCTATCCCATTGTTGTACATGCTAGAGCAAGAGCTGAAGGAGGTGTCAGAAATGTACACAGGTGTGGATGACAAAGTAGACGCATATTATTTGGCAGACACCTTAGTCGCTCGCTTATCTGACAATACAAGGATTCAAAATAACATTGTGTCACATCTACATTACATTACTGCCTCAATTTTGGATTCACGTTACAAATTATTGCTGCGCAGTAATGAAGTAATTCCTTTTTCAGAAGTGGATGTTGCCCAGTACAAAACTTTGATAGCTGAGGAAGCCACTGACTTTGAAAACGAAAGGATCTTAATTAGAGGCCCGCCCCCCCAGGGCAGAAAAAGTACTGCAGGGCACCCAGAGTCAAGTTCTACTTCAGAGGCCGAGAGCAGTGCGTTTGTCTCCCAGCAGTCAACAACGCTGCTAGCAATAACATCAACAGCACCAACAGGATCATCAGGCACATTTAAAAAAACGGCAGGTGATTGGTTTCTACGGAAAGGGTTTTGTACGTCCATGACTGATGCATAGGCAAAAGAGGCCAAGCAAATCGGAGCACCCCTGAACATTGAGCGGATGGTTCAGGCCTATCTAGATGACACAACAGAGGTCTTCATGGAGCAAAGCCCATTGGTGTATTGGTATGGGAAAAGAAGCCAATGGCCAGTGCTCAGTAGGCTGGCGATAAAGTATGTGGCTTGCCCTGTTGAAAGTGTCTCTTCAGAGCGTGTTTTCAGTGCTGCTGGTGTCATTGTTACTGTCAAAAGGACCAGTCTCTCGCCCAAAAGCGTTGAGAGGTTAACCATGATCAAAATGAATCAACACTTTATACCAACGGAGTATAAAATACGTGAATCACAGCAGGAAGAGGAGTGCGACTTCGATGACATAAGTAGTGGGTTGTTAGACGTACTTCTGTCCGAACCACCAGAGTTTGAGGATGAGCTCCTCTTCCCTGACAACTAGGCTTTCAAATTGTTCTCCCTTCCTTTATTTGTGTGTGACTGTGTATCTGTTTTTCTGGTTCAAAATCTAATCACAACAAATCCATCAACAGTCTCCTCCTTTTTATTCCCCTATTGGAGTTACACGTATGTGCATAACTGTTCACTCCACTCCTCAGGGTCTTGCTCCATCTTCCTTACTCTCCCTAAGTACATTTCAAGCAAGCCAGACATTGGATGAGATGGAGAATAGTACAATACATTTTGCTTCTAACAGTCCCTCCATAAGAATTGAAACGTGACTCCAGCTATATTCCGTTTTGTTTCCAAGCCGAAAGAAACTCATCGCTAACTGTCAGAAGGCTAGGCAGGCATCAGATCTGACAGCCAAAGAGAACAGCAAGACAGGTAATGAGTGATGATTGTGAATGATGGCATGCATTGCATTGGATGCTGGGTGACTACGAATAATTGTGCATGAAGTAGAACTATAATAGTTTATCGACAAAGTAAAAGTGACTCAGGTGTGGTGACAGTTAATGTTTCCTTGTTGTTTAATAATAACCACATAGTACTCCTACCACTGCAGGTGCCGGCCAATATCCGTTGCAATTTTGTAATATGGAATATATTATAAACTTAATCAGTCACTACAGACTGAGTTGGTGTTGGAGAATACGTACCACACGGTCATCATCATGGTGCTGCTGAGCATACTATCTTTGCACACAGTCAGTAGGATCGGAGAAAATTGATGGAATAACTGCGTTTCATGGGCGGACTTAAAAGGTAAACAGTTTTAACAAGAACCACAGCAGACCTAGGCTAGATGTCCGTGTAGTGGTGTGGAATGGAGTAGAGTGTAGTGGTATGAGGGACAGTTGCGCATTGATTTAGTCACTTCATTTGGAAAATGCTAGGTTGCTGCAGTGCATATGACATTTCTCTGGCTCGGTCAAAATGTAAGTAAGGGGTATGGTGCCTGGCCTGTGCCGCGGTTCTCCTGTTCTGTGGCTGTGCTGGCTCCTGAGTCCTGTCCCGTTGTTGTTGTAGCTTAATGCTGTAGAGTAGACACTATGTGTCCTATACAAGCTGCCTCAGTCTGAAAGTGTTCTCTTCAGAGTCTTGTCTTCTCTTCTTGCATTCCACTGTAATTGAGTTTAATGTTTTAAATGCAGTAATTATTCAATACCCCGTTTGTTTTTCCATCTACACTTACAGGCCGGCCTTTAACCTGTGCTATAGTGGGAGAAACGACTCACACTTACCTTACCAATCCGCATAAGGCAGGCAGTGGCCAAGATTGATGTGCGGAGTGTCCATGGAAGGGAGGACCAAGAGGAATGACGAGAATGATGCAACACCACATTTGGACCAGGATAATACAGTAACTTTAGTATCATTCATCATTCGTCTTTAAATTTATTTGATTGCTTTTTTCTCTTCAATCATTACGACTGTGTGTTGTGGTTTGTTTGGTAATTGATCCCTACAACTATTTTTTAATTTGCTTTGCTAGCTTGAAAAATAAAAGTAAGCCCGGTACAGCATGTAATTTGGTTCGGTCTGAGCTCTGAGGGCGGCAGACAGGCAAGGCAAATTTCAATTTCTTCCCTGTACTGTCTCATTGGGTAATAGTAGTTATAGTAAGTACAACTCATTATCATTAACCATCAAGTTCTCTTCCTCAGCATGCATGCATTTGCTTTTTCTCACTTTATACTTTGATTTCTTTGATAATGGATCATGATCGTCTTAAAAGAGTGTGTTTTACTTTTGTTGTGTCCATGCATACTGTCTGTTTTTCTTTCTCAAACCTTTCCCAAAACCCCACTTCCCATCCATTCATCAATCCCTAACCCTCTACCCCCGGGCTGTGTGATTTATATTGAGGTGTGATGTGATGACTACATTAAATGTACACCAACAATTGATCACACGCTTGCTGGGGCAGATGTGGTGAAAGCAACACTAATTGAATTTCAACTAAGGCAGGGCAAGGATCTTCTTCTGCTTGCCCACCCATGCTGTAGTTTACTTTGTGTTCTGTTCTACTACTCCTCCCACAGTCTCTCAGTCAAGTGACTTTCTCTTTCTTTTTTCAAATGCTATTGCCAGTGTCTACTACTACCACTACAATAATGGCATCTTCTCCTTTAATTTGGGAAACCAACCAGGCAGCCATCAGTGGGCCGAACTTCATCATCAATCACAGGTAAGATAAGTTTGGTTGGAGGTATGGACTAGGAGGAGAGACTGACAGTAGTATTATGACAATTAAAAATAACTCAGTGAGGGGTACTGCGTCTATCGGTTTGTGTGTTACAAAATCGGCAGATCTTTTAAATCAAACACTGGCTGTGGGCATGCAGCAGCACGGAAACAAAGTAACAAACCATGTAACTTAGATTGAATTCGGAAAACTGTAACCCACCACAAAACATTAGCATCGTATAAGTAAACAGTATAAAATTTCTCTGACCTAAACACCACCCCTCCCTAGCCCCAACCAATGTCCAAAACGAAACGAAAGTCCAAGAGTCCCAATGTCCGAACAAATCCCCAACGCCCAAAAACCCACCCACCAATAAAAGGAATTAAAAAAGGGGCAAATGACGAGGTCCTCTATTGTCGGCGGGCCTTCAGATGTTTGTCCACCAGGATCTTTACCCGCTCCTCTAGGTTCTCCTCTAAGCGGGCCATCCGGTGGAGCAGCTGGCGGCAAAATGCCCTACAGTTACATGCAGGGTGGGGGGCAGCAGTGCTTGAAATGGATGCACGGCGACGGGCGGCTGCCGGACCACATGAAACTGGAGGCTGTGCCTGACTGGGGCCCGGGGCATTGGAGGAGGCTGCAGCCGCCTCCTCCTCCTCCTCCGCCTGAGCCACCAGCCGGCAATAATGTTCGCAGATGGCCACCAGTTTACGGCGCCGGGCCCTAGTGGCCAACTCCTTCTGAGATGGTTTTGTGGATGTGAAAGGAGTATCTATATCAAGAAAGAAAAAGAACATGTTGTAGCCAATACTCTTAGCAAAACAGAAAAACTAAAATCATTCTACACATAGTGTCACAGTATCACTAGCAAGCACAGTTCATAACATTTGTGATTTGGTGGTAAGTATCTCTACTCCTACTTCCTTGGACTCTAACATTTGTGGGAGTTTCCGACATTATAAATATAATCGTACTATGTACTCCGGTACATCAGTCGTGTTGTTCTTACCTGTAGTTTAGCCCAATTACATAACCTTGTTGTAGCCGGCATGCCAGCTCAGTCAGCTAAGCTAAGCTTGCACCCAAGAGAAACAGATATGAGCCACATGATGCAGACTCACGTTAGTTTTATTTACTACTACTGTCTGCAAGCGGAGAAGCTCATATTTTTGTATGACGCCTTACGGCCGTTGGCACTGGCCATACTTTGTCTGTTACATGAGGGCAAATGCACAATTTCACTTACACCGTGCCCTGGGTACTACAAAAAGGCTGAATATGTATCTGATCCAATGATCATTGCTTATATTCATATTATAGATGCTAATACGATACGACATCAGGTCAGTGGCAGTCGGTGGTGGGAGTGCTGCCGGGCGGTGACGTGGGAAGGTGCAGGGTGGGGATAGTAAACTATGGATTAAGGACGATCACAGGTAATTAAACAATACATAAAAAAAAAAATTGTTGCACGCACTGCATCGCATTCGGCGGTGCAGTGCGCACATTAAAAATAATTTTATTTATTTTTATGTTGATTACCTGTATTTGGCCGTAATACACAGTTTACTCGCCAGTGCCACCCACCCGTCCCCTCCCCATGTCACCGCCCGCAAGCACTCCCACCACCAACCGCTACTGCAGAGGGTACTTTGCTTTCATTGATTGTGTAACCAATAACCATAAACAACAGATAGGCCACCCTTTTCAGGCTGGCTGACCCAATCGAAAATACATTAATAATAATAGGTAGGGAGTGGTCCTCAGAGTGGGAGTAAGGGGCTTCCGCTTGATAATATATATATATATATATAAATATATATGACGTGCTTGCAAACTACTGCAAGTCTACTGTATTCTGATAATACTACCTATATTCCCCTACGCTTTGCTACTGTCGCGCAGTTTCATTTACATTTTCTTCAAAGTAAGAAAGAATCTCCAGTGACACTTTCCACCTATACTGTCTATTGATGATAGTACATCCAGGCATACATCCATTAAAGTAAACGTTTATCCTTCTTTTTTATATATCTTGTACTTAGTTGGTTTCACCAACAACCACCCATGCTTCCGCTCCTTCCTTGCTTGCCTTGGCTTTGAGTTTGAATTTGAACCAAACAACGCTGATTCTTGCTATCTAGCACTATCCACCCATACTGTGTCGCCCACCCAGGCAGGCATTCTCTTTCACCTTCCACCCGTCCTTCAACAACCCATGCATCTGATCTGATTACTATCAGCCACCTATGCATGCTTCCAACAAGATATCCTTCTCTGCCAGTCAGTCATATTATTTATCTTGCCCGTCCTTCCACCCTTAGTTCTTTCCCTCTTTGTTCAACACATCCATCAAGGTCATCTGATCTGAGTTTGTCTTCTCCATAAAACCTTCACAGCTGATTTTGGAGTCAAATAGAAGAGGCCATTGGTTACTCAACTCACGCTGCTAATGCTAAGTAAAGGGTGTCTTCTTCAACCGTTGTATAATGTTCACTTCAACTTAATAAGTCGAACAGTACAGTGAAATAGTGAACACACTTCCATCTAGTAGTAATGTCAAGAAGTAATGAATATAACTTACCGCCGCCGGCCACTGCTGCTGGCTAGCCCCCTGTCTCTCCTGCAGGTGCCGCCAGTTCTCGCCGCTGGCCCCGCCGGCACTGGTGGATGGAAGTGTGCCTAGAAAAAAACATCACAAATTTTTAGATGCCTGGAAACCTCCCCCTATTTTAAGTGTTCACTTGGAACATTGAAAAAAATGTTAATACAACATACATCAGCACTAGACAGTAAGTACAGTCGGTAGACAGACACTAGTAGTGATATGGTTGCTAGGGTCATCTAGTCCTTCTCTACTCTTATGAAAGTTAGCCTGAGCCATGTATAACCCTTTTAGATTCATCATGTCGACTTCTACTCTTTTGGCGCATATCTAATTATACCTGCCAGCCTATTGATATGTGCAGTAGATGACTTTGAGTCCACTTGACTGTTGCGTACAAGTGAAGAGGTCGAAAAACAAGCCACTTTGTTATTGAGTTTGGTTAGTCCGTATTGCTTAGCCATCACATACATGTTACACTTTTTGCCATGACTGCAAAATGCTTGCATTCACCAGTATACTATCTAACCTCTAACGCGCAGCATTTTTCTCATATAATAGGCGGAAGATTCCCTTCTACAGACCAGAGATTTACAGAGCATATTATGATGCAAGAGGATGTAACCAGTATTTCTACGTTCTACGGTGAGGGGTCTTCCAGAATTCAAAAGATCTTGGCTCTTGTTCTTGTTGTCATGCACTTGTAAATGTTTACTGTTTTAATCTTAGGCTTTTTGCTGGCTTATTGACTATGGCTGTAGTAAATTAAATTTCATATTAACGATGTACAGAGTTTGATACTTGTTTCAAATAAACCTTTTGAACTTACACATAGACTCTCTGGTATTTGGTGTGGTGGGGTGGACTTACACAAGTGAGTGAGCAAAATGGTGTTATTATGTTCTGGGTTATAGCTAGTCGGTCAGGGGATTGTGGGTTCTTCAGACTGAGGTGTGATCAGTAAGGTCCAACCTCCCATCAACAGCATCCTATTTTGTTGTGCATAGTTCTGTATGTGGCTCTGCAGAATCACTAGACAATAGTAGTATCATGTACTATCCGATCAAAAATACTAGTCAAATATCTGGTTGGCCATTTTGTTTGTGGTAATTGTCAAAGCCTCAACATTGAGAAGACTTGAAGAGGACAACCCAAAGGACAGGACACAGTGGCTAGAGCTATTGGTCAATCAGAGTTTTATTATTCCAAAGAAAACCTTCTATAAAGAGTGGGCAACTGTGCAAGCTTCACTACAGACAGAGTAATAATGGTAATAGTAGTAGTAGTAGTAGTACAGAGAGTCATACCAGAGGCAGTTAGAAGCAACTTAGTTAGAGGCAGGGATAAACAGAATTTGGAAACAGATAGTCAAGGTCAAAGAAGTAAGCTTTTGTAAAAAATAGAATTAGAAAGTGGAACCATAATTTATAGTTCGGAAAAAAAAGGTGCAGTAAAAGTTAGGGAAATATAAATGTCAATATAACCACTAGAGGACTTCCTGGGGCCAGCAGCAGGAGCCTCAGTAGAGGAGCGCTCCTGTGGTTCCACCGCCGACTCCGACCCCGTCTTCTTGCCCCTGGGTGGTGCTGATGATCATGTAAAATATAATAAAGAAAGAGACAGACATTAAGGAGTGCTGTGAAACAAATAATAATAAATAATTTGGAAAAATAAGTCAAACAACATTTTAGGAAACAACAATTGCAATAAAATTGACCTATCTAATCAGATGGATCGACTACTGGCTTCTTCCAGCATTCACGGATCGTCTACTTATTTATGAACGCTCCAGTGTTCCATAATCATTCTAATTACAATACGAAGCCTAGTAAGTACCACCTGACCTACACCACCTATTCCAGACCGGCCAATTGTTCACTAAGTCTGCATTTCCATTTTTTTCAGCCATCAAATGCATAGATGAGATGGAGGACACATGCATACATTAGTGCATACATACATACAACAAATTGTGGGTTGGTTGCAGGATTCTGATCTAGTTCTGCTACTGACTGACCATGCTAAGCCTACCACTCAATAAACAAAGTACAAAAGGTTCGACTGAGGACTGGGGTAAGCAGCACTCAGTGACAGAGGAGGCATCACGCAGACTGCATAAAACAATTATTAACTAATACTAACAAACTAAACCTAGTATCCAATATCCATCCACCACTATTTCACAGCAGGACTATGGAAGGACAAGAGTCTCTCTAGCAAATCGCATTACCTAACTTCAGTTCTGTAAAATAAACTCTTACATAATCAGCATCAGCACAAGCTAGCGCAAACTAAGTTGCAAACAAGTAAGAGTACCACCGAGCACCTGGGTCCTTAAATCAAAGAACATTTTGCTTTTTGGAACGTAATTTACCAGCAACGCTTGGCACGCAGCAGTAATCTTGTTGTTCATCAAATTTAATATACACAATAAGTTACTCACCAAGCCCGACGACCTCGACACCTAGCAGGTCCAACAGTTCCTGCTCCCGGTCCAGGATGTCGGACCACCGGTGGGCTAGCTGATTGTGGGTGCGCCAGACCCCAGAGCACCGGAACACGGCCCGGCGCACCTTCGCCCATTGACGGTGCCGCTCCTGGGTAGCGTACCCGGAGCCGGGCCTGCCGCCTGCTGCCAAGGTCAAGGGGATGTGGCGCTGGTTGAAAATAACAAGGGCGACCACCTCCTCCTCCCCAAACAGTTGCCGGGCCTGCACCCCTGCAGGACGCATTCTGCCGTAAGGCAGGCGGCCCTTCTCTGCTCCTGCAGGTCCCTTGCCCTTGGCACTCAGTGTGCCCTTGGCCATGGTTCTGGGGTGGGTGGGAGGCGGAAAAGAAAAGTTAGAAGGAGAAAAAAAAGTTAGGGGGAAGAAGATAGAAAGAACTTTATAAAAGTAACAAAAACACAGTAAAAGTAGAAATAAAATGCAAAATAGAAACTTAGGCAAGAGCGAGATAGATAATAACTAAAAAAGTCAGAAAAAATGCTTTAAAGACAAAGGATTGCAAAGATAAAGGGAGGATACAAAAGTAGGCCCAGAACCATAGCATAGAGTGAAAAACAAGATGGCCGCGCCCATTCGCGACTGCGTGGGTAAGTTTGCGCGATATTTCTCGCGAACATGTACTATTCATCGCGAACAAGTAAAATGCGCTCCCGAACACGTCAATGCACATCGCAAACACGCTATCCGTGACCAGGAACAGGAAATAGGCATCGCGAGCGGGCGGGACAATTGAAAAACAAGATGGCCGCGCCGTTGGCGACCGCATGGGTAAGATCGCAAAATATATCCCCCGAGCATGCAAACAGCTCCCCGAACACGCTCACCGCGCTCCCGAACAAGAAAAAGCCATCACGAATGGGCGCACCAAGCAACTACGCAAGCTTGCGAAGCTACGC
This sequence comes from Triturus cristatus, assembly GCF_964204655.1. Lineage (NCBI taxonomy): Eukaryota > Metazoa > Chordata > Amphibia > Caudata > Salamandridae > Triturus > Triturus cristatus. The sequence goes on along the minus strand of NC_140580.1, from coordinate 625,000,258 downwards.
GAAGGTCGCGTAGTGCAAGTACATCTTCGCGAAGCTTCGCGAAGCGCGGCTACGCGACCTACGCCCAGGGTTACATTAGAGTACTGCAAGGAGAGTGCCTGGGTGAATCTTTTAAGTTTTTGGGTTTTGGCGCAATGTATAGATTAGTACAAGGTGCTGGATGAGTCACTGAAGGTGTGCAAGGGGAGTGACAGCGTGTTTATTGGAGTATATATATACTGACTAGGCATGATAGGTTTTTAAGCAGTTATGTCTCTGCAAACACATGAAATACCCAAATCCTTCTCTCAGTACAGTTTCTAAATGCACACAGACTCACAGTGTGATTCTAGAAAACAAACAGTATCCCTTGGATTTTACAAAAACACATTTACTATTCTTGAAGAGGTAATGTGACTGCACACATTCCACATATTTTACTACTGCTCATTAATGTATAAGCCTGACTCATTTTACAAGCACATAAACAATAAATGGTTTCTATTTCTACAAAAATGTAACAACAGGATAGGTTTTTAAGCACGTATGTGTCTGCAAAAACATGAAACACCCAAATGCTTCTCTCACATTGGTTCTTAAATGCACACAGACTTACAGTGTGATTCTAGACAAACAACACTATTCCTTTTACTTTACCAAAACACATTCACTAGTGTGGAAGGGGTAAAGTGACTGCAGAGATTCTACATATTTCAATACTGCACACTACTGTGAAAGCCTTACTCATTTTGTGAATGCATAAGCAATGACTGGCTTCTAATACTACTAAAACTTGACAACATGACCGATTTTAAAACAGTTATCTCCCAGCAAATACCCGATGTAACTAAATGCTTTTCTCACAATGGTTGCGCAAATGCACACAGACTCACAGTGTGATTCTAGACAAGCAACACTATCCCTTGCATTTTACCAAAACACATTTAGTAGTCTACAAGATGTAAGGTAAATGCACACATTCCACAAAAATTTCTACTACACATTTGTATAGAGTGCTTCTGTCATAATGATTCCTAAATGCACAAAGAATCACTGTGTGATTCTAGACAAACAACACTATCCCTTGCATTTTACCAAAACACATTTCATAATCTAGAAAGAGTACTGCATTTTAGTGTAGAAACTTGACTCGTTTTGCAAATACATAAACAATGACAGGTTTCTAATTCTACCAAACATGAAAACAGCACAGTTATCTGTCTGCAAACACATGAAAAACACAAATGCTTATCACAGGATGGTTTCTAAATACACACACACTGACAATAAGATTCTAGACAAAAAAAGTTCTCCCTGCACTTTAGCAGGAGAAGCATATTAGTCTGATTAAAATCAAAATAGACCACATAAATCCCCTCACAATTAAAAATCTCACCTTTCAAGTTGTTTTGTAGATTAAGAAGTATGTCAGTCACACACCAGATTTTCTTATACAGAATCTCTGCACTGTGCACCTGTCAGCAAAACCAAAGAATGGCAATGTTTCCCTCTCATTTTGCACACATATACATGTAAACACCAAATCACATTCCTTCCTACATTTATTCAAAATCAAACACACATTTCTATTGGTCACATTTCAACCCTTTCCAAATGACATCAATTTGAACCCTACCCCCAATCTGCCTTCTGCCTGTTACCATAGAAACAGTTCATGGAACACTTAACTGAGCATACAGGTCACAAGTTCAGCACACAATGTTGCTAATCAAAACAGCAAGTGTGCTTGACTTTTCAACATATCAGCTTATCCTATATAATGTTCCTTTCAATCAGTTTTTGTTAACCAATAAGAATCATGCTTTTAAAAATCAGAAACATGCACCCTAGTTTTCATTTTAGAAAAATCTTACTTTTCACACTGCTATTTCATTTACAGAGACCATGTGACTGCATCCAGACCTCCCTTCAAGATGCTTAGAGTGTGGATTGAGGGACACAGCTATATTTTCTGGAGCCAAAGGTATGCAGAAAAGAAAGGCATTCACAAAGACCTAGGTTTGCCAAATGTAGACATTAAATGGATTGGACAGAGAGGGTTAAAGTGGCACCAATTGATACCAATGGTAAAATCCTTTTTGCATCTCCAACACCCTGACCTCATAATTGTGCACTGTGGTGGCAATGACCTAGGCACTTTGACTGGGGTAGGTCTGGAAATGCTTATCAAGGACAACTTTGCAGAATTGATTTCACTTTTCCTCCAAACTGCCTTTGTCTATTCTAACATATGCCAAAGGCAGAAATGGAACTGGTCCAATCATTTTTGTCCACAGATTGAGAAAGCTAGGAAACATGTGAATAAATCTGTTTCTGCTTTTCTACGAGACTATAGAATGGGGTCCATTTACAACAACAATCTGCGTTTTAATATGAAAGGCATCTATAGGAGAGATGGTGTACATTTTACTGATGAGGGTAACAGAGTCTTCCTCAACAACTTTAGACTCTGTATAGGTACTTACTTATAAGTACCAAAAACTCTCAATGAACACAACAGCTCTTTTTAGAGCCACTCAAGATCGAAACACATAAGCTTGATGTTTATCTCAAAATTTTTAAATTTTGTTTTGCTTGGAGTCTCGCACCGAACGCGTTAGGAATCGCGCACCCTACGCAAGAGGAATCGTGAACCCAACACATACACACCAAGAACTGCAAGCGGAATCGTGCACCCAACGTGATAGGAGTCGTGCATCCAACGCGTGCACACCAGGGGGCCACGCTGAGAGCCGCGCTGGATGCGCGACTCCTAATTTTACCCTGAAAAAAAATAGCCCCTATCACTAATTTTTATCATCCCCGGGGACCCCATCCCCTGGGGCTTATAAAAAGTGTTGGGGACCGTGGGGGGCGCCACAACGCCCCCATGGTCCCAGCCGGCTCCCTGCGTCCTTCGGGAGCCGGCATTGCTTTTCCACATGGGGAGCTGCTGACATGTAGCTCCCTGTGTGGAAAAGCAATATGGTTTGGATTTTGAAAGAGAGAGCAGGTTTCCCTGCTCTCTCTTTCAAAATCCAAACAAAGTTTGCTATGGGAGGGCGGGAGACTCCTGCCCTCTCATAGCAAACAACAGTGTCCTGGGGGTGGGCACCCCAGGACACTGCAAGAGCCGGCCCTGGGGGGTGGCTTCCCCAGGGCCCTCAAGGGCTCCAGGACGGGGGCCACACAGCTCCCCCTCCCTCAATAAATAAAAACCTCGGGGTGGTGGTCCCCGGGGCTTGGGGGGGCCTTTGAGCCCCCCACCCATTTATTTTGTAGCCCCGGGGGGTAGCGGTCCCCGGGGCTGGGGGGCCCCCCTGGGCCCCCTATTAAATTTTACAGTTTTTGCCCCCAAGGAAATGAACCCCCGGTGTCTAATTATTAAAGAAGCGCGGACTGCGGATCCGCGCACCCAGTGCGCATTTTGCTTTCCCCCTTCTGGGACCCCCTAAGCAGGTCTAGAGGGTCAGTGTATTTGTACCCTGCCCCCTTTATATGTTTTACACATTTATTCCACAGACTTCTTCAGCCTCGCTTCTACCGTGGCACAAAATGGCTGCCAACAGTTCCTGGTTTCGAATGTTGACAACCACTTGACAGCCAATTAGCATTCAGCGCGTGATCAGGAGGGTACGCGCAGGGTGCGCAGAAGGTGCGCTCAGGGTGCGCATAGGATGCACGGATCCTCCGAGGCCATAGATATATATGTACTTTTAACTGTAATTTTCTCAGGAACTACTCAACAGATTGACACCATTTAAGCAAAAGGCACGAGTCTGAACTGAGGACTACTTCTTTGCCAAATTTGGTATAATTCCGTTCAGCAGTTCGGGCTGTAGCTGCGGGTAAAGGTCCTATGGGAAATTGCATGGGGAAAACATGTTTTGGAACCCCCCTTTTTTCTCGGCCCCGGCTTGACGTTTCACCCCGAGACTTTCAGGATAGCAGCAGAACGGAGCTGGCCAAAAGTTTGGAATATTTCATGAAGATTCGTCAACCGGCATCAGACTTATTGGGAAAAGAATGTTGGGGATTTCCTATGGAAAATAGGTCCTAACTATAACTACCTACTGGTGACTGCCAGTAGGTAATGTATGTGTATATATATATATATATACATACATATATAAACATATATATAATCTGCATATCTATATAAATACAAATATAAATGCATGCATACATATACATATACATATATATGCACACATATGCATGATATGTACATGAAAGTTTGAAAAACACTAATAAAAGCAAAGCTAAAAAGCCACCTAATTACAAACAGAATTGCTTTAACTTAAACAGGGGTGAGACCTATTGCATCTTCAATGCTTGTTTACTTTGGTTCCATCAAGAAGGCATTCAGATGTGTCACACATTTGTCATAAATTCTGAATGTTAGCACTCTAGTTGCTCATTAGATCACTGTAGTAAAGCTAATGCTCACCAGGGAGGTCTGCTGCTGGTATTCAAAGTGCATGTTTAAGTCTGCATGTCAGAATTTTTTTAATGAAATAGAAGAGGATTTGAGAAGTCACTCAAAATGTGCCCTAATTTTTCTTTCTGCAGCACTAATCATACTTTCTATGGCAAAATGAACCCCCTCATTTTGTTCCTTTTTAAATTAAATGTTTTAAGAGTTACCACTTTATTCCAATCAAGATGGCTTCAGGTGTGCCATAAGTTTGTCATAAGTAGGACTGTTAGCGCTCTAGTTGTTCTTTAGAACACTCTGGGAAGCTGCAGTAGAACACAAAGGAATCAACTGACAGTCTCTGCCCTGGTTCGATGTACATGTTTTACTGAGAATGTCAGACTTCATTCTCACATGACTGAGAAAGATAATGTGAATTTACAGAAAATATGCTCTCAGTTTAGCTTATAGATCACCTTCCAAACCTCTGTGGCAAAAGCATGAGAAAATATTTTTCTCTCAAACATGATTCATGAAAAATCACCTTAGAACACACCACAATTCCTAAAATTAGTATGGTACCATCAACAAATGATTTATAATGTAACTAAAGTCTTAAAACCTTCTATTAACTGCAATGCTTTTTAATGAGGTGCTATCATGTATATTGGTCCAAAGATGGCTGCAAACACCTCTTGGATGAAGTACTGACAGCCAATTGTATTGTATTGTATTGTATTGTATTGTAAATAAATTTATAGGGCGCACAGCTACCCACAATGGGGTCTCCCGGCGCCAAAGATGGAAAAGGTCAGACTGAGATAGCTGTTTATTGAGAGAAGAGCCAAGTTTTCAGGCCCCTACGGAATTGTGTAAAAGTGGGTTGCAATTTTAAAGAAACAGGGAGAGAGTTCCAGAGCTTAGGGGCAAGGTAAGAGAAGGAGCCACCGCCCATTCTAACCAGTCTAAATCTAGGGATCACGTAGTTACCCTGAGAAGCTGATCTAAGGTGCCGGGAAGGGGGCATAAGGATACACAAGTGAGCGTAGGTACAGAGGTGCCAGGCCTTGTTTGATTTTAAACATAAAGCAGAGAGCCTTGAATTTAATACGGCTCTCTATACGTAACCAATGTAAGTCCCGCAAACAGGGAGAGATGGAAGATCTTCTAGGGACCTTGCAAAGGAGCCGGGCAGCGGAATTTTGCACCAGCTGGAGCTTCTTTCGTACCTCCTGACTACAGCCCAGATAGAGTACATTACCATAATCAAGACGGGGGGTGACAAGTGCTTGGACCACAGTACTTCTGGTTGAAACAGGAAGCAGCCAGAGGATTTTTCGAAGCCACCTTAAGATAGTAAAGCAGGTGGCTGAAATGCTGACCGCTTGTTGACGCATAGATAGAGAATCATCCAGCAGGAAGCCCAGATTGCGTACATGCGTAACCGGTTGGGGTAACGGGCCCATGACCAAAGGCCAGTGGTTCAGGCTCCAGAGATGTTTATCCTTGCCTAGTATGACTACCTCGGTTTTATCGCCGTTGAGTTTTAATAGATTCACCTGCATCCATTCTGCCACGCGGCCAAGTCACACCTGTAACGTTGACAAGGAACACTCCTTGTTTGAGGATAGAGAAAAAATAATCTGCGTGTCGTCCGCATAAGAATAGAGAGATAGTCCCGCATCCTCCACAATCGAGGCCAGGGGTCGCATGTAGATGTTAAAAAGCATAGGGCTTAACGTGGACCCCTGGGGAACCCCATAAGCGGATACGCGAATAGAGGAGGAGCAACTTGATGAGCAGACCTGAAAAGAGCGCTGACACAAGAATGAGGCTAGCCAGGTCAGAGCAGACCCAGCCACCCCTGCACTTTTTAGTGCGATGAGAAGAATGGGATGGGACACCATATCGAAAGAGGCGCTCAAATCAAGCAGGATCAGTGCCATGGTTTCGCCTTGATCCAAACGAGCACGCAGAGTCTCTGTAACCCCCAATAGGGCAGTTTCCGTAGAGAAATGAGTGCGGAAACCAGACTGAGAAGAATGGAGATAGCCTGTTGCCTCCACATGGGCAGTCAGATGAGTATTGACATGTTTCTCCAAGATTTTTGAGAACATGGGTAGCAAGGAAATAGGCCGAAAGTTTGCAAAAATTTTAGGATCCGCCCCAGGTTTTTTCAAGAGAGGGATCACCATAGCCATCTTCCATTCTACGGGCACTATGGACTCCCGAAGAGAGGCGTTAAGCAATTCTTGGACCACAAAGAGGGGAGCAGGTGCGAGCTGGCCAAGAATAGTAGTAGGCATAGGATCTAGAGGGGAGCCAGATTTCACCTTAGAAAGGCAAAGGCAAAAAGACTCTCGATCCAGTAGAGGCCAGTCAGAGATCACTACCTTGGGAGAAGGGATCTCACCATGAATAGTGGGAAAAGACTCACTACTGGGCGGCGGCAAACTAGCTGCCAGTAAATTGTGGATAGTTTCAACTTTGGTGGTAAAGAAGTCAGCGATATCATTGCATTGTGATTCCTCAAGTGTCGGAGGGGCAGGGGAGGTGTCAGCCCCTGCCAGCTTCTTTATCATAGAGAAAAGGGCCTTAGGGCGATTGCTGTCCTTAGAAATGGAATCAGAGATAAAAATCCCTTTCGTTTTCCTACAGGCTAGGTGATAGTGTTTTAAAGCTAACCTGTAAGCTAATTTGCTCTCTACTGAATAGGTTTTCCTCCAACACCTTTCCAGGTGTTTACACTTAACCTTCATCATTTTAAGGTCCTGCGTGAACCAAGGGGCTGGGGGCAGATGCACAAGGGGACGCCTAGTGCATAAAGGAAGATGGTGCTCGATCGTGGATGACAGCCACTGTGACACCTCCAAGTTCAAAGAGGACACAGGAAGAGAGGTATCAGGGCATGTAGATATCAACTCAGCATTGAACTTATCCAGATTCAGTTTAGACCATGCTCTGAACCTAACAGCATTAAGAGGCAAGGCCAATGTAACAGCACTGTCTGAAATAAAGCTGAATTGAACGGCAAAGTGGTCCGACCAAATAAGGGGGAGGGGCGAGATGCTACAGTCAAGCGAAACATTGGATAGAACAGGGTCAAGTAAATGTCCAGCCTGATGTGTAGGTCCTTGATTACGTAAAACTAAGTTGATTGCCTCACAGTCAGCAAGGAAAGTTTTGCTCAAGTTGTTATGAATATCTTCTAAATGAAGATTGAGATCTCCTATGATAATGAAATTTGCAGCCTTTAAAACATAGGGAGCTATCAGCTCTGTGAATGAGGAGAGCCAATGGGTGGGTTTGTCTGGGGGACGATAAAGAAGAAGACCCGATAGAGTCAGGTGAGGTGAGAGTGCTAATTTAAATAGCCCAGCTTCGCAGTCGGGGAATGGCAAAGCCTCTAACCGGCATGTATAGATGTCTTTAAATATAATTGCGATCCCACCACCTTTCCCAGAGCTTCGGTCTCTTCTCAATATTATATAGCCAGGCGGAAGGGCACTGGCCACATCCGCACAGGAACTAGAGTGGAGCCAAGTTTCTGTAAGAAATAGCGCATCCGGGTGAGCAGTGCTTAAAAGGTCAAATATATGTTCCTTATTCTTAGGGAGGGACCTGCAGTTAATACTCCAAAATTTAAAAGTGGAGCTTACTGACCCCGATAAGGTTTTTGTAGTGCAGGATTCAGATTGAGTCTTGCCTCTGATACAGCTAAATGTGAAATCACAGCCTGTACATTTAGCCAAAGATCTAATAGACAAGTCAAGAGGTATAAAAGCACATTCCTTACCACGTAGCTGGTACAGGTCGCTAGCGGATTATTTACAACGTAAACTGCTGTCCCACTCCTCAGGGACATTATTACTGGCCGCTGGGCGCTCTAGGGCGCGGACGGGCGCAGACGGGCTTGCCTCTGGCGCGCCTCCGGCCGAGTTAAGGGGGCGTGGCCAAAAGCGGAAGAGACCCTACTACTTCACTCGCAAATTAGGAGCGAGTGTTAGGGGGCGTCATGGCAACCCATGCAGATGAAAGCAGGCTCCTCAACGTCAGTCCCCACAACACACACAACAAAACACTCTGGCCAGCGATTAAAAATGAGGAACAAAGGTTCCAGTGATTAAAATTTTAGTGTGCAAGTATGCGGGCAAGAAGTAATAGGCTCAGCGGCAGCTGTAAGAGATCACAGTAGACCGCTGCAAGCTTGCATCAGATTGTTTAAGTAGCGTCCGGTTGAGTTAAGGGGGCATGGCCAAAAGCGGAAGAGACCCTCCTACTTCACTTGCAAATCAGGAGCGAGTGTTAGGGGGCATCATGGCAACCCACGCAGATGAAAGCAGGCTCCTCAACATCAGTCCCCACAACACACACAAAAAAACACTCTGGCCAGCGATTAAAAGTGAGGAACAAAGGTTCCAGTGATTAAAAATGTTAGTGTGCAAGTATGCGGGCAAGAGGTAATAGGCTCAGCGGCAGCGGTAAGAGATCACAGTAGACCCATCAGACCAATCAGATCTCATGATGAGATGTGTGGTTAGGCTCCGCCCAGATATGTATGTGATTTTGATTTTGTTTTTCTCAGGAACTGCCAAACGGATTTACACCATTTCAGCAAAAGGCATGACTCTGAAACACGGTCTACCTTTCTGCCAAATTTGGTGTAATTCCATTCAGCAGTTCGGGCTGTAGCTGTGACTAAAGGTCCCTGTGGAAAATTGCATGGGGAAAACATGTTTTGGGACCCCCCTTTTTTCTCGGTCCCTGCTTAACGAATCACCCCGAGACTTTCAGGATAGGAGCGGACCGGAGCGAGACACGAGTTTTGAAAATTTCGCAAAGATTCGTCAACCGGCGCCAAAGTTATTCCAAATAGAATGTTGCACATTTCCTATGGAAAATAGGTCCTAACTATATCTACCTACTGGCGACCGCCAGTAGGTAATATATATATATATATTGCATTATGCCCTAACTGCTGTCTATTAAAGTTTGTCCCTGTATTCCTCGTGTGGCCGCTTCCTTCTGCGTTTTGGAGGGGTATTGGCGTATTGTCACTTCTGCCAGAGGCGTGTTAAGTGGCTCCGTTACACAAGTTGGCTGGCTGTAATTCTGGCTTCTGCGGTTGAAGTTTGTTTTTCTCCATGGTTGTGGATCTACACCAGCCCACCTGAAAGCATCAGTCTGGCAACGGCCGCTGCTCTGTCAGATCGTGACTTCACGATAGATGTTGTTTCATTGCATTCAACTCTTGGCATGCAGGACTTTTGTCTGAAAGGTCGTAACGAATGCGGGGACTCAGGGAAGCTTAAAGACTTTATTTGCCTGGTACAACGCGCCTTGCCCAGCAGGACACCGTCACATGGATTGAAATTTTCCGATTCCTCCACGTATCCCCCGCCCAGGTATTTTGCATCCTGGGAGTTGCAGTACCTACCGTGCTGCCTCAGGTGGACGATCACATGGATGGGGGAGGTGCCTGCTCCTAATCACGAGAGCACTGCAGGAACATTTAAAAGCAGAGGCGTGGTTGTGACAATGGTGAGCAGCAGGCATCCGATGAAGGCTCTACAGCCGAAATGCATTATGCCCTAACTGCTGTCTATTAAAGCTTCTCCCTGTATTCCTCGTGTGGCCGCTTCCTTCTGCCTTGTGGAGGGGTATTGGCATATATATATATAATAGATAGTTATAGTTAGGACCGTGTTTCCATAGGAAATCCGCAACATTCTATTTGGAATAACTTTGGCGCCGATTGACGAATGCTCGCAAAATTCTCAAAATAGGTGGGGCGCTCCGCTCCGCTCCTGCCCTGAAAGTCTCTGGGTGATTCGTCAAGCAGGGGCTGAGAAAAAGGGGGGGTCCCAAAACGCGTTTTCCCCATGCATTTTTCCATAGGACCTTTAGTCCGAGCTACAGCCCGAACGGCTGAACAGAATTACTTGAAATTTGGCAGAGAGGTAGCCGTCAGGTCAGGGATGTGCCTTTTGAAGGTCTCGTGTAAATCTGTTCAGTATTTCCTGAGAAAATAGCATTTAAATCAATATATATATCTATAGGCGCGCTCCGAGCGCGTACCGTAAGCTTACCGTACGCGCACGCCGCCGTGCACGAGCGCGATTCTGATTGGTTGTTAGATCTCAGTAAACATTCGAATCGGTCGAAACCAGGAAGTGTCGGCCGCCATTTTGTCTCTCGCAGTCTGAGGGGGTGAAAAACAAAGGTGGATAACGTGAAAAGGGGGCAGGCTGGACAGTTCCTGACCCCCTAGCCTTGGTCAGGGGGTCCCAGAAGGACCCCCAAGGGCAAAAATGTATTTTATTTTTTTTTCGAAAAATCGCCGAATGCGCGTAGCGTACGCGCACGGCGTAAACTGAGAAATTCCGCGGGGTAAAATTCCGCAAACTTCGCGTAACTATTACGAGTACCGTACGCGCACGGCAAAAAAAAGCTTAAAAAAAAATAAAAAAAATTGTGAGGTAAGGTTGGCTCTTAAAAGAGCCGTTGGGTTAATACAGGGATGGAGGAAAGAAAGAATGGGAATATTATGAGCGTCTACCAACGTGCTGGTCTATCTTATTGTTAATAAGGGAAACACTGGTCTCCCCAAAAACAATAAGACCACAACACGTTGTACACCTCATTGAAACCCTCCGAAATCGAGGGTTAATGTCCATAGGAGCAGAAGAAGGTGATGCTCCCACCTCAGAGGAAGGGCTCAGCTGAGCTGCCGATGATGTACTCGGCTGAGCTTCTGAGGTTGGGCTCCGGTGACTTACTGAAGAGTTTTCTTCAGTATGTCGAGCAAAGGTCCTGGGATGTTTATCCCTAAGGTGTCTCATCATAGAGTGATTTCCAAAGGAATACTTCGTCCTTGGATCTCCTCTAGATAAAACACGGTCACAAAGTGTGCAAGTGACCAATGGAGCATTGACCTTTTTCTGTCCCTCTGGAAAAGTAAAATACTCCCACACAAAAGAATCCTTTTGTTTCCTCCTTCTCTGTCTGATGATGGTGCTTCTAGGCTCACTCTCAGAAGAGGTCTGCTGCTCTGCCATTGTATCTCAATGTCAATTCAGCTCCTTCTCCTAGGGGATCTCAAGCAGTAATGAGGGGAATGGGTGTGGTGTGGGAAGTTTCTGGAACTGAAAGTAGTTTCAACCAATGAAAAGTGGTCTTTGTGGATCACATGACCTACCGTGCGCGCTCCGTAAGCTTACGGTACGCGCTCGTAAACAAGTACGCATGCGCAAACGTGACGCTTACGGAGCGCTTACGGAGCGCGTACGTAAGACGCACTCGCACATGCGCATTACACACCCCTGCGTAACCGCGACGTTGCTTCCGCGCGACGCGCATGCGTGTACGCGTACGTCACGTACGTATCACGTAAGCGCACTGTACTTATGACGTACGGAGCGCATAGCGTCAGCTTACCGTACGCGCATCGTATCACGTAAGCGCACCGTACTTATGACGTATGAAGCGCGTAGCGTCAGCTTACCGTGCGCGCACGGAAAAAAATGCATAAAAAAAAAAAATAACCATTCCATAATGCAGGATATAGTACATATATTATTTTATACATAGGTTTACCAAAAGTCTCAAAAAAAAAATTGCATTTAAAAAACCGTACAAATTCACTGAAAAAACCATAGGTTTCACACACGTTATAGTTAGGAATTAGCATTTAAAAAACCTTGCAAATTCACTGAAAAAACCATAGGTTTCACACATGTTATAGTTAGCTGGACATTTCACTCGTAAAAAAACAATGAAATTCCCCCGTTATAGTTAGTGCAGGCAACTATAACTCACGCGACCGCAATCCTCTGTTGATGCTAATACTATATCTTTAGCTATACATATATTACAAATATTTATTTTTCATAAAGACACATATGTCATCAGTGATGTAATATTTGACATCATCAGCAGAGGATTGCGGTCGCGTGAGTTATAGTTGCCTGCACTAACTATAACGGGGGAATTTCATTGTTTTTTTACGAGTGAAATGTCCAGCTAACTATAACATGTGTGAAACCTATGGTTTTTTCAGTGAATTTATATATATATATATTCAGTGAAAAAACCATAGGTTTCACACATGTTATAGTTAGCTGGACATTTTACTCGTAAAAAACCAATGAAATTGCCCCGTTATAGTTAGTTCAGCTAACTATAACTCGCGCGCCCGCAATGCACTGCTGATGACGTCACATATTACATCACTCATGACATGGTCAGTGACATCACTCATGACATCACTGATGACATCTCAAATGACATCACTGATGACCTCACTGATGACATCATCCAGTGAATGTGTGTTTTTCTGAAAATTAAATATGTTTTATATATGTATATCTCAAGGTCGATGGAAGAATAAATGGGTATATAAGTGTCTAAATGGATGATTTGTTTTTGAAAAATTGATTGTGTAACTGACTGATTAAGTCTATCTCTCACTTTGTGTATAAGTGGCTGCATGGGTTGGTGAGTAGCTACATGGGTGTCTATATAGGTTATTAGTTGTTTTTTTGAGTATCAGTCTGAGTGTCTGTATGGTACGGTGGGGGGTATTACGTAGTGCATAGATGCATGAATGAGTGACTCACTGTTTGTATGTGTTGAAGACAGCATGTGTGCAGGACTGTATGGGTGGATGAGTGTGTGTATGGGTGTGTTAGTGAGTGAATGACTGTCTCAATAGTGTCTTCAGGAGTAACTACATATGTTTTAAACTAGTATATGTGACTATTGGTGTATATATGTGAGTATATGTGAGAGGGAGAGATTGAAAGAGTTCCTGTATGAATAAGTATGTGTTTCTATAAGTGATTGTTTAAAAGACTAAGTATGTGTAAGTTTCCGTAGAAGTAAGTATGGTGGTGTGTGTATTACTGTATATGCAAGTAAATGTATGTTTTATTCTTTATTAGCATGAGTGACTATGTGTGTGAGTAACTCTATGGATGAGTGGCATTGTGTAACAGGATGTATAGATGTATGAGTACATATGATGAGTGAGTACATGTATGAGTGACTGTATAGGACTGTTGGTGAATGAGTGGATGTGTATGTGGATCTTAGAATTACTGAAGAGGTTGTTGTAACTGGTATTGGTATGTCCATTGTTTTGAAATTTTTAGTCTCTATTTTTGAATGTGTGTATCAAAGCTTATATTAAGGTGAGAGGAGGTCTGCCACTCTATCACAAGGATGATGTCATCAGTGAGGTCATCAGTGATGTCATTTGAGATGTCATCAGTGATGTCATGAGTGATGTCACTGACCATGTCATGAGTGATGTAATATGTGACGTCATCAGCAGTGCATTGCGGGCGCGCGAGTTATAGTTAGCTGAACTAACTATAACGGGGCAATTTCATTGGTTTTTTACGAGTAAAATGTCCAGCTAACTATAACATGTGTGAAACCTATGGTTTTTTCACTGAATTTCTAAGGTTTTTTAAATGCTAATTCCTAACTATAACGTGTGTGAAACCTATGGTTTTTTCAGTGAATTTCTAAGGTTTTTTAAATGCTAATTCCTAACTATAACGTGTGTGAAACCCATGGTTTTTTCAGTGAATTTGCAAGGTTTTTTAAATGCTAATTCCTAACTATAACGTGTGTGACACCCATGGTTTTTTCAGTGAATTTGCAAGGTTTTTTAAATGCTATTTTTTTCTTTTATTCTTCATTTTTTTCAAACATATTTTTAATTTAATTTTCTTATCTTTTATAAAGACTATGCTTAAATTTTTAAAATCCTTAAATATTTTTTTTATATATATTTTTTAAAATAAACATGTAAAATGTATTTCCAGATTTTTTTTATTTTTTTTTTATTTTTTTTTTATAGTACGCGTACCGTAAGCTCACGGTAAGCGTACGGTTTACGCAACGTCCGTAATCTATCTACGCTGCTTGCGCATAGTTACGTACTTTGCGTAGCCGCGCGTACTGCGCGTGGGACGCGTGCGCGCTTACGCAACACGCGCACGTTACGCGGAAGTGCCGGGAAATGACTGTTATGCGCATGCGCGCAAGCGCGTGTCTTTTTTACGCGCACGCGTACTTTTTGCCGTAAGCGCTCCGTAAGCGTACCGTAAGCGTACGGTAGGTCATGTGATCATGAAACACAACTTTTGATTGGTGGAAACTACTTTCAGTTCTAGAACTCTCCTACACCACACCCATTCCCCTCATTTCTGCTTGTGATCCCTTGGAAGAAGGAGCTGGTTTGTCTTTGGGATACGATGGCAGAACAGCAGAGCCCTTCTGAGAGTGAGGCTAGCACCAGCAGCACTGTCTTGAGGCAGAGAGCGAGGAAAGTAAAGCCTTCTTATGTTTGGGATTATTTTACTTTTCCAGAAGGCCAGCAAAAGGTGAATGCACCCTTAGCTACTTGCAGGCTGTGTCAGCGTGTACTTTCTAGAGGTAATCCTGACAGGAAGTATTCTTTTGGGAATCATACCATGATCAGACACCTCAAGGATGTACACAAAAGGACACATGGTCATCTTTTTGGAGGTAACTCTTCAGAAAGACGAGCCAGTACATCCACAGCAGCTCAGCCTGGACCATCATCTGCAGGGCAGACTCCTTCTTCTGCAGGTCAGGTGAGCCCTTCATCTGTGGGGGGAGAATCTCCTTTTGCTGGCCCTCTGGAAATTAACCCTCGGTTTGCGAGGGTTGAAGTACGGTGCGCCACTTGTCACGATCTAATTACTTATAGGGAGACCAGTATTTCCCTAGTGAACAATAAAATAGATCAGCACACTTGTCGTACCGTCTAATATTCCCAATCTTTCTTTCCTCTGTCCCTGCATGAACACAACGGCTCTTTTAAGAGCCAACCTTATCTTTCATCTTTTTTTTACATATGTTTTTAAAAACTTTTTTTTATTTTTTTTTACCGTACGCGTACGGTAAGCGTACCTTTTTTATTTTTTTTAAAAAAAACACTAAAAATCATTTATCACATTACATTGACTTACCATACTCACTCAAAAAAATATTTATTCATTTGTTTTTTTAAAAAATAGTTTTTAAAATGGTTGTAGTTTTCAAAAATTTTCTATATCGATCTGAAAAAAAAGAAAAAAGTATTAATATTTTTATAACAATTTATAATACAGTACACATATTTACATTTTTTTCCAAAAAATATTTTTGCCTCTTTTAACAATTGGAAATCACTTTTACAGACTGACACATTATGAAACCACTATTTTTGATTTATTTAATTGCACGTGTCCAAGCTGTTTTTTTTTCAGACCACCACCATGTGCATTCTCTGTGACTGCCTACACTCCACCAAGGGCAACCAGCCTTAGTGATGCTGAATGTATTTGCATTACAGACTTAAACCTGAAAACCCCACTGGCTTGTAAATACTGTGCATGACTATACACGGCAAGGACATGGGTGTGTGCTAACCCTCTGCTTATTCCCCCAAAAATTCGCTCCCCCTTTCCATCTAATGCAACTGTGAAATCACCAGAGCAAGACGCAATAAATCTCTGCCTATAATTCTTCTATGCACACAGAGTCATATTTTCACATTAGTCCCAAAACGAAATTTCTTTGCCAATTTGAAAGCACACTTACTGCTCTTTTTTTTTTCAGGGGCAAGTGTAAATCACTTTTACACACTGACACATTATGAAACCACCATGTGTAACTACAACAAAAACAATTCCCATTTCTATTATTCATTTCTTAAGTTACCACATACATACCCTCTCAAACTGTAAACTCACCTTTAAAATTAGTTAGTTGTGAAAGAAATGTGACACTCAAACAGCAGATTATCAGAGCCAGGATCTCTGTTGTGTTCACCTCTCTCCTCTCAGCAGAACCAGATAATGGCAAACTTTCCCTCTATTTTTCCACACATATACATGTAAGTTTCAAATCTCAGTGCTTCCCCCTTTTTTTCACATGTAATCACACATTGCTATTGGTTGAAAACGAACCCTTTTCCAAAAGTACCCTTCCCCCACCTTGACTTCTGCCTAGTACCCTTCCCCCAACTTGACTTCTGCCTGCTACCATAGCAACAGCTCATGGAACACTGCTGTGTGCAGTTAGGTCAGAAGTTCGACACACAATGTTTCAATTCCACAGAGCAAGAGTGCTTGACTTTTCAAACCTAACAGCAAATCCATAGTACTGTTCTTTGGTTACACATTTTTTTGTACTAATACAAAACATGCTTCTATTAATTTACACATACAGCCTAGTTTTTATTCTAGAATGGTATGAAACAGCCAATCAGTTCTTTTTGTTTTGAAAAAAATATGTATGCCTCCATTTCCAAACTGTCTTTCTTTTCATATTGCCATTCTACTGAAAGACACCTCCTGAGTGCATCCAGATCTCCTTTGAAGATGGTGAGAGACCTTGCTTTGCCAAATGTAGACATTAAATGGATTGGTCAGAGAGGGTTAAAGTGGCACCAATTGATGCCATTGGTGAAATCCTTCATGCAAATCCAACACCCTGACCTCATAATAGTGCACTGTGGTGGCAATGACCTAGGCACTTTGACTGGGGTAGGTCTGGAAATGCTTATGAAGGACACCTTTGCACAACTGTTTTCACTTTTCCCTAAAACTGCCTTTGTGTTTTCCAACATATGCCAAAGGCAAAAATGGAACTGGTCCAATCATTTCTGTCCACAGATTGACAAAGCAAGAAAGCACGTCAACAAATCTGTTTCTGCTTTCCTCCGTGACTATGGTATGGGTGCCATTTACCACAACAACTTGCGTTACGACATGCAAGACATTTATAGAGGAGATGGTGTGCACTTCAATGATGAAGGGAACAGAGTCTTCCTCTTGAACCTTAGACTCTGCATCGGTACTTACTTGTAGGTACCACTAAAAAAATGACTCCATAAACACAACAGCTCTTTTTAGAGCTCCCTAATTTCTAAACTCTTAAATCTGCTTTTCATTTATTTTTTTTTATTTTTTTTACCGTACGCTTACCGTAAGCTTACCGTACGCGTACCCCGTGATTTTTTTTAAAATCAATAAATATTTTTTTTGTACTTTTCTGTCCATCTTTGACCCCCTTACAATTGTTAGGGGGTCTGTAACTCTCCTCATTGCCCCCTTTCCTTGTTTTCACTCTTTTTTTTCAGAGTGAAATACACAAAATGGCGGCCGCCGCTTCCTGGTTTCGGCCGATTCGAATGTTTACTAAGATCTAAGAGCCAATCAGAATCGCGCTCGCGCACGCCACCGTACGCTTACCGTAAGCGTACGGTAAGCGTACCGTAAGCTGGCTCAGATATATATATTGATTTAAAGGCTATTTTCTCAGAATCTACTGAACAGATTTACACCAAACCTACAAAAGGCACTTCCTTGACCTAGGGACTACCTCTCTGCCAAATTTTGAGTAATTCTGTTCAGCCGTTCGGGCTGTAGCTCGTTCTAAAGGTCCTATGGAAAAATGCATGGGAAAAACGCGTTTTGGGACCCCCCTTTTATCTCAGCCCCCGCTTGACGGATCCCCCCGAGACTTTCAGGGTAGGAGCGGAGCGTAGCGCCCCCCTATTTTGAGAAATTCGCGAGGATTCGTCGACCGGCGCCAAAGTTATTCAAAATAGAATGTTGAGGTTTTCCTATGGAAACGTGGTCCTAACTATAACTACCTACTGGCGACCGCCAGTAGGTAATATATAGACTCACACAGACACCCATACAGACCCATCCAGACACTGTCTCACCAACTGTGACACCCAAACAGAAACTCGCATACCTAGACTGACACTCCGACACCAACTGTGACACCCAGACAGACACACCCACATCCCCTCTGACTCCCATACTAAACTCTCACACCTACTCAGAAATCCAGACTGACACTCACATCCACTCAGATGCCCATCCAAACACTCTCACACCCAGTGACACACACAGAAACTCTCACATCTACTCTGACGGCCAGACACACTCACTCACACCCGAACACAGGCACTCTCACACCCACTGTGAAGCCCCTACAGACACTCTCACACTCACAGACACTCTCACACCCACTGTGACGCCCCTACAGATATTTTCACACCCACAGACACTCCCACACCCACTGTGATGCCCATATAAACACTCTCACACCCACTCACATACACAGATAAACAATTTCACCCCCACTCACACACCAAGTCAGATGCTCTCACACCTACTCTGATGCCCATACACACATTCTCACACCTATTCACACATACAGACCCTATCACACCCACTCACACACCCAGAAAGACACTCACATTCTCTGATGCCCATACACGTTCACACCCAGTGGTTTTCCCAGACAGACACTGTTGCACCCACTATGATACCCATACAAACACTCTCACACTCACTCACACACAGACACTTGGACACCCACACACACAGACAAGCAGTCAGACACCCTCTCACAAACCCACTCAGATTCTCACACTTCCACTCACAGACCAAGATACACAATTACACACCTACTCACATACACATCTATTCACTTACACACCTACTGTTAGAGTGATGAACCACTCACATATCCAAAAAGACATTCTGTAGTGTTGCTGGTGTTAGAGGAGCACTTTTGGTTTGGGAATCCACAACCGATCAACAGATTTGTATGAGATTTAAGAAATTGGAATTGAAAAAAACAATCTGTCTTTGGTGAAAGGATTGGCTCTGAAAAGAGCCTTTGTGTTTATGATGTGTAGGTGATAACTTCACATCATACAGGATTCAGTCTTTGAAGTTGAACACCCTTTTGCTTTTCTCTGTCAAGTGAATGGCATCATTTCTATATATCACTCTCCATGTCAAAGCATAAATTGTTGATATAGCTGGGGCCCATGTTGTGGTCTCTGAGGAATGCAGAAACAGTTTATTGACATGTTGTTTGCCTTTGTCTGTCTGTGCACAGAATTCGCTCGACCTCTTTCACTTCTGCCTTTTGTAAATGTCAGATAACACCAAGGCACTGTGAGGGAAAAGTGACATTAATTGAGCTCAAGTATCATTCATTAGGATTTCCAGTCTTACCCCAGCAAGTGGGCCTAGTCATTGCCACCACAGTGCACAATCATGAGGTCTGAATGTTTGAATGTTGGCAATCCACAATGCTTTCAACCAAAGGCAGCCATTGATGCCACTTTAACCCTCTCTGGTCAACCCAAGTAATGTTCACATTAGGTATACCCAAGTCCCTGTCAATGCCACTCTTTCTAGTAAACTCTCTATCCAAAAACACAAAGTTATGACCCACAATTCACATTCTAAACATATTGAATGCAAGGAAGAGTAACAAAGAGCAGAAGGCTGAAGCTGAATGAGACAGCTTTCAAAATGCAAGGCATTTAAAATGGAGGACAGGACCTAATTTAAAAAGAAAAATGTTTTACTGACCAGAGTAAATAGGCAGGTAGGTAAAATTAGGTGGTGATTTTGAGAACACAGTAACTAGACCTGTGATTGGCTCTGGAAAAATTAAAAAATGTGATGCTATTTGGGATATGCTTATATTTACAAACAGTCAACCACTTCTGCTATAGTTGAATTTGAAGCTAGTATGCAGCTCACAAAAAGTGTTGTGAACTTTTGATCTACTCATACAAGAAGGTGTTGCAGAGGTGGTTGCTATGGAAACTGAGCTAAAGCAGTGTGTGGGAAAGGGGTCTGAAGAAACTGTACATTCAATCATAAAAATAGAGTGGTTTAGATACACTCCTTATTATGGAGTTTAGGAAAGTGCCTCTTTCTGCATGGTTAGCCCCCACAATTGGCCTAATGTGATTTAGAACTGTAAGTGCACCGACTCCCTGCTAACCAGGTCCCCAGTGTCAGAGCTCTTTCCCTAAATACTGCACCATGATTGGCTCATCTTCAACTACCCTTTAAGTCCCTAGTAAAATGTACCCCTGATACCTAGGGCATGGGGGCAGAAGAGGGCCCTCTGGGGTTCCAGGACCAGTTGTGTCACCCTAGGGCACCCTCACCAAGGTTATGCATGCTGCTATTGACAGGCTTCATGTCTTGGTGCAGGAAAATCTGAGGAGTAACATGGAACACAGCCCTGTGTCCCATGCCACGCATACACTGAGTCTATTGCAGGTCTTTAGTCCTATGGCAGGGTGCACTATATCCTGTGTTTGGGCATATCAGCATGAGCAGATATGCCCCTACAATATCCAGTCCATTCTGTGATATTGTAAGTGAACAGAGAAGCCATCAAGAATACATAGGCTGGATACTTGTCAGCACAAGTTTCCAAGCTCCAAGTTGGCTTCACTGATTTATAAGATGTTTGGTACCAAATATTGTGTCTTAATAAATCCTCCCTTCATGCCATTGTTGGATTTATTAATAAATTCACACAGGAGACATTTTAGAAGGTTGCTTGAAATCTAACCAAACACCAGTGGGGTATCTGGCTGACGTTCACCAGCCTGCCACCACCAGATATTTTTCTGGCCACCTGGGGTGAGATCCAGCTCTCTTAGAGGACAGGAGCAATGTATGCCCTGGGTGGGGGTTTGTCACACCTCCTCCAGGACAAGAAGGCCTTCCTGGACCGGAAGCTTCATTGACAATGTCGCCTTTGACATCCAAGACAGGAACTTCCAGATAGTGGGGGAGGCCAAGCCCCCTTTCCTGCTCTACTTTGGTGGGAGGAAAGGTGGGAAAATTAGTTAGATGAGGAGTAGGGTCCCCCTCAGCCTGCACCACTTTTAGGGGCAGGCAAGGTGAATCCCTCTCCTGATTTGCACCATCTTGAAATGGTAATAAAACCTGCAATCAGGGCTACGGTACTGCCTCTTCCCATAGGAAGTGTCACTTGAGGGTTTATATACCCTAAAAGGTATGTAGCCCATTACCTAAAACCTTTCTCTTCTTCTTACGCCCCTGAATTCAGTATTTAAATGGCTCACCTCAGATTCATTGGGCCAATGAAGACCAGGACACAAAAAATCTGCTATGCGAGAACAGAAGCCCTGCTGTAAAAAGAAAAGTTACCAAACCCTATTAGCTGCAAAAAGGACTCAACATTTGCTACTGCTGTGTAGTACTGAACCCTGAAAGGACTCCAAGAACCCCAGAGTACCTTCAGGATTTGAGAAATTGCTGAGAAGCTCCCTTGGAGTGAAGGTATCACTCACCTGCGTGCTGCAGGCACTGTTCCTGTGATGTTCGGTTTGTTGACTTGCTGGTCTCTGATGACCTCGATGGAGCACCAAAGCAAGAAAAGGTACAACACTATGGTGCCGATTCCGATCCGGTAAAAAAAAAATTGCGTACGACTCGTATCCGTATATTTTCATGTACAAATCGTAAAAGTACCTCACAAACAGCGAAGTACGATTCGTATGTGAAAAATACGTACGAATAGCGTCGAGAAAAGGGTACGAGAGGGAGCTGAAAAATTTCACGTCCGAATAGCGTTGGGAAAAGTGTACGATAGGGAGCCGGAAATTTTTACGTGCAAATCGTAAAACACAAGTCTGAGCGTGCAAGTACGATCCGTACCACCCGTCAGAATACCCGACCGCATGTAAAAGGCCCCGTACGGAGCGAACGCTGCAGCACACATGTACACGGGTAAACCTGTGCCCGGAGACGAGTCGTACAGCTCCCCCTCACCCCGCATATGTCAGCACCGTACCCCCGTATGTCAGCACCGTACCCCCCTCCGTACCGTACCCCAGGACCGTACCTCAGCCCCGCACCTGCATGCACCGTACCCCAACACCGTAGCCCAGCCCTGCACCTGTACGCACCGTACCCCAACACCGTAGCTCAGCCCCGCACCTGTATGCATCGTACCCCAACACCGTAGCACAGCCCCATACCCGTACGCACCGTACCCCAACACCGTAGCTCAGCCCCGCACCTGTACGCACCGTACCCCGACACCGTAGCTCTGCCCCGCACCTGTACGCACCGTACCCCAACACCGTAGCACAGCACCCTCACCCAGCATCGCGTATGTATGGACCTTACCTAGGCGAAAAATACTCGGACAGAAACAGGACACTGTAAAACAGCACAAGGAGGGTCAATTCGCCTCGCACAACACCACAAAACATCTCTACATGACAAAATACTTCTCCATGACTGACCTGGCATATCCAAACAGGCAAACAGAGGCCCAAACCACAACCACCTCAAATTCAAACCCAGCCACACCCACAAAAGGACCAATAAAAAGGGCCCACACACACAACCCATGAGCCTTTGCAACAGACCCAGTGATGACAGACCCCACAGACAAACAACTGCACCTTACTCACACCTCAACTACACCTTAACTCACACACCTTAACTCACACACCTTCACACAACCTCCTTCACAAACACCCCCTCTTCACCTTCACACACACACCGTCACATTCACACCCACACACCCACAACCATCCACACCCACACCCCACACCATGCCCACAGACAAGAATCCAAAGTTCACAACGGCGGAGCTGGAGCTCCTTGTCAACGAAGTCATCAGAGTCGAGCCACAGCTGTTTGGAACATTGGTCAGACAGACCAGCATAGCCCAAAAAAACAGCCTGTGGCAGAGGATCGTCGATAAGGTGAATGCAGTTGCGCCCATCCGAAGGACCAGGCATGAATGCCAAGCCAGGTGGTACGATCTGCGCAGGGCAGTCAAGAGGAAAATGAATGAGGAATACGCCCAGAGTAACATCACTAGAGGTGGCCTGCCCCACTGACCCGTACATTACCATCCCTGGGAGGAGGAGGTGATGGCCACGCTTCCGCCGGTGGGAGTACACAGAGTCGAAGGAGTCGCAGAGCCTGGTGAGTACAAAAACAACTCATATAACATGGGGGGAATGGCATCCACACCACAAATACACCAAATGCACACAACTTACCCCAAGCCCTCACCGCTCACAACCACACTCAAAACCACGCTCATGCCACTAACGTCTCCATGCCCCATTCACAAATAAAGGCAATGCCATGTCCCAGGCCACACCAACCACAAACCCAAGACTGGATGTCCAGGATGCTGGGAGGGTGGGGCTCACACAAAACATTGTGCAACTCGGAAGCAGACACCAATGCCCACAGCCCATATGGCCTAGGTACATACCCATGCACCATACCCAATGCACAGGGACTGGCAAAGTACTGACAAGGTAGCTGACACTTGGCCCTGCTGTAGGCAGCACAAGGCCCTCCTGTGACCACTGTACACTCAAACAACAACTCTACAAACTCACATACCTAGCACAGGAACTCACACACACTGTCATGCCAGCATGCACCATGAGGGGACAGACACATCACCTGGGCGACCCAATGACAAATCACACTACACCCAACAGCAGGCCCCGTCACACACACACCCTCACACAAGCACACACCCCCCGGGGCAGGCAACAGATTTACCCACTCTCACAATGGACATGTGACACAACAAGACCAATCCATAGCCAAATATGCATCCCAGCCACAAATCTAATGGTCACTCAGGAGCACATACCAATCTGTCCCCGCAACATACCCATCCCCAAGTGTACATTGAGAGGAATGCTAGGCACATCCAACCACCTGGAGGAACTTTGACTACTTGAATATGTATTAAACATGGACGTGGCATGAAATAGCATTAACATTGTCTCTCTCTCACACACAGAGCAACGTCATCGACCTCCCCCCAACAATGGGGGGGAACAATCACAGTTCCAGGCTCAGCGTGAAGATGATCCCACCGGCAGCGACGACTCCCACCACTCCGTGGATGACCCCGACCAACCTGGCCCCTCTGGTGCCCAAGCCCCTGCAGCACCTGCATCAGGTACATCTGTGCCAACCACCACCTCCATTCCTGCCACATCCCAGGAGACACCCAGGAGCCCTGCTCGCACTGAACAACACAGCCAGTCTGACCAGGAGGGACAAGGTTCTCCGGGCACCCAGGAGGAGGCAGACGACCACGCTAATGCCATCCCTCAGGGGTCCCGTAGACCTGATGTGCCCACAACGGCAGGCCAGGCTCGTGTGGGCAGGCGTGGTGGGAGTGGTGGCAGGCGGAGGCGAGAACCTGACCAGCCAGCTGAGGGAACTGGTATGGCACACATACGCCACATCCTGGACACATACCGGCGTGACACCAGGGGCATCAGCCAGGTAGTGTCGAGCCTCACAGACATCAAGGGGACCCTCGACGAGATGAAGAACCTGCAGGCCGAGCAACTTGCCAGTCAACAACAACACCAAGAACGGATGGAGGCAAGACTGGCTGAGCTCCTGGCTGTGCAAACGGACATGAGCCGTTCACTCCGTCGGATCGCCGACAACATTGGCAACCCTCCCTGTGCCACCAGGCGAAGACCACCACCAGCCACAGGGAGGGAGGAGGAGGAGGATTCGTCCGACGGAGCATCACAGACATCGTCAAGGCCTGCATCTGAGGGTCCCCCAGGAAGGTGGGTCGTCCACGGAAAAGACTGTGAGAGTCAGCGGACCATCCACATCTCCCAGGTCACCTGGCCTGGCACCTGGACCTCTGGCGCAACAGCAGCACCTCACCCAATGACATTCTCTCCCACATGGACTTGCTGGTCACAGTCTGATCAATGATGACCAACACTGTGGTCTGGACTCTGATGACTCCAACTGACAAGGATGCCATCTCCCCCTGTGAACTTTGGATTCTATGCACCTTAGCACATCTACCAAAAGACTCCCCCCACCAACAATACATTCTGTTTTCTTGTCATGAAATGTTGCTGTCATTTGGCATTGATCCACAACATATGTGTGAGTAAATGTCTAACTATGCCTGAGTGTTGAACCAACTCCACCCATCCATACCCTGGGATCTGAGTCTGGTACAGGACACACATGGGTCACAAGTTATCATTCAATGCAGACATGGAGCGCAATACTCACCTGTGATGGCCTCAAGCTGCTGAGGGGGTGCTAGGGAAACTGTGCGGACACACCTATTTGATAGAGTAACATTAAGGCGTAGAGGTCATGCCTCATTTGGAGGTTATCGGGGAGGGAGTCCCAGGTATGTGTTCCCAGGTGAGAGAACTATGTCCTGCATGCTGGAGTATGGTGGATCTGAAGAATGGTGGCCAGGTCAAGGTTGGATGCACGGAGATGGCACTACGGGGTCTCGGATGACAGTGGTACAAGGTTGGTTTTGGGTCAGGGTTGTGGCCTGCCTCCTGAGTGTGGGTGAGGAGTCTGAAGGTCATCCTGCAGCACACAGTGATCCATTGCAGCTATCTCTGCTGGACGGTGATGTGGCTGGGGCGCGGGATGTTGAAGCTGAGTTGTGCAGATGCAGCCTGGATGTGGACAAGTGTCCCTGGAGTTTGGATGTGGCTGCTCCGTAGAGGGCAGGGCAGTATTTGGCACAGATGTTGTCATGGACCTGGGGGATGGTCCGTCTTTCCTTGGAGTGGATCTATCTGGGGATCATGTGCATAATGCTGAGGGTGTTGCAGTGTGAGGTACAGATGCTGGTGATTACCATGGCAAATGTGAGCAAGCAATCCATGATGCACAACATCTTGTGTGCGTGGACACTGGGTGCCTGTGCGGGGCTTCTGTGGGTGGGACACAAGCAGTTGACCCAGCTGTAAGGGGACAATCCTCAGATGTTGACCTCAGTCCCGTACAAGTCCAGCCTCAGGTGGCTGCTGTTCTGCCATTCATCTATGGATCCCATGCAATCTTGAATATTGGAACAGGAAATGTCTGCGTCCTTGGTGAGGGTGAGGAGCGCCTGGCTGTCAATGGCATACGAGTTGATGATGAGGTCGTGTGCGCATGTGATGGTGGATGGGGGGTCCTGGACACATTGTAGATTGACACGCTGAGAGATGATACCTGTGCCATGTGCCTCACGACGACAGCATACTACATGCAGAAGCCTTGAGTCCCACTCCCATAGCCTTGCAGGGGTACAGAGCCGGTGGGGAGTAGGAGGGAAATGACCTGGTGGGTGTGACAGGGCCTTGAAGGCGTGGCAGCACTGTGTAGGCAGTCAGAGTTGCACACTCATCATGCAAAGTTGTTGTGGGTGCGCTCAGATCATGCCTGAGAGCAGGCGGGAGATGTGTGGCTGGACCTTGCTTGGAGGGTGGCTGCAACATCAGACTGTAGTGTGATGTGGGTCATGCAAGGACCTGAGGGTCGTGCAATGTGCACGTTGCATGTGCAGACGGTCCAGCCTTTGGTACCGCGTGGCCGCAACTGTGGCACAGACAAGCTGATGACAGCCAAATGAATGTGTTGAGGGAGGAAGGGAGGAGCATCTTTGATGTGTGTGTGTTGCCAAATCTGGAAACTATGTGTGCCCTTGCTGCAGTGGCTGCAACAGCAGGCGGCATGTCCTGGGAACTATGCCACAATATCCACACAAAGACTAGGATGTCAGAAAGGACTACTGCAACAGGTGTACGTCAAGGAAGGAGTTACCGGTTTTCAATTGCACACCCAGAGACAAAGGATGCACAATCACCAAAGATGACTGACACGGATCATGAAACTGAAGGCCGAGCTGCGCACAGGAAACGCACCCCAGAAGGTGTTGACGGTCCGTTGTGGGGACCAACATGCCAAAACACATACACAGCCATGGACATCATGCACAATGGAGAATCAAATACATGAAGAACAGCATGCAGGTTGCTAATCTACACATAGACTCATATGCACAATCCTTGACAACCATGCCAGAGATGCCACATGCCCAGTGGCAAGAGACCTGCATTGACAGAGATGAGGCACCTTGGAGGCTGAGGAAGACCTTTATTACTCAGGCTCACGCCTATGCAAAAGCATCAACATTAACAGACTCACAGGTCTATTGGATTAACATGTGGGACCTACACCGGACACCCCCTTTGCACCACAGATGCTGTAAATCCATTGTACTGGCACACAAGTGAAGGGGTTGAGCCAAACATCCCCTGAGCATCATATGGGGATGTCCCGCAATATGTCCACCCGTAGCCTCCCGTATGTTTCCGAGGGAAGTTGTACACACATTGATGCCTTCATCAAAAATAAAATCCACAATCCCATTACAGATGACTGTCACGAAGTGTGACTATCAATTCATGTGAGTCAGGCTACATGTCATGTGCTCCATGTTGAGTCCACATGTATGCATAGTAACAAAACGTGCGCAGGGGCAGTGCCCACACATTCCAAACAACTACCACACCCAAAATGCCTTGCTGCATTCCTTACCCAAAGGAGACTTTTCACCATGTCCGTGCATGCAACGCTGATTCAGCACACGTTGCAATACTCATGAGGAATAGCAGGAGCACAACGATGCCACGAGCAGACAGCATGCGCAACTACCTGGGGATGAGAGACACACAAGAAGTCAGGAAAAACATAGTCATCCGCATGCATGGTCATGTACTCTACATGACTAAGGATGACACCATGCTAGTTGTCAAATGGGTGTGTCAGCTGAAATGTGTGGAATTACATCAGCACTCGAGTTGCAACATCGGAAGATACCTCAAAGTCACTTAGCATACAGTCAGCTGGACACACACATTGCAACACATGCCACATAAGGCTCGAAGCGTGCACACTCAGACACAGGGACTCACCATTATGAGAAGAAGTTGCGTATGAGCTGATTCCGGATGTCCTCCTCCTCCTCTTCCTCCTCCTCACTAACCATGTGACAAAGGCCGTCATCCTCCACAGGTGGATGTTCCTCCTCATCGGGATCCAGGATGAGTGGCACAGCTTTCTCCACTGCCATGTTGTGCAGCATGCAGCACACGAGGAAGATTTTGCAGACCTTCACCGGTGCATATGGGAGGGACTCGCCTATCTTGTGGAGGCAATGGAAGCTGCTCTTCAGGAGGCCAAACGTCCTCTCAATCACTTGCCTGGTCTGCCCGTGGGCGTTGTTGTAACAGTGATCTGCAGCTGTTCTGGGGTTGCGGAGAGGCGTCACCAGCCATGGCATGTTGGGATAGCCAGAGTCCCCTACATGGAAACATCATGTAAAGAAGTGGGTCAGGAGATGCCGTCACATACAAAGATACCGATAAATACTGGACAAACAGAGTATACCCACCAACAAGACATGCTCATTCATTGTGCAGCTGCAGCATCATTTCTGGCACCCTGCTACGCCTCATGATGTAGGCATCGCGTGCTGACCTTGGAATGCGTACACAGACATGGGAAATCAGCATGTTAGCAAGACACACCACAAGGGCATTAATGGAGTGATAATGTTTCCTGTTGCAATAGGCTACCTCCTGTGCCTGTGGTGCTACCAAAGCCACATGTGTCCCATCAATGGACCCAATTACATGGGGCATCCCTCCCAGGGCATAGAACTCACCCTTGATACCCTTGATACCTGTCAACTGCTCACGAGTTGGAAAATGGATGAATTCATCCAGGTGCTCCAACATGGCTTCTAAAACATCATGCAGGACACGGCTGAACATGGTCTGGGACATGCCACCCACATCAGCTATGGTGAACTGAAACGTACCGGTGGCAAAGAAATGTAGGGCTGCCATCACCTTCATCTTGGGGGTCAGCGCTGTTGGATAACTGTGTCGCGGTTGGAGGTGTGGTGCCAGCCTGTTTGTCAGGTCCTCAATTAACTGTTGGGGGAATCTGTAGCGGCGTATGCAGTCACGTTCCCTCATGGCACCCAAGTCTGGCATTGGTCGGGGAAGAGGCGGTGCCCTGCAGAAATTTGGAAGGAATAACGAAGATTGAGTACATTAGTACACCAATGTCAATGCACTGAGCACATGTTCAACAGCTAATACACATATGCTACATACAGAGACTGTACTGTGCAATACAACCTGCACACGTATGCCAGCAAGGTGATACTCCTACCAAGAGCCAGCTACAAACGTGGATTGGCAAGGTCTACATGACATGCCATGAAAGTAGCTGTGGGCCAGTGTGAGTGAACAGCCAGACAAATTACAGGAGTGACATACATCCACATATGTGCATTTGAAGGATGTCATCTCAAACAGACAGCTGCCGGCAAGCTAGACGCACAGGTCACATGTCATGAAAAAAAGGACAGACCACACACCTTGCCATGAAGGGGTACATGTCAAAAATGATCACACAGACATTGAGACTACGCAGAAATGTCCTAAGCTCGCAAGTCCCTGTTCGATGCATACAGACACATGTTACGTGTCATTCCACATGTGTCCTGGTGTGCGTGATAGTGTGACATGGGCATCTACACACAGACATATGTTGGATGCAGCTACAGCAGATGCCGTTGACGGAACACCAACAGCAAGATCATGGGAACACATGACACACACATGACATAGTCACATCGTGGCACGCTGGTAGTGAGATGTCAGGTGTCATCATCCGTGTACCTGGCATCAGGGGACAGTTGCGGGTGTTGGTGACTGTGCCATGCCAGTGATGCAGTGCTTGACAAGTTAGAACTACATGCACACATGTAAAAGGTGTGAAGGGGAAGTGCGCCACATAGTGCCCCATCACACATGACATGTGTACACAGGTCATCACACAACTATTGGGTTCAAACATGAGGAGACATGTGCCACATCACTGCCTGACACACGTAGGCCCTACACATGAAGGACTGCACTGACAATGACTTGATGTCCATCCTTGTGCGAGTCAGACACCTCCATTCCTATCCTATCACCAGTGTAAGCTGTGAAACGCACCGTACACACGCTCTGAGGGCGTGTGTACGGTCGTATCACTATATGGTGTTTGGGTAGGAGTAGGCGTGTGTGTACGGACCGTACACACGTACGTGTACACACTGGTCCTATCCCTATGGGAGTGTAGCCGTAGGCGTACGCCATAGAGATAGGCCCGTACACGCGTGTGTCTGGCCCATAGCACTATGGTAGGGTTGCTGTAGGCCTATGCCATAGTGCTATGGGCCGTACACACACGGGTACGGCCTGTAGCACCATGGCGTACACCTACGGCAACCCTACCATAGTGCTACGAGCCGTACACACGCGGGTACGGGCCGTAGCACTACAGCGTACGCCTACGGCAACACTAACATAGTGGTACGGGCCGGACACACGCGGGTACGGCCCGTAGTACTATGGTAGGGTTGCCATAGGCATACACCATAGTGCTACAGGCCGTACTCACGCGGGTACGGCCCGTAGGACTATGGCGTACGCCTACGGCAACCCTACCATAGTGCTACGAGCCGTACACACGCGGGTACGGGCCGTAGCACTATGGCGTACGCCTACGGCAACACTAACATAGTGGTACGGGCCAGACACACGCGGGTACGGCCCGTAGTACTATGGTAGGGTTTTTTTTTTTTTTTTTAGTCGTCATACGCCACTTCCCACCCTTTCTCTCTCTATAACACCCTAGGGTGATTTACGTCTCATATATGAGAAGTTATTGCTTACTAGGAGGCGGAGGGGGTATCATGCCATGGCCAAGCCTACCAAAGCAAATTTTCTCGAAGAGATTTCGAAGCAGCTTAATCATAGGACCACTCTTTTTCTCTTTTCAGTAAGCCACGGTTTAAACAGCTTGTATCCCTACCCTTCACCCATAGTGTTTCAAAAATAAAGTCCAAAATCTGTACTTCTTTTTATATTGACCCGCCATGTCCAATTTACCTATACCTCTCATAGCTCTAATCCAGGTCAAATCTGTCGGAGGAACTGGCGAAACCCACATTCTGCAAATTTCCCTCCGGGCCAGCAAAATAGCATAGAACACCAATTTAGTTTTGTCATCAAGGCCCTTACCTTGTAAGTCAAGTCTTCCTGTAATAATAATTTCAGGGCTTACTTTGATGCTTTGCTCCAGTGCCACTGATAGGCAATTACTCACAGCGCCCCAAAAATCCTTGATCGCCGGGCATGTGACAAACATATGAATGTCATCCTCATTTGGGCTATTGCATTTAGGGCACCGCACGTTTCCACCATCCTTAAATTTGGCCAGCCTCTTTGGAGTCCAATACGCCCTGTGGAGAGTGAACAGATGGTTCCTTCTTAAATTCGCAGGCTTTACCACCTTATATAGAATCAACATAGTTACTTGCCATTGTTCTTCTCTAGCAATCCTCGGCAAGCACTCTCCCCACAGGGTCTCCGGCAGTAGAAAGAGGACATCCTCCATCTCCACAATAGCCCAATACCACATCGCAACTTCTTTTTTAATATGAACATCCGATGCCAATTTTTCTTCAAAGTCTTTATGCCGCCCGATGAGATGTTCTTTCCCGGCTACCCAGCTTTGAATCTGGACATATTTGAATTTAGAAAACTTACAACCCCAGTGCAACTCACAAACAGACCACGGCAATAAACTTCCGTCTAGAAATAGCTCGCCCCATTTCTGAGGACCTTCCGTTTTTAATGCCTTTGCCAATGCATCTTCCGTCCAGCTTGGGGCGCCCGGAGTTTCCCAGATTGGTGCTCCAGCACTAAAGTATGGAATTTTTGTGGCCCTCCTGACCCGATACCAGACCGTAGCCAAATCTCTAAGGACCTTCAGTCTTACTTTTTTTAAATATTTTGGGTCGGAAAATTTATACATAAAACCTGTTTGATCTTCTCAACTCTCAACAGAGCAGAAAGTAATTCCCCTATAGCCGAATTCCCTGGAGTACCCAAAAGCATTCTACAGTTCTTGAGCAGAAAGGCCCAAGAATATATCTGAAAATCCGGGGCTGCCAAACCTCCCTTCACAAACTTTCTCCTAATTTTTTTCCATGATAATCGTGATCCCTTAGATTACCAGAGGAATGACCCAATCTCACTCTGCAACTTTGCCAACCCCTCCTTCTCAAACATAAGAGGAATAGAATCAAATAAAAAATATATCTTCGGCAACACCATCATCTTGACCAAGTTAACACGGCCGTAAATGGTTAGTGGAAGATGACTCCAGCCCCTAATTAGCATGGAAATCTCCTTCCTGGCTTTAACAAAGTTTGTTGTGGAGAGATGCTTTATGTCCTGAGTAATTTGGACCCCCAAATATCTGATCTGCTTTTTAGGAGTTACAGCCTCCGTTGCCAGGTTCCAGGACATGATTTCAGTTTTATCAGTATTTAAGCAATACCCTGAGACTTCGCCAAAGTTCTTTGTAATGGTGTCTATTGTGGCCAATGTTTGTTTCAAGTCAGACGTTAAGATAACTATATCGTCCGTGTACAGGCCGATCTTTCTAGTCCATCCCTGAAACTTAAAAGGAGGGATACTATCCACCTCCCTGATCTTACAAGCCAGCGGTTCAATATAAAGATCAAACAAAAGAGGGGATAGGGGACATCCCTGCCTAGTACCCCTCATTACCTTTATGGCTTTGTTAATACTCCATTAACTAATAGTCTAGAGGTAGGTGACTGATAGAGACGTACTAAAGCTTGACCAAAGTTTTCCCCCAACCGTAGATGGATTATTAAGGCCTTCAGAAAGACCCAATTTACGTGGTCGAACGCTTTGGCGGCGTCAAGAGCAACAACCGCCAAGGGAAGCTTCTGTTCGACAGCAACATCAATGCTTCCTATCAGAGAGAACGTTAGTTCCTTTAAATACCTGCCCT
This sequence comes from Triturus cristatus, assembly GCF_964204655.1. Classification (NCBI taxonomy): domain Eukaryota; kingdom Metazoa; phylum Chordata; class Amphibia; order Caudata; family Salamandridae; genus Triturus; species Triturus cristatus. The sequence goes on along the minus strand of NC_140580.1, from coordinate 624,967,252 downwards.
TGATAAACCCCTTTTGATCTTCATGAATAATATATGGAATCACCTTACCCAGCCTATCTGCCATGATCTTTGCAATCAGTTTATAGTCACTATTTAAAAGTGAGATAGGTCTGTATGACTCCATATATTTTGGTGATTTCCCAGGTTTTGGAATAACAATTATGTTTGCCTGATTCCAAGATGCAGGAAGCTCTGTACTACCAAGAAAAACCTCGTTGAACACCTTAGTTAATAGCGATATCAAACTCCCAGATAAAATCTTATACACTTCTGCCGGAAGGCCGTCTGGGCCAGGTGCCTTGCCTTTCTTAGCTTGTCTAATGGCCTCCTCTACTTCTCCCTGACTTATCTCCTGGTTCAAGAGATTCTGGGAATCTTCAGTTAAAGGCTATAGAACTTTTACCCAATCCTCTATCCGCTGCCTGTCCAGAATCAAATCTTCCCTATAGACCTCCTCAAAATATCTATAAAAAACCTCAACGATATCCTTTGTTTCTGTAGCCAAACCCCCTGCTTCACCTACTGGGTAGCCCGCTGGGTAGTCCAGGTGGGGGGGCCCCTCGGCCATGGCAGAGCCACTGAGGTCCGAGGGAGTCCTAGGGAGCAAGGACGGAGGGAGCGAAGGTATGACGGGAGAGGTTCACCCGGATAGTGTGGTTATCGCCCTGTTAAAGAAATTGGATTTGGACATGCATAGGGGGTTTGAGGAGTCTAAAGCAAAGCAAGATGGAATTAGGGAGGCAGTGGGGTTATTGGAAGCCAAATTTGATGAGCTAAACCTCCGCACTGAAACACTTGAGCTGGAGGTTAAGGTGATTCAAGGCAAGGTTGATGAGAACAGTAAGGAGCTAGAGGAGGTCAGATGCAGAGAGAGAGCCTACGAGGAACGCTTGCAGCGAAGGAATAACTTAAAAATTTTGAAGCTTCCAGAGGGAAAAGAAGGGGATGATTTAAAAGGTTTGATTGTCCATCTATTGAAAACTGAGTTACAGCTAGAAGAAACAGAAGAGGAGATTTCTTTAGATATCCAGAGGATACACCGAGACCCTTTCAGACTGAATCCAAATCACTCAAAACCTAGAAGGATCTTGATAAACTTTCTAACGTATGGTTTAAAAGAGAAGATCCTAGCGGTGGCGCTGAAGAAGGGCTCAGTAACTGTTGGGGAAGCAAAAATAGAGGTTAGGTCAGACCTCTCTGTGGTAACTGCAAACAGACAGTGGGAGTTGGGTAAAAGAATTGAGCCTCTGAGGAGGTTGGGAGCTACGGTACAGCTGAAATTTCCAGCTTTTCTAAAAGTAATGTGGAATAACAAAATGCATACCTTTAGAGGGGTGGAAGATGTTGACAGTTTTTTGGAGTATTGTCAAGGCGGAGGTTCATAACTTTGGTGTTACCACGGTTCATGGAGGGTAAAAAAGTATATTGGTGGGATTAACACGTCCACTGAAACCGGCACTCGAAAGGCCTAGGTTGGGCCTAAGGATATTGGTTGGGTTTTCCCGGGAGGGGGGGGTGGAGGGTTTTGGGGCAGAGTGGTAGGAAAGGGAGGGGGGTGGGGGTGGGGGGTTGGTGGGGTTGGTGGGGGAGGGAGGTGGGGGAAAAACTTAAAAAAAAGTTCTCATGAGTTATTTTTCACCTGGGTGTTAAAGAGATGGAAGTGGGTGTGTGATGGTGGAGGGTAGGATAGTGGTGGTGACTTGGATGTCATGAATGTAAATGGCCTAAGGGTTAAAGCTAGGAGGGATAGGATTATGAAATATTTGAAAGATGTCCCAGCAAATATTATGATTCTTCAAGATTCCCATTTAACAGAGGAAGAGAGCAAGAAATTTATGGGTTCACTTCGGTGGTTAAAATATGCTTTTTACACGCCACAGACGGTGGTAACTAAAGGTATTGCTTTGTTGGTTAGAAATGGATTAGATTGCCAGGTTGAGGGTAAGATGGCAGATATTAAGAGCAGGTGGCTGATAGTAAATTTGAAGATAGGTGGCCTTATGTATAATGTTATAGGATATTACGGGCCAAATCAAGATGATGTTGGTCCGTTGGACGAATTAGCTAAAGAGATGATGGGCCTTACAGGCTTTATAATTTTTGCTGGGGATTTTAATACAGTGTTGGATGCCAAGTTAGATAGATCGGCGAATAGTAGAGCCCAGGCAAATAGTAAAATGGCATCTAAATTAAGGGGCTTGATTGATCAGTTTGGACTGTGTGATGTGTGGAGACAGAGGGCAGGGGAAAATGTAGGCTACACCTTTTATAACAAAAAGTATAGCCACAGATCTAGAATTGACTATTTTCTAATAGACGTAAGATTAGTGGACAAGGTTAAACAAATCATGCATGTAGGAGTACACCTATCCGATCATTCAGCGGTTACTTTAGAACTTGCGATAGGGACTCGCAATTCGGATTCAGTCTGGAGGTTGGATCGTACAGTTTTGTATGACCAGGAGGCAATGCAGTGCCTCCAGCAGGAAGTTGAAGCATTTATTGAACATAATGTGGGTTCAGCTAGGATAGATAGTGTATGGGAGACGGCTAAGGCTTTTCTTCGGGGTAGGTTGGGTGCTATGGGGGCAAGTAGAAGAAGAGCTTATTTCTATGAAGTAGAACGTTTGGAACTTGAAATCCGCCAGGGTGAAGCAGCTATGGTAAACCGGGGGAGAGCCCCGAAGGAAGAGATTGTTCAAAAATTGGTAGAACTGAAAGAGGAACTAGCCATTGTGGTGAATAATAGGTTAAAGGAAAAATGGGAGGCCAGTAGACTGGCCCATTTTGAATATGGAGAGGGCACAAGTAAATTATTAGCCTGGAAAGCTAGGAAAGACCTGATAAGGAATATGATTAAAGACGTAGTACTTTGGTAGGGATGCCGTAGGCGTACGCCATAGTGCTATGGGCCGTACTCACACGGGTACGGCCCGTAGCACTGGTGCGTATGCCTGCAGCAACCCTACCATAGTGCTACGGGCCGGACACATGCGGGTACGGCCCATAGTACTATGGTAGGGTTGCCGTAGGCGTACGCTATAGTGCTACGGGCGGTACACACGCGGGTACGGCTCATAGCACTAGAGTAGTGGTGCCCTAGGGGTACGTGTGAAACGCACCGTAACTGTGTGGGGATTTGAAATTTACAATGGGGACACATAAGGGACAAGTATTAGGGCCTACATGAATGCTGGTTGTCATGGATACCCAGTTTAAAGATCAAATTTTTCCATCATGTGGCCTGGAAAAAGCAGTTGGCCACATTGTACATTGTTGCATAGTGGTTGTTGACTTGACATGATGCTGCAAATTTGAAAAAATGGTCATGCTGTCACTGGTGTATGTTTAAAGGGATTGGAGGAAACGTAGGATGCAAATGAGTCTGACCAATCACTCTGTACTCCTGTTCATGAAATAGCCCAGCAAGGCAGATATAAGTCAGCCAGAACCCATGAGAGGGCACTTACCTGCACAACCTTTGATTTGACTACACTGCTGCTGCTTGTGATTCCTCTGGCACCATGTCAAGGACTGTGGAGAGGGCCCAGCCTTTCACCCAGGAGGAGAATGAGGCGTTGCTGGACGTCATCCTCCCACAGTTCCCCAGCCTGAATGGTAGACCAGGGGAGCAGGTGAGTGCTGACTCGACTACCTTTGACTGTGCCCCTTCTTTTTGTGACTGGCACTTCTGGCATTGTGTCCAGGTGTGACAGACATGAAATGTTGTTTAGAGTGGGTCCGAGGGGGGGGAATGGCTAATGTCTGTCATGCAGAGCATGATGTGGTTCATGTGTGCACCCCTCACTTGCATTGTGCTTACTGTGACTATCACTGCATGCTGCATGGCACATTCAGCATAGCTAATCCTCTTGGCCCTTCTTGTTCCATAGTCCTGAGGTGATTCAGTGTTCCCCCCGTGTGACAGGTGACTGTACCCACAGATGTGTGTGAGTTGAGTGGAGCTGTGGTGAGAGTGTTCAAATGAACTGGACATTGATGTGTGTGAATGTTCCTTGTCATGTGGGTGAGTGTCTATGCGGAGTGTTGCACCACAGCTGCATGGAGGAGGCAACAGCTCTACCCATCTGATGTGAGAAGTGATCCGTGCTGTGTGTCTGACTTGCTGGGCTAGCTCCATGCCTGTGACACCCCCCAGGCAAGTGGCACATGTGGAGAGTGAGGTTTGTATCGGCTGTTGCCACTGGCAGGTGAAGGGGAACAACCTTTACAACGCAACTTTTACAACGCACTACCTTTACAACGCATTTTTTACAACGCATAATCCATTACAACGCATGACATTACAACGCATGACACTACAACGCATTTTTAAAAACTACCTTTACAACGCATTCCATTACAACGCATACTACCATTACAACGCATACCATTACAACGCATAATATTACACTACACTATCCAACACTTACCCTACTGTTGCACCCCCTGGAGTTAGAATAGTAATTTTTACCCCTATACTATCCAACACTTACCCTACTGTTGCACCCCCTGGAGTTAGAATAGTAATTTTTACCCCTATTCTATCCAACACTTACCCTACTGTTGTACCCCCTGGAGTTAGAATAGTAATTTTTACCCCTATACTATCCAACACTTACCCTACTGTTGCACCCCCTGGAGTTAGAATAGTAATTTTTACCCCTATACTATCCAACACTTACCCTACTGTTGCACCCCCTGGAGTTAGAATAGTAATTTTTACCCCTATACTATCCAACACTTACCCTACTGTTGCACCCCCTGGAGTTAGAATAGTAATTTTTACCCCTATACTATCCAACACTTACCCTACTGTTGCACCCCCTGGAGTTAGAATAGTAATTTTTACCCCTATACTATCCAACACTTACCCTACTGATGCACCCCCTGGAGTTAGAATAGTAATTTTTACCCCTATACTATCCAACACTTACCCCACTGTTGCACCCCCTGGAGTTAGAATAGTAATTTTTACCCCTATACTATCCAACACTTACCCTACTGTTGCACCCCCTGGAGTTAGAAAAGTAACTTTTACCCCTATACTATCTAATACTTACCTTAAATGCAATTTAATATTATGCGTTGTAATGGTATGCGTTGTAAAGGTAGTATGCGTTGTAATGGAAATGCGTTGTAAAGGTAGTTTTAAAAAATGCGTTGTAGTGTCATGCGTTGTAATGTCATGCGTTGTAATGGATTATGCGTTGTAAAAAATGCGTTGTAAGTGCATGCGTTGTAAAAGTGTGCGTTGTAATCCGCAGGTGAATGATCTGTGCCTGTGTGTGTCTGTGTAGTCTGCTGATGTTGGGTCAGTGGGCTGGGGCATGTGACTGCTTGGAGGTGCTGGCCATCAGCTTTGTGTTGCTTGTGATGTACAGTGTGTGCCATGATCAGGGAGTATGTCGCACCCCTCATGCCACCTGTGTACTTCCAATGCCATGTAGTGCATTGGGCCTTACACAGAGGCCAAAGTCCATATGACCAAGGTGCGATTAGTTTGATGCATACTATGCCCTGTTCAACAAATCAAAGATGTTCTAATGTGTGTCTCTGTGACATGGAGCAGGTGTAGTGATCCATTCTCACTTTGGCATCCTCACAGGTAACCGCCTACGAGAAGGGGAAGATATGGAAGCGGGCCGTCAGGGCCGTGATCTCTATGGAGGGTCGCAGTCGGCGCCTGGCACAGGTGAGGAAACGCTGGCAGGACATCCGGTGCTGGACCAGGAGGATCGCCCGGGTCCTGCTGGGGGACTCACCAGAAGGCAAGAACCGCGGGCGCCGGCGCCTGACCCACCAAATGAAGCGTGTCCTGGCGGTGGTCTTCCCTGACATGGATAGGCGGTTACAGGAGAAGCAGCAGCAGCAAGGGGGTAGGTACATGTGTGTTTGTTGTGTGTCACCAGCTTTGGGAAGTGCTCAGTCGCATGGATACACTGCCAGGGTTAATATGTGCATTGCATTTTCTGTTCCCCAAAGTCATCCACTGCTGTTCTTCCTCCTTTCCCCTCCTTGACATGTGTTCCCTGGTCTGTGTGTAATCACTATTGCACAGGCTGGCAGTTAATCCAAGTGCACATTGCTGTCTGCATCACATGGGGGTGGGGTCGGAGACATGTGTTGCTACCTTGCCTGTGCCCATTCCTGTTCAGTCATTTGGGGGTCCATATCAGTTGGCACTGGTGCTGAGTCTCAACATAGGAGAGTGAGTTTACAAATGAACAGACTTGCAGCATGCATGACCGATGTTGTGGCCTCAGACATGATGTGCATGAGTGGGAGACATGCATAGTGCCGGGACGGTAGCTCATGTTACAGTCAGATAATTCCAGGACCCTGGAGCAGTGTGCCCACTACAGTACCCTAAGACACCCTTGCCTCGGTATCATGTGTGTCATCCAACACTGTGCCCATTCTCAATGTGTTCAGCATAGTTAGTGGCATTGTTCCCTGGCCTCATTTGTATTTATCTGAAGTGTGCTACATGTGCCCATTGTACAGGCTGACCCCATTTTGCTTGTGCATCCTCACACTGTCCAGTGCCTGTGTGTCTATGTACAACAATCTGTTGAGGTTTTTTGTCACAAATATGTGTTGGCAGCCTCACAAGGAGATGTGGAGTACATTTAGGAATTCCTGATGCACTTTTTAGTAAACCCAGATTGAGAGGTGTCACATCTTGCACTGTCTCAATCACATTGTCTCAGGTATGGGGTGTTTGTGCGGGCAAGGACTACATGTCCAAATCTTATGTCTCCTTGCCAGGTCTGACCAGTGTGTGATGATTGTCTGGACAGGCACTCAACGTGCAGTGACCCAGGCATGTTGTGCAGGGTGTCATGTTTGTGCTTTGCAGCATGTGTCACAAGTTAAAAAACATGTTTCCTGCTCATCCATTATTGGCACCGGTGTGTGCTCCAGATGCTATGTGGTTTGGTCTTTGTGTGCTGACATCTGTGTGGACATTCTTCGTTCACATCAGGGTGTCTCCTCAGTGCAGGTGCTCCTTATTCCAACACAATTTCAGGGCCATTAGCTAATGCATTGTCCTGTGTCTGGACATGTGTGCCAATCCACATGACAGGTAGTGTGTCAGATGTGTTGCCAACTGTGTCATCATGGTACGGATGGCCATGTGACAGGTGGCATGTTTTAAGTTGTTATTCAACAAGTAATGTGCCCTAGCACTCACTACACTTGTCAACATGTCCCAATTGTTTATATGCTTCACTATGATTTTTGTGAAGGACAATGATGTGCCTGCATGACAGATGTCTCCCAAGGGAGTGCACAAGTACCACTTTTACACTTTTGTGGAACACGGTGGCACTATTAGAACATGGGCACATTTATGTCCAAATTTTGTTTAGGAATTATACATATCCATGTTCCCACAGTGTGTCATCATTTGGGTTAGTCCTTGGTTGTTGCTGATGCCAACTTACCGGTGTCAAGTCATCCCGACCACCGTGGTGCCATGTATATGTACTTCCTGATACCACATTTCTTCTTCACATTGGCTTCTTGGCATTAGGCGGGCAGCTCATACAATGACTGTGTAAATGTAGTTTTGTGTGCACCTCCTTGTGTGACTTCTGATATTCATGCACATGTGTGTTCTGTTCCACAAGTGGGACATTCACACATTCCAAAAATGTCAATAGTGTAAAGTTTTGTGCTTCCCAAAGGATCAGATAGTATTAGTTTTTCTTTTCTACAGTACTCACAGGTCTATGGGTGTGGGGACCCCTTCAGAATTGGCGTCTGTTATTTGCATTGGGTGCACCAATACTATTTTGTTCACAGTGACCAGGAGGTGGCATGCCGTCATGGTCTGCCTGTGCTCCACTATTCACAGACACTAGCTTCTCTGCATAATTGGATCTCCAGTTATTTGCTGTGGTGTCCTGATTTTCATTATTTCAGGGGGCATGTTGGGTGAACCAACTGGGGAGTGCAGGGCTTACATATGTGCTGGGGATTCTAGATGTTCCTCATGATGCTTTTCATGATATGCACTGTGACCTATTTAGTTTGGACTCATGTGTCATATGTACACAGGTGACTGATTATTTCCTGTCTCTTCACCTTGCCCACAGCATCATCGGGGGACACTGAGGGAGACACCTGCACGGACGTGGAGGAGGGATCCAGCACCAGTGCCACCACTCCTGGCGAGTTGGCAGCATCAAGTGGCACGGAGAACGAGGGGAGTGCGGCAGAGGACCTGGGTAGTACCACCACCGACTACAACGCAGATGGGTCCGAGGCTGAACTCCCTGAGGGGGCGGAGGCTGCTCCAACAGCTGGCAGCAGCACTACAACTGTCACCGCCCCCTCCATTCCCATCACCGCCCTCCCAGGTGCTCCGGTCCCTTCTGTCCGTGTAGGGCAACAACATGTCTGCTTCATGCCTGGCACCACACCCCCTGCCCCTGTGTCCCCTGCTGCCCTCACTGCCGAGTCTGTGGACATTCAGCAGCAGTTGCAGGTTGGGCAGACATCGATCCTGACTGTCCTCCATGGCCACACCAGACTGCTGACACAGATGGTGTCGTACATGGAGGGCATGTCATCAGCGATGTCTGACCAACGGATGTTGCTGAGGTCCATGGACTCATCACTGATGGCAGCAGTGAGTCTCCTGCAGCGCTTGGTCCCCCCACCTACCCCTGTGCCATCCACACTTCCCACTCCCATTCCTGTCTCAAGCACACACACACCTTCCCAGGCAGGCACCACACCAGACACAGGCAGCACACAAACAGGGAAGGGCAAGCGCACACCTCCAGTCACGCACACTCAGGGGGAAGAAGGCACACCCACTGGGTCTAGGGCACAAGGGCAGACACGCAACCACAGTCGAAGTCCGCATGCCTCACTCCCCAGTCCCTCCAATGTCACTCCCCTCGGCTCCCCTGCCCCACCGTCTAAGAAGGAGACCTACTTGGCTGTGCTGGGCCTCAGCCCCACTGTTTCACCTGCGCGCAAACGGGCATGGCACTCCACGGGTAGGGGAGTTGAGTCCCCCCCTGTCCACCACTTCCCCCAGTAGCGCTGTGACCCATCCCTCCGACCCCCCCCTACTTGGGGCCTGTGGTTCCTTCAGGTGCAGGGGACATGCTGGAAGACCTTGCGGACATGTGCAGCGCAATACTGACCTCCACCTTTGGCGCTGCACCACCCCCTGTGGTGGAGTCGTCCGTCCCTGCACCCCCAACACCTGCCCTACCCCCTCCTGTCCCTGCGGTGCCTGGTCCTTCCCCACATGATGCACCCACCCCAGTCGATCAACCAGAGGTGTCACATGTGCAGGCAAGCTAGGGGAGACGCGTGGCCATGTGTCCCCCCCCCAGGACTTCGTATCTGGACTGGCCTATGGCCTTTGTAAATAGTGTCTTTTTCTACTTTTTGTTTTCATGCTGAATAAAGCATTTTGTTTTTCCTTTGCACACGATAGCTTTTCAGGTATTGATGTTGGTGCTGATGCTCCATGGGTTGGGGTGGTGATCATGTGTTGGGTATCTGGGAAATGTAGGAGTCTGCTGCTCAAGGGGTGGACCCTGGTATCTACGTGGCGTCACAAGGTCTCTGCAATGATTCTTTGGTCGTGTATGCTCTTTGTGATTGGAGACATTGTCCCAAGGAGTGTTCCTTCCTCTGTGGCACCTGACAACTTCCCTGCAGGGAGTTGCACCATTGTTGTGCTGACCTGTGTCTACATTCCCTTGGTGGCTGATGGATACCTTCAACTATGTCCATGCCTGCTCAGCAATGTGTCCGGCTGCATCGTCTGTGCCATCCTTGGTAGTCACTGTACTTGTGTATAGAGTATGTTGCCATGCCTCCATGGGGAAATGGTCCCTTTTCCGCACTATGCATGTGTGTAATCCCAGCCTAGCACACATATGGTACTTGTTCTGCAGGGTATTTGTTCACCTGACTGACAATTGTTGGCATTGTATCTGTGGGAAGTCCACCCTATTCATTCCATGGGAGACAACAACTTGGTGGCTGTGCCAGCACCTGTACATTCCTATCAGTCCTGGAATGTGCGTGGCAGTGTGTGTTCCCTTTGGCTCTCTTAGTTTAGTATGCAGTGACATGACTATACAGTCTTGTGACATGATCTCAGTGTGTGTATTGTGCTGCATCCGCCAGGGGTGGGTATGCGTGTGTCATTTGTCATCGCACCCACATGTGGTGTGTCATGCAGTGGGGGAATGACATCCATCCTCATGGGAGTGGGACACTGCTGTCAGTGATGTGTTGATATGGCACTCTCAACATAGTCGCACATTGTGGATGCGTTCATGGACCCATGGAGTTGTGGTCATCTGAGGATGATGCACCCACCCCTCATATGTCAGGCCACTGCTGGGAGGCCTCTGCACCGACCCCTCATATGTCTGGGCACTGCTGGGAGTGATATGCACCCACCCCTCATATGTCTGGGCACTGCTGGGAGGCCTCTGCACCCACCCCTCATATGTCTGGGCACTGCTAGGAGTGATATGCTCCCACCCCTCATATGTCTGTCCACTGCTGGGAGTGATATGCACCCACCCCTCATATGTCTGTCCACTGCTGGGAGTGATATGCACCCACCCCTCATATGTCTGGGCACTGCTGGGAGGCCTCTGCACCCTCCCCCATGTCTCTGTACACTGCTGGGAGTCCTGTGCACCCACCCCCATGTCTCTGTCCACTGCTGGGAGTCCTCTGCAGCCACCCACACACCCACCCGCCACCTTGGTGCAGTACACTGCTGTCCTGTGCATACACACACACCATTGTACTGCTTATATGCTGCACCAGGCCCTATGCCAACATTCGTGGCGTGTGTACGCCTTGTGTCCATTCTGTACTGGTGCCGTAGGGGTAAGTGTGGGATGGACCCTAACCCCGCATTCATGGGGTGTACAGGCCATACCCACGCACTGAGGGCGTGGGTACGGCACGTACCCCTCCATCACCACCACAATGGTGGTACGGGCCGTACCCACGCTCTGAGGGCGTGGGTACGGCGCGTACCCCTCCATCACCACAACAATGGTGGTACGGGCCGTACCCACGCCCCCACAGCGTGGGTACGGCGCGTACACCTCCATCACCACAACAATGGTGGTATGGGCCGTACCCACGCTGTGGGGGCGTGGGTACGGCCCGTACCACAATTGGAGTGGTGATGGAGGAGTACGCGCCGTACCCATGCTCTGAGGGCGTGGGTACGGCGCGTACCCCTCCATCACCACAACAATGGTGGTACGGCCCGTACCCAAGCCCTTACAGCGTGGGTACGGCGCGTACACCTCCATCACCACAACAATGGTGGTACAGGCCGTACCCATGCCCCCACAGTGTGGGTACGGGCCGTACCACCATTGGAGTGGTGATGGAGGGGTACGCGCCGTACCCACGCTCTGAGGCCATGGGTACAGTGGGTACCCCTCCATCACCACTCCAAGGGTGGTACGGGCCGTACCCACGCCCCCACAGCATGGGTACGGTCCGTACCACCATTGTCGTGGTGACGGGTACGTGTCCACGTCCACTTCTATTGCGACGGTACGTAGGGAGTGGTGGATACGCCCCCAGAAGTGACCAGAGCCAGGAGGTCATGTATGTACGGGACATATTTACAATTTAACTTGGGTGGGGGTTATGTTTCCTGCCCCTCGCCCCCCCCCCTTTGCCACTGGGTGTTGTTCTGACCTTCTGCAACGTCTGCGTCGGTTTCTGTGCACCAGGTCGTAGGCTAAGAGGGCCGGGATGACACGTAGGATGGGGTCCATGGCTGTCCGTCGCGTACTGGTGCTCCTTGTTCGCTTCGTCCTCAATTTCCCGGCAGTTTTTGGATGCCGTAAAAAATGGTCTGTGCGGAGTGACGTAGGCACGAATCGTACTTGCTGGTCCGTAAAACGCTGCCTGACTCCGTCCGGACGTCACGTGCGCGAATTCCCGGATCGGAATTGTGGGTATTTTTTCGCCGCACGTACTTTTGTACGAATCATACGGAAATGGTATTTCTGTACGATTCGTACTTGCGGCTTCGTAAGGTGGATTTCCCGGGTACGAGTCGTACGGGGAATATGCTCCGTGCGACCATTCGTACCCGGGTTTTCCAGGATCGGAATCGGCACCTATATAGAGAGCCAGCTTCCTACATTGAGGAGTTATTTTCTAAATCAGTGCTACCTTATAAAGTTAAATGTAGGTCTAAACTTACAGTAGTATAATGTTAAATGGTATAACGGACTATCGCATAGATTCGTTAAGCGCCATGAAGTTTCACGGGGGGAACGCGCCGAATATTGCAGTCGATCCAGGAATTGGCCCAATACCACTCCAAATTGGGTTTTCTTGAGAAGACTGTTAGGAAGGGTTATCAAAGCTGACTATATGGAAGTTAAATATAAAAGGGATGTTGTGATTTGCTTTCTGACTAAGTAACCTAGAAAGCAAAGTTAAAAATGTTGCCATTAATGGTTTCTTTGTATGCGAGCGGTGTACCATTTTTGTGTTTGGCTTTTGCACCTTTTCTGTGAGAAGAGATTCTAACTGATACTGAGAGACCAAAAAACACATTTAACAGGTATTTGAACTAAGGTGTAGTTTAATAAAAAGTTGTTTGAAAAGGCATGAGTGCATATAAGGTGGATGAAAGTGAGTTGTATATTTACAAAATATAAAAGGGAATATAAATGGAGGACATGTGATAAAAGTAAGGAAAAGTACAGCGATTACCAAAGAAGGATTAAAAATTTCTATTGAGTAACAACACCCAGGCATGCACCAATGTGACACTGACAGAACCACTCAAACAATAATGCATCCAATAATATACTCAGGCATAAGTACACTGGCACACCCAGCTATACACTGATACATACACTGATATACCCAGGTATTCACTCATACTTATACTGACACACCCAGGCTCACACTGATGCATACACTAACACACATAGACACATACGTATGCATCAAAGGGCTGCAGTATGGGTGAACTACCTATACCTTCTGCAGTGTATAGGAAGAATGGCACACGGGGCTGTGTGCCATGTCGACTCTTCGGATTATCAGCACCAAGACATGCAGCCTGCAATGGCAGAGAGCATAGACTTGGTGAGGGGTCCCTGGAGTGGCATAATCAGTGATGCAACCCCAGAGGACTCTCTTCAGCACCCATACCCTATGTACCAGGGGTACAATTTACTAGATACTTACAGGGTTAGCTGAAGTTTTGCTAATCATAGTACAGTGTTTGAGAAAGAGCTATGGCACTGAAAACCTGGTAAGCAGGGACCCATTGCACTTACAGTTTAAAATCACATTCGGCAAAAAGTGGGGGCTAACGATGCAGAAACAAACCCAGAACCTGGTCCCAGGATGCTTGTTTCTGGTCCAGGGAAGACTTGGCCTGGCAGGTAGGGCTGGATTGGTCCCATGCAGAGCAGGGTCAATACTTATTTGCATATGGCTGGGTTTAAACTGGAATGGCATGGGGAGAAAAAAAAAGATGGATTTATGCCAAGATCTCTGTACTGGGTGAATGATTGACATTGTTCAGCATTCTGTCCATCAATTGCTCTTTCTTCATTAACCATGCAAAAAGAGTCACTTTCCTACAGTGTAACAACTGAATGAAGAGCAGAAAGACATATATATGGAAGTGAAAGCAAAAATTGGGCATGTATTCCTCCACAAAAATAATCAATGTAAAAGTTTTAATTTTAAGTAAACTCTTTTTTATGTTAGTAGACAAGCTGGCAATGGGAAAAGCTTTTTAATCAAAATCGCAACTGCTTATCTACAGAGGACTACAGACTCCAGTTTGTTGTGAGTAATAACAGCACCTACTGGATTAGCTGCACACAACAGCAAAGAAACTACATTGCATTGTCTACTCATGCTACCTGTGGAACACAATAATAAACTGAAATACCAGACGTTATTTGGAGAAGCTTGTCATGAAGTTTCCAGAGTTTTGAAGAAATTACATCTTTTAATCATCGATGAGGTGAGCATGGTCTCAAACTTAATGGTCGCTTTTGTGCATTTAAGAAAGCAAATGATATTGACGACAGATTATGATGTACTTTTTGGAGGAAAGCAAGCATACAGTTATTTTTGGTGATTTATTGTAACATGCCTCAGTAAAAGGACAGTCTTTGTGTAAAACAATTTTACATGAAGAAACTAGAAATTCTGCAGGAAGTATTAGAAATGTAAACATTTGGTTGAATTCAAATACAAAGAATTAATTACAAACATGTGTCAAGCATTTGAAATACAGTATGGAAATATTTTGAAGGATATTAGAATTGTTATACTAGCAAACGAAGGAAAGCATTGCTTGCCAAGTCGAAATTTAAAGTACTTATTTCCTTCTAAACATTCTGCTGCACAGCTATTGTCTGAACTTCAATTGAGAGTCTACAACTAGAGAAAGAACAAATACTGGATCGGACAAAAATTTATCAAATGGAACCCCAAGGAGTGACAATACTCTTGAGTGAACAACTAATATGAAAACTGAATTTTTTGAAAAGTCTGTTACCAAAACTTCGGGATTAGAAATGTGTTTACGTGTTTTAAGAACTGTAGGTCAATTTTGCTGCATAATGTCAATGTTGAGGAAGAATTAGTTAATAGAGCCATGGGCAAAATGGTTGATTTTATTTTGTATACAAATAGAAATGAAGTTGAATACAAAGCTGTTATGTTCGGTCAACATGAAGGTTTAGTGCAGATGGCAAAGTTTGTTACACATTTCTTACTTGTAAGAGACTTGTATGTTCGCAGAAAATAGTTTTCCATACCTCCATCATATGCTGTAATAATACAAAAGTCTCAAGATTTAAGTGTAGATACAGCATTTATTAACATTGGTAGAACAGTTTTCAAACAAGATATGTAATATTTATCATTGTCACAAGTTAGAACCTTGCCTGGTTGGAATTACTGACAAAATATCAACAAACACAATATCGAAGTACAAAAATATAGGGACACAAATATCGTTGTTAAAAATATCGAAGTACAAAGTGTTGTTTTTTTTTAATATATAAAAAATAATGTAAAATAAATTAAATAATACATATAACGTATTTTTTAAAATATTTATTAGAAAATGTTAACAATTATAAATAGTAAATGTAACGTAAAAATAAATTCAACCTATATACGTAAAACATATATAATATGTATACTTACTTAATAATATTTATAAATAATTATTTTAATAACTTAAAATTTGTTAACAGCTACATTAAAAAAATGATAAATACATATATAAATATACACATACTCCAATATTATAAATAAAAATTTGAAAAAATATATAACAAATTAATAAATTACAATGATTTTAATCTTTTTAAAATAAATAATACACTACATTAACAAAAACAGTAGACACAATATTATATAGCGGAAGGAATACATTATTATTCCAACTCCAGAGAGTGCAACAGTAGAGAAAATATTGGATAGCGTAAATGTAAAAATTACTATTCCCACTCCACTAAGTGCAAAAGAAGGGAAAGTGTTGGATAACGTAGGGGTCAAACTATTATTCCCACTCCACAGAGTGCAACAGTAAGGAAAGTGTTGGATAGCGTAGGGAAAAAAATAACTATTCCCACTCTAGAAAGTATAACTGTAGTGAAAATGTTGGATAGCAAAGGGTTAAAATTAACATGCTTATCAATTAAATATTTTTTTAATTAAAATAACCAATTAACAATTAATTAACAATACATTATTTATGAATATCAATAAATAAAAATTAATAAACACTTTAATAACATTAAATTACTTCCCACCCAATTCCCCTATAAACCCACAACCCGCTCCTAAAATACATTAACGCTATTAATATAATTATCAATTAATCAATTAATTACCAATTAATATATATAATTTTTTAAATATCAATTCCAATGACAAAAAATTAATAATTACTTCATTATTACTAAATTACTGCAGACCCTATTCCCCTATAAACCCACAACCCACTCCTAAAATAAATTAACACAATTAATATAAATATCAATAAATCAATTAATAAAAAATAATTAGCAATTCATGGTCTATTAACAATAAATTATTTATCAATATCAATAAATAAAATGTAAAGATTCCTTTATTATAATTAATTTACTTCCCGCCCTATTCCCCAATAAACCTACAACCTGCTCCTAACATTAATAAACACAATTAATATAATTATCAATTTAGCAATTAATACAAATGAATTACCAATTAATAATAAATGAGCAATAAATT
Organism: Triturus cristatus; assembly: GCF_964204655.1. NCBI lineage: Eukaryota > Metazoa > Chordata > Amphibia > Caudata > Salamandridae > Triturus > Triturus cristatus. The sequence goes on along the minus strand of NC_140580.1, from coordinate 624,950,953 downwards.
ATTTATCAATACCAATAAATAAAAATTTATAATTATTTCATTATAATTAAATTACGTCACACCCTATTCCCCTATAAACCCACAACCTGCTACAGAACTAAAATGCAAAATGTACTTTCATTCTTTTTATGACTTCTAAAAATTGAACACATATATTTAAAAAAAATACAATACTTAGCAAAAAATATATAGAACACATACATATAAAATACATACTAAAATACAAAACACTAATATAAACATCGATATTATTAACAACGATATTTTTGCAAATGATATTACTAACTTCAAAATTAACAGAAAAGATATTTCTTACCTTTAGGTCGATATTTTAGTCACCGATATTCTTGATGTCGATATTCTATCCCTTCGATATTTAAAACTCAATATTTCTGTAGGTCGGACTAAAAACCTCGATATTATCTCTGTGCACCACCTGGTTTGTATTTAATAGAGTTTGATGACAGTAAAGCAAATGTTGACTCAAATTGTGTGATAGAGTAGAACCGTTTGAGAAGCCTTTATGCTCCTCATTTAGTAGAGTGTCCGGTTTATGAAAAGCCTAGAATATTACCAAAATGAAAGATTCTAAAGGATGATGGTGACATTTCTAAGAAAAAGAGTAAAAAACTGAAGAAAGAAATATTGGATTAAAAAAAACATACATTTGGTATTGAAATTGTTGGTTACCATTTCATAAACCTCTCTGGAGTCGACTGCTACCAATGTAGTTCTCAATACACTTCTCTGTACGTCCTGTGGTTGAGGCAATTAAACATAAAAAGGATAATAAATTGTGCTCTGTATTCTTTAACTTGTTAGAATGCAATTGCAGTGATAGAACAAAAACATATTCAGCATCTTCCAATAGAGATCTTGCAGGTCTGTGTACGTGATCTGTGCACTTCACAATTAGACACTCAAGGAGATGCACAAGAATTCTTCATGGTCCTACTTGCTATCTATAAAGAAGAGATGGTAACTATTGATGAGCCATGTGGACGAAGTTAATCATGGGAGTATAGCAGTGAAAATTGTGAACATTGATCTTTTTTTTCAAAAACACAAATAGATTTAAAATGATTTATCGACTTAACTCTACCAGACTGTAACACTTTCAGTTTTAAGGAATGTTTTAAGAATGCATCACAGAATAACACCTGCCCAAAATGTAATCCGATCTTCTATCAACTTTGAATATAAGTAGAACTGGTGAGTGTATCACTCTAATGATATAGCAACACACTGCAGCTGGAAATAAATTAGAAAAAGAAATTCCAAATGTTAAAGTTGCACAAATCTTGGTTTCTGGTAAAACATATACCTGTAGAACCATTATTTTTCATGAAGCAGTAATTGTTACATCTGGGCACTACACCATCTATTTGAAAAATGCAACTGGATGTACAGAGTGTATTGATAGCAACCTTACATTATAAAAGAGATTTCTGTAAAAACTACCAAGTTCCTACTTTATTTTTCTTGAACCAAAATTTAAAGGAGGATTACTACAAATAAAAATGGAATGTTACTTTTCTGGAAGTTCTAATACAGCAAGTTAAGATATCATTCAGCCTAACAAGGTGATATCTTTATAAAAGATTCCTATATTTTGATGTAGTTACTCTTCCAAGAAAATAACATTGATAGCGCTAAATTGGAAACAGTTGTGAAAAACTATAATGCAGGGCAAACATGTACTGAAGAGAAAGTGGAATACTGCTAAACTTATTAATCTTAAAAATATTTTTGAATATTGTATGTATATTTAAAAACTTAAAATGGATAGACAGAATATTATACAAAAAATGTTCTTTAAACATAGGTTTGCAGAACAGCGAGAAAGCTATAAAAAATATTTACAGCAATGATATAGACTACTTCTGATTAATGGATTACCAGATTTTATGATGTCATGCAGTTTATAAAGAGTAATGTATTTATATGCATTTTATATTCAACTAATATTCATAGACATTGAGGTGCCGATTCCGATCCGGGAAAAAAAAATTGCGTACGACTCGTATCTGTATATTTTCACGTACGAATTGCACAAGTACTGTACAAACTGGGAAGTACGATTCGTACGTGAAAAATACATACGAATTGCGTCGGGAAAATGGTCCGGGAGGGCGCCGTAAATTTTTACGTCCGAATAGCATCGGGAAAAGTGTCCGATAGGGAGCCGGACATTTTTACATGCAAATCGTAAAACAGAAGTCCGAGCGGGCAAGTACGATCCGTACCGCCCGTCCAAAAACACAACCGCATGTAAAAGGCCCCATACGGAGTGAACGCTGTAGCCTACATGTCCACGGGTAAACTTGTGCCCGGATACGAGTCGTACAGCCCCCCTCACCCAGCACGTGTCAGCACTGTACCCCCGTATGTCAGCACCGTACCCCCTCCTCCGCACCGTACCCCAACACCGTAGCACAGCCCCGCACCTGTACGGGCCGCACCCCAGGCCCGTCTCCCAGCCCCGCACCTGTACGCCCCGTACCCCAGGACCGTACCCCAGCCCCCCACCTGTACGCTCCACACCCCAGGCCCGTCTCCCAGCCCCGTACCTGTACGCACCGTACCCCAACACCATAGCCCAGCCCCGTACTTGTACGCACAGTACCCCAACACCGTAGCCCAGCCCCGTACCTGTGCACACCGTACCCCAACACCGTAGCACAGCACCGCACCTGTACGCACCATACCCCAACACCGTAGCCCAGCCACGTACCTGTACGCACCGTACCCCAACACCGTAGCCCAGCCCCGTAACTGTACGCACCGTACCCCAACAACATAGCCCAGCCCTGTACCTGTACGCACCGTACCCCAACACCCTAGCACAGGCCCGCACCTGTACGCACCGTACCCCAAAACCGTAGCACAGCCCTGCACCTGTACGCACCATACCCCAACACCGTACCGCAGCACCCTCACCCAGCATCGCGTATGTACGGACCTTACCTACGCGAAAAAGACTCGTACAGAACCAGGACACTGTAAAACAGAACAAGGAGGGTCAATTTGACTCGCACAACACCACAAAACACGTCAACATGACAAAATACATCTCTATGACTGACCTGGCACATCCAAACAGGCAAACAGAGGCCCTAAATCACAACCACCTCTTATAACACACCCACCACAAATTCAAACCCAGCCACACCCACAAATGGACCAATAAAAAGGGCCCACACACACAACCCATGAGCCTTTGCAACAGACCCACTGCTGACAGACACCACAGACAAACAACTGCACCTTACTTACACCTTAACTACACCTTAACTTACACAGCTTCACACAACCTCCTTCACAAACACCCCCTCTTCACCTTCACACACACACCGTCACATTCACACCCACACACCCACAACCATCCACACCCACACCCCACACCATGCCCACAGACAAGAATCCAAAGTACACAACGGCAGAGGTGGAGCTCCTTGTCAACGAAGTCATCAGATTCGAGCCACAGCTGTTTGGAACATTGGTCAGACAGACCAGCATAGCCCAAAAAACCAGCCTGTGGTAGAGGATCGTCGATAAGGTGAATGCAGTTGCGCCCATCTGAAGGACCAGGCATGAATGCCAAGCCAGGTGGTACGATCTGCACAGGGCAGTCAAGAGGAAAATGAACGAGGAATATTCCCAGAGTAACATCACTGGAGGTGGGCTACCCCGCAGACCCGTACATTACCATCCCTGGGAGGAGAAGGTGATGGCCACGCTTCCGCCGGTGGGAGTACACGGAGTCGAAGGAGTCGCAGAGCCTGGTGAGTACACAAACAACTCACGTAACATGGGGGAATGACATCCACACCACAAATACACCAAATGCACGCAACTTCCCCCAAGCCCCCACCGCACACAACCACACCCAAAAACCACGCTCATGCCACTAACGTCTCCATACCCCATTCACAAATAAAGGCAATGCCATGTCCCAGGCCACACCAACCACAAACCCAAGACTGGATGTCCGGGATGCTGGGAGGGTGGGGCTCACACAACACATTGTGCAACTCATAACCAGACACCAATGCCCACAGCCCATATGGCCTAGGTACATACCCATGCACCATGCCCAATGCACAGGGACTGGCAAAGTACTGACAAGGTAGCTGACACTTGGGTCTGCTGTAGGCAGCACAAGGCCCTCCTGTGACCACTGTACACTCAAACAACAACTACACTAGCTCACATACCCAGCACAGGAACTTACACACACTGTCATGCCAGCATGCACCATGAGGGGACAGACACATCACCTGGGAGACCAAATATCAAATCACACTACACCCAACAGCAGGCCTGGTCACACCCCCCCTCACACAAGCACACACCCCCGGGTCAGGCAACGGATTTACCCACTCTCACAATAGACATGTGACAAAACAAGACCAATACATAGCCAAATATGCATCCCAGCCAAAAATCTACTGGCAAACACTCAGGAGCACATACCAATCTGTCCCCCGCAACATACCCATCCCCAAGTGTACATTGAGAGGAATGCTAGGCACATCCAACCACCTGGAGGAACTGTGACTACTTGAATATGTATGAAACATGGATGTGGCATGAAACAGCATTAACATTGTCTCTCTCTCATACACAGGGCAACGTCATCGACCTCCCCCCAACAATGGGGGGAACAATAACAGTCCCAGGCTCAGCGTGAAGATGATCCCACCAGCAGCGACGACTCCCACCACTCCGTGGATGACCCCGACCAACCTGGCCCCTCTGGTGCCCAGGCCCCTGCAGCACCTGCGTCAGGTACATCTGTGCCAACCACCACCCCCATTCCTGCCACATCCCAGGAGACACCCAGGAGCCCTGCTCACACTGAACAACACAGCCAGTCTGACCAGGAGGGACAAGGTTCTCCGGGCACCCAGGAGGAGGCAGACGACCAAGCTAATGCCATCCCTCAGGGGTCCCGTAGACCTGATGTGCCCACAACGGCAGGCCAGGCTCGTGTGGGCAGGGGTAGTGGGAGTGGAGGCAGGCGGAGGTGAGAACCTGACCAGCCAGCTGAGGGAACCGGTATGGCACACATGCACCACATCCTGGACACATGCCGGCGTGACACTAGGGGCATCAGCCAGGTTGTGTCGAGCCTCACAGACATCAAGGGGACCCTCGACAAGATGAAGAACCTGCAGGCCAAGCAACATGGCAGTCAACAACAACACCAAGGATGGATGGAGGCAAGACTGGCTGAGCTCCTGGCGGTGCAAACGGACATGAGCCGTTCACTCCGTCGGATCGCCGACAACATGGGCAACCCTCCCTGTGACACCAAGCGAAGACCACCACCAGTCACAGGGAGGGAGAAGGATTCATCTGACGGAGCATCACAGACATCGTCAAGGCCTGCATCTGAGGGTCCCGCGAGGAAGGTGGGTCGTCCACGGAAAAGACCGGGAGAGTCAGCGGACCATCCACATCTCCCAGGTCACCTGGCCTGGCACCTGGACCTCTGGTGCAACAGCAGCACCTCACCCAATGACATTCTCTGCCACATGGACTTGCTGGTCACAGTCTGACCAATGATGACCAACACTGTGGTCTGGACTCTGATGACTCCAACTGACAAGGATGCCATCTCCCCCTGTGAACTTTGGATTCTATGCACCCGGTAGAGCACCTTAGTTCATCTACCAAAAGACTCACCCCACCAAAAATAAATTCTTTTTTTCTTGTCATGAGATGTTGCTGTCATTTGGCATTAGTCCACAACATATGTGTGTGTAAATGTCTAACAATGCGCGTACAACAAGGACCCCCTGTTAGTTCCAATTCCTAGGTTCACACGAAACTGAATACAAACAACAAATTGATTACAATTAGTCACTTTGCAATATTGTTCATTTTTTATGTATAACACAATTTTTATGATTGTCATGATTTTAATTCAAACATTTGTATAACAATTTGTTGTTTGTATTCAGTTTCGTATGAATTATTTTAAATTAGAAAATAAACAAGATATGTATTTTCATGTTCATTGTGGCCTTTAGTTTTCTCCTTTGACCTTATGACACACATTCAGCTTTATCACTAACGATTGCCTAGGCTTTTATTTGTCAAATAAATGTCTAACAATGCCTGCGAGTTGAACCAACTCCACCCATCCATAAACTGGGATCTGAGTCTGGTACAGGACACACATGGGTAACAAGTTATCATTCAATGCAGACATGGAGCACAATACTCAAGCTGCTGAGGGGGTGCTAGGGAAACTGTGAAGACACACCTATTTGGAAGAGTAACATTAAGGCTTAGAGGTCCCAGGTATGTGTTCCCAGGTGGGAGAACTATGTCCTGCATGCAGGAGTACGGTGGATCTGAAGAATGGTGGCCAGGTCAAGGTTGGATGCACGGAGATGGCACTACGGGGTCTCGGATGACAGTGGTACAAGGTTGGTTTTGGGTCAGGGTTGTGGCCTGCCTCCTGAGTGTGGGTGAGGAGTCTGAAGGTCATCCTGCAGCACACAGTGATCCATTGCAGCTATCTCTGCGGGACGGTGATGTGGCTGGGGCGCGGGATGTTGATGCTGAGGTGTGCAGATGCAGCCTGGATGTGGACAAGTGTCCCTGGAGTTTGGATGTGGCTGCTCCGTAGAGGGCAGGGCAGTATTTGACACGGATGTTGTCGTGGACCTGGGGGATGGTCCGTCTTACCTTGGAGTGGATCTATCTGTGGATCATGTGCATAATGCTGAGGGTGTTGCAGTGTCAGGGACAGATGCTGGTGATTACCATGGCAAATGTGAGCAAGCAATCCATGAGTGACTGGGGTGGGGGCATCATGTGGGGAAGGACCAGGCCTCACAGCGTGGGTACAAAAGGGGGTGGTGATGGACGGAGCATCAGAACCAATCAAACACTCACACCCAGTCAACAGATCTGGGTTTGATCCATCACCGTTCTTTAGCCCACTCTGCCACCCCAGTTCAGACATGGCCATATGCAAATCAGTCTGACCCTGTGCCTCATGGGAACAGTCCAGCCTGAACTGCCAAGCCATGCCTTCCCTGAACCGGAAACAAGCTTCCTAGGACCGGTTTCTGGCATTTCAGCCGTCTTCAGCCAGGCTTGCTTGAATCCAGTGGCAAAGTGAGCAAGGGACTCACGTCTGAGCATACCCTGCCAACTTATGGCGGACAAAGCGGTACAAAAGGGGGTGGTGATGGACGGAGCATCAGAACCAATCAAACACTCACACCCAGTCAACAGATCTGGGTTTGATCCATCACCGTTCGGCGCGTACACCTCCATCACCACTACAATGGTGGTACGGCTCGTATTAGTGGTGACAGGTACGCGTCCACATCCACTTCCGTTGTGGCGGTACGTGGGATTGGTGGACACGCCCCCCGTAGTGACCAGACCATGGGGGTAAGTTATGTGCAGGATATATATGTTTTAACTTGGGGGGGGTTATGTTTCCTGCCCCTCGCCCCCCCACCCCTTTGCCCCTGGGTGATGTTCTGACCTTCTGCAGTGTCTGCGTCGGTTTCGGTGCACCAGGTCGTAGGCTAGGAGGTGCACCAGGTCGTAGGCTAGGAGGGCCGGGATGACACGTAGGATGGGGTCCATGGCTGTCCGTCGCGTACCGGTGCTCCTTGTTCACGTCGTCCTCAATTTCCCGGCAGTTTTTGGCTCCCGTAAAAAATGCTACGTGCGGAGTGACGTGGGCACGAATCGTACTTGCTGGTCCGTAAAACGCTGCCTGACTCCGTCCGGACGTCATGTACGCGATGTCCCGGATCGGAATTGTGGGTATTTTTTAGCCGGTCTGTGTTTTGTACGACTCGTATGGAAATGGTATTTCTGTACGAATCGTACTTGAAGGTTGGTAAGGTGGTTTTCCCGGGTACGAGTCGGACGGAGAATTCGCTCCGTACGACCATTCGTACCCGGGTTTTACAGGATTGGAATCGGCACCTAAATGTATGATAAGACTAGAAAAATCATTTTATTCATTAAGAGATATAGGTAAATCAGTGAGAAATTTTTGTAGTGAGTGTAAAGCACAGTAATATTAATTTGAAATAATGTTCTATGTACTTAAGGGGTCTTCTCAATACTGTTCAGTGACGAGTATCTATTCTATACACACTTTATTTATTTTGTAAAAGTATGGAAGTTGAGAACAGTGAAGGAAGGGACTACAACATGATTAAATAATATGAATAATTGCTACGAATGAACAAATGTCTTGTGTTCTATTATAAACACTAGATTTTGCTTATTACAGATAATTATGCTTTAATTGAGACATTTCTAATATAAAGCTTTAACTTCAATTTATCTTTTCTTTCTATTCACAGATTAAAGGACATCTTTTTTGTAGTAATATGGGTAACTAATTACATTTTTATACATCCATACACTATCCATACATGTACTTTGTACATATAATTAATTATATTTAAACAGGTATACACACTAAGGCACACACTGACACGTACTGATACACTCAGGCATATACCAGTGCACCACTCACACACCCAAAAATACAACAAAGAAAAAAGTAGCACACCCAGCCACACACTAATGCATCCAATAACACACAGGCAAATACACTAACACACTAATGTATACACTGAAACACCCAAGCACACACTGATGCATAGGCTGACACACCCAGATACAAACTAACGTAGGCACTAACACACCTATAAATATACTAATGCATACGCGGACATACCCGGCCACACACTAATGCAGACACTAACACATCCAGGCACATGCTAATGCATACACTGACACACCCAAGCACATACTGATACATACACTATGACGCCCAGGAACACACTGATGGATTCTCTGACACACCCAACAACACACTAATGCAGACATTAACACACCCAGGCATACACTAATGCATATACAAACACATCCAGGCACATACTGATATATACACTAACAGACCCAGGCACAGACATATTCATACACTGACACACCCAGACAAACACTAATGCATGCACTGATACACCCAGACACATAGAAATGCATACACTGACATGCATAGATACACACTGATTCATACACTAACACACCTAGGCACCTACTCATACAAGCACTGACAAAACCAGGGACATACTCACACATACACTGACACATCCCCTCATACATTGGTACATATGCAGACACACTGATGCATACAATGATACACCCAGGTACACACTGGTAGATATGCAGACACACCCAGCCACACACTAATACATGCACTGATACACCCAGACACATAGTAATGCATACACTGACACACATAGATACACACTGATTCATACACTAACACACATAGGCACATACTCATACAAACACTGACAAACCCAGGGACATACTCATACATACACTGACACATCCCCTCATATCTTGGTACATATGCAGACACACTGATGAATACATTAATAAACCCAGGCACACACTGATACATACGCAAACACACCCAGTCACACACTAATACACACGCTGACACACCGAGCTACACACTAATGTATATACTAACACACCCATGTAATAATAATAATTCCTCTTTGTTAATCGCAAACATATCAACCCCTTGAGTGTTTCAAAGTGCTGGTGGCCATCGGAGAGATTAAGTGAGCTATTGCCCAGAATCACATGATACTGACCTGAGCTGCTGCAATTGATCAAACTGTGTTAGCTGTTCTGGCAGGTGCACTACACCTCTTCACTGATGCATACACTTACACATCCAGGCACATACTAATGCATATGCTGACACACCCAGCTACAGACTAATGCAGACACTAACACACCGAGGCACATACTAATGCATCCACTGGCACACCCTGGCACATATTGATACATACACTTTTACACCCAGGCACACACTGATTCATAGGATGATATGCCCAGAAACACACTGATCTATACACTGACACACACAGGCATATAGTGATGCATACACTGTCACACCCAGGCACATACTGCTTCATACGCTAACACACCCAGACACACACTGATTCATACACTGACACACCCAGACACAGACTGATGCATACACTGACACACCCAGTTAAGTTTTCCAGGACCCGTACTGGAGGCCGCTGTTTTCAAGTTCAGGTTTCCCGTGTTTGGAACCTTCTGCCAGTGACACTTAGACAGGTATCAGACCTACTTACCTTTAGGAAGCTGTTGAAAACCTGGCTATTCCAGCAACAACCTTAAGGATTTTATTCCCCCCTTCTGGGACTGCAACAGTCTAGCTCTGAGGTTCATAAGCACTGGAACACTCTTCCTGAGTAGCTGTGTGCTCCACAAATACCATTTAACATAACATAACACTCATGCACACACTGACAGACCGATAGACACATTAATTGATACGCTGACACACCCAGCCACACACTAATACATTCAATATTAGACCCAGCCACACACTATTGAATACATTGACACACCCCACCACACACTAACAAACCCATGTACATACAAATGCATATGCTGACACACCCAGCTACACACTGATGCAGTACTAACACACCCAGGCACATACTAATGCATACACTAACACAACCTGGCACATATTGAAACATACACTAGTACACCCAGACACACACTGATTACTACACTGAAACCCCAAGAAATACACTGATGCATCCACTGACACACCCAGGCACATGCCAGCACACCCAGAAACACACCCAGGCATACACTGATTCATACACTGACATACCCAGAAACACACTGATACATACACTGACATGCCTAAACACACACTCATGCATACACTGCCACACCTATAGACACACTAATGCATACACCGACACACCCAGCCACACGCTAATGCAGACACTAACACACCCAGGTATATCTTAATGCATACACTAACACACCGAGGCACATGCTAATGCATGCACTGACACACCCAGGCACACACTGATTCATACAGCAACACACAAGCACATACTCATATAAAGACCGGCACAACTAGGGACACACTCATACATATATTGGCACATCCAGTCATACACTAATACATATGCTGACAGACCCATGCACACACTGATGCATACACTGAGACACCCAGGCACATACTGAAACATACACTGACATACCCAGCCACACATAAATTAATTTACTGACACTCCCAGCCACACACTAATACATACAGTAACACACCCAGGTACATACTAAAGTGTACACTGACAGCCCCAGGAACATACTAATGCATAAAATAATACCCAGGCATATACTGATGCATAAACTAACACACCCAGGCACACATTGATACATATGCTGACACATCCAAACACACACTGATGCATACACTGACACACCTATCGATACACTAAGACATACACTGATATACCCAGCCACACACTAGTGCACAAACTAACACACCTAGTCACATTCTAATGCAAATACTGACACACCCAGGTACATACTGATACATACGGTAACACACCCTGGCACACACTGATGCATACACTAACACATGCAGGCACATACTAATTACTTTGCTAACACACCCAAACACATACTAATGTATACACTAACACACCCAGGCACACACTTATTCATATGCTCACACACCCAGACACACACTGATACATGCAATGATACACCCATGCACATTAATGCATATGCTAACACACCTATACACAGACTGATGCATACACTGGCACAGCCAGGCACAAACACATGCATATTCTGACACACTAAGCTACACACCGATAGGCACCGTGATCCATTTGCTAACATAGATATATACTCACTTATTCATACAATCATGGAACCTTGATTTACTACCACATATACTAACACATCCAAACACACCTCTGTAAATACCCAACAAAGTAAAGAAAAATAATAAAAACACAGACATTTGACTTAATTGTGGTTCTAAAAATAACATTTTTCTAAAGTTTGGTTCTTTTTTTAGTACTTTTTTCCTTGAAAAACTTTGTAACAGTTCTGTATAAGTAAATGCAGACACCTTGCACTTTTAAAACATAAGTGTGTTCAAAAACAGGATGTTTCAAAGAAAATGAAAAAAAAACTAACAATTGTGGGGCCGATTCCGATCCTGGAAAAAATTTCCCCGTACGAATCGTATCCGGATTTTTTTCCGTACGAATTGTACAAGTACCGTACAAACTGGCAAGTACGATTCGTATGGGAAAAAGTCCATACGAATCGTATTGGGAAAATTCCCCCACACATCCTCGGGTCAGAAAACGTTTCCGACACGTCCCCGGACGATTTTACGCACAAATGTGAAAACTCAAGTCCGAGCGCAAGTACGATCCGTACGGGGCGTCCGATGTTACAACTGCATGGAAAACCGTACGGACCGAACTCCCATAGCAACCATGGAGACATGTGCCCACATCCGCGCCAAAACCCCCCAGCCCCCGTATGTACGCGCCGAACACCCCCGTGTATGTACGGACCGTACCCCCAGCCCCCCGTGTATGTACGGACCGTACCCCCAGCCCCCCGTGTATGTACGGACCGTACCCCCAGCCCCCCATGTATGTACGGACCGTACCCCCACCCGTGTATGTACGGAGCGGACCCCCAGCGCGTAGTGCTGGGGGTCCGCTCCGTACATACACAGGTGGGGGTATGGTCCGTACTTACACGGGGGGCTGGGGGTATGGTCCGTACATACACAGGTGGGGGTACGGTCTGAACTTACACGGGGGGCTGGGGGTACGGTCCGTACATACACGGGGGGCTGGGGGTACGGTCCGTACATACACGGGTGGGGGTACGGTCCGTACTTACATGGGGGGCTGGGGGTACGGTCCGTACATACACGGGGGGCTGGGGGTCCGCTCCGTACATACACGGGGGGGCTGGGGGTATGGTCCGTACATACACGGGGGCTGGGGGTACAGTCCGTACATACACGGGGGGTTCGGCGCGTACTTCCGCGGGGGGGCTGGGTGTTCGGCGCGTACATACGGGGGCTGGGGGGGTGTTCGGGGCATACATACGGGGGCTGGGGGGGGTACGGCGCATACATACGGGGACTGGGGGGTGTTCGGGGCGTACATACGGGGGCTGGGGGGGGTACGGCGCATACCGGGCCCCCTATTCCGCTGGAATCGCGGCGTACTTAGCTTTTCCGGCACTTTTTGGGTGCCGTATAAATATTGCCGTCCGGACTGCTGTCGGTTCGAATCGTACTTCCTGGTTCGTGAAACGCAGCCTGAATGCGTCCCGACGTCACGTCGGCGCTTTCCCGGATCACATTTGTATGGATATTTTCGTCGGTCGGTGTTTTTTACGGTTCGTACGGAAATGGTGTTTCCGTGCGAATCGCACTTGCATGTTTGTAATGTTTTTTTCCCGGGTACGAGTCGGACGGAGAAAACACTCCGACCGACGGTTCGTACCCGGTTTCTCCAGGATCCGAATCGGCACCTGTGTATTCTCACCAGAATGAAAAACTCAGCAAAACCCCTCACCTTTGCTGCAACCAGTTTATGGCATGTCAGATTGAATGAGTGCATGAGTGGTGCTTGGATGATTGAATGAGTACATCAGGGGTGCACATATGTTAGAATGAGTGCATGAGAGGTATATGGATGATTGAATGAGTGCATGAGTGGTGCATGGATGATTGAATGAGTGCATGAGTGGTGCATGGATGCTAGAATTAGTGCATGAGTGGTGCATGGATGATTGAATGAGTACAAGAGTGGGTCATGGATGATTTCATGAGTACAAGAGTGGTACATGGATGATTTAATGAGTGCACAAGTGGTGCATGGCTAATAGAATGATAGAATGACAACACGAGATGTGCATGATGTTAGAATGAGTGCATGAGCAGAGAATGGCTAATAGAATGAGTGCTTGAGAGGTGCATGGATATTAGAATGAGTGCATCATAGGTGCATGGATGTTAAAATGAGTGAATAAGTAGTTATTGGAGATTAGAATGAGTGCATGTGGGGTGCATGGATGTTATAATGATTTATTGAGTGGTGCATGGATGTTACAATATGTGCGTGAGTGGTGTATGGATGTTAGAATGAGTGCATGAGAGGTGCATGAATGATTGAACGAGTGAACGAGCGAACGAGCGGTGCATGAATGTTAGAATGAGTGTAAAAAGTGGTGCATGAATGTTACAATGAGTGCATGGATGATTAAAGGACTGCATGAATGGTAACTGATCCTGATGATTGGATTAGTGCATGAGTGGTGCATGGATGATTGAATGAGTATATGAGAGGTGGATGGATGATTAAATGACTACATGAGTATTGCTAAGAACAACTCCTGTTACCTCCAGTAAGTCCAACACAGCAGGATTCCTGAGGGCTGTTACCTCCTTTCTTCACCACTCTGCAAATGTGACTACTTGTTACAAAAACACGGAAATTCACTTAAAAAAAATGAAAGGTTAAAGAGAAGTCATAGTTAGGAAATAGAATTTGAAAAAACCTTAGAAATTGACTGAAAAAAACAAAGGTTACAGGGACGTTATCGTTAGTCTCTGATTTCTTTTATACAATACCAGTGAAATTCAGATGTTATAGTTACCTGAGCTAACGATAACTTATGCCCCTGCAATGCACTGCTAATGACCTCACATATTACCCTTCTCATGACATAGTCAGTGACACCACAGCTACATCACTGATGTTGTCATCCACAGAACCACTCACACACCTGTACAACCACTCATACACCAACTGACACATCCACGCAACTACTCACATACCTATTCACAGACCCATACCAGTACTCATATGCCGGCCCACTCTGCCATAGAGGCAGTCACACATTAACTCACTCACTCACTCATAGAGCCACTCACACACCCATTTACTCACCCATAAAGCCACTCATACAACCAGTCACTTACCGGTACAGCCACACACATAACCACACCCCATACAGCTACTGACACGCCCACTTATTTACTTATACAGTTATTCACACACAAACCTACTCACCCATACAGCCTCTCAATACAGCCACTCACAAGGAGACTTCATCCCCCAACCAGCAGTGCACCAGGAGGCACGTTTGCAGAGTGGTGGAGGAAGGGGGCATGGCCTCCAAACACCTCTCATCAATCCCCACTGAGTAGGACATACTGAAGGTAACAGGAAGGCTTGTTGGCTCACAAGGACCATCTGAAGCCAATTAAACTTTGTCCCCCAACAGGCAGTGTGCCAGTTTGCACATTTGCAGATTGGTGGAGAAAAGTGGAGTTGTCTCTGAAGTCCTCTAAGTGATCTGGCTGTGTGGGACTTACTGGAGGTAAAAGGGGGGAATGTTGGCTGCCAAGGACCCTTAAAATCCAAGGGTAATTTATCCCCAAACCAGCAGGGCACCAGGAGGCACATTTGCAGAGTGGTGGCGAAAGGGGGCATGGCCTCTGAAGACCTCTCAGCATTTGCACTGTGTGGGACTTACTTGAGGTAACAGGTGGGCATGTTGGCCCCCAAGGACCCTCTAGGCCCAAGGGGACTTCATCCCCCAACCAACAGTGCACCAAGAGGTGTGTTTGCAGAGTGGTGGAGAGAGGGGTTGGGGTCTCCGGCGACTTGCCTTTTTTATTTTTCTTTATTCAGGGAGGGGTCCACATGGCCCCCCTTCCCACAGCCAATTTTAGCCCCCTTACCAGGCCGATTTCAGCCCAGGGGACCACAGCTCACAGGGTACAGCCTATGCATTTATTTACTTTTTTAACTAAAAAAATAAGGGGAGAGGGCCATGCGTTGCCCTCCCTGGCCAGTTTCGACCATGGGGACACCAACCCCCAGGCCTGGCCTCTAGTCTGGCAGGCACCCAGATACTTTGTTGGGGGCTGTGGGGGGAAGGCCCCCACAGTCCTGCAGCTCCCTGTATCCTGTAGGAGCCAGCATTGTTTTTGGACCGAGGTAGCTGCTGAAAATGCATGTTCCTCTGTCCAAAAATAATTTTGCTCCTCTTTCAGCAAGCATGAGCATTTTTAATGCTTCCTCGCTCTGAAAGTGGAGCACTGTTTGCTGTGGCTTGGTGGGAGCCATAAAGCTAGCGACAAGAAGTAGCAAACATCTATGTGAACCCCAGGAAATAGCAGGGACATAATAGGGCCATGTTGTAAGTGGTGGTCCCCGGGGCTGCGGGGGCCACACAGCCCACCTGCATTTAATTCACCAAAAGTCCAAATGAGTTGGTTGTCCCCAGGGCAGGGGGAGGCCATACGGGCCTACCCCACATTTTTCTTTAGAAATAATTACTGGGGAGGTAGTGGTCCCAGGGGTATTAGTAATCCCTGGGAGGGGGGACCGTGTTTCCCCCTATATTTGCCTAATGCCCCCAGGAGCTGGCCCACCTGAGGGCTGATAATGAATGAAGCAAGGGTGTCCAAGCTTAATTTTTTAATGAGTGGGACCCCCTCAGAAGGCCTAGGAAGCCAGAGTGTTTCTATCCTGCCCCCTTTTGTTTTTGTAACCTTTTTTCAGTGACTCGGTTTAGCTGCGTCCCAAGATGGCTGCTGGCACTTCCTGGTTGAAGTGTTGGCAGCCAATAACATTTCTGTAGTATTCTGGGCTGCCAGATATCTATATTTTTTAATATAATTAAATATCTCTGAAACTAATAAATCGAATTACACCAAATCACAAAAAACAAAGCTTTCTGGACCAACGTCTAGCTTTCTGCCAAATTTGGTGTAATTTCGTACAGCGGTTTTGGCTGTAGTCACGTTCAAAAAATAAAAAATCCCCATATATATATATACATGGGCAAAATGCATTTTGGGATCCCACTTTTTTCCCAGCCCACGGTTGCCGAATCACCCCAACACTTTTAACACAGCAGTCAAACTAAAAAGGGGACTTTAAAAAAAAAAGTACATGAAAATTTGTCAAGCTGCACTAAAGTTTTAGCCTCCGTGTCCTTAATAAAATCCAGATTTTCTGCCCAGCAGGCTGTGAAAAATCTAAATTTCCCTATGGAAACTTTGGTCCTAACTATAACTATGCGATATATATATATTCACTGAAGGTTCCTGGGGTGTTGTAGTTGAGCTCAGATTTCACTTGTACAAAACCAGTGAAATTCAGCAGTTATGGTTAGCTGAGATAACTATAACTCATGCCTCCCGCAATGCACTGCTTATGACCTCACATATTACAACACTCATGACATGGTCCTGATACCTCCAGTAAGTCCCACATAGAAGGATAGCTGAGAGGTTGTCAGAGGCCATGCCACCTTTCTCCACTCTTCTGCAAACGTGCCTCCTGGCGCACTACTTGTAGGGGATTGAAGTCCCTTTGGCTATTGAGGGTCCTTGGGGGCCAACTACCCCTTTTGTTTGCTCCACTAAGTCCCTCACAGTGGGTTTGCTGGGGTTTTTTTGAAAGGCTCATCCCCTTTATCCACTACTCTGCAAACATACCTCCTGACATACTACTATTTGGCTCTTGAGGATTCTTGGGAGCCAACTACTCTTCCTATCACCTCCAGTAAGCCTCACTTAGCTTGATTGCTGAGATGTCATTAGAGGCCACGCCCCCTTTCTCCACTACTCTGCAAATGCACCGCCTGGTGCACTACTGGTTGGGGCAAGGAGTCCACTTTAGTTCTGAGGCCCTCAGGAGTAAAGTGAAATTAATTCCCCAACCAGCAGCATGCCAGGAGGCACATTTGCAGAGAGAGGTGGAAAAGTGGGCATGGCCTCCAAGTCCTCTCAGCAATCCCACTGTCTGGGACTTACTGGTGGTAGCAGAAGGGGTTCCTGGACCCCAAAGACCCTCAGCATCCAAGAGGACTTCATCTCGCTGACACCACTGCACCAGTAGGCGTGTTTGCAGAGTGGTGGTGAAGGGGCCGTGGCTTCCGGCGACTTGTCAGAGTTTTATTTTTCTTATTTAAAAAGAAAAATTAAGAGAGTGGAGCTGCATGGCACCCGTTTCCAGGGCCCCCATCCCCCGGGGCCCGTCCAGTAACGTGGGTACCCATGTCCAATCAAAAAGAAGCCAATGGAAGGAGGTGGTCTCTGGGGCATTAGTAAGCCCCATGAGGGGGGGGGGGCCTATGCGCCCCTCCTATAATTGCAAATGCCCCCAGGACCTGGCCAACTGGGGGACCATAATTTTCAAAGTGTGGGAGCCAGCACTAAGTTTTATTTTCAAATTCACGCATCCAGTGCGATTCCTGCAGATTTTCTTTTTTAAATGCTTTGTTGGCCCTGGGGGCTCCTGCGGGACAGGGGGTCAGGATGCTTCTACCCTGCCCCCTTTTTAAAAAAAAATCTTTTTTTCTGTGACTCAGTTCAACCGAGTCACAAGATGGTTGATAAAACTTCCTGGTTTGAAGTGTTGGCAGCCAATCAGATCTCAGCACGATTTCAGATTGGGTCACGGATCCACCGCGCCCCTATATACAACTTGAAAATTCTTAAGGTAACTACTGAACAAATTTACACCATTTCACAAAAAGGTTGCTTTATGGATCAACATCTACCTTTTGGTGTAATTACGTCTTGCAGTTCAGGCTATATTCTTGTCTAAAGTTCCAATTGAAATTAACATGGGAAAGATGTGTTTTGGGTAACCCTGGGTGGAGCTCACAGAGTGGCAGTACACCGAATTCCACAGAGTTGCATAAAAACTCAGTGAAATTCCGTGGAGTTCTGCACGCCGAAATCCTGAGCAGTAAACGGGCATGGTAAGTCGACATCATGGCCAATGGGCTGCACATGCTGGGAGAAAGTGCTGTTTACAGCGACAACAGAAGTACAGAACAAGTGAGGGCAGGGGCTGTATTTCAACTGCTATTTAGACCCTCTCTTTGCAGAAGGGCAAGGAGAAGGCAATGTGCCTTGGCTTGCTGCTACTGCGGTGTACAGGGTCTGTGATGCAGAAGCCTCAAAGTCATTCGCGTATCAAAGAACATACAGATTTTGCTGAATTCGCCGGTGTAGGATGCAGGGAAGCTAGTATTAAAAAGAAAATATTGTCGCATTACATGTCTCTGGCATGCTCTGAGTCCTTACAGCGTTTTGAACTCAATTATTTGAGTTCATCTTCAGGACATACATAGGTGAGCAAGCCGAATTGGGCTTGAATGCTGTTAATGAAGCATCCGGGGTGGCAAGCGCCTGTGAAACGCTGCACACCTCTCTGTTTGAGCATGGGTGACAGTTGTGCAAAATCAATTCAAGAGGAGAGCTGTAGCCAGCGCAGGCTACAGCAGCAGCAGGACACGCTCGCCTTTCATCTCCAGGTTCCCATTAAATGCCCTGGATTCTCCTAAAATAAATACTCGGCACTGAACGATGCCTTGCAGAGACCAGCTGCTCCTCCTGAATTGAACCCTTGAAGAATTAATTTCCTACTCTCAGTCATAGTGCCCCCTACAGGGTCACTTCTGAATGGACCTTTAGGCCACACTAGAACCATTGCTTCCCAAAACAGCTTACCACCCCAGGTTCACATATTGGGTTACCCTTGTTCTCCTTATTACTTACCGAGTCCTCACAGATCACTGGCTGCTCCCGGGGACTTGATTCTGAATGGATTTACACCAATTAACAAAATATTTGCTTTCTAGAGCAACAGCTACCTTTCTGCCAACTTTGGTGTAATTCTGTTTAGTAGTTTGGGCTGTAGTCATGTCTACAATTCCTATGGGAATTAACATTTTTTTATCCCCTTTTTTCTCGGCCCCCACTTTATGGATCACCCTTAAAATTTTCCATGCACTTTTTGGGGGGAAACTAACCTATGCCTAGAACAAGTCAGGACTATTTGCTTTGTCATTTGTTGTTAGCTGTTTAAGATAAATGAGTAACTATAATGAGTTTGTTGTAAATTATTATTATTGAAAATGTTACAGTTCTGCACTAAACACTACCATGGTCTTTTGAAGGGGGGGTTGCTTTAACAGTATCTTACACAATTTTTCTACCCACATCTTTCTGAAATCCACCATCAATAAATCTCACACTTCAGCCCTTTCCTCTGCCACGCCCAATGTTCACTTTCTCCTGTTTGTACTTCCTCACATCTTGGCATCACCATCCCTAACCCACAATGTACCCACTCACCCAGATCACTGTGTTTTCTTTTACTATCACCTTCTCAATGTTTTGACAACTATGTACCACCTTCACATGCAATTGCATAGAATCACAACTGCAACTGGAACATGAGAGTGTTTCTCTGTGCACTCTATAAAGAGACAAAGGATTGACTGACCATGCATTCTGAAACCTTTCTGACTAACTGACCGTCACTGTAAGAAATTTACACTGCCTTCAGCCTCAACTCCAGATCTCTTATCTCGCCTTTATATTTATTCGGTTTATACAAACCACCAAAGCACACATAAATAACAGTCAATCGTTCTTTCTCAAGTTCTAAATACAATATGATTAAAGAATAAAAACTATCATAAAAACCATTACAAATAAACCCTAAACTGTTATGTTTGTTAATCTGGTAGAAAGTGCATTGTGCAAATAACTAATGTGATTAAAAGGAAGAGAAGAAAAAAATCCACTGTAACAGACAATAGTAATGCCTGGTACATATTGCTTCTCTAGTAGGGGATGCCTCCTTCTCAATGAAAGTTACAGCTTCCTGGCACCTGAACCAGACGTTCATTAGAAAGTGATTTACAGAAAAAACAATAGGAGTTGATGTATCCGTTTTTAGGATCCTGTGAGCAACCCGGTAGTGTCTAAAACAAATTCAGAGAGATTAGTTAGATCTACTTTCTTCGAGGATGATGGTATTCAGTGTAAAAGACCAACATATGTACCTTGTTCTCCATCTACAAGCCACAAGCAGGACACACAGATGTGTCATGGTCAGTGACCCAGGTAGTAAAGGATCAGCTCAGGTGAAATCTCATGTACAAGCATTTGGCCAGCAGTGGGGAGATTGAGTCTAAAAAGGGCTCAAACCCAGTGTATAACCTAACATTTTAAAACTGAGGGCCTTATTTATGAAGGCTTGCAACACTTTTAAACTACCGTTGTGTCACTTTTTGTGACAAAGCAGTAGCATAATTAATGCGTAACGTTGCGCTATATTTACAAAGTTATGCATCTATGCAGTTGCATCACTTTGCAAAATTCCTGCGCTACATTATACCTGCATCAGGTATAATGTATGCAGGGTGGGCGGTCCCATGTGAAAAAGCCTCAGAGAAGTTGGCCAGTGAAATCTATCAGATTTTACTGCGTCATTTCTAGGATGCTACTGTGTCATAACCTTATGCCTGCCTAACAGCAGGGGTAAGGGTGATGCAGTGCTATGGGAACAGGCCTCTCCCATGCATTGCTAGTGTTCCCTCATGCTTGCAACACAACTCCAGCAATGCGTGAATTTTGCGCTGACAGATACGTCAGGATTCCTGAGGATTCCTGACGTATCTGTCATTCCTTGCGACATGAAGCGCCACACATTAAATACGGCACATCCATCATGTCACATGGAGGGCTCAGTGAAAACTGCTGCATTGATGTTTTATCACAGGGATGCGACAGTATTCATAAACGAGGCCCTGAGTAGTTTAATGCCCTGAGGTCATAGTAGCAACATACCTATCTGTCACAAACGCCTAATACTTGGTCTTTGCATTAGCTATTGCCTGTTTTCCTATTTCCTCAGGACTATCCCACAACTTGCCCAAACCTAATGTCTTGCACCATGTTGATACATGGAGAAGCCAAGGGATTTGATTTGCACCACTGATCGTTGAGACTTCCATCAGTGACTGGCGATAGTCAGTTAGCTATGTATGGACCATAAGAACATCCAATAAATCAGGGGTTTAAGTGAAGCCACATCCCTGATTATCTTTATCCCGAGATCGAAAAGCAATGGAATCAATAGAGTGCTAACTGCAACAGAAACAAGTGCTCTAACATATGAGGTCTTGCATACCACCAGTCTGTGGGTATCAAGGTAAACCCATAGCTCTGCTCCATAAAGTGCAGTGGTCTAGGCTTGCGCCCCTACAGACCTCCAGGGAAGGGGTAAATGACTGAGACTGATTCTGTTTATAAAACAGAAATATAGATTTAGATTTTTGACATAAGGTATCTCTCAATCGTGGTCTGTTATATGCATCTAAGGTTGCTCAGTTCAAAGTATAAACTATACAAGTGTTATATGTTGCACAAAAAAACGACAGAAACACAGCATCCTATAAAAAGCCAACATTCTTTGGGAGTGCAAGATTAAGTTAAAAAGAAGAAATATGAAGAGAGACTACTTAGCTATAATTAATTGTTCAGAAATCGATCGATGTTTTTGCTTGTGTAGTTAAGGAACTTAATATAATGACCAAGACGGACCAGTTTCAATGTCAGTTTCAGAGACCCAGAAGAACCTGACCCACTTAAAGCCTTATTAACAACTATTCTATGCTTAATATATGGCAGTGCTTGCATTTGATAGGCCCAGTACTCATTTTTGGAGACGGGGATTTATTTTAATTGTCAGAAATTTATCAATACAATGAGAGAGAAAGGCACAACGATGAGAAAGAAAGAGAAAGAGAGAGAAAACTGTGACAATGGGAGAAAACAGGCAACAGGTGGTAAATGTTGGCAATGCTTGTTGTAAACAACTTTTACCAGTGTATTATCAACACAGGTTCTGGAGTTGGTAATGTGTGACAAGAATATGGGTGCATATTTGTTGTGTGGCATTTGGTTCTGATGTGATGTGTTATTTGTTTGGTGCTGCTACACTTCTGTTCTGTTTAGTGCAATGTTGTACTGTGATTGTTATATTGTGTTCTTCTTATACTTTTTTGAGTTGATCCCTGCTACATGTTAACTCATTTGTTTTATTGCTTTATGTATGTTATGGTTCTATGTTCTGTTGTTTACTTTAGATATGTCAACAAATGCAACTACATTGCTAGCCAACGTTTTTTTGACAATCAATTATTTGCAGCAGCCTATGGTGGTAAATTACAGCTGCTCCACTCTTCATCTATTTAAGGCATCAGTTAGCCCAAAACTGCAGCAAGGACCATGTGTTGAATTAGCATTTCCAGAAGTCATTGTATGTGATACCCCCACTAAGCGTTCAGCGACCAAAGAAAGAGGCACAAAGCAAATTCAAGGTAGTTTGTACATTTAACAACACTGCCGTTCGATGGATATCAATAACCCACCATTCATCAGATCCGGCAGAAGTCTCCTGTAAGAAGGAAATACTGCCTGCAGATAAGTTCCTTCAGAGCAAACCAGCAATGCCAGTGGGCCCAATCACAAAGGTGCAGCTGTGCAAGTCTTATGGAGAGCAAAACTCCATTAGGAGTCTTCCCTGTCCAGGTCACGACTGCAAGACTAGTAGAAGTTAAATACCACTGCACACTTTTAACTGGGGTGAATCCACAGGTAAGTGCTTATCAAGGCACTCTTTGTTGCAATCTCATCTAAGCCTATATATATTCAGTGTTGTTTTGTTTTTTACTTCAGGAGCGAAATTGTTGAATTTTACTTCTCGTTGTGCTGTTTTCCGGTCATAAATCTCTTACTTTGTCACTAGCCGCCTTATTGCTCCTGCGATCTAAGTGAAGGGCACAGACTAAAACGGTAAGTAACCATGTTCTGTCCCTGCTACTGCCTTCATGATGACCGAGACGTAAACTTGGTTACTCCTATTTGACAACCGTTATTCCATTATGATTCCAAAAACTGTTTTGACAAACTACAGTCTGTCTTCGTAGAAACAACATGTAGATATATGTGCAAAGATGTTGTTTACATGTGCAGGACAAACAATTTTTAATAAATTCGACTTCAGACGATATGTGCTTACAATGATTAAGATATATAACAACTTGAAAAACGAACCATCATGCTTTCAGAACAGTGTATATTTGGATGAAATCTTTCCACATTGATTAGAAAATGTATATCAGATAAAGTATTCTGTTGTGTTTACTTAGATCTGTCCTCGCGACTCGCCTCGCGCCACCTTCCGCCACGACCCCTCGCCCAGGGTTGCATGACGTCTCCCCGTTCTATTCTGGAACCTTGGGCGAGGATGACGGTTGAGAGGGACAGTTGACTACTTCATGGTAGATTGTCAGACGCCTCTTGGTGTCAGGGCTTATCTGGATTAAACGTAATTTATTCAACTATTACCTGCTTCCGCAATTTCATCTCTACGAATTGGCGACGAGTGTCCTGGCACCACTGCGGACCTGCGTGTGAGTGCGTGTCTCGTACACTTGTGGTTCCTTCACGACCCTCGTGAACCTTCAAGACGGCGTCGAATTCTGCCACATTGGTGCTGTTCAAGTTTCACGGTGAGATCCATGCCGGCTTGTGTTGTGGCGCTCTCCCGCTTGAACTTTAAATTTATGGCCACTAACTGCTAGTCTCCGTTATTGTGCGCTTAATTTCCCTCTGCGCTCTGTTTCCGATGGGACGTTGCCTTCACTCTTCCTGGCGGTTCCCCTCATTCCGACGACGGCGCTTCACCTCAGGGATCAGCGTTTGCGCACACACCGCGTCACTGGAACGCATTAGCGGCCATTTTGAATTGGGCTCGCATTTGGAACCTCAGCGGCCATTTTAAGAGCTTCCTGTACGCGTTTTACACGCTTCAGCTGTTCGTTCTCACAGTGATGCGCTCACTCGAATTTAATTGAAGTGAATTGACGCGCACACTACCTGCTGCCATTCTACTGTTATTGGATGGTTTCTTTAACGTTTAAACCATGAGTGTATTGTTAATTACTTGCTAGCAACTGGAAAATTTTAGGTTTTTTTCGTATTACTTCACCATTGTTACCACAGTTTGCTCTTCAGTGATGCACACACTGCTTTGTGCGTCTTCATAATAATTACTTGTTTCCTTACGCTTGTGTATTGTTTTGCTTTACTTCTTATTTTCGTCTCTATTTTCCTGATTCCTTCTTGTTCTACCCATACACTCTTCCTATCTTCTTATTTATTTATTTCTGTCTCTTCTTTCTTTCTTCTTGTTTTTCTCTCTTCTTTTCTTCTTTTCCAATTTTTTGTCATGGCTGCAGGCAATATTTGGAACCTTTCTCCACCTCAACCCTTCATTCCTGCGCCAGGTGATTCGTCTCTTAAATGGGAAGATTGGCGAGAATACTTCGAAAATTATATCTCTACTTTTGATGAGGAAGGTGAGGAACTTACTCCAGAGAGGAAGAAAAAAATGTTGATGCACTGCGTGGGAGCGAAGACTATGAAAATTTATAACCGCATTAATAAGAAAGTGAGAGCTGCAGGGGATAACGACGTTTATGCTCATGCCTTAGAGGATCTTACTAATTACTTCAAACCTGCGGTTTGCGTATCAGTCCACAGATACAAGTTCTTCCATCGCAAAAAAAATTCAGAGGAATCCATTGAAGATTTTGTCTCTGCACTTAAAAACTTGGCTCTGACCTGCAGATTTGGTGAGCTTCACAATGAATTCATTTGCGACCAGATAATAATGCATTCTGTGAATCGTGAGATCCAAGAGAAACTGTGGGCTAAGGGAGAAGCTCCTCTCCAAGAAATCGTTGACATGGTCAAGAGAACGGAATTGACGGGTAGATGCGCCAAAGCCGTCCTTTCTGAAAGCAAACTTCAACATTCAGAGGAAGATCAAACGATTGTTGCCAAAGTGAAACACTTTAGAAATACTACTAAGACAGCTTCTCATGAGCTAAAAACAAGGAATGAGTCTTCGTCTAAAGTCATGTTGACTGGGAACAAAAGATGTTTTAGATGTGGTAGCAGATTCCATCTGGCAAACGACAAAGGGCCACATGCATCAACGAGAAAACTGCTCGCAAACGGGCAGATTAGCAGAATCTGCCCCTTTGCAACCGGTATTTTTGCATTTGGGATGCATCATCCCAAATGCAAAAATCGCTATTTAAGGAATCTCTAAATAGCGATTCCTTAAATTGCGATTGCATTTAAGGAATCCCAAATTGAGATTCCTTAAATGCAATGCATGAAAGTTTAAAAATTAGCGATTTCGCTAATAGGGGGAGCAAATTACCATGAAGTTGAACTTCATGGTAATTTGCAAACACTTTGAAAAATGCACTAAAGTGCATTTTTCAAAGTTTCATTTTACACACACACATGCCCTTGGGGCATGTGTGTGTGCAAGATGTATTCATATGCAGATTTCAGGGGTGCAACAGGGTGTCTTTTTGATGCCCTGGCACCCTTGAAATAGCATGAGCAATTTGCGATTCTCTAATTGAGATTAGCAAATTGAGAAAGTCCTCCCATTCATTCCTATGGGCCTCTAGGCCCATAGGAATCAATGGGGAGGTATTCCTTAATTGCGACTCGCAATTTGCGAGTAGCAATTAAGGAATGTTTAGAAATCGCTATTTTGTAAGCGATTTCTACATGCATAGCCTTTTGCTATTCCTTATTAGCGAATCCTTATTTTTCGCTATTAAGGAATCGCAAATGGCATTGTTGATGCATGGGCCAGAAAAACTGCTCTGCCCTGAAACAGAAATGTACTAAGTGTGGAATTATTGGTCACTTTGCCAAGATGTGTCATAGCAAGCAAAGGTAGAACTCTAATGTGAAAGTGGTTGTACCTGATGGATATGAGGTATCGGATTCCTCTGATGACGAAGACATGAATCTTTTTGTGCTCCTTGTTGACGATGACGTTTTGAATGTGAAGGGCAAAAGCAAGAAAACAATGTGCCATATGGATATTGGTGGGGTGGACATTGCAATTGTAGCCGATTCGGGATCACCCTATATAATTGTTAACAGAAGTGTCTGGGATGAAAAATTCATTCCAGTATTAGGCCGCAAGCTTGCCAGTCCTGACATTTCACCCAAGACTTTCACAGGAGAACCAATCGATGTTTTGGGTTACAGAGAACTACCTTTCCTATTCAAAGACAGACAAACAGTGAGCAAATTGTTCGTTTCTGCCATTGGTCCTTCTGTTCTGGGGTGGATGGACCAAGGTAAGCTGGGTATACTCCTAGATCCCAACAGCCCTGATCCCGTTTTGTCTTTGCAATCGGAGGATGCATATGTGAAAAATATCAAAGAGAAATTTCAAACTGTATTTTCTGGGAAAATAGGGAAGCTTAAAGGATTTCATCATAAAATTGAGCTAAAAAAAGATGCTGTTCCGTGTATCCATAACTGCAGAAACATCCCTTTCTCTATCAGGGATGAAGTAAAATCAGAACTCATTAAACTACAAAAGGGTGGTATTATTGAACCCGTGGAGTCTGCAGAATGGGTCGCACCTTTGGTTTGCGCTAAAAAATCCAACGGCAAGCTCCGTTTATGTGTAGACCTCAGGGACCTTAACAAGAATATCCTTATTGATCAATACCCCTTGCCTAGAATCAGTGAGATGTTTTCTCGCACAAATGGAATAAAGTGGTTTTCGACTGTCGACCTTACTGCAGCGTACCACCAAGTTGCGTTACATCCTGACAGCAGAAGCCTCACTACATTTGTGACTCCATTTGGATGTTTTAGGTTTAAGACAGTCCCTTTTGGACTTGCCTCTGCTGCAGCTATGTTTCAGAGACTCATGCATATGCTATTTAAAGATGAGCCCAACCTGTTAATTTTTCAGGATGACATTATGATCATGGGAACCACCAGGGAGGAGCATGATGAAAATTTATTTAGGGTTCTTAAGACTTTGGAAGAGTATGGTCTTACCGCTGACATTCTGAAGTGTAAATTTGCTGAGACCAGTGTTACCTATTTGGGTCATGAAATTTGTGGTGAAGGCATCAAACCTAAAAGAGAGTTGTTGTCAGCTATCAGAGATGCCCCTTGCCCAAAAAACAAAGACGAAGTGAAGGCCTTTTTGGGGTTGTCTGAATTTTATGCAAAATTTGTTCAAGACTTTTCTTCTAAAACCTTTCCTCTTAGACAGCTTGTTAAACAAGGATGCAAATTTGTGTGGTCTAATGAGTGTGAGAAAGCTTTTGGGAACATAAAAGATGACATTTGCAGAGCCCCACCTTTGCAAGGTTTTAATCCCTACCTATATTCCATCATTACCACTGATGCGAGCGGGAAAGGTTTGGGGGCGGTTTTGAGCCAAATTGACAGTTTGGGCATTGAAAGGACTGTTGCCTTTGCCTCACGCTCCATTACACCCACTGAGGAGAGATACTCCGTTATAGAGCGTGAGGCTTTAGCGTGTGCATGGGGTTTGGGGCACTTTAGGCAGTATGTCGGGGGATTTAACATTACCCTGAGAAGTGACCATAAACCCCTGGTCAAAGTCCTTACCACTAAAGGTTTACAAACTGCCTCTCCCCGTCTTGCACGAATTTCTGTGAGAATGTTGGATTATAATTACAATGTACAATATGTTCCTGGGTCCAAAAATGTTGTTGCTGACTGCTTGAGTCGTTTACCCTTGCCTGTCACTGATGATTCCGTGGGAGAAATCGAGTCTTTTTGTGTTGCTAAGATTCTGGATGAAATTTCTTGTATTTCGCAACATGACTGGTTATCAGCACAAGCTGGAGACACTACTTTGTGCCACGTTGGGAAGTATATTGTTGAGGGCTGGCCCATCAAAAAAGACTTACCCCACAGTTTGCGTACTTTCTGGGAATTGAGGCACGAGTTGTCATTAGAAGGTGGTCTTATCCTCAGAAATGGTAAAGTCATACCCCCCACTTCCCTTCGATCCAAATTGCTTGATATCTGTCATGAGGGGCATCTTGGTATAGGGAAAACTAAGAGTAGGGTTAAAAACTATTACTGGTGGCCGGGGTTGGACCTAGAAATTGAGAGGAGGGTGAGGAATTGTCTGGCTTGTGAAAATTCTGATAAGTCACAGCATACCTTGAAACCACCCCTTCAACCACTATCCAATCCTTGCATGCCATGGACGAGATTGGGAATTGACATTTTTGGCCTAATTTGGGAAAAGGGAGAGCAGGTTTATCTCATTGTCTTGGTGGATCATTTTTCTAAATGGCCAGAAGTGGAAATCGTGCAATCTGCTGATGCTAAAGCCATCGTCAAATTCTTAAAATGTGTATTCATGAGGGAAGGGTTGCCCAAGTGTATTGTAACCGACAACGGTCCACAGTTCGTTTCTGACAAAAGCGGTTTGTCAGTGACAATGGCATTTCTCACAAGATTACCTCCCTGTACCACCCTGCTGGTAATGGTGCAGTGGAAAGGTTTAACCGTGTTGTGAAAGGGATTGTGCAATTGGCCAATCATAACGATCTCTCGTGGAGGAAGGAATTGACTCACAACTTGTGGGCTTTCCATGTGACACCCTGCGAGTCTACTGGCTCTAGTCCCTTTGTGTTATTAAGAGGCAGAACACATATCACCAAAGACTGTATTGGGTGGTCATCCCCAAAGAAAGTTGATTGGTCTATGGAATCGGTTAACGACAAAATTGCACAAACTCAGCAAAAGAGTAAAGACCATTATGACTCCAAACATGCATGCAAACATGTCAACATTCATGTAGGACAGTGGGTTAGAGTCAAGAGTAGCGGTTTTATCAAAAAAGGATTTAGCCGTTATTCGCAACCCCTTATGGTCAAGGAAGTCTTTTGTAATTCTGCACTCTTGAGTGATGGAAAGGTGTGGCATTTGTTGTCTCTGTCATTGTGCCGGGGAGATGGTACCTTGCCCCCACAGTACTCTGATCCAGGGTGGAGGAGTGTCGGCACCTCTTCTAGATATGATTGGATTCTTGACGACGACATCCACCAGGGATATTCCCACGTAGGTAGTGAGGTTCCTCCCTTAAACGATCCTGAGGAGGGCACCAGTGGTGGTCCTGTCTTGAAGGAGAATTCCACCAGTCTCAGTAACTCTAGTGCCATTTCCAAAGAGCAACCTATTTCTGAGAGTTCCGCTGGGGAGACCATTGTTCGCACGTCATATGACTCCACTACTCGCAGTGCGGACGATACTCCCCAAGTTGGAATTTCTGACATGTCTCAAGATGGTTCCCCCCCCATGAGCTCAACGTTGGTGCTTCCAATGTCAAAGAGTCCACCATTAGTAGACATGGGAGAGAAATAATTCCTCCAAAAAAGTTACAAGATTTTGTATGTGATTATTTATATTTTGTTTTGTATCCTTTGCACTTATGGCATTCCTGTATTCATATTGTCTTTACAGTTGCTCACTCTACTTTGTGTTTACTGCTCCTCTTGTTTTTATTTTTCTGTAAATGAGGAGATGTGTTTACTTAGATCTGTCCTCATGACTCGCCTCGCGCCACCTTCCGCCACGACCCCTCGCCCAGGGTTCCATGACGTCTCCCCGTTCTATTCTGGAACCTTGGGTGAGGGTGACGGTTGAGAGGGACAGTTGACTACTTCATGGTAGATTGTCAGACGCCTCTTGGTGTCAGGGCTTATCTGGATTAAACTTAATTTATTCAACTATTACCTGCTTCCGGAATTTCATCTCTACATATTCCCTGGAGTATATTATAAGCCTTTTATAAGTAATCGAGGAGTTATGTGACCATATAGAGGAATGAGGTAGACACTTGAGTTCCTTTATGAGGGCATGGAACTTCCAGGGGACTTGCAATCTCCTTATAATGTACTACAGGGGGTACTTTATAATATATGGCCACACCCTCACAATTTCCTCAAAATACTTACATCGTTGGTGTGTAACTCTTTAATGTGTAAGAGTGGGGATGCTTGTAAACATCCCCACATCTAAAAGTGTAGGATCAATCTAGAGCAATATACAGGGGGTATTGTGACATCACAACAAGGTTCTTCATTTCATTTTGTATCCAAAGCCCTCCGAATGTATCATTTCCAAGTCCTTGGAGGGACCCTCGATGGTGGGGAACTCTGTTGTCATAAGAATACAAGCAACCTGGAGATAATCGAAAGTTGCTTTTTGCATCTCCTAATTAACCTCCCCGTCAGTACCCCACTCATTCCCCTATTGCTTGACTTGGACCTGAGATTTCTTTCCAATAAAGTAGGTCATAGATCAATATTGTATTGCTTGGGATTCGGGGGTTCCCAGAGCTACTGCCATACTAATAGGTTTTAGAGGATGCTCTGGGGCTACTAGGGGCTTCTAATGTCCCCTGGCTCAGGGCTGTAAAACGTCAATTGACGAGATGGGGTGTGGGAACCTCTGGTCCACTCCTGGGGAAGCCACTGGGGTCTTGAAAGAAACAATAAAGATATATATATACTGCTGTTATATTGATGATCAGATTTTAGGGCATGCTAGGGTGGATTCCCTCTCCGCTTCCTTTCTTGAGTTCAAAGATGATTACACCATAGAAGGATACTTGGATGAGACTGAGCCTCCTGTAGCCAAAACATTATATATGAAATTTCAGGTATGGACCTTGCCACTCTGTTCAGATACGGCATAATGGCTGCGTGCACCCAAAGAGTCTGATGGGTTTTGTTCCTTCTGTCCCCACGTGATCAAATCCATAGAACATGTTGTAACTTTTTTTTCCGATATGCCATGGGTACAGAAGGATGTGGGTTCTACCGCTATGCCGTAACCTGGGAATTAGGGATTGTAGAACAGTGATTAGCATACTGAGAAGTGATGCCAGTCAATATATTGTATTTGTGGTCTCACATTATTCCTGAATATGTGGAAGATCAGGCAAAAAATGTTAGCCATTTGAAGGGTTGCCCAAGGGGTACCCTGTTGGCTGTCTTTATTCATAGATTTGCAAGCTAGATGTAATGGAGCTACCAATTTTTGTAGAGGGGTTATTATACTCATCATTTAGGAATATAGTTGGACTATGTTTATTGCAGAGTTACTTAGTGAATTTTAGGAACTTTTATTAATTTCATTGTACTCACTTTTATATTATTGTATAGTCGGAAATGTTTTTCTTTGTTTTTTATGTACTTTCATGGTGGTAATGCTGAATAAAGATATATGATGATGATAATGATGATGTAAACATTAAGAATACAATTAGAATCTCTCGTGCAAAATGAAACACACCAAAAAGCAACCCCATATTGTTGCAAAGAGGTATTAGAAAAGGTTTAATACAAGGTACATTTAAAAACATGCTGTTGCTCAAAATGTGTAGAAACATGCAGTGAGACTCTATATTTCCTATAATGACCTAGACCATGGCAAAACACGCATGTTTGCGCTAATCATGTTCATCTAAAGAAATGACAGAAGTAGGAAAAAACATGTTTCCTTTCCATTTTTAAACTGCAACTTTAATTATGCTCTGTGATCTGCCTTCCCCCTTAACTGTGGGATCTGGCAGCAGTCATTATGGTGGGTCAGAACTCTAATGTAATAAATTGTTACAGTTCAGCGACTACTTCATTACTTTATTAAATGTGACTTGGTGCGTCACAAATCGCCTGTAACAAATGAATTAAATACAGGCGTATATACTAGGATTGAGGGCTTTTATGTATTATATTATAATCCCATATTCATCAAAGCTAAATGGCAGTAATAATAATCAATATGCATGTGTAATGCTTCTAACACAATATTGTACATTTTAATGTAAATTATGCTGTAGATTCCATGATTTTCTAGTTTACTTTCTAGGCAAAACAGTGCTGCACAATGTTTATTTAAAAAGATTTTGCAGTATCGTAATTTTCAACTCACGTTATTTTATCAACATCATATATTACCGTTGACTTCGCCAATAAGCATATGCAGCACATGCATTTATCAAGAAACACAATGAAAAATAGTTACAATTATAGCAATTAATAATTGATTACCTGTAGACATTGTAATAACAACCTACCATAGAGTTTAATGCACCAATCGCTCTAGGGGTTAATGTAATGATTTATACCATTAATTATATACATCATTTAGCATAAACTACAGCCTCAGCCAAAGATTTTCAACAATGTCATTCTTGTGTAATAGCTTCAGCTTTGCTTTTGAAGTGAGAACGGTCTAGGATGTGCTAGTAATTTCCAGAATAGCTTTTCCCCAGATCAGATGC
Organism: Triturus cristatus; assembly: GCF_964204655.1. Lineage (NCBI taxonomy): Eukaryota > Metazoa > Chordata > Amphibia > Caudata > Salamandridae > Triturus > Triturus cristatus. Next base: position 624,917,987 of record NC_140580.1, on the reverse strand, counting down.
AATGTTTCCTACTTCCAAACCTTGGAGCATGGCATCACTGATGAGCATTCCCACAATGCTCTGACTTTTCATGTCTCCTTTTAAATATTTAAAGGAGATCTTTGGCCTCATTGCTTCATTGCTGGGGTCTCATTCTTGGTACATGTATACGACGAGCGAAACGTTTAATCTTGTGGAGTCAGGTGGCTTAAAAACCCTATTACAGATACAATCAAACAAAATGTGACTTTATAAGGAAAGCAACAAAGCTGAGCTATTATTCATGCAAAAGACTTTCTTTCAAGCGTGCTAATGCTTTAAAGGTTAAAACATGGTGGTGGTTGTTTCCGATTCACCTTCGAAGACAAAGGATCATTTTGAAAACGGTGATTAAGATTTGTGTAAATTTAACAATGATTACCAAGGAGAAATCTTTCGCTCATATATTTCAAAATCAAAAAGTCACAGTTTTGATGGGCATAGGATATCAGTGGCAGAGAAAAATACTTTAATTTAATTATCAATCAGTCAAGTCAATCAAAACAATCTTTATTTAGTTTAAAAGAACAAGCCATAAAAGAAAACACAACAATACATAACATTCATATGAAGTTTAAAAACTAGAGTTTAACACATTAAGAACGGATAGTATACAACTGTCTGCACTATCCATCAAATGCACAACCGGTTATCAACAAAACCCATGGACAAATGTCACAGTTGTATAATTAAAGTGCAGAAGTACGCAGGAAGATGAGGAGTGCAGGTGCTTCAGTTAGAAGCAAGTCATAAAGCACCTTGTGCTTGTCATCTCATAATAAACAAACAAGGGATGGGCATTACAAATTAAAAATATAACTTAAATACATACTTAAAACGGAAGAGTTACAAACTTCCGTTGTTAACAGCCAGTCGTGTTTAATTTCTATTAAAAATGTATTAAAATCGTCCACCACCAAGAGGTTTTTGTACATCAAACAAACTTATAGTAAAACGCATTGCAGACAGTTTAGATCAATTCACATTTCAGGATATCACAGCATCGTATCATTTGCCCACCATGATTCTCAATCTTACTGCAGCCAAAATAAATGTACAATTTTTGATTATCAGTCATTACCTCCTCATCCATCTGCCTGTCACAGTCCCTACAAGGTGAGCAGTTCTTCTGCCTCACAGAAATTGATTATGTAGCCCAACAAAAAAGTTTCTCCAATATGGCTGCTGTATCCCAGCATGCACAAAATGAGGAATCTTGGTTGACCCCTTCCTGTTTTTTCTCCTGTGCTTCTGAACCTATCACCTTCTCAAACATGCCTGAGGTTTTTAAAAAGCTTTTACTTGTTATCTATTACATCTTGCATTGTTTACTAGATAATGGTGTTGCTTTCATGCATACAAAGACTTGCTACAGCAGGACTTTTAATTTTACTCATGTCAGTTGTAAACACCTTCGTGACAGGCAGGACTGAAAGAGTCTTTATTCTGTTATACTTACTGAGTGTTCCTTTCATGTTCAAAGACAGTATGGATTTTGTTTATTTGTTAAGCAAGGTGCCCTGTTGATATTGCCTGACCCCATTTAAGACATCACATGATTCAAAGAAGGCAACTTCTGCAAGATTTTGGGAGCAGCATTGTTTTATTGCCTGAGAGATGCACCAAGCAGGAAGCTTGGATGTTTCCAGGACTGGACAACATGGAGAAAAATATGGTCGGTGGAGGTGGTAGTGCAGTGGGACCCGCTGGTCCATCTTCTGGGGCCCCTGCCATTGCAACCCTGCAGCAAATGATAAAGGCTCAAGTCACGGCTTCTTTTAATGCCTAGGAGGGACATAAACCCCCTAACATTCCAAGGCTATATCTAGATGAATCTCCTGTGGCCGACCCTCATAACGAGGAAAGAAGGGGTCAGTTTGTCCAGGGCAGCGGCAGCTCCTCCGCAATTACAGAGTATCATCGACCTACTGGCTTAGCCAGCAGCTAAAAGATAAAACAGCATTGTTTTATTTTTCAGCTGCTGGCTGAGCCAGCATTTGTGGGGTTGGGCGGGCCAGGCCATGATAAGAGGCAGAGTGGTAGGTGCACTGCTAACTGTGCATGTGTGTTTGGCAGGCCACCTTAGGCCGGCCAAACAGACAAGTGCAGTTAGGTTTCTCCAACCAAGCTGTATTGTAAGCCGGTTCTGACTCCCTGTGCCTGAGCGAGCATTAAACAAGACCCCTCAGGCCAATCCTGGGCTGCTCTCATGCACCATGAGTGCAGTGTGTGGTTTGCACAGGGAGTCTCTGATGCTGTCCCAGGGGCTGCTGGGATCAGGAAGCAGAGAAGCTTGGAGGCTTGAGGTGGCAGAAGCAGCATTAGGTAAGCTATTTAATTTTTTTATTATTCCACCCAATCCCTTTCCCAAGCAGCCTCCCCCGCCACCCCCACACCCACTCCTCCTACCCTACCACTGTTTAAATGCACGGGCTGCCACTGGTCCAGAGGTGGAACAAGCTGAACTATTCCAGCACCTAAAAGAAAACTTGGGCTTCCCTTATCCTATGTCTGGTGTGGAGGACGAGGATTTTTTTAACACAGTATCACGATTCAAATAACTTTATTTTGTCCAAAGTCATAAAAGTAAACAATAAATAGATAAAAATACAATAATATATACCGGACTTGTAAAAATAAATACATGTAATTGCATAGTTCCATTAAAGCCAGTGATATAGTGCAATATTTATCACAAAACAATGACTAATGTTACAAGTTCCAGCAATGGCCAGTTGTTAAAACTGTGAGAAGGTGGCCTGATACATGCTGTCCACAAGTTCTAGTGGGCACCCTGTATCAGTCCAAACAACCTCTTATGGTGATAGGTTAAAGACAACCTTTATTGAAAGCTATCCTAGTGGTAGCTATGGAGAGCAGCCTTCAGGCTAAGTCTTGAAGGAATGTAAAGCAGCTTGTTTTACCAGTCTTTAATCTCTTGAATGATCAAATGAAAGGACAACCTAACCAGATATATATTTCAAATATATGAATTTAGGTTAACACACACCCCTCAAGTCTCTTTATGAGACTGGAGTTCGAAGTACTTAAGTTACAAGATAGCAATCATCAGTAAAAGCACAAATACACGTTTGGGCCCTATGGGCGTACCAAACCATATACCAAAAAAGTGGTATAAGAACCACGACTGGAACAGGTACTAGGCCTATTGCCTCTAGAATTGCTGGGACCCCAAGGAACCACCCAAGGTAGTGACACAGGGGACCCACGGGGACTGTATTCAGTGTGTAAACACAACCGCGGGTTCCTATTATCTTCTATGGGCAATGTTGTGGTTGGATATTTAAAGATTAGGGACACTTCTAATCGAGTCTGGACCAAACCCTTTTGGACTTAGGAAGTTCTAGGGCTAGCATCCACGAGAGCACCGGAGTACTCAAGTTACCTCACCCAGGGAAGCCGGGTGCATAGGTGTTTTTTGGTGTCGGGACGCGCTGTCAATTTCAATGGAAGCCTGCAAAGAACTGAGATGTAAGGAACCTGAAAGCAGAGGGGACAGAGTCTGGGTCACTTGCCAGTGACCTAGGGCAGGATGAACCAATGCCCACAGATGTCAGGTGCTTCAGGTGAGTTAATAGGTGTCTTGACTCTTCAGCCACGAGGTCCAGGAGGTGTCGACGAAGTCCACAAGCTGGATTCGAGCTGTCCCACAAAGTCTGTCCAGGGCTGCAGTGTCCGGGACCAGAATGGACCCAACAAGCCTTGGCAACGGCAAGTCACTGGAATTCAGAGAAAGGACTGCGGTGCAGACCAGCAAGATCTGAGTTATTCACCCAGTGAGGGTAAGTCAGGGCACGTCTGGAGCAACCAGGAAAGCCCAATCAGAAAAGAAGTCGCCTTCGTGGGGACCTGTTAGCCAAAGGGCTAGTGATCGTGAAGTAGCCTTGAGCGGTCGCACTTGAAGCTGGCCCACGGGTCACTCGTGGAGTGGAGGCCAACAATCTTTGGTGCAGGAGGTGCTCAAGGCTGGGGCTACTTGGAGCCCAAAGCACAACTTCAAGGAGGACCAGGAAGACAGTGTTGCTGCAAAAGTTCATGGTGTCCTGGGGTCACAGTTCAACACCACCCACGATAGCCACGGGCCTCAGCTTTGCTGTGGACTCAGGGTAGCCTCAAGGAAGTCTGGAAATCCACCTCTGGGGATGCAGAGACTTTGGCATCTGGCGGGAGCTTCAGAATTGCAGACGGGTCAGTTGCTTCTTTGGTGCCTGCCAAGTGGGGGAGTCACTCCTTGACCCCAAGGGAGATTTCTTCAGTCTTCTAGTTAAAGTAGAACATCGAAGGTACAGGATATATGTTGCAGTTTCGTCCAGGGTAATCTAAAGTCCTAGGGACTGGATTCCTATACTTATACCAATTTTAGGGGATGGACTAACTCTAAGGCCCCACCTATGGGTGGACCTGGGGTGGGGGTGGTTACACCCCTTCCCCTTTGTCCAGTTTCGCGCCAGAGCAGGGGCTGAGTGCCCCTGCAACTGGTTTGAACTGGGCTATGCACAGGGACACCTTGTGTGCCCCAGGCAGTGTCTCAAAAGCATTCTCTGAATGCACCCACCCTGTCCCAATACACATCTGCCTGTCTGGGGAGGTGGCTACACCTCCCTGTGACAGGAAACCTATTGTCCCCCAGCAACAGGAAGCCAGACCCGTGTCTGTGGCAGTGGCATCCATTTTGTGATGCCAGGGCTTTGGAAAGTTTTAACCGGGTAGACCAGTGTGAACATGACTCTCCCTCTAGAAGGGTGGAATGCTACCCCGACCGCCAGAACTGGCGGGGGGGTAGTATTCCAAAGCGTTTGACAACAAACACAACATGTTTTGATGCATCTATCCCAAAGTTAGCATTTACTGCGAGGTTATAATGCACTTAAGAGTATATTGTATGGTTGTATCACAGAACAGCCATAAGGAAGTATTTCCGAAAGCTGCAGAGGGGCTCAGCTCATGCTTGGGCACCCTCTCACATAAAACAAAGCACTCTGCCTTCAGGATTGTCAAGGCCTGCCATAGGAGTGGCTTATATGTTTATATGTGTCTGTATATATGTGTGGATATAGGTAGCCTATACCACTGTAAGGGGTGAAAGCACACCCTTACCCAGTCTGCAGTAGCAGACCTGTGGTGCCATTTTGAAGTGCTTCCCAGGGGTGGCATAATACATGCTGCAACCCCTGGTAGGCCTCCGAGGTACCTATGCTCTAGGTACATAGTATACCATATACTAGGGGCTTATAAGGCACTCCAGAATCCAATTAGAAATGTACCTAATGTACATGCAAACCATTTTACAGAGAAAGCAGATAGACTGGGGCCCTGAATAGCAGGATCCCAGTCCAACTAAGTCATAAACCAGCAAAACACCAGGAAAAAAGTGGGGGCAACCATATAGTCAGATTCCACCTTCCTACAAAAACTATGACAATAATTTATCCCATGTAATAAGGTATCCCATGTAAACATAAGTTATCCCATACATTCTTAGCATCACAATACTTCCACATTCTTTCTTCTTTTTGTCCAGATGAATCCTAAAAATGTTTCTACTTCATAGGCATACATGGGGCGAGCATCGGTTCTTAATACTCGAGGAGCAAGAGAGTGGCTAGGAGAGCCTAGTTGTCTATATATTAGTGCTAGCCATGTATATCTAAATTGTGGGTATGTAGGGACAGCAAATAACACATGTGGGACAATGGACTCTCTTTGGTCATTACAGGAGGGCCAAAATGTGATAGCTGTATCCACCCATTTTCTTACAAATGAATTCAAAAGTAATAAACCAACTCTAAATTGATGATAATGTTTCCTATGCTACAGATATCAGATACCAGTATTTGTCTAAGCCATGGGTGGGCTTGAAGTCCAGAATCTCCCTAGACAAAATGTAGACATTATCTTTTTGTTTCTCATTCTGATGGACATAAAGCCAATACTGTTTCTTCATTACATCCTTGGGAGGAACTTGGGTTGAAGATGGATGTGTCCAAAGATCACTGACACCCAAGGAAGTCAGGAGCTTTTTTGATTGAGCAGAACCAGGGACATTTATTGAATATATCCAATCTAATAATGTCTTTAATGGATGCCACATAGTGCACCAACTCAGGAGTAGCCCTGGCTCTACTCCAGTAAAGCAATGGATGCAGGGCTGCCTTATGGATGAGCATCTTTAAGCCCACGTCTAATGCTAATGGATACAATGGTGGAAGTGAGGCTAAAGATCCTAAAATTTGAGCTTGGATCTCTCCAAGTCAATGTGTCCAGTAAAGCCCCTTAACTCGACTCCATAGAGAGAAGCTCCAGTGTCTTTGCCTCATAGATTTTAAGTGTAGGTGCAAAAGGCTTTGTAAAAGAAGCGTGATGCTCTCCTAAGATTGCACCAGCAACCTGCCTGAGTTATAGCGATGCCAAGTTTGTGCGTCGTCACCAGGTCATGTTGGACACAAACTAATTGAAAGAATCAACTCTCTCCAGTTTCTTGACCCCTGATACTATGCTCCATCTAAAACTTTTGTGACGATAAAACCCATAAATTTAGTTTTGGCTATGTTGATCTCTAAATCACGCTCCGAGTAAAAGGCACAAAAGCCACTGAGAAGTTTAAGCAAACCAGTTGAGGTTTTCAAGATCAGCAATGTATCATCAGCATATAAAAGTACAGGTGTCTTAGCATTAGCTATGGAGAGAGCCTCTGCTGGAATTCAAGAAAGAACATTGAACATTATCATTGATGTATATGGAGAACAGGGTAGGGGCCAAGACCCAATAATGGAGGACCCCTTTCAGCACTGGTATCCTGCCAATCAGTTGGCCCTGGTTACCCGAACACCCTTGGGCAATGTTTTTGTCATGGAGCTGGACCAATAAAGAACGTGAATGATCGTAGATACTGGACCACCCTTAACTCCTCTAGCATAAATATTAAAGAGTGTAACACTACAGTTGCTACCCATGCTTACTTCAATGCCTAGAAAATCCAGGTTGTCAATTCCTCATTTCTGGATTTTTCAATTTAAAGAGGTCTTCACCCATATTGTTAGCCCACCCACAGTGTGTCCAAACTTGCTGAGCGTAGCTAGGGTATAATAAGTTAAGTAGCCCAGTTTATATGAGGGTTCTACTCTCCATATTTCCTGGAACAAGCACGTCTTAAACCTCAATAAATTTACACCATTAAGGTTGCATCAATTTAGCCCTAAGGCCTGCCGCCTTCCAGAAGAGAACCAATGTCTGCGAAAGGGGTTGACTTACAAAATGGCTACTGGATGATTGGAGAGACCCCTCTAAATTATGGGTTGGATCACATACAGCTCTAGGCATCATCTGTCCACTATTTTCACGTGATGAAATAGCTACACCCATCTAGTCTCACCCCCTCCATAACTGTTAGATGCTTGAAAACTAGCCCCTGGAGCTGGACTTGATTTGAGTTCCATGTTAGGCAATATCAAGCCTCTACTAACGAAATTAGGGTTTGCTAAAAACTGACTCCACAATTGGGTGGGAATGCAAAGCTGAGTCTGCTGAGAGCACAGTCCTTGGTAAATTCCAAACATGAAAGCTTGTTAATGTGCTAGGTCCGGTCAAGGTATCCCTACCTGCATTGATGCTATTATTAAATGCTACAGGGGCCAGAACGTACAAATCCATACAATGCAAGGGGCTCATGGGGACGACTTTAGTCTGTTGGTGTACCTGAGTGGAACTGCTGCCTATCATCTGTGAATCATTTTTGTCCAACTCTGACAAATGTAAGGTTGAACCCACTGAGTGACAAGAGGGAATGGGCCTGCTGCCTTGCAGTCCTAAATATTTAAATTGAATGCTAGTGTGGTTGGGAGGACAAGTCCTGCTATCCAAGGCAAGAAGACCATCAGCGATATACCTCTCTCTAGCGCATAGCTCTATATCAGCATTTTGAATCCACATCTCTCTTTTCGCAGTAATGCCTGCTAGGAAACTTGTGGTTAAGGTTTCCTTTCCAAGATTCCTCAGTAAATGGTACCTATTGTAGGGTTTTTCTAAAGAATTGTCAGCAACAGAAAGAGTAGACAATTTCATGGCTGGATTAACATGACAAGATACAGTGGTTTCAAGGATACCCTTCCATCTGATCCAGCAGACAAGAAGGGGGAGAGGCAGTAAATAATGAAAAAGAAAAAAGAAACGAAGCCCCAGTTTGCATCTCTGTCAGAGCCAAGGCATATATGACCTATAAGGATCAATATATTTATGGGATTTCCAAGTCTTGGCAGAGCAAAAGGGTTTGGATTACTCTTCACTGTTAGCCTCAGATGTTTGTCAGCTGTGTCATTTAACAACTTTTGCACCACTACAGCAGCCCTGGGAGCAGATTTTGGAGCACATTAAAACAGATGGATTAGGCCTGGGCAAAATAGTAATTATGCTAAAGTAATAAAAGTATTTTCAGTACATTTGCTTTGCTCTTTTTGATCCGAAATTACAAAAAAATGTGATTAGTAGTAGATTTATATTACCCAGCAGTTTATTGTCATTGTATGTGGCTCTTGAAGAGTTGACTAATTGTAGAAATTAGAAGCTTCACAGTACTCTGCACTTTATTGTCATTCCATGCTGCTATAATCGAAGATTCCCAGTAATCCTAGCTAAAGACACCTTTTAACTTGCATTTTTAAGTGCTGACTACCCCTAGAAAATAGTAGTTTTATATCAGCTAGCACTTTATTGCCATTTTGTGCTGCACTTGAGGAGTTGACTAATTGCAGAGACCAGTAGCCTCACAGTACATTGCACTTTACTGTTATTCTACGTGCTTCTATAAATAAAGTCCCCGAGCCATTTTTACCCAAGCCGGGGGATAATATTAGTTGGATCTTAGCAACTCAGGCCGTGGCCACCTCTTTGCCTGAAAGTGATCACCTGTCATAATTAGCTGTTGTATAGTAGCTGAACTTTGTTTGAAATCACATATTGCTACAACTACAGATTATACTGTTGTATTCACCTATTTTTGAAGCATGTAACAGATTGGAGCAACAACACATGCTTTTATTTGAAATTTTACATGGATCACTATTAGTCATCTGGTTCATTGGAGACTCAAAAAACGTGAGTCACATTTTTAACATATAATCAAATATCCTTGACTGTTTTTAGTAGTATTTACAGCAAGAATTTGTACTATGTTATTTGTACCTGCTGTTTGAATATTGTAAAGGTTGATGAAACCATAAACAATAAACATTATAAAAATTTGATTACGCCCCTTTGTGCAATAATGAGTAATTAGCCCCAAAAAAACTACTGTAGGAGCACAGAAACAACATACTTAGCAAACACAAGCGGCTGCTGCTGTTTAATGTTCTGTTGTATTTAGCACTATTTTCTAGTGCAACACGTTTTCTCTGGTCCATATTGGATGTAAGAATGCATTTTGGGCTAAGAAAATAGTGCTAAGCACTGGATTATATTCCTCACATAATTTGGCGTAATCTTGTGTAATTTCACTGTAATTTCACGTTACACTACAGGAAATTACATGCGTTTGCTCTACCCATAATATGGAAGCCCTAGTGGAAGGCTGACGCCACACAGAAAACTGCACTTACCAGTTGGGGTGCACAAATATTCAAGCAGCAGTTCAAAGACCTGGTCAAGAAATCTGTAGAAAAAGAGAAGTTAACGACTCCTGTCCATTTATTCTCCAAAGGAAGATTCTTTGGCTATTGAAGGACCTTAGGTCCAGGTGCTACCAAGGATAATAATATGCTCTTTTGCTCAAATTGTCATGGCCAGGGGGTCCTAAATAATGGCAATTCTAGCCATCCTCAGTGACACCTCCTTCCCCTCCCAAGGCCTGATAATGCTATTCTTCCAGTTGTTGGTCATCTCCTAATCTTTCAAGAGATATGACGACTCATAGTAATGGATGCATGGGTTTTACAGGCTATCCTGGATGGCTGTTGAATAGAGTTTGTCAGCCCACCATACCAGTTTTTCCATAGAAACCCCTCTATTGAGAGATGTTGTCCAGCATCAAGCCGCTCTAATAGGAGAAATCAGCGATTTGTCAAGTACCCTCCAATGAAAGACCACTTGGGTTATTACTCCATTTTATTCTTTTTACAGAAAGCATCTGGAGACATCTGCTGAGTTTTACACCTTAAAGGAGTAAACCAATACATTCCCACAGGCCGTTCAAGATGGTAGCCTTACAGAACATTTTGCCCCTAGGTAACTACAGAGACCATCTAACATCCATGGACATGCTGGATGCATACCTGAATGTCCCCATCCACGTGGACCATCAGAAATTTCTACACATTTCGGTAGAGGAATGTCATTACCGATTTTGAGTGCTCTCCTTCGGCCTCCCCTCAGTCCTAAGGTTTATTTCTTTTATCAAACTCTTGGCTCCATTGGTGGGTATTTTACACTCCAGAGGGATTCAAGCGTATTCTTACCTTGATGACTGACTAATTGCTTCTTCTTCTTTTCTTAAGGCAGGAGAGCACACTCATCCATTTTACAGCCTTCTGAAGGAGTACACTTTCCTATTAAATTACAAAATTTCCAATCACCGGAGCCCTTTTTCCAACAGACTTGAAGGAAGTTTTTCTGACAGAAAAAAGAAAGTCCAGACTGATATCTCATCTAACTGCTTCACTAGCAAAGTCCTGACCTCGGCAAGACTTTGGTTAACGAGCCAAGGGGAGATGGCTTTAAATTTGGAATTCCTTCCTTGCGGCGTCTTCCTCTGTATCCATTGGTTCACCATTGTCCTACTGTCTCAGGATTTCAAAACTTTGATCACAGAGATTCATCAAGATCTTCAATAGTGTCTAACCCCAGGGAACATGAACAAGGGACATTGGTTAGTATCTCAACCTCTCATGGTGCTATCAAGAGATACCAGCAGAATTGGGTAGGGAACCGTCTTCCATGATGAAAAATCCCAGGGTAGATGGAATAGTCTCGAAATATACCAGTCTTCCATTTAGAGGGACCTAGGTACAGTCAGAAGGGCTCTACTTTGGTTCTCTTCTTACCTCCCAGGCAATACGGTATGTATCTTAACAGACAATTAGATGGTGAGAGTGTAAATCAAGAGACAGGCATATGCAGTGCCTTCTATTTCTACTTTCCCAGAAGATATGTCTCTATTCCCTGATTTTCCAGCAGATTGTCGCCATTCGTGCAACTTCGAATCTTAGTGTAGAGGGAGAGTTTTGCCTATTCCTTCATTGACTCTATCAAAGATTCTAGACATTTTGAGAGGTGCCTTCATGTTGGGGTTAGTGTTGCCCACTATTGGAACCCGATGGGAAGCAATTCAAGCCTTCAGATCTATTAATAGCAACGGCCAGTTCAGGTAAGCAGGATGGGGTGGGGTTGTGGGGATGTCAAAAGAGGACGGAATCGGGTTTATTTATTTATTTAATTTTCCCTATTCTGTCATCTGTCGACTTCCCTGCCCACCCCACTGACCCACTGCGCTTACCTGCACCGGTGGCTGCTGGTACTAAGATGTCTTTATTCACACATTTGTGCTTCTTGTCCACTTAGGAGACATTTACCTTGCAGACCGGTTACTCATTGTCCTATTCAGTTCTGGTGTAGCTCACTAGTCATTCATGTCCTGATGGGTCCACTTTTGTGCCCTTAGAATATTCAGACCTCAAGTTTTTATGGGCCAACGTTTTAGCCTTAGGTAGTTTTAGGTCGTTTTTAAGGGATCCTCAGACAAAAACATTTGATGAACTGCCACTTGGGTATCCCCTCATGCTTTATGTTGCATTACTGTCTCCCGTTGGGTGGCGGGAATCTATGGGATATGGCACTAACACCTTATCTTCGATTTATTACCTTTGATTTATTGTTTCGTAATCCTTTATTAAAAATATGGGTGTAGCATCAATTTCTATGGATCTCACCCCTTCTTCTAAACCTTAAGGTAAAGGGACAAACAATACCATTCTGCTTGGGTGTTAACTCATCGTCTAATGACTGTGACATGACAAAGGACAAAAAGTGTAATGACCCTATTACTGTTAGACTTGTCATCATTAGGGTGGTCTATCCTCAGACTTGTTTTGCCTTTTACCTTCAGTTTTTGCTGATTTGTTTTGTTGGCCTTATGACTTTTGACACTTTAGCACTGCTAACTAGTGCTAAAGTGCATGTGCTTCTCACCAAACATGATGACATTGGTGTATATATGATTGGCACATTTGTTGAACTGTCAAGTCCATTGTAAAGTGGCATACCATATACCCAGGGCCCGTACTTCAAATGCTACTAGTGTGCCACAGCACTCATTGTGCTACCCACAGAAAGAGCCTTTCAAACCTGTCTCAGGCCTGCAACTGCACTGCCTGTGTGTGCAGTTTACTGCCACTTAAACTTAGCATTTCAAACTACTTGCCAAGCCTTAAACCCCCTTTTACTACATGTAAGTCAAAGGTAGGACATGTGTGTTTAATCTTTGCATGTCTTGGTAGTGAAAAACACCCAAATTCGTTTTAAACTACTGTGAGGCCTGCTCCTCTCATAGGCTAGCTTTGGAAATTACTTAATACACTTTAAGCTGTAATTCCTGATCAGAGAGGAGTAGCTTCTTCATGTTTAATCTGTTTAAAATGTTAATGATAAATCCTTCTTGCTGGTGAAGTTGGATTTAACTTTACTGTTAGAAATGCCACATTTAGAAAGTGTGCAAAACAATGTGGATGAACCCACTGAGAAAAGAGCCAGGACTCACTGTTGAAATTAACAGTGCCAGGGAACCATTAGGTTTTGTTAAAAGACCCCTCACACACCAGCCTGGTTGGTGTCATGCTTCATCACTGGGGTCCCAACCGGGTAGCCGAATGCCCCCCGGTTGTGCTACGACGCCTGAGTGCAGCAGATCTGGTGTAGTATAGTTTGTGTGAAGTGATGCAGTGAAGATTTAAAAGTATCCCTGGGAATCCTTGCCTAATGTGTTTATTACTGGCGGCCCAGGATACGGCTAAAATCAAATAGCACAACTACTGGAGTGAATTTACTCTTAGTTGTCTAAAATAAGGTCTACATGTTTCAGCCCTAGATAGAAAATAAAAATGAATGGGCTTTCGTCAGGACCAGGTTAAGAGTGCGCGAGTGGCAAAAATCGTGCCACATGAAAGGTGAATATCCAACACTTGCGCTAAGGTGTATTGTAGTGCTCAGTGGTATCTGTATACTTACGGATCCACTGTAAAAAACCTGTGGAAATAAGAAGACAAGAGGAGACACATAAACAGAAAATGCAACATAAAATGCAATCTTTAGTGTATTTCTTAGTGCCTTAGTGCTGGTCTCAGGTAAGTAGGCACAACAAGGAGTCAATCCATAATCTAAACTGAGTGGGAGACATATACTATTAATACATGGGGTGTACATATATCTCTCAACAGGTATATATGCTGTGACTATAACGCGGCATGCTAATAAACCTTAACGGTTTTTCTGTTTCGCCTTCACATAATAGACTGACATGCAGCATGCTGGTGAAGTGTTATTCAGTACCCCTGGGAGCAGAGGTACTGAAATGCCTGGTGATCGGCAGGATTGTGGTCGTCAGTGCTGGCATTTGGCTAAAGCATATGTTGCCACTATGTCAGGTATATTAGAAAATATATTACAAATTGATTGCAAACAGCATGATGAAAATAGTTACACTGAATTAAAGTGTAAGGCAGGAATTCAGGGTCCGGGAGGGGTACGGTCTATAGTCACACTCTAGGAATGGAAAGTGAGTGGAGAAGCGCAGTTTGCAACAAGTAAACATTCTGCATATCGCAAAGTTAGAATGCCGGCAGGGAGGGGGGACGCCTGCAGGGAGGGGGGACAGAAAGCCTTACTTCGTCAAGATGCTAAACTCGCTGAAACCTAGTTAGGTCTCCTGTGATCCTGGTTGCTGGCGTTTTGCTGATAGCATCCGGTATAAATGGTCTATGATGAGGCGTCCGCATACGTATACGTGGTGCCTACGGTGGAGAGAACTAGACCTGAGGCTGAGGGCTGATCTGCGCATGCGTGAGCGCCATCTTACGTATGAGAAAAATGTCGTCGTGAACAAAAACTGGGCCCTTTGTCACAAAAAGGGAAGGCGCATGCGTGGGCGCCATTACAAGAAAATGGGAAGGGTAGCACTAGTGAGGATGCGCAATTAGGGATGCCATATTGGAGATGACTAAGTACCCGCATGGTATTAGGTGTATAGTGTCCTGTAAAATAAATGATTAAAAATGGACATTGGGAAAATATAATGAAGAGGCTGAGTGGTAGGCCACATGATTGGATAACAAAGAAGTACTTGAAGATGTGTGCTAAAGTACTGGATTGTCCGTGCAGAAGGGCCACAGACATACCCGTACTAATGGTGCAAACCCCACTTAATGGTAAAACAGAGAAGGGCCTACTTAACCTGTATCTCAGATTTGTGACATCAAAGTTGTCAGATATTGCAGAAAGGTTCTAAAAAATGGGTGGGCAAGATTAAACTCAACTGAGTGAGGAAACCACTGGGCTAAATCCAGTTGAAGGTAACTACAGATATTGGGCCTCTCAGAATGATTTTCTCAGGGAGTTCCACGGGATGTTATCGTTAAGGCCCGTCAGATGGCTGGACAGGTGATAAATCCAATGTTGTTCCTTTTCCAGGAGGCAGCTCTGTATGTTGGGAATCTTCGGGTCAAGTGTTTTTATCATGACCCACCGCATATCGTTGGTGGTGTGGCTTGCCTCAGGAAGTGGTTGGTTAACCGCATGGTGTTATTCTTGCATCGGATGGTGCTGCGGTGCTCACATATGCGGGTTTTCATTTTGTGGCTAGTCATGCCGATGTTTGTGAGACCGCATGGGCAGACAATGCGGTAAATGGCATTTGCTGTGTTACAGTTTGTGTGCTGTCTGATGTGTCATGTCTTGCCTGATTCTAATTGTAGGCTTTTCGTGGTTTACGTGATGTGACAGACACTGCAATTCCAACATGGGAAGTGACCTACAATGCTGGGGAGACCCCAGGCATTGTGAACTGTGTTAGTTGGTTTTGAGGTTTAAGCAGGGCGTGTGGATACCAGAGTGTCTTTAATGGCTCTGGCCCTCCTGTAAGTAAAGGTTTTTCCCACTTAAATTTGCCAGTATTTTCCAGTTGTTCTTGTTGATGTGGGAATCTTTGTTCGAGACAGAGTTGAAGGTGACCACGCAGGTGAGGGGAATGGACGTGTCTGTGCATTGCGTTGCTTCTAGCAGCCCTTCCCAGTTCTGGTTGCGTGCGCGTTTGCTAGCCTTATCAGTTAGTCTTTTGGGGTAGCCTTGGTGCTGCAATTTGGCGCTCCAGGCTGTGGCCTGATCCTTGAAGTCTTGGACTTCGCTGCAATTTCTTAGCAGTCTGAGAGATTGAATTAGGGGAGGTTTTCACGTAGTGTTTTTGGGTGAAAACTAGTGTAATGTAATAAAGAGTTACGGGATGTAGGCTTGAAGTGGGTTTTACTTTTCAGCCTTCCTTCGGTTGCCTGTATCTCCAGGTCTAGGAAAATAATGTGGTGCCTGTGAAAGTTGTGTGTGAACTTAAGATTTGGATCACATCCATTTAACCATTGGCAGAAGGCTTTAAGGGACTGGTCGTCCCCTTCCCAGATAAGAAGGATGTCATCTATATATCGCTTATAACATTTGTGGCATATCAAGGTTAAATAGGTAGGTCATCTCAAAGTTGTAAACATAGAGTCCTGCCACACTTGGGGCAAATATGCTTCCCATGGAAGTTCCATACTTTTGTAGATAGATTTTTCCTTCAAATTCAAAGTGGTTGTCTTTTAGTGCCAATGTTGCACATTCCAGTATGAATTTCTTTGGTGTATGGTAGTTCCAAGTGGTGTTGTTCAGTGGCAGTTCTAATACCCTGAGAGTGTTGTCTTGTGGAAGGCTCGTATAGAGACTCTCAATGTCTAGGCTCACTAGGAATGAAGTCTCAGGGTTATAGGCCAGGTTGTTGATGAGTCCCAGAAGGTCTTTGGTATCCTTCACATAGGTACTAGTGGAATGTACAAGAGGTTGTAAAAAGAAGTCACAGTAACGTGAGAGGGGTTCCAACAGTGACCCTATTGCCGACACAATAGGACGTCCGGGTGGGGGTATCTTGTTTTTATATATTTTTGGGACTGTGTAGAAGTAAGGGATTTTTCCTGGGGAGATAGTTAGGAACTGGGCTTCTTGTTTGGTGATTTGGCCAGTGTTCTCAGCTTGCTCAACCGTTTTCCATTTCATTTGTGCTCTATTGCTTGATTAATTAAAATCTTACAATACATAAGCAATGATTCCTGTTATAAAATCTGGGTATAAAAGGCAAAACAAAGATAATTAACACATGGTCGAATGTAATACTCTTTCATATTAAAGAAAATATGCAGGACTTAAAATTCATGTTACTTTTTACATATTATAATCACCCTACAGTACATTACATTTATTTTTGGTAGTCTAACTCAGCTCTCAATCTCATTAAAAACTTTACAAAAGCTGTGGTTAATACTAAATCATCAGTATGAAGGCATCTTATCAAGGCTTGTCTGCAAGTCCTTATTCCCCAAACATTAAAATGTCTCCTAAGGATAAATATTCTTTTGAATTTCAGTTTCGGACATACTCAAAGAATGTGCATAATGTTCTCTTCTCTGAGTTTACATAAGCTGCAGGCCATTGGTTCCTCTGTTCTCAGCCATGGCATTAGATGACATGAACCTGGAAATACTCCAAAACGGGCTTTTATGAATATTTGTTTATACTTCACAGACCAAGGGATTTCCAGATACGGTTGAATTTTCACCTTGGCATAACCATTCATTAGAGGCCATGCATGTTTTCTTTTTGATAAGGTATCTTTGTCCAGAAGAAGTGATAAATGTTTTGTTGTATTATTGATGGATTTTTTAAATGAATGTTTGGTTATTGTCATTTCCCAGATTGAGTTCACTGAATATTCATCTAGGGAAGCGTGTAGAAATGTCCACGCCTGGGCTTTCCCGTTCGTATTTATTTCCTGCCACAGTAGTATAGACATTTGATTTACAATGTCCATTTTTATCCTTTTCCACACTTTTATAAATTGGCCTTTATGAGCTAGTAGCGGATTAGTTAACCCAAATTCTATTTGTATCTCATAACTGCATCTTTTCCACACAATGCTTCACTTCCATATGTTAAGGTTGGCAATAGTTTTGCTGTTATTACTTTTAGAAATGGTTGATAGCTCAGTCCTCTTTGGATTTCTGTAAGGTTCTAAAAGCCGATAACAATATATTTGCTTTCTGTTGCAAATCGATCTTATGTGGCTGAAATGTTCCTTGGTCATCAAATAACACTTCCAAGTATCTGTATGTTCTTACTTGCTCTAGCTGTGAATATCCAAAATCCATTTAAACGATGTAGGAGAAAGCTCTCCCGCCGGTTCTGTGTCTGCGGATGTGGGGGACCTCTGCCATGGGAGGTCGGCGGAGCGAAGGTTCCTCTTGGGTACGTGGTAGGAAACTTTCTCGTTAAGGTATTTGGGTCCGATGTTGTGGAGGGATTTGTAGGCGTGGGTGAGGACTTTGAAGGTGACCCTCTTCTCGACGGGGAGCTAAGTAAGATGACATCATCCGCATATAGCAGGTTTGATTTCAGAGTATTAACCAATTTAGGTGGACAGGTGTTCACCTCATCCAATGCTTGCGTTAGATCTGCCAACAACAAATTGAAAAGTATTAGGGCCAATTCACACCCTTGCTTCAAGCCTAACGCGGTAGGTATTTATTTTGTTACGGATGATCCATCTCCCATCCGAACTCTGACCCAAGTGTCAGAGTAGATAAGTGGAATTGATGTTAAAAGGCATAGAGGTATTCCTTGTTCTATCAGTTTTTGCCACAAGAGATTTCTATGAACACAGTCAAATGCAGACTTAAAATCCCCAAAGCACAAGTACAGTGGTTGTTTCTTTGTAATATATTTGTCCATTAACAAGGATAGCACAAGAATGTTTGTTGTTGTGCCTAAGCCTTGTATAAATCCTGTTTGATTTGGGGGGATTATCTGCTTTTCCATTACCCATTCCATTAGATTTGATAATAATACACCTGCAAATAGTTTGCCATCAGTATCCTGAAGTGTAATAAATCAATAATTTTCCGGCTGGCACCAATATCCTTTTTTATAAATAGGTGCCATGAATGAGCCCTTCCAGTTTTCCGGTATCGTCAATGACCTAACAATTTCCTTAAATACTTTTGACAAGTATTCTGACCATAGACCGAGATAGTCTTTGTAAAGTGCAAATGGTACCCGATTTGGGCCAGGCGCAACATTTTTTTGTTTCCGAATTAGTTTACATAATTGCTTGTTTGTTATGTTAATTTCTTGATACAAATCGTTCCTTGATGTATCAGTCATATTAATACTAACATTCAGCTGGTTTGTTTCCCCACCAGAATTTAGATGACCCCTGGTCAGTGATCAGCTCTTCCCCCACAGCTCTGCTCATCTGCACTCTGCCCTGCGGTCCCACACAGGCAGGGTTCGAGACCTCTCCCTGTTGGGTCCCGCATTTTTGCTCATTTAATTTTAGTCATTCCTGTCTTCTGACTTGTTTTGCCCATAATGCTACCACCGCGTAATCTCATCTTCCTGCCACAAACCTTCCTGATCCCGTCGCACGCCCCTCCTCTACTTAAATGGCTCCCGCTGTGCGGTCGCAATGCTGGCACACCGAAGGCGCGCCTAAGGCAAGCTCGTCTGCACCCATCCGCGCATGGACCGCGCCCAGCACCAGACCCCCTGGCCCTCACGAGAGCCACGTCACCTGACGACGCTACGACGTCAGCTTCCTCCACGGACTCAACACCGACCGATCATCAAACTGCTTCCAGGCCAGCCCGATACTCACCCACAAACCCTTCACCTGCCGTAGCTGCAGCTTCAACAGCCACCGAACACCCGCAAGCCCTACCTCACCCGTCAGAGCAGAAAGCAACCTCCTCAGATGCATACTACTCAACACCCACTCCGTCCACAAGCACAATGCCGAAATCTGGGACCTACTCGACACAGCCTCCCCGGACGTCGCCTTTCTAACAGAGACCTGGATGAACCCCTCCTCGGCACCCGACATTGCCATAGCCATCCCAGATGGATACAAGATCACCAGAAGGGACCGCACCAACAGACCAGGAGGAGTTATTGCCATCGTCTACAGGAATACCCTCAGAGTTTCGACCTGCACGACAGACACCTCCAGCACCACCGAACACCTGCACTTCCAGATCCACACCGACCCCAACACCACCCTCAGAGGAACACTCGTTTACAGACCCCCCCGGGTCCTGGCCAGAGTTCATCGACGCCATCTCCAACATTGTTGGCACGCACGCTCTTGCATCCACAGACTACCTCCTCCTCCGAAAAGTGAACTTCCACCTCGAGAACCCCAATGACAGCAACTCTGTTGCTCTGCTCGATAACCTTGCCAACCTCGGACTCAAACAGCTCATCATGACCCACACCCACACCGCCGAACACACGCTTGACCCCATCCTCTCAGCCAGCAGCCACGTCACCTTCAGCCACACCACCGAACTCCACTGTACAGACCACCACCGCGTCCATTTCACCTTCAAGAAACCCACCGCGCACCACCACCCGCTGCGGATCCCCTACCGCAGCTGGAACAAGGTCACAGAAGACCAGCTCATCACCACCCTCGTCCAAGACCACCGACAAACACCACTGACACCGACACAGACGCCAGCAACTTCAGGCAATGGATCAATGACTGTGCCAACGCTATCACCCCGATCAAAAAACCCTCAATCAGATACACCAACAGAAAGGACAGCTGATTCACCGCTGACCTCCAGGAATCCAAGCGGTCTTGCCGAAGACTTGAGAAAAAGTGGCGCCACGAAAAGACACTGGACATCCACACAGCCCTAAAGAATTCCAGCCGCAAGCACCACCAACTCATCCGAGCCACCAAAAGGACCTCCTTCAAGGAACGCATCGACAACAACGCACACAACAGCAAAAAGCTCTTCAACATCATGAAGCAGCTCTTCAACCCCAGCTCCAGCTCCAATGACATCCCACCGTCTCAAGACCTATGTGACTCCCTAACCACCTTCTTTCACCGCAAGATTGCAAACATCCACGACAGCTTCAACACCCAGACCCTCCATACAGCAGCCAACACTGCCGACTCACCGCTCCCAGCTTCACCAACCACGTGCTCTCCTGGACCCACATCAACGACGACAACACCATCAAGACCATGAACACATCCACTCCGGCTCACCATCTGACCCCTGCCCTCACCACATCTTCAACAAAGCAAACCGCATCATCGCACCCCAACTTCGGAAGATCCTTTGAGACAGCCACCTTCCTGGAGAGTTGGAAGCACACCGAGATCAACACACTACTCAAGAAACCCACAGCATACCCAAAAGACCTCAAGAACTTCCGGCCCATCTCCCTTCTGCCATTCCTGGTGAAAGTCATCGAAAAGATCGTCAACAGGTAACTGACCCCCTTCCTCGAAGAGAACAAAATCCTGGACCCATCCCAATCCGGATTCCGTAGCAATCATAGCACAGAAACTGCCCTCATCACTGCCACAGATGACAACAGGACCCTACTGGACAACGGCGAAACCACGGCCCACATCCTCTTGGACTTCTCAGCTGCCTTCAACACTGTCTGCCACCACATCCTACTCACATGCCTACACAACGCAGGAGTCCGTGACAAAGCCCTGGACTGGATTACCTTCTTCCTCACCGACAAAACCCATAGGGTCTGCCTCCCCCTTTCCTCTCCGAAGCCACCAAGATCGTCTGCGGCGTGCACCAAAAACCCCACCACCACCAAAATCAACCTCGACGAAGGAATGAAGGCCATCACCAGCTGGATGCAGACCAACCACCTGAAACTTAACTCAGACAAGACAGAGATCCTAATCCTCGGATCCACTCCCTCTGCCTGGGATGACTCTTGGTGGCCAGCCACCTTGGGATCCGCACCCACACCCACCGACCACCTGGGGTTCATCCTGGACTCATCACTCTCAGTGACTCAGCAATTCAACGCTGTCTCCTCCTCCTGCTTCAACACCCACCGCATGCTGTGCAAGATCTACAGATGGATCCCCACCGGTTCCAGAAGGACGGTCACACAGGCCCTCGTCAGCAGCAGACTGGACTACGGCAATGCCCTCTATGCTGGAACCACGGCCAAACTCCAGAAAAGACTTCAATGCATACAGAACGCCTCCACATGCCTCATCCTCGACATCCCCCTCCACACTCACATCAATGCCCACCTGAGAGACCTGCACTGGCTCCCAGTCAACAAGAGAATCACCTTCAAGCTCCACACTCACACCCACAAAGCACTACACAATGCCGGACCAGCATACCTCAACAAGCATCTCACCTTCTACACCCCGAACTGCTAGCTTCTCGCCACCGCCCCGCACATCTACAGGACCTCCACCGGCAGCAGATCCTTCTCCTACCTCGCGGCCAATACATGGAACACCCTCCCCACTCAGCTGCAACTGACCCAGGACTTGCTGACCTTCAGGAGACTTCTCAAGACCTGGCTGTTCTTGCAGTAGCTGCACCCCCACCCTCCGCTCAGCTCCTTGAGACCCACACAGGTGATAATTTGCGCTCTACAAATAATTGATTGATTGATTGGCAGGAATATGATCCAATCTTTCTCACTAAAAGAAGATGTTACTGCTGTTTTATTTGTTTGTGCTAAACCATTTACCAGTTTCCAGAATTCCATAGAGTTTGATTGTTGCTACAAAAGAGCACTTTGGTCTAGGCCTGGGCGAAAATTTTGTTCCGTTCGCGGAAATTGCGATAATTTGACATTTTCACGTTTCGCAGAGAGCACGAAAATGTCAAAATTTCCGGTTTCCGCAGCCTGGCGATAATTTGTTACTTGCTCGTTCTGTAAAATAATACATTCTCGCGCGCGCGCGATTGCCTTACCTGAATCCCTGCGTTCGCCGACAAGTTTTCTTGATCCGGTCGCGTTCTCCATGAGATGATGTATTGTTTTTAGCCATTTGCGCTGTCTCGCGACAGTTCGCGCCCGCAGTGACGTCATGCGTCGCGCGATCACGTCTTTCTTCTCGCGATCATGCACCGCGAGACAACTCAAAACAAGATGGCCGCGCCCGCAAGCAACCACATGGGTAAGTTGGCGACCCGCAACCATGCAGAAAATCTCACGAACATGTGGGAAAAAAACTTCCGCATCTTCGCGATATTTCCGCTTGTTTGCGATAATTTTAAACATTTTCGCAATAATTTGCGAAAGTTAATTTCGCAAATCCCGCCCACCCCTGCTTTGGTCCAAAGGTCATGTTTTTCTTGATTCCTTTCATCCCACAGTTATTTCTGGATGTTGCGGTTAACATTTTTTAAGTTAGAGCACAAATCCAAGTCTTTCGGGTGCTTTTTTATCTGTCTCGTAAAATGGTTACTTGTTCTTTTCATAATCCTCGTTGTCATTGATAAAGAGATTTTATTCCTTCTTCCTAGTGGCATCTTTTGTTTTTTTCTCATGGTAAGGTCTTAGCTCATAGATTTTTACAAGTTTTTGTATGAAATCCACCCATTGTTCAATCACAGATAAAGTTTTATCTTCAAAACATGCTCTTACCATGTTGTGGGCCATTTCATTAGTATCTTCTTTGTTGTGTTCTTTCTAGATTAGTTTCCTATAATTTACTGTACCCGCCTGACCAGGTAAGGTTTCATATGCTAAAGATATTCAAGGAGACTATCGTGTAATCGATTCTTGATTTGTGATTTTGCGATGAAATGTCCATGCTTGTGGTGAGTCTTGAAGTAGCTTCCCATTTAAAATTCTTAATTCCATCGCTTCTATTTCTTTAAAGAAGCCTATACCTAGTTGGCTTTGGATGGTATTGACTACAATGGGTAATGTTTGATGTGGGATTGTCCAAAGATAGTCCTGTTGTTGGATTATATCATCTCTCGAAAAGGGCACAAGTAAATTTAAGTTAAAATCCCCTGAGATAATATATTCCGTGAATGGATCCTCCATCATTTGTTTTGTTAGCAATGTAATGAGGGTGGTGCACATATTAGTTCTCGCGCTTGCTGTAGGATGAATATATACATTTATTATTAGCAAGATTTGTAATTGACTATTTTCCTTGTACCGTAACTTTACTATTAGTAAGTTTGGATTATTAATAATAACTTGTTCATGGTCCACTCTCAATTCTATAGCAATAAATGTGGCTAGGCCCCCACTGGGGCATTCGTATTTGTTCTGTTTAACTGCTGGCTCAAAGTAACCTTTGTATCCCTCGAGCATTACGGGGTTAACGGACCAAGTTTCCTGTAAGAGTATAGCCTGATAGTAGTTAGTCATTGAGTTTAGGTGCGCATTATTTTTTTTTTTATGTAGTCCATTAATATTCCATGAACATAATTTTAATGTTTCACCATCTTTGTGTAGTTTGCCTGTTGACTTTCTTGTTTTATTCTGTCATTGGGTATTTGTGCCATGAAGAGCCAAACTAATCAATTTTTCATTTAATCTAGTTGGCTTTTCTATTTCGATTGGGTTAATTGTAAATTTGAGTGATATATCTGTTTTTCCTATAGGATTTTTTAATACTGTTATTTTTTTGGTGGTAATTCGGGGATACAGATATAGCAAATGCTTTTGGGTACACTGTTGGTTGTGGCCGACTAATGTTTTCGACCAGATTCTGAATTTTAATTTTGAGAGATTCACTAGGATCCTGGGGTAATAGTTGTTAGTTTCTGGTATCATTTAGAAGGCGTTTGCATTCCGTGCGATAGTCCTCTTTGTTCAACGTGACGATGCCACCACCTTTGGCAGCCTGTTTATTGATTATTGTTTTGTTTGTTTTGAGAGATTTCAAGGCTTCATGCTCCATATTGCTGATATTTTGGAATATATGGTCTTCCTTCAAGGATTCTATCTCATTGAAGACCGCTTGCTCATACACTGTAATTTCTGGTAGTATGGCACTGGGCGGTGGGATGAATGTGGACTTGGTTTTGAATTGGGTGTCGCCCTGTGTATCCGGTTGTGGAAGGTTCTAAAAAAAAGCTTTGAGTTTGAGCTTGCGGAAAAAATTCAGCAAGCTCACAATGTAGTCGGAATTTGTCCAGCTTGGCTGTTGCTGTGTACCCTAGTCCTTTGTTCAGGATTGTTACTTCTGATGGTGTGAGCGCATGTGAGGAGAGATTGGTCACAAGACTTAACTCGAGCTGGGGCCTGGTAGTTGTTCCTTCGTCTTGCTCCTTGTCTGGGCTCTGGGGTGTTGATCGCCTTCCCAGTGGACTTGGGTTTGTTGGCATCTTTTGCCTCTTCCTCGCCGGCCACCCCCTAAAAAAGGGAACCCTTGGTTTTGGTTCATGTAGGTTGGTGGTGGTCCAAAAGGAGGGTTCCATCCTTACATGAATTGTGGATTCATCTGGGGGTAGGGGGCTTGAAAGTTCTTGTTCCCCCCTGGAGGTAATTGTGGCCATGGTTGTTGCCAGCTGTTGTTCTTGCCTCTCCCCCGTTGTCTATTCCGGTAGCTGCCTGTGCTGGAGCTGCTGCTGGCAGATGAGTCCTCATCGGAGGAGCCCGCTGATGTATCTGACCGCTTTGTAGGTTTGTAGTCAATGTCAGCATACGGGTAGTTCTTCAGGTATGAACATTTTTTCAAGTCCTTTTGAAATTTTTGAATTTTGGCTTGAGTAAGCCTCTCTTTATATTCATTGATTTCTCTGTTGGTCTCCTCCAGTTTCTTCTTAATAGAGGTTAAGGTGGTCTTAAAATTGGCCACCGTGGCTTGGATCTCGATTAGGAATGCGTCGGATAGTCTCTTGGCCATCTGGATGATGAGAATTATCCAGTCACGCGTACACTGCCAAAACCTAATGGTTCCCTGGCACTGGTCATTTCAACAGTGAGTCCTGACTCTTTTCTCAGTGGGCTCGTCCACATTGTTTTGCATACATTTGAGCTGGGGATAGGTACATTCCCCATACATTTAGAAAGTGGACATTTCTCTGCACTCACTACTCTGTGTGGCAATATATGTCTGGGGTGGGTGACAACCACAACACAGGAAGGAAATGTGTGTTTGAGTACCCTTCTACATAAATCTGCATTCTGATGGCCTTCCCCTGGGCAGGATGGAAGTCAAAGGCTAGCACTTCATTTGAATAATCTGTGTCCTGTCCCCACACAAAGGACTGATTAACCCTCACAGGTACCCAGGCAGACAGGACTGGGTTGAAAGGGATGCTTGTGTACTTCAGGGAGCTGCTTTGAAGTTCCTGCCCATATCAAGGCCCTTTTGGAAATAGTTACTGGCTCTCTGACCCCCTTAAAGCAGCCACTATTGGACTTGTAACTGAAGCTCTGCCTGAAAAACTGCTGAGCTGCTTAAAGGACTCATCTGGACTGCTGATCTGGAAGACCTGCTTTCCTGTGTGTTGCCCTGCTGCCTGCTGCTCTCTCACTCTGCTAAATGAGAGCTGGACTCTGCCTTAACGCGAAGTGATCTCCAAGGGCTTGTTGGCTTGCCTCCAGTTGCCTACGTCTCAGTTATATCAAAATCTCTACCTCTGATCTTGTGCATGGCTCACTGGCATTGGCCCAGATACTTGCAACATGGATTTTGATGCATCTCATGTTTGTGTGTAGTACAACCGGCACATTGACCAAGTTGCAGGAGATAATTGGTGCATTGTCTCGGAACCAGCACGTTGCCTCCAGAGATTGATGCATTAGACAGTGCCTCCCTGCCGCTGTAGCTTAGTGAGATTGATGCATCCTCTTGACTGCCTGGCAGAATCCCCAATGAAGGTCACCTCTCGACCCCGGCACCCGTCTTCGGAACTGACGCATCTCCTTCACTGCGTGGAGAAGTTCGATGCATCTTGTTGTTTGCGAAGATACTTTGTTCACCAGGGTATGCGTGGGTCCTGTGCCAGTCGTTGCTCCATCGTGGGTGGCCGAAATGTCACTTTGCCCCAGTCGAGCATGACCTAAAGTAACCTTTTTAGACCAATTGATTCTAAGCTCTTTGCCTAATTTATTCCTTTCAAATTCAATATCTTATCTTCTAACACTAGATTATTGTTGTTTTGGTCTTGTTTTGGATCAAATTAACTATTTTTCTAAATCTGTGCAGAGTATTTTTGTGCTGTATTCATTGTGTTACTGTCTATGTGTATGTTGTACGAATACTTTATACATTGCCTCTTTAGATAAGCCTATCCGCTCTGTGCCAGCTACCAGAGGGTGAGCACAGGTTATCTTTTAGTGTGTATCTAGTTTAACCTGACTACAGTGGTGGTTCTGGCCTGGCTGGGTGCACACCTCAGCAAACCAGGAAGCCCATTTTTTTTTAATTTTTTTATTTCTTTATTGAATTAAAAAAAACATCCCCCACAGGTATCAGCACAGTAAACACAACCAAATAGAAAGCTACAAAAATGCAAGGTTTTTAGAAGACTTGGACATGCAAGATAAACAAAGAAGAGTAAAAAAAAGGAATTGAAAACAAAACAAATAAAAGGCATAGGTCTCGATTCACAGGAGCACACATTAGAGCTAAGCTAATCCAATTGGCTCCGACATCGTGCTTAGCTGATTCCCCTGATGCCTATCAGTTATTCTGATTCCTTCCATCTTGCTAGGGGAGCCCAGATATTATGTCCTAACAGCTTCGATTTCTTGCCCTTCCTTTCGTAAATCGCTCTTTCCAATGTATATATAGAGAGTAACCTCAAAAGCCATTGCTGAAAGGTGGGGGGGAGACGGTCTAACCAGGCAGAAGCAATATTAATCCTTAGCACAGCCATAGCAACAAAAAGAAATTGATAAGCCCTCTCATTTTGTTCTGAATTGCTTATTGCCAGCAAAATTAGTTTGGGGGTTAATGTAGTTTTTAGCCCAAGTGACCGATCTAAAAATTCCATAATTGATTCCAGTAAACCTTGCAGACATGGGCAAGTTGCAAACATATTTACGAGATCAGCTGCCATCCCCCCACACCATGGACAGGTGATCCCTGATAGCCCCCCCCCACTGTGCTAATCTAGCCGGGGTGTAGTATAGAGAAAAAACAGTTTTAAAATGTTGCACCTGATGCCCGGCAGAACACAAAACTGTCCGGGCTAGCTCTAAGGATTTTGTAAATACATCTGGAATGGCCCCCACGCGCTCCACCCATTTATTCTCATGTTTAGCTAGGTCATCTTGTTTTAAGCTGATCAATTCTGCATATATTAGCTTGATAGTACCCTTAGCACTATCTTGCATGATGTCAATAATTAAGTTACTATTAAACCCACTAACCCCCCGACCTTTTTGCCAAAAAAGCTACGAAGCTGCAAATATTAAAAAAAATTACCCTTTTCCAGCCCGAACTCCAGCTGAATATCCCTAAATTGGCGAGACCCTTCATTCCCGATTAGATCACCAGCCTTTCGGACTCCCTTTATTGCACATCCTGCCATGACCTCTTTAGAAAAAAAATCTGGAAGGGTGGGGTTTTTATAAAGCAAAGTGTAGTGATTAATCCTCCCCAAACCAAACTTTTTTAGAGCCCCCCAGATCTTAAAAGCAGATAGCAGAGTCTTGAATGTTGTCCTCTTGTAGTAACTAGGCTCCGTAAATTTCCAGAAACAGTTCTCTGCATGTTCCCCCAATAACAGCTTGTAAACATCAGGGAGCTCTCTTTCCCCATCCATACCCTCAGGGCATGACCCAACCAAAATACCATATATTGAAGAGCGGCTGCCCAGTAATAGCTTCGAAAATCAGGAACTGAAAACCCCCCTTTCTCCCGTGGCAAACACATAAACAGAAGAGCCCTCCTTGTTTTCCCATGTGCCCAAATGAATCAATTAACTAAGCCTTCTAAAATAATAAACCAGGATTTTGATATTCCAATGGGATCACCCTAAACAAGTACAAAATCTTTGGTAAAAACATCATTTTAGCGACGCTACACCATCCAACAAAAGACAGGTGAAGGTTGTTCAATCTGCCAAAATCTGTTCTCGCCTTCCTAATTACTGGCTCAATATTTTTAGCCACCAAGTTTTTTAAGTCAGACATAATCCTTATACCTAAATACATTGCCGATTCTGTAACACGGGGATCTTCGAAGTTGACAAATCGATTCTTTATTACTTGAGTCTTAGATCTATTAAGTGCATACCCTGTGTAGGTGCCAAACTCGTGTGCTAGTTCCTCAACCACTGCCAACGCCGAGAGCGGATCGGCGGTGATAATGGCCACATTGTCGGCATAGGCAAGGACTTTAGATTCCACACCCTGACATACAACTGGGCAACTTCCATTGTTAGCCTCAAATAGCCTTATTTAGGGGTCCATGTAGATAGCAAATAGCCGGGGCGAAGATGGACACCCCTGCCGTGTCCCCGCTGGATGTTAAAAGGCAAAGTGTATTTACCATTTAACCTTAGGCGAGCTGTGGGTGCCAAATAAAGCACTTGAATGGATTTAATGAACCCCTCCCCCAAGCCAAACCATCTCATTGATTCCCACAGAAAGTCCCAGGAGACCGTATCGAATGCCTTTTCAGCATCTAATAACAGAGCAGCCATAGGGTCTCCTGAGACTTCCACTGCATCAAAGAGTGTAATCACCCGCCGTACATGCTGTGTGGTTCCACGACCCATTATAAACCCATGTTGACAGGAGTGGATAGTTTTCTTTAGTATGCCATTTAATTGTGTCGCCATGACCTTAGAGAAGATTTTAACTTCGCTGTTCAATAGTGTGATAGGGCGATATGAACCCGGCTCTCTGGCTGGTTTGTCTTTCTTCAAGAAGACTACAATATCTGCACCCGTCCATGACTCAGGTGCAGGCCCCCCCTTTTGAGCCAACAGCATAACCTCAATCAAATCTTGTACGATAGAGTCCTTAAAAATGTTATAAAACTCCAGCGCAATCTGATCCGGGCCGACTGCCTTTCCAGATGACAAGTCTTGCAAAGCCCCAATTATTTCCTCATGTGAGAACACCCTCTCGAGTTTCCCCCTATCAGCAGGGTCTATCTTCTGTACAGCTACTCTGTCTAAGAACTTTCGAATGCCCAGAGATGCCACTGATGGTCCTCTGCTATATAGGTGCTGATAAAAAAGCCTAAAGATCTCACGAACACCTAATGCGTCTGTTGTAACCTTCCCTTCGGCATCATAAATTTCAGAGATCTCCACGGCTCTCATTTTTTGCCTAACTCTTATAGCCAAGGTATGTCCAACCCGCTCGTTGTATTCATGGCAGTGTTCTTTTTTTGCTAGATAGATCTCTGCTGCTTTCGTAGTAAAATGATCCCCCACCTCAGCCTTATTTATATCCAGCTATAGTGTTATTTCATCTATCGGTCCACCTGTGTTGATGGCTATAGCTAAAGCCTCTTCCAGTTTGTTTAATTTTTCCCTGACATCCATCTCCCGCTGTCGCTCCTTCTTCTCACGACACAGGCTATAACTAATAGTTTCACCTCTCACCCCCGCTTTAAAAGCGTCCCAGATTATTCCCTCACTAGTGCTCCCGCGGTTAAAATCCCAGAATTCCTTAATCCAGCCCTTCATGAATACGACATAGTCAGGATCATATAACAACCTCCGTTCAAAGGTCCATCCCAGATTTTGCTTCTTCCCCATCAGCAGATTAACTGTAAGAACTAGCGGATTGTGATCCGACATTATCCGAGGATGCCTGTCAATACCAGAATTGAAAATGAATTGTTTTGAAACAAAAAAGTAATCCAAACAAGAAATAAACTTATGCGGAGCTGAAAAAAAGGTGCTACCTGAATCTAAGGGTTTCAAATATGCCCATAAATCTATCCGACCTTTATTGCAAACTAGGTTAGTTAAGGCGAGACCAACCTTTCTTTTTTTCCCAAGATACTTACTTCCTGGCAAACCACACTGTACTCCCAAACCATTGATGTTAAAATCCCCGCAAATAATCATAGGGGTGGACCACATGGCCAGACTAGCTCTTCTAGCAACTCCGGGTCATCACATGTTGATCCATACAACGAGCAGAGTATAAATTTGCATCCATTTATCAGACATTCGATCACCACTCACCGACCCCATTGATCTACTGTCTTTCAAAGAACCCTTACATCATTCCTTCGGGAGAGAACTGCCATCCCCCTAGAATGAGAACGCTGTGTCGTATGTGCCAAAAGTTTAAACCCCAGTTGCTCCATTATACGAGCTCTGCTGCCCTCTATATGTGTCTCTTGAACACAAAGAATATCTACACGTAGAGACTTCAGCCAAATTGCCACCTTATTCCGCTTATTTTGGTCATTTAGCCCACAAATGTAAACTGTCAGAATCCGCAAACTCATGGCTTAGGTTTTCTCATTTCTTTAGAATAAGCCCTACTTTCATTTAGTCTCTCCCTCACTCATTTATGTTTATACTCATTATTCGAATCTCCTTAGATAACCAAACAGAAACATTTTGTATCCAATTATTGCTGCTCCTTCATTGACCTCGCGAATCGTAATACCACATACTGTGCTGAACCTCCACCAAACCCCTCCAAAAGAACACCCCTCTTCCCCCACACCCCGTACTTCCCTTAGAGGCAAATAGGTCAAGCATGACCTAAGTGTGGCTGTTCAAGTTCCATCTCCGACAGTGCCAACCTCCCTGCCCCCGAGTGTCCCCTAACACCAGATGCTGCCTAGCCTCGATGATCAAATCCTTAAAATTATTCCATCAATAAGCTCCAGACCCAGCCCCCAGGTTTGCAGCAAGAAAAGTACCTAAGCAGCAGATAGACAATATACCTCATAATAAACTTTCCCTTGCCCCATGCCCCAAAGGGTATTAATAGCACAAATTAACTAACAGAGTTAAGTTTCATATTCAATTAACAAAAAAAAAAGGAAAACCCCATCAATCATTCCATCAATTATTCCCTGTTGCCCCCCTTTTTGCAGGATTACCTAGGGCCCTCTCCTCCCGTGATTCAGTTACTTCCATAAGAAATTCTTGCTCTTTTATCTCAAAAAACATTCTGGCCCTCCCCTTATAGATAACCTTAAGCCATGCAGGAAAGAGCAAAAAAGCTTTGCAGCCCAACCCCTGAAATGAGGCAATCATCTGTCGTAACCTCCATCTCCGCTCGACCGTTGTGTGGCAAAAGTCCGGCCGAGAAGGTGTATCCCTCAAATGTTCTTTTTTGAGTCAGGTCTAGCCCGATCTATAATGGCCTGCCTTAGCAAAAAATTGCCAATAAAGATCAATATGGGTGTAGGTCATTCTCCTTGATTTTTCGACTGGGTTCTCTTAAACATTGGGAAACGATGAGCCCGCTGAACTTCAAATCTCCCAATTCCAAGGGGCGAGATCTGGAAAAGCGCCCTTCAGTAACTTCACAACAAAGGCCATAGTGTTCTCTCCTTCCACGTTTTCCTCCAGGCCAAACAGCCGGACCTCATTACAGTGCTGCCGATTCTCGAACTTCTCGAGTTTCCAGCATACATCTTATGTTTGTTTTTCCTGTGTAGTGTTAAATATATGCAATTTTTCGACCTCCTCCTCCACAGCAACGGTTCGCACTTCCACATGGGTTATTCGTTCCGTCATGTCCGTGCATAACTTATTCGTTTTACGGATGGCCCCCCTGAAGTTTCTTAGTGGCAAGTTGCGATCTTTTACTTTCCTGCCTTGCCTCACTCTGCATTTGTTTAAGAGTCGCAAACAATAACTCCAGTGTCGGGGATGGAGGCGCATTGCCAGAGTTGTTGGTTTCGCCTGTACCTGTACCGCTTTGTATCTCATTTCCTAAATCAGGCACGCTACCAGTACAAGCTGTCAGTGTAGATGCCGAGTAGTCCCATTCAAGCCGCCTGCTAGTTGAATCCGAGGATCTGCCTTTAGTCCTGGCCTGTCGTCGAGAGATCATAGATTGACTGCGCTGCCTCTTCTGTGTGGTTAGGGAATCATCCCCTGAGACACTCTCTTGCGAAGATTCATGCTCACTAATCTGAGATTTGTCTGAATCATCATTCAGAGAGAATAACTTATCTCCTTCTGGGGAAAGCAGGGGTGCGCTCGGCCAGGTAGATATAGTCCCTTGATTATTCTGCTCGCCTGAGGCACTGCTAAGATTGCCATTGTCAAACTCCAGTGTATCTGGGACTAATTGAGCTTGTGCGGATATATTGACCTGGCCTTGATTTGACTGGTTAGCTATTTTCTCATCTTCTGTTGCTGGGCTATCTCGAATGCCAGAAGCGTCATTACTTTTCTCCTTATCCAAGCTATTGCTATGTCCATTCACTGTAATAGCCATCATCCGAGAGTTTGCCCCCTCCATCACCTTTCCATTCACCTGCATACCGCCAGTTAGCTCCGAACCCTCCTCTAGATTTTCTGATATCTGAGGCGAGGAGTAGGGGCAAGAACTACCCGGCCCAGAATCCACCTGGCCAGCAGTTGGAAAATCATTTCTCTGTGCACAATAGCCTGGATCATCCACTGAAGGAGATAGACCAACATTAATTCTGGGTATAACAAATACGACAGAGATTGGAGCGGGGGCGCAGACCGGAGTATAAACATTAATCGGGGTATTATCACTGTAGCATTTATCGCCCCAAACGCCTCCAAGATCGACGGCTGGCACATAGTGCCTTCTGTGGTGACGACGGTCGCAGCGCGTAGCCTTGTACTGCCCGCCACACCGACATCCAGCAGTTTGTTCCCCTCACCTTTCTTTTTGGGGCCGCCACGCCGCGTCTGCCCGGATATTGCACCAGTGTCCTGTACTCCCGGGATTCCTTTTCTCTCCTTGGTCTCCCTAGACATCTCTGCTGTCATTAGCCAGAGATGTGATCCTCATACATACCCAGTAAAGGAGAAAAGATACCCCAAAGCAAATTTAGACACAAATGACTCTGCACTCAACTAAACAAATAATATACTTGTTAATGGATATTAATGTCCATAGTCCATCACAAATAAAGATAAAGTGGCATCTCCAAATTGAAACACGTTGCTAGACATTTTTGCTGGAAAAATGTTCTTTTTATTCGTTATTCATTTATTCAATGGAACTTCCTTAAGATCACAGCACACAATTGACAGCCGAGGCATTTTGTCTCGCCTGGGACTTCTTCAGGGCTTAGCATGTCAAAGAGATGTTCCACATGGTCTTCATATCTAGCTTTAATGTGGCAAGAAAAGTTGTACGATGAGTGAATGGGATATGCATCTCCCAAATGTATGGTCGTGACGTCCGGTTCAAAAAGGACATTACACCAATATTCTGTGCCAGTTATCACATTTTCAATTCCATGATATAGAAGGAGGGGATACATCAACCAATTTCCTATTGAATAGACACATTAAAATTGGTCAATGTATTCAGCTGGATCCATATCTCCTAGTTCACAAAAGCAAACCCACATCAATACCACCAATACACATACATGTCAGTACTACATTTTGGGATCATAGGCTCATTCTAATCCATTGTTCCAGTATCTGGTGAAATTTCACAACAACATTTCAGTGGTGTGCCACAAGAACTTTGACCTACAATGAGGAGACACATCAACAGCTACATAAACTTTACACACATTGAGGATTTAGTCAACGTGAAGAGAGATTAGCATGATTTGGCTCCACAACCACATTTGTTTCTCTTCTTTTAGTCCTCATATGCAACCATAGAGGAAAAAGGTAAGGATCACAACCAGGGGGTTTTTAGGTAGAAAGGATAATACAACACCACCATCAGGCTTTAGAACCTTTTACCGACCTTTTCCTTTTCAAACCAGTATTTGGAGAGGAGATTGTAGCGACCACCACTATCCTCGGCAACCGGTAGAAGAGGTTATCTTAATCCTTGGACTTTCTCTTATGTCCTACCCTCCCCTTACTCTTCCCCATACTACACAATATTCCAGGAAACAGACATTTTAAAGTGAAAAAAGATGCCCACATTCTTTCTCTTTTAATAGACCCAATTTGACAGTCCAGTCTAGCTATATGACCAACTGAGGCCTTCCATCCCTCACACTTCAGATGTATTTCTGAAATCCATTTTAAACAGATCTCTCTCCGTGCTATAACAATCAAGATAAAAGTTAGTTGAGCTCTGCTCCTCCCCAAACGTACCCTTTCTCCATGAGGTGTTCCAAAAATGACTAGAGAGGAGACTTACCGGAATTTTGATTCCCATAATTTTAGTTAATACCTCCCCAACGTCTTGCTAGAAAGACAGGATAGCCGGACACCGCCAGAAGAGATGAACATCATCCGCATTCTCCAAGGCACATTTCGGGCACTGCCTCTTGTTACCATCCCCCATCTTTGCTAGCTTCTTTGGGGACCAGTATGCCCTGTATAATGTAAGCAAGTGATTCCTCCTAAGTGGAGCAGACTCCACTGCAGACCAAAGCATAGATGTAGATACTTGCCATAGATGAGTTACGTCGCAGCCCGGCATGTCCAGCCTGAGCCTCCAGATCTCCTCCGGCGAAGCCCGAGAAACATCATCTCCCTGTACCAAAGCCCAATACCATCTGGTTACTTCTTTCTTGTATGTCTGGGCACTTTCTATGGCATCTTCGATTTCCAGTTTTTGCCCCCAATTCGTCTGGGCTCGAGACCAGCCCACAAGCTGATAGTATTTGAATCTGGAAATTCTAGATTACGTGAGTATGCTTAATTATTCCCATGATAGTAACACCCCTTCCTCAGCTAGCTGGCCCACCTCTCAATTCCTGCCTATCTTGCAAACACGGTGGAGTCCCTGGGTAATTTCATATTGGAGCTTTGGCACTATAGTATGAGATTCCCAATACTTTTTAAATTTGTATCCAAATTTCACATGCTGCAATAAGTGTGTTACACTTGACTTTGTTCAACAAATGCTTGGGATGGCCAAATTTGTATGAAGAAAAATGTCCTTCCTCTGCTAGGTTTTTCGTTAGGGCCCATAAGTATGCTGGGATGGAGTTAGAGTCCATTAGTAGCTTCCTTATGTTCTTTAATGCAAAAGCCCAGTAGTACAATGCGATGCCACCATCAATTTCCTTGAGCTTCTTCCACGCAATTCTTACGCTCTTACAACTCCAAATAAAGCTACTTATTTTGCTCTGTAACTTTCTGAACCATTCTGGTTTGAAGTGTAGTGGCAGGGAATTAAAGGAAAAGGCGAATTTCAGTAAAATCACCATTTTTACATGATTGGTTCTTCCCAGAACAGATTTATGGAGAGCTGCCCAATGGTGTAGGAGAGTGTTAGTTTCTTTCATAAGTCTATGAAAGTAAGTGGATGCTATCTCATCCAAATGTTTAACCACTTGAATTCCCAAATATCTGATTTCAGCTTTTTCTAAAGTGATACCTGATGGTTCGTCCAGGACATAAGTTCAGTTTTTTTCTTCATTAACAAGATAGCCTGAAATTTTTTCAAAGTCGGCTGCTAACCTCATTATTATTGGCAGTGAAGAAAGTGAGTCTCTAGTGTAAACTACTAAATCATCAGCATATAAGACTTTATCTATCCAAGATAATGCAAGGGGAGAATTCTACGTTCCGTTGTTAATCTTCTAGCCAGGGGCTCTATATATATGTTAAAAAGTAGCCGAGATAACAGGCATCCCTGTCTCATGCCTCTACTTATCTCTAAAGATGATGTTAGTGAGCCATTGATCAAAATCCTGGCTACTGGCACGAGATCGTTTTTTCTAACTACTCTAAGGAAATTCGCCCCTAATCCATTTCCCTCCATTACCTGGTATAACTACGACCAACTGACTCTATCAAAAGCCTTGGCTGCGTCGACCATTATTATAGTCAAAGGTGTTCTTGTAACCAAGGCAATGTCAATTTCTCCTACCAGGTCATGGGTCAATTCTGCTAATTGTCTTCCCCTCATGAACACCTTTCTGATTTTCAAGGATTATGCCTCCTAGGACATTATCCACCCTTTTGGCGAGAAGTTGTGTGAATGTCTCATAGTCCGAATTTAACAGAGATATTTGTCTATATGCTTCACATTTAGTCAGGTCCTTATTGGGTTTGGATATTAATATTATTATTGCCTCATTCCATGAGGGCAGCAGAGGGAGATGTTCCATATAAACACGTTTACCAGCTTTAGTAGGTGAGGGGTGAGTTCCACCCTTAATACCTTATATATTTCATTTGGCAACCCATCCGAACCAGGGGCCTTCCCATTCTGAAGATTGTTTATGATCTTATCTATTTCTTCCTTTGTTATTTCCTGGTTTATGGAAACATTTTGATTTACACTTAAACTGGGGGGTGGTTGTCTTGTAACCATTTTTCAATCTCACTCTGCGTTGCTGCTGTGTCCTCTGCGTACACTTCTTGGAAAAAACCTAAGAAGGCTTCCCAAATAGTTAGATTTTTCTGTACATCTCTCTTTGGTCTCATTGTTTACTACCTCTTTAATTTAATTTCTTATGCTATCTTTCCTCACCTTCCAAGCTAGTAACATTCCGCACCCCTCTCCATATTCCTAATGTGCCAGTTTGCTGGCCTTCTTCCTCCTCTGCACTATCCCTTCCAGTTATTCTCCTACGGTATCCTTAGCCCACCCTAACTTATTTTGTAGCTCCAGTACCTTAATCGGGTTTGTAGCAGTGGTTAACCTCTCCTGGATTTTCTTCATACTAGTTTCAAAATTTAACAGTTTACCCCTAGCTAACTTTCTTTTATGTACTGCCAAGCTTATTAACCTGCCGTGCATAAAGGCTTTATAGGCATCACACACAAAGTGTCCCGGGGCTGAATGTTCATTGAGACTAAAGAATTCTATTGTATTGGCCCTCAAAGTGTCTATAACATCCATATCTCCTAGGAGAGTTCTATATAGGGTGCATCTAGCCTGGGCTGGGGATATGCCTGGTGAAATCTCTAACTTTATGGATGCATGGTCGGATAAGTGTATTGGCTGGGGCGTTATTTTAATAATGCTTTTTTAAAATTTGTAATCTATCAGAAATAAGTCGATTCTAGAGGCATGCAAGTATTTTTTGTTCCACTTCCAGCTTGACTTCTACCGCAATTAATGGAATGCATGGCCCTCAGAGCACTCTGAATATGGATAGCTTACAGTCTCCTGAAAATACCTCTCAGCCTAGCCCTATCTCTAATCAGTTCACAATACTAACGGATAGATCACAGATGGACAATATATCAGGGGTAGGTTCGCAATCTCTTCCAGAAAAGGATAGCACAAATGCAAACAAAAATGCGGAATTGGCCAGCGTAGATGTTAGTCAGATATTACTCTCGCTCTCAAAAGACATAAAAGAAAAATGTGCAATCTCAGAGAAAAATCAAGAAAAGATACACGAGGTATGTGAGATGTTGGAGGAAAAACTGGCTAGCATTACAGAAAGGCTCGCTACAATGGAAGTGTCGCTGGGAACACTACAAGAGGAAGCAAAATCCAACCATAAAGATATTCAAATTTTAAAAAACTGAGAGAAGGAAATCAGAGGCAAGCTAGAAGCGATGGAAAGCAATTCAAGGTGAAACAACCTGAGACTCCTAAATATCCCAGAGGGCATAGAAGGAGGGGATATAAAAGCTTTTGTTATCAATCCAATAAAGCAATTTATCGCTGAAACTATAGGTCAGGACTTAAAAATGGAAATACAGAGAGTGCCCCGGGACCCTTTTAAGAGAATCCCTGGCAGAGAAAAAAACAAGAAAAATACTCATAAATTTTAGTTCTTTTATAATTAAAGAAATGATCTTGACAGCGGCGCTCAAAGTAAAGCAATTTAAAAAGGATGATTGGTTTTTCACTATAAATTCTGATATAGCAAAAGTCAGCCAAACTCGCCAATAGGAACTAGGCAGACATATACAGGAACTGAGATCTTTAGGGGCAAATGTGCAGTTAAAATTTCCAGCATTGCTGAAGGTAATGTGGAATAATCAGATGTATAACATCAAAGAGGTGTCTGACTCTTTTAACTTAATTGAACACAGGTGTGGGAGCAAAAGGGGGAAAAAATCTACAAAATTGTTTAGACTCCTCATGTGCACAAGAAGACTAAAGGTTTATATGGGTAGGAAGTCGATGATAACAGACGGTCGAAAGGCTCATGATTTGAGGGTATTAACCTGGAATGTGAATGGGCTAAGGGTCAAGAATAAGAAGAAGAAAATATTGCATTACTTAAAGAGTCAGAAAATTACGTTATAATACTGCAATAGACACATCTGCATCAGGAGGAATGGGAAGGTATTCTTAAAGGGAATAAATGGATTGCACAGTTTGCATGTACCAATTAAACACGCAATGTTAAGGGAATAGCTATTATTTTTAAGACCTCGGCACGAGTTAGGGTAGAAAATATCCTTGCTGACCCATGGGGTAGGTGATTGATTTGCAATACTAAGTACACAGTGTTGGGTACTCCTTCATAGTATATTATGGCCCTAATATAGATAACTCAACCCCGCTATGAAGAACCAGAAACCTTATGGGTCTGGCGGCGCAGGGATTAGTCAGACCAGACAGGGATTAGAGGACTCGGCCAGTCCCTGACACCAGTTCGTAAACAGAGGCAG
This sequence comes from Triturus cristatus, assembly GCF_964204655.1. NCBI lineage: Eukaryota > Metazoa > Chordata > Amphibia > Caudata > Salamandridae > Triturus > Triturus cristatus. The sequence continues at coordinate 624,879,252 of NC_140580.1, read as the reverse complement.
AAGGCTATTTTGACACGATGCCGCAGGAAAAGCAGAAAGACCTCATTCGCCGTGCTGCCTGAGTGAGGGCAACACAAAATGGCGGCGGAGCACAAAATGGCGGCTCGATACGATCGAGATCGAAAATCGAATTTCCTCAGACTCTCCTTTTGCCAGAACTCAGGCAAAATACACAAACTCACGTTAATCTGAGTCGATGTCGATGGCCATGAGGTCATCAAGCTGTTGCTGTAACATCATTTTAATGTTCTCTATTCTCTGTGACTTAGGTCTTGGGATGCATACAGAAGCACAAAGGCCGCAGATGGCGGGCCACAGTGCATACAGAGACAACAAGAGAAAATGATGGCCAAAACCATTCCAAGGAATGTTAATACCTTCCATCCCCATTTTGACAGTAGTCCCCAAAACCATCCCAATAACGACCAATCTCCTTCGTCCTGATGAATCGACTCAGAGATTACATGTATTTTGGAGATGGCTTGGTATACCGTTGGAGCATCGTCAGGTATATAAATACAGCAACTAGATCCGATCAATGTGCAGACTCCACCACGGTCCGCATGAATAACATCTAAGGCAACTCGGTTCTATGATGTTATAAGACGATCCGCCTGTAGTTCAGCTGTAATATTACTTAAGGCTCCTACAGTGATGGTCATAGTAGTCTCTACAACACGAACCAGTTGTCTCATGTTTCTGCTGTTGGCCATTGGACCCCAAAAAGGAAGAATTCCTTTGAGGAAATCTCCTTCCTCTTGTCCTGCTGTGTTTTTGGAATCAATAATTCCTCTGCCATATCTGTTTCTATGGTGAGTTGAAGAGGCAGTGTATGTAGGGGGAAGAAGGAAAGCTATATAGCATGTTCCGGAGAAACCAGTTGACAACCACGTATAGGCTCTATCGTGGCAGATAAAATATGTGCCCTGAGATGGTACTAAAGGCGGCGAATTCTGAGACGTGTAAATGTATGTGTGGGAACAAAAACTCTTTTCTTGTCCAGTGTTAGCAGTCTGACCATTTATCTGTAAACAGAAATTACCTTGATGAGGTACAGTCCAAATTGGTGGAGATTTTCTTTGTTTTACCTTATCATTAAGGCTAGTGATGTAATGAGTGACGTTCCAATTAGTATATGCTTTTCTCTCATCAATAGAAATTTTACTATTCTCCATGATTTTAGCCATAGTTACCATTCCCTTTATCAACCAACTATGACTAAAATCTGTTTCACCAATATATGAACTGACAGGTCGTTTAAATCGGCTCTGATATGCGTTAGAGAATATTACAAAATAAGCCCAAGCGGAACCTTCATAAGAGAACGGAAGGACTAAGTATGGCATCCCTTTTTCTGTGGTATGAGGCATAAGTCCACACACCCAACAGTTGGTTGTATTAATTACTAACTGGTGTTGGTGCAATAACTAGACAAATGAATTATTATAGTATTCGGTTCTTCTTATGAATTCATGCTGAGGAAGTGGATGAAATAGATGTGGAGAGACAGTAGAATAAGAAGGCAAAGAGATAGAAGTAGGGACAACTTTTTGCTGCATAGCACAAACAATCCAACCTATACACGCCAGCAATAATACACAATATAAAAACACATAACGTCACACCACAACGACTGTACATTAATTTGCAATACTTTTCTCTCATTTTGTTCTTCTTCTCCCTTTCTCCTAATGTAGTCTCCATCTTCTAAGTGGATGCTCACGGCAATCTTCCTCAATCACTTGGTTATGATTATCTGCCATCCTATGACACTGCACGTCCTGCAGGCCTATTGCCACTACTCAGGTCACAATCAAGACTCCTACCGTGACCCTGCAACCGGTATAGAAACTACATGGAAGAGAATCTCAAGTTTTTGTAATTAATCTTGGTCTGAGATTATAACGGACTTTGTCAGGTACAGTCTGGTCTCGAAACAATGTTTGTGGGTTTGTAGTGTTCAAGCGGAGATGTGGTGGTACAGCTTCTTGAAGAACATCGTCGTCTTCTTTCTCCGACCGAGTTCCACTCAGGCGTGCATTGCTAAAAGGCATGAACTGGGGAACCTTTTCGCTTTCAGAGTCACTTATACCCTTACGGACCCACTGATCAAAGGGCAAAGGCAAAGGCACCTTCTTGCAGTGCACGCCGTGTATCCAGTTTTTCTTTCCTTCGACCTTTATTGCTGTTCGCGTTGCCAGGAGGACCTGTCGAGGTTCCCTCCAACGAGGCTCCAAATTCTTTCTCCTCTGGAAATTCTTCACGCAAACCCAGTCACCTGGTTGGATGGAATGACCTGGGTCTGTAGAGGCCTCTGGCAAAGCGTTCTGAACCTGTTGATGGAGAACACGCAATTTAGTTGTAAGGTCGTGCAAATAATCAATCAGCATTGGGTATGGTATGTCAGAATATTTTCTAGGGCGAGGGACTCCCCATACATTAGCTGGGCGTCCGAAAACAACCTCGTATGGGCTGAGTCCCAAACGAGAATGCACAGCTGTTCTGGTGGACAGAAGAGCCAAAGGTAAAGCATCGGGCCAGGCAAGACCTGTGCTGGCTTGTATCTTTGCAAGTTTAAGCTTGAGTGTGCCATTATAACATTCTACCAAACCCGCTGACTGTGGATGGTTTGCCGCATGGAACTTTTGCTTTATACCAAGACCTGCACAAACTTTTTGCATGACTTGGCCCACATATTCACTCCTATTGTCACTCCAGACAATGCGCGGCAAACCAAACCTAGGAAAGAACTCTTTCAAAAGAACTTTGGCAGTGGACAAAGCAGTGTTGTCTTTCAGAGGGTAGGCCTCTATCCATCTGGAAAAGGCACATACCACCACTAGAACATATTTGAGATTGTTGCATCACTCCATATGAATATAGTCGATTTGCAACACCTCAAAAGGGTATGTCGGGGGAGCTAAATGACCTGCCGGAGTTGGGGTTCCTTTTCCCGGATTGTACATTAAGCAAATGATACAATGCTTCACCACATTATCTGCACATTTTGGAATCCCTTCATTCAGCCACACTGGAGCCAGAGGTTTACATATTCCTTTCGCACTGATTTGGCTGGACCATGCGCCATAGTAACTACAAGCAGTACATAGGCGTCTGGTAACAGCCAACGTTGGTGCTCTGACAATTCTACCCAACATTCCATCTCATCTAACATTCCTGTACTTTCTTTCCACTTTCTCAACTCTTTCTCTGTAGCATCTTCCTGAATTGATCTCACACTTTCTATTGTGTCCTCACACATCCCTCTTTCCTTGACCCAATTTGCAGGGCCCGCAACATACATGCGACTTGTAGCATCTCTGGCTGTCCTTTTCGCTATCTTGTCTGCAAAAGCATTTCCGCGACCAACATCATCAGTAATCTTCTTATGCGCGCTACATTTCACAATTGCTATCTGGGTAGGCAAGGCAAGTGACTCAAGAAGATCAGTCACCAATTGACCATGCTGTATTTTAGTACCGTGGGAGGTAAGGAATCCTCTTTCCTTCCACAAACGACCGAAGCTATGCGTCACACTGAACGCATACTGGCTGTCGGTATACACATTCACTATGTCTGATGCGTGCTGTCTCCACAATTGTATGCAAGGTAGTAACAGCATAAGCTGAAGTTGTCTCACCATTCGGGAGTTTGAAACAAGACCCATCCACCCATAGGATCCCGTCTGGATCCGCTAGCGGCGTATCTTTCAAATCAATTCTACCTTTTGTCTCCTCCTCAGTACGGAGAAAACAATCATGTCGTTCTTGAATACCTTTCCCTTTCGGAAGGGGTAACAAAGTGGCTGGATTCAAAGTGTTACATCGTTTGATGTGCACATGACTAGCCAAGAGCGTCAGCTCATATCCAGACAAGCGAGCACTCGTAAGATGCTGCGTTTTCGTCCTATTTAGCAAGGTATCCACTTCATGTGGTACCATAACTAGGGGTGGGCGGAATTTGCAAAAGTGACTTTCACAAATTATCGCGAAAATGTTTAAAATCTCCGCAAACACGCGGAAATTTCACGAAGATGCAGAAGTTTTTTTCCCGCCCGTTCGCGGTTTTTTCTGCGTGGTCGCGGCTCGCCAACTTACCCATGCGGTTGCTCGCGGGCACGGCCATCTTGTTTTCACTCTTCTCGCGGTGCATGATCGCGAGAAGAAAGACGTGTTCGCGTGACCAATGACATTACTGCGGGCCCGAGACAGCGCAAATGGCTACCAACAATCCAACATCTCGTGGAGAACGCGACCGGATCGGGAAAACTTGTCGGCGAACGCGGGGATTCAGGTAAGGCGATCGCGCGCGCGCAAGAATGTATTATTTTACAGCGCAAGCAAGAAACAAATTATCGCTAAACTGCGGAATGCGGAAATTTTGACATTTTCGCGCTCTCCGCGGAACGCGAAAATGTCAAATTATCGCAATTTCCGCGAGCGGAACGGAATTTTCGCCCAGGCCTAACCATAACAATAAGAGTGTTATCTAGCACCACTCCAGCAGACTGACAAATAGAAATCGCTGTTGCTGCTGTAGCTTTAAGACAACTAGGCAATGCCTTGGCTAATGGATGTAACGTAGCTGAAAAATAGGCACATGGCCGCTGTTTATCTCCAAATCGTTATGTTAAGACTGACAACGCGCAACCCTCTCTTTCATGGACATAGAGCATGAAGTGCTTACTGTAATCTGGAGTACCTAACACAGGAGCAGAACACAGAGCAATACGTAAATCAGAAAAACTCTTCTGACACTCGTCAGTCCAAGGAAGGGGTTGGGGTGTGTCTTTCAAAGTGAGTGCTAACAGAGGTTTGGCCAGCAAGGAAAATTTTGGGATCCATTGCCTGCAATAAGAGGTAATACCCAGAAAGGCACGCACCTCTCTTTGTGTGGATGGCACAGACATATGCGCTATTGCTTGAATTCGTTCTGGGGTTAATCGCCTTCCCTCCTTTGATAAGAGATGACCCAAATAGGTAACCTCTCGACAGACATATTGTAGTTTAGAAGGCGAATCCTTATGATTAAGATCAGACAAGTGACGTAACAATGCAACAGTCACATTTCTGCAGACATCCTCTGAGTCAGCAGCAATTAACAAATCATCCATATATTGAATAAGAGGAGCACCTGAGGGCAAAGGGAAAGCATCAAGCTGACATTTCAGAGCTTGACTATAAATGGAGGGGCTTTCACAGTAGCCTTGGGGTGCGCGCTTGAACCGGAAACTTCGGCCTCCTAGAGAGAAACCAAAAATATCCCTACTCTCTTCGGCAATGGGAATGCTGAAGACAGCATTCTTCAGATCAATAACAGAAAACCAAGTCGCTGAGGCAGGTATCAAAGTTAACAAGGCAGTAATATCTGGGACAACAGGAAACTGTGGTACAACAATTTTGTTAACCTCCCGAAGATCAATCACAAAACAATAAACAGGAGGCTGAGAAGGGTCGGTGCGTTTAAGAACAGGAAGAATAGGACTATTACATAAATTTCCTCTCGTTTCCTCAATCACACCCTTCTGAACCAAATCATAAATGATATCCAAAAGCACTCTTTCACCTTCATTGGAAATTCTGTATTGAGGAATGCGTGGCAATTTAACATTGGGCTTGAGAGTAACAACATAAGGCGGGATCTCAAGACAACCAACATCATTTGGACCCGTAGCCCAAAGCGTTGCAGGAAGAGAGAGCAATTCAGGTGGGAATTGATCTTTAGACAAATACATTGAAGAAGTCAATTTCTGCACCAAAGTAAGATGTACAACAGAAGGAGAACAATATATCGTTGCATGCAATCTTATTATCCAAACCCAACAGATTCTCGCCGCAACCAGTTGTTAAAAGAAGAGGAGCTTCCAAGTCATAGGGGCCAATTGAAATAGGCAGAGGGCTAGAGACTGGGTTACAAACTGGGGCGCCAGAAAATCCTACTGATACATTCATTGAGCCAGACAAAGGTGTCCCAGGGAGTTTAGAGCGAATGATAGAACTTCTCATCGCACCAGTATCTAAAAGGAATGGCTCTGAAACACCCATTGTAGTGACATTAACATAAGGCCCACTCTGATCGAAGTAGTTCATAGAATTCGGAGGGGGAAGGGAACGCTGTTCTTGGGTCAACACACCTCGACCTCTACCCCTGGGCACTAACTGATGAATACCTCGACCTCGACCTCGACCTCGTGAAGCAGATGGTCCTTTACTATGCTGTAATAAAACCGGGCAACTATTCTTAAAATGACCTTCCTCTCTACAATAGGCACATTGGGTAGGACCTAATAAAGGTCGCGGAATAAAAGGCTCGGGCTTTTGATACACCCTCTGAAACTGTGGAGGCTGTTGAAACTGGCGCTGAGCAAGACGAGGAGGATAAGCCTGTTGTAGAAGAACCTTCGTTTTTAGTTCTTTAGTCTTTTTCTCTTGCTTATCTTTTCTTCTTTATCCCTGTTCTCATAATATTGAGCAGTAGCCAATATCTGCGCAGAGGAAGTAACAGCTCATGAACTTTCAGAGTCTTTCAACTTATGTGACAGGTCGGGAAGCAAATTGAATACGAATTTATCTACAAATAATCGCTGTCCACCCTCCGTAGTTATATCCTGACCACTGTGACCAATAAACGTCTCCTCAAAACGAGTGAAGAAATCAGAGACACTCTCATCTTTCTTCTGTTTACACACAGCTAGTTTATCCCAATTAACTCGCAAGGCAGGCATCATCATTTTCATTAAAGTAATAATCCTACCAGGCAGTTCTGAAATCAAAACATCAGGCTTAGCACCACCCACTTGGGCTGCATCTGCGGCAATTATAGCATTCCAATCACCACCTAATGCTTGTGCGTGATTCTCTCTCCGAATTCGAGCCCATAATGCTTGTGGGACTACATTCCCCATTAACATATCAATATCGGCTAAATTCATAATGCAGGCGTCAACAGTCTGGGACAATTCTTTATAATAACCAGCAGGGTTTTTACGGGGATCCGGTATAGATTGTTTAAGAGCCAAAACTTCAGATCTTTTTCAGGGGACATGTACCCCTATACGCTGGAAGTGCGCGGGAATAGCTAGATTAGCACCTGCTGCTGGAACCTCTTCTCTCCATACTGGAGGAACCTCTCTCATTGGATAATGTTTCGATGTTAGCCTAACAGCATGATTGGAATCAAGGAAAGTCTGTGAGGAAAATAAGGATCTAAAAGAGACAAGTGTCTTAACGGCGTCCTCAATCTTAGGACCCACGATGAGTCCCTTATCGAAATTAGCCTGAACATCCAACAGACCCTGAGGAACTGAACCCAAATCCATATCCTCCCATCCTTTAAAAAGTGTGTCACACATAACATCAAAAACATATCTCTGCGTGGGCGCTTTCCACTGATGAAGGGTAGCCAAAATATCGTTCACACTATATAAGGGACCTTTCTCGATCCATTTGCGAGCGAGAGAGTCCAATACCACCCGTTCATCGAAGGCTGGAAGCAGACTACGAGACTGTCTTCGAGAAAAAGCCGGAGACATATTAAGAGTCTCAAAGAAAGGAGACAGAAACCCAGAAACAGTATTTGTGATCCGTTTACGGACAGTAGGAGAATTGGACATAAGGACAGGGGACAAGGTATTGGGCAAACTAATAGGAGAAGAACTGGCAGTTATAAGAGTAGCCGAAGGCAAAGGAGATTGTGGCTCAAGAGATGGATTCAAAGCAACCGGTGGCAAAGGAAGTGGGGGTGGTAATACTTGAAGGGGCAAATGCGGAAGAACCAGAGCAGGCGGAGGCGCAACTAATGGCTGAACCGGTTGTAATAATGGGGGTGCATGAGCACCTTGTACATAGGGAGGAGGCAATCTCTATAGGTGAGACATCAAAGGGTCTTCCTCCAGTTCCCTACTTTTATCAGAAGGGGAAGTAGGCAACACCGGATAGCATTTATCTATCGCCATACGATGCTGTCTCTCTGAAATTTCCATTACACGATCGACCTCATTATCTTTATACTGCTGGGCAGCCTGTATAATCGTCATACTTTGTGCTTTCTTATCTCGTTTTGCCTGCTTAATTTCTCTCTGTTTGGCTTCCTTATGCCAAAGGCGGAAAGAGTCAAACATTGCCAGCCGGGCTTTTCTTTTAAACAAAACTGCTTCCAAGTTATCTAATATGTCAGGCTCAAAGCTACCGTTCTGTGGCCACTGTAAAACACCATCGTTCTTTGTGTATCGGATCCATGCCTCATTAAAGGCAATGGGGCCAACACCATGTTTAGAATAGAGCTCATAAGTGGGAGTTCCAAACGAAGGAATTGGACAAGAGTCCTCCAGCCGGAAGTCCCTATCACAACCAAAGCAACAAAACTTCCTAAACTTACTCAGACCAGGCATCGTTATTTCACTGGACTGTTCACAAACATCAAGGGGGTTAAATCAATTAACACAGCACAAATGTACTCACCCCTCGGCTTCGGCTTTTGCAATAGCCGAATCATAGACTCAAAGGACCAAACAAAATAGTGGGAGCTACCCACCACCAGTACTTAACTAAGTGTCTTCTTACGCCAACAGTGACCCGTCTAACGTCTCGCCTTACCATACATCACCAAAGAAGGGCCAAAGCAAGGCGGCAGTCAGGGCAGCAGTCGTCAGCAGCCGTCAGGAAGGAGAAACCGCGCTGAAAAAGACTTTTGGACCACTTCGACATACAGGGGTCGCTTGACGTGGCTCGCGATTCCTCCAGAATTTTCTTGTGGGGCTCCTCATGACCTTCAGGCAGAACTACTACCTCTGAAGCCGCCCCATGTTGGGCGCCAGTTGAAGAACCAGAAACCTTATGGGTCTGGCGGTGCAAGGAACGCCTTAATCTCCTGGGTTCACTTGCTTTATCCAACAGAGACACAGGACACTCTGTTGAGCGTAAAAGATCAGATTTATTAGCTGCAGCTAAGTATAGTTGTCCTAGAAGTACACTCGGTATGTTCTCAGGAGACTGCCACTTCACTCCGTGGCGCAAAATCTTTTATAGTACATGGATGACATATAGATTAACCAAGAACACTCCCAATGTATACGAAAAGAGCCAATAAGAAAAGTACAAAAACAAAGCTTTACCAATGAAAAGAATTTGAGAAATAAGGTATCGAGTAACCCGAAGAAGCCTCTCCTCCAACTGTGTTTGTCCCCCCTCCCCACAGGTTGATTCATTAACGTGTCCGCAACTGACTTGCAGGTGGCAAGATATGGTTGTGTGCTTTGGAGGATAGTTGTGAAACGAGAGAATACGAGCAGAGAACAGCGAAGGCCAGAAGATAAGATAAGGTCAGGAAAGAATGGTGCGAACCAACAGATAGTTGAGACAGGGATTAGTCAGACCAGACAGGGATTGGTGGACTCGGCCAGTCCCTGACAACAGTTCGTAAACAGAGGCAGAAGGCTATTTTGACACGATGCCGCAGGAAAAGAAGAAAGACCTCGTTCGCCGTGCTGCCTGAGTGAGGGCAACAAAAAATGGTAGCGGAACACAAAATGGCGGCTCGATACGATCGAGATCAAAAATCTAGTTTCCTCAGCTTGAGGAGGTTTATAAGTAACTTTTGGGAACAAGTTATCTAATAATAATTGGTCGGGATTTTAACACTTTACTAGACCCAGCTCTGGATAAATCCACTGTAAAATCTATAATGCACTCCCCAAAAATGAGGGAAAGTCTACATCAACTTATTAAAAACTTGGGGTTAGTAGACGCCTGGAGATTAAAAGAGGGACGGAAAAGAGAATATACTTTCCAGTCCACAACCACATTTTGTTGGAACTTTTGATGGCACACATATTGCATTAGGACCAAAACAAGATAAGGAACAAGTCCAATGGATTCCTTAGAACTTCCATCCTATCACGATGCAAGCTGTCTTGGAACAGGATTTGTAAACCCAAACTCTATGTCTCTCATTCCCAGGAACAACACATGTCCTCTTTGTATTTCCAAACAGAACCATATACCCACAAATGTCATAACTCTGAAACATCCAAATGAAGATGACATGGTGAAGGTACCTAAAACAGACCAAAACAAAGAAAATAGCTATCAAACCATACATATAGGGCACATCTCATAGTCAACTCATAGGGAACACAGTCTATGGATCAAATCGGAGCAAAACAATGCAACAGAACCAAAATGAACATGCATCTAAACCTTGTTCAACAAACACTTTTCATCTGGATTTCCAAGAGCTTGTCCTTCCTAAGATTTTACCTTAACATACTCTTATCATCACAACAAGAATTGCTATAACAGTCAAAGGAAGTTAAGACATTTGACAAAATACTTACACTCATCAGGATAAGTTGTTGATGAGATCTTGACACACATCAGTTCTTCCTCTTCACCACTATCCTCTTCATTAGGCATTTCAGGATCCTCACCCGGTGGCACTTCATTGTTTCCATCCTCTGCAATATAAGGGATGTTCCGTTGCAGGGCGATGTTGTGGATCAGGCCACAGTGATTTGACTCACTGTCCTCGGTCAATAGAGGAGGGCACCCCAGTTTTCCCCGACATCTAAATCTGGCTTTTAGAAGCCCAAAAGCCCGCTCCATTGGCGGCCGTGTCCTTCCATCGGACTCATTGAAGCAGGCTTCCCCCGGCATTGTTGGATTTCTCAGTGGTACCAACAACCATGGCCAGTTGGGATAGGCTGAGTCTCCTAGATGGAAGACTGACATAAGTGTAACAATAAGTTACACACTTTCAGATTATACTACTTGACATTACCCATACAAAGTTAGGACAGATCATACTTACCAACAAGCCAGGACCTCTTCAGTAGGAGTTGTGACATCAGCTGGGGTATGGTGCTGTTCCGCAGTACAAAGGAATCATAGGCTGATCAAGGGGACCGGGCACAGATGTTTGAGATATGCAAATTTGTTAAGCAGATGACTTGCACATTGATAGAATGAAGGGCTTCCTGTTATGGTAAAGTTGTTCCCTGGCATGCAGTAGTACTAAGGAAATATGGGTGCCATCAATGGCTCCAACCACATCTGGTAGGTGAGCAAATCCATAGAAGTCAACCTTTATATTCGCTAAATCCTCATGGCTGAGGAAGTGGACGTAGCTGTCAATGTGGCTTATCATTGCCGAAAGCCCTTCTTGTAGTACTGAAACTTGGCTGTGACATGCCACCAGATATTGCCACAGTGTACTGATACAAACCAGTGGCTAGAAGATGCAGTACTGCCATAAGTTTGACAGTTTTATGTGATACATGTGAGATTAATGTTGTGAGGCAGGAGATCAGGCTCCAACTGATGACATACATCCAGTTTGGTTTGCCTATTCAACCCAAACCTCTTGATGCTATCCCTTTCTCCCATGGTCTGAAGGTCCAGAAATGGGCAGTAAACTGGAGGCTATCATCATCTCCCTCTTCCAGGGTCACTATGTGTGCAGTGAAACCAAATGTTACCCTCTGTCACAATGTCCGCTGTACCATATGTGAAGATTAAGCAAAAAGTCATGTGAAAGTACATCACTGGATCAGATTTTAATAAATATTTGTCCTGATTCACAAAGGTAAACTTAGCACTTGGTGTAAAGTTAGACAAAATGTCTACAGTTACAACTTGGAGAATTCACAAATGGCATTTACGTGTACTATTTTTATGTCCTCACTTGGGATAGAGATCCACCAGAGTGCGGACATAAAGATAGTACTAGGAAATGACCTTTGTGAATTCACAAAGTCATAAACTTAGATGTTTGGTCTAAGCTTAGACCAAACATTTAAATTTACCTTTGTGAGTCAGACACCAAATTCACAGAGACAGAGCATTATATCCCTCATCCATCACTAATACCAATTGTGGCCTTGACATGTGCATGTTAAATAAATATGTTAATAATACATCTAAAATGTTTATGCACACTTTTATTTTTTTTCCCCATACATTACAGTCCACAGAGCTGTATACTATATTACGCAAATATAGTGGTTGACAACAATAACGCTCTACAGAAAAGGTAAGTCTTTACAAATTTAAATCTTAAGGTATGTGTCAATATATCAACTTGTTAGGCCTCATTTGGAGTGGTGGTGATGAAATTAACAGTCACCAACACAATAGTTTTCTTTTAACCACTAAAATGGTACCTGTCTGACCTCACAGTTGGTCATGCAGTGGGTGGCTGACTAAATAAAGGACACAGCCATAGACTAATGTTGATGGCTGTTGACGATTGTGACAGTATAGGCCCAATGGCTGTGTCCTTCTCACTTGATGACCACATATGTTGCATACATATACACCATGGTCCAAAATATAGTTCACTTGCCTCCTGACACTTTTGCTATCAATACCTCCTCTACTTGTGCTGCTGTTTGTCACCTCTGGGAGCAGTCATTCCAGGCCAGGCACATGAGAGAGCCACTGCCTTCTTAGCAGAGGAGCTGGAGCTGCTGGCAGATGAGGTCCATGTCTGTATGGCTAAATCTGTGGCTCACCAGCTTATCGGACATAAATATGTTACTCTGTTTAAGTGCCTAATTTTCATCTCCCCAGGTTACAATGTGCCTCTGAGAGGAGGGAGGACCTAAGGTGCTAGACCTGGAAGATCAAAAAGCTCCTGCTAGGACAGTCATCATGTGTGTGGGGTGCGCTCCTCACCCTGAACCCCCGAATGGCCTGAATACTTGTGGTGGCTTATTCTGAGCTTGATGGGCAGTTGAGGGCCCAACAGCAGCAACAAGTAGGTAAGTCATGACCAGAGTTGTACATGGTACATGCCCCTCTTTTTGGTTACAGGCAGGCATTTCCACAGCAACATTGAGGGTGAGCCATGTCCAACGCACAAGAAGAGCTTTTGAATGTGTGCCTCTGGTACAAGGTACATGATGATGTGCTTAGCCAATTGTCTTTTTCACCAGGAGCTCAGCAAATTCCTGTTCACTACCAATGTATTAAATTAACCAAAGAACAAAAACTGGAGAAAGCCCGTTAACCCAGTTGAGACCCGGGTAAATATGTTTAACAAAATGGCAATGTCTCAAACGGAAATAATTAAATTAGGCAAGTACATAAGAGAAACAATTAAATGTAAAACGAAGAGAAATAATGGAGACCACAATAATTAGCGAGAGAATGGGTATTTTTTTAGTGGAAGTAGTTGTATCAGCACTACATTACATTATATGCAGGTGTACCTCAAACAATTGTGTGCACATATGTGCTTGTGAAGAAAGTGAAAGGCGCAAGTGACACATGACAAAAGTGAGGTAACAGCAAACAACAGCGCAGGGAACAATTTAGTTTATAGTTAACAAAACAGTCAACAGAAACTTCATAAAATATTCAGCTGTTTAAAGAAACCACAGTAACGCCCACGGATGTGCTGAAAGGTCGACAGCGTTTAAACCTGTAAAATTTCAGGTCATCATCAGGACCAGGTAACTGGAATATGATGAGTGCTGTGCAGGTTGCGTGGTAACCATATGAGTAGAATGAATCAGGTCAAGGGAAGGTCTCCTGAAGTGGTCACGCGGGACACTTGTAAAACATGAAGGTTTCATGTTAATTCAATGGCAAGGAATTGGCGTAGTGCTAGATGGACTGAATCAGATACGAAAAGCGTGGTAAGGTATTCCACCGATGCAGTGACTGGTTAGGGAGCAATGACACGCTGTGTCTGTGGCAGTCTAAAAATGGTATGGCATATGGAGGGAAGTAAATCCGGGTTACAGGTAATTAGCAGAAGTCTGGGTCCGAGGGGCTAATGAATTTAGCCGTGCACCTTGTTCCCTTCTTGGACCCAGAATTCTGCTGGAAACCACATGAACTGTGAGACCATCATCCATGTCCGCCACACCGTCCCATCTCCATCCTCCCTGTTGCTCCCTACCCAGCTGGCCAGGACTGCCCCCCCAAGAGGGGTGCTGTCTCCTTCGCTCCAAGCACCTCAGCCCTTGCCTTTTCTCTCCTTCTGCTTGGAGTGAGGAGACTATTGACCTCCTGAGAAACATCTCTGTATGTCAGACTGCACTACTGAATGCCATTCAGAGGTAAGACAACCAACTGCAACAAATGGTGTCCTACCTGGGAGGCATTCACAGTGCAATGTCTGGCCTACAGAGATCTTTACAGGCTCCGGCCTCCTCCTTCACCACAGCCTCCCATCTCCCCCAACCTTGTTGCCCTCTCCCACACCTTCCCTATCTCAATATGCCATTCCCAAACTTGTTCCAACAAGAAGCACACATGTGCACACACCCACTCATACAGACCCAAGCAGCACATCTACACATAAACACAAACCACACAAGAAACATGTATGCAGATCCAGACAGAAAAAACACACACTACCACACCCACAGCCTCCCTCAAGCACATCATAGCTACATCTACATAGACAGCATCACACCCACATACACACATCCCACCCACCCTATAACATCCACACACAGCACACATGAGGCTACATCCACATGCACACACCATACCCCACCATCACATTCACACCCAACCCACACACCACCACACATAAATGCATCCTTCCAACCACCATTACATACCCGCACACTGCACACACAACCATACCTACAGTCCCCAACATATCAACATGCACAACACCCTTCACATCCACAGCAACACCTTCAACAAACACACCAATCCCACAGTACACACCCAAGATAAAGAGACTCTCAGCATCACCCACCCAACAGATATCTGAGACACAAGATGCACCCATACTTGCACAAAATGCAGTAAACCCCCAAGCAACTGCGGACTTTAAGAGTTAAAAAGTCTGTGCTGCTACCTACTTTTTCAGTGCTAGGGTGTGTATTTACAAGGGTATTACTTTTGCTGTGTCCACTACTGCATGTTGCAGGGTGCACTGTGAGGGGTGTGGGACTGCCCTATTTTAAAATATTTTAGGTGTACTTATTTTGATAGTTTTGAAACCACACTTTTAGTACATTTTGCATATTTGCACATTGCACATTTTAAACTTCACTTACCTACCGCGGTAGACCCGACGAAGGTGCTTCTCTGGTGTGGAGATGTCTCTTTGGAGCATCATTTCCTTTGCTCCACTAGGATAAATACCGACACCATTTTGGGAGGTTAACAGTCCAGTCCCCCTCCTGGCTGCTATATCTTGAACACGGCGACACGGACATGCTGCGGACTTGAAGAGTAAGCAATCCTGTGCGGGAACCCACTTTCATTCTGTCCATCAATTGCGTGTCTTTTGCTTTTTCACCCACTTTTTTGGTGCTAGTGTGTTTAGTTAGAAGTTAATTTTGCTCTGTGCACTACTGTGTGATGCAGGGTGCATGGTAAGGGGTGTGGGACTGCCCTATTTTTAAATGTTTTACGTGTTCTTATTTTGGTAGTTTTGAAACTGCACTTATAGTACATTTTGTATATTTGCACATTTTCACATTTTAAACATCACTTACTTGTCGAGGTAGACCTGACGCCGGTGCTCCTCTGGCATGGAGATGTCCGTTTGGAGCACCATTTTTCCTTTGCTCAACTGGGACATATACCGATGCCATTTTTGGAGGGGTTAACAGTCCTGTCCCCCACCTGGCTGCTATATATTGACCATGGCAATGCAGATGTGCAGCGGACATGCACAGAGGGTGTACCACTGGCTTGCCAAAGGCAAGCCCGTCTGTGACCGTTCACCTCTGGATTGCAGCCAGCACCTGCCATGCTGCCCAAAAGGACAGCTGAAGGTTTCAAAGATGGGCGCGCTATGAGATGATGGCTCTAAAAGGGGAGACATGCAGGGATGCCTCTCACCGACTGTGGGGCAGGGTACTTGGAGTTTTGTTGCTCAGCCTGTGACTCTATGCTCAACACTAGGCCTGAGAAAAAGGCAATAGAAACAGCACACGCACTCTGCAGACCTCCAGACCTGCTAAGATGAAACCCTGCCTAATCAACTGCAGGTTCCTACCTAAGCATGCAAGCAATGTCTGTCAATCCCTTGAGGATAATGATTGGGATATTATGTTCCTCACTGAGACTTAGTTAAGGGATGACACTAACCCTGACGTGGCCCTGGCGATTCCCTCAGACTATCGTATGGTGTGTGCCAATAGGGGTTTAGATAGGTGTGGGGATGGGTTGGCCATTTTTTTAAGGACTCTTGGGAGATTGCCACCTCCAACCTGGACCAGATAGGCAACATCGAAGGCCTAATAATTTTTTTGGAAAATATCCCCATCTTTCTCCTTTGCTGGGATGCTGCTCTAAGGCCACCAGATTGTCTACAAAGTCACATTCTGACACTGGCATACTTCATAGCCCCGATATCCACACACAATGCCATTTTTACTGTTAGGGGATTTTAATCTCCACATCAACAACCCCCGCCTGCCTCCATAGTGTTCACTTTATAGCAGCACTTACTGGTTGTAATTTAGTCCAGTTGGTTACATCACCCACCCAGAAAGCTGGCCATGTCTTAGACTTCATCTGCTCAAATATGCAGGTGCTGAGGGTCGATGAGCCGTTGCTCATGGTCTGGAGGGACCATTTTATGGTCCCTTTCCAGTTTAGTTTTAGGACCAAAGAGGCGGCTAATATAAAATCAAGTGAAGTCAAGAGGAACTGGAGCAGGGTCACTACTGAGACCCTGGGGCCAGTTCTTGATGGATCAAGGCCACAACTATCTGATAACCCCAACTGGAATGCCACCTGCTTTAATGAGTGGCTGATGTCTGTACTTGACAAGATTGCCCTGTGGAGATCTGTTACCTGAGCCAGATCGGCTCCGTCAGCCCCTTGGTTCTCGGAGGAGGTCAGACTGGAAAAAAGCAGCTGCAAAAGGCTGGAACACGAGTGGAGAAACTATTACCTGCCCCACACAAAAAGTGCATAGAAAGAGGCTCTGAAGAAATACCATAAATTGCTAAGTTGCAAGAGGAAGAAATATCTGGATGACCACATCACTAGCTCAGAAAACTCCACAAAAGAAGTTTTTAGGATAGTGAAATACTTTACTAAACCCACAGTGCTAGAACAGTGTTTCCGCACCTCCCAGGCCCTATGCGCAAGCCTTTCAGATTTCTTTGAAGATAAGATAATGCAGCTGTACTCCTCATTTACTCCAGTAACAGAGTCCAGAGAAAGCAAGGACTCCCGTGTCCTCCTGAACGATCCGCATGTATTCTCAGAATTCCTCCCAATCTCGGCAGAGGTGACTTTGGCTGAACTTTGGAAATGTAAATCAGGAACTCCATGAGAGCCCTGCTCGGCGCAGTGGTTCAGATTGTTGGCCGAGTGGCTTAATCCCTCCCATAACCAATTCTGGAATGCTTCACTCAGGACTAGAATCTTGCCAGCCACTTGGAAGCAAGCCTATTTGTTATCATTATTGAAGAAATCCAATGCTGACCAGGAAGTGCTCAGCAACTTTAAACCAATCTCCCTGCTATTGCCAAAGTGCTAGAGAAACGGGCACATCAACAATTAGCCAAGTACGTTGAAGCCAATTATCTTTTACACAACTCTCAATCGGCTTCCGGTCAGGCTACAGCACTGAGACTGTATTGGTAGAAGTAGCTAACTCAGTAAGAATGTCAGTGGATGGTGGCTCCTCAGCCATGCTAGTGCTATTTGATCTTTCCCTTACATCATTCGGCAGCATTTGACACAGTGTTGCATGCAATCCTGCTGAAAAGACTCAAACACATTGGAGTGAAGAGGGTGGCACTTGAGTGAATTAATTCTTATCTTAAAGACAAGGTAGGCTCTTATGCGGATGACACCCATCTGGTGTTCTCCTTCACAGAACATTCTACAGCAGCCTCTGACTATTTTTAGGACTGCCTGAAGCACATTGCGGGCTGGATGAAGGCAAATTGCTTCAGCCTTATTTTTTAATCAAACATCTCCTCCCCTGCCGTGCCCCTGGTGGCCTGGGGAGCTGGGTTAGCCACCCTCCCCTAAGTACTCGGTTAAAAACCTTGGAGTCAAATGGGAGAAGGACCTCGCCCTCAATGCACAAGTCTAACAAATTTCTGCGGCTTGCTTCGGAAAGATGAGAACCATCAGGCTATTTCAAGGCTTCCTTTCTGAATAGAGCCATAGGATCATGGTTTATGCTTTAGTTAACTCCAACTGGAATATGTCAATTGCCTCTACCTGGGACAGCCAGGTTACCTGATCCACAGGCTTCAGACAGTGCAGAATGCAGTGGTAAGGCTCATCCGCAAGGTCCCTCTGTGCCAGCACATCTCCCTCCTACCTTAACAGCTCCACTGGCTCCCACTAGCCAAGAGGATCGAATTCAAGGCCCTTACCCTTGCCTTTCATGCAATCCATGGCAAGAGCCCCAGCTACCTAAGGCTGAGGCATAGCTTGTACGGCCAGGAGCGGACCTTAAGATCTAACCATCATCATCTCCTTAATCTCCCTTGCTTTGCTAAAGTGAGACAGGAGAGGAGGTCCTTCACTGTAAGGACCCCCAAACTTTGGAATGCCCTGCTTTATCACCTTCGCATGCTGAATTCAGAGCACAAGTTCACACAGGCATTAAAAACTTGGCTCTTCAAGCAAGGGGAATAGACGCGCAAGCCTTCAATCTCTCTTGTCCGCGTTACAAACTTACGAGTGTCGGGACACCTTGTGGGAGGTAGCAGTGCGCTTTATAAATAGCCTTTGATTTGATTTGAGCTGCACCCTCAACAGACGCAGGCACATCACAAACAGTCTCTCCTTTACCTCCTAATCCCCACTATTTCCCAAACAGCTTACCAAGTTCCCTACTGAAGATTCTATCTTTTTCTTTGTGCTCACCCCTCAAAGGCCTCCAACCACCCCTTCCAAACATGATCCTACCCCTCTCACTCCCAAGACCACCCCATCCACATCCGAATCCGCCCCTATGACAGACCCATCGACCCTTTCCTCTTCCCAACGTACCTCTTTCAAGCGTCGATCCACCCCTTCCACTTCCAAGCCCACCACGCCTAAGCAAAAGTCTACCTCTTCCTCTTCCCAAACCCCCTTCTAAGCAAAAGTCCACCTCTTCCTCTTCCACAACCCTCCTTCTGAAAAAATCCACCACTTCTTCTTCCCAACCACCCCTTACCAACAGAAAGACACTCCTCCCAAACCTAAAGATCCCTTTCCCAAGTAACTTCTATGAAGTTCCTGTCCTGCCCAATGAATGCAGCTTCCTGAGGAGGTTCCCCTGGTAATGTCTTTTCAGGCAAGATTGATGGCACAGCACTGTGCACAGCAGAAGTCTTTATTTCTGGACTTGCTATTGGCCTTTAGTTCTGGACAAAGAGTCTCTTATTTTGAAAATACAAATTTTGGTCATATTTGAGCACATTTGTCCTGGCATTACTTTTGCATAGCTAACGTTGGGTATGTAGAAATGTAGCAGAGCCTCGATTGTGTACAATATTTATTTGTTTCCACATTATGGCAGCTTATGCAACATTTACATTTACAATGTACTTTGTTATGTACATACAGAGGTTGATATGCTGTGTGATGGTCATTCGATGTGATGCTCTGCCTTTCATCATAGTAATGATGGCTTGCACCATCTAATTTATGTGAGATGATTCATTATGATATGTGACTATTTTTTTTTCTTTGCCAGAGTTTTATATAGTGCGAACTTGACCCAAACCGGGTATCAGAGCGCTTTACATAGCACCAATTATGTAACATGAGGACACACATTAATTTTTGTTAGGCACAGAGAGATTAAGTTATTTGCCCAGAATGACAGGATGTTCAGCGTAATTGCCGAGACTCGAACCCAGTTCCCCAGATTCAAGGTCGACCGCCCTAGCCGTTAGGCCAACTCCTCTCCACTATAGTGTGTTTGTTTCACCTTGATTGATGATCAATATGATGAGGTTTGTATGTATTGTCCTTGGATCCAGTGAGGGAGTTACACTGGAAAGGGGAAATGTTGCAGGGATTGATCTGTTGCAGGTTTCTAACTTGGGACAGACATTGATTTTGGTGGTATTTCAAATGGTATAGGTTACAGCTTGTCTAGAGCATTGTCAACATTATGTTTCATTGTACTTCTCCCCATGATGTGTGTTGCATATGTGTTTATTGTGTACAAGTTAGATATTTGTCTATCCACTCCTGGAGGATGATTAATTTTCATAAGTTTTTTGATCCTCTTTTGTCTATGTGTCCCTTTATTTAAGGTAGCTTTCTACATGTGAATTGAGTGTTGTGTAGGAAGCTGGCTCTCTATATAGTGCACTAAGTGAAGCACACTGTGCAGGGAGTCCAGTGAGTCCCCCATTGGTTTACAGAGACAGACTTATATAATACTAATGCTTTTTGTGGTAGCGTGGGTGAGCAATTATGCTAATCAGAAGGTAGTGCTAAGCATTTGTTGTACTTACAGTGGCAATAAATGAGACACACACTCAAGAGTAAATCCAAAACCGATTTATAAAAATATATTTGATTTAATTTTTAAGAACATGTACTTTGATTTACAGTAAGTACTTTCAAAATTAGGATTTTTAAGAGTTCGTAAAATATATCACTTTTGTGCAAAATTACTCACCATTGAACTCAATAAAGAAAAGCAGAAAAATGCATATAAAAGCAGGCAATGCTTTCACAAAATTAACCTCCTCATTTTAGGTCAATAGCAGGACCAGGTCCAATGTTCCAGCAGCAGACGATCAGGAGCATCCCGGATTCAGCCAGGAGTAGGGTGCTGAGGGTGTTGGTAGTTTGTGCTCTGCAACGAAGGGGCCTAATTGAAAAGACACTGCACAGGAGGACTTAAAGGTAAGTCCAAGGTGTCCCACTTGAGGAGGGAGGTTGTAGGGGTCTCAAGACCATGGGTGCACAGCTGGATCATCAATACCGAGGCTGGGTGGGCCAGGTGCAAAGCATATAGGTAAGCCATGTGTCGAAATCTCCGCGTGGTTGGGAGCAGGCAATTTGGAGAGGTGATTCTGGGACATCTGTGCCACTCACAATGTGGATATCAGGGATCTCAATGTCCCTCTATGGGTGCTTGCTTTCTAGGAAAGTTGGAATCCAGAACGGACTCTTCATTTTGCTGTTTTATGAAGGGGGTCTAGTATCCCATGTATTGGCACAGTGTGGCTCCTGTAGGTCTTGGTGGCTCCAAACCTGTTGGGAAGACAGTTGTGACCCTTCAGAGCTGATGTACCTCTTCTGTTTTAGGTACTGCTTTCGAGTCACTGGGGAGCAGCAAGTCGACAAACCAGGCTTAGCAGGTTTGGTACATGTGGTATGCAGGGGAGTGATACCTTCACTCCTAGGGAGGTTCTCGGCAATTCTCAAAATGCTGTTGTGGAGATCTGGCGTTCTTTGAGTCTTCACAGGTTCAGGACGAGACTGCAAAACCACAATTGTTAAGTCCTTGAGGCCGCAGGCAGGCGTTGGCACCAATTTCCTGTGCAGCATGGCTTTAGTCCTCGGGCAGCCGCTCTTCTTTGTCCATGTCTTCTTATTGTTCATTACAGCTAAGGTTCAAGGTCCAGAGAAGCCACCTAAATGCCAAATTTGTATGGGTGTTAAAGGGAGAGACAGAAAGTAGCCAATGGGCTCGCTACCTTTAGGTTGTCTACACCTTCTAAGTGACCACTTCCTGTGGGAAGGGGAACTACCCTAACCCTGTTAGGTTGTTTTCCCACTAACTCAAGATGGTGGATTTTCAAGAGAGGGGCCCACTTCGCCTGCCACACCTTAGGGGTGTTGAAGGGGTGATGGCTGAATGTGAACACTCCTTCTAGTCTAACACATTTTTCTGCCTGTCCTTCCAACAAATGTGGTGCAGGACAGGGGGATTGGCATCCCACACTATCTTGGGAACCCTGGGCTGCATTTCAAAGGTGATATCACCTTTGAAGCTTCCCACTGTGGAAGACCATTCCAGCCTGGATTATGTGTGAAGCACCTCCACCAGAGCATGCTTTGTTATCTAGCCTCTAAGAGCGCAGACTCTCATCCCACAAGGTCAGAAACAAGTCTGCTGGTGGAAGGTTAGCTATGGCTAGTCAGAGACCACACCCGTGCTTTGTTGGTTTTCAGAGGACCTTCTAAAGGGTTCCCTGTGTGCGTTTAATAATACATCAAACACTGGCATCATTGATGATTTATTAAGACAAGATATTTGGTAGCTAGCGTCTTAGGGCACAGTGAAGCAATCATTGAGCTAGGAAGCACGTAATGACAAGTATCCAGGGCTTATATAATCTCTATGCTTTCCCTGTGTACTTACAATCTCTAAGAATGGTTCAGATATTACAGGGTCATATCTGCTCATGCAGATATGTCCACACATGGCATGCAGTGCACCCTACCTTAGGCATGTAAGGCTTAGATTAGGGGTGTCATCCATGTACCTTATGTAGTGTAGGAGGGCATGATACACACGACTGTGTGACATGTCAAGTATTCGGTTTCTCTGCACCAAGATATGCAGCCTGCAATGGCAGTTTGCATGGGTTTGGTTTCTTCAGTACCCATGTCCTAGGTACCAGCGATACTTATAAGGGTTGCTGAATATATGCCAATTGTGGGACAGTTTTAGGGGAAGAACAGTTGCATTGGAAACCTGGGAACCTGGTTAGCAGGGACTCATTATACCTCAGTTAAAGTTGCATCACAAACCAGGCAAAAAGTCGGACGGGTTTCTACCACACAAACCCAATTTCTCACATGCTGTTACAGATGTGTCAATTTTGATATCTTGCACTTGAACATTACCAAAAAACATATTGCAGTTGGTTAAGCTATTGGTTGTCCAAGATATTTAAAAAAAATGGGTCCAGTGCATCTGTTAACCGACATGTCAATCGAAACTGGTAAGTGTTGGGCTTACAGTCAGTTGCATCGATGTCAGTGTTGGTTTGGACATCATCAAGCAGCAGCAGCCGCGGTTGGACTTGTAAGATAATATTCATGGCAGTGCAGGAAGCGTGAAGGTGAGTAAAGGTCAGCTTATGCCATATATCCCTTCTATTTAGTAATGAAGGGTTGACCATCTCCGTCACATAGGAGGGAAGGCACATCGTCATAGTGCCGGCATGGAAACAGGTGGTCCTCCCTCTGACAGCTGCTTTACCCATTCCTCCATCGACATAGTCATGATTTCCTGGTGGTGACAGTGGGACTGCGGAGGTCTTTGTAATAGGGCAAGCAGACCGCCAAGTAGGCAGGCAGTTAATCCGACGCCATTTCGACGGGGGGACCATTTTTGTCAAATGTGTAATCAGGCCCATAGTTATGAGGCCACCCTTGAGGCAGCAGTGGATGCTAAACTAAGGCAAGTCTTTGTGCCTACCTATGTTGCAACAGCCAACTAATGATATCTAATGTAACAAGCAATATAATGTAAAAGACCAACTATTTTGATTACGTCTCTACTATGTTGATTGGAATGGTATAGAGGACTGCAGTAACTATGTAATCTACTTTTATTTTTTGACTCAGCAGAAGTACTACTAGGGATTTTGGTACAATGATCATATTTATGAAACACTTAATTCGAAGGCTGAAGCAGAGGTGAATAATGAATTAATTTTAGGTTCTGTGTGTGAAGGTCCACATTCAGTATAACATGTTATTAAGTAAAATATGTTCTTTTGGTTGTATGGGTGAATATCTAAGCATTTTATGCATAAAGATACTTATACCTAAATTGCAATAAATATTTAGATTACTTTGGAAGACACACAGTTCGGTTGAAGCCTTAAGGACAGCCTTGTCCACTCTAAGATAGACATCTGTATAGCAATCTCATCCATTAATTTAAAACCTGCTAAATCTCATATCTACCATTCTCATGCCTGTTCTTCCCTTTCTGAAACTTCCTTTAGAAAGCCCATGATGGAGTACCTTCTTAGTAGTGGTGGGCGTAATTCGCGAAATTTCAAATTATCTTAATCACATAGAAATACCAAAGAATTACACAAGATTACGCTTGAATTACGTGAGAAGAGTAATTCTGCTTTTAGCATTATTTCTTAGGACAAAAGTGCCCCTTTGCGTCCAAAATGGATCTGAGGATGCATTTTCTCTCTTATAAATGACGCTAAATGCACCAGAACAAGGAAGGCGAGCACGAGCAAAGGATATTCCCCCATATTACAGCCATTTAGTGGCCGCTTGCACAAAGTAAATGTGCTCTTGTGGTAAAATTACTCTTAATTATGCAAGGAGAAATTGCGTAATTCTGGGTTATTCAGTATCAAAGAGTCAATCAATCAGTCACAGGTTTGGTGAGCGCTACTACTCACCCGTGCGGGTCTCAAGGCACTGGGGGAGGGGGGTTTCACAGGTTCCAGTCCATCAAGGAGGGGGTCTGTTGAAGAGCCAGGTTATGAGGTTTCTTGTGAAGATGGGTAGAGATGTTGTCTGTCTGAGGTGGAGAGGCTCTGGCCACAAGGAAGGAGAAGGAGCAGCCACCTGATCTGGTCTTTCTAGTGCGGGAGACCATGGCGTAGGAGAGCTGGGCTGATCGTAGGGTCCTTTCGGGTGCGTGGAATTTGATTCGGCTGTTCAGCTATGCTGGTCTGGTGTTGTGGAGGGCCTTGTGAGCGTGGGTGAGCATCTTGAAGGTGACTCTAGCTTCGATGGGGAGCCAGTGGTGTGTGCGCAGGTGCTGGGAGAAGTGGTGGTGTCTTGGCAGGTTGAGGACCAGTCTTGCGGCAGCGTTCTGGATGTTCTCTAGCTTGTGTGTGAGGTTTTTGTTTATTCCGGAGTAGAGTGCGTTGTCGTAGTCGACTCTGCTGGTGACCAGGGCATGAGTGACGGTCTTTCTGTGTTCGAGGGGGATCCATTTGAAGGTCTTGCGTAGGAAGCGGAGGGTGTGGAAGCAGGAGGACGAGACGGCGTTGATCTGGCGGTCCATTTTGAGTTCGGAGTCCAGGATGATTCCCGATTGCGTGCGTGGTTCGTGGGGGTGGGTGAATTTCCGAGGGCGGGGAGCAACCAGATGTCGTCCCAGGCGTCGGGGTGTGGGCCCATGAAGAGTTCTTCTGTTTTGTTGGTGTTTAGTTGAAGGCAGCTGTTTTTCATGCATTTTGCGAAGGCTTCCATGCCTTCTCAAAATTGTGTCTGGCGGTGTTGGGTTCGTTGGATAGGGAGAGGATGAGTTGGGTGTCGTCTGCGTATGACACAATGTTGAGTCCATAGGTTCTGACGATGGGGGTGAGCGGAGCCATGTAGACGTTGAAGAGCGTAGGGCTGAGGGATGACCCCTGGGGGACTCTGCAGGTGGTTGGTGTAAGGTCCGAGAGGAAAGGGGGAAGTCTGACCCGCTGCGTTCTGCCGGAGAGGAAGGAGCAGATCCAGTCGAGGGCCTTGTCTTGAATCCCTGCGTCGTGGAGTCTGCGTATTAGGGTGCGGTGAGAGACTGTGTTGAACTCCGCTGAGAGGTCGAGGAGAATGAGGGCTGCTGTTTCTCCTTTGTCCAGTAGGTGCGGATGCCGTCGGTTGCGGCGAGGAGGGCAGTTTCCATGCTGTGTTTTTTTCTGAAGCCGAATTGGGAGGAGTCGAGGATATTGTGCTCTTCGATGAATGTGGAGAGTTGGCTGTTGATGGCTTTCTCAATTACTTTTGCTGGAAAGGGGAGCAGGGAGATGGTTCTGTAGTTTTTGAGGTCGGTGGGGTCCGCCGAGGGTTTCTTGAGGAGGAGGTTGATCTCGGCGTGTTTCCAGTTGTAAGGGAACGATGCGGTAGCCAGGGAGTGGTTGATGGTGTGGCGGAGCATGGGTGCGATGGTGTCGGCAGCTCTGTGTGCCCCAGAGTGGATTGAGTTCATCGTCTTCAGTGTGGTGTGGTGAGGGCTGTCCAGTTGTCGATCGTTGGCTTCATGGTGTCGGGGTGGTTGCTGAGGGTTCAGTGTGTTGGTTGTCTTCATCAAAGTTGTCGTAGATGCTCTTGAGTTTGTGGTGGAAAAAAGAGTAACACAGAATTACAGAAAGTGCTTTGAATACTCTGGCATAATCCTATTTCTACCACCGGCCTAATTCTTGTGGTTAAGGAAGCAGTTATTCTTGTTGATTCCCATTTTAACAGCACCAGCCTTTAAGTTTTATATTGCTTTGTGAAAAATCTGCTGTATTATACAACTACAGCGACTCGTTGAAAGTAATGTCCCCTCTCTTGGGAGAAGAGGTGATGCCTAATGTGTCTTTTGTCAGGTTGTCTCAAATTGAAATGCAACCTTCGGAAAACATGCGAGACCTTGGAATCAAGTTAAAAGGTCTCCATACATTTTTGGGGGCATATGTACAAGCCTCTATCGCCATCATAACTTCACTTTCAGTGATGTTGGAGTGGTGATAGGGGCCTCGACTTATTTGCAAGGCAGCGTTAAGCCACTTAATGTGGCTTAACTCTGACTTCTAAATCAGCCCCCCTTTCATGCCATGCTTAGCATGAAGGGGTGGGCAGTGGGTGTTGAGGTGGCAGTTCCACCTCAACACCCATTGATTTTGACGCTTTCCCCTTTTTACAAGAGAAGCGTAAATAGGAGGCAGCGCCAAACTTCAGTCCAGGAAAAACCTGGTCTTAAGTTGGCGAAACGAGGAGAAATGCTTTATTTCTCCTCGTTTTTGCCTTTTCCATGTGTGCTGCCTTGTGCAGCACACACGGAAAAAGCAAAACGCCTTGGATTGTTCATGTGTAGGAAGGTGACCCTTCCTACACGTAAACAATCTGTATGAAAAAATGCCATTTTGTAACTTGAATGTGGGCTACATTAAGCAGCACACAAAGAAGTGACAAAATGGCATTTCAGGAGTGTTTATGTGCGGAAGGAACACCTTCCTACACATAAACAATCCTCCCCTGCACGCAGACACCCTTGCACCATGGTGCAAGGGTGCCTGTGTTGGCGCAACACTGCTAACTGTAGCACCAGCACGGGGAGAAAGGCAAGGTTGCACCATAACCTTGTAAATATGGCGCAGCCTTGTGATTCTGAAGTGGTGGAGTGAGGCATTAAGCCATGACGGCTAACGCCTCACTCCACCACTTTCTTGTACATATGCCCCTTTAGTTCTTTTAACTATGTGCGAACTTTCCTTGTTCTTGACTGTAAGGTATATCATTTAACCAAAATTTTACAAAATGCATAAAAACAAGCTTTTTCATCAAGCTAGAAAACCAATGCAATTACACCATGGGTTTGAAAGGAGGTATTTTGATAATAACCAATGCAGTGTATACGAAAGTACATGATCTTGAAATCCATATAGAATACCCTAGCTGCATAAAGGCAAACAACATTTTTGTGAAATTGTCCCTTGACCGTTAAGAGGTATGCAAGCACAATGTGGTTACCACTGAAACAAGATTGGAAGCCGTGGGAAACATTTATTCACAGTTGCTGCGTTGTTGGTGAAGAAATTAGTACTCGTTACCTGGGGTTCACCAAAACATCAAATTGTTTTTAAGAATATTGCCCTCCCTATTCATTGGCCTTCAAACTGGGATTTGATTCTTTCGTCCTTCCAGCTTGCGTTTATTTGCAATTTAGAGAAAACAGTTTTACAGTAGTCATTCAGGTGCTAAGACAACCTTTCTTCCATGCTTTGACATTTTGTGGCATAGTTTACAAAAGGCAAAGCACACAGCTAAGTAAAGCATTCTACTTCTTCTGGAAGCCTTCTTGTGGTTAATAGCCAGGGCGTTGTGACATTACAACACTCTTTCATAAGCAACCAGTCCAAGACACTTTAATGTCCCCATAAGAATGAGATCAGAGCAAACTCAAGTTTGTTCCTAGAATTTTACAACCAGTTTTAGCCTCGAACAGTTCCTACTCTTGCCCAAATCATTATTATTACTCTCAAGCACCTTTACTGTCAGCATCTGCTGAGCCATTTCTAGGGCGTTGAGACTCGATTAGACATCACCTTCAACCTGCTCACACTTCAGAAAGCGGATCTTCACAGCTTAATCACCAAATGTACTGAGTAACAGTGACTGTGATATAAAACTGATGACCTATGTCTTCTAGAAATGCATAACACTTCATAGAGAATTTGACATTATAAAGGTTCCTTAACACAAGCACTTGCCAGACTCAATCAATCAATGACTTAATGATATCCTTCCACGCTGCCAGCAACAAACACAAGCTAAAGAGAAAGGACCCCTGGAGAGTTCCAAATTCTGAAAGCATTTTGTTTAGTAGATACTTGCTTTTTGAAAGCAGATTGCCCTCTCCCATCCAGATCTGACAATAAGCTCCATCCTACTGAAAGACAGAGACATTCATTCACAATGTTTTATAAACTTATTTGAACCACCGTGGCCATAACTGGATCCCAAAATTATTATTACATTATGCTGCTCAATACTTATTTTCTTTTCAACATTGTTTTTAACTATTTACCAATGTATTGAATTATAGGTATTACTTTATTATTTCTTTTCAGATTTGCATTGTTTGGATATGCATTGTTTATCTTTTCTATATGTCACTTTTACTTTACTATATATCACCAACTTTTTGAGGTAAAGTCTTGAATTAAACGTAGCTACCAAAAATAAGAGTCTTTGACTCACCTCTGTTATTAAATAATGTTGTGTTGGTTCTGCAGAAACATAGGTACAGCAAATCAAGCCCTTTTCTTCTCTTCTTCCTCGACCTAATGTCTCCCAACCAGAAACGGTCAAATTTGTACAAATGTGGTTTTACACTCAAAGCCATTTAACAATTCATGCATTTTATTTCTCTATTCCAGAGGGGCATAACTTTGACAATAAGACATCCAGTGCTTTCATAATCCATTGAGCAGGGCAGATTGTGCATCTGTAGATGGAATCAGTGACAGTCATAACACTGGATCTGACACTGCAAGAACTTCCAATGCCGACGTGACAAACATTGAAATATGCCAATAGGATTATAAAAAAAAACATATCAAACCTGAGCAGCAATGTCACACAGAGCATGCAGCAACCGTACACAACTTCCACTCTTTTTTAATTAACTTGTGAAGCTCGATGTACAAATCAACGTTGCAGTCAGGTTATTCCAACTGGTAAAAAGAGTTTCCCAACTTTTTTCAAATTGTAAATACGTAGGGGTGTGGAAGAGGTAAGCCCCCCTCATATCTGGGGGTCATAAAGGAATGTATCAGTGGTTTCTTACTGCGATTTCTGTTGCAAACGATCGACCAGTTGCTTATTACTTCATATCCAATTAGCAAAGAGGAAGCCATCTATATGAGACAGCTCCGCCATTAGAAATTGTGAGGGGCAGCCACTGGTGGAGTAAGCACTGCATGCTTCCCTCATGTTGCCACATGGGAACTACTACTTCTTAAAGGAGCGCCTGCCCTTTTAAAGGTTATGGATTGCTTTCAAAAACATCTTCCTCTTTGGAAAAGTAAATGCAGGGATTGTGGTCTGGCAATGCTAGCAGGCCAGCATTCCCTCCATTTGCAGTCATTGACATGGGTCAGCAATTGGGCATTTGCAGCAGGTAACAGAATGACCTGCCTAATTAGTATTCATTTTTCAACCCCTTTAAAATGTACATTAGATTCAAGATTCAGATTAGTTACTAACTGCAATATTTTTGTGTCAAAGTGGATATGCTTACTTGAACGGTCAGTGAAACAGGCCTGCCTATTGTAGCTGATGCATCCCTAATAAGATTGATGAATAATAAAATAGATAGACTCTAAGCTGTTGTATTAATTAAGGGTAACCCTATTTTTACATGCAGCATGTTTGCTACAACAGAAGAGGGAAGACCAAGGGTTCTTCAATGCTGTCAAATTTAGGGTTCATTGTAGGATAGTCCCTGGATGGTCATAGAAGACATCAGGAACTATTTCCCCTTTTTAAATACTCAAAAACATGGACACTGAATTTCTCCCTACAGTATGTTAAATCAGGAAAATACCATCTGTTTGCATAAATGTCATTCTCATACCATGTCCTCTACAATTTCATTGTGGACCATGTCATTGTTTGTCATTTCATGGTAAATCATACAATGAAAAACAAACAAGTTATATTGTATGGATAACAATTTAGGAGATGGTTCAGGAGTAAGTCTTAATAGGTTGTGAGGTTATGGCAAAGGACATCAGGTAAGGTTAAGGGCAAGGGCTATCGTATAAGGAATTAAGGGTAAACACAAAGGTTTAAGAGCAAGGAGTTAGACGGTAAATTGTAATGGGCCAGAGGACAGAGGTAAGGTGTTAAGAGTAAGGGGTAAACAATAATGGGTACAGGTAAGGGGTAAAGGGTTAAAGGCTAAAAGATTTAAGGCAAATAGTTTAGTGGACAAGAGCGCAAAAAGCTGAGGAGCCATGGGTTTAAGGAGCAATAGTTTAAGGGTAAAGGGTTAAGTGCAAAGGATAAGGTTAGAAGGACCTTTGGGCCAAAAGGGGCTTTGGGGTATGGTTAAGGGATTAAGGGGAATGGTATGTGGATAAGGAAAAGGGTAAGGGTAAGATGACTAGTGGTAAGAAATTAATGGCCCGATTCACAAAGGTAAACTTAGACCAAAAATCTAAGTTTATGACTTTCGGTATTCACAAAGGCCATTTAAGAGTAGTATCTTTATGACTGCACTCGGGGCGAAATCTCTGCAGCTTTGTCAGAGTCTCAACACTTGGGGCAGAATCTCCGCCCTTGTGGTAGCTCAGTGGCAATGGCAAAGAGGAGAGATGACAGCCCAGCCTTGTACCCCTCTGTATCAGAAAGGGTTCTGACATTTTCCGTCCCATCCTAACCTAGCCCAACAAGTCTGTATACAGGAGTTGCATATACACAATATATTTGGGAATGAAATAAAGCCATTAAAGGAGGTTCAATGGGCATTTCTACCCCACTAAATTAAAAGACTTCTCTATATTCACTAGCAAGACCACTGCAGGGCCATCCGGTCTATTCATCGAGGCCATCTTATATTGTGCCCAATTACTCACTGTGGCATTAACCCGGATGTCATCTGCTGGACCAGAGAGGGGGTCACCCTAGAAAGATTGTCTGTCAAGGCCTTTGCTATATTTTAACCTTAAAATGTAGGCGGGGGATAGAGCAATATGTGGAGCAGAGCCCTGGAAAGCACCCAGGATTCGCAATCATTAGTATTTCATCACCACTATTTCAGCTGTATGCCAGTCCAGAGGCAACAGTCCCTTTTACCCAGCCTCGAAGACCAAACCCCAGCACTACAGCAGTTCCATAAGTTTAAACTCATAGGGCCAGATTGTCAAAAAATACATGCAATGCAGCGCAGCACCCAAAGAGGCTGTGCTGTACTGAATGACAGGGTGGATACAGGAGAGTGCCATATCTACAAAGATATGGCTCTCTCCATCCCTCTCCTTAGCACCAGCACTGATTTAGCTGCCAAGCACCACACATACACCAAACACCATATCACCACTAGGATGTGTGTGTGAGTCTAGCATAGGTTTTGTACAGGAAGGGGATCCTTCCAGTACAAATACCATGCCTAGACAAGTATAAATGCTTTTCCCACGTTGCATGTATGCTGCACAGTGCAGCACTATGCAAAATCAGAAAGGAAAGGAGAAATAAAAGAAAATTGGGGGCGCTAGAGGGCACACAAGCAGAATGGCCGCACTGATGTGAGGCTCCTGCTGCCTGGAAGAATAATCCTTCATTCATCCTCTTAAATCTACCGATCCTCCGGCGAAAGCCGCGTTGGGCTGCTGCTGCTGCTGTGGAGGTATCCTGGTGGAAGTTTGAAGCCTGTGAGATCTGAGGCGCGGAAGATATCGCCGTCTGAAGTTGGAGCGGGCGCTGAGCTGTGCAGCGGTGGAGCGAGGTATTGGGTGTGCAATCCACGACAGCCCGGGGCGCACCACGAGGCTGGTGGGCCCAGGTGGCGACCCGGAGCCGAGTCGCCCTGAAGGTGGATTTGCTGCGAGAAGTGGAGATCTCGGAGATAGCACGGGCCGCTGTTCTGGGTGCAGTCCCCTCCCCACCCCCCCGCGCTTTTGTGTACAGATCTGCAGGAGGAAACGACCCGGTGTGGCGAATGACCCTGGGCTCGAACCTCTGGTGGCTTGCTGACTGCGGCTGGGCTCGAAGAGGCAGAGTTTGGCGGTCGTGGTGGACCGATCGGGGGCGCCTCCCCCCCCACCCCTCCGTGTTGAGGTCGAGATCTGACGGAGGGCTTCTGAGCGCGTCATAGAGCGGGTGTGGCGGCTGAGGCCTGCAGGCTCTGGGCCCCGGGAGGACCAGCCGTACGGCTCGACCGGCAGTGGAGGAACTAGCGGATGGCCTAACATAACGGCGAGCCGTGGAAGCCGGGTGAGAGGGAGGCCGGACGCAACATTACACTGTGAAGCACTGAGGAGGGAACGCACGCCTCCACTTGCGGAGAGGTGAGGGAGCGTACAGCGGTGTCGTTGTGGCGCATGCTGTGTTTCTGGGACCCCTGCGCATCGCAGGTGTATGGAGGTGATACCACTGTGACATGTGACTGTTTGTGACGTGGGGGCCCCTGGAGGGCTGGACCATTGTGCCTTCCAGAGGGTACTGCACATTCACTGCCGGTCCTGCTGCCCCTTGGATAGTGAGGCTCCGTGGCTGCTGCGAGGCCACAATAGTGAGCGAGCGTCCTTTGGGGGACCGCAGCGGTGGCTGCCTCCCCCCCCCCTACTTGCACTTTCGGCCTGCGGACACTGGACAGGCGCTTGCCCGAAACTGTTGGCTCCTGCTGTGGTGGCGCTTTGCTCCAACTGACCCTGATTCGTCCTGTACTGGTGGCTTGCCCCTCTGATCGCTGCCGTGGGTCCACGATATCAGCTCCCGATGGGTAAACACGACAGCCGACAGCCTAAGCTGTCATTTGAGGTCCCTGCGGCGAAGAAAGATGCTCGTAATGCCCAAGATGCGGGAAGATCTACTGACTCGCCGGACGATGGGGCACGTACTGACCCTCCGACAGCGGACTTGCGGCAGCTGATGCAAGAAATGAGGCAGGGTTTTGCTACTGTCGTGGATAAAGTGGATCGGTTGTCGTCAAGAGTGGACGCATTTGCGCAGAAACTAGACGCACATGAGGAACGTCTTACCGAAGCGGAAAGGAGGATATCTGACCACGAAGACACCACTGCATCCCATGCTGCGCAGCTCACGAGGATGGATAATGTATTAAGGGTCATAGCTGCAAAGAACGAGGAGCTGGAAGCCCGCAGCCGACGTAACAACATACGCGTGGTTGGTGTGCCGGAGTCCACCAATACCGGACGCATGGAGGACTACGTAGAAAAGATGCTCCTAGCCACGGTGGGAGGTGAGGCGTTGTCAAAGCAGTTCATTGTTGAGAGAGCGCATCACTCACTGGGGCCGCGGCCCAAGCCTGGCGCTCCACCTCGGCCCATAATTGCCCGACTTTTGAACTACCGCGACCGGGATGCAGCGCTGCGGGCCGCGCGCACGAACAAGACGCTTTCATGTGATGGGGTCAGCTTCACTATCTACCCTGACTTTACACCTATCGTACAGGAGCAGAGGCGTAAATTTCTTGAGGTCAAAAAGAAGCTGCAGGCCCTGCAAATTGACTATGCACTATTATACCCGGCAAAATTGAGAGTCACGCACCAGGCTAAACAGCATTTCTTCACCAACCCGCAACAAGTGGAAGATTTTTTGAAGACTCTTAAGGCTGCGCGGACTGTGAGACACGACAGGGATGCAGATGACCCTGTGGATGATAACTAGTTGGGGAGCCAAGCACTTTTGTTACCAGCCGCACTGGCAGCCTGGGGCAATGTTGGCAACGCCGCAGCGCATCTGATGGACTCGCGGCAAAGATGGTGCCTCTATGCATGAGACTGCTATGGCCGGATTTAGGACGGTGGCGGTAACGTATTCCAGGCACCTCTTCCCCCCCCCGCTTCTCTCCCCTGCTGTTGGAGTGGGACGGGTGGTGGGGAGTGGCTACGGGTGCCCTCTTGATGTACCTCATGGGGTGTACCCCACTGACCATATTGACTCTATTGCTCACGTTGAGCTGGTTGTGGGGGTTTTGGGTGGGGGGTGGGGTTGGGATGCTGGCAAGTTGGGGAAGCTTCAGTGGGTGGGGGGTGGGTGCGAGTTCTTCATGGTGTTTCATGTCCCTTGCAGTCTTTTTGGACTCTCTGAGATAGCATCATATAGATTGGTGACAGGACTTTGGCATGTACGTGTGTTACAGATAATATTTGTTGGTGCAAACTTGAGTTACTTTAAGTGGGGAGGGGTTCTAAATGTGGCTTGGTTACTGGCAAGACTTGTACCATGCTGGGAGATTATCTTGGAGCAGTTATGCAAGCCTCTTGGTACTGTGCCTTATCTAAGGGGGTTGTTCTCAAGATATGTTGGGTGGGATGTGATGACAGATGTAGGTTGTTCTGGGAAGGACTCGTGGGTTGGGGAGTGGGGGAGGGGATTTTTTTGCAATGTTATTGTTATGTTTAGCACCACGTATTTTACAGTCTTATTGTATTGGGAGTGTATGTGTCTGAATGCTGGGGAAATGCAGGGAGAGCACTCTCTAGAACTTGACATGCATGCGCACATCCATAGGCGATTGGGCGGCGCTACATGCAGAGATGTAGGATATGGAGCATGCTGTTGCATTAGTCGACAGGCAGTGCCGAGCTCTCGCAGGTACACGCAGGCTAACGGTATGCGGGGTGACATAATGGTGGAATATGATTCCTTTCGCTGCGAACATGGGTAGAGCAGACACTGACTTAAATATATTAACTTGGAACGTACGAGGTTTGAGGGACCCCAGGAAAAAGAGGCAGATATTATCTTATCTAGATCGCCATAATATCCACATAGCTTTCCTTCAGGAGACGCATATGCGACCGCAAGCTAACCACACATTTGCTTGTCGCTGGGCGGCATGCACATTGTTCTCCTCC
This sequence comes from Triturus cristatus, assembly GCF_964204655.1. NCBI lineage: Eukaryota > Metazoa > Chordata > Amphibia > Caudata > Salamandridae > Triturus > Triturus cristatus. The sequence goes on along the minus strand of NC_140580.1, from coordinate 624,844,337 downwards.
TACTCCTCATACTCTAGGGGTACGGCAATATTGGTGAAAAGAGGGGTGCCTTTGGTTATGGAGGGAACGTATAGCGATGTTCATGGGAGGCACTGCTTGATGTGGGGTAGGTTGGGTGGTGTAGCGGTTGCCCTGATTTGCTGTTATGGCCCCAACGTAGATGATCCGCAGTACTTTGCGGACCTCAACGCGATCATCGTGGGCTTAGGCCCGAGGCGCCTCGTCTGGGGGGGGGACTGCAATACCACACTTGATCCACAAAAAGACAGATCACATCCGGCCCCGCATCACTACACCAAAGCGCGCACGATGTTTTCTGAAATACTAGCTGAACACACACTGATCGACACGTGGAGATGCCTTCATCCCGATATTCGAGAGGGCACACATTTCACGGCACAGGCCAGATCCTGGGCCCGGCTGGATTATGTCTTCATTTCGCCCCCCTTCTATACAGCGCTGACTAAAGCGGAGCATCTACCTAGAACCCTGTCGGATCATTCGCCACTCCGCATCACACTGCGAGCGGCTGACCTTGGGCCCCCAGTGACAGCCTGGCGTATGCAACCACGGATGCTGCTTGATGCGGTGTTTCAAGAAGAACTGCGGGAAGAGTGTCTAGATTTTTTTAAACGTAATAAAGACTCGGTACGGGCAGTGGAAACTATATGGGATGCATTTAAAGTGACTCTAAGGGGCATCTGCATCGCCAAAGGCTCTGGTGTACTGAAAAGTATAATATCACGCTTGCACATGCTGGAAACAGAGCTTAAGTCATTGGAGGGGTCACTGGCTGACGTACCTGATGACTCTACACTAGCACTTATACGCGAAAAGCTGACAGAATACACAAATGAGGCCACTAGGGAACTGAAGTTTAGAGGCAAACACTGGGTTGCCAGAAGATATGGGGAAGGTGAACGGCCGGGGAAAGCTCTGGCGGCGACGATCCGATTGACACAGCCTCCCACCACCGTTTTCGAAATCAGGGATGCGGAAGGGAGAGTCTATAACAACACCAAAAATATCCTTAATGCGTTTGTTGAGCATTATCATCAACTATACAAGTCAACATGAACGGGGGATTTGCAGATACAGGAGTACCTAGAGGATGTATCCCTGGGGTGGCTTAGTGACACCCAAAGGGAGTTCCTGAGCACCCACTTTACATTGGACGAAGTGCGAGAGGCAATCGTGCACATGCGATCGGGCAAGGCGACAGGTCTAGACGGGATACCAATAGAATTCTATAAGACTTACATAGAGTTTATGGCTCCTGTCTTGCGGTGTACGAGGACGCCCTGGAGACGGGCCACCTGCCCCCATCTATGCGCATGGCCCTCATTACGTCCTTACTTAAACCCGGGAAACCTGCAGATGACTGTGACTCCTATAGACCCCTCTCATTGCTCAATTGTGATGTGAAGATACTGGCGAAATTAATCGCTACTCGCATCAATCTGCTCCTCCCTAACCTGGTTTTACCCGATCAGGCGGGTTTCGTGCCCGGCAGGGCGACTTCCCATAACCTGCGCACTTTTTTCTCGATCCTCAATTCCGTACACGAGGACCTCCCTATGGCTGCTGTTTTTTTGGATGCCTCGAAAGCTTTTGACTCCCTAGAATGGGATTATGTTTTTAAAATACTGGAACGTATGGGGTTTCCACTCATCTTCATCTCGTGGATAAGACTCTTGTATACGTCGCCCAAGGCCATGGTGCTGATCAATGGCACTCTTTCCGCGGCATTCCCTATCTCCAGAGGTACCCGACAGGGTTGTCCCTTATCGCCCCTTCTATTCGCTATAGCCATGGAGCCGCTTGCAGCAAAGCTTCGGCAACATCATAAAAACAAGGCATTGAGATGCTTTCAAAGGCAGATTTTAATCTCTATGTACACGGACGATATTACTCTGTATATACGAGACCCCAACAATAATCTCAACCCGATTCTTAGGGAGTTCATCCGATTTGGCAAGCTGTCGGGGATTCTGATTAATTGGAACAAATCGCGGATCTTCCCTCTTACGGCAGCTACTGAGCGTTTTGAGCTGGACTACCCCCTCGCCTGGAGTGAGGGAGACTTTAAATACCTGGGTATCCACATAGAAAAGGGCAAAGATGAGTTAATGAGAGCCAACTATGGAACAACGATGACTCGCATCTCTGACTGCATTACCAGATGGATAACGCTCCCCCTCTCGATGGCGGGACGAGCCTCCTTGATAAAAATGGTAATCTTACCTCAGTTGCTTTATCTATTTTTAAATATACCCTTTTATCCGGGCAGTTACTTTTTTCGGCACCTCCGTACAGAGCTCCTCAGACTGGTTTGGGGAGGGAAGTCGCCTAGAATCAAGTGGGAAGTCCTCACTAGGCCCTACATTCAGGGCGGGTTTGGTGTACCTAATTTTGAGCTATATTTCCAGGCAGTGCAGGCCCACTACGCCTATTTCTGGATACACCAACCGAGATATATGCCCCAACTTGCTGCTGAGCATTGGCTTGCGCACCCGGTACCCATAGAAGGTGCCTTGTATATCCCGCTGCGGGGGGTGGATGTAATGGCCGCGACGGTGGCGAGCACAGTGACGGCGTGGAATAGAATAATTGCTAAGTTAAAGACTACTATGTTATATGCACCGCTTCTGCCCCTTGTCTATCATCCAAGCATGCCCCTGTTGCAGGAGGGGGGGTTCCGGAAGTGGTCTGGCTCTCTAAATGTTATGACGTGGGGAGACCTATACCACAATGGTACGTTCCGCACAATAGAGCATCTATGTGGTGACACCCAACCTTCTCCTCTGGAGGTTTTCTTATACATCAGACTTCGGCAGGGGATCAAGGCCTTAACGCCTGACTTCCCGAATGAGCCCCAAGCTGTGGCTCCTTTACAGCGTATCCTTATTGACGAGGCCCCCGCTAAGTTGGTCTCTAGGATCTATAGATCGGTACATACCCTTGTAATTGCCCCGCCGCTGGCGGTTCGGGGGAAATGGGACCAGGAATTACAGGCTCCCTTAACAGACAAGCAATGGGAGTTCTGCCTGCAGCAGACGGATCGAATTTCCGCAAGTAGTCGACTCAGAATAATACATTATAAATATATCCACAGAGTGTACTACACCCCGGCTCAGCTTTATAGATATCGCCTTCGTGAAGATGACAGATGCGATAGGTGTCGCGCCCCTATGGCGGATTTTCTTCATTTGGCGTGGGCATGTGAGGCAGTGAGCCGGTATTGGAGCGAGGTCTTTGAGGCCCTCTCCATAATGATTAATTCAGAGGTTGTACCCTCACCTGTTCTAGCGCTCCTGGGGTATGTAGAGCCGATACAAGCTGCGTACCGTAAATTCGTGGCACTCGCCTTCCTACTTGCCAAACGGCGAGTTGCATGTAGATGGGGTAGGGGAAGGGCCCCCAAGTTTAAGGACTGGCTACAGGATCTTACTTATTGTCAGGAACAACTTAATACATACTCTGAACTCTTACCACCTACATCGAGGCCTGCAGATATATGGGCTCCGTTGCAATGTTACTTGTTGAGGGCGGGGAATACTGGTGAGGCTGGATCGCCACATAACTTCATGCTGTAGGGTTCACTGATGACGGTAATCTGGAGGGGAGGGTACCACACCCCCCTCTCACTTACAATGAGACACTCCGAGTGCTTCGTGCCGTGGGGCTGTACCGTGATTCTCCCTGTGTTACATGGTGTGGTATTCTGATGGGGGGTGGCGGGGTGGGGATGGCCTTGTGCATATCACGAGATGACAGTACAGATTTGCTTCATGGATGGGGTCCGCATTATCGTTGCCTGCCTACTTTTATATCCTATGTACTTTATTTTGCTCTTGGATGTGAAATGAGCCCAATGTCTGCCATATATGAGGTGCTGTATGTTCATGTGCTACATAATTAAAATAAAGTTTAAAAAAAAAAAAAAGAAATAAAAGAAAATTCTCCTGTTAACGCCTACTTAGAAGTGGTGTAAACCTTTGGCGATAAACCCTGTCCACAATTCTTTGTAGATAGGGTTTTCTATCAAAAGGCATGGGTGGTTGCATGGGAATGCCCATGTATCACTCATGTAATGCCCCTTGGCGCTAAGTAATGCACAGCAGTGCTTCGTGCTGCTTTTCTCTAGATATAGGGTACTTGTAGCGCAAAACATGTTTTGCACTGGAATGTAAATTCCCCCAAAACATTTTGTGCTGGTTAGCATCACTACTGTGACGGCAACCCAGCGCAAAATGTCTAAAAATCCACCCCATAGGTTATAAATAACTTCACTGGAATCCCATTTGGACCCGGCGTTTTCCCCAACTGCAAAGGGTCCAGGACCTCCTGGTCTTGGAGACTGTAAAATGTCTCTTCAAAGAACATTTTCTCTGTGTCAGACTGTCATCATATGAGGAGGTCAGATGCAAACTCTTCTAAGGGTCACCTCACCTTTCCGAGCATACATGTCAGTATAATACTGCGAAAAGCATTGGCCCATTTCTTTTCCTCCCATGTTCCTACAACCACGTGTCCCAAAATTGTTCTCAATTTGGGTATAATATTTTATATTTGATAAATTCATCTCTGTGAGGCCATCTGTGCATTCTGGGCCTCCTCTGTCACAAGTTTCTGCAGCAGAGTCTGAGGGTGGGTTACATTTCTGCTCAATTTCATTATCAGAATTGTGAGGTACTGCAAATCCTTGGCCAGAATGCGTGACTCCAAATCAGTCACAATTTACTGCTGTTTAGGTTTAATACCCTTTTATAAATGTATAATATCACCCCTCCAGGTAGCCTTCAAGCATTCCTAGAGGAGTTCAGAAGAATCTGCATTGCCCTGGTTTGTTCTGAAAAATTTGACTAGTGCTTAGTCCATATATTTTCTATATTTCCTATTGCGGAGGGACCATGTTCTCAATCTTCATCTCATCTCGGTTTGTTGATGTCCCAGTCAAATGCAAAGCTCCACCAGAGAAAGATGTGAAAGGTGCCATCAACTACCCATGGTGCAGTGATCTGGATATGTTTCTGTTTCTAAAACAATTCATAGACAGCATGGGGTGCTGAAAACAAGGGGAGATCAGCAGCAAACCAAAGCGGAATGGTGAGACAGATATTAACTGTCTGTCTCTCGATACTGGCATGTGGGGTAGCTTGTTGGAAGGCCCCCGCATAGGTCCCACATGTGCTCCAATTACTTTCCACCATGTTCCAACCTTTCCCTTTGATAGCATTTAACAATGCACTTTTCTGGGCCGTTAGGCACCTTCGGGCTGGTCCCCCCTTCTTTCTCTTTCACCTCGAGGCATCTACTGTGGCCACTAGGCAGGATCAGTTCCTCTCCTTTCCCCTCTCTGAATCAGAGCATGGACGGGATCCAGCTCACACACCATGCTTGATTAGCATCACTCTCTCTCTTCCAGGCCCGGGACAGCCATGCTGCAGCAAAGCCGCCCTCGGCAGTATCCCACCAAAGCCATCATCCCCACCTCTGCACTGTCTGCTCCACGTCCTCCAACTGCCAATGCTCACAATGCCATGGGTCCAACATCCATGGGATTTGGATTACTGTGGATGATTAGGATTTTGAAGGATAGATATGGGGTGGCCGTTTGCAGCCGAGTTAGTTTGTGACCACCATCTTTGGTGGTTAAGCCAGCCCCACCCACATCGGCCAATTTTTGATGAATGTGTTCAGGGCCGGTTCTAGAATTTGTGGAGCCCTGGGCGAAGGGGAATGTGTGTGGCCCCTTTAATCTACATAAATGACACCTTCAGGGCACCGGAAACTGCTTTGAGCAGACTCCTCCTGGGCCGCAGCTCCCCTCTCTGCCACCTAGAAGCACCTCTTTTACAACTCATATCGGGCTGAACGGTGTGAGAATAGCTTAGGGGCTTAGAGTTAAACCTGTGCAGTCTGTAAAGTGCTGACAATGGGTGTCCCGCAATGTCTCGTAATGGGCCGCCAGGAAGGAAGCCTAATTGCAGGACACACCTGCAACATGTGTCTCTTTGAAACTGGCACAAGATGAAGTGTCCCCCTCCCCTAGACCTCCCCACACCATCCCTGAGAGGCCCAGGGAGGGGCCCCCTTCCTGTAATCCCACTTGCAAACAGACACCTTTCTTCAATGGGATCGGCAGGTGCACAAGAGGTTTGGTGGTGTGTTGCACTGGTGCGGGGCCCCACACTAGTGGGTTGAGTGTAAGGCCCTGGGCAGCTGCCCACACTGCCCATGCCTAGCGCCATCCCTGAATGTGTTACTTCCCACTGGTCATTAAGTCCTTTATGCATTTAACATGTAAAAACAATTCTAGTTTCTTGTTCTAAAAATGTATTTTGCGGTTTCTACTGAGAAATAGTTACATTTAGAAAATTGTGCTAATACTATTTTTAGAACCATGTTTATCCGTTTCATAAAAAAGTTATACAGCTACTTTTGTACTTTGACAATATTTGTTGATCTCTTTTTTTGTTAAATAAGTAAAACAATTGCCTAAAAACTTAAAGAACTAAGACATAAATTCGAGTCACTTTATTTCACTTCAATAGTTGAGTAAGTGAAAGTGTTAAGTAGCTTAATAGTTGCCTCAGAGCCCTTCCAAAGCTGTATGTATCTGGAATAAATCCAACATTTCTTTTGAGACTGATCCTGTGTTGAATCCCAATAGCTCAGAGGCCAGGATGTGGCTCAGAAAAGCAAAACTCTTTCTAATTAAAGCTGTCTTGTTTTCAACACAAATGCGGGCCTTTCTTTCAAGTAGCACATTGGGAATTTACATTAAAGTTTGAAATCAGGAGCGATGCTCTGCCAGGAAGTAAACTCTAAACAGAAATACCATAGTCCAATATTTGTTTAGAAGTTCCAAGGTTGCAGAACTATTATCAAACGTGTGGATGTCATCCTAAACACTGAATTAAAAACTGTAACATATTTAAAAATAGTGCTATTTCAACAGATCATCATTTAGCTTATACAAACATGTACAAAAGGTCACTCCTTTTAGAAGCAAATCTAGTTAGAAGGATCACATCTGATCCAGTATTTATCAAAGGAAAAAAAGAAAGTTAGACCTTTTGATAACTGATGTTTGCAAAAAAATTTGTAAATGTGTCTGGGATCACTCTCACCTGTCTAGTGATAACTATAGCTTCTTGCTGTAAATAGGTATGCAGTGCACTGAATTGATTGAAACTTTAGATGGAAATTAAGCTATTCCATGCTGTCATAATATAATACATAGAAGTAAGCTAGGTTGCACATATATTTTGACTATATAGAAAAGTTTGTATTATTCTTCTTGTTTGTAACATGCATTAGTGCTTTAAAAAAATGTATGGTTATTTTACATGTGCTGAGCAACAGGAAAAGACTAATTTATCATTTTTTCACACAATACAATGCAGCAAAACACCTTATTCTTCACCACTATTCTTCTGAGGGTTTTCCTCTTTTCAAGCATTCTACATAATGCAGTACACTTAGAAAGAGGACATAACAATGATAAATAAATATATTTGTCCTCATTGAGCCTCCTCTGGGAAGGTGTAGTAATATTATGCATTCCCAGGTACAGCAATATTGGCAAATGTCTGGGAATGCTTCAGAATCCATGGGTGAATGCGTGGGAGGACCCACACTCCACCCATGGAACGCCTTTGCATATCACACTAACGCAAGGCCGCAACTTGCCCTGCATTGCTTTATTTCAGATTTACCAAGCCACGAATGGCCACCCAAGGTCTCTTGGTAAATCTGACTTAAAGATTCTGTTGCCCTTGCACCACCTTGCCCATAACGTAAAATGTCAAAAATCTGAGCCAATGTCTTTTCTCTTAGTACAGAACTTGTGTGTGATATTATGTGTGTGGTATTTTAAAGAACAAAATTCGGTTTGAATTACGACTGCATTCTTGACCACTTTTTCAGGGGCTGTTAGTAACCCAGAAAGCATGGACACCACATTAACTATGTATTGAGTGGGGTTATGTGGGACTACAACAACTTGTCCTTTCACATTCAAGCGTTGATGCTCTGAATGCTGCACAAGCAAATGATAGACGGAATACTGAACAAATCAAACATTCACCCCCAGTCAAGAGATCTGGGTGAAATCCATTGTTCATTTTCTCACCATGCCACCCCAGTTTGGACCCAGCCATTTGTAAATCAGTATTGACCCTGCTCCTCATGGGTACAGTCCAGCCCAAACTGCCAATCTGGATCTTCCCTTGACTGGAAACAAGAATCCTGGGGCTGGGTTTGTGATATCAACTCGCATCAGGCAGACTATCAAGAATCCAGTGACACAGCAAGCAAGAGACCCACATCTGGGCAAACCCATCCCACTTAGGGTGAAAAATGCTGCGCAAACTAATAATAGATGGAATGCTGAACAAATCAAGCAGTCACCACCAGTCAAGAGATCTGGGTTAAATCTATTGTTCTTTTGCTCATCATGCCACCCCAGTTTAGATCCAGCCATATGTAAATCAGAATTAATCCTGCTCCTCATAGGAACAGTACAGCTCGAACTGCTATGCCAGGTCTTCCCTGGACTGGAAACGAGCAACCTGGAGCTGGTTTCAAGGTATTACCTCTCATCAGCCAGGCTACCTTGAATCAAGTGACATAGCCGGCAAGGGACCTACATCTGGGCATACCGATCCCACTGATGGCGGAAAATGCTTCCCATGGAATTGATGGAATGAATGCCGAACAAATCAAACATTCACCCCCAGTAAAGAGATCTGGGTTAAATCTATTGTTTCTTTGCTCAAATGCCACCCCAGTTTGATCCCAGCCATATGCAAATCAGTATTGACCCTGCTCCTCATGGGAACACTCAAGCCCAAACTGCCAAGCCAGGCCTTCCCTGGACTGGAAACATTAAACCTGAGCCCAGTTTTGGGGTTTCACCCCATATAGGCCAGGCTAGCTTGAATCCAGGGGCACAGTGAGCAAGGGACCCATGTGTGGATATATCCATCCTACGTAGGGTGAAAAGTACTGTGCAAACAAATGACGGATGGAATGCTGAACATATCAAACATTCACCCCCAGTGAAGAGATGTGGGTTAAATCTATTGTTCCTTTGCTCAAATGCTACCCCAGTTTGAACCCAGCCATATGCAAATCAGTATTGATCCTGCTCCTTAAAGGAACAGTGAAGCCCAAACTGCCAAGGTGGGTCTTCCCTGAACTGAAAACAAGAATCCTGGGCCCAGTTTTGGGGTATCACCCCATAGAAGCCAGGCTAGCTTGAATCCAGGGGCACAGCGAGCAAGGGACACACATCTGGGCATACCAATCCCACTTAGGGTGAAAAATGCTGTGCAAACAAATGACAGACGGAATGCTGAACAAATCAAACATTTACTCCCAATCAAGAGATCTGGGTGAAATCCAATGTTCTTTTGCTCACCATGCCGCCCCAGTTTGGCATCCCTTGTTGGGAATGCAAACATTGTAGAGCTAAGCCAGAGCCTTAGTTTACGCCAGACATGCCTACACAAGATATAGAAAAAGACCGAAATAGACAAGATGTAACATTAAAGTGAGATTAGGTAATTTGTTCTACTTTGCATGGTCTTCTTCTTGAATACCTAGAAACAGTCCCAAGAGTCAAGAATCAGAACGAGAGTACCACGCACCTGATTACTAGGGCCTCCACAGTAACAGAAGGACTTTTCGCCAACTCCCAAACTCCACTGGAAGCGAACGTAAATTCACTGCTAGTAAAGAAGGGGAAAGGGGAATGGGAATGAAAAGAGAGACTCCACTGCAATGCCTCTTCCTCACTGGAATCCTAGCGGGGTACTGCTTGGCATCTAAAATACAAAATAAACAATATTTAATACTTCACAAGCCCAGCCCAACTCCCTGGAATATACTGCTGACTAACTTTTCCCTAATTCTTTACCTGTCCATCTACAGTGGCTAGCCTCTCTCTTTAGTATTTCTTTGTGATGAAGTTTGAAGGTTAATACAGTTTAAATAACTCCTTGGTATTCTTCTCTTATCAGCTGACAGCAGGAACAAAGGTTGGTAAGCAAAATATATATATATTTCTACATACGCACTTAGTGAACCAATATTGCACTGGAGAGGTGTTGCGAAGCTGTTCTCACTGAATAGAAATATGCTGCCTGTATATACTTGTTGTTGCCTTTCTATAGCCTTTCTCCAATTGGCAAAAGTCTTCAGGAAGTTCTATTTGCACAGGTAATCTCAAATTATCTTTTTTTTAAAAATACAATCAAGTCTCGCTGCTCTGAAAGCGCCAAATATTTACTCCAAGAAGTGTACTACCTTATGCCTCTCTCTTCTCCGTGCAAGCTTGACTAGCGCTGATTATGTAAAAAACCAATTGTGCAAACTGAGTGACTTGCCAGGGTTGAAGAGCAGAAAACGCTGTGTACTTGCAAAGTAAAGTTGAAGGATTGAACTTACAGTCTCTTCTCCCTTCTTGTAGAAAACATTCCAGTCAGAGTTCAGTAAACCGCCGACTATTGACAAACCTTTCCCCTGAAATTTCTCTCTGGCGGCGGAACTCAAACTGCTCGGAAAGCCTCTTGACAGGCCGCCGGGAATGTCAGGCAGAGAAGAATCTAAGATGCTAATCTCCTGACAGGATTCTTGACACCGTTGAAGGGCGCTGTGCGCCAGGCGTACACGCGCAAAAACCAGTACACTCACCTAATCAAAAGAAACATTAGAATCCAACACTACAAACGGGAGAACTACCGGCGGCCATCTTAAATGGGAAAATTAACGGGGCCTGCGTCTTTTCTGAACTGTTCTCAGCGGGGTGAATCGGCGGAGCTGATTCCAAGGGACATTCAGTGTTCTCAATTTCCCTAAACCAGAACGGGGGGAATTTAGAGAGCAGTATTGCCCAGTCCTGACACTAAGCACCATAGTGGATTACAAATTGTCGAGCATGCTCTAAGCTTCAAAAGCTCAGCTACTGTATCAATTTATTAGAAGCTACCACAGGTCATTGATCTGCAAAGTGCTCATCCTCTCTCAATTGTCAAGTTTGTGAAAGCTGGTGTACATTTATATTTCTTAGATCAACTTACCCCTGTGAGTAAGGTCTTACTTTTTTGCTCCTGGAATTTAGGACCTGAGTGCAAAGCCCCCTTGCGGTTGCCAAGCCTGTGATTTACAATATCATTGGGTTTGCCACCACAAAATGTATTTTAGTTTTTTTTGTTGACACTTCAAAGGAATTGTTAGCCCATTCACAAACTTTAATGGGTTCCCTTAAGATTCCTTCACTTTGTCAAAATGTTTGGTGGAGTAGAAGGTGTTAAATGGAACCTGCACATACTCTCAAACATACAAATATAAATAAAACCCTTTCTTTGAAAATGAAGCCTTGTTCCCTTTATTGGAAACAAGCTGCTTTAAAAAAAAGTTGCTCTTATTTAAAAGCTACATCGTGATCTCTTGTCCAGAGAAGGTCACCATCCTTTTGAAAAGGCATTGAAAATGCCTCTGAACTATATTGATCCAGAATGTGTTACTCCTTTGTTACATTGTCTTATTGCTGGCCTTACCCCATGTTCTGTAATGTTCTATTAACAAATGTCTCAGGGGCTGCCCTGCAGCCTTACAATAGGTACCAACACACTTTGGGCCCGATTCACAGAACTAACTTAAGACAAAATCCTAAACTTACTACTTTTGGTATTCACAGAACAGACTTAAGACAGACTTAAGACAAACTTAAGACAAAATCCTAACTTAAGTCTGTCTTAAGTCTGTCTTAAGTTTGTCTTAAGACAAACTTAAGACAAAATCCTAACTTCTGTGAATACCAAAAGTAGTAAGTTTAGGATTTTGCCTTAAGTTAGTTCTGTGAATCGGGCCCGGTGAGTATAAATTTGTGCAAATTGAATTTACTTACAGACTGGTATTTGATAAGAGCAAAATGTGCTGGGATGAAAGAGAAATCAATAAGAGAGTTCACAGCTCAGAATGCACTTGTGCCTCAATACTCTCATGTTGTGGTGCAAGTGATGTGGGAGTAGAAGGCCTTTAAATGTGAGACACACGGTGGGCCTGATTCACAGAACTAACTTAAGATAAAATCCTAAACTTACTACTTTTGGTATTCACAGAAGTTAGGATTTTTGTCTTAAGTTTGTCTTAAGACAAACTTAAGACAGACTTAAGACAGACTTAAGACAGACTTAAGACAAACTTAAGACAAACTTAAGACTGACTTAAGACAGACTTAAGTTAGGATTTTGTCTTAAGTTTGTCTTAAGTCTGTTTTAAGATTGTCTTAAGACAAAATCCTAACATCTGTGAATACCAAAAGTAGTAAGTTTAGGATTTTGTCTTAAGTTAGTTCTGTGAATCGGCCCCCTTGACTTTGGTGGCTCCCAAAATGCCCAAACACAGCGGGCCGATTCACAGAACTAAGGATTTTGTCTTAAGTTTGTCTTAAGACAAACTTAAGACAGACTTAAGACACACTTAAGACAGACTTAAGACTAGGCCTGGGCGAAGCACTACGCTACGCTCGCGTAGTTTGAGAAGTTCGCGCTACTTCGCACTACGCGAACTGCACTTAGCACAGTGCGAACACGCGTAGCGTAGTGTTGCGTAGTGCTGCGGTCATTTTTTGCTTGCTCGCGGTCCTCAACGTCAAGTTGGCGACCGCGAGCAAGCAAAATGACATCCCGGCGAGACTTTTTCCTTGTTCGCGATCGCGAGCATGGAAAAAAAACCTCCCGGCGAGATTCCCAACGCGAGGAGGTCAGGTTTCTCATTGCGAGGGGTCGCGTATGCTCGCGACCGCTCGCGATTAGAAACTACCAGTTCACGTTGAGAAAGCTGCCGCTCGAGTAAAAATCTACTCGAGCAGCAGAAAACTACAGCTCGCACTGTGCAAGATGCCATTTTCAATGATTGCACAGTGCCGGTTGCTTGTCCGCACTGTGCAATCATTGAAAACAACATCTTGCACAGTGCGAACATGTTACTACGCAGTTCGCGAAGTGCTACGCGTAGCTCGCGTAGTGCGAACTTCACTTTGCGTAGCTTCGCGAAGTGCTACTTCGCGAACTACGCCCACCCTTACTTAAGACAAACTTAAGAGAAACTTAAGACAGACTTATGACAGACTTAAGACAGACTTAAGACAGACTTAAGACAAACTTAAGACAAAATTCTAACTTAAGTCTGTCTTAAGTCCGTCTTAAGTCTGTCTTAAGTCTGTCTTAAGTTTGTCTTAAGTTTGTCTTAAGTCTGTCCTAAGTCTGTCTTAACCCCTTCAGTGCCCATGACGAGATAGTCTCGTCATGGAGCGCGGTTGCGCTGTGCCCATGACGAGACTATCTCGTCATGAACCCCGCCCGCTAATTCAACGCCTGGCACAGGGCGTGGAAAGGGCGGGGCACTGAAGAGGTTAAGACACACTTAAGACAAAATCCTAACTTCTGTGAATACCAAAAGTAGTAAGTTTAGGATTTTGTCTTAAGTTAGTTCTATGAATCGAGCCCAGCATTTTCACACATTCTCGGGTTGAGCCACCAATGTTGTTTGTGATGTATATTTGGTGGGCCAGTGATGCCGTCAAGCTGGAGCAGAGAGCAGTGTTTTTGCCCTTATAGTTGTCCTCGTTGAAGGCTTCACTGCTGGCTGAGGCTTATTAAAATATCATCATTAGAAGAATGAAACAACGTGAGTGAACTTTGCTCCAAGCTCACACAAATACACTTCCTGGTCATATCTCTTACAGGCTACCTACTAATAGATCTTATCCTGTATTATGTTAGTATTTACAATACATTTGACTTCGAAATATTAAACATTCATCCACCAGCACCAGGTGAGGAGGCACATTGCATGAGATACTTTAGATATTACTTGAGTTAAAATGTTTTACATTTCAAATGTATTTGGAGTGAGGGTTTCAGTAGTTTATGTACAGAACTCGATATCATTTTGCTGGATTAAGCACTGTGCTGACAAGTAAACATTTGATGATCCTTTGTAGTAGCTTTGGGTTGAGTGATAGATGTCACACAGACCACCAACCCCTTTCTTTCACTTACGACTACAGAGTAACACTCTTCAACATAGTTTGTGTATATTAAATTTGCCTAATATATGACTGACTTTGCAGATCATAATGTTGTTTCAATCTTTCTGAGATGTTTTTTAACCACATACACATACACTTGAGCAGACAAGAGGCCCAAAATCAAGTGGTTTTATGTTTCTATACTGAGGAAAACAATAAAGATATATACACATTTCACCCACAAATTCAAAACATAAATACTGTGACCCTATACTTAAACAGTGAACACACAAATATAAATAGGAAAAAAATCACAAAATAAAATATCTGAAATACAGCAATAAAGAAAAAATAGAAATATAACAAACATCGCCTATGCATGAAAACTATGGAAACATAACAACCATGAAAACTGAAACACCTGATTATCACCATAATTCTACATAAAACACATGATAGTACATTAAATATGTGCATAAATAAACTAATGCATCAAGATACAGTTTAGTCACAATAAACAAATAATGAAAAACACTAATTCATGTTTATAATAACTGGTGAAAAGAAAAATTCAAACTAGTCACCAACCAACCTATCAAATGACACTTAAACAAACAATTTACACATATAAGCACTGTTCCATTTAAACTAAAAACATAAAAAGGTAAAATAAAACACATAACAAAATGCTTCCTAAAATGGAATGACAGCAGGACACCTTCACTCTGCTGGATTGCAAAGCTACAAAGAAAGAATATAACATTTAAACGATACTCTAAATACTGAACACAACGTAAGTTTGATAATAAATGAAACTGTAAAAAATTAATGAATAAATAAAATCATGTTTAAATAACAAATCATTAAAACTAACCTGCGTGTTTATTTGTCCAAATTACTGGTGTATCCTCTAGAATGCAGAATAAAAGGTTAAAAGGAAACATAAATTAAGACACAGAAACTAATGTACTAAAATTCCACCTTGAAAGTAAGGATTATAACTAAAGCGCGAAAAACAAAACTAAAATTAAATATAACACTTTAACACCTTTAACATATAATAAAACAAATAAACTCATAACTACATTTTACATTACAGTATAAACAAAAAATGCTTCTTCTCAACAGACTACAATAAAAAAAACTTTGCAAAAAAAACACCAAACAGACCTGCAATGCAAAAAGATACAACTAAAATGAAGGAAATTAAACATCCAGAGCATAATTTAAAATGTGCGCTTGTAATGGGAAAATGTTTAAATAAATATAACATCATGTAGTTTCTATACTCTAAAATCCACAGATAAATAGTCACACACATCAAATCTCAAACAAGGAAGCTGTTAATATATCATAGAGGACTTACCTGTGGTAAGCCAAGCCCCACAAGTGAGAGAAGATACTGGAAATGCACCAAATATGGTATTTCTAAGTCATGTTATAACCAAAAGAGGGATAAAAGGGCTTTTGAAGGTCCAGCATACGTGCCCTAGCATACGTAAGAACCAAATGAGTATTCAGTTCCTTAAAGGAGAGCAAAAGATGGGTGAACGGGGTTATTATGAAGGTAAGATGGAACAAGGGATCCTTAAGTGGCTAACGAGAGGAGGATTGGGGAATCCTTCCTTTCGGAAGGAGGGCCCTCACACACCCAGCCTGCTGGGTGTCATGCTTCATCATCAGGCATGCTCCTCGTCGGGTCGGCGCTGCAATACCAGACGCACACCCTTTGCAGGGGCTCTTTGGCGGAAATCTTTTATTCCTTGCCATATGGTGCAGTGTGTGTGAGGGGCCCTAAGAGTGTAAAAGTATGAACAAGTGTAGGTTCAGGTGAACCTTTTGAGTAAAACAGGGAATGGGAGAATCAGGGAGACTATCTTTAATGGACGTGTCTTCCATCCTGGTTAAAAATGGGTGTGGCGACTTTTCTGCAGTGATGTTGCAGTTCTTTCACACAAAAAGATATGGCCGACATGTTTCTTGCCTATTAGTCAGGAGGATTTGGCGGCAATTCTTCAGGACCTAATTTAAGTTGTGAATCTACACCAATGATGAGTGGTAGTCAGGTATCTTAGCCTAATTTTACCATCTTGGTTGCACCTGGGGGGTGTGGTATCCGTAGATGCAGTAGCCAATCTAAAAATGATTCCTAGTTGGCCCCATCGATTCGCGGCATGTGTCGGACACGTTAAGGTAACGGGTGTCATCTGTGGCGCGCCCACTCGACGGGAGACCTACCCCACAATGCCGGATCCAGGAGGTACTCACAAGGTTCAAGTGAACCTACACTTGTTCATACTTTTACACTCTTAGGGCTCCTCACACACACTGCACCATACGGTGCAGTGCGTAAGCCACATATGGTGCAGTTAGCCACTTAAGGATCCCTTGTTCCATCTTTCCTTCATTATAACCCCGTTCACCCTTCTGTTGCTCTCCCTTAAGGAACTGCATACTCATTTGGGTATTTCTAAGTCATGCCCACCACCATTCCATCAAATATACACAATAAAAGGGCAATATAAGAATACAAAAATCCCATTAGAGTATGCACTCTGAACTAAAAACCAAAGTACAACTTACAATGAAATGCTAACACACAGAAAATCACAAACTAACAGCTATAGCTGACAAAAAGTCATCATGAAACTTAAAATCTACTTCTGCTGTATTTCAAGGGTGCTACTATCACTTTAACCAGAGAATAGGGAGGCATCTACAGAATTGAAACTTAAGTATAGAACTAAATAAAAATGTTCACATGAAATAAAAAAGCTAACAGCTTTAACATACATCCCAATACCAGAAGTCACTAAAAATGATGGTTTGCTGTATGAATCCCCTTATTACCAACAATATGAAACAAAACTTGCCCCATTGATACATTTTTTTGAGGATACATGGATTGGTTGCCTACACCTATCAGGCTACAAACACCAAACCAAGTATAACTGTCCATGGTAGAACATCTGCGACAGCATCATTTCCCAATAAGTGAAAACTAATAATGCAGTGAAAGGTTGGCATAATTCCTTCCAAAAATCCCTTGCAAGAAGCTATCTCGCACTCTACCAATATCAAGAAATACTTAAAAATACAGCAATGTTACTATGACCAAAGAATGGAACAAGAACTGACCCAACTAAAAAGTAAAATTCCAGACTTAACAAATGTATGAACTCCTAGCATTCAAACTAAGATTGTTTTTTATCAAATTATGCCTACCATGTCTAGACTCAATAGCAAGAACCCTACAGGATGCATCAAGGGATGCAGGGAGCAACACACACTCGTCTATGCCAACCACAAGATTGCCGCCCTGACGCACTCACGGAGCTAGATCGGATATCGGCACTGCACAAAGTTTCCAATCATCTCTCCCTCTACTGACTGCCTCTGCTGTCCCAGCATCAAGCAATCAACAGGCCAGCTAATTAAGCATCAAGCAACAACAGGCCAGCTAATTAATAATTTGACTGCCTGTCCCAGCATCCAGGCACCACAGGCAAGCTCATAACTCTGTTGCCTGACCCCAAAATGGCCGGCCATAGCCCAGATTTAGTATCACCAATCACCGGCACAACCCCACCGATGTGACCCTAGCAGACATAGAAAAGGTGCACATCAGGAGCCCCGCGCTTCAGTCTGCCCCAATAAGCTACCTTGCCCTCAAAAAATCTCAGATGCAACCAGACGCACTGTGTATCGTAACTGGACACCTGACCCTAAAATGGCAGCCTCTTGGTCCTAACCACCCTCCAGGAGCATCTTAGGACAATCGGGAAGAGCATCTCTATGCCACGAATAGACCGCACAACTATTCTCCAAACCAACGGTCCAGGATGTTGTCCTTCTAACCAAGCATCGCCTGGAACTGGAAGTCCTCAATGTGAATGGAAGGTAAGGGAATGCTTAGGAGGGCAGAAATCCCCCACCTCCCTGCTCCAATGAGAGTGGCCTAACTAGACCTTCCACGGCCGAGGTTCCCAAAGCCGCATCAGCCACTGAAGCACTGCCCGTAATATACCAAGCCAATCCTCATTCAAGCTCTGACCTCTGAAGAGCTGCCCTTATCCCATTACAACCAATCTGGAAGTGGACTAATGAACTAATTGATATAGCCTGACCTGCTAACTATCCCTCAAGAGTGGTCCACGTCCCCCCATCTACTAGTACACAAGCTGATCAAGGTCCCCTGCACCTCTCATCAATTCAATAAATAGAGAGATAATGGCACCCGACACATCAAATTTCACAAGCCCTCCCGTAGCGACCTAATTGAAACCTCATGGCCCGAAATCCTTCGCGATCAATTTCCCCTCCAACCTCTAACTCAAAACGAAAAGAAGCCGTAAACACAGACCGATCAGACAGCACCCTGAAACACTTTTCACAGACATCTACCATTGCTGCTCCAGAGGGCAGCTAAAAATGGATCTAATCTTCCACACAGATAGACCAGATGACTGGAACGCCACGTTCAGAACACATCTACCCATCTCCAAAACCACGACCACCTCGCACAGCTGCAAACTGACGACCTCATTCACTAACCGCTCAACACAGAACGGCACCACTTCTGTGACCATTTACAGGAATGGCACAGTTCTGATTCAATCCAACAATGAGTATCTAGAGGCCTTTGACTCTCTCTTCCCCTCAATGCAAATCACCCCCTTGCACAAGCCCCTTCCCTCCCTGCCCTACTCGGTACCCCTGGCCAGTCCTCACTGCCAGGAGAGAGGATCAACCACCCTCACACCCGATACCAGATCAACCATCCTGCCAACACAAGTCACCTCCTGCACCCCCACCCCCACGAATCAAGAGCTACAACCTCCCGCCCAATGCCACCCACACACTCCTTCACTGATCACTCCAACCCTCAATCTAGGAACTATCCTCACCTGCAATAATAGACCTCTAGACACCTCACCCCTGCCACGGGCAACTGGTCGGCTATAGCGCATCACAACCCACTGTGCTCCCTGCCCACGGTCCCTAATATGGTCAGCTCCTACACCAACAGACCCTACAACACTGACATCCCCACCTCCTCCCGAGACGCCCCTGCCCAAGCCTCCCCGACACCCACCATGGGAAACATGAAGCAGTGTCTAGCCCTCCTAGAAAGACAGCTAGAACTGATAACCCTGGGCCTGAGCGAAATCTTAAACAGCCTCGACCTGGCCCAAAAGACTAGGCTCACTCCGCAACGGACTCTCACTCTGACCAGCTCCACCCATCTAAAACCGGACAACGTGCCACACCTGAGTGAGCTCCCAACCACCCCTGAGGCCCTAACACAGAGACCCAGAGAAACCAATATAGAGTACCGAACCCAGAGACCTGGAAGAATCAAAGCAGCCATGTCCTCTAAGGAGGTGACAAAGCTATCTTTATTCTACGACTCTCCCCATAAAGCCTCACCTAACTCCAAGATCCAAGTGATCACCGGTTTCGAAAGGGACCACCGCACCCTGAATTCACCAAGTCCCCCCGCCCTCCTTACTGCCCTACCCAGAGCCTCCCCCAGAAAGAAATTCACCAAAGAGGAGTATACTACCAACTGCATGCTCATAAACTGCAGATCAGCCTCCAAACACGCAACAGAATCAGCAGAAACCATCCTCTTCCATGACATAGACATCGCATTCATCACCAAAACATGGCTAAACGAGTTCTCTGCACCAAGCCTATATATTTTGGTGCCCCAAGGCTTCTCTATCATCAACAAGGAGGGAAAAGACAAAAGAGGTGGAGGCATAGCAATCATATATAAGAACAACATTGCCATTGTAGAAATGGACACCTTCAATTACAGCACCATTGAATGTGTTACCGCCAACATCAAGACAAATGACAATAGAGCAATTCTCTGCCATCTTCTATATCATCCCCCAGGCAACACCTCCGCATTCAGGGAACACTTGGCTGACCTGATTGCCCATTGCTCACTCTGTGACTCAAACAACCTAATTCTCAGTGCCCTCAACCTACGTTGAAATGAGGCCAACAATCTGCTAATTCTAACCCTAAACAATCTTCTTCAGGAAAACAATCTGACCCAATTCTGCTCAGAAGAAATGCACAAGAAAAGAGCAACCTTAGATGCCATTATCGCTCAAAATGACACAGTGACGATCGACCACATCCTCTCCTACAAAATCCTATTCCATATCAACCAAAAGGCTCTACTCCAGCCCACCCCACAAGACCCCCCAAATGGTCCAGAAATCTATCGCAGATTCCCCTAGCGGACCTAGAGGAACGGATATGCTCGCTCCCCCCTAGCTCCTCTGATCACCTCTCCGCAACTGATCTCACCTCGCATTACATCTCAAATATGACGTCTATTCTGGATCAACTAGCCCCCCTGAAATAAAAAAAAACAGGAGCCCTCCAGCAAGATAATGGTTTAACACTGACATCAACTCCGAAAGGAGACAACTAAGAGCCACAGAGAGACTATGGAGAAGCAATCCTTCCGATATCCTCCACGAGCAACTCAAAGCAGCTCGCTGGAAGTATAAAAAATATATCCTGAAAGAAAAAATCTCATTTTTCTGCACAGCGCTGGATAACGCTAAAAACAGGCCCAGAGAGCTCTTTAACATCATTAGACAACAAACCTCCAAAGGCGCTACCCCCTCAGTACAAGCTTCCAAAGAGCTCTGCCACAACTTCGCAAACTTATTTGAGGAAAAGATCAACAAGATTGAGCTCTCACTATATATCAACGTCACTCCCCTCAGCAAAATCATCTCACCTGCGACCAAGAACATCACAGCCAAGCCCCCTTCAAAAGCCTGGAAATCTATCATCCTTAAACAGGAATCTGAGATAGTCAACCTGATCTCCACATACAAGCCCTCCTCAGACACTCTAGATCCTCTTCCTCCACAACTGATGAAAAAGCTTAAATTCTCTCTTGCCCCGCATAAACAGCTCCATGAGATCTGGAGTTGTCCCTTACTGTCTCAAAGTCGGGCAAGTCATGCCACTGCTAAAAAACCAGGCCTAGACACAAAAGATCTGAATAATTTCAGACCAATTTCTAACTTACCGCTCCTATCCAAAACCCTAGAAAGATGCGTGCCCCTGCAACTAACTCAACACCTGGATAGCATCAACCTCCTTGACGCCCACCAATCGGGTTTCAGAAAGGGCGGCAGCACGGAAACTGTGATCCTCAACATCATTGATGATATCCACAAATCACTGGATGCGGACAAATGCTGCCTGCTCATTCTCCTGGACCTATCGGCAACTTTCGATACAGTCGACCACAAACTCCTCATTAAGGCACTTCAAAAAACGGCAGGTCTAGATGAGGTGGTCCTACAATGGTTCTTCTCCTTCCTCCACAATCGCACTCAAAGAATAAAAATCAAAAATGTTGCGTCTAACCTACACCCTGTCAGCAGGGGAGTCTCCCATGGTTCTGTGCTCTCCCCACAACTTTTCAACATTTACATGGAACCACTCACAACCCTACTCAGAAAAGCCAATATCCCCTTCCACCTGTATGCGGACGACACACAGATCTACCTGGAAACCACCTCCAGTGATGACATTCAGAGACTGAACGACACGCTTAAAGAAGTCCAACACTGGCTGTCAAGTAACCACCTAAAACTTAATCAAGACAAGACTCAAATACTCCTCATATCAAACAAAGTAGAGAATCCACAAACTGCGGAATGGCTAAATGCGATAGATGCACTCAACGGAAACATCACCTTGGCGGACTCTGTAAAATCATTCGGCTTCATTCTAGACCCGAAACTGAACAAGACCAAACACATTAAGAAATCCGCCAAGAGCGCCTTCCTCAACCTGAAGCTACTAAACAAAATAAAACCTTTCATCCCCCCAAGGACCTTAAACAAGCCACCCAATCACTGGTTTTATCTAGATTATACTACGGGATTGCAGCCCTCTTAGGCACATCAAAGGCACACCTTGCTCCCCTCAAAACAACGCTAAATGCAGCAGCTAGAATGGTCACAGGAGTGAAGAAATTCGACCATATCTCACCTGCACTCAGACAACTAAAATGGCTCCCAGTTGAACTGCGGGCCAGTTTCAGAACAGCTTGCCTTACCCACAAGGCCCTTCGCACAGGCAAACCAGAATACCTGGCCTCCAAACTAAAAAAAGCCGGGCAGATCAGGAACCTCCGGAGCTCGAATACTCTACAACTCATACCACTTAAAGCATGCAAACAAAAAACCACGGCCCGGTCCTTTGCGGGCAATGCATCACAATCTGAAGCGCTATTCCCCCGCACATAAGAACTATCCCCTTCTTCGCAAAATTCCAAAGGACAGCTCAAAAATCTTTTCCTAGAACGTTGCCTAATGCAGGGACTTGAGCCGCAGGAGCGCTGATGACTACTCCCTGGATGACAATGCGACCTTAGACTATGTCACCCGGTGAAGACACCTCAATTCGTCATTGCCCCTTGGTTATTTAACCTGCTGAAACTCATTGTCCATGCTTGATACTTTCATTGTGTTTTGTTATTTGTATTTGTGGTATTTTGCAATGCAACAGTTGTAAAGCGCTCCGATACCCTCGGGTCTGGCCAGCGCTATATAAAACTTCAAATAAATAAATACTTGGAAAAACCCACTAAACCACAACACCATTTAACCTCTCATAATAAACACTCATAATTTATCAATATTTATTTCTAAATATTATTAGAGCACATTTAAAATACCAATATGAACATAAAGTTCAAAAGACAAACATTCAAATTGATAATTCAACTTTACTATACTAATAATATAAAAATAAATTAATATATGGTAGAAATTGGGTTTCTGGTTGGCAGAGGTATGCAACCTGCTCAAGTAGGAACCACAATCCTAGTTAGGGTAAGTATAGTACACACTAAAAATGTACCTGTGCTCACCCTCTGGTAGCTTTACAGAGATCAGTCAGTGTCAGGAATCACGGGAGGTTTCCTCCTTCTACTCCCACTGTGGCTACCATTTTCTCATTACAAACCCATTTGAAAGCAAGTAACCTTTTTAGTTGGAGCAATTGCTGGCATCGCAGAAATTCCAACATGGCTGCCAACTTTCCGATTTCTGCAACTGCTTACTGCAGTTTAGCAGTCTAGTGTTTCTTAGTACCAACTGCCTGAAGAATGTTCTTCAACATTCCTCAGTGCACTTCACTGAAGAGATTAACCGGAGAACACCTGTTTACCAGTCGTCGTGGAAGATAGGGTAGAAGCGGCACCTCGGGATTAGATTCGCCGGTCACCTTACACTTCAAGAATCAGGTTAGCATTGTAACCAGTTGTGAAAAAACATTATTCTGAGAGAGGCCTTTTTCGTGATAAAAATTAACTAATTAAAAATCTAGTCATGTAATAAAAATCGTTAAGGAAATCAAGAAACTGAAGTCCTTGCTGAGAACCTCTCTAGGTACTCTATAGTATTTTATGACGTATTTCTCAAGTGTGAGCGTTCCGTTATTATTTAACGCTGCACACACACGGAAGTACTTTGGAGATAGAGTTCAAGGTTATCTCCTGTAAATTAGTACCATTTGACCAGAGCGAGCTTCACGAACAGCTGGCGCTTGTTTGTTCTAGTCTTTGAAACCTGAGACGGAGGCAGCAGAGTCAGTCTCCTCACAGCCCTAAACACGAACAACAGGAAAACGCTTGCGTATTTTCAAGCAGCGTTACACAGACTATTATTCGAAGCCTTGCTTGAGGGAAGGTTATTCCAAACTAAAATTGTCCTTCATATTTACTGAAACGCGAGGGAGACTCGGCGTTAGTCACCATAGAACTTCCAAGTTCAAAAGGTGACATTGGTACGCGTCAGCAGCAAATAAACGCGTTACCCCTAAGAACCTCCTAATTGTTTGAGGCGCTTTTCTAGCTTAAAAAGATAAAAGGAAAAGTCCAATTAAAACTCCAATAGGTCAGCACTTTCACTTCTTGGGCCATAACGCTAAAAAGTAGCCAACTAAGCAATAGAGGAGTATTCTTGGACATTACTAAATAGAAGTCAGAATCAAACTCCCGGCAACTTTCATACAAAGGCTTCACCAGATTCTCATACAGTGAGTGGAAAGAGATAAGGGTTAAAGCGGCCACATACACACGATAGAATTAGGAAATACTCACCATAATTTTTTCTCTCGCTTCAGTATCGAATCATAACCAGAGAGACACAACCTGAAAAAGAAAAAGAATAGAGAACAGTGTGAAGACGTCTCCTCATACAAGCTACACATGAGAGAGATAGAAGAGAGGCAAGCCCAAAAACACCATCCTGGTAAGATAAGTTATCTATAGTTAAAAAATACAGTAAGTTATAAAAGCAAAAAGGACAGTTAATGATATGAGATAAATGTTATAGCCTGAAGAAAAGAACAATAGAAGACGAAGCAGACTTGGCAGAGTTTTTGGAGCTGTCTCTTCTCGTCCCATTCCCCTTTCCCCCCTGGGAACTTACCTGCGAAGGATGTCTAAAAATACCTAGCGGGAAGTTCTTAGAGGGGCATTGGTACCTAGCTTCATTCTGCTCCTGTGCAGTCCGGTGCCTGTAGAAAACACCTCCTGACAGAGTGAAGTGCCCACGTCAGTTCAAGCACCCGAGCAGAATGGCAGAAGGATTAGATTTAAAAAGATTAGGAGAAATTTTGAGTAGTATACAAAGGGATTTGGAGGCAGTCAGGGAGGACAATAAAGCAATGAAACAAGAGATCTTAACATTTAAGGCAGGAGCGTCAGGTTTAGGAATTAGGCAAGATACCACCCCCTTTGGAAACCAAAATCCTAATCCTAGTACTTCCTCCTTTGCCCCCACTCAAGTCATCCATTCATTGTCCCCAGTAATTCCTCTAGCTCCTCCAGAGAGGTTTAATGGAGACCCACAAAAGACCCAAATTTTTTTAACTCAATGTTCCCTCCATTTTATGTGCCGCCCAACAATTTTCCCCGATGCTCAGTCCAGAGTGGCATTCATCTTATCCTACCTCAGTGGGGACGCCGCTTCATGGTCAATGCCATTAGTAACAAAGGATGACCCAATACTCTATAACTTGGAAGATTTCAAGAAAGAATTTCTTCGAATTTTTGACCGAAGAACAGCAACACAAGCTTCAGATAACGAACTGTTAGAGTTAAAACAGGGAACCAAGGAACTTGTGGCTTATCTCGCCCAGTTTAACAAATTAGTAGTGGAGACCAACTGGCCAGAAGATAAACAAGCAGCAGTGTTTTACAGAGGGTTGCGAGAAGAACTGAAAGATGCCCTATCGCAGATTCCAAATCGTCCTACAGACATCTCAGCGTTGATAGACTTAACCTTGGAAATCGACTATCGATTAGGTGAACGGAAAGGAGAACGAAGAAGAGAGTTTAGATCTAGCATTCCTCGCTTTGACCGAACCAAGACAGAATCTTCTCGGTCGGCGGAAGGCGCTTCTGGAACAGAGCCCATGCAAATTGGAGTAGTCAGAGGTCCACTCTCTAAGGAGGAAAAAGAGAGGAGAAGATTGAACAAACTATGCCTGTACTGTGGCGGAAGTGGGCATTTCGTTAAGAGTTGTCTGAAACGGCCCAAGTTGCCGACCAAGGAGAAGGGAAACTAGAGGCTCCACAGGTAAGCGGAGTTGGACCTGTGGATGCGAATGGAGCCACAACTCCACCAATTCACCAATTGGCAAACACATTACAAGTTTCGTCACCCCATCTGATAATGACAGTGACATTAAGGTTCAGAGGAAATATTTTGAACGGAGCAGTTGTCATGGTGGATTCGGGAGCAACCGGAAATTTTTGCGACCACAAATTTGCTGGTCAAATCGGATTGCAAGCAGTCAAAAAGGAGAAAAGCGAGAAAGTTCGTGCTGTGGATGGTACTGAGTTAACTTCAGGACCAATTACTAGTCACACTGAATTCGTTCATATGACCATGGGTGAAGGACATCAAGAGACATTGCAATTCAATTTAATAGACGCTCCCCAATTCCAATTGATTCTAGGACTCCCGTGGTTAACGGAACATAACCCCTTAATCGATTGGGGAGCCAGAACCATTCAATTAAATTCTGAATATTGTAAAAGACATTGTTTTGAAGACTTGGCAAACCCTACAGAAATTGGAGCGGTTACACCGTTATGCTCTAATGGCAGTTCCGTATGTGTGATTCAAACTCTGGAGATACCAGAAGTATACCAGGATTTTGTAGATGTTTTTGATGAGAACAAGGCAGAAATGCTACCACCCCATAGGCCCTATGATTGCAAAATTGATTTGGAGCCTGGTGCTAACTTGCCTTGCAGCAGAGTATACGCCTTAACTGAAAAAGAAAATATCCACCTGAAAGACTATCTAACGAAAAATCTGGAGAACGGATTTATTAGACCTTCCCAGTCCCCAGTCTCTTCCCCCCTTTTTTTTGTTCCGAAGAAGGGAGGAGATCTCAGGACCTGCATAGACTTTAGGGCCATCAATAGAATCACTGTAAAAAACCGTTACCCTTTGCCTCTTATATCAGTACTAATCGATCAAGTAAAGGAAGCCAAAATCTACACTCGTCTGGATCTACGAGGAGCGTACCATCTCATTAAACTACGAGAAGGCGATGAATGGAAGACTGCGTTCAGGACCAAATTTGGACTCTACGAGTACCTAGTGATGCCGTATGGTCTCTGTAACGCACCTGCGGCCTTCCAGTATTTCATCAACGATGTGTTAAGTGACTTCATTGATCGGTGTGTCATAGTCTACATAGATGACATTTTGATTTATTCACAATCGACTGCAGAACATCATGATCAGGTCAGAGCTGTCTTACAACGTCTACGCGAGAACTCCCTCTATGTAAAATTGGAAAAATGTCTATTCAACACCGATACTGTGGAGTTTTTGGGCTTTGTGTTGTCCCCTAATGGAGTTCAAATGGACCAACAGAAGGTGCGAGCAATCACTGACTGGAAATCTCCTACCTGTATCAAGGAAGTTCAAAGTTTTATCGGATTTTCCAATTTTTACAGAAGATTCATTCATGGGTTTTCCTCCAAAATTTTGCCTCTAACCCGTCTCCTAAAGAAAGGCGTTCCGTTCCTGTGGTCTGAAGAGGCGGAGCAAGCCTTTCAGTTGATGAAGAACAGTTTTATCACAGCACCAGTATTACTCCATGCGGATCCTTCTGAACCCTTCTATTTGGAAACGGATGCTTCGGATTTAGCCATTGGAGGAATACTTTCTCAGAGGCACAAAGACACCGGGCAGTTACATCCAGTGGCCTTTCGCTCCCGCAAACTCAACCCTGCGGAATGCAACTATACAATTACGGAAAAGGAACTCCTGGCTATTAAAGATGCCTTCAAAGATTGGAGGCATTACCTAATGGGGGCTAAACACACTGTAACGGTGTTTACGGACCACCGCAATCTGAAGTTTTTGCGTTCAGCTCGCACTCTTACTCCACGCCAGTTGCGTTGGTCACTGTACTTCGCGGATTTTGATTTCGTTATCACCTTCCGTCCGGGCTCCAAAAACAGGAAGGCTGATGTTCTTTCCAGATTGGATACTGAAAATCAAACAACTGTCATTGAAAATCAACAAATCATACCCGAAGAAAAATTCATCGGATTAATTGCAGTGGAACCTTTTGAGCAACTTGTTCGCGATTCATTGTCTGATTGGGATATGGAAACCTGGGCCTCCGAAGATCCACTTCGTTCCATCCGCCATGGCCTCCCTTACCACGATTCCACTCTGTATTTACCCACCAATGAACTTCGATTAAAGGCTATGCAGGAATGTCATGATAACCCTCTGGCGGGTCACAAGGGCATTCTAAAAACCGAAGAGTTACTCAAACGAAGTTTTTGGTGGCCATTCATGTGCCGAGATGCCCGTCAATATGTCATAAGTTGTGAACTCTGTGCACGGGGTAAATCAGTTAGACAAGCTCCTAAGGGTCTTTTGCAACCTATGCCTACCCCTCCATGTCCTTGGCACACGGTTTCCCTAGATTTGATTGTAGATCTACCTTCCTCTCAGGGCTATGACACAATTCTGGTAGTGGTTGATACCTTCAGTAAAATGGCACATTTTATACCTTCCAAAGGTATACCCACCTCTAAACAACTGGCACAACTTTTCAATCACCACATAATTCGCCTTCATGGCATTCCTAAGGTAATCATTTCGGACAGGGGTTCCCAGTTTCTCTCACGTTTTTGGAAGGCTTACACCAAGGGCCTTCATATCGATCATCGTTACTCTACTAGCTTTCACCCAGAAACCGATGGTCAGACTGAACGTGTTAATCAGGAACTTGAACAACACCTCCGATTATATCTGCTAGACGAGGAGGGCGATTGGCCTGATCATTTATGGACTGCTGAGTATGCTTACAATAACGCCCTCAATGTCTCCACAGGTCACTCCCCTTTCTTTATCAATTCAGGCAGACATCCTAATTCCTATGCTAATTTTGACAATGCTAACACTCCTGCTGTCGAAGACATTGCCCAACAGTTTACTAGGATCCACCACACTGTAACCCAGAATTTAACAATGGCTAAGACTCGTTACAAACACTTTGCTGATCGTAAACGAAAACAGGCACCTGAGCTTCATGTAGGTGATTTAGTCTGGTTGTGTACCAAAAACCTAAAACTCAAGGGTCCACGTAAATTTCAACCCCGTTTTATGGGTCCCTATCCAATCGAGAAGGTTATTAATCCTGTCACTTACCGACTATCTCTCCCTAGTTCCACTAAATTCCATCCAGTCTTTCATGTCTCTTTGCTAAAACCTACCCACCCGGGTTTGCGTAGGTCCTCTCCTCCTGAGCCATTAATACTGCATGGTGAGCCTGAGTATGAGGTTAAACGGATTTTGGATTCCAAATTCATCCATAATGAACTCTTTTACCTGATTGACTGGAAGGGTTACGGTCCGGATGAACGTTCTTGGGAAAAGAGTGTTGATGTCCATGCTCCTCGTCTAATTAAAGCCTTCCATGCCAAATTCCCTGATAAACCTCATCAGGAGGAAACCCCGTTGGGAGGGGGTACTGTCAGGAATCACGGGAGGTTTCCTCCTTCTACTCCCACTGTGGCTACCATTTTCTCATTACAAACCCATTTGAAAGCAAGTAACCTTTTTAGTTGGAGCAATTGCTGGCATCGCAGAAATTCCAACATGGCTGCCAACTTTCCGATTTCTGCAACTGCTTACTGCAGTTTAGCAGTCTAGTGTTTCTTAGTACCAACTGCCTGAAGAATGTTCTTCAACATTCCTCAGTGCACTTCACTGAAGAGATTAACCGGAGAACACCTGTTTACCAGTCGTCGTGGAAGATAGGGTAGAAGCGGCACCTCGGGATTAGATTCGCCGGTCACCTTACACTTCAAGAATCAGGTTAGCATTGTAACCAGTTGTGAAAAAACATTATTCTGAGAGAGGCCTTTTTCGTGATAAAAATTAACTAATTAAAAATCTAGTCATGTAATAAAAATCGTTAAGGAAATCAAGAAACTGAAGTCCTTGCTGAGAACCTCTCTAGGTACTCTATAGTATTTTATGACGTATTTCTCAAGTGTGAGCGTTCCGTTATTATTTAACGCTGCACACACACGGAAGTACTTTGGAGATAGAGTTCAAGGTTATCTCCTGTAAATTAGTACCATTTGACCAGAGCGAGCTTCACGAACAGCTGGCGCTTGTTTGTTCTAGTCTTTGAAACCTGAGACGGAGGCAGCAGAGTCAGTCTCCTCACAGCCCTAAACACGAACAACAGGAAAACGCTTGCGTATTTTCAAGCAGCGTTACACAGACTATTATTCGAAGCCTTGCTTGAGGGAAGGTTATTCCAAACTAAAATTGTCCTTCATATTTACTGAAACGCGAGGGAGACTCGGCGTTAGTCACCATAGAACTTCCAAGTTCAAAAGGTGACATTGGTACGCGTCAGCAGCAAATAAACGCGTTACCCCTAAGAACCTCCTAATTGTTTGAGGCGCTTTTCTAGCTTAAAAAGATAAAAGGAAAAGTCCAATTAAAACTCCAATAGGTCAGCACTTTCACTTCTTGGGCCATAACGCTAAAAAGTAGCCAACTAAGCAATAGAGGAGTATTCTTGGACATTACTAAATAGAAGTCAGAATCAAACTCCCGGCAACTTTCATACAAAGGCTTCACCAGATTCTCATACAGTGAGTGGAAAGAGATAAGGGTTAAAGCGGCCACATACACACGATAGAATTAGGAAATACTCACCATAATTTTTTCTCTCGCTTCAGTATCGAATCATAACCAGAGAGACACAACCTGAAAAAGAAAAAGAATAGAGAACAGTGTGAAGACGTCTCCTCATACAAGCTACACATGAGAGAGATAGAAGAGAGGCAAGCCCAAAAACACCATCCTGGTAAGATAAGTTATCTATAGTTAAAAAATACAGTAAGTTATAAAAGCAAAAAGGACAGTTAATGATATGAGATAAATGTTATAGCCTGAAGAAAAGAACAATAGAAGACGAAGCAGACTTGGCAGAGTTTTTGGAGCTGTCTCTTCTCGTCCCATTCCCCTTTCCCCCCTGGGAACTTACCTGCGAAGGATGTCTAAAAATACCTAGCGGGAAGTTCTTAGAGGGGCATTGGTACCTAGCTTCATTCTGCTCCTGTGCAGTCCGGTGCCTGTAGAAAACACCTCCTGACAGTCAGGCAAAACAATGTGCAAAGTATGTGCACACACACACACAGTAACTAAGTGAAAACACCACAAATGTACTCCACACCAGTTTAGAAACATATCCAATATTTATCCAAGTAAAACAAGACCAAAATCCAACATACAGAATTCAAGATATGAATTTGGAAGATTAAATCAAAATGCAGTGCTTAGAAATCAGTATCTCCAACTGGGGTGATCTGGTCGCGCTTGACCGGGCAAGTGCAAATGTTCAGTCCAATCGTGATGGCTCGCGGGCTGAATACAGGAGTCATGCAGACCCGTTGAGAGTACTTTGGATGTGTCGATGCTCTGAAATGATGCATTGAAATCCGAAGGTCATGCATTGCTGCCGCAGGTGATGCGCTGGCTCTGAATTTGGGCAAAGCCGTTGATGCGTCGAGGTCAAGAGTGCTGTGCGTTGGTTCGAGGCATTGATGTCAAACCACCAGGCTGACAGTGATGTGTTGGGTAGAAGCCACATTGGACCAGGAATGCATCAGAGTTGGTACCTTGAATCACAGGCATAGTTGATGCAGTGTCTAAGACTCACGCAGTAGTGGTACTTCGGTACTTTGGCAGGGCTGAGTTGGCAAAGTTGGGGCTGCATTGTAAGTCGAGTTTATTGCGTTGCGCTCTCAGTGAGCTTTGTCCACGGCTGAGGTGCAGGCAGCAGCAATGCGTAGATTTTGCAGGGAATTCACTGGTTCTGAACAACATTTTGGTGTTGATGCTTTGCCTTCTTGGGTTGCAGCACTAAATACTCACTTCCAAGGGCCCAAGTCTGGATTTGAATTCACTTGGTAGAGCAGGACTCACAGCAGGAGCTGGTTGCAAGATGCAGGTGAAGTGTTTGATATCCCTGTGACTTCTAAAAGTTCACCGACCCAAGAAGCCCTTGGAGAACCTTTAGAGATATAGGATGTGGAGAGTAATGTCCAGTCCTTTCACTCCCAGGCAAGAAGCATCAGACAGTAGGCCAAAACAGCAAGCAAGCAGAATGTGTCAGTCTCTCCTTACAGCACCCCAGCTCTTCTCCCTGGAAGAATGTCCTTAGTCCAGAAATGTGCTGAGTATATGATGTCCAGTACTTATACCCGTTTTAGCATTCAGAGAAAGGTATTTTTGGTGCACAGATTCTGCCTTTTCTGGCCCTGGCTCCTGACACAAATCAGGGGGTTATACAGCTCTTTGTGTGGGGTCAGGCACAGCCCTATTCACGTGCAAGTGTCAGCTCCTCACTCTAAATCTAGCTCAGGACTACCCATCATCCTGGTGATGGCTAATCAGGATATGCAGGGCACACCTTAACTCCCTTTGTGCGTGACTGTCTAGAGGGAAATCACAAAGCCCAGCTGTCATCCAACCCAGACGTGTATTCTAGGGACAAGCAGAGGCACAGAATGGTTAAAGTAAGAAAATGCCATCCAGGTGGTATTTTCAGACCTGCAATTTAAAAACCAACTTCACAAAAAAAGAATTCTATCTGCTCCCAAATCAGAAGTTACACTTGTTAAGTGTCACAAGGCAGCTCCAATGCTAACCTTTGCTGCAGTGAAAAACACAAATAATACTGTACCCTGTCCATTGGGCTACCTAGGGCAGACCTTAGGGGTGACTTCTTTGAAATAAAAGGGAACATTTGGCCTGGGACGTAGATGAGCTTGTCAGGTCGAAATGGCAGTTCAAAACTTCCCACACAGACTCTACAGTGGTGGGCCTGGGACAGATTTGAAGGGCTACTCATGTGGGGGGTACAATCAGTGGTGCGGGCCCACTAGTAGCCCACTAGAAGAATGTATTCTACAAACCCTGGGCTCATGTAGGGTACTAGGGACTTATTAATAAATCAGATATTTCAATCATGGAGAAACCAATTACCATTACATTTTAGACACACAGCAGATGTACTTTAGCACTGGTCAGCAGTGAGAAAGTGGCCAGAGTCCTAGCACCAGCAAAAACAATGTTCAGCATACAGTAAAAACAGGGGGTCAGAAGGCAAAAAGTCAGGGGAAATCACACCACAAGACTCTAGTTCTAACAATATACAATGCAACATATTTACAGACAATAAATGAAGTAACATAAGAACAAAGAAATTATTATTGCTCACCCAATAAGAAAAATAAATAAATAAAATAATGTAACACTTATAATTTCATAGCCGAAGTCCTGGTCAGTCAAATGACGTTCCCAAAAATACAATCCCAAAAACATGTTGATAAAAAGAGTCCAAAAAGTATTCAAAAATTCATCAGACAAATATTGGACATCCAATATATGTCAAATAAGCTACAGAATCCATCAAATATCCCTAAAAGATAATTAAATAAATAAATAAATAACAGCCCAGGAAAATGGAAAAAATAAAGATAGAACTATGACATATATGGAAAAGACAAATAAACATTCAATTCAACAAACTTTATCCAATCTAATATAGGAAAAAATTATCATAAAAGTAAACATATTCGGATGGAATCATCTTCCTTATTACAATAAGAAAAGATATAAAAATGTATTGATTAAAAACATCAAAGATACAAAATACGGCCCTTACCCAGTAGAGATACTACGATAATGGATTTAAACAGTGAAAGGATTTGCAATTCAATCATTATAGTTTGTGCAAAGGATGCAATAAGGGATCTAATATAGTGGTTCACATTCCCGATTACAAAGTTACATTTTAATTAGCTAAAACCAGAATTTAGAATAAAAACTGGCCATCGGAGTCTTACAGAAACATTAAAACATGTTTACATATATTATATAAATCATAAAATGTGTAAGGCCTAGTTCACATGATTAATAAACATTATATTTACCATAATACTGTAAACTAATGAACACAAGTTACACAAAACAAAATGCACTAAATCAATTACAGAGACTAGCATAACTAAGGGCCATATTATCAAGGACGGCGTTAAAATTGTCACCGCTTTAGCGGCAGGAAACTGATGCTAAAGCAGTGAGAATGGGCTTGATAATATGCCCTTGTGAATTCCCATAGAAACCCATGTTCACCCCGGAACATGGGCTTCTATGGGAATTCACAAGGGCATATTATCAATCCCATTATCGCTGCTTTAGCGGCAGTTTCCTGCCGCTAAAGCGGCGATAATTTTAACGCCTTCCTTGATAATATGGCCGTAAGTTTGAACACCTCCTCCACCACTAAATCCTTAAAAAATACATTTTGAATTGTGATAGTTGAAGTGGACACCAACAATAGGAAACAGCAACTGCAAACTCCATAAGCAGCCAAAATGAATAAGAAATGCTCCAAAATCATACACTGGGCAAAAAATATATTTTCTTGGAAATTTAAAAAAAAATCCCAAAAATGTGTTGTAGTTATTGAAAAGTATTAAAGTATTAAAAATGTAATATATTAAAATACATGTTTATAAAATGTATATAATAATAAAATATAAAAACTGATATTATATGAACTATGAATCTCATTACGATGGTGGATAGTTTCGGGCACAAGACCGTCCGACAAGGAGTCGGCGGTCCCGACAGCCCAGTTACAATATGACTGCTGTGCAGGCAGTCGTGAGCATTCCTTTTTCTATTGCGGTTTGTGCTGCAGCCTGGAAAAGGGCTGCTGCACAAGCCAATATAGAAAAAGGGATGTTTTAAAACATTCATGCACAGTGTACAAGGCACCATGTGGTGCCTGACACTCAGTGTATAAATGTTTGGGGGGCACCACATGTGCCCCCTGTCCCCATAGCAGAGTCCCGCAAGGGACGGGGCCCTGCTAGGTCCCCAAGTCCCTTTTTGCTAGCCTTTACATGGTGAACGGACTGCCATAAAAAGGCAGAGGGAAAAGGACACTCTAATCCATACAGTGGTGCCTCTACAGGCACCGCCTTCATTGTAGAGATTACGCTCCGATCACTACACCGACAGTCCCCCAACCCAAATCACTCTGACCGGCAGCATTGTAGTCCTTCAGTTGAACCGATACTCTGGATGTCAGAGGGACTGCCACCAACAGGCTTTAGGTGGCGGTCCACCTGATATCCTAATCAGGCCCTATATTATTAAGCAAGCAATTTTACATTAAATTACTATTGCTTTTTATTGTACAATATAAAAAATACAAACAAATGAAAACAGTTTATGGATATCGTATTTACTATTTTCAATTTTCAAAATATTTAAATTGAAGGAAGTGTTAAAATTTGCGGAGATTTTAATTTAAGACTCCAACCCCAAACTTAATAACACTGGGGAAGTATTGGATATGGGGTGGGTGTCAAATTTCCTATTTCCACTCCAAAGGTAACCACTTTGGGGAATGTTTAGGACTTTGAAGAGTTCAAGTTTACTATTCCAGAAAGAGTTGATCTTTGGGAAGCTCAGATTTAATATTCTCTCTCCAAACTTAACCATGGTAGGAAAATCAGTTTAATTTAGGGGTGGAAATGTGCTATTGCTACTCCAAACCTAAGCATATTGAGAAATATGTTGGAATTGGGTGGTTCAGATTTACTATTTCATCTACAAACTTAAGCACAAAGTGATGGACTTTGGCAAGTTCAGGCTATTTCCACTCCAAACATACCCACATTGGGAACCGTCTTGGACTTTGGGGGACTCTAATGTACTATTCCCACTCCAAAATTAACCACATTGGAGAAAGTGATGGACGGTGAGGGGTTCATTTTTACTATTCCATTACTAAACTTCACCTCACTGGGGAAAGTGTTGGTCTTTATTAGGGAAGTTTGGTTTTACTATTCACAATCTAAAATGAATCACACTTAGGAAAGTGATGGACTTTGGGATTAGTTAGATTTACAATTCCTACTCTAAACCTAACCACATTGAGGAGCTTGGTGGACTATTGGCAGGGGAAGGTTTTCAGGAGTCAATTATAGTAATCCAACTCCAAATTCAACCACCTTAAGGAAAGTGCTGGACATTAGGGGTTTCAGATGTAATTTTGCCATGCCACACATAGCCGCATTGAGCACTGTGTATGACTTTGAGGAGTTCAGATTTACTGTTCCAACTCCAAACCTAACCACACAAGGGAGATTTTTTAATTTTTAGGCATCAAATTGACTGTTGGGACGCCCAATTCAATAACATTGTGAA
The DNA here is from genome assembly GCF_964204655.1 of Triturus cristatus. Taxonomy (NCBI): domain Eukaryota; kingdom Metazoa; phylum Chordata; class Amphibia; order Caudata; family Salamandridae; genus Triturus; species Triturus cristatus. The sequence continues at coordinate 624,808,439 of NC_140580.1, read as the reverse complement.
ATTTTTGGGGACTTCGGTAGGTTCAGATTTACAATTCCTACTACAAATATAACCACACATGTTGAACTTTTTGAGAGTTCAGAGTTACTATTCCCACTCCAAACTTAATCACAATGCGGAAATTGTTGGACCTGGGGGCAAAATGAATACTCCTACTCCAAATAAAACACAATAGGGAAAATGAAGTACTTGTAGATTTCAAAATTATCTACAGCCATAAATTTATATTAGACATTACATTAAAAAGAATACATTGCGGCAATCGGTTTTAATTAATTAATTATAGTTGTGTGCAGTTTATTGACGTAGGTTATGTTGCAGGAACACCCTACACCCGTTTCCTCCCAATGCTCATAAAGAAAACACACTGGCATGCTCTTTCTCAAGCAGTGCCACTAAAATCTGTAACTCCTTACCAATACATATCAGAACAATCTCCTCCTTTTTGAGCTTCAAGAGACAACTCAAAGATCTCCTCCTCTATTGAATTCTCAGCTAGTGGGTCATAAACCACGCAATATGATAGGCTCTCTCCACCCTCCACTCCCTATATCCCTTTCTTGTTATCTTTCTTCCCTTGTGCTCAACCACTGACTTGATAGTACTCGACTCAGTTCTCCTGATTATACTTGTTGTTTTGATATTGAACATGTACCGATATAAAGCACTGTGGCACCCTCAGGTCCGCCCAGCGCTATATAAAACTATGCAATAAATACATAAATAAATGGTCTAGATGCCGTTTTGGTGCAACTGTGTGCTAATTCATTAATATGAGAAGACCAAACTGGGATTTATTATTATTTTTGCATCTGTATGGGGTGGAGTTTGCGAATGTTTATGTTATTAAATACCTGCCTCACTTTAGAAACACCAGCCACTTCAAAACAGAAAACTAGCCCTAAAAATTTTAACCAGGTCAGTAGCGTAGGCTTGATGTAACACTTGTGTGAAGTGCTCTTAACAAAATAGTATCTGTTCATTGTTAGTTTGTGTTTGCTATGTGCTTTTGTGCGCAGTGGAACACCATGTTTTTTTAGTTTTTTTATGTGTGATATGTTTGTGCTGAATATTAAAGACTGCGGAGTTTTGACTTTGTTTCTAAGGGCCCGATTCACAGAACTAACTTAAGACACAATCCTAAACTTACTACTTTTGGTATTCACAGAACAGACTTAAGACAGACTTAAGACAAACTTAAGACAAACTTAAGACAAAATCCTAACTTAAGTCTGTCTTAAGTCTGTCTTAAGTTTGTCTTAAGACAAACTTAAGACAAAATCCTAACTTCTGTGAATACCATAAGTAGTAAGTTTAGGATTTTGCCTTAAGTTAGTTCTGTGAATCGGGCCCTATGTATTTATATTGCAAATGTTGCATTCTGTTGAGCTGGTCAGATTTATCCAGGGCCACTGGAATTATGCAGCAGAAGATGGTCAAATTATGCGGGCAAGTTGAGTAAATTATGTGGCAAGAAAAGGCAATTTATGTGGCATAAGTATTGCTTCATTATTTGGTCATTTTGTTAACTTAATAACGCTCTCTAGGCACTGGTTGCACCTCGTTGGTACCAGTTTATCACCCAAATATAGCAATAAGCAACAGAAAGGTGACATGTCCAGCTCAGCAAATGGCCTTAAATTGCACTGCAAAACGTGCTGCATTTTTAGTAACTTTTGAACCATTTGTGCTAGAAACTAAATCATTTTTTGTTACAATCTGCAGATTATTCAGCAGATGATGGATTGTGTGGCAAATCTATAATTATTTGAAAATCGCAGCGGCAGCACGATCGCAAAGTTCCAGTGGTGCTGGATATATCTTCATGGGAATGTGCATCCTATTTGTTTCTATTATAAAGGTTTTTTTGAGGTTGGAAAGGAAGTGTATAGACACATTGTGTGGGTACATTGTTTCTGATCGGGGAAGAGAGACACGTTGCCAGCATCCAATCTGTTTGAAAAGGCTGAAAGCGTATTGTATTGGAAGTGAGAAGGGTGAGGCAAGATGGAAAAGGTGGAGAAGGGGTGCTAAATAGTTTCTGGTTGTGTTGTGGAAGCAGATGCATAGCTATAAAAATTGCTATCGCTCTGGTTAACTGCATATGGCTCTTGATGGGGAATGTTAACCTTTAGTGAATTGTCCGAAATTACAGGATGGACAGCTTGCCATCGAGATAGGACACTAGTTTACAAGCTGCAAATAAGTGTGATGTAGCTTCAAAACCACATATAGTGAGTTTTACATGTATTTTAGTCTCTTTAGAGTAAATTGTCAAGTGTTTTATGGGGGAAATGTGCTTTTAGTGCATTTGAAAGGCAGCATGTGTTTTTGTTCTTTATTTTTAAGTGGCAAATGAAGCATACATAGGTAAGCACATTATTTTAACATTATACGTATATACACAACATTTGAAGAAAAAGACACACAACGTTTCAGATGCCCTAAAAGCAATTATAAAAAAGCGACACACAGCCATTCAATTTGAATAAATGCACTGATAATTGTCAACGACTCCATGAGGCTCCAAGCAATGTCTGGGACCTTTTCCATTGTGGAGCGGCAGCATCTCGTTTCTGAATCCATGGACAGGCTCAATTAATAGCACTGATGCGGGAGAACAGTTAGATGTGTTTTTTTATTTTGTGCAGTTTTTCCCTCCTGTCTCCCCCGTGACGTTTTTTCCCTCAGGAGAAATAGTTGCGGCCACCATTTTGTCTGCTGCGGGCCGTGGTGGTGGCTGGCTGCCATTTTTAGTGCCCTGCTATTGTTTTTGTCAGGAACAATAGAACAATGGCTTCTGCTCTCTTGGAAGTGGGGTACTGGCCAATATGTTCCTGAAATTGCTGTTATTGGAGTTTTCTTTCTGCTTTGAGGGTTACCAGTGGCTTTTCTTCTCTCAGACTTTCTCCATTCTTCTCTGCTCGATACAGGCTGTCAATAAATGAGGGGGACAAGAGAATATGTAAGGAACTGTGTATGTTTCTTTTCAAGCTGGGCTCTTTGCTGTACATTGCCAGCTCTGGTAATTTACCATCATTGGCGGTATTTCTTCCTCCACATATATATGGAACCTCCTCCCTCCTCCAGTCAAAAGGTTGCCGCTGCCACTATGTCTTCCATACGCAAAGACTCCACTGCGGTAAAACGGCAAAAGAAAGAACCGGGCTCTCCCTCTAAGTCTCAATTGCCTATCACACTGGATGATCTCGTGGAGAAGATAAAGCATTTAAAACCATTTGTTATTGATACCAACGCCACCCTTCAGAGACTAGAGGAGAAATGGTCCAAATTAGAGTCGATGGTGGAGCAGAAGATTAGTGACACTCAGGACGTTATTCCTAAAGTGGAGGTGATGTCCAGATACATTCTCAAACAACAGACCGAAGACTTGGAAAAATTTCAATTGGCGCAACAATCTTAGACTTTATGGTATTCCTGAGAGAGAGGGGGGATCTGACATGATCGCCTCTCTTAAAATCCATATTCCTAAATTAGTTGGCCTTAAGGAAGGTACTACTCTCAACTTGCAACTTGCGCATCCTATTGGACCTAAACTTGGTGGCTCCCCTTCCACATCGTCTGGTAGTCGTCCCAGAGGGATAATTGTTCTTTTCCTTGAATACACTGGATTGTTATCAGTTATGTCTGCAGCAAAACAAAGGAAGCAGATCTTATGGTCTGGACACAGAGTCTTTCTCTCACAGGATGTGGCTCGGTCCACTGCCGCTCGTCGTAAGGAGTTTCTTTCCTGGCGTCCTGCTCTCCGTTCTATGAATGCCAGATATGGCTTGTCCATCCTTGTTTTTTTAAAGTCACCTAAAGGAAACAGACTCACTCTTTTGACCGCCCTGAGAATCTAAGACAATTCATTTCTTGTCACAAAGGAGAAGTAATGGATCTTGAGAAAACATGAATACTGACTTTTCCAGCATGTTCTGTTTCTCATTTGCTTAATTATTCTTAATTTATATGTCCTGGGGCTCTTTATCTTTACTTGTTCATTTAGTCCGTGATTGTTATACGTTCACCCTCTCAAAGTACTATCTTTTATTGATCTTGTGGTTTTTCTTTCAGAAACACCTTGTCTAGTATGAACACCCCTCCCTGATGTTCTCTCCTCATTGTGCCTCCTCTCCTACACCCATTGTTTACAACTCTTTGCGTATTGTTAAGTGTTCCTCTCTCCTTAAAGTATGCACGCTTCCTATATTTGTTCTTATTAGATCGATCTCTTTGTGTTATTCTGGTCTACCACGTAACTTTGACTACTCCTCCCTATTATATTCTTTATTTTTTCTTATTTATTGGTCTTTGTCATTTCTTCTTGACTTTGCTGACTTTTGTCTGTCTTCCCTTCGCGGTTCCCCCCTCCCTATGTTACTCTCTTCACTCTGGCAATATGCTCTGGTTATTTTGACTGAAGTCTCTCGGCTTCTTGTCAACTCTTCTCTTTCCATCATTTATATCTTTTATTTTCTTTCTTTCTCTCCCTCTTTTTTCTTTCTCCTGTCTTCTTCAATACTCTTTGAATTTCTCCAATGTATCATCTCTGATTAACTTAATCTCTTTCTCTTTTCTTGCTTATTACATTTTTTACCATCCCTTTTAGTTATTGGTTTTTATTGATCACTTTCCTGTCTGTTCATTCACAAGTTTTCGCACGTTCAAATCTCAGTTTTATGAATTTTAAAATGCTCATGCTTAATGTTTTTCTCCTTTCATTATGACTGATAATGTTCGCATAGTATCCTGGAATGTGAAGGGATTACGTAATCCCGTCAAGAAACAGAGGGTCCTTACACATTTATCTAGATTACATTGTAAAATTGCGATGCTTCAATCAATCAATCAATCAATCGATCACTTGAGGGTCTCAAGGCGCTGAAGGGAGGGGTGGGTGCTGCTACTGCTCGAAAAGCCAGGTCTTGAGGTGATCCTGAAAGTGAGATGGTCCTGGGTCAGTCGTAGGTGTGCGGGCAGGGAGTTCCATGTCTTGGCTGCCAGGTAGGAGAACGATCTTCCTCCGGTGGTAGTTCTCTGAAACCGTGGGATGGTGGCGAGGGTGAGGCTGGTGGAGCAGAGCTTGCGGGTGGGGGTGTAGAGCAAGAGGCGTTTGTTGAGGTATTCTGGGCCCATGTTGTGGAGTGCTTTGTGTGCGTGGGTGAGCAGCCTGAACGTGATCCTCTTGTTGATGGGGAGCCAGTGCATGTTCCTCAGGTGGGCAGATATGTGGCTGTGGCGAGGGATGTCGAGGATGAGTCGTGCGGAGGCGTTCTGTATGCAGTGGAGACGTTTCTAGAGTTTGGCTGTGGTTCCTGCATATAGGGCGTTCCCGTAGTCCAGACGGCTGGTGACGTGGGCTTGGGTGACAGTCTTTCTGGTTTCGGTGGGGATCCATCGAAAGATCTTTCGGAGCATGCGCAGGGTGTTGAAGCATGCGGACGAGACGGAGTTGACTTGCTTGGTCATCGTGAGGGAGGAGTCCAGGATGAATCCCAGGTTGCGTGTGTGGTCCGTGGGTGTAGGTGCGGTGCCCAGCGCTGTGGGCCACCAGGAGTCGTCCCAGGCGGATGGGGATTGTCCGAGGATTAAGACCTCCGTTTTGTCCGAGTTGAGCTTCAGACGGCTGTGCTTCATCCATTCAGCGACATCTTTCATTCCTTCCTGGAGGTTGATTTTGGCGGTGGCTGGGTCTTTGGTGAGGGAGAGTATCAGCTGGGTGTCGTCGGCTTAAGAGATGATGTTGATGTTGTGTTTGCGTGCGATGGCGGCGAGGGGGCTCATGTAGATATTGAAGAGGGTTGGGCTGAGCGAGGAGCCTTGGGGTACGCCGCAGATGATCTCGGTGGCTGCGGAGGTGAAGGGGGAGGCGTACTCTCTGGGTTCTGTCGGAGAGGAACAAGGTGATCCAGTACAGGGCCTTTCCTTGGATCCCGGTATTGTAAAGGTAAGTTATTAGGGTGCGGTGGCAGACGGTATCAAAGGCTGCCGAGAGGTCCAGGAGGATGAGAGCAGTTGTTTCTCCATTGTCCATCAGGGTCCTGATGTCATCGGTGGCTGCGATGAGGGCGGTCTCGGTGCTGTGGTTGGCTCGAAAACCGGACTGGGATGGGTCGAGCGAGTTGTTTGCTTCGATAAATGTAGTCAGCTGTTTTTTGATGGTCTTCTCGATGACTTTAGCCGGGAAGGGGAGGAGGGAGATGGGGCGGAAGTTCTTGAGGTCTTTGGGGTCCGCTGTGAGTTTCTTCAGAAGGGCCTTGATCTCTGCGTGTTTCCAGCTCTCAGGGAAGGTGGCTGACGAGAAGGAGCTGTTTATGACGTTCCGGAGGTGGGGTGCGATGGTGGTGTCAGCTTTGTTGAAGATATGATGAGGGCATGGGTCGGAGGGGGAGCCAGAGTGGATGGTGTTCATGACGTGGGTGGTGTCTTCGGTGCTGATGGGGGTCCATGCGCTGAGGGTGGTGGTGGTGGTCGTAGGTTTGGCGGCTGGAAGCGGAGTCTGGGGTCCGAAGCTGTTGTGTATATCTATGATCTTGCGGTGGAAGAACGTGGCAAGGGAGTTGCAGAGTTCTTTCGATGGTGTGATGTTGTTGTTGCTGGCGCTGGTGTTGGAGAGCTATTTGATGATGCTGAAGAGATCCTTGCTGTTGTTGGTGTTGTTGTCCCGCCGCTCTTTGAATGATGTCCTTTTGGTGGTGCGGATCATCTGGTGGTAGTCGCAGGTGGCGCTCTTGAGGGCTGTCATGTTGTCTGCTGTCTGCTCGTGGCGGCAGGTATTTTCGAGGGTTCTGCAGGTTTTCTTTGCGACTTTGAGGGCGTCTGTGAACCACGAGGTCTTTCTGTTGCCGGTCTTGCCTGGGGAGTTCTTGAGTGGAGCGAGGTCATCGGCGCAGTTGGTGATCCACTGTGCGAGATTGTGTGCTGCGTTGTTGGTGTCAGGGGTGTTGGCAGGTGGGTTCTTGCTCAGTGATGTGGTTAGTTGGTCTGTGGTGACTTTGCTCCAGCATCTGCGGGGGATCTGTTGTGTGTGGTGGTGGGATGTAGTCTTCTTGAAGGTGAAGTGAATGCAGCTGTGGTCGGTCCAGTGTAGTCTGGTGGAGTGGCTGAAGTAGACGTGGTGGCTGGCAGAGAAGATGGGGTCGAGCGTGTGGCCAGCGCGGTGGGTGGGCGTGTCCAGCAGTTGCTTGAGTCCGAGGTTGGGGAGGTTGTCGAGCAGCGTGGTGGTGTTGCTGTCGTTTTTTTCCAGGTGGAAGTTTAGGTCCCCTAGGAGGATGTATTCTGGTGAGGCCAGGGCGTGTGAGCTGATAAAGTCAGCGATGGTTTTACTGAATTGTGTGCGCGGGCCCGGGGGTCTGTAGATGAGCGTTCCTCTGAGGGTGGTCTGGGGGTTGGTGTAGATCTGGAAGTTTAAGTGTTGGGCGGAGGGGAGAGTATCTTCGGTGTTGGTTGTGATGCTGATGGTGTTCCTGTAGATGATGGCGATTCCTCCTCCAGTTTTGTTGGCGCGGTCCTTCCGGGTGATCTTGTAGCCATCCGGGATGGCTATGGCGATGTCGGGGGCTGAGGATGCGTTCATCCAGGTTTCCGTGAGGAAGGCGACGTCTGGTGCTGTCGTATCAAGGAGGTCCCAGAGTTTGACAGCGTGCTTGTGGACGGAGCGGGTGTTGAGAAGGACGCACTTGAGGTGTTTGTTGTTTGGTTCGGCCAGCGGGGGCAGGTTTGGAGGCAGGTGAATTTGCAGGCTTGACAGGTGAAGGGTCTGTGGGTGCGATTCGGGGCGGCTTGGTAGCAGGGTAGTGGTCGTCCGGTGTTGAGTGCGTTGAGGGCGGCGGAGTCATATCTCAGTCGAGTTCTCTGGTTTCGGCGGGGGCCAAGGGTTCTGGTGCTGGGCGCGGTCCCTTGCCTCGCCAGCGGTGCGCCTGCTGCGCCCAGCCTCCATTTGAGGGGCAGAGGGAGGGAGGAGCAGCTGGGAGGTGGGAGAGGGGCGGACAATGGGAGTGAAGGGGGCGGGGCCGCAGGGGCTCAGCGGCAGGTGAAAGCGGCGGGAGAGAACGGCGGGAGAAAACGGCGAGGTTCACGGAGGTAGGGGGATAACAGAAGAAAAGGGGGCACAATGGGAAAAAGAAAGGGTAAGAGCACAGGGGTACAGAATGTAAAAAGGGATTAGGGGTACAACAAAAATACAATCAAGCAGAGGCAAAAGCGGCGAAAATGGAGGTAACCAGGCAACACAGCACACAGCCGGGATGCAGCCAGCTGACACGAGTGTAGGCAGCAGATCCGATCACACAGGGGGCTGCGTGGCGGTGAGTCAAGTGACTCATCTTAATGATAATGATATTAGTACTCTCAAAAAGCAATGGGTAGGTCATGTGTATTGTTCCTCAGCTAAAGACAGGAAAAATGGAGTGGTGACATTATTTCATGAGTCCCTTTCTCTTGTTATAGAAAAAGAGGAGAAATATGCTGACAGTAGATGGTTCCTTTTGCATTTCATTATAAATGTTTCCCCTATCTCTCTTCTTAAGATTTATGGAACCACTGGTGTTGATTCACAGTTTTGGCAGTCCGTGTCACATATTCTTCACTCTTGTCCTGATTCTAACCTCCTGGTGGGTGGAGACTGCAATCAGGTCATAGATCCCTTCACTGATAGGAAATCCACTGCTAGATATGTTCCTAATAGAATGCAAAAAAACTTTACGAATACGATTCCCTCGAGAGGTTTGGTGGACGCTTGGAGGATATATAATCCGGACAGCTTGGAATTCACTTTTTATACTCCCACTCATAATTCTACATCTAGAATTGGCTATATCTTTTTGAGTCCCCATCTCCTCCTTAATCTAATTCACGCTGAAATTGGGTCCATACTTATTTCTGACCATGCTCCTGTTTTTATTAATTTAGATCTTCCTTCAGAGCCATCCAAGCCCCTTAGATGGTGTTTTAATAACTACTTACTTAAAGATCACACTTTTTTAGGGCACTTCAAGGAGTTTTTGTCAGAATATTTTCCTATTAATGCTAGTCCTGACATTCCCTTTCACACTATCTGGGACGCCTTTAAGATGACAGTCAAAGGATTTATCATTGATTATGTTGCAGTTAAAAAGAAACAACTTCTCAAGGAATCAGCTTTCTTATTACCCTCCATTAAGCAACTTGAACATACCTACTTTTCTTCTAATAATGATGATGATGACACTCTTAAGAAATTAGTCGAGGCAAAATTGAATTTTAATAGGAAATCCACGGAGGAAGCCTCTGGGGTGTTAATTAAAATTAATTTTAAATTTTATGTTGGTCGTAATAGAGCCGGTAAATTGCTTGTGAACTACTTGAAGGTGAAGTCCCAAAGATCCAAAATAGTTAATATCATTGATTATAACTGTGTTAATCATTTCAAGGATGAGGAGATATTAAACTGTTTTACGGATTTCTATAAGACATTAAACTCTCCTGAACCTTCTCCTTCTGATACTGCTTTGGAGTCATTTTTTTAATCATTGCCTTCTCGCTCCTCCTCCTCTCCTGATTGCTCTTTACTAGAAAAGGATCTATCCTTTTTTTAACTCAAGTCAGCCCTAGCTCAGTTACCTAAAGAGAAGACGGTTTTACCACTGAGTTTTATTCCTGCTTCTCACAGACCCTATCCCTCATCTTCTATCTCTCTTTCAATACTTTATTTCTCATTAAGAGGCTTGTGTCTCCTTTCTTGAAGCCGTGATCTGTTTAATTCAAAAGAAGGATAAAGATCCCGCATCTTGTGCCAATTACCACCTTATTTATTTAATTAATTTAGACTGCAAAATGTTTGCTAAGGTTTTGGCTCTTGTATTAATAAAGTTATTCCTGATTTGATTGGCTACGACCAGACAGGGTTTGTCAAAGGTACAATGCTGGCGGATAATTCTTGAACTTTTTTTAATATCATCCCTCTTGTGTCTAAGAGTTCCTTCCCTGTTGCAGCCATCAACATGGACGCAGAGAAAGCTTTTGACCGCATTCTCTTGCTTTTTATGATGCGTGCACTCAAATGGCATGGTTTTGGCCCTGTTATTTTATCCCTTATAAATTTATTATATTCCTCCCCTACTACTTCGGTTTTTGTTAATGGATTTCAATCTCCTTACTTTACTCTTCAGCAAGGCACTCGTCAAGATTGTCCTCTATTACCTCTGCTCTTTATCTTATGTCTTGAACCTTTTCTTCCTTCTCTATGACATTCTTCCGCTTTTCTGGGTTTTATTCATAAGTCAATTGAAATCAAGTTCACTGCTTATGCAGATGATATTCTGTTTTATGTCTCTGATCCCTCTATTTATTTACCGACATTCACAGATCTTTTATCTTCTTATGCCGCCCTGTCTGGATATAGATTAAATTTTTCTAAATCCGAAGTCCTTCCATTAAACAAGTATTGTTTAAGAAGTATGTTCGAAGGAATGGATTTCAAATGGAACACCAATTACATTACATGTTTGGGAATAAAATAATCCTCTTCAATTGCTAGAATGGTTCAGCTTAACTTGTAGGATGTTCTATTAAAGGTATCTGGCATGGCAGAGAAATAGTCTCCTTTATTTCTGTCATGGTAAGGCAGGTTGGACACCTCAAAAATGATGATGCTTCCTGTTATTGCTTTTTTTCCTTGTCCATGCTTCCAGTGAGGCTGCCTTTAAAAACATTTGAAACTCTTAATGGTGTTCTGAGTAAATTTCTCTGGAACAACCGGAAAGCTTGTATATCTTTATCTTCCTTATCTGCTCCTAAAGATAGGGGGAGGTGTTAATTTTCCCAATTTTTGTCAATACCATTCCTCCTTTTTTTCTAATCTGTAAGGTTTTACCTTATTTGTCTTCTTTGGAAGAACCCCCCGTATCGGTGTGGTACAGATTGGAGGAATCTGCAATTCATCTGTTTCTCTTCTCCTCATTAGCTAGTTTTACTCACTCCCCTCGCTCATTTAAGTCCACAACCATTTCACAATTTATATTGACCTTTATCCTGGTCCTTAAAAAATCTCTTTCACCTAAATATTCCTGGATTCCTCTAAATTGCATACTAAGTCCATTAAACTTTCTAATCGTACTATTTTTTGGAAAGATTGGGTTACCAAAGGGATTATCCAGGTTAAACACCTAATACAGAATATGCAATTTTTGTTTTCTCAGGAAATACAATCTAAGTTTTGTCTTCCTGTTACTTCCCTCCTTAAGTATGACTCATTAAGACTGTTCTTAACTCAACAGCATTCTCTTATCTCTGGAACATCCTCCTCTCTGTCTGATCCCCCATTAGAACCACTACCTACTTCCCTTTCCGTTCAGGTCTCCCACCTATATAAGTATCTCCATTTCTCTCTTCCCACCCGGCCAAAGAGCAAAACTGAAATCTTATGGGAATCTGGTTTGCAACGTACTCTCTCTATTCACACATGGAATTCTATTTGGGCACGATTACACCACACTTCTTGCAATGCTAGCACCACTCACACTACTTATTATTTTTACGGTAGGTTATTTTTAACCCCATTATCCATTTCTAAATTCAGTTCCGACCTATCCCTCAATTGCTGGTCCTGTAAAGACACTCCTGGCACATACGTACACTCCTTCTTCCTTTGCCCTACCATTTCCTTTTGTTGGACAAATGTATGTAAATGAATTGCCTCCATTTGTTCCACCAATTACTCCATATTTATGGGTAGTAATTCTAAACATTGGCTGGGTGCTCGTAAATTGTCTTTAATTGTCAATTTGTTACTTGCTATTGCTTTTCAGGTTATCACTTCCAATCGGAAGGATGCCTCCAAAGTCACTTTTTCTGCTTGGTGGAATCTTAATTGCTACCATCATAGGCTAGATAGAGCCTACGCTTCTACCTCTCAGCAACTCTTTCGAAAAGAAGCCTTCTGGTCTCTACTCACTAACTATTTATCCTCTTCTGCATTACGTAACAAAGACAGTAATTTTGTATTGTATTTGTATTGTGTTAAATCTTTCTCACATTGTTTATATATTTTTGATACCATTTTGTTCTCTGAAAGTTTATAATGTTTAATATTGAGAAATTCTTGTTAATATATTTGATAAGGATGTTGATTTTCTGTGGTTTTCTTTTTCCCTTTTCTCTCTTTTTCACTCTCTTTATCTTTTCTTCCATCTCCTATAAAGCTTAAGAAATGCTAATTTATTACGGTACATAATTGTTTAAGATTCTTCTTAACATTTGTTTTAGTTCTTGATAAAGTATTTCATGATATCTTCTGTACTCCTTGTATGATTGTTGATTTAATTCTGTACCTTGGTCTTTAATTGTTTCAATAAAGCTCTTTAAACTAAAAAAAATAAACCACAAACATGATGTAGAATGAAAATGTTATAGCAATTTAGCAAACAAGAGAAAGAGACACTGTCTTTCTATTTGGACACGATTTATATTGAATTAAAAAGCAGCATGTCTCTTGTTAGCCAAATTGCTACAGTATTTTCAGCTGTGTTGAATTTAAACCTCATACAATGTATCAGGGAGGGGAGGCAGATGCAGTGCAGGGGTGTTTAAAAAAATGATGGAATGTCTGTGACAGAAAGCTCTACCAAAAATTGCACTACTGAGGAAAAATTCGACCACATGAACATAGAGTTTAAATACTGAGCACAAGCATAAAGGAGGAGGGAAAATGTGTGGGGAGGTGTGGGAATCATAACAGAAGGCCTGAATGAAGTAAAGAGGCGCAGAAAGGAAAGAAGGAACATAAACAGGTGCAGAAACTGGTGAAAGAGTAAAGACGCAGAAGGGAGAAAAATCAGATGGGAGGTAAGAGTGAAAATAAAGCAGCTGCTGTGCTGACAGGGTCAGCCCGGCCCACGAGCGAGCATCACCCCCGGCCCCAGGCATAACCACCTCAGTGAGGTGCTGCTGGCTTCCCTGTTTCTGGCTGTCCTCAGAGTCCTGGAGGCCACTGCAACTAATGATCAGTCTCTTGACAGATGGCCTTCACTGCACTGACTCTCTCCCTTGGACAGGTGGGGCTCAGAAATGAATTAATATTCACTGGCGGGCGGGCAGCATTTATATTATATCCCCCACTGCTGGGGAGGTCAAATCATCGGTGCGAGCAGCACTGTAGTGCTGCAGTCAGACTGAATACCATGAAATTAGTGATTGTAACCAGAGTTGATGGTTGTTGGTGTGAAGCAGCCAGTGGGAGGAGGCGGGGCTTTGACAACTCAAATTCCAAGACGGGAGAAGGGGTCATCTCTCACGGGGCCAGTAGGAACCCTGAATGGTGGATGGCCAAACAAAATAAAGTGAAATTGCCTGAGTGTCAACCATGCACCCAAAGGCAGGACAATTGAAAACAATGGACCAATAGAAAGCTAGCCTTTCAGAATGGCACAACAAAGAACCAATGGCAAGCGATGGTCTAGGTTAAAGACCATATTGTAGTTACATCATGTCTCACAGCACACAATTTAATATAGAATTAAATAACATAAATGTAAAACACCCAATGTAAATAATACACATATCACAAAATCACCTATTTTAAAACCTGTACATATATTAAACTATACTTCTGCTGCTTTCTTCCCTGACCTGCTGGAACCGGACGGATGGGGGGACTACTGCCCCCAGCAGGCAAAGCGCCAGGAAGGCGCTGACGAGTGTTCTTTGCACACAGAGGCACATAAATCTACACGGAGCTCCCGCAGAACGGGAGCCCATTCTGCTGCTTTCTGCCCTCCCCTGCTGGAACCAGACGGACAGGGGGACTACTGCCCCCAGCAGGCAACATGCCAGGAAGGTGCTGGCGAATGCTGTTCGCGCCTGGAGGTGCATTAATATACACAGAGGTTCCGCAGCACGGGAGCCCCTTCTGCTGCTTTCTGCCCTGCCCTAGTGGAACCAGACGGACAGGGGGACTATTGCCCCCAGTAAACAATGCGCCAGGAAGGCACTGATGAGTGTTCTTTGTGCCCGGAGGCACATAAATCTACACAGAGATCCCGCAGCACAAGACGTGCGCGGGCCAAGGGCGTGCCCGTCCTAGCCCGTCATTGCTGGGAGGAGGCTGGGCCACTCCTCATGGAGTTGCAAGAGGAAAACAGAAGCTCAGGCCCTTGGGGTGAGTTTCCCACTCATTGCTCCTATTTGTTTAAACCTTGCACTGTTTTTTTAGGCAAGCTGGACCTGAACTTGAATTTTTAACTTCAGCTATATTTCATGGTTATTGCCTTTTAATAAAGAGACAATCACAGGACCATTATAGGAAAGCGCAAAGCCCCAGACCCTCATGAGACTAGTATTTAACTAACTAACAACACTACTCTGGACTCTTTTTTGGCAAGATCAGTAGAGGGTCATTGCTACTGAAATTGACTTGGCTGAACGCAGGCTATCAGTAGAGCCGGGGTCCTGGTCCTTCTCTTGGGGGACCGATAATGTAGCCCTCGCAGCCTGCCTTCACTCTCGGTGGCTCTACCTCCTGATAACACTATTTCAGAAACCCCAAACATCAGCTTATGCTCCCCCAGCCTAAAATGAAGAGGCAAACGAAGCAACCACCCAAGACGAGGGGGCCGAGGGGACCTTCGAATGTACCTACCAGCCAGCCTACTACTCAGCCCAGTGCTAACTGTTCCATCCCCCTGAGTCTCGCTGCTCTAGACTGGACAGATTTGTTTGGCAAGCTCAAGGATGTGATCCAGCTAAGTATTGCCCCTTTGCTAGTAAGAATATTTGTACTAGTGTCAGCTTTAACAAAGCTAGCTACTGGGCTTGATCCACTCAAGGATGCCATGATCTCAATTTGCTCCTCAGTTGGGAGGGGTGCAGGGGCTAATTTGCCATCCTTGCTTGGATGGGATACTTTGCAAGACTCTCTGCCTAGAGGTCAAGCTGCAGACGGAGTGGCAAGTTCCACTTTCAACCTCCACCTGCGGTCCCCTCAGCCTCTGGCTCCTCCAGTTATATGAGCTGTAGGAAAACCTGTCAAAGCGGACAAACACCAAGGGACTCTTGTGGGCCAATCAGTACCTGGGGAGCCGGTAGCAGGGTTCCCGAGTCTATATGATAATAACTTAGAACATTTTAGCCAATTGAAAAACAAAGTATGCTATTGGCTGGCAAACAATGTTGATTTTAACTACACTGACTATGATGACATATTGTTTGTCAGGAGGGTAGGGTGGGTGGGACCGATGCATAAGTCCTTACAGGGGGATTGTGTTGTAATTAACTGCTGGTCGCCTGGACTGGCTAAGTGCTTACTCCACAGTTCTCTTTCATCAACCATTAGGGAAGCCTGTATTACCATCCTTTCACTGGATTTTTTCTATTGATGTTTGCAGCCCCAACCCCCCTCCCAAGGATAGTTTGATCCACCGCTCCCTTAGACTTCCAGCCTTCTCCCCTGAACAAATGGCGATCACCGTGAGTAATACATTTGACCCTTTAAGCGACATGGACCAAAATGATTGACTTCAGGTTTTATCTTCTCCCAGGATTAACCTGCCAAGCTTAGAGATGGGTATCCCAAACTCACTACCTGTAGAGCCAACACTGCCAAGTATCCCAGGGTGCCCATTAAAAATACTAAGCTGGAATATAGCAGGTATTAGGGACAAGCTAGCGGATCCTAATTGGCTCAATTTTACTTCTGAGTATGCTACAATAGACTCGGGCTCTTGCCCAGTTGGCCGAGATGGCTATGAAAGTTTCTGTGTGGTAGCAATCCCTTCCCTAGGCCAACGGTCATGCAGGGGCCTAATCATCTTAATAAAATTTACAACTAATCTGAGAGTATATCCAATCCCCATCAAACATAGTGGCATTCAGATCCTCTGGGTGTTCGTCTCTAGAGATTGCAACTTTTTTCTTGTGAATTTTTAAAACTCGCTTGGGGACACTAGGTGCCAGATTAAGGTGCTTTTTGAAATAGTATCACGCTTTGAGCTAAGATCACATGCTTATCTCAAATCCTTTAGTATAATAATAGGCAGGGACTTTAATGCTAAGCTGGGCCACATATGCCACAAAGGTTACCCATTTGTGCCAGAAGATCTTGTGATTATTGACTCCAACTCCGATCAAAGGGGCTGGAAGCTGTCGAAGGCTTATGGTCGGGTTGGGTTACGAAATGTGTTGTCTGGGGGCTCTAGTCTGTCCTGGGAACTGCCCACTTTTGTGGGTTGGGGAAAAGAGACCATTATAGACTATATCTTTATTTCACAATCTTTTGATAGTTTGGTTATCCCCGGAGAGGTTCACAAAACCACCTTCAGCTACCATAACCCCAAAGATATAGCTCTGAAATTCAATGCTGGCACAGGTTTAACCACTGACCCTGGCCTAACTGGCCTAACCATCAAGGATAGGGGTTTGAGGGTAAAGTGGCATAATCTCCCAATGGCCAAAGTGAATAAACACTTGCGGACACAGAATATTGTTATCATCCTGGAGTTCCTGCTAGCTCTGCATAAATCACGCTCCCTAGTGGTGGCAGCCTTCGACCAGCTAAACAATTCCACTATTACTACTATAAGAGATATGGCGAGTAAACCCAGGGGCGCCAACCACGGTTTATTCAACAAAACTTGCAGGTCCGCGGGAAATTATTTGTGGGAGGTCCTAAACACTGTGCCCCGCAATAAGGAAAATCTTTAGGAGGTTAGAGGGCGTACAAACTTGGCCTGAGGAAGAGGAAGGCAGAGCTTAAAGAAGCCTCTTGTAACCCTCTGGTGTCTACATGCTCCTCTAGAGACTACAGGGGTTTCTGGGCAGTGGTCAACAGAAGGCAACTTAATGTGGCTGCTCAAGATGACATAGCTCCTCCATCGCTCCAGCTGCATGGGTCACACATTATCAAAAGATATAGGCGCTGGAAAAATACCTCCCTTTTTTCCAGGGTGATGGGGATGATTTGTACCCTTTAGAGATAAGGTTTGAGTTCGAGCAGGTATACAAGGCAATCATGGGCAACCCATCTAACAAAGCCCCTGGGCCTGATGGAATACCTATGGACCTCTATAAGGATGATCCGCATCTCTGGGCTACAGTCCTGGTTAATGTTCTTAATGCTGTATTCCAACTAGGTCTCCTGCCAATTTGGAAATCAGCCACCATAGTGCCCGTATTTAAGAAGGGGAACTGGCTGGACCCGGCTTGTTCCATACCAATCTCTCTGTTATGCTCAGTAGTAAAAGTGGTAGGGCGTATTGTCCTTCAGCGTTTTGAAGTTTGGGCTTGGGATAAAGACATCTTCTGTCCCATCCAATATGGATTCAGGTAAAGGATGGGCACTGTAGAACAGTGCCTGAACCTTAATCTCATTATTGGGAAGTATGTTGTGGTGAAGCAGGGATCCATCTTCCTTGCATTTATGGACCTCAGTAGCGCTTTCAACAGAGTGAACAGGTCCAAGCTTTGGGAGATACTTGGAGAGATGGGTCTGTCTACTGACCTGATCAACTTCCTTAGAGCTCTGCATATGGATATAAACGCACGCGTTAGATATGGCACAGAGGGGGAAACGTCTGAATCCTTTAGCTTACTGTGCGGGGTCAGACAGGGATGTGCACTGGCCCCATTATTGTTTTTATTATATATCAACAGCCTAAACACCTGTTTGAGTGAAAATGGAGCTGATCTGCTGAGGGTTAAGTCTAGTAACGGGCTAAAACTCCTGGTCAATCGATTTGTGATGTTCATGGACAACTTGGATTTGTATACTAACATATCTAAGACCCACTACATGGTCTGTGGGAGGAGGTCGGCTAAGGCAAGGCACATTGACATGAAAGGGCAACACATCACTAGGGTCTCCACTTTTCCTTATCTGGTGATTTTATTTGACCACCAGAGCAACTGGCTTCCTTGTATTTCTATGCATTGTTCTAAATTTACCCAAGCCTGTTGCACCCTATTTAGATTCTCACTATCAGTAGGTAACAAGCCAGTTCTGCCCTTGTTACAAATATACAAAATGAAGTGTCTCCCAGTTTTGATGTATGGAGCAACGATTAGGGGGTATCCATAGTCCAAGAGAATCCAACTGGAAGAGGACCGTTTTTTTAGGAATCTCCTGGGAGTGGGTCCAAACAGTCCCTCAATTGTTACCCACGAGGGATTGGGTTTAAACTTTGTGGAGGACCAGGTCAAACTGGCTCCATTGTTACTATGGATCTCTGTTTGGGCGAATGAGAGCCTGTGGTTTAACAGGCGTGTGATTGAAGATTGTATAGATTGCATGTATGGCCAGAAGATTCCTTGAATGCACTACATAAAATCAGTTGCCCGTTCCCTAGATCACATGGATATCTTCGATAGGTTAAACTCTCCTCAAAAAGAGCGACCGCAGCCTCCTAACGGAAGGCCAAAGAGGAAAAGGAAGCTCAGGCGCTGACGAAAAATTCTATCAGATCTTTCCTGTTGCTGAAATCTGTTAGTGGCCCTGAAAATATCTCATTGCAGTTAAACACCTGGAGGACTGATCCTTACTTTCTAAATTTTGACTGGGTACTATTCATATGATGATTTGTTTCCCTCTTGGTCAGGTTGATCCCCATGCCCTTTTAACTTGTCCTTGTGATGACTGTTCCCCCAGACCATAATACACCTGGTCCTATTTTGTAAATATTGTGAATTTCTTCACAGGAGATACCACTTCTTGAAGAGAGGGGGTTTACTCAATTCCGTCCTGCTTTTCGATTCTCGTAGTTATTACAAGATCAGTCAGTGATGACGGCAGTCATTGGCTATTTAAAAGGTGCTTTACACTGGAATAAAATAATGTGTGCCTAGTAACAAAGATGTACATGATAGGCCAGGGATTTGATCTTAAATGGATTTGAAATGTTCTAATTGGTTAAATTGATCTGGCCAGTGTGTAATAACGGTTTTTAATATTCTATGTTTTTTAGACAAGTATTTTTATCTTCTCTGAATATCATGTATAATCGAATAAAAATGAATATCAAAATCAAAATCAAAAACTATATTACTTTAAATAATACAATCAAATACATTGCTTGAAATTATCAAGGAACCAAACTATTTCATAAATTTAAAAGCTAAGAAAATGTTAAAAAGTTTAAAAATAAAACAAATATTAAAATGATGTTTCAAAACATCACAAATAAAAATATAACATTAGAATTTTACATTTTAAATATAAACAACAAATCAAAATATTTATCTTATCTCTTCATAAAAGTAATTTATTTAAAAATGGTTTCAACTGGAAAATTAACACAATCATTTTAAACATAGTCAATTCATAATATTTAATAACTCCCACACCTATTCCCCTATACAACCAAATTTCCACTCTAAAATTATTATACAAAAAAATACAAACTCTTTATATATCAATACAGTATATTAAAACCAGAAAATACACAATATACTATATTTTACAAGTACAACAATATAACACATACATTTTTAACCAATGATAAAAAAAGCTTTTTAAAAATTACAGTCTTTCCTGCAATATTATGACCCACACTATTTTTGACATCATGAACATTTAGACACAAGAGGCCTGATTTACAAAAGTTAAAGTTGCACTTTTGTGTAAGTTAAAAATGTATTGCTCTTCACAAACATACTTTATGAGTAGTATCTTTACGATTGCGGAGTCTCCTTACTCATGCCTGAGACTCCACACAGCTAAAGATAGGAAAGTCATAAAGATACTACTCATAAGTTTGTTCATAAAAAAATCATAAACTTATTCAGAAGTGTACCTTTATCTTTGTGAATCAGGCCCAATATTTGTGCCTCACAATGGTCCTCTACAATATTTTTCCTGAACATCTCCAGATTGTCTTTATTAAGTCGGTATGGTCACCCCCATCCAAATGCACTTTCTGACAGATTTATTTTGATCCTTGGTAAATTTAACAGGGCTGGCCTATGGTGGTGTTTGTGAAGGAAAGATCTGCAATGAAACTTTCTTTAAGAGGCTATAGGATTACTTTTAGCCTGCAAGCAAAATCCTCAGAAAAGCAAGCAGTTTTATTTCTTTTGTGAAAAAAATAAATGTCATCAGCAATCCTGACATTGTTGCACTTTAAAATAGCCCACTAGGTCCATTGTCAGCTAATAGCTAATTAATGCAGAAGAAAAAAGAATACTTTGCTAATGCTGCAGTAAATATTTCCTGATTGCCTGAGAAACTAATTTGTAAAGGTTTGCCTTTATCTTTGACTGTGATGTCTGGGAGTTGAAGGTTTTTCAATGGCTAGGATGCAGTGTTCATAAACATATAGTCCATATCCTCCCAGTAAAGCTTGACTGTCCTGGTGAAACTTGCCTACTGTTGCATTGAAATTAAAATGACTCTTGAAAAGAGAAAGCTGTGTACTCTCTAGAAGAAAATGAGTGGACCAGTAAAGTTACAACTTGACATTACACCTGCTTGTGAAACCTCTTCACTGTGCGTAAAAGGTCCTGCGAACAAAGGAAGCTGAAATTGTAGGAAAGAATTTTCAAAAGTTTGTAAACTTGGTGCTTTCTCATGGACCTATAAGGAGTCATGAACAATTTGTTCACAGGAGTAGCCTTCAAAGTCTGGTGATTTTTGGAGTTACGGCACTGAAATTGCAAAACGTTTTCTAGAGGTAACACTCAGACACAAATTGTTGAGGACTAGGACAAGGTGCAAAAGTTACCCAATAAAAAATAACAGCACAGTGGCTTCATTCAGAATCAGAATCAGAATAAGCTTTATTCGGAAAGTTAATTTCTATCCATAAAAGCATGTACAATTTAACAGATCGTCTTAAACATTTAAAAACAGATAGTTTTTTAAAAATATATTCATTCACTTTTGAGGCTTTTCCTCCTCCAAGCATTTAAGCATCAAGTTTGAACATATCAGTCGCAAGTCAGTTCCTACACCACCTAAGCTAACACTGTTTTTTCACTTTCCCATTTCAGGCGATGTTTTCACTTTATGTAAGACTTTTGATTCCTACATCTAGTTGTCGTCATTTCTTTGGCATTTTACTCAGTAAATGTTACATTGTTATCTAATTTGTTCTGGTAATTATTTGTTTGTTTGTTAACTGTGATGCTGTTTAGTTAGTGTTGCACATATAGGACCTCATTTGGATGTCGGTTGTAAAGCCTTCGACTGCCGGTTAGAAGGTTTCTGACCGACATCCATGTTTAAAACTCCGACCGCCGTATTATAAAGAAGGCGGTCGAGTTTAAAAATGCCAGTCAAACCAACTGATGGCCAGTCGTAAAGAACAAATAATAATCCCGAATGGACAGCGTTTCTGCCTTTGGGATTATGATGTCAGTTTCAGACCGGCTTTCCATTCAGGCTTTCTGACATGGAAAGCCTGTTGAAAAGTGACTATGGGGACGCCTAGCAAGACCCCCTTCCCTCTGGGGCCTTCAGTTAATGGCCTGGGGTGCACCTATGGTAAAACCTGGAAATCCCTACACCATGTGACATGCACCGTGAGGTGCCTGCTATACGGTGCAGGGATTTACACTCCTATTTCTCTATAAGAGCTTGTGCTGCTGCTGCACCACAAGCTCCCATAGGGGAATGGGAGTTTGTGACCATACCATGTGCGGTCGCATTGTAAATTGTGGTGTTGGACCGCTGATCAGAGGTCAGTCGGTTCTGAAACCACTGAGAAGTCGGTGGGAGGCATCTCTGACCGACATCATAATCGGCCCCATAGTCTATACCTTTCTCCTTTTGCTTGACCCTAGCTATCAAAGTGAGTCATGGATTCCCCTCAAAAACCTATTTGTCACTTGCACCTCAATATCAAGACTGGGGTTGTCTTCGTAAACAATCCTCTTTGCTGCATGCTGAATTTAAAATTCTTGGTGCACATCTCTGCCTTATCGCAAGTTTCATATTTGAATATGATGGGGTAGCAATGTGACTACTGGTTTTTGTACCCTTCTCACATAGTGTTCTGAACAACCTTTGCCGGATTTAACAGTAGCAAGAAATATTGTGTCATTATGCAGCATTAACTCATAACTGCATCATTACAAGACTACACATGTAGATTTAGTTCTCTATTTCACAGTTATAAGCACCATGTTTGTGTTTTATGGATACATGTTTCTTGGTTCATGTTTGTACAGAGTTGTCCAAACTTGTGGTCTGAGTAGACAAGTGTGGTAGAGAGAAATCTGCTGAGAAAGTCAGTCGATATCAGTTTTAAATAGTCATCTATAAAGCCACTGATGTAGAGATGGTGTACTCAGTGAAAATTCAGCCTGACTATTTCAATGGAATGTGCTCCACTACCCGTGAATAAGTGGTGGTAAATAAAACAAACACAAATAAACAAGTTCCTTGGATTTTAAACAAAGCTTTTAGTTTCAAAACTTGACAATAAGTTTATTATGCCTGTCTTTACATGATGTTATGGGTACAGGATGAATGAAAATGGAGGTACCAAGTTTATAACTAAAGCTCTAGTGAAGATTTGTTGAAAGGGATACCCCTCTCCAATTTCTGGTGTATGTTTGAAGGTGCAAGACTTTCTAGACTTTAAGCTTTTGAGAAAGCTTTCAGGAATGCCTTCTGATGAGGACCTTTTTCTAAGATTGGTCCAATTCTAAAACCCTTTTTTACTAGTGGTTCAATTGATAAGTTGTTCAATTGATAAGTAAAGCACTAAATCCTAAGATTGGCAACTTACTAGACAGACTGGATACAGAATTCCTACTGGACTACTACTTGGAAAATATTTTCCAATCAACCACTCAAAGTATATTAATACCTACTGTCAGGCTTCAAGGCTGCCCCAAAGACTTTGTGACAAGAACATTACAGAGCATGGGGCACAGCCACCAATAAGACTATGTAACAAAGGAGTAACAATTTCTAAATTAATGTGGTCCAGACGCATTGTCAATGCTTTATCAAAGGGATGGTGACCTGCTGGTGTAAAGAGACCACCATACATGTTTTAAATATTTTCAACTTTTTTTTAATGCAGCCTGTTTTCCATAAAGGAAACAGGACTTCATGCATAATGGCGACTGCATAGTTGCGGCCATCTGGATCCCTCCCCCAACCCCTCCTGCTCACGTTGTGCATGAATGCTGAGAGGGGGTAGCTCCTCTTCCCAACAAGTGATGCTACCCGGCTACACGGTGTGAGTGCTGCATGGAGATTTCTTCGGAGATTTTTTAGCGGTGCGGCAGCTGGGTGCTGTCACCAGCCACTATGGCAGCTGGAGGCACAAACTTCTGGATTTCAGGATGGGACCAAAGACAGTTTTAAAACAGCGGGCAGTGAGAGCCATTGGGGCCACAGAGAGTAAAGGAAACACACTGGGAAGAAAGGAGGTGGCAGAGAAGCACAGGAAAAGTCTGACTCTGGGTCTAGTAGCATTAAAATCAACCACAAGTCAGTGGACTTCTTCAAAAAAGCAGACTGGGGCACAGTCATGGGACCTGTATATATCTCTCTGGGGCCAGAAGATCCTCTTTGAGCAGCTGGCACACCGCATAGCATTTTGGGAGGGACCAGGCCGCAAAACTGTGGAGAATCAGCAAATGTGAGTACATCCAAACATGGCCGAATCCCCCTTTGTAGGGATGTGGAATCTGCGGTGAATACGGAAGGGGGCAGGCACTCGGCTCTAGCAGTTACACTGAAATGCCCCGATAAGACTATGGCTATATCCACATGAGAGGTCATAGAGAGTGGAGATAGAACTAATAGAATCAATGGGCAAGTGAACCCAGCACATAATGTCACCAGGCCAAAAGCAGTCAGCTTGCCACCAGAGTACACAATTGGCAAGAAAGGGAAAGCGCAAAAAGTCAGAATCCCAAGATGTGCCATGTCTAAATCAACTAGCCATGTATGAGAGACTGAAGT
Organism: Triturus cristatus; assembly: GCF_964204655.1. Taxonomy (NCBI): domain Eukaryota; kingdom Metazoa; phylum Chordata; class Amphibia; order Caudata; family Salamandridae; genus Triturus; species Triturus cristatus. Next base: position 624,784,552 of record NC_140580.1, on the reverse strand, counting down.
GGTGGAGTTCTTCTTTTCACTGTTGGACCAATATTATTGGTCTGGGGAGGACTCAGAGGTGCAAGACGGCCTGAAGGATAGCTCACTGACTATTGGGTCAAGTTATGGTGGGGATGGTATCGGAAGACAAGAGTCTTGGCAGGCTAATAAATGCACAACCTCACCTAATGAAGAAATAACTAGTGTTGCTCTCATGTGGTATTACTCAGCAATGCCAAGGCCAGAAGAAAACACCCCAGATGGCAGCATAGGAGCAGCTGCACAGCCTGATGGGATAACATTGGAGACTATGGGCCTGATTACGATGGCCGAGGAACCACCACCGACAGGCTGCCGGTGACGTCCCCCCCCCCCCCCATTGTAAAGGATTTTTTTCCCCACCATATAATGATGGCGGGGGAAGCGTGGCAGTCAGAAAGATCAACCGGCACTGTCCAGAGGGGCAGATTCAATCCAACCACCCATTGGTCTCACTGTGTTGTCCCTGAAGTGTGGCACTGCCGTTGGGATTATAATATCCATTTCGGACTGGCAGAAACAGATTTGGGGGCCCATAGTGGGCCCCCCACAATCTCTGGGGCATGGTGCATGCCATGTAGTGCAGGGTTTAGACACGCCATATTTTTTGTATTGCAGCGGGTAAGGCCGACCACATTCCCGTCTCAATACAAAAGATAGGGAATGCGACTGCCGTGGTGGTGGTCGCATTATTATTCAGATTGTGGGTAGGCCGCCTTTTGGGCGGTTAGTCCCAAATCTGATACAATGGTGGACAGCCTGAAGTCCGTCCGCTTTCATAATGAGGCCCTACATATCAATGGGTTATGGGCCATTGTGATGAGACCAGGCTAGATACCTGCAGGGTGCAGGCAGCCAGTAGGAAGTTACATGTGGCTCTTCATAAAATGCCAAAAACCTGTACTGAATTTGCAACCAGAATGTCTGAAATGGAAAGCTGGGTGGTTGCCTTAGAGGCTTAGGCCACTCAATGAAAGTTACGAGAAATTGAGAATAGGCTAAGGTGGAGCAACCTCAGGGTCTTGGGTGTGGAGGAGGTTTTACAGAAAGATGACATCAAAAGCTTTATTGTTAGTCTGTTTAAAAGTTCCTTCCCAGAGCTACATGATTGGATCTGGGAAACAGAGTCAGAGGGCACACAGATTTCCCTTTAAACAGCATTGCCATCATCACCCAGAAGAGAGCAGATCCAAGGCCATTTTGGTGTTTACCAGTAATGTCCTCCTGCTCATGGCTATCATTGATAAAGCTCACCTAGACCCTACAAGAATGGTGAATGGCGGCTTGTTTGTTGTCAGACCAGATTTCTGCAATGCTATGGTGGAGAGACAATGGTGGCTTTGACAGGTAATACAATGTATGCAGTCTAAGGGGACAAAGGCATATTTACTGAGCTCTGCAGAACTCAAAAGTTATATCAAGAGATAAAACGTATTATTTTTCCTGGGTTGATTCTGTATCTTACGGGGGCAAGGTAGAGGATGCCTAAAAAGGAGGAATGCTCAATAATTCATGCATAAGGATGGACAAATGAAATGATTAATTGTCTTTTTTCGCTCCCCTTAAGAAATGTTTTATTCCTACTTTAGGGTATCTATTGTTGGATGGTAGTAATTATATGCATTTTAGTAGCACTTAGCACTTTATTAGAGCACTTTATCTTAGGACAGTAGGATTATAATGCATCTAGTTTATTATTGTACTGTATGTTTCTAATGGAACATCAGATTAGGTACTTAGATATTTTAGGAAATTGGATGTATTATTGTAGGGACAGCTTGATATTAAAATATATGTTTCTGTTATAATGATTTTTAATTTCCTATTTTTTGATTATGTGTTTTGAGCTATTTTCTGGGTATGGGATGAAGGGACGGATTATGGGGGAACATGCACCATTTTTGTATTGCTTTGTTTTACTCATGTAGGGGTAGAGGGAAGGGGGTGATCCATCTCCATTTATGGATCAGGAGAGGTCTGAATGCATCAGTGAGGATTGGGATGGGGGTGGTGGGCCGGAGTGGTTAGTTGCAGGAGAGGGGGGAAAAGTTTGGGTGTTGGGAAGAGGGATGGAGGTGGGGTAAAGGGGGGCATAAATAACGTATGGGTCATGTATTTCTAGACAATCAACATAGAATTGATAGGGGGTAAGAAATTTGAGCAGATGCTGAGTGACTTTAATATGTTAAAAATAGCAGCCTATATAATCTGGAATATGACCAGAGGAGTTTTTGATGTTGGGTAAAATTAGTATTTTTTCAATAAACGTCTGTGGTCTGAATGATATAGGTAAAAGAGGTAGAATGGCGATGGGTCTCAGGGCTATGAGACCTGATGTTATATATTTACAAGAGACCCATGTCACGTGGGAGAAAAGGAAAGTATGAGATGAACTGGGATATTCATTACTAAGTGGTACGATGCAGGGGGCTACCACAAGAGGGATAGCTATAATGGCCAACCGGGTTCTGTGGGCATTAATTAACGCCAAAGGGGATACAATGGGATGATGGGCTACTGCAGATATTCATATTGGTACTGGGAGGGGTACAATATGTTCTCTATATGGTTCTAATTTGGATGATCCAACGATGCTCTATACACTTAACCTAGAATTATCAACTTGGACAACCCCTCTTATCCTATGCAGGGATTTTAATCTGCATTTAGAAGTGGAAATGAAACTTGAGAAAGGCCCTCTTATTCGGCAGGAAACCATTCATTCACAAGGTTGTTCAGCAACTGGGCAAAGACCATTGTTTGATTGATGCTTGGGGGGGGGTGATGAAATACCCAGACCCTGGGTTTACATTCTTTTCTTATCCTCATAATAAGTTGGTCCGCCTTGCTTATTTTTTCATGTCAACCTCCTTAGTGGGGCATATTGGGATTGAATCTTTTCCTAGGGAATTTTCGGACCACAACCCACTTGCATTAGAAAGTGTAATAGTAGGCCTTGAAAGGCAACCCAGAGCCTGGACGTTTGATAGGAAGCTACTCAAGGAAGATAAATATCTGGTATATATGTACAAGTAACTGAAGAAGTTCCTCTTGATAAATCAGGGTGCGGCTGACCCAGGGGATGGTCTGGGATTTTCTTAAAGTGGCAGCAAGGGGAGAGAGACTGAGGTGCAGTCTGTTTAAACAACTGCGAAATCGGACGTAGTTACAGGAAATGTATGATGGACTTTCAAAGTATGAGTCTGATATGGCTAGGATAATCAAGTTGGGGATGGACGGCAGAGAAGTTATGCAGAAATAAGTGATACTCAAGGCTAGGATCAACGAATATTATAGTAGGGAGGTGGCTGCTAAATATAAAAGTTATAGGGCAGAGTGCTACGAATATGGAGAGAGCATGGGCAGGCTACTGGCACACTGCATAAGGCAGAAGCAGGCAGCAAGAGGAGTAGAGGCTATCTGTGACAAACAAGGGAGGAGGACAGAATTGCCCACAGAATTTTACAAGTATTTCATACCTATTATTCAGATCTATGTGCAGAGTATATATCTTTGCAGCCAAATTGCTATTTTAACTTTTTTGTACAGTTAAGGGGACTTCATTAGAAGAGGAGGAAAGGGCTCCTTTTGAATTGCAACAATCTGCAGAAGAGCTGGTTGTTGCGGTAAAAGCTATGGCAAAGGGGAAAGCTGCTGGGCCAGACAAAATCCCTTTGGAATTTTAACCAGCATTTCTTGATGAGCTTTTAGAGGTTATGTCTCTTATTTGTTTAGAAGTGCAGTTAAAAGGAGTAATTGGCCATCATTGGAAGATACCAATATTGTGGTATTCAAGAAAAAGAGAAAACACCCTCTGAATCCCAGGCCTTAGAGACCAATTCCCTTAATAACCACAGATGCAAAAATGTATGCAACAACTTTAGCAAGCAGACTTAGGAAGGTCATTGTAAAGCTTGTGTCTCCATATTAGCATGGATTTATTCCATGGAAGTGCGCTGACAACCATGTATGCAGGGTAATCACACTATTGGACATAGCAGAGGTTGCCAACTCATCGCTGGGGCTGGTGTTTCTAGACACAGAGAAAGACTTTGATTGAGTCTCTTGGGGCTACCGCTGGGAGGCATTGAGGTGGAAGAGACTCGGTCCAGGTCATCAAATCCATTAGGGCTCTGTATCAGGCTCATAAAGCCAGGTTGCAGATTACGGGTAAGGCATGGAGTCAAACATATATTACGAAAGGAACAAGACAGGGGTGTCCTTTCTCGCCCTTGTTATTTACCTTATACAATGACCCGTTCTTAATCTGATTGGAGCATGACAATAACATTCAGCCAGCAATCATGATGCAAACACAACATAAAGTAATGGAATACCTCGATGATATAGTCCTTATAACACCAGATCCCTGTAAAACCTTGAAATATATTGAAGAGGAAGTACATGGATTTGGGGCTATCTCAGGATATCACCTTAATGAGGGTAATCTATCCTCTTTCTCTGATAATTGCACTTTATTGAGGTTAATGTAAGTTCATACAAAACAGGTTTTCCAGCTCATTTGTAATAAAAATGTATTTCAGGTTCCCGCATGATTACTGACCTTTCTCTTAGCATCACAAACCTATTAGCTGGACAAAGTTTGCAAAGTAGCCACTTTATGATTTCTAATTAAATTCATATTCAAAATGTCTGAATATATTCAACTGGTTGTAAAAACGAAGAAATGTGTTTACTAAGGATTTGTGTGTGTTGCAAATTGCAAAATCCTGCATGCCCAGCAGGTAATTGTGTTGTGCTGCAAAAGGGTGTTTAGACAGAATGTCAGAAGCAGAAACATCAGTGGTCCAACTCTCATGTCAAGAAATAAAGGACAAAAATATTGTGAAGGTAAGTTTCTATTGGTAAGCAAAGTTTTACTAGATGTAACTCCACATACCTGTACCTTGACATTATATATATCATCAAGGTACTTAGATGCGAAGTTAAGAATAGCAAATCTACACTTACCTATTTGCACTTACCTTCTCGATATTTTGTTCCGCGATATTTTTGACACAATATTCTGCCTACTCAATATTTTTGTTTCCAATGTTCTGTTAATGTTCCCTGCACAAGCACCTATGCAACGTTTAGCAAATAACCCCCTCAGTTACATAAATGTAATTCTATCTGCAAATATTAATTTGTAGCTAATGTGGTGTTTGTAATGGATGCATGTCACAAATATATGCTGGTAGTTCAGATGTTCATATTATTTAATTACTCAAGGTTACAGGGTCAGAACTTGAGCCATGGGAATATCGTGATGGTTAGAATAATGTTTTATGAAGTAGTTCCTGATTCTTGCTGAAATAAATCTAATATGGTGCATTTTTACTGGCAAAACATAGAAACATTCTGCTGAATTGGACTGTGTAAATAGGAAAGGAGAAGACCTGGTTAAAAATTAAAAAGAAATACAATAAGATTGATGATTTAGCAACACCCTAATCCATTACCTGGAGCCAGCAGCAATGGTTGGACAATCTGAACACAAAAATGCCACAGAATGAAAAAGAACAAAAATACCATGACTGGGAAGGCTGTCTCTGTGAGTATTAAACTGCGACACATTTAGATGTGATTTGCAGGTTCATTAAATGGAAAGAATAGATAAGCACTACTGATGGTACTTTTCATACTTGGAGGAATCAGCATGGGCATTAACCCCACAGTATAAAGTAGCCTCAGCCCAATGTGAAGGAAGACAACTGCTCGATAATATTTGTATTCTACATTACAGACAATGTGATGCAATCCCATGTAGCCATGGAGAATCATACCATTTCCTTGTGCTCAGATGTCAATGTTTTGTGACAAATCTTTAAAATTTGAATAATTCGGAAAATTAAAAGTTCTGGTACTTGAAGCTGCAAAATGTAATCTGTGGCATTGACTTCATTTTCATTTGTGAATGTTATCTTCTATTATGTTTCCCCTGCTAGGAACAAATAGTATTGATCCAAAATGATCCATGGATCTTCCTTGATTCATATGTCTTAGTATGAAAACACTGCTGTTATGTCTGTGCATTACATACTCCTGTAGTCAGATATGGAGGATGTTTACAATGGCTCAGGCTGGCAAAGAGCCAGGAAAGAGACACTAATATTCACATGTAAAATAACTGTGCTCTAAGGTGGATGAGGATACAAAGATGAATGAGACATTTCCTACCAAACAAATGTGACTGAACCATAAATGGGCACTTTGCCAACTAAAGATGTGTGTTGGAATGTACATGCCATTCTGAATTGTTTGCACATGAAGCTGTGAATATACATATAGACCTGCACCATTGGCAGTGCTCCCCTAGGCACTTCAGCTCTGTTGTTGGGTACGGGTGTGGTAGTGAGTTGTGGTACTGGCATTTAAAGCACCCAGAGGCTACCTGGCACTCTGGAAAAGACCAATATTGGGGAACTCATATGAATGAATTTGCAACAGGGAGAGAAAATTAAATATGTATGTGTAAAAGGGTATTCCAATCATATTGCTAGTGAGGAGTGGCCTTACAGTGGAGGAAAGTGATACCATGCTGCGGTCATTAATGTAGGCAATACTATGAAGTGACCCTACCTTTGTAGGTATTGAATATTTATTTCTAACAGTTGTGGGTGGAATTTGCTTGTCCATACACTGGTCTGAATCAGGAAACATTCGTCCGTACTTTAAGCCTCAGTGGTGCTATTAACTTTCATAAGCATGTGACTGATACAGCTGCTGGCCAGGCAACTGGGGACATTCATCTGGTTGTTTGATGTTGCACAAGTTCTGGGTTTTTTTGTTCATCTTTTGTTTGCTAGCTACTCAATAATAATTCTGTGGATTCTTTGGTTATGAAACTCAGTTAGAAGCTGCTGCTGGCAGGTATCCGGCAAGGAGGAAGCTGTGGGTTTACAGCACAAGAGGCCGCCCAGCCCTTTGCTCCCATCTTGTATGGGCATGCCCACAGCCGCCCTGCCGCCAGTGCCTTCTGCTGAAAACAGGATTTTGGTGGCAGCCCCCAAAAGGAGCAAATGAGCTGCTGCTCTGAAGAGTTGATCTGAGGGTTCTACTGTTATATCTTATGGTAGATTTGAAGAAAAGCATCTGGAGTCATCCCCCCACAGAGATGTTTGGAATTTCCTCTCTCTCTGCCCTGGTCCCAGTATGTCTGTAGTCACAATAGGCTGGTGTGAGGTTCTTTGTGTGTGAGCTGAAGCAGTATCTTTGAAGTGCAAGTGTGACTGGATTAGAGCTCCAACACCCTCATTGAGTCAGGATGGCCCACCCTGCCAACCCCCAGGCACTCTATCACTGATACTGTCTGGGAGGAATACACAAAGGTTATCTGACAACTGCACCTAAATATGTGACCCAGGAAACAAGCTTCAGGAACCAAATGGTTAGGAAAGTAAAATACAACCTTTCTGAAAGGGGTATTTTCAGAATTGTGACTTGAAAACTGACTTTTACTATTAAAGTGGGCTTTAAATTACAATTTCTTAGATACTAAACATGACAGTCTTACCTGCTCCCACACAAAAATTATCAATTATTAAATGAAATAAGGTAACACAATGCTATCCTATGAGAGCGGTAGTCCTTGCAATAATGAAACATTAATTTCATGATTTTTCACTACCATGATATGTAAAATACAAAAATACATGTCCAACTTCATAAATAAAATACACCCCGCCCAATGGGCTGTTTAAGGTTTACCTTATAGGTGACTTAAATGTATTTAAAAGGAAGGTTTAGGGCCTGGCAAAAAAATATTTTTGCCAGGTCGTAATGGCAGTTTAAAACTGCACACACAGGCTACAATGGCAGGCCTGAGGCATGTTTAAACTGGCTACTTAAGTGGGTGGCACAAAGAGTGATGCAGACCCATTAGTAGCACATTATTAACAGGCTCTGGGTACATGTAGTACCATTTTTCTAGGGACTTACCAGTAAATTAAATGTGCCAATTGGGTGTGAGCCAATTTTGCGATGTTTAAAGGAGAGAGCACAAGCACTTTAGCACTGGTTATCAGTGGTAAATTGCACAGAGTCCGAAAGCCAACAAAAACAGATTCAGCTAAACAGGAAGGGTAAAGGCAAAATGGTTTTGCCTGACCCTGCAGAGAGGGCCAGGTCCAACACCTATTATTTGGAAAGTAGTATCTACTCTGCAACATTATAATTCCAATTAAAATTTCTTTCACAGGTTACAGTAAGATTTTTTAACACTTGTAAAAGGTTTTTATAGCTGGTGGGTGTAACTTGTGTAACTCTATGTAACATAATCATGTGGAATCGCTTAAACATTATGCGAAATTACACGAGAGGAGTAATTCTGCATTTAGTACTATTTTCTTGGTGCAAACTTGTCCCCTCACATCCAAAACTGACACAAGATTGTATCTTGCATTAAAAAATAATGGTAAAAGCAACAGAACACAGAACATGAATAGCAAGCTTGATAAATGTTGACAGCACATAAATAGCAGCGCGAGCTCATGCTCACTAAGTGTGCTGTTGCAGTAGGATTTTTCCTCCAAACTACTCCTAACTACACAAGTGCGGGTAATTGAGTTATTATCAGTAGGCCTGGGTGGAGTTCTCAGAGTTCCACTACACAGACCTCAGTGAAGTGACCACAAATTCCACAGCGCAACGCGGAGTTCCGCAAGTGGTGGAGTGCATTAGGTCACACCGTTCATGCTGATTTTTAGTGCCAGGTGTTTTTCCAGTGGGAACACCATGCACTGCGCAAGAGGGCACTTCTTCTTTCTGCCCCTTGAGAAGATGTTTTACTTGAGCTGCAGCTTCCTCAACTCAAACGGAAGGTTTCTCAACCTGAGCGGTCATGACCATCTGCGGTCAACCAAGTTGAGAAATCTCATTGAGCGGTGGTGCAGCATTGCATTTTCCTCACTCTGCAAATTAACGTTGGCAAGCACGAGTGAGAAATTATCTGTGCTCCACTCAGTGTGCTCTGTGAAGTACGGAAAACTCCACAAACTCCGCAAATGGAGCAGAGTTTACTGCCAAAGCCTAATTGTCAGTATTGCCACATCAAAGAGTAACACAAAATTACTACTATTACACTGGCATAATTAAAATGACCTCAAGCCTAGTTTTTATACAACGAGATATTTACTGAGAGATTCCTAACACCATTTTAGGTTTGGCTCTAGACAGAACTGCACAGACAGCACATTACCTTTGAGGGTCAGCAAGCCTGATTCCTAAACACACTACCATTTTGGCCCTTAATAATGTATAGCATAAGGTAAATGAATTGACTGTGCTGCATTTTACACATCAGTTTGTCATTCTTCAACCCCTATTGATTATCTTAACTTCTCCTCAGAGTAATTACACAAACAACGGTCTTTGGCTTTGTCCAGTTGCTTAATCTTTACCCAGTTATACCTCCGTTCACTATCACTTAGGCCAAGGGCCTTATTGGCGCTGTCAATTTAAATATGAGTAGTAATGCTTGTCAGGTGTGTATTATTTTCATTGAGGTGATGCCTCTTTCCCTACTCTTTTCAATTTGTAGGATTCAATAGTGTAGGTGGGTATCTCTTCTATACTATCTGACACTACATTTGGCAGCTAAAATACTCATAGCTACTATACAGTTTTATTGTGAGTCTTACACATCCCCTCCACCTCATGTAAGAGTAGAGACACACACTTCTAGAATGAGAAGCAAATCTCCACCTGAAGTTAGAGAATTTCATTATGTAAAGATGTACATATAATCATGGGCCTAAATCTGTGTGCAGAGATTGTCACCTTTTTAACTTTTTAAATTGGGCCCTTAATATATGATGGGTCAACCAAAGAGGAGCAGCACCAGCAGAGGTACCTCCTCTACCAGCCAAGTGGTTCCATGCCTGGCATTACTAATTTAAAGTTTCCCATTGGCATGATGCATTGACACAGCAGGAGCATGTTCAGTGAAACTCAAAACTTGTAATGTTCTGCCTGGGTACCATCTCACTTCAGAAGAACAGTTACTGCGACGTGATGCAAATTGCATGTGGATGTCTGTCCCCTTAAGATCACTAAGGGATTTCATTATATGTTGCAGTGGCCAGTCCTGGATGTTAGACAAACATTTTTAATCCCAACACTAAACATTATTTTGTTGCTGATTTTACATTCTTTTTAGTCAACATCTTTATCCATATCATCTCAATTGGTTTCATTTTTGACAACTCTGGTATACTGCTGACACAGTTTGCATATTGATTCTCTATAAATATTGGGGTTTTTTATGACTTCAGTCATTATTCTTCACAACACAGCATATATATCAGTAATGTGGTTACATTTTTCTGTTCTAAGAGAACAGTTCCAGTTGCACAACATCAACTTCAAGGAATTTAGGGCCATACGTACACAACCTGTTTTGAGGTGGCAAATGGCCCAATTCATAGAATCAGGTAGTTTGCGACTACAAAAAAGGTTTTTAAAATGTACAAAAGCCAAGCTGCCATTTGGTGCCCTGTTACCGAATTGCAATTTGGGTTTAAGAATTTGTATTTGTAAGGGGATGGTAAGGGTGTCCCTTCTGAATACCAATTCACAGAGATAATTATGAATGTTTTGCTACCAAATTACACTCACAAAATATTCATTTATTACCAACACTTCAAGGGAGACCACCCCTGCCCTAAAAAATGAAACAAACTTTTTTAAATGCATTGTGTTTTCCTTTCATGAAAATGGGCTGCAATTTTTTTTAAAAAAAGATTGTTTTGTTAAAAGCAATCATAGACATGGTGGTCTGCTGACTCCAGCAGCCACCATCCCTTTGATGGCTGCAATTCCTAATGGGTCACAAACTGCAACCTACCTCCTAATAGGAATCACTATTAATAACTTGTACATATTTGTACATTAGAAATTGTGAGTTGCAAACAATTGAATTTAGGAACTTGCAATCCATAAATTCTACACATATGGCCCTTAGTGCTAACAATGAGAATAAAACAACACCCTTGTTCCCAGCAATCTACAAAGATCCATAACCTGACATACACGTTTGCAGGAAGATTGGATTGTGATTTACTTAAAATATGTGCATTACACTGACAGCAATATGGTTCAAGCACACCAAGAACACTTAGATCAATCCAGTTACAAAAATCATTAGAATCAACTTGTTCAACATGCTTTAGCTGGTTAACTACACTATCATAGAAGGCAATCTGAACAAAAAAACAATGTACCTTTGCAGAGTTCATCTAAATGATCAATTTGGGGGGATGCTGTTGACCGCCGACGCTCTTCTGCTGGTCTGTGGGCTTGCTGGAGGACTCAAAGCCCAACATGTCATCACCCAAATGATCAATTTGGGGGGACGCTATTGACAGCCGCTGATGCTGGTCTGCTGGTCCATGGGCTTGCTGGGCTTGCTGGGGAACTCACAGCCCCACAAGTCATCACTCCCAGGAGGGAGAGGCCACAATCTTGTGCTCTTAAGTACTGCTGTCATCCCGCGGCACGGGTTGCACCCGGGCGAAGCCTGGGCCAAGGGCGGGCCCGTCCTGCCCATTTCAGCTCCAAGAAGAGGCAGGGCAGGGCCACCCCCCTTGGCTCTAGACTGTGAGTACTGTTTGATAACTTGGTGTGCTGTGCCCTACTCAATTTACTAAGTCTCCCTTTTTTATTGTACAGGCAAGGATTTAAAACTTGATCAAGTTATGGGTAAAAGAAAGGCTTCTGACAAATACCAGGAAGTTTGTAATGCAAAAACAGTGCCAAGACATGCTGACAATAATTGCACACTTTCTGAAATTGACTAACTTATTGAGGAAGTGGAGGACTTGCTTGCCCCCCAACCAAAGTCAAAAGGGTCAACTCAGCGAGGGAAGTCCTCCAGAAAAGCATTGTTACCTTTCTTGATAAAGTGCCAGTAACTTCTTCACTTATTACATCAATCTCAAGCCAGAGTGCCCTTGGCTCGCCACCTGCTTCTGCCCTCCTCTTAAGTTAACAGCAGCTCAACTGAAGGGGAACGAGGAGCGTATAATTAGAAGTGTGGAATGCTCAAATCATTACACCGTGCTAGGAAATCTCAAGACTATGGCGAAGAAACCCCCCTCGATTGCTAGGGGATCACGTTACTGTGAAGACCTGTACTACCGAAGAAACTGTGGCCATAAATGATCAACTAGTATCATTAAGAAATGAAGTTAATTTATTAAGGGAGACTATGGAAAGGATGGCCAGACTATTAACTGTAAAACTGAGGCCCTTACTTATCTAGTCACACAGAAACAATCTATGGAGCCTGGGCCTTGGTATGGTCCCCCTCCGACGTTTAAAACGATGACCGATAATCTAATCGGTGAGCAACCTAATCGTGCTAACCAAAACTCTTATAATTTGCCTAAGAGGGAAAGACTGCAGGGTCACCTACCCTTAGCACCAGCTGGTCCTTTGTTGTATGAACCATACCTTGATCTAACCAATGTGGCCGATAATAGCCCTATATCTTTTTTACCATCTACAGGGCCGTATAAACATTATGTGGGTAACCATATGTACAGCAACCTAAAGGGGCAAACCACAGAGGGGTGTCAGGTGGCTCCTAATCCCCTTAGGCCAGAAAAAATCTCCTGGAGAGAGCAGCCATATGCAAACTCCAACCTGGCATATGCAAACGCAAGCCCTTTTATAATAACTAAGAAAAGAGTAGTGAATAAGGTATCCATTGATGCTAGACGTGATAAACCCTTTGACCTCTTTATGTTTAATACTCCCAAAAACCAAAGTTCACACCAGGAAAATTATGAGTCGCTGGTTAACAAGGTTAGACATTGTTAGAAGAGGTTGCAGATCCATTATTAGGGAGGACAAATGCAATGTTAAACGGTTTAGCACTGGCAATGAACAGTGGGATCACATTGGGGTTACTTTTAAGGACAAATACATAGCGGATGGGCTACTTGCATTAGAACTACGATTTAACTCTCCATTCGATTCTTGTATAAGGCTTAAACTCAATCCCCCAAACACTACTGTAGCTTAACTAACAGGAGATAATCGAAACATAACCACAAAAGAGGGGCAGCATACGCATAGGAAATCTAGTAATTTCATGAACACCTCTGATATTGATTGACTCAGAAATGACACCCAGGATTCCCTTGTAGACTTAGAAGTGCAATATTCATTTATTGATGAAAGGAATTGTTGTACTACACGTCTTATTGATAATCTTTCAAAGCCCAGGGTGAACAAACTGGGTCCATTTCGAGTTCAATTATAATCTCTAACACATGTAGCCTAAACTTGCTTTCTTGGAATATTGTGAGTATTAAATCTAAACTTGATGATCCAGAGTGGAATACTTTTTTTGACACGCATCACATCATACTTCTCCAGGAGACATGGGCCACCAATGTTATTTCTCGACCAGGTTTCCAAACTTTTAGTGAGAATGCAATCCCTTCCTAGGCTGGTCGCCCATCAGGTGGGTTATGGCTACGTCTTGACTTGTTTTCTGCTGTGAGACTAGTGTCAGCTAGCTGTAGCGATATTTTCGCGATCGAAATTCAATTGCCTACCAAAACAGGTCTGAGATATATAGCTTTGGTCAACGTATACATTAGGTCTGTTCCCCTGAATGCCCAATCCCCTATGGTGGAAAAGGTAGATGCCCCGATGGGACAGTTTAACAGGAAAGCTCTAGTGATTGTAGCAGGTGACATTCATGAGAAAATAAAAGGTTTGGTACCTAGCTGCTGTGGGGTGAGTTCTCAATTCAGAACAAACTTGGAAATATTTAAATTACGGCGGGTTCGGCCGTAGAGAACTGCACCACTTAACAGAATGATGTGAGTCCTCGGGAGATAGAACTTTCCCTTTCCTGGGAGGCAGAGAGGCGCTCTTGATGGAATGGACCCACTGAAGGGTTTTAAATTAACTGGTCCTATACTTTGGTGAAATGCAGAACCCAATGTGGAAATATCGGCTTTTAAAACAAACCATAACTCCCAGTGTGCAGAGTGAAATAATCCATTGTGAAGGGCGCACCGGAAGCCTTTTAAATGACATGAACACACAAGGGGAGATTGTTGTTGCTATGGAAGGCTGCATTCTCACGTACCTTTGAAAAAGAAGCACAAAAGCTTCGAAACACGTCGGCAGAAGAATTGAAATAATTGGGGTGTACTGCGACCTTCATGAGAAAATAAAAGGTTTGGTACCTAGCTGCTGTGGAGTGCGTTCTCAATGCAGAACAAACTTGGAAACATGAATTCTATGAAGAACACCCATTTAATAAGATCATCTTTAAGGTGTTGGGTGTAGTAGGCCTCTTCTTCTTATTATCCACTAATTTTAACAACCAACGTTTTTAATTGTATATAGGATGTTGTATGATGTTTTAATCAAAATAATTTGAATTGTGCTTTTTTGTGATTGTAACTTTTGACGGCTTATAGCCGAAATAAAAAGGTTTGATGGTGATCAATTAATGTTAGAAGCTCATTGTAAAACAAATAGCACCTTATGAATTTGTTGTCCATCAAGTATTGTCCTATGATTTCAGCTCCACTGTCTCTGACAGTACCACCCACAGGGACTCAAGCAGGATCAACTATACCTCCATGGTCCCTGTGAAAGAACATATTTTGGGCACACCATTAGCGTCCCTTTCAAGAAACTATTTGCAGGTGTGCGCATGTCTAAAATTTTGCACAGGCTCAAAAGCTAAGCCGTGTTATCATTTTCATGTAGTCAAGCCTTTGAGCAAACGAGAGAGTGTTACCTTCACATTGCATGGGCAAAACGTTTGAAGCTACACACAGTGGTGCTGGAAAAAGTTTCAGAGGGGGATTGCTGCCATCTATGGTGAATCATTGAATGAATATGCTTTTTGGATATTTAAAGCAACACACCAAGAACAGGTGTAGTGAATCAGCCACTCCCCTTCTGCAGGAGAGTGGTAATAGTGTGGTATATAGCTGGTGGTGTACTTTGGAGCACACTGTCATACATGGTGTGGAAGCACACAGGCATCTATAGCAATGTTTCCATTGATATGGAAACTAAGGGGCATATTTATGAAATGAGTGTCGCAGGGCAGCAGGTCACCTTGCTACACAGGCCTGCATCACTGAGAAAGGGCAGCAATGCACTGTATTGATCCAATTCAACACATTCCTGTCCTTTCCTATTGCGCTGGTGCTGTTTTGGCAGCTTAGCCCCAATGCAGGCACCCTTGCACCATGGTGCAAGGGTGCCTCCAATGCATGCAGGATTGTTTGTGTGCAGGAAGGGGCACTTTTTTGCACAAAAACAATCCTGAGAGTCATTTTCCTCTTTCTACATGTGCTGCACAATGCAGAACATGTAGAAAGAGGAGAAAATGAGGAGAATCAAATATATTTATCCTTGTTACGCCTTACCTGGGGAGGTGTAAGATTTTGGCACATTCCCAGGTTTACAATCCCTTGTAAATCAGGGAATACATCAGAAACCATTTGGTATCCATTGGAACACCCACTGCAATGCTCACGGAATACCTCCCTTGCGCAGAGTAATGCAACACAGCGATTTGCACTACATTGCCTTACTCCATATTTTTGAAGTTATTCAAAGCCATTCAAAGCCATGCAAAGTGGCTTTTGTGGTGTTGTTATGTCCTTTCTCTTATGCCTACCTTGTACCTATACGCTGTCTCTTATTGCCCTGTTTCCACCTCCTCCCCCCCATGGACTCTCCCTGCTCTTCCGCTATTCTCTGGGTGCAGATGTTAACCAAGATTCCATGTGTCGGTTAGCAGTGACAGTTAAGAGGCTGTCTTCGTAGCGACCATGGTGTAGAGGCTGATGTATGAATAAATTCTGGATTTTACTCATTTGATGACGATTGCTGGTCGGGGACAGCATACTCAGCCTCCTTCTCGAGATCCTGTCTTCTACCACGTCTGGTATCCCGCCTCTAGTCTGCCTATCTTCAGTAACTTGTGAATTACTTTAGAAGCGGTGAGGACAGGAAACCCCCCTACGTTTGTGGTTCTGTTCTCTCTCCCTTGTAGCATTCAAATGATTTGGTGAGGAGCAGTGAGAAGCAGTGAGAAGCGGTGAGGAAGCATGGCATGCCTTTGTGGTGTCCCAGAATTTAGGTAAGGAGTGGTGGGAAGCACTGTGCACATTCTCTGCTTGCCATCTGGTGAAGCGTGTGCACATTTCTCTCTGGGATGGCATTTGTGATTCCCTCATCTGGCCACTGTAAGGCACCATTGTTATATTTTCCTACACTTGGAAGCCTGTCACGCTGACGGGCACAGCTTCCAATAAATCGAGTTAAATCGAGTTTCTTAACCACTGTTGTCCTATCTTGACGCTAACCTAGGCATTCTTGGATACCAGTCATGCTGTTGGGCACAGCTTCCATTAGTTCTAATTGTCAGGGCCGCAGTTGTCCTGCCTTTTCTATTAACCAGGGCACAGCCATTCGTTTTTACACAATTCCTATGGCCACGTTCCACAAAATTAACTGTTGGTGTTGCAGTGTCCTGTTTTTCTACCTTGTTTTGCTGATGCGCCCAGCTTAAAATGTTAGATGTGCATATCGTGACGGGACCAAAGGTGCCCTTACTGGGTTATGACTCTTCACTCTGTATTCATTTCGCTTATGGGCACAGCTGCTGGCAAGGAGCCTGTGCCATATAGTACGATTTAGGTCAGTGTTATTTGTATTTTTATTTCTTAATTTATCATTTTATCCTGTGAGTTTCATTTAGGATGTAAAGCAAACCTCACAATTAATCTTCCAACTGAATATTCTTATTTTCTTAGTAGTTATGGCAATGTCTAACATGAATCAGCCCCCTCCTTTTCTAGATGAAGTTGCGGAACCTATTATAGCCTGGAAGGACAGGAAGAAACACTTTATCTCCAATCTCATCGCAATTGGAGGATAAAAGTACTCTCCCTTAAGGAAACATATTCTGTTCCATAGCATTTGTATACAGGGCAGGAAGGTCTACGATAATTTAATGGATTTGGAAAGTGAATCAGAGGGAGAAGATTCTCAAGATGTTTACACTGCTACTTTGCTAAAGTTAGAGAGACACTTTGGTAAAATATTGAATGTGGTGTTAGAGAGACATACATTTTTTTGCAGAGCACAAGGAAAAATTGAAAACGTTATGTCTTATATTGCAGTTTGAGAGGCCTTACAAGCTTATGTATCTTTGGTACCTAATGTGACTCCTTTATTAGAGATCAGCTTTTCTACTGCACAAACAACCTGAAGATACAAGAGAAGTTGCTGACAGTCTAATGCATAAAAGAGATGAAACAAAGTAATGTGGGTGAAACTATGCATGGGGTGAAAAGAAAACCTGAATCAGAATCTGTTGAGAGGGAGTGTGGTAGAAGCAAAAAAAATGCAGAACCTTCAGGTAGGCAATTTCAGGAGGATAAAAGAAATGGGAAACTTAAATGTTTTCGTAGTGGAAATTACAATCACCTAGCCAACAACCCAAATTGTTCTGCTCGTTCTATTGTGTGCAGGAAATGTGACAAAAGGGGGCATTATGCCAGGCTTTGTAAAAAAATAAATGTACAAAGGAAAAATATTCACGCAAAAGATAATGTTACTGACAGGTTGACAATATGTATGTCTTTCAAATCAGCAAGGACACATATTGCGGATAATGATTATCTGGAAAGTAACAGTTTACTAGAAGGAATTGAAATTTAATGTGTATGTTGACTCGTGCTCTCACTATACTCTCATTGATCACAACATTTTTTTTAAAAAGTTCCAGGGATGAAAGTACACTTTGATTCTGCTGCTTTAGAACCAGGTGGTTGCAATAAGGATCCTATTCCCCTGGAAGGCATGTTATCTATGCAAATTTTGTTTAAGCATCGTTTAACTCTGGAAAGTTTATCTGACAAAAATGGGATCCTGCCTGTTGGGGTGGGCTCACCAGAAGAATTTAGGCATTAGACTGGACCCAACAAAGTTGAGCTAGTGCTTGCGGTGAACGAGGGCAGCCAAGGTCTCAAGGCCATATGTGATGAGTTCCCAGAGGTGTTCAATGAAGAACGTAGATGCTTAAAAGCGTTTCAACATAAAATCAAGGTGAAGGATGATGCCATTCCTGTAATTCACAAAGTCCGTCCCATTCCCAACCTCATGCTAGCATCGTTGAGGGACACGTTAGACAAGTTAGTTTCTCAAGGCATTTTAGAGCCTATTGAGAGTTCCTTGTGGCTTGCCCCGGTTGTGATTGCTCAGAAATCGAGTGGTAGAGGGTTGTGTCACAGTGTGGAACTCAGAGATTTGAATGCAAATATTTGCGGGGACAGGTTTCTTCTCCCTCACATTAATGAAATGATTCCCATGATTGGAAAGGCAGAAACATTTAGTGTAATCGTTTGCCTACCACCAAATTGAATTACACTTGGATTCAAGATCTCTCACATCCTTTATAACACCTTTTGGGGCATACAGGTTTTGCCGCATGTCATTTGGTCAGGCATCTGTGGCTGCTGTTTTTCAGCCAGGTGATTCATAGCATTTCAGGAAAAATTGCTAATGTCTTCTGTTTCCAGGACCATATTTTGATCTATGGAATGTCTGAGCAACATCGTGCCACAACCTTAAGGGAGGTACTAAAAGCACTCAAAGAGGCTGGGTTCACAGTGAGCAAGGATAAATGCAGAACTGGTGTGGATTCAGTGGCCTACTTAGGTCATACTATTTCTAGGCAAGGTGTCAATCCAAAATGGAATTGTTAAAGCGGTGAGAGAAGGTCCCCTCCACGAAATAAAGATGAGTTAAGGTACTTTTTAGGATTGGTAGAATACTTGACAAAGTTTGTCAGGAATTTCACAGATGTTGCAGCCCCTCTGAGGAATTTGTTAAAGAAAGGTGTCCTTTTCTGTGGGTGGAGGTGTGTCAGGAATCATTTGTAGCTATTAAGGAAGCCATTGGGAATGCTCCTTCCCATGGCTGTTTTGATACCCGACGCAAAACTATTTTGACAACTGATGCAAGTGGGATTGGAATTGGTGCAACATTGGCGCAAATGGCAAATGGGAAGGATATAGTAGTGGCTTTTACGTTCAGAGACTTGAGGGAAGCTGAACATAATTATTCTTTGGTGGAAAGGGAAGCATTGGCCTATGCGTGGGCCATTAGTCATTTTAAATTTTTCCTGTGGGGTCTTCCTTTCACGGTGCACACGGACCACAAGCCCTTGGGGTTCATGTTTTCCACCAAAGGTAGAGTCACCACGAACCCCAGGGATGCTAAGTGGCTACTTGGTCCATAAGGTTTTAATCACACAATGGAGTATGTACCCGATAACAGGAATTGGGTGTCAGATTGTCTCCCAAGGCTGCCTTGCAAGGAAATTGATGGTGCTTCTAATTTTGGGGAAGTTGAGATCGTTGCACTTGTGTAAGTTACAGGAAATTCCACGGAGGAATGGAAGTTGGGGATGGAAGAAGATTAGATTTTTAAACAATTTAAGGTAAAAATCATTCAAGGTTGGCCCATC
Source organism: Triturus cristatus (assembly GCF_964204655.1). Classification (NCBI taxonomy): domain Eukaryota; kingdom Metazoa; phylum Chordata; class Amphibia; order Caudata; family Salamandridae; genus Triturus; species Triturus cristatus. The sequence continues at coordinate 624,765,009 of NC_140580.1, read as the reverse complement.
AAACCTGGCAAATTTGAGTGATGTTCTCAAAGACTATTGGGTTGTGCGTCATGAATTAAGCATCATTAACAGAATCATGAGAGGTGACAGGTTGGTTCCTCCTGAGAAATTGTGGGAAAGAATTGCAGAGATCACTCATGAGGGATATTTGGGCAGAACCATTAAAAGGACCAAGGTCAGAGCTACTTATTGGTTCCTCAGAATGGATTTGGTTGTGGAGGAGAAGGTGAAAGATTGCTTAACATGTGCCCTTAGTGACAAAACCAAGTCCACTCATAAAGCACCCTTGTTTCCTGTTATTGTCCCTTACAAACCATGGGATAAGCTTGGTCTAGGCATAATTGGGCCTCTCGAGGTATCCATGTGCGAGGGAAAGTTTATGCTGTTTTGGTGGAATATCATTCATATTGGATAATGACAAAGGTTGTGAGTTGTGTCAACATGAGGTCCCTCATTTGTTTTCCCAAAGAGGAGTTCATGATTGAAAGGATTCCTAGCACTCTGATCACCGACAATGGTGTACAGTTTACATCCAATGAGATGCATGAGTTCCTTAAAAATTGGTCCAGTTGTCATTTCAAGACTGCATTATACTGCCCCAGGGAAAAACGGGCTTGTTGAAAGAGTTAATCGAATGATAAAGGAAAGCTTGCAGTTATCCATTGTGTCTGGCAACCATGCAGATTGGGCTCTCCAATGCATGTTGTGCTGTTACAATATGACACCTAATATAGTCACCAATATCCCTCCATTCTTGGTATTAAAAGGGCGGTTACCAGGATCAAAGTTTTCATCTGACTGTTTGGGTGGTGGCGAGCCCAAGTGGGTGAGATGGGAGATGATTCGGCTCAGGGAACTTCACCAAGATGGCTACCAAAGGAGATATGATGCCAGATATGATACCAAGGTGGGCAGATGGAAGGTGAGAGATGCTCTTCTGGTCAAACTACCGGTATCACGTCAGAGTAGAGGGATCACGTTTTCCATGGCTTTGAGAGTGGGCGAAGTGGGTAAGAATGTGGTTACCTGGATGATGGATGAACATGGAGCATGGACAGGTTGTCTGAGTGCCATCCTTCCCTGATTAAGGATAATCACAAGGAGTTTCCAGAGGGTGATTTTTGGTCATGTTCTGATCATAGGAGTACAAGACCACACAGGGTGGTACAAACAATTATATCCCACAATAATCAGCTTGTTCCTGTTTTGTAGGAATACCCTTGCCAAATATTCTTACATGTTCTCCATTTTGTCTGCATTCTTATTGGTTTATTAGTCATAGTACACAAGAAATTGTGGGGACACATTATGGTGCTTAATACTGTCAAATTGTATGGCTTGTGCCACAGTAAGGACCTTGTTAATTCTGGCTATCCAGTTTTTTCTGTATAATTTTCTTGTTTTGTTAAGAGGGAGATGTGATGTAATGACCCTTTTCTTATGCCTACCTTGTACCTATATGCTTGCCCGTATTACCCTGTTTCCCCCTCCCCTTACTATCTCTATGTGCTCTCCCTGCTCTCCTGCTATTCTCTGGTCACGCATGCTAACCAAGTTTCCATGTGTTATAGCAGTAACAGTTTAGAGTTAACTGAGACCAAAACCTTTAGTCTCACTTAAACTTAAGACTAAAAATTAAGTTTAACTGAGACAAAGCTCTAACTTTGCTACTCGTAAATGCCCTTTGTGAATACCGAAAGTCGTAAAGTTAGATTTTCATCTCAGTTTACCTTTGTGAATCGTGTCCTTCATCCCTGAACAAGGTTCTGTCTGAAGCTGTGTTTGTTAGAACATCGTTGGCATTAGGTCTAAAACCAGGACCCAGTTTGGTTTGATTTTAGGACCCAATTTCTATATTGTTATGTTAGCGCTTCGGATTTAGTGCATTGTGGAAGTTCGCCTTTCATTTTATTTCATTGTGCTGCAAGAAAGCTGGCTGCTGGAGGATATTACATGGATGGCTTTGAGAGTCTTCCAATACCGGCTACTGTCTCTCTGGCAAAGAGCTTGGGTGGTTTTGCTGGTATATCCAAGCTTATCTGTTTGTTACTAGAGTATATTGAGAGCACTGTGCTATTTTTCATGACAATTCACTTACCAATATGATATGTGAAAATACTTCATGCTTCTGTACTTGACACAGCTTGTTTGGTTACTGCCTTTATTTGTATTTTAATATTGCACTTACCAGTCGATAAATGCTATTCTATTTATACTCATGTGCTATAAAATACAATAGTACAAAAACACACGCACTTGTGATTCATATTTTTACACATAAAATACTAAAATTCATTTCTTTGTTCCTCAATGTGCATTTATTTATAAATATTTCAGGAAATCAATATTGAACAATTATTCTTTTTGCATTCTCAGGTTTCAGTGATGATTTGCTGCTTTGCAATTTATTGTTTGTTTCAGTTACTTTGCTGGAAAGGCTAATACTGTGCCCTTCATTTATTAATGGTAATATGATGAAACACCAAGGGTGGGAAAGCTGAAAAGGGAGAAATAAATTGATAAGCATTATGCATCTTTTTACCATTTAGGTTTATAGAGCCCCGTGTGTTGCCTTTCAGTTCATTCACAGCGGTACTAGTTGTGACAGAGTCTGAGCTCAGAGTCCAATTGGTATTGAATACCTGATTTCAATATTCTGTATCAAAGTTCCAATGCTCAAGCTTCAGTTGCAAGAATGTCAGTTTCCAGGGCCATCCTGACAGAGTTGGACTGGCCTTTCAGGCAGTCTGGCACTGGCAGATGGGACCGCTTGAAAGGGTAAGTTAGTGAGCTGGATAGTGATTTTTGTCTTTTCATGGGCCATATACCCCCAAGAAATGGCTTACACGATGGCCCTTTCAAGATGGCTAGTTGGCCAGTACTAGACTGCCCAAAAGCTAGTTCCTCATGGCTTCCTGAAACACATGAATTTTGGCTCTGCAGTCAGAATTGTATTCAGTGCAATATATGGTTTAGGGACCTGACCTCCCAGGGTTGTTCTTTCATGTTTGACCAAGCTGAAAATGGGTAACTGGATATTCATTTGAAGAGTGCAGGGCCCTGTCTGTGTAGGTATCTTTGTAATTTGCCCTAGTATGAGCTGAGGACAATGTTGAGTATTCTAAACTTGATTATGGCATCATCTAGGAGTTGGTGTTAAGATTTCCAAGCTAAACTTGGTTACAGCTCATCAGGTTCAATCAGATACCGGTGGATTGTTTTCATAATATTTGCAGTCTAACAATATGTTTTTTGAGGTGTCCAATAAATGTTCCACTAGTGCAGTTTTACAGTGCTCTTTTTAATTTCACCCAAAGATCCAACTGAGGAAGCAGGAGAATTCTTTCAAGAACATAGATTTTTTAGGCTGATTCCCCTAAACCCTACACTGACTAGGAGGATGAAGAAAAGCTCTGCATCAAAATTCCTATTAAACTCACTATTTTCAATGCAGTTGGATGTGTCCACGTAGACATGGTGGAGTAAAGGTTTCTGTTCCACTCAGCACCAAGAGCTCAGTTGTGCTCCCATTTAGACAAAATAATTATCTTCATCGAGTGCAATAAGTGGTCTAGAGGAAGAGGTGTGGCGCCGCGGCCAAGGCGACTGACTCCGGAATCTGGGGATCACGGTTGGATCCCCGGCGCCGGAGGCAGATTAGCCCAGCACCATGTGACTCTGGGCAATAGCTTGCTTAATCTCCCCGACGGCCCCTAGCGGCTAGAGACCATTACGGGTGATTGTTCGCGCTTTCCAAATGTGGATTATTATGCACAAGGGGGTGTTGATTTAGTTTTCACACTTGTTTTTCAACTGGAATTTGGCTTATGTTATTGGTGTTGGAAATAAAATGCCCCATGCATGGAGTAGAGTTGTGACTCCTGCCCTGAGTATGCATCTGTTTAGCTGCTCCCTCAGAAGAGGCCACATTGGATTTGCCAGTTTGTTTGTGTGGGGGAACAGAATTTCGAACCTCAATATTCAAGACACAGTAACATTCACATCAGTTGGTTCTTGGATCTTGCAGAAAAGCACCCTTCCCAACATTAAATTATTAGAGTAATAGAATACGTAATTGGCCCTCTCAAGAGCTGAGTTGTAGAGCTGAAAGAAAATATAAAGGGTTTTACAACAGAAATCTCAAAATCAAGTAATACAGAAAAATAATACCATGAGGGCTCAAATGAAGAGTTATATAGGGTAGTTAAAACGTGAAATAAGTAGAAATCCCAAGTGAGCATCAAAAATCAGAAAGAATTGGACAGCATCTCTACTAGCACCTGGAAAACTCAAAAATCTTCTGTCTCACACCCAGAATCAAGGAGTTCATATACACAATGCTTGCATAGAAATTTATCTAAAAACAGAGTTTTAGCGATGCACAATCCCATGCCTCAATTTCTTATCAAAACAGAGTAATTGACTTCAATACCATTATAAATCAACACTATCCCATTTCTAAGAAAGCATCTTGTTTGTTTGTGTCACTTTTACCTCTAGATATTAAAACAAAATAGGCAACATTTAATAAAAGTGGTTCACAAATAAAGAACACTGAAATGAGCCATGGAAACACAGCGGAAAGACTTTAGGAACATTTTACAGCTAGGTACAGTAGAAAGTTCATTCAGAGGACGGCAGGAAAAGGACATCAACTTGTCTTAGTTTCGCAGAGCTGTGGGGAGAGAAGAAGCACAGTGAAAACAGAGACAACAGCAACATCCATATCTGCCAAAATTGAGCTAAATATAGCAAAACTAAATCAAGTTAAAGAACATACTTCTATACATTGTATTAAACTTGTTTCAACTTTACTCATATCTATTAAGTATTTGCATGTTGGATCCAACATAGAAATCTTTATTACTTACTTAACATTAATAAATAAAATACACTAACATTTCCCCCTCTCATTATTTTGTAATCACTAAAAACCCATTAATAATCAACCAGCATCACTCACTGCTTCTTTCTGTAATCTTCCTCCATTATCTTTAGTTGGTTGTAGACCTAATCCTTGATATTCTTTATCTCATACTCAATGCATCTATTCTACTTTAATTAGCTCCCTTTCTTTTCACACTTTATAGGCAAATATCCAGAAAATGTCACTAAAAGATAAAGAACATTTGCACAAATCATCATGATTATTGCAGGAGTTAGGATTAGTTGTTAAGTACTTCCACCTTTATTATCTATCCATTGACTGACCACCAACTTTACTAAAACCATTTCCTTTTCATTAAACTAGGAGTCTATAGTTTCCCACAAACTATGCTCTTCAAAAGATGTAACCTTATGTGCAATATGAGTCAGGTTAGTTATGAAGAACTCAATAACCCTACTGTTATCTGGCATATAAGTGCAACACCTCTTAGCTTTTATTACCTTACAAAGCATGCCTTCTTTTGCTGGGAGGATTTCCAATGCCAAACAATTCTTCATTACCATGTCTCTAATAGCCATCATTTCCAAATGTATCTGCGTAGGAGCCTCAGTATGATATCGGTGGGGCCCCCAACGGACAGCACTTCGGTCCGACTGCCACATTACAAATCTGGCGGTCAGACCCTTGTCTGTCGGGGAACGGACTGCTGCAAATCAGTGAGCCCAATGGGGTGGTGGTCGAATCGTGATCCCAAATGGAGGCGGTGGCAAGGCAAGCACCGCCATCAGGATTACGATGTCCCTTTCATACAACCTGTTCATGGTGGTCCGACTGCCATAAAAAGGCAGTCAGAAAGGGACTTTAGGCGCCCGTAACAGAGCCTCTGTCCCTCGAGGGCCTTCACAAAGTGGCCCTGGGGGCACATGTACTGGCCCCACACACATCCATGCACTGTGTGCCATGAACTCGACGGTGCATCTTGTGCTGCGGCCCTTTTCCTGAGCCAAAGCACAAACCGCCATGAAAATGAGCACTTTGCAACCGTCAGCCCAGCCATCACATCGCAATTGGGCAGTTGGACAGCCACCTGCTTGTCGGGCAGGCTCCTGACTGCCGTGACAGCGGGCGGTGGACCGACCGCCCATTATAATAATAAGGTCCAATATTCTCTTGATCATAAAAGACAATAATTAAAATGTAATTGAAATTAAAAATCATGACACAATTAACACATTGCAGAATAAACAACACTTTTTAAATAAATAAATACATGATTTCAAGTGTATTATTATGTACCTTACTTCCCTCATTTACCGGTATAAAATAAAAACACACCTAAAATATAACTTAACAAATACGATAATTTCACACATTGCATAATTATCAATTAAATAATTAATAACAAATTAATAATTAATTATCAAAAGATAGTTCTTAATTTACTTCCCACCATGTACTCCTCAAAACCACACAACCCACACCGAAAATATATCTTAGAAATTATAATTATTACTCAATATACATAACTAATTATCAATTAAACAATGAATAATAATTAAAGAATAATTAAATAATTATTTTAATTAACTTCCCATCCTTTAACACTAGAAACACAACAACACACTCCTGAAATATAACTTTAAAAATGTTAATTACACAATTTAGATAATTATGTATCAATTAAATATTTATTATTTATTAATGTTAATTATGGTCTAATTACAAATTATTTCTTTCCCACCTTGTACCACTACAAACCCCACATCCTGCACCTAAAACATAAATTAAAAAATAATTTCATTACACAATTTGCATAATTAGTTATCAATTAAATAATTGATAATTACAAATCTAATAAGAATTAATTGACTTCGCACCCTGTTCCCCCTCAAGCCCTGCAACCGGCACCTAAAAAGAAAACTTGAAAATAAATTAATTACACAATTTTCAAAATTAATTACCAATTAAATCATTAATAATAATTACAAATCAATTATTATTCAATTATAATTAGTTTACTTCCCACCCTGATCCTCTACAAATCCCACAACTCATTAAGACTCTAAAAATGACAATAAACATTTACATTAATCTAAAAAGGTATAAACTGCATTAAAAAACATTAACAATAATAATACAACAATTTATTATATATACAATTAAAATATATACTAAAATACATAAAAAATAATTAAGAAACAGTATTATTAATGGCCAGGGTCTTCCTCTTGGAGTGCCATGGCCGAGGAGGTTGTTTTAATATTTATACTATGAGGAGGGGGCATGCAATCTCCCTCCCCAAGCTGAGTTCAGCTGGAGGGACCACATCTCAATAGGAATTGGCACTTGATATGGAGCGACCCTGTTATTAGTAAGAAGGTCACAAGAAAAGCGCAGGTTACATGCAGAAGAGCAAAATCTATTAGAGATCAATTTGCTAGAATTAACAGTAAAGTAGAAAAAGAATCTTGCTCAACCGTGACGGAATTGTTAGGTGATCAAACTGCAAAGCTTGCCGTTAAAGAGAGAATGCCACTGAAATACTATTCCAATTAATAAGAAGCAATTGAAAATTAAAGGTAATCTTAACTCTGAAAATCAGTTTGCAGTAAACATTTTCAAGTGTCCCTACCCTAAGATATATGTAGGAGGCACTACTTTACAAGCACACAAACATATTTTACAGCAACTTAGGGTAAATAAAAATATTTACTCTAACTATCTAGTTGCCAGGCATTTTCATCAGAAGCATTAGGGTGATCCATATAGAATTACCTATATGGGTATTGACAGCATGAAAAGATATTTGAGAGAAGGAGATAGAGAAAAAGCACTGCACAGATTGCAATCAAAGGGGACGATTATGACTTAGGCAGGAGGACCGTCAGCCTGCTGCAGCCGAGGTCGGCAACACACCACCAAGCGGGAGCATACCGCCCGCAAGATTACGACATCCCTGCCAGACTGGAGATGTGTCAGTCATGCAGCCACAGCGGGGCCATGCTTGGGTGCTAGAGAAAGCCTGAAGCCAATGCAGGCCGCACTGCTGTGCCTCCAGCACGTCAGGCACACAGTTTCAATGCACCATGTTGTGCATGGTAAAGAGTGTATGTACCAACAGGGCAGAAATAGAGGGACACAATATGAGCCCTGGGCACAATCCACATGGGCTTATTTGCCCTGGGGCCCTTTTTTATGGCCCTTTACCTGTCTTTTTGCTGACCTTCATATGGTGCTGTCCCCGCCATTAAAAGTTCTGCAAAAAGGTAGGTCATAATTTACACGGCGGTGCCAACATTGACCACCGCTGTCCCTACTGCCGTCAGCATGGGAGCTCGGATCTTGGCAGTGGTACCAATTTGGAGGCGGTCTCCCCACCCACATTGCAATCCAGCAGTCACACCACCCGGTATTGGGGCGGCCAGGCAGCTAAAAAGCGACACTAGAACCCGGACCGCCAGGGTCAAAGAGCAGGTCCAAAGTATATTTTGTCAATAAAAAGTAAGGAACAATGGGGTTTGAATCCTGAGGAGATATATGTACATTTATGATTTGGTTTGATAATTTAGCCAAAGCTTGACAAGATGGCCTGTATGACTAGTTTTTAAAGGGGAGATTTTAAAGTTTGCTTTGCTTGAATTTTTGCATCCAGACAACGTTATATGAAATGTGGCAAGCTGAGGTGGTCGATTTATAACATCACGCACTCTCAGGAGACTAGATATAGAAGTTGCCGCAAAGTAATATTCATGTTAATTTTGTATAGGAAAGAAGGGACATTATTATACTATATTAATGAGAAGGGCAGCAATATTTAGTGTAAGCTGTAGAATCCAGTGAGGTGAAGTTGCTCTTCAACACATTTCATATAATTATTGGCATGTACTAGTGATATAATCATTAAGGATGGCTGGCATCAGCAAAATGTATAATTACACAGCCTGATAGCAATGTAAAAGCTACTTGACAGGCATCCATGAAGTATAATTATGTAGCAGGATGTATCTAGAATTTGAGAGTATACGGTGAAATGTGATTAAGGAAAATAAAAAGTATGGGCTTGCAATGTTATTTCATTTTGCCACACAATTACGGATGCATTTTTTCTATGTTCCGGATGACTATTAGCACTTTGGGTGTATTGTAAGAATTTCAAAACAGCATCACACATCATGACCAAGGCTTCATTGGAAGCTGAAATTCGTAGATGGATTCCCCTTGTATCACCAAAAAAGTCATTCTTGTTGCAGACCGTTCGTGAGTTGTAGAGTCAGCAGGACCTTTGTCAGATTCTAAATTGGTGAGGATGGCCCTGCCACCATCCTGGTCAGTAGTCAGTTGGCATCTGCCACAAAGAGGAGGAGTATTGGGGTCAGCAGCCCCCCCTGGATACAATGCAGTCTGGAGGGAAACCTTTGAAAATAGAGAGTTGAAGAACCTAGCATGGATGTTTGAAATCTATGACAGGGTAAAGCAGCCTGCTCCTCGGCATACCGGTAGCCATGGCTTCTATAAACTATTGGATGTATTGTGAAAGTTGTGAGATGCCAGAGAAGGTTGTATTACTTTGATTGTGATAACTCAAAAAGGGCAGAGGTGAACTGTCAGGTTAGGAAAACAGAGGCTGTACTATTTAGGGAAGAAAACAAATAGACAGGTTTTAACTCCCAAAATGCCCATTAGGACAAGGGACAGCTGTGAGTATACAAGCAAAAATGTATAAACTTGAAAAGTTACAGAAGACTCAGGAGAGCAATCCTCTAGCAGGCATCCACTGACTAGGCCCGGTTGGGGTGAGAAAGAGAACATTGAGAAAGCAAATGTCCAGTGATGGGGGCTGCCCATCATGGGCATGACCATGCCTCTACCCCTCAAAAAAGCAATCTCTCTGCCCCCCTGGGGTCAGATGGGGTGATTACCCCTTATCTGCCCTACTAGGGGGTGAAAAGCCCACCAGACACCTGGGGAAAAATAAAAGAAAATATTGGGGTCAGGGCTCCCCACCATGGGAATTCACCCAACCCAACCCGAAAACAGCAGCATTAGTCTTTCTGCCCCTGGGCGTGGGAGGGGTTGATTACCCCCTATCCTCACCACGTGGGGCAGAAAGCCCACTAGACACCAGGGAAGGTTTGCACAAACATTGACAGGGTGTAGGCTGCCCAAAATTGGCATGGCCATGCCCCTACCACACAAAAGCTGTAACAGTCTTTTTGCCCCCTCTGGGGGAGGATGGGGAACATGTCTCTGATCTGCCATCTCTGCCCCTAGGGGCAGAAAGCCCACTTATACACCAGGGGAAATTTAAAAACAAGAAAATGTAGTGGTTGGGCCTGCCCATCATGCACTGCATTGATAGACAAGCATAGTGGTAACTGTGGTATTTGGGGCCGTGCTGTGATGAAATTGTTTCGAATTTTTTGGGGGGCATTGTCAATGAGGCTAATAGGCTTACAATTCGAGGGTTCCCCTGCATCACCTTTTTTATGAATTGCTATAATTTCTGCCCCAAGCCAGGAGTCTAGTACCTCACCACCAGCTGCTATAGCGTTTGACAACATATTTAGATATATAGACCAGATCGAAGGTTCCAATTTGTACAGGTCAACTGGAATTTTGTCCAGGCCAGTGGCTTTTGCAGATTACAATGAATCAATTGCTCAAGTTGTTTCATCCAAGCTAAAGATAACAGGAGCAATGGAATCCAAAGCTGTCTGTGCTTTTAAAGTGCTAGTGCATTTAAAATTCTTGAAGCCACCTGGAGCATAAAGAGCAGAAAAATGTGCCACCCATTTATCCAGGGGAGTATTATAGTGATGTGATTTTGACTTTTCGAGCTTAGTTTGGGCAACAAGGTGCCATAACAATCTAATGTTGTTATTTTTACTGGCGTCCAAAATGCCATGCCATAAAATGTTATCCCAATTCTTCTTTGCCTTAGTTAGAGTAGACTTGTATATGGTTCTTGCCCCCTTGATATTGACACAGTTACCCTCTAATATTTCCTTCCTCACAGCTGCTTTTGCTATTTTACTGGCATGGTCAAACCATTTCTCCACTTTAGGGGAGTTCAAGATCTGAACAGAGCTATTTTGATAAAAACTTCCCGAAATGCTTCAAATAGACTAGTGTGAATATATAAGATAAGGATTTCATCTTCTCTCAGCTCTTCATATGTCTCAAAATATATTACAGAAAGTGTTTAGATCTGTGTAAATAATTTTTGATTGAACATAGCATTCAGCCAGGAAACATGACAGCAGTTGTTTGTCATCAAAGGGGCAGGCACAATAGGTATGTGATGTTTTATATCTTGACTCAGGGGATTACCAGTAAAAGTTACTTCAAGTGAGTTATGGTCACTATACAAATGCATTATCACTTTCATATCATCCAGGACTGGGCATAATCTTACATCAACTAGCACATAATCAATAGTATTAGTACAAACCCTCTTTTAAATATTACTGCCCTTACAGATTCAGCAGGGGTAAAACCATTGCAAGCTCTGAGACCCCTGCTTATTATAAACAATGCCAATTCTAGGGCAAGATGTAAAACATGTTTCTTTGGGAGACATAGCAATGGAGGAATACCCCAAACATCACCCTTCTCTTTTATTATCTCATTTAAATAGATAGAGGGTTTAAAAGAGGGATTAAAATCACCCGCTACTACAATTTTTGTGTTTGGTTCCAAAATGTCCATGGATCCTTCCAAGAGGGATAGTGTGGGTGACTTGTCAGATCCCCTTGTACTTCTAACATAAATATAAAAAATAGACCAAAAAAGTCCTGAGGAGAAGGTCTGAGAGATCCCCATTAATTCCAAACTGTCAATCGCCAACAGTGTGGAGATACCAACATATCAATTTTTAATTAAAATCATAAGCCCACCTATAGCTGTCCCAAAATGGGCTGCCTGTTTCGCTTCCACGCTATAAGAGGTAAGTCCATCAATAAACACATTTTCGGTTGCCCAAGTCTCCTGTAACAGACAAATATCATATTTTGCTATATATGCCAACTAATCAGAGTCAACTAATTTTGTCCCCAATCCAGCTATATTATGGGATAGTATTTTTATGAAGCGCAAGGGGTTACTCTGCCCACTTGGCTCATTTCCTGTCGGGCGACTAGTATCCCCTCTTGGTCCAGGTGCCCGGGGAGTTTGATCTATTAACAACAGGGAGATCATATCTGTTATCTACATGATTAATATCAGATTTACATGAGAGTAAGAATATCAATTAAAGAATCAGTTTGACCCTTGCTCCCTATTCGGGTAAGTAGATCTACCAACCCCTCCTGAGGGTTAACCCTGTACTTTATAACTTCATCCCCAACAAGATGAGCGGGAAAATTACTTAAGTCAACAAGGAGATGCCTACATTCTTATTCCCAGTGATTGGATCCATATAGATTGCAAGTACATAGTTAAAAATTAACTAGGGTTTTTGGCCAGGTAATGTGATGTGAGGACAACTTGTATGTAGTCATGGATCAATGCGCTTGATGAGTACCTTTTAGCAAGTACAATGTCAGATCTGATCACTGAGAGACATTTCCTCTCGGTTCTCAGCCAATGAATTGTTTTATTGATCAGAGCGTCTGAGTCCTCATATGTGCCTGGCTTCAACTTTGGGACCTGGGTCATGTAAATTGAATTGAAATGGGGAGTGTGTGGATGATCTTGTGATGCCCAATGATGATAATTGTTGCAATGTCTCCTTGATAGATTTGGAATTGGCAGCCGAGAGTTAGCGTTAGGCAGTGCACTTCTGCCACTGAAGTAATCTCCCATCCTCCTAGGATGAGTAGCAGGGAACAGATTGTTGGAAATGCAATTGGATAGATTCTGTGATCTTAGTGACTCTGAGCTTAGTTTGGTCACTGCATTCTGAGAGCTATTCAACATCTTCCCTGCAGCAGCTGTTTTCCTTGGTTGAGGTCTATTGTGAATAGTGGGGGTCACTTGTTGGTGTACCTTATTCAATGTAGTAGGAGAAGGAAGTTTACGAGTTGTACTAGTCTGAACTGACAACAAGTATTCTGTGACCTCCCTCTTGCAAACTTTGTCAAGTTCACAAGAGTAAGTTCTAATCGATAACTTATTGACCTTGTCAGACAATAACAACATTTTATTTTTAAGGCGATCCAATTTATTATCCAACAGAATGGCTTAGAGTGGAGCAGACTGTTGAACCGGATGGTCTAGGAACATACAGTGTAGTACAGTGTGATTCAGTGTCCTAGAGTATAGTGTAGTGTCCTGGAGTGTAATTTTACAGAGCACAATAGAGTGTTTGTAGAGTTGAGGGGCATACATTGGAATGTTTCATGTTGTACAGCGGTGAACAGTGGGCTAAACTGTTGTACAGTGAGACCGAGTGGAGTGACATAGCATAGAGTGGAATATAGTGTTATATATTGGAGTGGTGTCTTTATAGCACAGTACTGTGGAGTGTAGTACAATTAGTGCTGTAGCATACATGAAACAAAGAGTTATAGAGTGGAGTGGCATGCCGAACACTGGAGTGGTATGGTGTGTTGTAGAGAGTGTGCAACTATCATAGAGTAAAGTACATTATTGTACAGTGGAATGAGGGTGAGTAGACTAGAGTGTTGTACAGTGTGCTACAGTGAAGTGGAATATAGTGTTGTAGACTGTGATGGCATAGGTTCCATTCAGTGGAGGGATGTACAGAGGAGGGGCATACAGTAGATTGGTTTAGAGTGGAGTGTCACAGAGTGGAGTGGCGTCCAATGAAATAGCATACAGTGGAGTGGCATAAAGTGGAGTGGTGTAGAGTAGAATAGCATAGATTGGAATGGTGTGCAGTACATTACCATAGAGTAGAATAGTGTACAGTGGAGTAGTGTACAGTCAAGTTGCTCTCGCTGTAGTGACATGCACTGGACTGGCATAACGTTTGAGCTTGACTCACATCTGCTTTACAAGCGCATCGCTGATACCTCTAGTTGCCTGCCAACAAGTTACCCACCAAGCCTACCCTGGCTTTTGCTAACCCCAGCATTCACCAAGTCCTCCTCACTCATTTCCAGGGATCATTTTTCGTCCCATCCAGTTGAGTTGTCCCAGGAGTCCCCTGGACGCATCCGGGATACCCCTTCTCCTTCAACTAGGCTCCCAGTTGTGATAAGTCGCCACCGCTTTTAAAATAACAGTAACCTAGTCATGATGAAGGCCTGAACACTCTACAGGCCGAAACGCCGTTGACTTTTACAGTGATAAACTTGGTGCTATTCCTTCACGGATACACATCTTGATTCCCTCCTTGTATATATTACCATTCAGTAGTATCCCTACTATGTAAATTCAACCATCACTTGTATTCCTTTGCACCGCCTTGCTATACATACTTTCTCACGTGACACTTGCGCAGTCAAACTTTCCACTAGCACGTGTGCACAGTATCCTACATTTAATGTGGAGAAGTGTGGCTCAATGGTTAGAACAGGCAGACCTTGATGCAGAGCTCTTGCCAGGGACCAGGGTTCGATTCCCGCCTCGGCAGGTCTCGGGCTCATAAATTCCTCTGACCGGATATTCTCGCCTCAGTGCCTTTCTAATCATGGGTCCCACGCTGCAACTCTGGGCAATAGCTTGCTTAGTCTCCACAACGGCCCCCACAGCGCGAGGGATGCCTGGTTTCACCATGGGGGTGCCCAGGAGTGGACACTTCACAAAGAAAACCAGGAAGGGTTCCCTTGCGGTATTCGTACAAGCGCCGGGAAACCCACTGCGGGTAGCTGTGCGCTATACAAGCACAAAAACAACAAAAACAATGTAACGCAGTGCTAGTCTCACATATGCTTGATTATATGAAACTAAAATATTGCATTGATTAAATTGAATTCTATGCTGTTCGAACAATTTTTCTTGTCCCCCCGGTGTTCTCCTTCTGCTTCCAGCAATTAATTGTGCTACCTACAAATTGACCTCTCATTAACACCCTTGGAAACATTGTTGTATGTTACAATAAAGTAGAGTAGGGCAGAGTGCAATAACATGGAGTGGAGCAGCGTAGAGTTGCATATAGTATGAACAGCATAGAGTAGATTGGGTTACAGTGGACTAGTGTTCAGTGGAGTGCGAAGGACTGGAGAGGCGTACATTGGATTAGCATACAGTGGGATGATGTGGAATGGAGTGGTGCACACTGAAATAGCAGACAGTGGTGTAGTGTACAATGGAGTGGCATACATTGAAGTAGCATACATTGGAATAGCTTACACTAGAATGGTGTAGATTGACATGGTGTACAGTGGAGTGGTGTAGAGTGCAGTAGCCACTGTTGAAGAGAGCAGGGAGCGCTACAAAAATTATAATTGTAATCCAGGTGTATTGATGGATGAAATAGGAAAAATAAGAAAGCTATATAAGTCAAAACTATGGGAGTTTAATCAACAGAAAGAAGAAAAACAGTAGGTAGAGTTGTACTAGTCATCAAGGCTATGAAATTCTCATAAATTCTGGAGGCTGGTACAGCAGAAGTCAAGTTGGAACAGCCCAGAAGCACAGTCTTCCATATCAGCAGCCATCTGGGTGAATTATGTTTCAAGCCTATATGTTACAAATACAGACAGCCATTATAAAGAGACCTTGACCCCAACCACAAGGTCTCCCCCAAGCATATGGTAAAAAGGGAGAGTAACTGGGACAATATGGAGTATCTGCAATCAATTATTAGTTCCCTCCGATGAGCTGGAGCCCCAGGTCCCAAGGGTTTCCAGCCAAAATATTCAAAGCAGCACAAGAAGTCTGGATTAACCTTGTATATCCGCTATTTAAGCAATGTTCAATTAAAATCCAGGTACCGCACAGCTGGTGGGGATCAATATTATCCCCAATATATGAAAACGGTCCAACTAATCAGCCAGGTAATTGTAGATTAATAGCCCTGCTTGATGTAGGCAGGAAATGTTTTGTAAAAGCCCTCAATTTAGAACTCAAAGAATGGGCAACAGTAAATGCACTAATACCAATAGCAATCTGAGTTCAGAAATGCCTGCAGTAATGAGGATAATCTGGTGATCTTTTCTTCTCTGACTGAGGCAGCAAAAAAACCTGAAGCACCTAAATTATATGTTGCCTTTATTGATTACACAATTTCCTTTTATAAAGTGGACAGATTAAGGCTTTGGCAAAAGCTTTACAACTGGTGTATCCTGTTTTCGTTGTTGAGGGCAATCATGAGCCTGTGCTTTAAAATTAAAACATGGGTGAGTCAAGGTCTCCGCCAACAAAGTGACGCAAAAGATCTGGAACAATCAAGGTTGAAATAGGGATGTATATTGGCCCGCTAATATTTAATCTTTATCTGGCCAACATAAACAACAAACTAACTGGAGCAAATTCCTTTGCATCACAATTTGTGGGCTCACATCAACAAAGTCTGCTATATGCAGACAACACTATCCTATTTGATCATACCGCTGTTGGCATGCAAAGTTCGTTGAATACCCTGTCTTAGTACTTTAATGAAAATAAGATCTCTATCAACAGCTACAAAAATTATTATTTATGGTTGAAAGAAAGTAAAAAAAACATATATACTTTATCCAGCCCAGCTTGCACTATGCCCAGCTTCAGGCAATGATAGAGATGGTGGCAGCAAGAACTATCAGCTTCCAGAAATTGTTCAAACAAACGAGCGGACCAGATTTGTCTGCAATCTGTTTAGGCATTGAGTCTAAGTTCATCCCAACACTGTCATACTGCTCTTTGATCTTTAAGGATAATCTAGGCCCCTGGCTAGATACGGCCCAGTGATGGTGTTATAGAAGAATAATTCAGCTGCTGGACCATCTTCACAAATGTATCTCTAATTCAACCTAAGTAAGCAAGCTACCCTTGAGAAAAATCAGATTTCTAAACTACTATATCATGCTCAAGGCTGCCCCCCCCATTCATTGAGAGGTCTGATATGGTCAACCATGCTAAATAATAAGCTTGCATGGGAAGTACATGCCATATATTCCAGCAATACCATGGGTGCTCAAGAAATTATGAATCCACCATGATCACATGCTAAGCTGTTTATGAAAAGTGCAAGGCTGAGATCCGCAGATGAGGATTGACAAGATCTATCCAGAAAGGCCCATGCAGATTTGTGCACTTCTCTTATCAGTTCAATAGGAGGGCCTCTTATTAATCATGTGCACTGAGTCTCAACTTGAAAAAATACCTAATCGGGCTAAGATGTGGCCTTATACCCCTAAATACCTACATATATGGCTGTCTGAATGGTATTGAGACCCCAAACCGCATGTTATGCAACTATAAATTTGAATCTCTTTTGCATGTAGTATGTGTATGCAAATAATTGAATGGGCTAAGGCATTACTGGTTAACACCTGTATTTCATATTTTAGAAATCAGCAAACGTCAAAACGCAATTGCAGCATGCCTAAGGGGAACACAAGCTCAGCTAACTACAAGATTTCTGACATTTTTTAAGGACACATAAAGTTATGCATATAACACCTTGTCAGTTCCCAACCCCCACGTATTTAGAGATCTCAGTTTGGACAAGTTTTTAGATCCTTACATTTTAATAGCATTTAGTCTGTATCTCAGGCTCTTATTTGACACTAAATTAAAATTGAATACTCTGAAAGAAGAGAAGGTGATGGACACAAAGAAAGCAATGGGAGCTATAGCAAGCTTTGCACATAGATTAGGTACATGGTCGCTTGGCGTGATTTTAAAATTATATCAATCAATTTGTATTTCCAAGTCCGTGTCTGGGAGTGAAATTTGGGGCTACAAGGCATTGGGGGACCTACAGATGATGTACAATAAATGCTTGAGACGGCTATTAAAGGTCCCCCAAGGTACCCCCGCCTACTCAGTTCATGAAGTACTCAGGTGAGGCATGTGTCTGATTTAGTTGCAGCTAAGCCTCTGCACTGTTGGGTGAATATTTGGTCCCATGATGAGGCCTCCTTTAACCAAGAGATAATTCTGGATTGTCTCTCATTGAGCATGCCCTTAAAATACCATGGCTAAGATACATTAAAGGAGCACTCCATAGCCTAGGAGGATTAGATATTTTTACAAACTGAAGATCAGTGAAGAAAGAGGATAAAAAACGAATCAATGATCTATTCTTTAAAAAGGTTAGCGCGGAGCGAGAAAGAAAGGAATTGTTAAAGCCGACATTTAGAGCACATGCCCTAGTCAAATCAGTGCAAGGGACAGAACATTATCTTACTATCTTAACCAGTGCCTATGATAGTCTTTTAATTACCCTTTTTAGATTTAATATGTTTCATCACTTAGGGGTCGATTCCGATTCGGGTCGGACAGCTCTCCGAGAGCTGTCCGTAGCCTTACCGTGCGACCGACACGTACCCGTAGCCGGCCCGTCCTGTAGATGAAGTTCAATGCGCATATCTGCCAAAAACAAGACCGACACGTAGGCTGTGATTCAAGCTCCATTCTCCGTCCGAGCCGTAACTCCTAACGCCGAACCGAGTCGCCCGGAAGCAGTATCCACAGCAGTTTCCGCCCTGACAAGTAAGATGCGTACTTCCTACGCGGCGGACAGGTCGCCACGTACGGCACATCACAGCATCCGGAAAACAAGCATATCAGCTACGATTCGCGTCAAAACTCAATCCACGGCTACAAGACGGACCAGCTTGCAGCGGGTACAAGATGGAGCACCAAGCAGCGTGTACGAGACGGACACATCATGAATCCAATCGCGCGGGTCATACCAGTACTCTACATCTATGACCGGATCAGGAGCCGACGCCAATGGCGCAGACGGTAAGTCAGACACCTACAACACAAACAAACGATAAGTACCCACAAAATGGTACGCACACACAGGGGATCCACATCCTGGCCACTAACAATAGGCCACCATAGGGGCTGCATGGCCAGCACCACTACCACCCCCAACTATAGGGCTTATGTTGTCCATCACCACTGCCACCCCCACCCATAGGGGACCTGTTGCCTAGCACTACTGCCACCCCGACCCATAGGGGACCTGTTGCCCAGCACTCCTGCCACCCCCACACATAGGGGACCTGTTGCCCATCACCCCTGCCACCCTCACCCATAGGGGACCTGTTGCCCATCACCCCTGCCACCCCCACTCATAGGGCATATGTTGCCCTGCACTCCTGCCACCCCCACACATAGGGCTTATGTTGCCCATCACTAGGCCTGGGATAAAATTTTGTTCCGCTCGCGGAAATTGCGATAATTTGACATTTTTGCGTTCCGCGGAAAGCGCGAAAATGTCAACATTTCCGCAATCCGCATCTTACCGGAAATTTTTTGCTTGCTCGCGCTGTAAAAAAATACATTCTGACGTGCGCGTGATCGCCTTACCTGAATCCCCGCATTCGCCGACAAGTTTTCCCGATCCGGTCGCGTTCTCCAGGAGATGTTGGATTGTTGGTAGCCATTTGCGCTATCTCGCGACAGTTCGCGCCCGCAGTAACATCATTTGTCGCGCGATCACGTCTTTCTTCTCGCGATCATGCACTGCGAGACAAGTGAAAACAAGATGGCCGCGCCCATGAGCAACCGCATGGGTAAGTTGGCGAGCTGCGACCACGCAGAAAAAACCGCGAACGGGCGGGAAAAAAACGTCCGCTTCTTCGCGATATTTCCGTGTGTTTGCGGGGATTTTTAACATTTTTGCGATAGTTTGCGAAAGTGAATTTCGCAAATTCCGCCCACCCCTACCCATCACCCCAGCCACCACCACCCATAGGGGACCTGTTGCCCAGCACTTCTGCTACCCCCACACATAGGGGACCTGTTGCCCATCGCCTCTGTCACCCCCACCTATAGGCGACCTGTTGCCCAGCTCTACTGCTACTCCCACCCATAGGGGACCTGTTGCCCATCACCCCTGCCACCCCCACTAATAGGGCTTATGTTGCCCATCACCCCTGCCACCCCTACTCATAGGGCTTATGTTGCCCAGCACTGCTGCCACCCCCACACATAGGGGACCTGTTGCCCATCACCTCTGCCACGCCCACTCATAGGGCATATGTTGCCCAGCACCACTGCCACCCCCACCCATAGGAACTATGTTGCCCATTAATCATGCCACCCCCACCCATAGGGGACCTGTTTCCCATCACCCCTGCCACCCCCACCCATAGGGGACCTGTTGCCCAGCACTACTGCCACCCCCACTCATAGGGCATATGTTGCCCAGCACCACCGCCACCCCCACCCATAGGGACTATGTTGCCCATTACTCATGTCACCCCCACCCATAGGTGACCTGTTGTCCATCTCCCTGGCCATCCCCACTCATAGGATGGGTGATGCGCAACATATCCATCATACTCCAACATTAGGTATGTCAGCAAGATACATACCCCTAACATCATGACAACAGTGTGTAGTCTGTAACAAATGCCCACACCAGTGATTATAACTTCAAACATACAATGTAACTAACAGCACATGTGTGACCAACAAATGAGTGTGCCCTACACAAGGCAATCATCACTATAGCACTGTGTCAATGTAAAACAAACAACCCCCTCACTGTGTAGAACAAAAGTTAAGTGTTGGCTTCCAAACGGCAGCAAATGTCGAGCATTGTGGTGATGGGGTCTAAACCCCCCCCTCATAACAGTGGCCAAAAGGTAAGTGTCATCATGGTCAAAGCTGCAAATAACAAACAGCATGTATGATTCCCGGTCCCAACACATCAAACACTTATGGGGCAAAGTAGTGGTTGTGTCCCATACCCACAGAGATGTGGTGAGGCTAACATTGCTGTGAAATCCTAACATACTCTCGGCCATGTGTAGACAAGCACCACCCATGGGGGCTGACAATGCATACAGTGTACAATGACACAAGAGCAGAAGTGACCATCACAAAGCATACACACATCTCGAAAATAGACACACTAATCAAAACAACCTGTGTGGATTGTAGGTGTCAGGTCACAAACTCACATTCCATGCCAGCAATGGCACCTAACAACCAGGATGAATGTGCACAATGATGTGATATGACTCACAGAGACAGCAGGGCAAATCACAGTAACAGCATCCAGACAATGGCCCACAACAGCAATACCAATGCAGATGCACAAACACAAAAAGGCAACCTAACACTGCTCATCTGACACAATGTGTGTGTGTGTGTGTGTCTCAGTATCCCCAGGCAACTACACAACACATGAGGGGGGTTGAACCACAGCGACACAGATGTGGACACAGTGCCATACAAAAGTAAACCATCATTGGGACACCCTTAGTGGGCAATCAGGCATTGTGAGATGAGAGGGAGCACACCAGACACATGTGACACAAGCTGGAATGAACACCAACTAACACAGCAAGAGACTGACACACAACAGCACTACCCCCAGGGACCAGACATTGGGGTGACACAAGTATGCATGACACCTCCACTGTGATAACAAAGGTAGATGTCGTACACACTGGGAAACCCAGACATGTGTCCTGTTCCACCAACATACATCACACATACACAAACACAAATCACTCACCATGGCCCGTCATCCATGGACAAACGGGAGCTAGGAGCCCATCCATGCAAACATTTACATCAGTCCACCCTCAACACCACACACCCTGAACTGCAACAATGTGCATCTGTGAAGCCCACATGAACAGGTGACATTGCACATGCACCCATGACAAACACAGGAATGTTGGGAGTAAGTAAGGTGCACAGACTCATCACACAAGGACAGTTTACAACCCTGGTGAATGACAGACATGCTGCACTGTATGCGGCACATGGCTATGACGTCAAAGCTCATGTAACCTTCCGAATACCTGCCACAGTCCCAGGACAATGCAGAAGCCAAGGAGAACCACAAGGCACACATGCTGACACCTGCAAACATTGCAGCCCTGAACCCGACATGTGGGAGCAGTCACACACACATACATATGTCTCAATCACTGAAAGGTACCACCTAGTGAGAGCTACATGATATTGCGAACAAACAAGTCCCTTGGGGACCCCTGACTGTGTCCCATCTGCGTCTGACAACATTATCACCACTCAGAACTGAAAAATCCCAATGATGAATCACCAATTAACAGTAGTGTGTCATGCACCCACACATCTGTTAGCCCATGGCAAAGTTGTGGGATGAACACAGTACCACTCAGCAAGCATCAACAACAGGAACATATCAAGGGAACACTGCCTGTGTATGAAAAGAGATGTGGACACACACATGCTCATACAACACACACGATGGGCCCAGGCTATGTCATGGGACAACACACTTACTTGAAGGGACCCAACTCCTGTGGAAGGCCAGCTGTGCCAAACATAGTCACAGCACGTCTCATTCATGTCAGCAGAATACTTGGTCAGTCAGCCATCAGTTACCACACAATGAAGGCTCTGGTCACAACAGCCTGCGAATGGGAGTCTCCCCTAAGTCACCTGCACATACTCAAAACATGTGTACAGCAAGTTGCACAGAGGACCCAGTTGCTCATATGCCAATGATGACCACACCTGTAGGCTCAGTGGTGATGCGCACAATGTCTGTGAAATAGACAAACTTGGCAATGGGAAGCACATAATATGTGCATGGGTGCAAGCCAGAGATGTGACCATGCAAATGCAATGTTCGCAGAGATGTCCACAAATAGTTGATCATGACACACCCAGGTAGCTGCAAAGGATGACATGGATACCGACCAGAATAGGATACATATCTCATGGACCACATGGAGTACCTCACATCAACACATCAGTATTCAACATTGGAAACCAAGCATTACAGGTGCAATGGCATGTTAAACATCATAAACCTAATGTACAGCTAAATCAAGTTCACAGGGATAAAGAAAAAAGCTTTATTCAGCATATTAAAAGTTAAACGTCCGTTCAAACAAAGGGCCAATGGCCAGTCCATTATCAAATGCCAAGGAGTGAACTAGAGTGACAACTGTCACATGTTGCTTGCCTGCACTGGTAAAAACAGGGGACATCCCCTTGGAGGGGCATACATGGGGGCAGGCCCGGCACCGCAGGGACAGGATCAGGGCGCAGCAGAAGGAGGCAGTGAAGAGGTGGTGGATGCAGGAGAGACACTTGCAACTGCAGTGGAGCTGACTGAAGTGGTGGGTGCAGTCACAACTGTGGGGCACAAGTCAGATGGGGTGGGTGCCGGTACAACTTCGGTGGGCAGGTCAGATGGAGTGGATTGGGTCCGCACTGCAGTGCCCACATCAGACGGGGTGGTCGTGGACTCCACTGCAGTGCTTAAATCCATGTGAGCAGAATGGGGTTCAGGTGAGGTCGGCAGGACAGAGGGGGGGACACGGTCCCCATATCAGTGGCACTAACCATCTGACCAGGTGTGGAGGAGCAAGTGGTAGGGGAGAGGGCCTCAGCATTCTGGGGATGGTGTATCTGTGGGTGGGGGAACCCAGGGCAGGGAGTGGCGGGGGAACCTCTGGAGTGGTGGCCTGGGGATGGAGGACGGAGACTTTGCCTTGAAGCTGCGTGGCGGCGGTGGGGTCTTGCACTTCTGGCTCCAGGGGGACTTGCGGGTGGGTGTCTCAGTCTGTCTGCACCTGGGGGAGGATGTCCGGGTGTGAGGAGCACTCCCCTCTGTGTGTGGGGACTTCCTCTTCCCCTTGTAATCTGGATCTGCTGGGTCGGTGGGGAAGAGGCCAAGATCACAGAGGAAGAGCTTCTGTCGAGATGGGGTTGCAGGTGAGGCAAGGGAAGGGGGCTGGGAGGGAGAGGATTTGGAGGACTGCGGAGTGGTTGTGGATGACTGTGTGTGTGTCTGCAAACCATCCCCTGTGAGTGTGGTATCAGTCCCCTGCGCTTGCTTGTGTGCACGTCTAGCCCTTGGTTTGGGTGTTTGTGTGCTGCCCATGTCTGTGGCTTTGTGAGAATGTGCAGGTGTGTGTGTGCTTAGGACAGGTAGGTTGCTAGGAATCATGGGTGGTGCAGGGGTAGGAGGGGTGCGGGACTGTTGGAGGAGGGACACTGCTGCAGTCAGGGAGGAGGCCATGGACTGTTTGGTCCTCTGTAGGGCAGACATGCCCGAGGAAATGCCCTCCATGAACGACACCAGTTGCGTCAACAGACTTGTGTGTGCATGGAGGACCTTCAGCATCGATGTCTGCCCTACATGGATCTGTCTAAGTAAGTCCACAGACTCCTCACTCAGGGCAGCAGGGGACACAGGGGCAGGGGGTGCGGTGCCTGACACAAAGGAGACATGCTCCCAAACACGGGAGCCTCCACGGACCTCTGGGATGGGAGCCGATGGGAGGGTGGTGATGGTGGTGGTGGGGGCGGGGACAGCCTCACTAGCTGGGGTTTGGTGGCTGCTGACACCCGCCTCCACAAGGGAGTCATCCTCAGAGCTGCTGTGGCCCTCAGCTGGGGGAATGGTGCTGACGACTCCTCTGTGTGGCTCCACTCGTCCTCCGTGCCACTGGGTCCCCCCGACTCCTCTCCTTCTGTCCCTGTCAGGCTCTGTGGATCCTCCTGGTCTGTGGAGCTGTCCCCTCCTGTGGCCGTGGATGTATCTGGATAGGAAAAGGTAGTAAGAGAACAACATCAGTCACCTGAAATGACTGCACACACCACAGTGAGTACATCACATCACAGGGCAAGCCCTGGCATCATCAGCTGAACACAGCTCAAAGTGCCAACACTGTTTAGAATAAGCCAATTGTCATTTTCACCATCAACCATGGCACACATATCCCTCCTTGACTTGCACCCATATCTCTGTTGCATGTTGGATGCTAATACCCCAATGGCCTGACATGCACCACCCACACATTAGTTGGACATGCAAGTGAACATATAGGAGTATGTCACAATACACACAGCACATCTCTTGCTACTGACTCAGTACAGGTGTCCGGATGAAAGGATGGGCAGAGACTCATTTCACATGCTTGTGATGCATGCCAACAACACACACTATGATGTTCTCATGTCCTGATGGGCAATTCCACAATGGGGTGCATGGTGCACACTTGAACACAATGCAGGATCACTCATAGCAAGTTAAATGCCATGGCAGTGGCATGCCCTGAAAGTCAGTCAACACTGTCTCCTGTCACAGGGGCAGGGCATCCAGACAACGACAGTATGCACTGTCTCACAATCATAGCTCAGGGGTAAAGCTAACTCTGCAGATGACAGGTGCACTTGCCCATCTCCTGCAAATAACATATCTAGGACCACATCATGCAAATCAGACATATGAGTCTCTGGAAACACAACTCCCTGTACATTAACACATCACAGTCTGCCATGCATGTAACCCAGCTCCATGAAGGACACAGTTGCATACAGCATTGTGTGCTGTCAGATGATCTCACGCCTATATGTCACACAGGTCTTGTCTCTCACAGTCACATCTCAGATGTCCTGCTGACCTTCTAAATCATGGACACCCCAGTTGTACGTAACAACAAGCCACACCATAAGGACACAGAGGCAGACACCTGAAGGCACATGTCGCTAAGCACAAACTGTAATTTGATACACAGGAGTGGGATTACAGAGTGTTTCTAACTGCCCTTGAGGAGGCATGGCTGCCCAGGTCTACGTGAAACAGTGTTAGGCCCTGGACAGTAGTCAGGTGGCTAAGCAAGTGTGACATACTCGATATACATACTCCTGAGGCCCCAAAATTGGAACACATCTCAAGGGCACACACAGATCACATGTCAGATCTCAGCCATTAGGCAAACAATTGAACAATCCATGAAACACACAACAGAGTCACAGTAACAGATGTTATCCTGTAGCTGAAGCATAGCTGACTGCAGGTACACAATGCCCTAGTGACACAAGCAACAGACTGTAGGGGCCACACCTGTGGAACAGATGAGGAGGGTGCATCACACAATTGAGGGACCTAGGTATTGGACTACAAGACCTACATAATGTGGAAGTGTGACCAGGCCAAAAGACTGCAATTAGCATGTCAGACATAGTACACAGGTTAGGCATAGACTTACCCCGTTCCTGCTGCTATCTGGCCTATGCAGGTCCGGGAAGACCACCGCCAGAATCCGGAGTATGTGGGGAGTCAGGATACAGTGTCCGCCCCTCCTGCGTGGAGGTGACAGCTATCCTCTAGGTCCAGCCCCGAAGGTCCTGCCACCTCTTCTGGCAGTTGTGGATCCGGCGCTTGTAGACCCCCGCCAAACAAACTGCCCGGGCGATGGTCAGCCGTATCTCCTGCTTCTGGTGGGCATCAACCTGTGAGGATGAAAAAGTTAAAAGTACATTAACACACATGCCCCATATTTGTGCTGCACACATTTGGAGATGCATGTCATCATGATAAAGGGAAATGAGTTACACAGGTAGTGCAACCATGGGGAAGAACAAATCACCTGCATGTCTGACATGTTAACAATGCCTGGGAAGTTTAAGCTTGCACTAACGCACTTTAGCAGCTGGACACCTGTTCAATACATGTACCTACACACTTTGGGTGATGAAAGTAGTCAGTGAGAATGCTTGCCACTGGTGTACACACTGCTAGTACTGCTAGTCAGACAACATGCACAATTAGGAAAGCAGTGGACTGCTCACTCACCTGCTCCCCTGGTTTCCCATACAGCTTGCTGTACTGTGGAAGGAGCCCATACAGCAATGCCTGGTTCTCCTCCTCAGTGAAGGCTGGGGCACTCTCCAGAGTACGTGCCATAGCAGGAGCCAGAGGATGCAGAGACAGCAGCAGTGGTAGCAGGGATATGGTCCAGGTGCATGTGGTGCAGGCAAGTGAGCTCCCTGGGGGCCAGCCAGCCTTATATCTGTGCTGCAGAGGCAGAACCTATGCCATGTGTCCCAAGTGATAGGTCCAACACGGTTGCATTCTATGAATCTGGCCAATCCATGGAAATGTACGACTCGTACATATCTTCCGCATCGTTCAAATCTTCACCTTCATGAAACACTAGTAATTGTAACATTGTTGTAGGCATCCAACTGAATTTCCAGCGCACAACTCGTACAAGTTTTGAATCCGCATCCGTCTCCATGACAGTCCAGAGCCAATGGGTGCGCCCGGCTCGGTCAACTGACTGTACAACGCATATTTTGAAAATATACACACGCCCGTCTCCATACGATTCAATGGCCAAGGCGTACACCTGTCTCGGACCATGCCTGCCCGACGCGCATGCATGATAGTCACCTTCGTCGGACCTCATTGTAGTCAATGGCAAAGCGTACGCACGGCTCGGTCATGAACTGTGCAATGCGTACGCATTGTCAACCGCGTCGGACCTCATTGCAGTCAATGACAAAGCGTATGCACGGCTCGGTCATAAACTGCAATGCGTGCACATTGTCACCCGCGTCTGACCTCATTGCAGTCAATGGCAAAGCGTACGCACGGCTCGGTCATGAACCGTGCAATGCGTACGCATTGTCACCCGCGTCGGACCTCATTGGTGTGACTATTCGACGGATTCAACACACAATTACTTGCCAGGGACACCTGTGCACACCTACCACACTACAGCATTGACCAAACAGTGTCCCATGGCATGTAAGGCTGCATTACCTGGGTGTTTGGGGGGGCCACATTTGGTTTGTTGGGTGGAACTTTTGTGCAGCCACTCCCAGGCTGTGCACTTGTACATGGGGTCAGAATCCTTTGTGTGTCATGCACATTACCACTGTGATGTGCAAATGTACAGTAATGGGCATGAGTCACGGACACAGTTTCATGTTGGATATGTTTGGGCCATGTCTCATACACCCTGAGTCCTGAAGGTGATGGCATGTACGTCACAGTGAGACCTGTAGCCACAATACTGATGTGCACCCTCAATCTCTGTGCATGTTGTGTCTCAGATGTGTCTGATCAAATGTGCCCAATGGGTGACAGTCTCCCCATCCATGTGGTATATGCATCAACCTTGATAGTGTGTGTGGGTCTAAGAGACGTACATGTAGGGCCTGCAGGGACAACAGTGGCCAATACCTGTGGGAATCACGCTTGCCTTGTGATGTGTACGTGATACGCTATGTCCATACCAGTGTCGATGTGGCAATACGGGGACCCTGGATTTCTGCATGGCAAAGATCTGTGATGCCTGGAAGAAATCAGGCCTCACTTGTCACTGTGGTGTGTGTTTGGAACATCACAGCAGTACATAGGTCGGGTGACACAGCCATATGATTGGCCATTGCACTACATGGGACTCATGTGGACATGTGGAATTGAGATGTGAGGTGATGGTCATGTAGGTGACATATGTGTCCATGCCCAACAGCACACACCTCAGTACATTGTGGATGAACCGACATTCTTCCTTTGTTTATCTCTGTTCTGCAGGGCACCAGCTGTCCTTCTACCGTTCCCAGACCTTGCAACCATGCAGCAACGCGGCTGCATTCAACGGTACTGCTTCACCAGGCCACTGATTGAGGAGTTGGCGGAGCAGTTGGCGCCACATCTGCTACCTGGCCGGACATACCCTATAGCACTGACCCCAGAGGTGAAGGTCATGGCAGCCCTGCACTTCTTTGCTACTGGTACCTTCCAGTACACTGTGGCTACTGCTGGTGGAGTGTCGCAAACTATGTTTAGTCGTGTGCTATGCGATGTCTTAGAGGTTGCATTTCCTAGACCTGTACATCAAGTTCCCGAGCCCAGCTGAACTCCCTGAAGTAAAGGATGCATTTTAGACACTGGGGAGGATGCCGAACGTCATCTGATCTATTGATGGGACACAAGTGGCCCTGATACCACCACAGGCACAGGCACATGAGCAGGCATACCGGAACAGGAAACATTTCCACTCATGCAATGCTCTGGTGGTATGTCTTGCAGACATGTCTATCACACATGTGTGTGCACGGTTCCCTGGTTCTGCGCACAATGCCTACATAATGAGGAGTAGTCGCATTGCAACACTGATGTCACAGATGCCAGCTCAGCATGCCTGGCTTGTAGGTGTGTACTGACTGTTTCTCATTGTGTGTGTATGTCAATGTTGTATTCCGCACTCCTACAAAACTCAGCTACTTATTCATTTTTGTGTGTGTAGGTGACTCCGGATACCCCAACATGCCGTTGTTGCTGACACCCTCCAGAACCCTGTGACACCAGCCGAGATGCGCTACAATGAGGCTCATGGTCGGAACAGGAGGGTGATTGAGCAGATATTCGGCCTCCTGAAAAGCCGCTTTCTCTGCCTGGACAAGACCGGAGGGGCCCTCCCATATGAACCTGCAAATGTGTGCAAAATAATCCTTGTATGTTGCATGCTATACAACATGGCAGTGCGGAAGAAGGTGCCTCTCATCCAGGATGATGATGACTAACCTCCGGCACCTGTGGAGGATCCCGGCCTGGGCCAAGATACCAGTGATGATGAGGATGAGGGTGACGTCCGCTCACAGCTCATCTACAACTTCTTCACCTGAATGTGAGTTTCCAGGGTTGTTATGTCAATGTATGGAGTTAGCCTGGAATGTGTTGTGGCTGCTCTGTTGCTGTCTGAGTGTGTATGTGTGCCACTTGACTGGATGCGTGCAGTGATGTGTCCATTCAGGTGGTGTGTACTCCACAATAGGGTAGTACTGCTAACTTGTTTTTGTGTAGGTTTCTTGCGACATGTTTTGTGCATGTGTATTACATTTCTCTCCTGTTCTGCTGTGCATTTGACTGTGTCTTGTGTCTGTCATTCACAGGGTAATTTGCCTGTTGTATGTTCAGCACTGACCCCCAATACCCAGAATCCATCACCAGTGTGGGAGTAGTCAATGGACATCAAGTGATGTGCCACACACCCCTGACTACAATTCTCAGACACTCTGTGACTGTTTGTCCACCGTAACGTACAATTGCCTTGCAACAATTTTTGAATAAACATGTTTCTGATGTGTAATGAACCTGTGCTATGCCTTGTTAGGTGCGTTGTCGGTCTTCCCACATCTGACTGACATTTGCTTACCTCACCTGTGGACGTGTTACCACTGACTGTGGATAGGTGTTGAGGTTGTGCATACCTATGTGTTTCAAGTCAACATCATTGTGTGTGATGAGTAACATGGCCATGGTGAGTATGTGTTATGGTGCCATAGTGGTGTGTCTCCCTCACGCATGTCAAATCACCATGACTCACCTAACGTTGGTCACATTGTTGCAGTATTTGGCATGCACTGTGTTGTGTAGCAGATCGACATCTCCATGACCCATGACAATTTGGAATCACAATAGAGGCAAGTATGGTGTACTGGTGAGTTTATTTTCGAACATGTGTGAGGAAAGTGCACAGTATGGTGGGTGCTGTACATTGGTTTTGGAATCCAAAGTTCACATTAGAGTTGGAAGTGCTAGTAGATAAAATGTCCAGATTAAAGTCCACAGTCATCTGCTACATTGGCTCAACATGAACCCTCGATGTCATGTGGGCGAGTTGTGTGCGATTGAACAAGGTGAACGGGTTGCGCACAAAGAACATTGTCCAGAACAGGTTTAGAGGCCCTGGGGGATGTGCTGGGACATCTGCCTCTCACATGCCCTTCTTCGGACTACCCCTCTTCTTCCTGGGGGGGATCCTCAGGTGCAGGCCTCTGCGGTGCAGGGGACTCTTCACCAGAGTCCTCCTCCCTCCCTGTGGTGCTGGCAGATGGTGTTGCAACAGATGTTGTGGCCACACAGGGAGGTGTGGACAGGTTTGTGTTGATCTGGCGGAGGCATTGGAGTATGTCCCGATGCACCGCAGTAAGGGCATCCCACTTGGTTTCCATGCGGGCATGGTGGGCAACCTGCTCCTGTTGCATGTCCTTGAGGATCCCCACTACCTGGCCAAATCCTCCGGTGCTATCCTGGTACACATCTATGATGCATGCCAGTTGGGGGTCATCATGCAGTCCAGACCCCTCTGCAAGGCGCGCCCTCTGCCTCCCACACCTCCCAGCACCACAATCCACATTGGCAGGACCAGTGTCACGCACAGGTGACACTGGGACCCCTTGGGTGGTGTTGCTGGTGGTGTTTGCTGTAGCTTCCGGGGGGTCCTGTGTCCCTGTGCTGTGGGTGTTCAGTGGCCTTGGTCTGTCCGTGTTGGCGGGGGTGCCCTGTCGGCTTCCAGATGCTGTAGGGGTGGGTACAGGGGGTGCAGATGTTGATGCTGCAGGTGCTGCATGATGTCTCACACCGGAGGGGCCAGGTTGGTCGTCATCATCCGAAGAGAACAGAGACAGATTCAAACCAGAGAGCTCAGTGTCCACCAGAGTCTGGGCCGGGGAATCCTCTTCATTTGGTGCTGAGTCTCCAGCACCACCTGTGTTTGGAAGAGACACACGATGTGAATTATGTTTCTACATGCATTGATGGTTCCCAAACATGACATTTTCTACTGTACGAACAGAGGCCTGCCTGTACACTGCTTTTTCCCAGCTTGTCACGGACAGAGTTTGATATTGTTGTTGCGCATGTCCCAGCATGGCCTTGTGCTCCCTACAACAGAGCCCAGTGTCAGACATCCTGTCACTCCCTTCCCACTCCCTGTAGGGCGAGTATGGTTCAGTTAGAACGTTCTGGGCCATGTGGGTGGGTGTAGATTGTCTGTGACTGTGACTCATGTCATACTCTTGGCTACACCCCCCTTCCCAGCATGCACATACTTCCTCCCTCTTGACTCTGCTTCCCTGTGAGGGGGTGTGACGGCAATGGCAAGATGGCTGACTGTGAAATCCTGTTGTTTGTTTGGCTACAAGTCCAAAGAGAGCCCGTGTGCTTCACACAGCAGCACCCAGTATGGGGTATCTTTTGCTGATATTTCACAGAGGTGTGGGTCAATGCATTCTACTCGGTGAGTTGTGTGAAGTTTGTGTTGTGGGGGGGTGTGTCTCCACATGCTGGTAAGTATGGTCAGAGCTGTCAGTCCTCCTTCCCACCCGGCCAGAAATCCCATCATGAAGAGTGTTTCCATTGTAGGGCATGCAAGTTGTCTTTCAGGATGTCAGTCAGTGGTGTCCTGCTTCTGATTTGCGCACATGCCCTACCAGGGCCCTGTGCTCCTCACAGCAGGACCCAGTGTCAGCCATCTTGTCAGTCATTTTCCACTCCCTGTGATGTGGGCATGTTTCAGAGAGGTCTTGATGGACCAATCAGGAGGGGGAGCATTATCTGTGACTACAGACCCCATCATGCTTTTAGATACACTCACTTCATCTGCATCCCCACTATTCCTTCCTGTCAGTCAGCTGCACTGTGAGGTAGTGTGTTTGTGGTGGCAAACTGTCTGGCAGTGTCGATTTAGCTTTGTGCCACTGCCTTGCTCTATTTGTTTGTAGGTTGGTGCATGTCATGACACAGTTCCAAGTCACTAAGAGATAGCAGGTATTGTGTTTGTCTGACTGCCATACACATCTTGGGATAATTATCTATTGGTTACAGTAGCTTTGCTTGTGGTGCATGGTTTCCCTGTCCCCTTGCCACACAATCTTGGGTATGTTTTTTGTGTACTTACCAGGCTCTGATATGTCTGTTAGCCCATGGACTCTCTCAGGTGGTAGGATGTCCTGCACCTTCTCCTCCCAGGTCCTGAAGTAGACTGGTTTGGCAGGAGGGCCACCACTGGTGCACTGACTCAGGGAGTGATCTTTTCCGATGAGTTTCTTGACCCTCCTGCGCACATCATACCACCTGTTCTGGATACCGTCCTTTGTGCGCCTTGCTGGTGCTTGAGCATTCACCTTGTCCACAATCCTCGCCCACATCTTGGTTTTCTGTGACATGGGGGTCCTTTGGACCAATGTACCAAACAAATGTGGCTCTACTCTGATGATCTCTTCTACCAGCACTTCTAACTCACTATCTGTGAACTTTGGGTCCTTCTTTGGGGGCATGGTGATGGGTGGTGGGGGTGAGGGATGTGTGTGTGAGGGTGCAAGTGAGGGTGGGTTGGTGTTGGTTTTGCTGGCTGTATGTGTGGGTGCTTTTGGATGAGGTGCTGATGGTGTGTGAGTTGTGTGATAGGTGAGTAGTGAGTGTGTCTGTGGTTGCTGTGTAATGGTGTTTGCTGCTGGCTGTGTCTCCTGTTTACAAGGGATCATGGAAGTGATTGTAGTCCTTTATATAGTTGGAGTTCAGGGTGTATCTTTGTCCCAGTTTCTTTTTATTTGATATTTATTGGCTTTGTCATTGCTCATTGCTTGTTTGGTCCTTTTTTGTCTTTTTTCCTTTGGGTTTTGTAGGCATGAAGGAGACGTTCTTCTTCAGTTTTTTGTAAAATAAAACATCGAAACTTTATTCACCGTCTGTTTGGTTCAACTTTTTCAATATGTCTTTTCCAAATTGGGTCTTTCATAGTAGTATAGATATTCTGATATCACCTTATATTGACTTAAATATCAAAATGATTATATTTACGCTTTACCGTGTCATGTTTAAACAGGTCATATCCCTTTGATGGAAATAAATATATAAATAAATAAATGCATAAATGCATGAATAAATAGAATAGTCTATAAATTTATAAAAACATTTCCTATGTCACTATGACCCAGATAAAATCCTGTATAAATATATAAACATATAAACACGTACATATATAAATATATAAATATAAATATATATAAATATCTAAAAATCACACAAATGTTAAAATTCTGAGTACATGATTGTATAATACTGCATAATTTATTACAAATATAATCCTAAAATTCGTTTTGTCTGTCATGACCCCCGTTAAATGATAGAAGCTGACATATTGGGAGCAATAGTTCCCTACGTTTAATGGTCATAAACTCGAAAGACTAAGAAAAGACAGATTCAGTTGCCCACTGTAAAATCATCCCCGGTATGGCTCTTCGCACTGAAATTATTTTTGTAATTTTTAACTAATTTATTCATTTTTTTGTCTTAATTCATATTTATATTGTTGTGCAAAATGTGCTTTAATTTAAAACTACTAAAAAAAGTGTCAAGTGCTATTTAAAAAAGAGAGAAAGAAAGCAGGTTTAAAAAAATCCTAGTAGCTCAGTAGTTACTATAATATCGGCCGATATATAAATAGTAAAATACTACTAGAACCATAAAGAAAATGCAAGCAATCAGTACAGATTAGTCTAATATTTGACCCAAAAATGTAATCAGGTTTCAGCAAGGAAAAGGGGATTTATGTAAAACTTAAATGTTAATATCCATGTAAATATGTAAACAGTGCAGTTAGATTTCTTGATATTAGCGTGATAGTTATAGGCTGGCGTGGAGCTCCTCCGAGCTATTTAATCCATGTGGGTGTTTACTGTCTAAATTTAAAATGTAGTACATTTCCAAAATTCTGAGTGTTCTGTCTCTGTCACCCCCTCTTTTGTTTTTAGGGACAGAGTCAATGAGGAAGTAACTTAAGTCTTTTGGGTTACCCTCATGTTTTGCTTGGAAATGACGCGCCACTGGATACGCCTGGTCATGGTTTTTAATTGCACGTATATGTTGGAGTATTCTCTTGTGCCCCGGGAGAATGGTACTCCCAATGTACCTTAATTTGCATGTACACTCCAAAACATATATTACATGGTCAGTTTTACAGTTCAATGATTTGGTAATTTCCCTATTAGGGCCCCCAAAGGGTGTGGTATAGTTAGTTGTGGAGACTCCGTATTCGCAGGCCTTACAAACCTTGCATTTAATCCCCGTCGTTGTGACAGCCAAGATCCCTTGGCTCCCACCCCACATGGGTCATTATCCACCAACATATCTTTCATAGATACTCCTCGTCTATATGTGATAGCTGGTTGTTTCGGGACCTTTTTACCAATAATGGGGTCCTGTTTAAGTAGGTACCAATTTCTGTTGAGTATTTTCCTCACTGCTCCCTCTTATATATATATGGTCAGCCAATGGAACACAGAGGAGAAGGACTAATCTGATAGTTCCAGCCTGCACAATGCATTTTACACATGCTTAATATGATGAGCTACCAACCGTTTCTTTGTATACCGAATCAATTTTTATAGGCAGAATTTATTATGTCTCAATTTTAGAATGAAGTGTGGAACTATTTTGTTTAATTTTGCACATAGTAAAGTTTTAGATTAAGTTTGTATGGTTTAAGATATGAATGACTCTGGCACAACATTTCTGGCCAGTACATTGCACTTTATGCCACTCATGAAGGAATTATGTGTTTCTTTGCTCATTTAGTATATGGTATCAATCATGTGATGATGCACTTGCTAGTGATAGAGCGCTTTCAGCACTCTATTTATATGGGTGCATTATAGTTATAGTTGCCATGTACCCACAAGTAAGCATATCGAGCGTAGTGTTTATAATCATGAATATGTATTTAGTGGAACTCATTTACACATATACTGTAGTGTCATGTTATACTATGATGTATCATCATGCCTGCATATACAGAAATCAGTAGAATTTAGAGCCATATAATGTAATTGTCTGTTTAACTTGCTCGATTCTCTAGGCCCAAAACTGTACTTGTTTTGCACCTCCTTGGCTTCTCGAGAAATAAATAATGAAATGCATGTTGTTTTTAAGAAATAGCAGTGTTCTCACCCTACTGCAAGTATCGGAATGCCAACTCGTTATTTTCAAATTGGAGAAGATACAAGGAATGCTTTGAAGGCAGTTGGAAGCGAGAAGGGAGGGTATCTTTCGTGTGTGGCTGTTCTGAGATCCAAGGTCACTACGCCGAACAAAGAAGACTTAATTAGAAAGTGTGAACCTCCCCATTTAGAAAAAGTTGCAATGAAAAGGAATAACATTTTTTAATATATGATGCACAGGGACAGAGACCCCAGACTTCTGCTAGCTTTCGGAGAAAAAGGAGCATCTTAGACCTCGCTCCTAGCCTTAAGCATCCTAACCCATTAGACGTGAGTACTTCTTAGGAAGTCAACACCTTTGGGAGCTGATAGAAAGGCATTAGATGGGAACCCTTTTAGAATAGTGTAGGGATAGATTTGATTTATTTTCTCATGAAAAGAGTGTTGGACTCTGTTTCTATTTTAAGTTGTATCCTGCTTTTGGAGTTCACCATTTTATTTCTCCTATGCCGAATCACTTATATTCGTAGGATCGGGTCTGTATTGATTTTTCTGTACCTATATATGATGGTCTTAGGATGTGTGTACATCTTATTATTTTTGGCCTTATAATAAATTGACAAACCTAAAGTCAGAGTCTGTGGTATTTTCAGGTATGATATTGTCATCGTGTTATGAAATGTTTTTCCCCTCCACCACTGTTTAGCGTTTAAACAAAAGATCCTGGGCGCTAATTGGAAGAGGAAAATATGGGTGCAATTTGGCGTCATCAAATTATAGCAGAGGATGGTTTACCCCTGAATAGTGAGAGGAATCGGAGAAATATAGGACAGTGACTGGAGGAATTGAGGTCCGGATGCGGCAGACTGAACATCGGCAAAGAGTGGCGGAATCTGGCAGACGTTGACGGTGCGGCGGAACGAAGAGAGGCGGCGTGAGTATGAACGGTTTTGTGAAGAGTGTTAGATTGCGATGTGTTTTATTTGTATGATGTCTTGCAGAGTTGAGACGCATGTTGAGTGATTGTGGTTATTAGTACTGGTTCGAACACGTGCAAGTCAGAGAATTTGGTGAACGGGCTCAAGAGAAGTCCAAGATCCCGGGATAGTATTGTAATGTAATTGTCTGAGTAATTGTGGGAGTCGTGAAGCACTGTTGACTGCTCACTTGTGTCAGGGAACTTTGTGTGAGTGCGGACATCGCTTGTTGTGAAACACCTCAGGTACCGGGGGTGGATCGCAATGAGTAAGTGACCACCGCAGGCTGGAGGTCATAGCAGATGCATGTTCTTGTGTGAGTGTTCTATCGATCTTTTAGTGGACAGACAATTACTTGTTATTGTGACTGTAAGTTATTGTGACTGTGTAATGACCGGTTACTTGGTTAATAACTTTGGGTTATACAGCTACTGTAGACGTGAATGTGTGAGTGAATGTACAAAGCGAAATTGTAAAGGCGGGTGAGTCGCTGCAAGGAGTGAGTAGTGACGTCAGAGTGCGCCACGCTGAGATTTGTCAGTTGGTGTAACGCTGCGCTGGGATTGGTTGCTTTGCGTTTGTAGTCGACTATTGGATTGTGGGTTGCCCATCGAGTGATTGTTATGATGCGTTGTTTTTGGGTGTTGCGAGATATGTGCAGAGGTGACAGAGGGGTGGTGACTCGGGTTGGAGAGGAAGCTCCACCGGAGGATACCCCTGCACATCATATGGCAACAAATGTGGGTTTGCATACCATTGTTTGGCTTCAGAATTGGCATAAAATCACAGAGAAGGAAGGGGAATTGGCTTTCCCTCATTATGGGTCGTTTCATATGGAGGTTATTTAACAGCTGAGGGGGGTAATGGCTGCCCTTAAACCTCCACCTCGACCCACACAATTTGAGGCTTTACATGCTGGGATGAGAGCAGTATTAGCAAAGAAATGAGAGACATCACAGGGGCGAATGAGGAGAGCAATGAAGGCATACCAAGATGCCAGATGGGATGCACAGCTGAAACGATGGAGGGTAGATACTATAGGAGAGCGCTTGTATCCCTTTTGAATGTTAGCATTAGAATCAGAGGGAAAAAGTAAGAAAGGTGAGGATAGTGATACAGACGATAGTTTCCTGAACAGGCTCTTGGCGGAACGACCTCCACCTAGTGACTCCAAGACAGAGACAGAGAGGTCACAACCACTAGAGGAGACAGTGGGATCAGGGCAGGTGGGATTTGCAAAACAGCCAAATGGACAAATAGCCAGGGTACGGATCCCTGGAGGGTCAGGGGGAATGAGATACCCGATTATGAACTAGCTCAGTCTGCAACGAATACGCAGTTACCAGATGCCTTGCCAGTGCCAGTTACCATTGGATCAGTAGTCCCCATATATACTCCTGATGAGATACAGAATGATAGTCAGCAATACACTGGTGACAGGGAAGAGACAATATCTGGGGAAAGCCTTACACAAACTGGAGCAGGCTTAGGACAGGCACCGGTGGCTTATAGCACTCTGTTACCTGCTACTGCAGATCCATCACAAATGGAGAGTGGTTCAGAAAGGAGACCAACAGGAATCTTGGCAAATTCCTGGTCAGACCTCCGAATGTGGGTAGAACCAGTGAGAGAGTCAATGCTGCCAAGAGAGGAAAGAACAACAGCAGAGCCTTCCAGGATACTATGTGGGCCGCAAGGTGTGTGTGCAGGTAATCATTGGAGGAGTAGGAGCTGGGATAGAAAAGATCCTTCAGCAACAAAGAGGGAAGAAGGAGCCATACCGAGGAGAACACAGAGTTGTGACAGAGAAGATGTAGAAAGGGAAAGAAATCAGAAAGTGTTGCAGAGTGCAATAATAGTGCCAATGTTGGATGTAGTTCGATTGAAGGTGGAAATAGATGACGTGGTAGAAGGGAATTTGCCTCTGGAACAAATTGAGACATATGACCCTAATGAATTGTTGTTTGTAGCCAAGGCTATTACAAGAAAGTCAAAGTGGGCTTATGCTGCCCTATGGCAGTTAGCACGAAAGTATGATGTTGATTTGACAAAGACCAAGATGATGCAGGGTTCTTGCAGATTAAATTACACAGATAAGGAGTTGGAGGAAAAGTGAACTGTTGGGTTGAAAGCGCAGATTAGGAAACTGGTAATAGGCATGCAGACTTGGAAAGCATTGGACAGATGGGAAGAGAGGTGGGCCAAAACGAAAAGTGCTAAGACAGGAAAAGGTACCTCCTCATCTCCGGGGGGAGGAACAGAATCCACTGGAAATTTCCCTCTGAGAGAAGTGCAGAATGGAGGATATGTACACGTGCCATGGAGCAAAGGTGATTTGGCTGCGTTTATGAATGATTTTCCTCGGCTGAGGGAAAAACCTGCGGAATGGTATAAGCAGATAGACCAGTTTGTCAAGATTTCGAAAGTGTTGTGGATAGATTTGAACACTCTGTTTGATATTATGGGATATTTATTAAGCGCACATATCACTACAAAAGTCTCATGGCGCTGGTGGATAACTCTGAGATGAAATAGATTTGGTGCAGTTAGATGTCAAACAGTCATGTCTTCAACTTACTACGAAAACAGTTGTGATCAATTGTAGTGCGTAAATGAAGGGGCAATTTGTTTCAGAACGTAGGGGCAAGGAAGGAAAAAGATCTGCCTCCGTTTGTGGTGGTACGAATTCTAGGAGATGCGAGAAGTGCTGTGTTACTGGATCTCAAAGTTCTGCCCAGTAGATACCAGTTTAACTTTTTGGCCCAGAAACCCGGACCTTTCACATACATATTCTTGTGCGTTAAGCAAAGAATCTTAAAACGTCTTCGCTTTCTTATGGGCAGCCAGTGTAGGAGTTTCAGATTGGGTACCGATGGAGATCTTGGTGGAAGATTGAGTACCAACCTCGCTGCGGTGTTCTGCAAGACCTGCATCCTTGAGAGAAGATTCTCATTTGTGGCTGCAAGCAAGGCATTGCCATAGTCCATACGGCTAATAATAAGTCCCTGGATTAGGGATTTTCTTGCCTCCATCGGAATCCATTTAAAAATTGTGCGCAAATTACGCGTAATACCAAAACAGGAGCTAACTGTCTTATTAATATGGTCTTTCATAGACAATTTATTGTCCATTTGAAAACCAAGATTACGCACCGTTGGTGTTGGAGTAGGAGAAGGGCCAAGGTTTGAGGGCCACCAGTCATGTGTCCAATGCTCATGAGCCCTGCCTTAAAGCACTATCTCAGTTTTTCCTCTATTTAACTGCAGATGGTTGGTGCACATCCAATTATCAATGTGAGACATACAGTTCTTGAAACGGAACTTAGTTTCCTTTGGATCTGGACCAATAGTGATCAGAATCTGAGTGTCGTCGGCATACGACACGACATCAAAGCCATAGGATCTAATCACTTTAGGGTGTGCTGTAGATTTTTTTAATATGGGCCTGACTAGCAGTTTTCCATATTTTAGGAACTTCCGATTTTGACAGTGACTTATTAAATAAGTCGGTGAGACTGTCTAGCAAAGCTAGAGCTATGATTGGAAGGATTTTTGGTGGCAAAGGATCGGTAGGAGAACCTGATTTTACTTTTACGATAGCTTCAGTCGCTTCTTCAAGACTATACTGAGTAAATTCTTCCATGATGTGATGGGGATCAAAGGCAGTTAAGGAAAGATTCCCGGAAACATTTATAATGTTTTGAGGGGGAAAGGAATTAAGAATTGCTATGATCTTATCATCGAAAAATTTGGAGAGAGAGTCTATCCAGTCCTGAGAAATAGAGAATTGCGGCTGAACGGATGGAGTAGAGAATTCTTTTAAGATTTGATAGAGCTCTTTGTTTGAATTTGCTGCCTTCACAATAGGATTTAAAAGAAATAATGTTTTTGTCTGACTAATATTTTCCATATACTTGTGGTGAACATCTTAATATAATACGCGGTCAATAGGGTCTTTGGTTTTTCTCCATTTCCGCTCCGCAGTCCTACAAGAGAACTTTTCTAACTTTAATTGATTAGTGAACCAAGGAGCGGCTCGAGTTTTGACTGTAACTCTAGTGAGAGGGGCAATTTTGTCCAGTGCATTAGTTATTGTTCTTTCTAAAGAAACTGCTCTTTGATCAATGTTATCATTTAGACTTCGGTGAGTCGAGCTGAAATAGGTAGTAAAAAGAGGTAAAATGACTTTACCCCAAGAACTTCGCCAAACTGATTCCTTCCTGGGGACCAAATTGATGGTATGGTCGAGAATAACACATTTTAATAAGCTATGGTCCGAACATAATAATGGTAGTGGAGGCTCAACCTTAACCTTATCAGAGTTTGTTAGTAGTAGGTCAAGCGTGTGGACCGCAGTATGTATGGGTCCAGTTACCAATTGGACTAGTTCCAGGGTGCTAACACTGGAAATTAGCTGCTCTGTATCTGGATCATGTAATAGTTCCGCATGATAATTAAAATCTCCTAACAAGAGAAAATAATCTGAGGCTAGTACATGTGGAGCAATTATCTCTAGTAGCTTATGTGGGAAATCATTTTTAGGGCCAGGAGGTCTGTAAACTAAGGCTCCTCTCCATGTTCCTCCTAACAGACCTTCCATTTTAAAAACACACAATTCCATTTTATTCGTACCTATAATTTCTAAAGAAGTGATGTTCACATCCGGAATAGTGGCTATAAGCAGGCCACCTCCTCTATTCCATTCCCTGTCCACTCTTATTATGTTGTAATGTGGAGGAAAAGCAGTAACAACATCTGGAGAGGCATGCTCGTGCAACCACGTTTCCGTAATAAAACAGATGTCAGGTAATTCAGAGGCAATGAGACTCCATATTTCAACAGCATGTTTGGGAATGGAACAAGCGTTAAAGTAAAGTGCTTTTAATGGTTTCAAAGTTTTTGTAGGGTTGGAGTTACATGATACAAGTGTTTCACTAGGGGGAGCAGATATATTAGGACATAAGATCCTTTGTACCCCACTTATTGTTATAGCTTCTGGTGTAGCTAGGTATTCACGAGATGAGTGGTCAAGATCTTTCGACTCCTGAC
The DNA here is from genome assembly GCF_964204655.1 of Triturus cristatus. NCBI lineage: Eukaryota > Metazoa > Chordata > Amphibia > Caudata > Salamandridae > Triturus > Triturus cristatus. Next base: position 624,723,553 of record NC_140580.1, on the reverse strand, counting down.
TTGAGTATTTGAACAAAGTCATTTTAGAGGCTTACTATTTCCAAGGAGGAAACAAGGAAACTATATTTAAGATAGATCAGGCAGGGGTTGCGGCAGCTGGTAGCGGTCGAGCTCGGACATGCGCAGACGGGCTTACCTTTGGCGTGCCGTCGGCACGCCGCCACGCGCGTCCGCTGCCCAGCCCCTCCTTTTGTAGGGCTAAACTGATGGAAAATGCTGGTGTGCTAACTGCAGTTCCGGTCGGCAGACTGGAAGTGAAAACTAACGCCTTCTCGTCCCTCCGCTCAATCGGCACAAGCCGGGCGGACCGAGGACACAGGCGACTACTTTACGATGAGTGCTATGCAAATTTAAAAAGTAAATAACGGCGCAGTTAAAATGGAGTATGATAACAACACAGAACTAAAAATACTATTTCAGGCGTTTCTCAAAGCCTGATTGAACACAAGCACAGTATTAGGAAAGTTCACATAACCTTTAACAGTCAGGTATAGAAGTCATGCGGTCTGCGCTAGCAGAGTATCCACCGCCGATATAGTGGTTCCGGCAGGTTTGTGGGCTGCATGCAAAATTGCTATTGAATGGCTAACAGCAGAACCACCTAGAGACTCTGTAACGCATGGTCCTTCACCTGATGTTATGAGGAAATATGACCAAGTAATTACCTTGCTGCTGTCTAAGGTAGCGCCGCAGATTGTTGATTGGCTTAAAATTGATCACACTACTCAAGAGCCTAAGGAATCAGTGCATGATTATTATGAACAATTGTTATTGGCTTTCAAACAGCATAGTGGATTGGATACTATTGATCAGAAGGATATGGGACAGTTTGTCTCTAAGTTTGTGTTGGGTTTGAGATCCGAAATTAGTCTGATGATACAGCACCAACTGATATGTGTTGGCAGAATAAGTCGGTGGACGAAATACTGCGGTATGCTAAATATTGTAGTGACCAAGTAGAATCAGCACAAAAGAAATTGAAAGACAAGGTGATGTTGGCTCAGTTGAGAAGTGCAGACTAAATGCAGGGGGTTGGAGGAGGTAAAGGTCGAGGCAGAGGAAGCGGCCAAGATATGGGTCAGCAACTGGCAACCCAACCAGGTCAGGGATGAGGAAGAGGCACAGAAATGAGTACAAGTGAGTGGGTGGCACAACAGAGAAAGGTGACTGCCTGCCATTATTGTCACAAGACGGGACATTGGAAGCGCGAGTGTCGCTTGAATCAGGCTAATAAGATTCCATATGAAGGAGAGGGACACATGAGTGAGACTCTACAGATAGTAACTCGACCTAGGTCTATGTACGGAGTTTGTGAGTCACAAGTGCAGGTGCCACAGCCTCCCAGAATACCCACATACAATCAGACATATCAACAGATGCCATATTTTGAAATACGAGATAGATACGATCAATCGCAGTGCCCTCTAGAGTACCAGAGGGGGGTGCAGGAAGAATGTCCTCTCGATACCATCTTGGGGGTAGATCAGAGTGAGCCGGTTGTAGATGCAGATGTGAACGGATATCCTGTTACATTTTTATTAGATACTGGAGCTGCGTGTTCCACAGTTAGAACCAATGTGGTCCCCAATCTCTCTCTTTCTGGTCAATCGATTCAAGTAGTAGGTGTCAGCAATCAGAGAATGACCAACCCATTGACAAATGCATTACCAGTCAGAATAGGGCCGTTCAAGGATAAGCACCAGTTTGTGGTATGCAACACAAGTCTGGTCTGTCTCTTAGGCCGTGATTTGTTGTGCAAATTAAATTGTGAAATCTCATGCACTCCGAGAGGTGTGGAGTTGCAAACCTATGATGACAATTTCAAAATGGTTAACATGAGCATGTGTGCAGAACTGTTTGTGGTTCTTACCAAAGCCAAATTGTCACATGATTTGAGAGACTCAGTTGACCCGCAAGTGTGGGATTTCACGGGTGAAGAGATAGGGTTAATCCGAGGTGTGGAACCTGTGAAGATACAGGTGCGACCGAATGCCTAATTTCCAAGAACCCCGCAATACAAACTGTCTGCAGAAACAGTGGCTGGAATAACTCCTGTCATCAAGTCAATGATTGCCCAAGGCAATCTCAAAGAGATACGAGAAAGTCCCTGTAATTCCCCGATTATGGGACTACAGAAGCCTAGCTGCAAGTACAGGATACTACAAGATTTGCGCAGGATTAATGAAATTGTGATTCCCTGTTGTCCTGTGGTACCGAAACCAGCCGTGATTCTCTTTCAAATACCATGTGAAGCGGAATGGTTTACCATCATAGATTTGTGTCAGGCATTCTTTTCTATACCGTTACACGAGGATAGCCAGCATTTATTTGCATTTCAGATTGGCGACCGTGTCTTAACACGGTGTAGAATCCCACAAGGGTATACAGAAAGCCCATCCATCTTTAGCCAGTGCCTGTAAATCATCTCGAAGGACTGGTGATGCCCCAGAAATCAGTCCTGGTTCAAAATATATAGACAACTTTCTGGTCGCCTCAGAAAATGAGGATGTGTGCAGGATCAATACAGTGGCTTTGTTAAACCATTTTGCAGAGAATGGACACAAGGTCTCTCCAAACAAATTACAATACTGTCTACCTGAAGTACAGTATCTAGGACATCGTATTGAGAAAGGAAAGCGAAGAGTGTCACCAGATTGCATAGAGGCGATCTTGCAAATGGGTACTCCGAAAACACAAAAAGAAATCTGCATGTTTTTGGGTATGGTTGGCTATTATCGACAGTGGATCCCAAACTTCTCCTTACAAGCAAAGCCTCTGTTAAGATTGACACGTAAAGACATCAGTGATCCGGTACCATGGGATGAAGAATGCTTGAAAGCCTTTTTTGACAGAGAGAGAGGAAGGTGCACCAGTAAAAAGTCCAAACTTGATAGAAAGTCCTTTAAGTTTCTTTTATTCTTATATATTTTTATGAAAAGAGAGATCAGCCAAAGCGTTTCGTTCTTAAGGCAAGAACTTCTTCAGGGCTGAATTTAGACGATGTGAAGTTCATATAAGTGAAGATAGTCAAAAGGTATATATTTCAAATGTATCCATGCGATTAGAGTTTGAAAATTCCTTGATACCAATTCAAACTGGTGTAACTCATTGGTTCCAACGCGCTTTTGAAAATATGAAAAGCGTGGTGTAAGTCACGAGGCCAAATGGCAAACAGAATTTCAAACTGGACCAGGAATCCTCTACCTAAATAGATCACCTGGTATAGAGTAACACGTGTTACACCGAACCCGTATTGGCTGTCCGTAGTCCGTGTAGTTTATGATTTTGGACAGCTGTGATCACAAAGGGTATTTTTAACATCCTCAGGGTCTCCGATTCAAAATGGTGAATATGTGCGCCAACTATTGGACGCTCTGCAAGAGCCCAAGGCCATAGCAGTTGTAAAATGTGCCGCTCACGGAAAGGGAGAAGACTTTGTCACAAAGGGCAATAATTATGCAGATGAAGGAGCTCGTGTTTGTGCCATACATGAATGTGTTTTTAATGGGCAATATACAGGAGAAAGCACAGAAGAGACCAAGCTCAGCATGATGTTAGCTATAGCTGATACTTGGGATGAGGTGAAACGGTTACAAGACGAAGTCTTAGAGGAAGAAGCTGCTTTATGGGTCAGAGCGGGTTGTGCAAAGAGACATGATGGCATTTGGGTGTCAACCGATAATAGAGCAATACTTCCTAAGGCAAGGCAGATTCACGGAGCAGTTCATCTAGGACGAGATGCCATGGTGCAAGTGTTCAGACAGACATGGTTTAATCCACGCTTTCGTGTGATTGCTGGAGAAGTGTGTCATAGATGTGTTACATGTCAGCAAATGAATGCAGGGAAAAGAACTTTGGTTACACTGAGTCACATTGGAAGATCAGGAGGTCCCTTTAATAGAATACAATTGGATTTTATTGAGATGCTAAGATGCAATAGGCTGAGATATGTTTTGTTGGTGGTGTGTGTCTTTTCACGTTGGGTTGAGGCATATCCAACTCGACGATGTGATAGTCTCACTGTGGCGAAGCTGCTATTGCGAGAACTTATACTGAGATACAGATTTCGACCTCAGTGGAAACAGATAGAGGAACTCATTTCCATAGTGAACTCATGAAACTGTTGTGTGCTGCTTTAAACATAGACCAGAGACTGCATTACATTGCAGCAACAGTCTGGAAGCCTCTGATCTAGTGGAACAGGAGAATGGGACAATCAAAATGAGAGTGGAGTGGCCTAGAATGGAGTGTGGTATAGTGTAATAGCATACAGTTGAGTTGTATAGAGTGCAGTTGTGTACAGTGGAGTGGGGTGCAGTGAAGTGAAGTACAGTGTAGTGGCATCCCGTGTGATAGTGTAGAGTGTAGTGGCATAGAGTGGAATAGCATATACTGAACAGGGGAGTGGCATCGAAAGGAGTGGTGTAGACTGGAGTGTGGTATAGTATAATAGCATACATTTGTAGCCTGAACTGGCATAGAGAGAAGTGCCGTAGAATAAAATAGCATACAGTGGAGTGGCGAAGAGTGGAGTGGTGTAGAATGGAGTGTGGTATTGCGTAATAGCATACAGTGGAGTAGCATAGAGTGCTGTGGCGTAGAGTGGAGCAGTGTACAGTGTAGTGAGTTACATTATAGTGGCAACAGTAGAGCAGCATATAGTGGAGTGGTGTAGAGGGGAGTGACATAGAGCTGAACAGCATACAGTGGAGTGGCATAGAGTGGAGTGACGTAGAGCGGAATAGCGTATAGTGGAGTGGTGTACATTGGAGTGGAGTAGTGAGGAGTGGCATAGAGCGGAACAGAGTAGAGTGGAGTGCTAAGAGTGGAGCTACATAGAGTGGAATAGTGTAGAGTGGAGTAGCGTGGAGTGGAGGGACGTGAACTGGTGTGGCATGCAGTGGAATGGCCTACCGCAGAGTGGCATACAGTGGAGTTTTGTACAAAGAAATAGGATTCCGTAGAGTGGCATACAGTGGAGTGCCATAGAGTAGAGGTGCATATCATGGAGTGGATTTACCTGCAATGGAGTTGCATACAGTAGATAGTATTAAGTGGACTGGCATACACTGCAGTGTATGCAGTGGAGTGGCATCTACTGAAGTGTTGTAAAGTGGAGCTGCATACAGTGGAACAGCATAAAATGGAGTGGTGTACAGTACAGTGGCAAAAATTGGAGTGTGGGAAAGTGTGGGAAAGTGTGGGAAAGTGGAATGGCAAAGAGTGGACTCATTTAAAGTGGAGTGGTATAGAGGGTATAGAGGGAAGTGGCATAGAGTGGAGTGGTGTAGAGTTAACTGGCATAGAGTGAAGTAAGGTACAGGGTAGTGGCATACAGTTAAATAGTGCAGAGTGCAGTGCCGTGAAGTTGAACAGCATACAGCAAAGTGCATACAGCAGAATAGCATACATTGGAGTGGGGTAGAATGGAGTGGCATAGAGTGGAATAACGTAGAGTGGGGTGACATACACTGGAATAGCATGGGGTGGAGTGGCATAGAGTGGAGAGTTGTGGTGTGAAGTGGCATACAATGTTGTGTTATGTTATGTTATTTTATATTTATAAAGCGCACAGATGCCACAGCCAAGCGGCGTCCCGGCGCTATAAAAGGACGAGCAACATAACACCAGATATATAGTACCAGCCAAGACCACTAAACCAAAGGAAACAAAAAAGTTTTCACAGCTTTTCTGAAAGGCAGCAAGTCAGAAATAGAACGGATGCTAACAGGCAGTGTGTTCCAGAGGCTCGCTGCCAAAACCCCAAATGAACGGCCGCCCATTCTGGCTTTTTTTAAACGGGGAACCTTAACCAGGAATTGACCCGTTGAATGTAGTGTTCTAGCAGGGGTATAGTAGGAGATGGTCTGAGCTAAAATAGGAGGAGAGGCAAACTTCAGAATTTTAAAAACCAGGCACAATACCTTGAACTTTATCATCTGCCTAACGGGCAACCAATAAAGATCAGAAATGGGACGCCTGACTGAGCAAAACTTAGGCAAAGCAACCAACATTCGAGCGGCCGCATTTTGCACACGCGGAAGGCGTGTGAGCTCTGCTTGGTTGGTGCCCAATAAAAGTGCGCTGGCATAATCTAATCTAGAGAGAATCATGGCCTGAACTATAAGTTGCCTAGTAGAGGCGTCGAAAAATTTAAAAATAGGCCTAAGGCTCTGAAGAACACCAAAACAGGTACCCGCCACTTTTTTTGTGTGAGGGGTAAATGATAAGTTGGCGTCAAGCAAAACCCCAAGATTCTTCACCTGGGTTACCGGAATAGGAGTTTGGCCAAGTTCTGACGGCCACCAATCGTCTCCCCAAAGGTGAGCTTCTTTGCCCAACACCAAAACTTCAGTTTTAGTGGCATTAAGTTGGAGACGGTTATCGGTCATCCAGCTTGCCACCTCCCTAAGGGCTCTCAACGCAGTGTTCCCATTTAGTGCGACCGCTAATTGAGTGTCATCGGCGTATGACACCATGGTTAGGCCCCATTTATTGGCAACCCCCATCAGCGGTCTCACATACAAGTTAAACAGGGTCGGACTGAGTGCCGAACCCTGCGGAACTCCTTGGGAAATAAGGCGAGGAGAAGATTCATAGGGGGATGTACACACTTTAAAGGTACGCTCAGCCAAAAATGAACGAAACCAATCTAAAGCAGTACCCTCTACTCTGGCTTCTCTTAATCTCTGGAGCAGAATCGGGTGGGAAACAGTGTCGAAAGCGGCACTAAGATCCAAAAGGATCAGTGCCGCCGTCTGTCCAGAGTCTAACAGACTTCGTAGATGCTCAACCATAGCCACCAAAGCTGTCTCAGTGCTATGGCCTGCTCTGAAGCCATTCTGGGAGGGATGAAGGATACCTGTGTTTAAAAGATGACCAGATAGAATATTATTAACATGAGCCTCAGCAATCTTAGAGACCCATGGAAGCAAAGAGATGGGCCGGTAATGTTCTGGTTTTGTTGGGTCTAAAGTAGACTTTTTCAATATCGGCATAACCATGGCTTGCTTCCATTTTATAGGTACCGTCCCAGAACTAAGAGATAACCTGATGAGATTGTGAAGAAACGGAAGACAGATCTCAGCGGATTCCCTAAATTGTGCAGGTCTCAGAGGGTCCATCGGAGAACCCGATTTGACCCTCACCACTAGGGAATCAAATTCTTCCTGAGATGGCACAGGAAGCACTAACAATGGACTAGAGACAATATACATAGATTCTACATTGTTAATGGATGTGGTAGAGGAGGGAAAGGATCTGTAAATCGCATCCACTTTTTCCACAAAAAAAGACGCTAGTTCTTCACAATGAGCCTGAGAGCCATTCCCCAACACAACGGTTTTCCTATTGGTTAAATCTTTGAGAACCTTAAAGATTAATTTGGTTGGGTTAGCACAGTTCTTGAATTCTGAGGAGTAGAAAGAGGCCCGTGCTTTGCAAATAGCTCGATGATATAACTTAATGCTGGCCTGATAACCCTGTTTAAGGATAGGGTCATATGCCTTGTGCCAGGCTCTTTCTGCCCTTTTACAGGCGACCTTGAGGAGCCTAAGAGATTCATCGTACCATGGGCTAGAGTGGCCAGGCCTGGTCTTACTCCAGCCTGCTGGTATTAAGATGTCTAAGGCCCACTGGGAGGAGCCTAGCACGCAACCAAGATGGCCGCGTAGGTGCGAGGCTCCCGAGGACCTCCGCAACCTCCTACGTTTATCCTGTCTTCATCCTGAATCGGTTGAGGGGACTGTGTCGGTGAACCTGAGCCGAGGTGGTACCCGTTTTCCGTTTTCGAATCAGACCCCGGCTGCCGTGATGCGCATCGACTGAAGTTTGCGGCCTGCTCCTCTCCTGACTCCGGACTTGAGTTTGGGGGTGATCCAGTGGAGAAGTGAATAACAACAGCGGGACGAGCCTGGCGAGCCGCGTACCCCACACTTTCACTTTCGCTTTTGAGTCCCCTTGCCGTCATCCCGAGTGGGATCACGGCGCTTCTTTGTGTGGTGGTTGCCTCGCTGGGGGATCCTGCCTGCCTGCGGGGACCTGCTCCGCCTTACTGAGGTGACCTCCGGGGTCCTTGGCCTCGATTGCTCGTTCTCCGCTGCATGACTCGTGGGGGTGCGAGATACAAGACGATGGCCATGAAGCAGGATGGGGATCGGCTGAAGGCCAAATCGACCCGGCGTGGCGCCGCACTTCAAGTCAACATTATGGATCGCTACACCCTACCAAAAGGTTCTCCCGGCGGGTCGCATAAGTCTTCCGAGTGCCCTCCGGATGCCCCGGATTTGCCGACGGATCTGACTTTGCAGGACGTCATGGGCGCCATAGCTGAGATGAAGACCTCGGTGGGTCAACAATTCGACACCCTGGCGCACAAACTCGACGCGGTCCTCATCGATGTCAACCTTGTTAGAGCAGATCTATCCAAGACAAATGACCGGGTTGACTCTTTGGCCTATACCACGTCGGGCCTCACGACTGAGGTGGCGGCCCTCCAGATGGAGGTGCGCCGGCTCCGGCAGGCCAGTGCGCTCACGGATCGGCGACTGGAGGACTCCGAGAGCAGGGCCCGGAGGAATAACGTTCGCATTATCGGAGTGCCTGAGGGACTGGAGGATTCGGCGGCGGATCTCTTTGTGGAGGATCTGATTTCTACTCATCTCCAGCCTCGAGGACTGAGTAAATTCTTTGCGGTGGAAAGGGCCCATAGAGTTCCTGGCGGCAAGCCGAAGGTCGGAGCTCCCCCGCGGCCTCTTATTGCCCGTATCTTCAACTTTCGGGACAGGGATGCGATTTTACAAGCTTCCAGACTGCGGGGGCCGCTTAAGCTGGAGAACATGGGGGTGAACTTTTATCCTGATTTCACGCAGGCGGTCCAGAAGCAGAGACTGAGTTTTATGGGCGTCAAGCGGCGGCTTCGAGACATGAACTTAAAATACGCAATGCTTTTCCCGGCCAGGCTGCGTGTGGAGTCTGATGGTCGCACTCACTTTTTTGACCGTCCTGAGACGGCCGGGGACTGGTTGGACACATTGTCTGGGGGACATGATCGGGATGGAATGGGGGCAGCGGGAGGAGAGTGCCCACCGGACCGTGTATGAGGTATTGACACTGGGGCTCATTCCTGATGATGCCACTTTTCGGCCAAGCTCAGGGTTTCTTGACTGTTGTATCTCGTTCCCCCTCCATTGGAGGTTGTGCTGTGTCTTGAGGGGGTTCTCTTTCCTCCTCTAGGGGGTCTTTGTAGTTTAGTTCACACAGGGGCTCACAGGCACACTGCAAGTTGGGGGGGCTGTCTGGGCTCATGCAGGGGTGCAGGGAGGGGGGAGTTTTGTTTGGGATGTTGGGTTGGGGTTGGGTATTGTTTATTTGTACCACAAGGCAGAAGTATTGTTGTGCTATATCTAAAGTGCTCTCTGGGGGGAGACTGATTGGTTTTGGCTGTGATGGGGGGTTGGGGACTTGGACTTCTGTCCTGGAATGTTAATGGACTGGGGGACAGGATAAAACGGAGGGTGGTCCTGCAGTTCTTAAAACGGATTTCACCTGATATTGTATTTCTGCAGGAAACACACCTTATTGGCAATACCTTTCGTGCCATGAACAGGCGGGGCTATCGCCTTGTAGCCCATTCGGGCTTCACCTCTGGTTCGAGGGGTGTGGGCATTATGGTTAAAACCTCGCTCCCGTTGGAGGTTGATGAGGTGCTCCATGATGATAGGGGACGGTATACGGCTCTAGTGGGTAGATTGGAGGGTAGAGTGATTGTTTTGGTTTCTGTTTATGTCCCGCCGGGGTTGCAGACGACTACTTTCGTGGATTTGGGGCGCCTTCTTCTTGGACTGCCGGAGGGGACCCTAGTGGTTGGGGGGGATTTTAACGCTGTAATTTCCGGAACTGAGGATCGTCACCCACCCAGGGATCTCCCCCGCGCCCAAGCTTGGTTGTCTGGCCTCTTGGATACCCTGGGACTGGTGGATTGTTGGCGGCTGAAACACCCTACGCAGGTACAATACACCTTTCATTCCGGGGCTCATGGCAGTCTTTCGAGGCTTGACTATGTTCTGATGCCAGCGGCACAGGCGGGGAGGGTTGGGGAGGTGCGGCATCTAGCTCGGGGTATTTCCGACCACTCCCCGCTCTTGTTGCACTTCGATATTGTCCCGAGGGGGGAGGGGAGGGTGGTCCCGATCAACCCCTGGTACCTGCGTAACCCCACAATTCGTGCAGATTTGGTTAAATCCCTTGAGCAATAATTTGGAGATAATGTGGGATCTGTGTCGTCTGCTGTTTCTCTGTGGGAGGCGTTCAAGACGGTAATCCGGGGGGAGGCCCTATCCCTCATTTCCCATTCCAGGAGGCGCGAGCGGGAGGAGGTGACCCGTGTCGAATCTGAGATAACTGAGTTGGAGGGTGATCTGGATTGTTATGTTATGTTATGTTACTGTTTGTTTTGTAGAGCGCTCAGCTGCTCCAAAGAGCGTCCCGGCGCTGAAGATCATCACACCAAATACCAGCAGCAAACAAACAGCCATAACAGAAAACATACCCAGAATTAACCATAACAGCATTACAAAGCAAACAGATAGGTTTTAAGTCCTTTCCTAAAAACCGAGAGATTGGTGCACACCCACAACGTCAAGGGCAATGTGTTCCAGAGGCGGGGTGCAAGGTAACTAAAGGAGCGACCTCCACAGCGAGCACGCTTCACTGTTGGAACGATAGCCTTGGCCTGGGCAGCAGATCTCAGAGGTCTAGATGGAAGACAGAAATTGACCCTTCTCTGCAGATATTCAGCGCCGAAATTGTGAAGCGCCCTAAAAGCTGTAGTTAGGGTCTTGAAGAAGATACGCTTACGAATCGGCAACCAATGCAGAGAGACAAGGAGATTGCTGGCCCTAGATCTTCTAGTTAAACCAAAGATTGCCCTGGCTGCAGAATTTTGAACTATCTGCAGACGAGTCAGCAGATACTCAGGAAGACCTAAGTAAAGGATGTTGGCGTAGTCTAGGCGCGAGCCAATTAATGCTTGCACCGTAATTTTCTTATGCTCCAAAGATAAATAGGGCAGAAACTTGCGCAACATCCTTAAGATGGCAAAGCACTTCCCAGTCAAGCCAGCAACCTGGGTTTTAAAGGAAAGAGTGTTATCGACCATCATACCCAGGTTCTTCGCTGTGACCGAATCGCTGGCAGGGGGAGACATGGCCGAAGGCCACCATAACTTCCAACGTGGGTCTGCAGGACAGCCAAAGAACAATATCTCGGATTTTTCGGAGTTGCATTTGAGGCCATTTTTCCCAAACCAGTCAAACACAAACTCCAAACACTTCCGAATGGCTGCTCCATCGAAGTCACAGCCCCTGTCACAAGTGAACAGGAGCTGTGTGTCATCCGCATAGGATATGATCTGGGCCCCTAGCTCCTCCACCCGTGCCGCAAGAGGTGTAAGGAAGATATTAAAGAGGGAAGGACTCAGTATGGAGCCCTGCGGGACCCCTACCTTAAGCTGCGGCATCCGGGCGGAGAAAGGGGGAGCCCAGATCGTTTGTGTCCGATTGGCCAAAAAAGACTGAAACCATGCGAACACCGAACCCCGCAGCCCAATCTCCCAGAGTCTAATTAGGAGGAGGTCGTGGGGGACGGTGTCGAAGGCCGCCGACAAATCAAGCATGATAAGCAGGGCCTTTCCACCCCTATCGAGGGTCTCCTTCACAGTCTCAGTAACCTCAAGAAGAGCGGTCTCAGTGCTCAGGTTAGATCTAAATCCAGACTGTGACTGATGTAAAAGGGAGTTGCCCTCTACAAAGTTGGTAAGGGTGGTATGAACACACTTTTCAGTGGTGTCACAGACGACAAACTGCATGCTCTCAGACTCAAACAAGCGGACAACAAGGCCCTAGTCACAGAGGCGGCCAGGGGCCTGAGTAGAGAGCAACAGGGGCGACTGTATGATGTGGGTGATAAGGCTGGTAAACTGATTGCGTGGCTGGATAAAAAGGAGAGAGCGAGTCGAGTTGTCTCGTCGGTTGAGAGACTGGATGGTGTGTGTGTCACTGAGCCGGAGGAAATTGTTGATTGCTTCGCTGAGTATTTTCGCGGGGTGTATTCCGGAAGAGGATTCCCACGACCTGCTTAAAGATATTGCGCTGCCTTCCCTTTCGGAGGAGGATAAATTGTTGATGGACGCGGCTCCGACATCTGAGGAGATTGCCCTCGCCATACGTTCGGTCGCCTCTGGCAAGGCCATGGGTCCTAATGGCCTTCCCATCGAATTGTACAAATTGCGGCCGGATACACTGGCTCCGCATCTCCGTGATATGTTCCTCGCGGCCCGTTCGGCGGGTTCCCTCCCGCTGGACCAGCGTCTTGCCACTATTGTGGTTATTCATAAGGAGGGGAGGCCGCGGGATCGGGTCACGTCTTACAGGCCCATTTCGTTGTTGAATGCGGAGCCGAAAATTCTGGCCAAGGTGCTGGCCAATCGGCTGGTCAGCGTGGTGTGCGCTCTGATCCATCAGGACCAGTCCGGCTTTATCCCTCATCGCAACACCGCGCTTAACCTGCGGCATCTGCATGGGGTGCTCGCGAGGGTCCCGTTCATACGTGAGCCAGCCATTTTGGCGTCCTTGGACGCCACTATGGCGTTCGACACGCTTGAGTGGCCGTATTTCTGGGCGACGCTGGCGAAGTTTGGGTTTGGCCCGGGATTTATTGGCTGGGTGAAATTGTTGTATTCCGGACCGCTGGCGCAGGTGGTGGTGAATGGTAGAGTATCGGCTCCTTTTGAATTGGGCAGGGGCATGCGGCAGGGCTGCCCGCTGTCGCCGCTCCTCTTTGCGCTCGCCTTGGAGCCCCTGGCGGAGTGGCTGCGGTGGCACCCTTCGATTCGTGGTCTCCGATGGACTCCTGAGTATGAGGAACGCGTCTCCCTTTACGCGGACGATATTCTTTTGTTCCTTGCTTCCCCGCGTGAATCGTTGATTGTGTTAGTGGATGTATTGTGTTCATTTGGCCGCAACTCCGGCCTAGTCATCAACTGGGCTAAATCCTGTGTATATGTCCTCTCAGGGGAGGCTCCTATCCTTCCGCGGGGTTGTCCTATCCAGGTTGCTCCGCAGGGATTTAAGTATCTGGGTATCTTTATTACCCTGGACTCTGCGGCCCGATATAAACAGAACCTGCTCCCCCCCCTCCAACGCCTGAAGGAGGATGTGGCGAGTTGGAGGCGCTTGCCGCTCTCGCCACTCGGCCGTGCGGCGCTGTTTAGATGATGTCGTTGCCACGTTTCTTATACGCTCTACAGAATACGATGGACGTCGTCCCGGCTCGCTACTTTCGGGAGGTGGAGGGTCTGCAGCGCCAACTGTTTTGGGATGGGAGGCCGCGTGTCGCCCTCGCGAAGCTGACGGGGGGGTCGCCCTCCCAGACATCAAACGGTATTACTGGGCCTCCCAGCTGGCTGCGATAAACCACGGGCTTTATGGGCCCGCCCTTAACCCGGCTTTTGAAATGGACAAATTGTTCTTGCCGGGTGGCGACTACAATCGTGCGCTCTACTCTAGATCGCTCGACGCACGTTTGACGGGTCCTACACGGGTTGCGGTACGGGTTTGGCACGCGGCAAACTTGGTGATGGGGTGGAAGGATCGGTTGACCCGGGCGACGCCATTGTACGCATCTGAGCGATTGGGCTGCTTGTGGACCACGAAAGGCTTTGATAAGTGGGACACGATTGGCATCAGCAGGGTGGGCGATCTCTGGACGAGGGGGGGATTTAAAACATTTGATGTGCTGCAGACGGAATTCCAGTTGCAGGACAGGGAGTACTTCCGGTATATACAGGTTCGTCACGCGCTGTGTTCTGTATTCCCGGATGTGGCGTCCATCCCGGAGTGCTCCCCTCTGGAAGATAGAGTGCTAGACGGGCATGTACCAGATGGCACTATCTCATTGATTTATAAAAAGCTCATCAACGATTGCTCGGGACTGCTGACTGGCCTTCATGAGGCATGGGTTGCCGATGGATTGGAGCTGGATGACGAGGACTGGGTATCTGCGGTGGCCTCCCCGAAGGAGGTGGCCATACCGGCCCGCCTTCGTTTCGTCCAGCTCAAAATACTCCACAGGGTATACGTTACGGGGCCGGGTTTGATGCGTATGGAATATGCCGTGGATGGGATGTGTAAGCGTGGGTGTGGTTTGTTAGGGACCTTCTTCCATACTCTGTGGGAATGCCCGGAGGTGGCGCGATTCTGGCGTGGTGTACATGCGGTGTTGCAAGCGGTAACGCATGTGACGCTGTTTCCCGAGGCTAGGAGATGTCTGTTGAATGTGTGGGAACCGACTGATTACACGGTGCCGCAAACGTGGTGGGTGACACTGGGTTATATGGTGGCCAAGCGTGACATAGCACAATTGTGGGGCTCCCAGAGGTCACCAACGGTTTCGGTATGGAAGGACAACATGGATTGGTGTATGTTTCGGGAGAAGGTAGTGTATGTGGCGAGAGGTAAGCCTGGGAAATGGGTGAAAGTGTGGGGCCCCTGGAACTCCTATTGTGGCGGGATTTGTACCCCACCACTGACGCCTGACTTGGCAGCGGCCCAGTCTCCCTAGTCTGCTTGTTACCTTGATTCTGTGTCATCATGCCCACTTTGTTTCTGTCCCGGCCCGTCCCCCCCCCTATTCCTGTGGATCGGTAGGGTCCTCCCGAGGGGAGCACATAATGCTGCTTAGACTTTTGCTGCCTTGTGGGTTTGTTTGTAGTTTTTCATTAAAAAATGGAACCGCCATTTGGGGGGTCTGGACGGTGTGGCCGCAAACGCTTCCTTCGACTCCGGGGACCTTTACCACTTGCCGCTTGTGTTTTATGACTGTGTTTTATGATCCCACTGTTTGCTAGCGGCCGGCCTGAAGGTTGTAGGCCCATACTTGTATATCTATTGCATTCTGTAATAAAGGTTTCAAAAAAAAAAAAAAAAAAAAAATGTCTAAGGCCTGGGTCAACCATTTGCAAAAGTAATCATATCCGGAGGTAACATCAGTAGGATGTTCTGGTGGATGTTGTAGTAAAAGCTGATGAAAATCCTCCAGATTCAAATTCCTCCAAGGTCGTTTAAAAACGACAGGTGTGGTACTTCTGAAAGGAGGAACGGTCGAGATAATCCGGATATCAATCAAATAGTGATCTGTCCAGATTATCGGCTTAGGTGGCAGTGCTTTTGCATTATCCAGATTCGTCAAGAAGGGGTCCAAGGTATGACCCCCTACATGAGTTTGACCGCAAATTAGCTGATGTAGTCGTAATGCCTCAAGATCTGTGAGAAAACTGCACACCGCAGAGGATTGAGGAGCATCCATATGGAGATTCAGATCACCTATTATGCTAAAATTTGCTGATCTAAGGGCTAAAGAAGAGACCACCTCTGGAAGAGCTGTCCAAAAGGCATCGTCAGGACCAGGGGGTCTGTAAATAACCAGACCAGAAAAGGTGAATTGAGAAGTCATCGAGATAGCGAAGTGAGCACTTTCACAACCCGCTATACTTACAGCATTCCATACACAGGGATAACATGTCCTTACCACGACCGCAATCCCTCCACCTCTCAAATTACGGTGTAAAGTATACATAGTATAGTCCGTAGGCAAGGCAAGATTTATCGCCGCCGTAGCATTATCATGTAACCAAGTTTCCGTTAAAAAAAATATATCCGGTCTTTCATCAGTAAGTAAAGTAAAAACATCTAGATAGTGACAGACTAACGACCTCACATTTAGGTGAAATATTTTAAAAGTAGTTTGCCTGTGAGAGACAGGAGGACGATTTACAGTGTTAATAACACTTGATGGGGGCTGTAAAGCCCTAATAGGCATGGACAATGGGAGCTCAAACCTGCACCCAGCGCACTGCACAGGGCCGGAAAGAGGGTCAAGAGCTCCATGCACACATCCACTCACCCTGTTCCTGAAACTGCATAGATAACTCGCCACAAGCATGATCAACCTCCTACGTGGCCAGCCCTAGCCCTGCCGAAGCGCGGACGAGCGCAGACGGGCAGGACTCTGGCGCGACTCTGGCGCAGGGAGGGCGCCCACCACTGCGCGTCACCGCTGCGCGTGCAAATGGCTGGGTTAAATGCACCGTCCGCGCCTAGACTGCCCGCCTACTCCCCCAATATGGTGCCCAACAATGACCCAGCAGTTCCCCAAGCCAAGATGGCGTCCACAGATCACCCACGCTTCCCCTAAGGACAGGACCCGCCAAACAGCGGTGCTGAAACAATTTATAATGCTGGTAAGAGGGCCGCGATACAGATAAAATCAGGGAAGAAGAAATTATAAGCAAAACAAATATTAAAACGGGGAATTTAAAATAGCGAAATAGCGCTGGAGTCTGAGGCAGGTAGTAGATCTGTCACCTTCTCCAGTGGAATGGAATGGAATGGAATATCGTAGATTGGAGTAGTGTAAAGTGGAGTGGAATACAGTGGAATAGAGTACAGTAGAGCAGCATACACTGAAATAGCATACAGTGGAGTAATGTAGCACGACTAACATTGAGTTAACTGGCGTACAGTGTAGGGATGTAGTGTGGAGTGGCATATAAATCAGTAGTGTAGAGCAGAGTGGCATAGAGTAGAGTGTTTTACAGTAGAATAACGTAGAATGGAATTACATTCAGTGGAGTGGCATATCATGAGGTGTAGTGACAGAATATCGATGTGGAAATATCGAGTTGCATGAATATTGAGTTAATAATATCGATGGTGTACAGTATCGAGGTACGTTTTTTCACTGGTAAAATATTGATTTTTGTGTAATTTAGTAATATCGATTTTGAAAATATTGATGGCAAAAATATTATTGTAAATTTTTTTGACTGTTTTTTTTGTTTTGTTTTTGCTTCATATTTATTTTTTGTTAATCATTTAGTAGTAGTTATTTTATGTTGAAATGCATTTTTCAATATTACTTTTTTTTAATTGTATTTTTATATATATTTAAGAGCAGGATGTTGGGTTAACAAAGGATAAGGGTGGAGAGTAATGTAAAAATATGTGTTTAAAGTTTCAATTTTTTAAAAATTTTATTTAAAATGTTAGGAGCAGGATGTTGAGTTTATAGGGGATAAGGGTGGGGAGTGATTTAAAAATATTTCTTTATATTTTTAATTATGTTAAAAATTTTACGTAAAATTTGGGAGCGGGATGTTGAGTTTATAGGGGATAAAAGTGGGGAGTCATTTAAGAATGTTGGTTTAAAATAAATTGTAATAAGAACATATTGAAAGAACTGTATATTTTTTTAATTTAAAATTTACATTTTAAAAATGTTGAAGTTTTTTTTGCGTGCAAATATTTTAAAGTAAGTTGTTTAACATATATTTAAAAAATATATATTTAAATAAATATATGGTAGGAAAATAATGCTTATATTTATTCATGTATTATATTTTACTGTTTTTGTTTTTAAATGTTTTAAGTATTAGTAAATTATTTTCTTCTCTTTTTTTCTTTTATTTTGAAAATGTAATGAGATTTTATAATTTAATACTTATATATTTTTTCTTTTTTTAAAAAGGTGCATTTCAAAATGTGATTATCATCTTTTGAAAATATTGTAATTTATACAATAAATATATTTTTCTTTTTGTATATTTTTAAATATTTTACGTTTGTATTTATTTAAAATTTGTACACTATTTAGCATTTTCGCCTAGTTTATTTGTTTTAGGTCTGGAATAGTAATTTTTTAAGTTTATTATCCAGCACTTTCCCTGAGTTTATTTGGTTTTGGAGGTGGAATAGTACTTTTTTATGGTTTATTATCTAACACTTTCCCTGAGTTTAGTTGGTTTTGGAGTTGGGATAGTAATTGTTTAAGGTTTATTATCCAGCACTTTCTCTTAATTATGTTGATTTTGGAATTGGAATATTTTTTCAGTGTTTATATGTAAATTAAAATACAAAAAGAGACGTATGTCAGTTTTTATTGTTAAAGTTTTTATTTGCAAACACATATTTATTTTTGTTGCTCACAATAGAATTGTTTTTATTTGGCTTTGTTATACAATGTTTGAAAATATGGAAAAACATGATTAAAACATTTTTGTGTTATTTAGAATACATTATAACCTATAATATGTTTTTAGCATAGATTTGTAATGTATATTTGCAAAATTAAAAATATATTTTTACATACATATTTTTAAACAGTTTTATAAATAGTACATTTTTATGAAGTGAAGTCATGTAATAAAGGAAATATATTTTTTGTTTTTTCATTATAACATTTTTGATTTTAATTCTTTATCATTTTCCTCAAAAAGTAAACGTTTTAGTACATTTGTTTTTACCTTTTTTTAATACATTTTATATAACTTTATTTTTGTTGAAAAATTGTTAATTATGTATTTTACAAAGCGATTGTACATTTTTTTTAATTATTTAGTATATTAAATATTATTATTTAAACAATTAATATATTAAATATTTTGTCATTTTTTTCCCCAAATATTTTTTTGTATGATATATTGTTTTAATTAAACATTGTTATATTGGTTGCACATTTTAATGTGTATTGCATATTATATATATATTTTTTGATAATATAATCTTCAATATATATGTTACATTAAGGGGCCGATTCTGATTCCGGCCGCAAAACGTACCGACCGACATGGACCCGGAACGGAGACCGACCAACACGGGCCGGCGCCGTACGACCAGTGCAGGATGATGCAACGCGTGTGAATTACAACCGACACGTACAGAATACAAGCCGTACGTCCGAGCCGTAGGGAAAACATTGATTCACCCTGAAAAAGGACACGAGTAGCACCGACCGACACGTACCAGGAATTAACCCGACCGGCACGTAGCCGCGATGTCCGATCCGCACAGTACAATGCAATGCGTGTAAACCCAGACCGACTTGCACGGAGCCGGAGCCCAAGCCGCATGACTGACACGCACAGAAAACAGGCACCTGAAGCAATAGAGATCTCCGCGACCGACACGTATGAAACACAGAAGAAAGTCAGCGTGAACGAGCTGGAGAAGCCTGCACAAGCCAACATCAGTGACCGTCTCGGTCAGAAGAAAGTCTCCTTAATGCCTAGAAAACCCAAAGAAAAAATACAAAAAAGGACCAAACAAGCAATGACAATGCCAAGACATATATAAAAAAAAAACTTGGAACAAAGACACACCCGCCATACAAACTCTGGTGTGAGGGATCCAAGATGGCGGAGTGAGGAACCGTGCTGAGCAGCGCACCAGGAGGCTCTCCCCTTCTCCCTCTCTCCTTTATCGAAATGCCTGTAGCTTTTAACCGAATATGCCTCTACTCTACTCGGCTTAGCGCATAACAAACTCAGAAACTAAACGCAGACCTTCATATTGTATCCGTGGACTCTGCAACATTGTTACATAGCTGCGGGGAAAAAAAACAAAGGTTGCTCTTCATGCTAGAACTACTAAGGACGACACGAATCTTTCGACGGATCAAACAAGGATTGCTACAGAGCTCGGGGCTTAACTGGTTAAGCCTGTACTTCCGGACTGCCTCTTGTTCTTTCTCCCTGACCTCTTTGACGAACAGGATGCCTCTGAGAAACAAATCCCGCACAACTCGCCACAGCAAACATCCGACAGGAGCCCTGCCAGCTGGAGTCGGGGCCGGAGCTGTTCGGGAGACAGGAGCGATGATATCTGGGCTCCCTCCGGCTGCCGTGACCAACGCTGACACTGATGGATCCATAAGCAGCAGCTGTCCTAACTCAGAGCATGCAATGACAGGCAGAGAGAGCGCGAGCAAACAAGTACTGAGACCTCCGATTCTGTCTGTTGATTCTTACTCTAAGGGGTCTAGTGGAGAGCTCGTTGTAAATCTGGCTAAGCCCCCGGGCAGAAGCGGGGCGGTTGTCATAGGCAAAAATAGCCGCTCACCTCCGTCAACCTTAGCTTCGGAACACACCGCCCAGAACACCTTTATCGCTCCTAAAGAGATATCCTCTAGCAGCAAACAAACCGGTAACACGCAGGGGACTGAACAACTGAAGCACCGGCAGTCCTTAACCTGTGATACGATACCCATTAATTCCCTGACTAACTCGTCTTTGCCGCCTATGCAGCTCATGCATGAAACTGAGATCGGGGCTACATCAGAAACTGTGATAGCTATACTTGGCTCCGATTTAGCGTCACCCCCTATGGGCTCTCTGCCTGCTATTACAACTGCTATTACCACATCCGGAGGCCCAAACCTACTTGTAACTAAGACATGCCCCATCAAAAGCGCAAGTCTCAGCAAACCTGTGGTCTCTCCAGAGATAACACTGCATACAGAATACATCGAAATCAATGAACAAGATCCTTCTGAGAACTCTGATGCTGAGACCAGTACAGAGGGCGAGACTGAGTCTGAAGACGATCTAGGGGGGGAAAAATCATCCAACGGGCCTTGTGACTCCAAGACAAAATCCCGAGTAGGGAGAAGCAACAAATTTAAAAAT
Organism: Triturus cristatus; assembly: GCF_964204655.1. Lineage (NCBI taxonomy): Eukaryota > Metazoa > Chordata > Amphibia > Caudata > Salamandridae > Triturus > Triturus cristatus. The sequence continues at coordinate 624,703,035 of NC_140580.1, read as the reverse complement.
AAAAACAAGTCTCGAGCCAAAAGAGGCCGCAAACCAACTCTATCAACCCGACCTCTTATTAATAGCATTTTGGACCAAAAAAAGGCTTTTGTGGACAAAAGCCCTTTAAGAAAATGGATCGTAGCAAAAGGCTTGGTTAAGAACTTGTCACAGAGACTATCAGGGGCCAGCTCAATCGAAGCTTTAGAGCCCCCAGACTCTTCTTCCTTATTAGCAACAAATCCCTCCCCGGATATTCTTGCTTCAGCAGAGAACAACACCTCAACTGCCCCACCTAAGCTGTCATCAGGTGGGCTAACTCAACAAGAATCAATTTTGTCTCAAACACCCGGGGTCGGCTCTTTAGCGAGTACAGATACAACATCTAACTCAGTTTCAAACTCCATGTTAATACATCGTACTCTGCCTTCTCTCACCGAGAGCCCTTCTGCTACTATCACCACCGTCTCTCCTCTACTTCATCAAAACGGAATACCCAAGTGCCTCTCCCAAAATAGACCCGGGCAAGGGCCAGGGCAAACATCAACAGACTCCGCTTCAGTAGATACTATATTACAAATATTGAGAGATCAACGCGCTGAAGCTAAAGAACACTATATTCAATTGAGGGAGGACAACAGCAAAATGCATACTTCACTACAAGAACTTGCTTCCAAGCTAGGTGGGATCACCCAAGACATCGAGGGTCTCCAGCAACGTGTAGTTGAGATTGAGGAGGCCAACCTAAATACAACTGTCGTAATAGAGAAACATGACACTCAGCTGTACAATCAAAAGTTGAAGACTTGGAGAATCGACAGAGACGGTCCAACCTGAGACTTTTTGGCATTCCGGAGGCCTCTGAGGGGTCTGACCCGAGGTCTTATTTAGTGGGGGTGATTCAAAAGGCCTTTCCAGACCTAGCAGACTGGGACTGGGACACACAAATCCAACGTGCTCACCGTCTTCCTCTGGCTATGAGAAACAGAAATAGAGAAAATCAGCTCCCCCGACCCCTTATAATCTTCTTTGGCATCTTCCTATGGCGCCAAGCTGTCTGGCAGAGAGCCCGTCCTAATTAACCCCGGGCGTAGCACTACGCTTCGCCCACGTAGTGTACGTAGCGCTGCCTGCTTCGCACTTTCCGAAGTAGGCGAAGCAGGGCAGTGCTACGCACATGCCGAGGGCGAAGCGTAGCTGCTTGCCACCCGCCACCCACCTCCCGCCTGCCCTCCTTTTAATAATATAAGCAATGAAAAATAAATTAAAGTAAGTCGACTTACCGTAAGCGCGGCGTCTCCGGGGCTCCCTCTTTCTGTTTCTAATTTCTTCTGGCAAATGCGCATGCGCGGACACCCGCGCATGCGCATTTCTCGCGAGAAATGCGCATGCGCGGGCGTCCGCGCATGCGCATTTGTCAGAAGAAATTAGAAACGAAGAAGAGGGAGCCCCGGAGACGCCGCGCTTACGGTAAGTCGCTTTACTTTAATTTATTTTATATTGCTGATATTATTTAAAAGAAGGGCGGGCGGGAGGTGGGTGGCACGTAGTGGGGCTACGCGAAGCGCGTAGTGTGCGTAGATTTGGGCACACTACGTGCTGCTTCACGTAGCCCCACTACGCCCACTACGCCCACCCTTAGTCCTAATGCCCCTGTAACTGTAGGGGCGTTCTCATTCTTTGTCCGTTCAGACCTATGCAAAGAAACAATGGACAGGCGTTGGATGTTACGTAAAATGATAGATCCCATTAAATCCTGTGGGGGCCAGGCATTCCTACAGGAGCCAGCTCGCCTTAAGGTTATTAAAAATGGTCACACTTATTTCTTTAGCGATGCCAAAGAAGCTGAAGCATATGTTTCTAGATTGGGCACTACCTAGATTTCACACTGTCTTAGTAAATTTATCGGCATCAGGTGTGTCTTGCTTTGTATAGAAACATTACAGGCTATTCGGCGCAGCACTGGGAAACATTGTCTATGTTCCCCCTTTTTTTTTTTTGGAGAGGGTTCTGGGGGGGGGGGGTACTCCTAGGTGTTCTGTCTTGCGTGCTGCCCTTCCAGCGGCAGCTGTTACTCAAGGGTGGTTCTTCCCCATTCGGGGCGAGAATCAGGGTGGGGGGAGGGAGTGGGGGGTGTTGGGTGGGTTAAAATCAATAAAAATAAGTTTCAGGCTGTTGAGGAAGAATGTTTTGAGTATAAATCAGTCGTGGACTCTTGGCCTACATTTATGACCTCATATATAAGTAACAACGAACACTCTAAGATACCAGTCTCTAGGCTAAAAGATCTAAATACCCACAAATGCATGAAATAAAGATCTTGGCTTGGAACGTAGCAGGCCTCAATAGCAAGAATAAGAGAATGCTGATCTCAGAAGAACTGAAACTTCACAATCCACATCTTGTCCTTCTTTCAGAAACGCATATTGCCGGCAAGGACAAAAAGCTACTTAAACAACTGGGCTATCACATTCTGGTTTGTTCCACTCTTGGGCTATCTATAAGAGGGGTAACTATACTTACAGATAAAAGATTTAAATCTGAAATATTGCAGACTTTTCATAGTCAAGACGGAAGATGGGCGTTGGTCCAACTCCGCTTAGAAAATCATATATATGTCCTGTGTGTAGTATACGGCTCCAATACAGATGATCCAAGTATTTTTGATCAATTGAACATAAAACTTCTGGATTGGGATGGAGAACCCATTATTATGGGGGACTTCAATTGTATAATGGACCACAAAATAGACTCAACTCACCCAGGAAGTTCTCACAGGATGCGCAAAACCAGGTCAGCCATATCCGACATCTGTCGTATTCACAACATTAAGGAAGCTTGGCGATACCTACATCCGAACACACCAGGTTATACGTATTATTCGGCACCACACAGATCATGCTCTAGGCTAGATATGGCACTAATCAGCGACAATCTATTAAAACATAGCACAATGACTCTATGCCCTCGAATCTCGTCGGATCACAATGCCATAATTTTAGCAATCACTACACTACATATTAGGACTCCCCCCAGACCATTTTCCTTCCCTAGACACTTACTCTCAGATGCACAATTTGTGAAACAGCTTAAATCACACTTGACCGAATTTTTGTATACTAACGTCAATTCTGCTCCATGCCTTATGGTCTGGGACGCTTGCAAAGCGGGCATTAGGGGTTTCACCCAAGCATATGTAATCAGAAAAAATACTGAACTTAGAAAGCAGAAGGCACAGATTATCTCTAAAATTGCAATCGAAGAAGAAATTCTGGCTTCTGCACTCCGCTCAAACTTACCTGGGATCACAGAGATCGGCCTTAAACTTTGCTCACTTAAGAATGAGGCCAAAAACAAATTTATCCAAAAGAGCAGCGCAAATATTCATAAATATAAGATTTCACAATATGACAGTGGAGACAAAATTGGCAAAATCCTTGCCTATAAGGTTGCTGAAGACAGAGCCCACACACTGATAACAAGCATCCGAGGTAGCGATGGCAAAATATATAATCAGCAGAATGAAATAATAGAACAATTTGCGGATTACTACAGTACACTATATACCCCAGAAAGTATTTCCAACCCAGAAGCAATCCAAGACTACGTTGACAAGTTCTTAATTAAACCACAGTCCAACACAATACAAGAATCGATGTCAGACATTATTACAGGTGATGAACTACAACAGGCAATAGAACTACTACCGGCAGGGAAAGCTGCAGGGGAGGACACAATTCCTCTGGAGATTTATAAAATCTGCTTAGTCGAATTGGGACCCTTATTACTGGAGGTTATGCAAGCTGTCGGCTGTTATGGAAAGGCCCCAAAATCATGGAATAGGGCAAAAATAATATTCTTTTTGAAAAAGAATAAACCAAAGGAGGAGAGAGGATCATACCGACCTATCTCATTGATTAATACCGATGCTAAAATATTTGCTAAAATACTAGCTATAAGATTTTCCCCCTTCTTGCCTTTAATTGTTAACCCTCAGCAACACGGGTTCATAACAGGGAGGGACACAACAGCACACTTAAACATGGCCATTACGGCATTCGATGTAGCAGAGATAGAATCCACCCCACTCGGCATGATCCTATTAGATGCCGAGAAGGCTTTTGACCGAGTGGGCTGGGACTACCTATGGTGTAATATACAAAATGGTACCAGTTCCTATGGTGGGCAGTCCCAAAGTGGTGAACTGATGAGGGGTTGGGAAAATAATGGTGATTGTAAAGGTTCGCGGTGATGTCTAACGTGTAGGCCAGATACTCCTGGGTGGTTTTCCAAGTGCCCTCACACACCCTTGCGGGTACAAAGCATCATCATCGGGCGTTGCTCCTCGTGGGGGTGGCGCTGCAGTCCCTCACGGGCCCTTCAGGAGGGCTCTCTGTCGGAGATCTTTTTACTGGAGTAGCCGTAGTTGTACGTGCGGGTGTGTGGGGATGGTGGGTGATGTGGTGAGGCTAAAAAGACCTGTAGGAACCCCAAACGGTTTATTAATGGGTCCTGCGGGTCTGGTTAAAATCTAACGGGGAGTGGTGCCTAAGTAGCACTCTAAAAAAGTAGGGGAAAGGTAGATAGTTCTGTTACTCTCGACCCGTATGTGATAAAGTTAGAGTGAGAGTGAGAACGTGAGGTGGGTGGTCAACATGTTTCGCGCTTCCCAGCGGTCCCTAACGGATCCGTAGCGCTTCGTCAGGACCAAAAGGAAAGTGGTAACAAAATTTGATATAGGTCAGAATGTATCCTATATGTCCATAGTTTAGGGATCACGTTTTATTCGAGTCCCTATGAGCGAACCCAATGTTTAATGGGTCCAGGCTATACCGGATAAGGATCGGCTGGGGCGGAGGGCGCCAGTCACGCCCCGGGTATTCTGCTCTGAACACCTACGTGCCTCCAGGATCGCCGGCACGTAGGTGTTCAGAGCAGAATACCCGGGGCGTGACTGGCGCCCTCCGCCCCAGCCGATCCTTATCCGGTATAGCCTGGACCCATTAAACATTGGGTTCGCTCATAGGGACTCGAATAAAACGTGATCCCTAAACTATGGACATATAGGATACATTCTGACCTATATACCAAGAATCCAAAGTTCAGTCACCAAGAGTTGGAGGTCCTTGTTGATCAAATCCTCAGAGTCGAGCCACAGATCTTTGGAACATTGGTCAGAAGCACCAGCCAGGCAGCCAAAACAGCCATGTGGCAGACCATCGTCGATGCTGTGAATGCCGTTGCGGACACCAGGAGGACCAAGCAGGATTGCCAGAACAGGTGGTACGATCTGCGGAGGAGGGTCAGAGCCAAGAGGCAGGAGGAACACGACCAGGCCAACGCCACCGGAGGAGGGCCCTCCCGCAGAGCCGTACAGTACCATCCCTGGGAGGAGAGGGTGATGGCCATACTGCCGGTGGAGGCAGTTGAAGGAGTAGAAGGACTCCGAGACCCGGGTGAGTCCACAAACAACGCACCTCACATGGGGGGAACTGCAACCACAACCAAAATTACTAACAGGCACGCAACCACCACAAGCCATCGCATGACTCAACCACACTCCATGAGCAGGCACATGCCACTGCTGCCACCATGCCCCATGCACCCAGCTGGACAATGTCAAGTCACAGGCCACAGAAGACAACAACTCTTGACACGGTAACCCGGATGGCGGGAGGCTGGGCACCAAAAATCACATAGTGCGACTCCAAAGCAGACAACAATGCCCTCTGCCCATATGGCCTAGGTCACAGCCAGACAAACAGTGTGTCCCAACACAGGAATGACTTGCCAGCAAATGGCGGACGCCTTGCATCAACACATGGGGGTGAAGGCACTGTTTTGCACATGACAGCAGCTAATGAACAGCCAACATTGTGAAAGGGTGGCAGCACACACCACCGCAGCAGCAGCGCACAGACACACAGCAGACAAAATGGGTGCCTGGAGATCAGAAACAAACTCACATCAACAGGCCAAGGGCCACTCAAAGATCTGCTAACAGTGTGTGCCCAGGAAGCTGGGCCAAGGTGACAGAGGGTGACACACGGAGGGAGGGAGAGGGGGACACAGAGGGAGGGAGAGGGGGACTGAGAGGGAGGGAGACGGACAGAGGGAGGAGGCTGACACACGGAGGGAGGGAGGAGGCTGACACACAGAGGGAGGGAGGAGGCTGACACACAGAGGGAGGGAGAGGGGGACAGAGAGGGAGGGAGAGGGGGACAGAGAGGGAGGGAGACACAGGAAGACGGACAGAGGGCGGAGGCTGACACACAGAGGGAGGGAGAGGGGGACAGAGAGGGAGGGAGAGGGGGACAGAGAGGGAGGGAGAGGGGGACAGAGAGGGAGGGAGAGGGGGACAGAGAAGGAGGGAGACACAGGGAGAGCAAATCAGTCCTTTGGTGTGTGGGAATGTCTGCTCGTCAGCAGGTGGACTGCGTGCATGTAGACAAGGGTGGCCAGTGCCAGAACCCCCCCTCTTCATCATGGCAAAACGCAGGGCCATGTCACAACCTGTACATGAGCACAAGGACAGCTACCTGCATCATATAAGTGTGTGGATCCACTCCATGTGCACATGTACAGTGCCACAAGGAAGGCGCAAATGCATGGCTCGCCACACCTGCACACTCCACTGCTGACTGCAGTCACACTTGACGCAGCAAGTAAGACTGTGCCACACATAGTTAAAGGGGCCAAATTGGTGCCCAAGGGACACACCCATGCACAAGTGCACTGTGAGTGGAATGCAAGACAGATCCTAATTCCAAGAGGAAATGTGCCAACTTTGAAACGGATGAAACTGTCAGGGTTCACGGGAGGTTTCCTCCGCGTAATTCAGAACCCACCACTGTGAATACCATCTCCTCGGTTAAACCGAGTAATGGAATCCATGGGGCTCTCAGTTGGCGCATTTGTTGGCGCCGCTGGATTTCCAATATGGCCGCTGACGCATTCATGGGTCGGCGTTCTAGTCTTTACTGAATTCTAACGCAGCAGGTGAGGCGCGCCTGCCAACGTTCTTGAGCGCACTTCACCAGAGAAATTATCGAAGCAACACGTACCTCACCGTCGTGGAAGTTAGGGTAGGTCGCGTCGAGGAATTTCGTCGTGCTATCCTTCGACGGTCACCTTACATACTCAGGTTAGTGTATTTAGTTGAAACTTGAATAATATGTAGAACCTTTTCCTGACAAGTCCGAATTCTAGTCATGAGTGACTAAGAGTAGTTCGGAGTCTGGTGACAATTTTGAGTTTATTCCGCAGAAGGAATAAGACTCTCTCAGAGTATTCAATAAGACCCCCTCAGAGTATTCATTAAAACTCACTTAGAGTATTCATAGTTTAAACCTGAACAACGCGAAATCCTCCTCGCACTGTTCAAGTTTAATTCTTTTTGGGACAAGACAGATAGTGCATTCGTCTTAGAGTTTCCGAGTAAATCAACCATAGTACCTAAGCAGCAAAAGAACCTCAGATATTATAGATAACTAGGAAGTCTAATACTCCCAGCTTACGGTTACCTGTTCCTAAGACAGTAGCTCAACGAAAAGTACAATATGCTCACGGCTAGAAGATGAAGTAAGTTAACAGTTACACACAGCAGTGTAGTAATACTCGACAGAGAAAATTCACGTTACTCACCTGTTAAATTCTATTCCCAAGACCCGACACCACCTTCACTCCAGTAAGAAAAGAAGAAGAAGAAAGGGTTAACAAGAGCCAGAGCAAGTCAGTTGTTACACACTTAAGCAACTGAGAAATAGAAGAGAGGTTTGGCCCTGAATACCTCCTGGTAAGACAAGCTAATTCATTACCTCATATACAGTAAGTTAATGCTTAATGAATTGTGTAGTGAACAAATGCTAAATGTTGCAGAAATCGTTTCTCTACAACGACGAAGAAATCCAGGGCTGTCTCTTCTCTGTCCAATTCCCCTTTCCCCCGTCGACACTTGCCCGTAGAGAGTTATACTCATTCTCGCGGAAACGTTCCGATGGGGGCATTGGGAAATTAGCATCATTCTGCTCCTGTGTTAGTTGAAGACCGTAAACGCCTCTGACAGAAACATGGATGTTGCATGGACCAAAATTAACATTGTCTCTCTCACACACAGGTCAACGTCGTGCTGCACCCCCCAACACTGGGGGGGAACACTCACAGGACCCGGATCTGCAGGAGACCGATCCCACCGGCAGCGACCACTCTCACCACTCTGCGGACAACCCCGACCGACCTAGCCCCTCTGGTGTCCAACCACCTGCAGCACCTGCGTCAGGTACAACCGTGCCAACCACCACCCCCACTCCTGCCACATCCCAGGAGACACCCAGGATCCCTGCCCCAACACCACAATGCAGCCAGGCTCGCCAGGAGGGACACGGTGTCCCGGGCACCCAGGAGGAGGCAGGCGACAACGCCAATGCCACCCCTCAGGGGTCCCGGAGACCCGATGTGCCCACAAGTGCAGGCCAGACGCAAGTGGGCAGGGGAGGACGGCGGAGGCGCGAGCCTGACCAGTTGGCTGGGGATCCAGTATTTTCCCATGTCCGTAACATCCTGGACTCATACCGGCAGGACACCACGGGCATGGCCCAGGTTGTGTCCGTCCTCGAGGTGATCAAGGTCCAGCAGGCCCAGCAACATGCGGAGCTAATAGCCTGTCTACTGGTACACCAACGGAGGATGGAGGACAGACAGGCTGAGCAAGTGACGGCGTTCCAGGGGATTCACGCTACACTCCGTCGGATGGCCGACACCATGGCCGACCCTCCCTGTGCCAGAAGGCGGAGAACATCACCACCCACAGGGAGGGATCAGGAGGAGGAGGAGGAAACATCCGACGGAGCATCCCAGACGTCGTCACGGCCTGCTGCTGAGGTTCCCCGCAGGAAGCCGGGTCGTCCACGGAAAGGACCGTGAGGGTGGCTGCTACATCACCATCTCCCAGGACACCTGGCCTGGCACCTGGCCCACTGGAGCAACAGCATCACAGCATCAAGAGACATTCTCTGCCACATGGCCCTGCTGCTCACTGGCTGACCAATGTTGACAAAGACTGTGGCATGGACTCTGAGGATTCCCAATGGCAAGGACACCAACTCCCCTACTGAACTTTGGATTCCCTAATCCCGGAAACCCCTCCCTTTGTCCCCCCCCCCAATAATAAATCACACTATTAAGAGTAGATGCCTGCTGGTAGCATTATTACCTAACATGTGTCTTGTACAGTCTAAACATGCCTGAGTCATCTGTTCACTTCAACCATCCACACCCTGGGGCCTGAGTCTGGCACAGGACACATGGGTCACAGTTTATTAGGCAAGACAGACATGGAGCACCATACACACCCGTGATGGGCACAACCAGCTGAGGGGGTGGCCGAACAACCGTGCTGACAGACACATTGAGTACAGCAACAGTCATGCGCAGAGGTCAGGGATCCTGGCCAGTGTCCTGGGGGGCACCCAGGTATGTGTAGACAGGTGGCAGAACCATGTCCTGCAAGCTTGAGTCCGGTGGATGCAGAGAATGGGGTCATGGACAACGTTGGATGCATGGGGATGGCACATGTCACAATACCCACACAGTCATGGACATCATGCCCAATACACAGTCTCAGCACACACACACAGCTTGCATCTTGCCACTCGACACATTGACACATAGCCACAATCAGGGAATACCATGCCAGACATGCAGGATGCACCGTGCCAACATACCAGCATTGACTGAGAAGAGGCACCTTGGAGGCATAGGGACACCTTTATTAGTCATGTTTTTGGAATTGCAGAGGCAACTTGAAGTACACATGAACACATCATGTGGAGTAACATGTGGGTCCAACACTGGCACCCCCCTTCTGCAGCACAAATGCCTGATAGCCATGGAACTGGCACACAAGTGTCGGCTAACAGCTAAATACCCACAGCTGCACACGGAGAGCCTGACATACACCATAGATCCGCTGATGTGGAAGTCCCACGCCATGTCAAGACAATGTTAACCGTATGTGTCCGAGGGCAGTGTCACACACATTGATGCCATCATCACAATCCACTATCCCATCACTGATGACTGACAACCAGGCAGCCCATCTATTCAGGTGTACCCAGCTGCATGTCGTGTCCCATGGGGATGCCACATGTCTGCAGAGGAACCAAACCCCGACCGGGGCAGTGTGCACACATCGTGAACAACTGCCACACCCAATACACCCCAGATGCATCCCTTACCCCATGGAGACTTCCAAACGTGTCCGTGCCTGTAACGCTGAGTCAGCCCACGATGTCATGTCCATGAGGAATAGCAGTGCCACAACAATGCAACCAGCAAACGGCATGCGCAGGTACCTGGGGAAGAGAGACACACAAGAAGTCAGCCACAAAAAGCACAGCCACTTGCATGTGCATTTACTCGACACATGTATGGATGACAACATGCTAGGTCACAATTATGACTGGGGAAATACTACCATCACTGCCACCATCACTCCAGTGACACACCCACACACACCTCTGACCCACGTGCCATACATGCAGGTGGAGACACACATCACAACGCATGCCACACGGGGACCAATGCGTGCACACTCAGACACTGGTACTCACCACTAAGCAAAGAAGTCGCGTATGAGCCGAGTCCGGATGTCCTCTTGCGGCTCCACATCCTCCACATCACTAGCCCCATTGCCAAGCCCTTCGTCCTCCACGGGTGGATGGTCCTCGTCATGTTGATTCAGGATGAGTGGCACAGCTCTTTCAACTGCCATGTTGTGCAGCATGCAGCAGACCATGAAGATCTTGCAGACCTTCGCCGGGGCATAAGGGAGTGCACCGCCGGTCTTGTGGAGACACCGGAATCGGCTCTTCAGCATGCCAAACGTCCTCTCTATCACTCGCCTTGTCCGGCCATGGGCGGTGTTATAGCGGAGCTGGGCCGGCGTGATGGGGTTGCGGAGAGGTGCCAGCAGCCAAGGCATGTTGGGATAGCCAGCGTCCCCTACATGGGAAGCACATGGACATCGTTAGAACTGGTGAAGCGGTAGTGCTGGTCGGCTATACAGAATACAGGACAGACAGACTGTACCCACCAACAACACATGCCCGTTCGTTGCGCAGCTGCATCATCATATCAGGCATCCCGCTACGCCTCATGATGTAGGCATCGTGTGCTGATCCTGGGAAACGAGCACAGACATGTGAAATCACCATATTGGACAGACACACCACAAGGGCATTGATGGAGTGGTAGTGCTTCCGATTGCGGTACGCCACCTCCCGTGCGTGTGGTGGTACCAAACCTACATGTGTCCCATCTATGGACCCAATGACATGGGGCATCCCTCCCAGGGCATAGAATCCACGCTTGACCTCAGTCATCTGTTCAGGGGTTGGGAACTTGATGAAGTCATCCAGGTGAATCAACATGGCCTCCAAGAAATCATGCAGCACACCGCTGAACATGCTCTGGGACATGCCACCAACATGAGCTATGGTATTTTGGAAGGTACCCGTGGCAAGAAAATGTAGGGCAGCCATTACCTTCAGCTGGGGTGTCAGTGCCGTAGGATACCTGTGCTGCGGTTGCAGGTGTGGTGCCAGTCTCGCCGTCAGCTCCAGAATCAACGGTTGGGTGAAGCGGTAGAGCCGGATCCTGTCATTCTCCTGCATGGCAGCCAAGTCTGGAATTCTTCGGGCAAGAGGCGGCGCTCTGCAGTAATTTGGAAGTGACAAGGAAGAGTGAGTGCACTACGAGAACAACTCATGTCTACTGAGCACATGTAAATCTGGCAATACACACATGCTACATAGGGAGTCGGGTATGTGCTACATGCCCAGGACACGTATGGATGCAAGGTGACACTCCTTCCAAGACCCAGCTACACACGGTGATTGAGAACCTCCCCATGCCACGCCATGGAAATAGCTGTGTCCCAGTGCAAGTGAACAGCCCGACGCGAGACAGGAGTGACATACACCCACACATCAGCAGAAGTGGGATGCCGATTGCAGAGACTGGTAGCGGAACACTGGAGCCACAGGTCACATGACATTACACTAGTCCAGCCCACACACCTTGCCATGAAGGTGCACATGTCATGACTCACCACACATTCCTTGTGAGGATGCTGACATGGCCTTGTCACGCTACTCCGTGTCCCATGCATACATGTGCACCTCACATCCGATAACACATGTGGCATGGTGTGCGGAACAGTGTGCAATGACAATCTACACACAGCCACATGTTGGTTGCTGCAACGGCTGCAGCTTTTGAGGGTGCTACAACATCAACCTGATGTAAATCCCGGACACATATATGACATAGTCACATTGTGCACTGTGGGTAGTGACAAGTCATGTGTCATGACCCCTGTACCGGGCATCATGGGACACTTCCGTGTGTTGGTGTCCGTGCCATGCCAGTGACGCTCACCCCAAGTGCGCAGTCCCACATGCACACATGTCAAAGGAGTCAAGTGCATGCCTGGCACACATTGCACCCTCACACAGTACACCTGTACACATCTCATCATACATCTGGTGCCTTCTCCACTCAGGAGGCATGTTCCACATCACAGCCTGTGACACCTGTGCCCCACACATGTAGTAATGCACAGACGATGCCTTGATGTCCATTCCTGGACAAGTATGTCCATCCATGGACAAGTATGTCCGCCCTATTCCTACCTGTGTGTCGCCTATCACCACAGTGATGTGTAAAAACCGCAGTACTGCTGCTGAGAGGGCCTGTGTATGTTCCCAAATCGCTGTGGGAGTGCTGCCGTATGTGTACCCATCGTGATGGCGAGCGTACAGGCATTTGTACGGTCCGTAGCACTACGAGTACGCATACGCGTGCAGACCCATAGTGATAGGGCCGTACACACGCATGTACGCTCACTATCACTATGGGTCTGCACGCGTATGCGTACCCGTAGTGGTACGGACCGTACACACGCATGTACGCTCACTATCACTATGGGTCTGCACGCGTATGCGTACCCGTAGTGGTACGGACCGTACACACGCATGTACGCTCACTATCACTATGGGTCTGCACGCGTATGCGTACCCGTAGTGGTACGGACCGTACACACGCATGTACGCTCACTATCACTATGGGTCTGCACGCGTATGCGTACCCGTAGTGGTACGGACCGTACACACGCATGTACGCTCACTATCACTATGGGTCTGCACGCGTATGCGTACCCGTAGTGGTACGGGCCGTACACACGCATGTACGCTCACTATCACTATGGGTCTGCACGCGTATGCGTACCCGTAGTGGTACGGGCCGTACACTCGCATGTACGCTCACTATCACTACGAGTACGCATACGCGTGCAGACCCATAGTGATAGTGAGCGTACATGCGTGTGTACGGTCCGTACCACTACGGGTACGCATACGCGTGCAGACCCATAGTGATAGTGAGCGTACATGCGTGTGTACGGTCCGTACCACTACGGGTACGCATACGCGTGCAGACCCATAGTGATAGTGAGCGTACATGCGAGTGTACGGTCCGTACCACTACGAGTACGCATACGCGTGCAGACCCATAGTGATAGTCAACGTAGGCATGCATGTACGGGCCGTTGCCATGCATTTGGGGTGCCCTAGGGCCCCGAAACGTACCGTACCTGTGTGTGATGCTCCAAATTACATAGGGGACAAGTATTAAGGCCTACATGCATGCTGGTTGTCATGGAGACCAAGTTCAAATTTCGAAATTGTTCTGGAAGGTGCACAGCAGAAGTCAGTTGGAATTCTTCTACTTTGTTGCAATGTGTTTGTGGGGTTGACATCATGCAGGAGAATGAAACCGATAGAGAACCCACAGACTGCTAGGTTTGAAGGGATTGGTGGAAACATAGGATGCAAATGTGAGTGACCAATCACTCTGTACTCCTGTGCATGAGACTGGGCAGAAGGGCACATATAAGGCAGCCAGGTCCCATGAGGGAGCACTTGCCTGCACATCTTTGCATTCGTCGACCCAGCTGCTGCTACTGATTCCCTGGAACCATGTCAAGGGCTGTGGAGAGGACACAGCCATTCACCCTGGAGGAGAACATGGCTCTGCTGGATGTGATCCTCCCACAGTACTCCATGCTGTATGGGCGACCAGGGTATCAGGTGAGTGCATAGGCCACTGCCACAGACTGTCCGTATGTTGTGACTGTGACTTCTGCCATTGTGTCCAGGTGTAACACATATGCCATGTACTGTCGAGGGGGTCCCAGGGGGGTGTGGAAATATGGATTTTTCTGGTCAGTTATGTCCCCTATCTTGGACCCCAACGGTTCAATGTGCATGTTACAAGTACATGTATGTTCCCTCCAGTTCCAGTTATGAAGACGCAAATACATGTGCGTCCACCGTTAACGTGTCCTCTGTCAGACCCGCCATGAATAGGCCGGATATTCCATTCCTAAGTACGAAAGGCCACCGCCTTTATATGGTTCACTTATGCCATTTATACAGTCCAGGCAAGTAGGCCCTGATTCTGTCATCAAACTCTTCTTGCCTTCTGCCTCTGAAAGCTCCAGTCTGAGCCTGCATCTGTGACCATGAACTTTGTCTCATTCTCTGCGCGGCTCACGAAGCCTGACATCAGCCTGCTGCCTGCCAAAAAACTGTATTTCACCTTCGAAAATTATCTGCTCCGCTCCCTGCCCAATGCATTCCTGTCTAGTAGCTTAAGTAAACATTCTGCCAGCTACCGAGAAAAGGCCCGGCTTCTCTGTCTTCATGCAAGTAATTCATAGCCCTGTTACTATGGAAGATTCCGCCCTCGCATCTAGTATAGACACTTAGACGCTTGTACACGCACTAATAGTCAGTATAGTCAGTATAGAATAAGATTCTACTCGAAGAGACCTCTCTTTTGGATAACTTAGTTCTTTAAACATAGGATGTTAGATATGATTTGGGATTAGGTTGACTTGACCCTCCAGACTTCTGTCGCCACATGTAGAGCTAAAATGTCAAGTCCCCTTCACCCCCTAGTTGCACGTCAATTACACGTCATGCTGCTGCGCGCGCATTTCTGTCAAGTATTTCTGCTGACATTGCGAAATTCTTTCATGTAACCACCCTCTTATGACATCACATCTGATGACGTTCTCTAAACACACCCAATTACGCCTATCTTTGCCACGTATGAATATATTATCTCCACTATCAATTGTTACGCCTCTTGTATTTGCTTCACTGTAATGCTTATTGTATAAAAGTAATTGATTGTCAATAACGTATGTACTTCACTTCCTGAACCTTCGTGGTGATGGAACCTGGAGCAACCGATTATAATCGACCATTGGAATAAAGCCCATTCCGAACCTCTAATACCACGGATTCTGCCTCTTATTTACTGAGCTATTTTATTATGTTTCTGTATCAAATTAAGTCCCGGTAATTAAATTATTTACCACATGAATGGCGCCCGAACAGGGACACTTTCTCATCTCACGCGCCGGCGGTGCGTTGCAGGCCCGGTCTCCTGCCACAGCTGGACGGACAACAACGCGTACCAGCAGGATTTCCTGTATCTCCCTCCGGTCAAGCGGGGGCGACTGAGGCTGCGATCAACACCCAGACGAGGCGGTGAGAAGTGCGAAGTATCCCGACCAGAGCCTAGCTGAGAGAGCAAGATCCGAGGTATACAGAGGCCCACCAGTTTCCGAAGTCCCAAGTCGAGTCCAGTGTCCGAAGTGTTCGAGTCGAGTCCAGTCCGGTTCAAGTTCAGTTCAGTTTCCGAGGCCTTCCGTTCCGAGCTACCCGGTGAGTACCATTACTGGGGAGGCGTTCTGGCGTGCACATAAGTTGTGCCGGTCCAGACGGGTTTGGGTACACAAATCCGGTCTGCACTGTTTCAGCAGTGTATCTGTACTGTTTAGCAGTATATCTAGTATATCAAGTATATAAGTTCAGAATAAGTCAGTTAATGTCGAGTATTATGTTTTAGTGATTAAGTTTTTCTTAGATCATCGTCATCATCACCGCTGCTCACTTTAAATGTTAAATGTTAAATGTATTGATACGTCCTGCATATTGTGGTATGAATGACTGTTCATTATTGTGTTTTATTGTATTAAGTTTGTTCAAGATCAAGTAGCAGACCAGTTCTCAATATGCCGCTCTTTTCGAAACTAAGACAGATCACAACTAGAAAAGGGGTACTCGAAGAAGCTGTTCCCATTCCTCCTAGGGACACTCCAGGGTACTTCATGTATCATAAACATGGCCTAGACGCCATATTGTTTCTCGATTTATGGGTAGACTACACTAAGGAATTACCAGAAAGTCAGAGGTGGCCCGCAGATGGGACCTGGGATGCAGAGTGCATCGTGAAAGTAGAGGAAGAATTATGGAAAAAGAAAGCTAGACAATCACAGAAAGACGCCATTGAATTATGGCGTAAAGAATCGTATAGACGTACAGAAAAAGCACGTAGACAGGAAGAGAAGAGTAAAGAGAATTCAAATAAAGTTCAAGAAAATCTATTAATTGAAGAAGGTGCACGAGTGAAATCAGAACAAGTAGACAGACAAAGAAATGCCCTTATGAATGGTATGTATCCCCTTCTGGCTGAAGGATTACCTAAGGCTACTCCAGGGATACCAAAAGACTTGCCAACCCCATTATTTCCAATAAAGGTACATCCTAAGGGGCATCCTAGAACCGCAGAAGATGTTTTTCTTTCCTCATATTTAGATGACGCAGCTCCCGAGTATGCTAATCCCGCCCCACATAGACCGCCTGCCAGGGAGGTTCAACGCCAAGATCCAGTACCCGTATCCCTACAGCAACAAGTTCTGACACAAGTTCCGGCAAGCACATCTGTTTCTGCATCTGTCCCTACAGCTACTTCTATAGCTGTATCCACACCTATAGTTGCTGTATCACGTTCAACGAATCCTTTCACACCCGATACCCCAGACGGGGCTACCGGAGGTGCTACCAATATCTTTTCTACGCCACCTAGAATAAATAAACTTACTTTTCAAGAGTCAGCACATCCACGTACCCCCAAACTCATAAATGCCCGCACGCTTAAGGAACTTCTAGTAGATTGTAGATATGACCCTGTGCCCGGAAAAGAGGACGAAATGATCCTGGCATCATTACGTATCAGACGAGCTGCGGTGTATTTAGGGAAGTTACCAGGAATAACTGCGCATCTAGATAATATATATCATTATGTCCAAACAGGGCGAGACTCTGAATGTATTAACAGAGCTATGGAATACCAGAAAGTGGAGATACAGGGGGAACTGTTACGTTTCCTCATAAATTGCGTGATCAGAAATCAAGACCGACCGGGGGTAGATCCGGAAATAATGCAAACTCTTACCAGATGGAGCCAGAATATATCAGAAGGGAGACATGATAGGCAAAAATGTATAATAGCCATGTGCAGAAAGATCCGTAAAGAAATAGAACGCTTACACGAAGAAAGATTAATGGTAGACCAGTTTGAACAAAACGAGGAGGAAGAAGGATCAGGACCGTCCACAGGACAGTCAGAAACCATAGCCTATGTAGGTAGAGGAAAATCTTGTAATAGTACTAGATGTCTTACTGGTCCGATACGTCCGATATGTCTAGAAAATAACAGGAATTTTCAAACGCCAATAATAAATATAAGGTCTAACGAGCATTCATTCCAAGCCGCTGACAAATTACTGCGAGAACGAAGGGGTTATCATTTTCTCGATTCTATGGATGAACAAGAATTAGCTAGGTCAGCCGTTCATTGGATTGACAGTCCCGGAATGTATGGTGATAATACAGTAGCACACACATTTTTGAATCTCACCCCAGATGAACAGCGTTTAGCTGGGATTTATATGATTCAACAACTTCTTATACTATATAAAAGCCAACATTCAGATCCTGGTCCCTTACCTGATATATTGACTGAATTACTCACGAATAAATGGAGAGGTCCAGGTACTAAGCTAATTAAAGAAATACTAGAATCAAGAAAGCAGTACATTCTTTTTATATGCCCAGAACATGTCTCACTGCCCAGTAAGGAAAGAACCACGTATTACATGGACAGACAGAACCCCTTACGAGAAGTGCACCCAATAAAGGGCGAGGACAATCAGTTTAAACGTGTATATGTATATACGCCCATATCAAAAATAGAATTGTTAGAAATGAAGAAAGTGGTACCCAGTCATGACAAAGACCCAGCGGGTTTCCACCGAGAAATTAAAGATATGTTACTCATGGGAGAGTATACCTATCCCGACATTATGACAATATTAAAGGTATTAATGCCTGCTGGCATTTATGAAAAGCTCAAGGAAAAAGAGTGGGAGGTAGGAGACCAAAAGATAGAGTGGACAGCATTAGAAAATGAAGAAAGGGCCCGAGGTCCAGGTTTGGGGCTTGGGGACAAAACTAAAGCACTGCCAGGTTTACTAGTACAGGTACTGCCACGTTTATTAACCACGAAAAAGGAAGACTGGGGTGCAATATCAGCCTGTAAACAAAAGCAAGATGAAGACACTAGTGATTTCTATGCCCGATTCGAAAAAAGTTTTGGTATAAATAGTGGTATAAAAGCAAGTAGCGAGTCATACCCACATCTGTTTGTGACAAAATTAGTTGAAAATTCCTTGCCCCAAGTGAAGAATAGAGTATTAAAATTCGAGAGTACCTGGCAAGGTAACACTCCATCACAAATGTTACAAATGTTACAGTATCATCACAATAGAATTAGAGAGGAACAAGATCATGAACAAAGACGCATGAAAGACACGAAAATGAAAATGCTAGTCTCCCAGACAGTTCCAGCTGAAGGACATAAAAAGGGTACGACACATTCTGGCGATTTAGCAGGACCTGTAAAAGGGACATGCAACTATTGTAAACAACTAGGTCATCATGTACACGATTGTCCAGTCCTGAAGCGTAATATCGCCACGGGTATTACAAAAGAAAGACCACGGCCACTTAGACAGGATCAGAATGAACAAGGAGCCTTGCAGCATGCACAGTCCATGCCAGCTCCACAACAGACTATACAGTTTGTGCCAGCTGCACCAGCGCTGCCTGTTGCTGCCACGCAAACCACGACACGACAACTGTACCAGACCGCACAGTATGACTATCCTGATTATCAACGATATGCATGAACCAGCCTAGAGAGGGAAGTTGACTTACCCCTTATCGAGATCCCTGTAGATCAAGAAGGACCTTATGTACATAGTGAATTATTAGGCCAAGACAGAAAATTTTTACTCGATACGGGGGCAAGTCGAACAACCATAAAACGTAGTGAAGTTCCAGAGGCACCCCTCTCAGGCTCACAGAATATTTCCCTTGGTTTTTCAGGAAAACCTATTGTTAATGAAGTATCACAGCCTCTTCCACTTACGATAGGACCCTTGACCAGAACTACAGATTTATTGCTTACTAAATCATGTCCAGAAAACTTGTTAGGAATAAAAACATTGAAAGCTCTA
Organism: Triturus cristatus; assembly: GCF_964204655.1. Lineage (NCBI taxonomy): Eukaryota > Metazoa > Chordata > Amphibia > Caudata > Salamandridae > Triturus > Triturus cristatus. The sequence goes on along the minus strand of NC_140580.1, from coordinate 624,683,564 downwards.
GGAGCTATAATATGTTGTTCTCCGGAAGGAGTAAGATTGTTTTTACGTGATTTCAAAGGTCATTATGTGTCTCGAGATATGGATTCCCGACTGCAGACTTTACCCACACATTTATGGGCACAAGGCCCTACAGATGTTGGTTGCATGAACATTACACCCTATCGAGTCACACTAAAGGCAGGAGTGGTACTGCCACGAATGCGACAATACAAGTTACCCCCAGATGCTGTAATGGCTTTACTGCAAATCATTGACGAGCTTATTGGCCAAGGAGTGGTTGTGGAGACCGACTCCAATGTATGTAACTCACCGATAATTCCGATTCTTAAACGAACTGATCCAAAGGCTCCCCCAGTATATCGATTGGTAATTGATCTGCGCGAATTAAATAAATGTATTGTACCACAATACCCCGTAGTTCCAGACATCTCTTCATTACTGACAGCTATTGATTCCGAAGCAACATTCTTTACTGTAATTGATCTCAAGAATGCCTTTTTCAGCGTCCCAATAGATCCGGAAAGCCAATATTTGTTCGGATTTAGTTTAAATGGACGTAGCTTCAAATTCTCACGCGCACCTCAAGGATTTACAGAAAGCCCCAGCATCTATAGCCAAGCACTGAAACGAGAACTCGACAGTATCCACATGCCAGTTAACACTGCTTTGCTTCAATATGTCGATGATCTGCTGATCACCGCCCGAAGCGAACCTGAATGTGAAAAAGCATCACTGACGGTTTTACAGTTTCTAGCCGAAAAGGGGCACAAGGTGTCCCCTTCTAAGCTGCAATTCTGTGTCCAGCGAGTTATTTACCTTGGTCACTCGCTGTCCAAGGAGGGAAGGCAGCTTACACCCGACCGCATTCAGTTAATAGCTAACATGCCAATACCCAAGACACAAAAGGAGGTGCGGGCTTTCATAGGCCTCACTTCATATTGTAGGCAGTGGATCCCTCAGTATGCATTTCTAGCAAAACCACTCATTCAGTTGACAACACAGGAGGCAGCCACATCGACTGTTCCCCCTTGGACTCAGGAACATACACAAGCTTTTGAAAGCTTAAAGAAAGCTCTATGCCAAGCACCTGTTTTAGCAACACCATGTTACAGAAAACATTTTACACTCTTTGTTACAGAACGAGAAGGTACTGCCTTGTCAGTACTCACACAGGAACAAGCAGGATCACACAAACCGTGTGCTTATTTTTCTAGTACATTAGATCCCGTAGCTCAGGCTCTGCCTGCGTGCCTGAAATCAGTGGCAGCGACAGCTTTAGCAATCAGACAAAGCGATGCCATAGTGTTAGGACATCCATTGACAGTACAAGTACCACACGCCGTAGAGGTTCTTGTGAATCGAACGCAAACACAACACTTGACTATAGCACGACTTACAGGGTATGAACTAACATTGTTTCAGCCACATATAGAAATCAGACGTTGTAACACATTGAATCCTGCCACACTTTTACCTGTAAATGGAACAGACCCATTAGCCCACGATTGTATTGATGTTATTACAATCACGACGAAACCCAGACAAGACTTGACAGATGTTCCATTGTCAGATCCAGACCTGACGTTGTAAGTAGATGGTTCATGTATGAGAACAAGTACAGGAGAGTTAGTGGCCGCTTACGCAGTCACCACAGACACTGAAATTATTGAAACCAAGTGTATAAATACCTTGTCCGCTCAAGCAGCAGAGCTCGTCGCTCTGACACAAGCCTGTATTCAAGCCACAAATAAAAAAGTCAACATATACACTGATTCACGTTATGCATTCGGAGTTGTACATGACTTCGGCGTGCTGTGGCGAGAGAGAGGTTATTTAACTTCTCACGGTGCCCACATTCAGCACGGACCCCTCATTCATGCCTTATTAGATGCAATACATTTGCCCATTGCAATATCGATTATGAAATGTAAAGCTCATACGAAAATTACTGATATCATTTCTCAAGGCAATGATCTAGCTGACAGAACCGCTAAACAGACTGCTCAAACTCAAACATCCGACATGACAAAGACAATAGTCCAGACACCACCACATTGTATGATGGTTAAGGATCCCGCTCTTGATGTAATTGACATACAGACATATGCTACACCAGACGAAATAAAGAAATGGACTGAATTAGGAGGGATCCAAACCGATCAAGGATGGATGATGAAGGAAAAATCTGTGTGGTTCCTTCCTGATTCAATGGTCCAAGTTATAATTAACACTGTACATAGTCCTGCACATCTAGGAGAGAAAGCAATGCTAGACAGCATTCAACATATTTGGTTCAACAAGCATTTACGAGCAGCAGCGAAACAAAAAGTTCGTACCTGCATGATATGTTGCCAGTTCAACCCAGGAAAAAGCGTTCCCGTAGAACAGGGTGGATTTCATCCTCCTGATCATCCTTTTGAAGTCCTCCAGATGGATTATATCCAGATGGAACGATGTCGAGGATTCAAATATGTTCTCGTAGTTGTTTGTGCTCTTTCCCGTTGGACGGAGGCATACCCGGTTTCAGATTACACTGCTCCGACTACTGCCAAACAGTTAGTTCGAGAATTCTTCCCACGATACGGTTTACCACGTGCTGTCTACTCAGATAACGGCCAGCCGTTCTCATCCGAATTAATGAAACACGTTTCACTTTTGCTAGGATATCAGTGGAAGTTTCATTGTGTCCGACACCCCGAGGCAGCAGGTCTCGTGGAACGACATAATCAAACTTTGAAAATCAGATTGTCCAAAATATGCAGGGAGAAAGGTGTCGACTGGGTAGTAGCATTACCAGTTGCACTCTTTTACATGAGAATGGTAGCACACTCTCGAACAGGGCTATCCCCGTATGAAGTGATCTTCGGCAGACCACCAAATATGTGGGGGACGCCTATACCACGCAAAATAACTGATATTGACTGTAACATGCTGACAGATTACTTGGCTTCCTTGATGTCTGCACTACAATCTTGTCGTTCACAGGTAGCTGCAGCTTTTCCTGACAACACTGAGGTGAAACCCCATGACGTGGTTCCGGGAGACTTGGTCCTCGTGAGGAACTTTGATCGAAAGACTCAGCTGGAACCTAGGTGGAGGTCACCTCAGCTGGTGTTGCTCACCACAAGAACAGCCGTGAAGATCGAAGGCAGAAAGGGATGGATTCATTCAAGTCATATCAAGAAATTTCATGGACTAAGATCAGATGTGAATACCTCACCTTGTGTGTCTTCACCCATTGACTCAAAACTTCCTTTTGTGGAAAAAAGTGATTCTGAGCATTATAAATTAAAGCTCAGGCCTAATCAGTCGAGCAATTTGATTGTTTAAGTCCTCTCCAAGGTGAAGCGGTTGAATTGTCTCTGACATGTATCCCTTGGACCTGAATAGAGAAAGCACCCGAAAAATGTTGAAACGACAGGCGTACTGTAAATCACTGCGTAGTCATTGCATAGTGACGTTATTAATTTTATTTCTCTCAAGTATTTTAGTAATTACTGCAAGTATATTGTTGCACATATATTATCCTATTTCTAGACATATTTACAATGTTACTGCTGAACATTCTTTTAGTAAATTACCTCCGCTTGAGTTGTCTTATAGATTTGCACTGCGCAATAACACGTTTATTAGTATGTTACATCATTCCCATCAGGTTAGCAATGCTACAAATTGTTGGATATGTGGCCGACTCCCTCCCTATCAGAACTATAAAGGAATTCTACCTCTTTTTCCATACCCATTCACACACAACGGCTCCTGTGGAGCATGGTTTAGTTTAATTAATTCCCAAGATTCGAACTCTGCAGTTTATCAAGACAATGGGGTATGGGGAAATCTGAACTTAGTTTTACTTAAGGTCTGTCACCACAACAAGGAGGGACTTCCCAAAGGAACAGGAACTGATCTAGAAAATGAAGTATATGGATTAGGTAACTTTACGCTTAATCTCCTGATCCTGAATGTCGAATCCGAATCTACTTCAATTTTGCCCGCTATGTCAATACTTCCAGTAAAAGGTGAATTATGTATAAGAAAGAATGGTTCCATACACATGGGCCATAGTAAATGCACCACTGTAGTAGAATTTAGTGATCAAGGCAAGTCTACATTTAGAGCTTCCCGCCATTCCTATTTCATATGTGGTCAGACGGCATATGTACGTTTGCCTCTAGATTGGGATGGTACTTGCTACATTGGATTCCTTTTGCCACCTGTTTTTCTAGCTCCTCCTGATTATCACAGAAATATTCATTTAGTATATAATACAGTAAGGAGAGATCTCCCAATAGTCGACTACACTGAAACAGCATGGGAAAAATACACAGATTTCAATAAAGGTCTCTTTCCCTATATAGGTACCGTTACTAATAGTAAGCTGATACGTAGATTAACTAGAACCCTTGAAGCAGTAGTGAACGAAACTATTTCCGCCTTAGGCAATTTAACAGAAGAGCAGTCTGCTATGCGGATTGTTGTGCTTCAAAATCGTCTTGTCCTTGACGTCATCCTGGCCGATAGGGGCGGAGCTTGTAGGGTCATCGGATCAAGCTGTTGCATTTTCATACCAGAAAATTCGCCATCTGTATATAAAGCTATAACGCGCCTTCATAAGATTGTAAGCCAGATACACCAGAATCCAGGCACCTGGACTTGGTCCGGTTGGTTTTGGAGTGTATTATCTACCTTTGGATGGAAGGTCCTATCTTTCCTAGGTATTGGCCTTCTCATACTATTCAGTTGCTGTCTATGTCTACAATGTGGACCAGCGATTTGTGGTCTGTGTGCCACATCGTGCATTCCACATCAAGATTTTCATTCAAGATCCCGGAAAAAGAAAGAAGAACAAATGATGCTATATGAACAGATCAATGGATTAATGAAGATTGATATCTCTTGACGGGCAAGTAGGGGACAAGGAGGGAATGTGGAAATATGGATTTTTCTGGTCAGTTATGTCCCCTATCTTGGACCCCAATGGTTCTATGTGCATGTTACAAGTACATGTATGTTCCCTCCAGTTCCAGTTATGAAGACGCAAATACATGTGCGTCCACCGTTAACGTGTCCTCTGTCAGACCCGCCATGAATAGGCCGGATATTCCATTCCTAAGTACGAAAGGCCACCGCCTTTATATGGTTCACTTATGCCATTTATACAGTCCAGGCAAGTAGGCCCTGATTCTGTCATCAAACTCTTCTTGCCTTCTGCCTCTGAAAGCTCCAGTCTGAGCCTGCATCTGTGACCATGAACTTTGTCTCATTCTCTGCGCGGCTCACGAAGCCTGACATCAGCCTGCTGCCTGCCAAAAAACTGTATTTCACCTTCGAAAATTATCTGCTCCGCTCCCTGCCCAATGCATTCCTGTCTAGTAGCTTAAGTAAACATTCTGCCAGCTACCGAGAAAAGGCCCGGCTTCTCTGTCTTCATGCAAGTAATTCATAGCCCTGTTACTATGGAAGATTCCGCCCTCGCATCTAGTATAGACACTTAGACGCTTGTACACGCACTAATAGTCAGTATAGTCAGTATAGAATAAGATTCTACTCGAAGAGACCTCTCTTTTGGATAACTTAGTTCTTTAAACATAGGATGTTAGATATGATTTGGGATTAGGTTGACTTGACCCTCCAGACTTCTGTCGCCACATGTAGAGCTAAAATGTCAAGTCCCCTTCACCCCCTAGTTGCACGTCAATTACACGTCATGCTGCTGCGCGCGCATTTCTGTCAAGTATTTCTGCTGACATTGCGAAATTCTTTCATGTAACCACCCTATTATGACATCACATCTGATGACGTTCTCTAAACACACCCAATTACGCCTATCTTTGCCACGTATGAATATATTATCTCCACTATCAATTGTTACGCCTCTTGTATTTGCTTCACTGTAATGCTTATTGTATAAAAGTAATTGATTGTCAATAACGTATGTACTTCACTTCCTGAACCTTCGTGGTGATGGAACCTGGAGCAACCGATTATAATCGACCATTGGAATAAAGCCCATTCCGAACCTCTAATACCACGGATTCTGCCTCTTATTTACTGAGCTATTTTATTATGTTTCTGTATCAAATTAAGTCCCGGTAATTAAATTATTTACCACAGGGGGGTGCCTGATGTCTCCCAGCAGTGCCCTGAGACAGGAGGGGTGGGGGCCTATCACTCACAGCAGTGCCCTGAGACAGGAGGGGTGGGGGCCTATCACTCACAGCAGTGCCCTGAGACAGCAGGGGTGGGGGCCTATCACTCACAGCAGTGCCCTGAGACAGGAGGGGTGGGGGCCTATCACTCACAGCAGTGCCCTGAGACAGGAGGGGTGTGTGCAGAGTCCTCCCAGCAGTGCCCTGAGACAGGAGGGGTGGGGGCCTATCACTCACAGCAGTGCCCTGAGACAGGTGGGGTGGGGGCCTATCACTCACAGCAGTGCCCTGAGACAGGAGAGGTGTGTGCAGAGTCCTCCCAGCAGTGCCCTGAGACAGGAGGGGTGGGGGCCTATCACTCACAGCAGTGCCCTGAGACAGGAGGGGTGGGGGCCTATCACTCACAGCAGTGCCCTGAGACAGGAGGGGTGGGTGTGATGCACAGTGTGAGCCTTGATCATTGATTGTGACATTGCCATCATTCCACCTGTGTACCCACTGTGGCACGTACTGCTTTTTCCCTCACCAGGGGATGATGTCCCTATGACAAAGGTGCAATGCGTTGGCTGCATGACATGCCTTGTTGTAACCAGCTAATTTGTACCCATATGTCTCTCTGTGACATGTGGCTGGTGTATTGATGTGGTGTCACTTGTTCCTCCTCACAGGTAGGCGCCACTGCCAAGGAGCAGATCTGGCTGACCGCCGTCAGTGCCGTGAGGGGTGTGGATGGTCGGAGGCGGGGCCTGCCCCAGGTGAGGAAACGCTGGCAGGATATCCGGTGCTGGACGCGGAGGATTGCACGGCTCCTGCTGGGGGACTCACCTGAGAGCCACAAGAACCGCGGCCGCCGCCGTCTGAGCCACCTCCACAGGCGTGTGCTGCCGGTGGTCTTTCCAGACCTGGAGAGGCGCTTACAGGCGATGCAGCAGCCGGAAGGGGGTAGGTACATGTGTGTTTGTTGTGTGTCACCGGCATTTGTAAGGGCACAGTAGCATGAATTCACTGGCAGGGTTTAAAGGTGCTGTGCAGATCCTGTTTGCCCCAGTATAGCGCTGTGCCCCTGCCACCCTTCCCCTCCTTGCAATGTGTTCCCTGGTCTGTGTGTAGTCACTCCTTCACAAGGTAATGTAGGCTGGCGCTTTGTCCACGAGAACAATGACTGTAGCATCATGTGTGGGGGTGGTGTGTAACAGGTTGTGGGACCTTGCCTGTGCACTGTCAAGTTCACTGCATGTGGGTTCCATGTCAGTTGGCACTGATGCTGACTCCAGACATGGGAGTTGGTCTCTCATGTGTCATGCCTTACAGCGCGCATGTCCTATGTAGTGGCCTGTGACATGATGTGCATGAGTGTGCGATACACATAGTGCAGGGATGGTGACGTGTGTTGCAGTCATTACCATTCAGTAGCATGTAGTTGCGTGCCCACTACTGTCCCCTGGGGCACCTTTTCCTCAGTGGTGTATGTGTCATCATAAACGTGGCCAATCTCAGTGTCTACAGCGTAGGTTGTGCTCTCTGCCATTGTCCCTTGTCACCATGTATATAGACGTGCTATTTTGTACAGGTGTCCACTGTGCAGCCTGACCTGATTGTCCTTCTTCATACTCACAGTTGGCAGTGCCTGTGTGTCTTGTTATACTCATCTGAGGATGGGCACTGGTACCTCATTATTTGTACAGGCGCACCTTGGCTGTTTGGCGTCCAATCTTGCTTTTTGCCTGCCCCTGTGTGTATCACCCAGACTATGAGATGTTGGTGCCACCTGTGTCTCAACAATTTGCCTCGTGTAGGGTCTTGTTGGGGCGGGCAATGCCTATGTGTCAAATCCTGATTTCTACTTGCTGGGTCTGGGCAGTGTGTGATGTGTCTGGACACACACGCAATGTGCAGTGACCGAGTCATGTTGGGCATGTTTTCAGCATTACCTATGCAGCATGTGTCTCAAGTTCATGGATATGGTCCCTGGTCATCGGTATTTTCGCCAACGCTGTGTGGTGCAGATGCAGTGCTGGATTGTCCCCAGGGCCTGGGTGCTATGTCAGACTCCGTTTCCTGTGTTTAGCTATTGTCTCATGCTCTCCATGGTATTTCAGTGGCATGGTGGCTCAACCAACTGTGTGTTTCATGCCCTACATCGGTACCTTGTTCAGTAGATGTTAGGGATCTTCCTTTTCAGGCTATGCAATGTTACCTATGTAGATTGGACTCATGTGACAGATGTGTACAGGTGTCTGATTAATTTCTGTCTCTCCACCCTGCCCACAGCATCATCGGGGGACACAGAGGGAGACATGGACACAGACCAGGCGGAGGGACCGAGCACCAGTGCCAGCCGTGACATCGGGTCTGGCACATCGAGTGGGACAGAGGCGGAGGAGAGTGTGGCCGAGGACCTGTCGACTGGCACATCAGACTACGAAGCTGACAGGTCCGAGGAGGATGTCTCCGAGTGGGCGGAAGCTGCACCAGCAGCTGACAGCGGAACAACACCTCGCACCGCCCCTTCAGTTTCCATCAGCCGCCTCCCACTTGCTCGTGTCCCTTCCCAGCGTGCCCGGTCACAGCATGTCTCCTTCCTGCCAGGCACCGCACCCCCTGCCCCTGTCTCCACTGCTGCCGCCAATGCAGAGTCTGTGGACATCCAGCGGCAACTGCAGGTTGGTCAGGCTGCGATCCTTAATGTCCTCCATGCCCACGGCAAAACCCTCACCAACATCGTGGCTTTCTTGGAGGGCATTCATTCATCGCAGGCTGACCAACGCAACTTGCTGAGGTCCATAGACTCCACACTGACTGCAGCAGTGGGTCTCCTGCAGCGCGACCTCCCCCCACCTACCCCTGCCCCATCCACACTTCCCACTCCCATGCCTGTCCCACGTACACCCAGACGTCGGCATGCACCCACATCAACGGACACGGGCACCACACCAGCAGGGAAGGTCCACCGCACTCCTCCTGACACGCACACACAGGGTGAGGTAGGCACACCCACTGGGTCGGGGGGCAAACGTGTGACACGCAGCCATAGTGGGAGTCCGCATTCCACCCAGTCCACTCCCTCCAAATCCCCTCCCCTCAGCTCTCCTGGCCACATCTCCCCCAAGGACTCCTTCATGGCCGCTCTGTCCCTGAGCCCCACAGTTACACCACCACGCAAGCGGTCAAGGAGGTCCCCGGTCAGGGTGGTTGAGTCTCCCCCCCTGTCTCCACCCTCCCCCGGTGGCGCTGCGACCCATCCCTCTGACCCCCCCCCCTCCTTGGGGCCTGAGGTCCCTTCGGGTGCAGGGGACTCCCTGGAGGACCTTGCAAAGGTGTGTAGTGCCATCCTGGCCTCCGCCTTTGGCACTGACCCACCCCCTGTGGTGGAGTCCTCCATACCTGCACCCACAACGCCGCCCCTTTGCCCTGATGTCCCTGCGGTGCCTGTTGCTTCCCCCCCCCCTGATGCCCTCACCAGTGTGGAAGACGATGCCATTTGACTGTGCAGGCAAGGTAGGGGACACGCATCCCACTGTGTCCCCCATCCAGCTGAGAATCATTGACTGCCCTATGGGCTTTGTGAAGATTGAACTGCCTGCGATCCACGGACATTGTGCTCATGCTGAATAAAGCTTAATTTTGTTTTCATTATCACACTACTGCTATGCTGGTATTGGTGTTGGTGGGGCTGCTACATGGTTTTGGGTGGTGTGTAAGGGTTTGGGTGTGTGGGATATGTAGTAGTGTACTGCTCATTGGTGGGACCCTGGGATCTGTGTGCCATCACAAGGTGTTGGCTAAGTTTCTTTGTTCATGTAAGCAGTTACTGCATGGTGCACTTGTCCCAGGGTGTATTCCTTCCTCTGTGTACCCAGCTTTCTTCCCTGCAGGGTGTTCCCAATGTTTAGCGCAGAGCTGTGTCTACATGAGCTGTGTGTGTGACGGAGCCCTTCTGCTTTGGCCATGCATGCAGGGCCATGTCTCCACCTGCAACAATCGTGGCATCCTTGGTGATCACTGTACTTGTGTGTGGAGTCTGTTGACATGAGTTCATGGGGACATGTTCCCTTGTAGCCAGTATGCATGTGGATAATTCTGGCCTCACACACATGTGTTACACCCCTCCTGTCTCAGGGCACTGCTGTTAGTGATAGGCACCCACCCCTCCTGTCTCAGGGCACTGCTGGGAGTGATAGGCACCCACCCCTCCTGTCTCAGGGCACTGCTGGGAGGACTCTGCACACACCCCTCCTGTCTCAGGGCACTGCTGGGAGTGATAGGCACCCACCCCTCCTGTCTCAGGGCACTGCTGTGAGTGATAGGCCACCACCCCTCATGTCTCAGGACACTGCTGGGAGGACTCTGCACACACCCCTCCTGTCTCAGGGCACTGCTGGGAGGACTCCACACCCACCCCTCCTGTCTCAGGGCACTGCTGGGAGGACTCTGCACACACCCCTCCTGTCTCAGGGCACTGCTGGGAGGACTCTGCACACACCCCTCCTGTCTCAGGGCACTGCTGGGAGGACTCCACACCCACCCCTCCTGTCTCAGGGCACTGCTGGGAGGACTCTGCACACACCCCTCCTGTCTCAGGGCACTGCTGGGAGTGATAGGCACCCACCCCTCCTGTCTCAGGGCACTGCTGGGAGGACTCTGCACACACCCCTCCTGTCTCAGGGCACTGCTGGGAGGACTCCACACCCACCCCTCCTGTCTCAGGGCACTGCTGGGAGGACTCCACACCCACCCCTCCTGTCTCAGGGCACTGCTGGGAGGACTCTGCACACACCCCTCCTGTCTCAGGGCACTGCTGGGAGGACTCTGCACACACCCCTACTGTCTCAGGGCACTGCTGGGAGGACTCCACACCCACCCCTGCTATCTCAGGGCACTGCTGGGAGGACTCTGCACACACCCCTCCTGTCTCAGGGCACTGCTGGGAGTGATAGGCACCCACCCCTCCTGTCTCAGGGCACTGCTGGGAGGACTCCACACCCACCCCTCCTGTCTCAGGGCACTGCTGGGAGGACTCTGCACACACCCCTCCTGTCTCAGGGCACTGCTGGGAGTGATAGGCACCCACCCCTCCTGTCTCAGGGCACTGCTGGGAGGACTCTGCACACACCCCTCCTGTCTCAGGGCACTGCTGGGAGGACTCCACACCCACCCCTCCTGTCTCAGGGCACTGCTGGGAGGACTCTGCACACACCCCTCCTGTCTCAGGGCACTGCTGGGTGGACTCTGCACACACACCTCCGATTTCAGGATATGTACGCTTGGAACATACACGGTGGGGGTACGCTCAATGCATTCGAGGTGAGGGTACGAGTCTACTTACACTGGTGTGTTGGGGGTACGCTCCATGCATACGCGGGTGAGGGTACGGGTCGTACTTACACTGTTGGGCTGGGGGGTACGCTCCTTGCATACGCGGGTTGGGGTACGGGTCGTACTTACACTGTTGGGCTGGGGGGTACGCTCCATGCATACGCGGGTGGGGGTACGGGTCGTACTTACACTGTTGGGGTGGGGGTACGGTCCGTGAGTCCGCGGGTGGGGGTAGGAGTCGTACTGACACTGTTGGCATGGGGGGTACGCTCCATGCATACGCGGGTGAGGGTACGGGTCGTACTTACACTGTTGGGCTGGGGGGTACGCTCCTTGCATACGCGGGTGGGGGTACGGGTCGTACTTACACTGTTGGGCTGGGGGGTACGCTCCATGCATACGCGGGTGGGGGTACGGGTCGTACTTACACTGTTGGGGTGGGGGTACGGTCCGTGAGTCCGCGGGTGGGGGTAGGAGTCGTACTTACACTGGTGGGGGTGGGGGTACGCTCCGTACGTCCGCGGGTGAGGGTTCGAGTCGTACTTACACTGTTGGCATGGAGGGTACGCTCCATACATACGCGGGTGGGGGTACGGGTCGTACTTACACTGTTGGGCTGGGGGGTACGCTCCATGCATACGCGGGTGGGGGTACGGGTCGTACTTACACTGTTGGGGTGGGGGTACGGTCCGTGAGTCCGCGGGTGGGGGTAGGAGTCGTACTTACACTGTTGGCATGTGGGGTACGCTCCATGCATATGCGGGTGAGGGTACGGGTCGTACTTACACTGTTGGGGTGGGGGGTACGCTCCTTGCATACGCGGGTGGGGGTACGGGTCGTACTTACACTGTTGGGCTGGGGGGTACGCTCCATACATGCGCGGGTGGGGGTACGGGTCGTACTTACACTGTTGGGGTGGGGGTACGGTCCGTGAGTCCGCGGGTGGGGGTAGGAGTCGTACTTACACTGGTGGGGGTGGGGGTACGCTCCGTACATCCGCGGGTGAGGGTTCGAGTCGTACTTACACTGTTGGCATGGAGGGTACGCTCCATGCATACGCGGGTGGGGGTACGGGTCGTACTTACACTGTTGGGCTGGGGGGTACGCTCCTTGCATATGCGGGTGAGGGTACGGGTCGTACTTACACTGTTGGGGTGGGGGGTACGCTCCATGCATACGCGGGTGAGGGTACGGGTCGTACTTACACTGTTGGGGTGGGGGTACGCTCCATGCATACGCGGGTGGGGGTACGGGTCGTACTTTCACTGTTGGGGTGGGGGGTGCGCTCCTTGCATACGGGGTGGGGGTAGGGTCCGTACATATCCGTCCCCACGCTATGTGATGTTTGTGCGGCCTGTACCCAGGCCTTTGCCACGTGGGTGCGATCCGTCCCGCCATTGTTGGGGTGACGTGTGTGGGCGTGGTCCGACTCGTACCCACGCTCTTCAGGCGTGGGTACGGGACGTACCTGTCTGGTTGTGTTGGCGGTTCGCGTGGTGACGGACTTCCGTTGTGGCGGTCGCTGGCTTATCAGGACACGCCCCCACCCCCTCGTGGTGACCGGGGCATGGGAGTCAGGTATGTCCAGGCCATGTGTGGTGTGTGACTTATGTGGTTGTTTTGTGGCCTGCCCTGGTCCTGCCACCCCCACCCCACCCCACTTTCCCCCCTCCCTTAGTTATTCTGACCTTCTGCGGCGTCTGCGTCGTAACCTGTAGAGGAGGTGGACTGCTATGAGGGCAGGGATGACTCGTAGGTTCGGGTCCATGTCTGTCCGTCGCGTACTGGTACTCCTTGATCGCGTCGTCCTGTCGCGTACGGGTCCTCCTTGATCGCGTCGTCCTGTCGCGTACGGGTCCTCCTTGGTGGCGTCGTCCTGTGTGTCCGTCACGTACTGGTCCTCCTTGTTCGCGTCGTCGTCTGTCCGTCACGTACTGGTGGTCCTTGTTCGCGTTGTCCTGATTTCCCGGCAGTTTTTGGCTGCCGCAAAATATTCACCGTGCGGGGTGACGTCGGTGCGATTCGTGATTCCTGGGTCGTGAATGGCTGGCTGCGAGCGTCCCGACGTCAGGTCGGCGCTTTCCCGGATCGCATTGGTAGGTGTTTTTTTGTTCGGTCGGGCTTTTTTACGATTCGTACGGTAATGGTGTACCCGTGCGAATCGTAATTCCTTGTTTGTAAAAATTGACGACCGGGTACGCGTCGGGCGGAGATTGTGCTCCGTCCGACGGTTCGTACCCGGTTTTTGCCGGATCGTGATCGGCACCTTAAACTGCTTTATGACCTCCCCGAAGCTATGAGATTTAAACACCGACAGATACATGACTATCTAGTGAATAAAAAAAGACTACTCGAGATTTCTGATTGTGACATCTGGATACATTTCTACTCTTCAACAACTAAGTCTGCAATTAGAAACATTTATAGCCTTTTAATTAACTCTAAACCAAACGATTGTTCTAAACTAGCTGTTAAATGGGGCAGGCTATTAGGCACAAATGTTACATTGAAAGATATAGAACGCTCCCTATCGAATATCAATAATAGCGTTCACTCTTCCAGCCTGAGGCTACAGCAATTTAGAACGACCTGCATGCTATATTATACACCGGAAATCATATCTAGATGGTCTCTCAACAACTCTATCAACGATTACACTAAATGCCCCAAATGCTCTGTCCACGCAGCCGATTTGACACACATGCTGTTTTCTTGTCCTATCCTCAAGGATTATTGGTCTGACATTCGCAAGGTTCTAGAAATTAGGTTAACCCAGCTCCCTCCATTCACTGCCTCCTCTGTTTTGCTAGATATTCATCCCACCCTTTTTCCCCAGGCTGCTCTGGCTTCAATTCTTATGTCCTGTGCTAAACTAACTTTGGCCAGGGCCTGGACTTGCTCTGATCCGCCATCAGTCTGGGACTGGTGGACACTGGTAACTGAGACTTACTCAATGGAGGCTGCACTAGCTAATCTCAGGGGGACTCGGTCTTTGATGAAACATGAAAAGAACTGGGGATCATTTATGGAATAGTGTTGTTCCCCTTTGTGTTTAACCCTGCTTACTGGGTCGGCCCTTTTTTTTTTGTTTCTTCCCTCCTCTCGTTTTGTAAACAAATGCATGTATTAATGTATGTTTTACTCACCAGCCTGTTCAATAAAAATATTTAAAAAAAAAAAAAAAAAGGAACAAAGACACACCCACAACTGCACCTATATAATGGACATCAATCACTACCATAATCCTTTGCAAATAGAAGACAACAGCTAGCAGAATACACCATCACACAGCAACCACAGACACACTCACAACTCACGCATCACACAACTTTCACACCATTAGCACCTCACCAAAAGCACCCACACATACAGCTAGCAAAACCGACTCTCACCCACCCTCACTTGCACCCTCACACACACATCACTCACCACCACCACCCATCACCATGCCCCCAAAGAAGAATCCAAAGTTCACAGATAGTGAGGTAGAAGTGCTGGTAGAGGAGATCATAAGAGTAGAGCCACATTTGTTTGGTACATTGGTCCAAAGGACCCCCATGTCACAGAAAACAAAGATGTGGGCGAGGATTGTGGGCAAGGTGAATGCACAAGCACCAACGTTGCGCACAAAGGACGATATCCAGAACAGGTGGTATGACGTGCGCAGGAGGGTCAAGAAACTCATCGAGAAGGATCACTCCTTGAGTCAGCGCCCTGGCGGTGGCCCTCCTGCCAAACCAGTATACTTCAGGTCCTGGTAGGAGAAGGTGCGGGACATCCTATCACCAGAGAGCGCCCATGGTCTAGCAGACATACCAGAGCCTGGTGAGTACACAACCACATGTTCAATATTGTGTGGCAAGGGGACAGTGAAACCATGTACCATTAGCAAAGCCACACTAACCAAGAGATAATCATCCCAAGATGTGTATGCTAGTCAGACAAACACAATACCTGCCATCTCATAGTGACTTGTAACTGTGTCATGACATGTACAAACCTATCAACAAATAGAGCAAGGCAGTGGCACAAAGCTAAATAAACAATGTCAGACAGTTTGACACCACAAACACACTACCTCACAGTGAAGCTGACTGACAGGAATGAATAGTGGGTATGCAGGTGATTTGAGTGTATCCAAAAGCATGATGGGGTTTGTAGTCACAGATAATGCTCCCCCTCCAAATTGGCCCATCAAGACCTCTCTGAACCATGCCCACATCACAGGTAGTGGAAAATGACTGACAAGATGGCTGACACTGGGTCCTGCTGTGGGGAGCACAAGGGCATGCTGGGATATGTGCACCAACAAACACCAGGACTGCACAGTCAGCCATCTTGCCATTGCTGTCACACCCCTTCACAGGGAAGCAGAGTCAAAAGGAAGGAAGTATGGGCATGCTGGAAGGGGAGTGTAGCCAAGAGCATGATGGGAGTTGCAGTCACAGACATTCCCCACCCACCCACATGGCCCAGCAGGCTTACACCTCACAGGGAGTTGGAATGGACTGACAAGATGTCTGACACTGGGTACTGTTGTGGGGAGCACAAGGCTATGCTGGGTACTGGGCAACAACAAACACCAGGACTGGACTGACTGACATCCTGAAAGTTAACCTGCACCCACTGCAAAGGTGGAATGCTTCAGGATGGGATAACAGGCCTGGGGAGAAGGAGGCCCTGACTTGAAAACAAATAACACAGATGCTGGCCATACACACACCTTCTATGCTAAAACACATTGCACACATGGTACCAGTCACTCACAAAGCTGATGCCCGGGCAAGATGTCTGACACGTGGGCCTGAGAAATGATGTGACTGAAAATCACACATATGCACTAGCCAAACAAAACACGGCTGTACACACAGCCATTGCAACCATATGTTCAAACTCACTGTCTAGGAATGCAGTGTCCAGGGGTGCCCCCTCGCCTGGCTGGGGAGATGTGTCTTGCAGATGACAAGTGTGGAGACCCATATATAGTACATTGCACAAAACACACAGGAACTCACATATACATCATTGACAGCGGACATCTGACAGGGAATTGAATGGACACACCAATATAGCTGACACCATAGCATGGTCTCATTCACACTCAGTGATATTGTGAGCTGCATTCCACTCCTACATCGTGCTGCAAAATATGCATCCTTCACACAACACACCACTCACTGACATAGACACTGTAGACACAAGGTCTAACCTGGACTGCATTGAAGGAGACATGCTACTCACAGCAGCCAAACTGCCGTGAGCATTGAAAAGCTAGAGTGCTTCCTTGCCCAATTCATGTCACCATGGAGAACATTGACAAGTCAAATCACATATGCACGTACAAAACTCAGCACCAGACTCATTAACGATGGTGACATCATCATTTGTATGAAATGAGATGGGAACTAGGAACAAAGGAAAAAAACACTTTCTCCAAAGAGATCACTGGCATACCGGACTTTTGACCATGTCGTACCAATACACCAATGTGACACACAAAGACTAGCAAAATCTGCTACCACACATGCCCCAATCATAGAACATCTCCTCAATGGAATTGCACGTATGTCCTTGTTAAAGCTCAAATGTGTACAGGGATGACACACCTGTGTCAGCAACGTGATGGCCCTTGAGTAGTAATGGCCATGTACAGACAAATCTATACACGAGCTGGGCATGCACACACTTCGACATGCACATTGAAATGTTTCTTTTTAGCTGGGCAATGTGCCAAAACATTATTAATCTCTGTCCGTGACAACGTTGGACAAAGCAG
This sequence comes from Triturus cristatus, assembly GCF_964204655.1. Lineage (NCBI taxonomy): Eukaryota > Metazoa > Chordata > Amphibia > Caudata > Salamandridae > Triturus > Triturus cristatus. The sequence continues at coordinate 624,666,323 of NC_140580.1, read as the reverse complement.
TGTACAAGCACGCATCCTGACTAGGTCTGGGCAAAAATGTCGGTCCGTTCGCGGAAATTGCGATAATTTGACATTTTCGCGTTCCGCGGAGAGCGCGAAAATGTCAAAAATTCCGGTTTCCGCAGCTTGGCGATAATTTGTTTCTTGCTCGCACTGTAAAATAATACATTCTCGCGCGCGCGCGATTGCCTTACCTGAATCCCTGCATTCGCCGACAAGTTTTCTTGATCCGGTCGCGTTCTCCATGAGATGTTGTATTGTTTTTAGCCATTTGTGCTGTCTCGCGACAGTTCGCGCCCACAGTGACGTCATGCGTCGCGCGATCACGTCTTTCTTCTCGCGATCATGCACCGCGAGACAACTCAAAACAAGATGGCCGCGCCCGCAAGCAACCACATGGGTAAGTTGGCGACCCGCAACCATGCAGAAAATCTCACGAACATGCCGGAAAAAAACTTCTGCATCTTCGCGATATTTCCGCTTGTTTGCGATAATTTTAAACATTTTCGCGATAATTTGCGAAAGTTAATTTCGCAAATTCCGCCCACCCCTAATCCTGACGTACAGTAGAAAATGTCATGTATGTGAACCATTGATGCCTGTAGAAACATACCTTACATTGTGTGTCTCTTCCAAACACAGGTGGTGCTGGGGACTAGGGGTGGGCGGAATTTGCGAAATCCACTTTCGCAAATTATCGCGAAAATGTTACAAATTATCGCAAACACGCGGAAATATCGCGAAGATGCGGAAGTTTTTTTCCCGCATGTTCGCGAGATTTTCTGCATGGTTGCGGCTCACCAACTTACCCATGTGGTTGCTCGCGGGCGCGGCCATCTTGTTTTCAGTTGTCTCGCAGTGCATGATCACGAGAAGAAAGACGTGATCGCGCGACGCATGACGTCACTGCGGCCGCGAACTGTCGCGAGACAGCGCAAATGGCTAAAAACAATACAACATCTCATGGAGAACGCAACCGGATCAAGAAAACTTGTCGGCGAACGCAGGGATTCAGGTAAGGCGATCACACGTGCGCGAGAATGTATTATTTTACAGCGCGAGCAAGAAACAAATTATCGCCAAGCTGCGGAATGCGAAAATTTTGACATTTTCGCGCTTTCCGCGGAACGCGAAAATGTCAAATTATCGCAATTTCCGCGAACGGAATGAAATTTTAGCCAAGGCCTACTGGGGACACAGCACCAAATGAAGAGGAGTCCCTGTCCCAGACTCTGGTGGACCCTCAGCTCTCTGGTGTGGATCCGTCTATGACCTCTTCGTATGACGATGAACAACCTGGCACCTCCGGTGTGAGTCATCATGCAGCAACAGCAGTACCAACATCTGCACCCCCTGTACCCATGCCTCCAACATCTGGCAATAGACAGGGCACCCCTGCCAACACAGACAGACCAAGGCCACAGAACACTGACAGCAAAGGGAAACAGGACCCCCAGGAAGCTACGGACAACACAAACAGCAACAGCACCCAAGGGGGCCCAGTGTCACCTGTGCATGCCGCCGCAGGTCCTGCCCGTGTGGATAGGGGTGCTGGGAGGGGTGCTAGGCAGAGGGCGCGCCTTGCAGTTGGATCTGGACTGCATGATGACCCCCAACTGGCACGCATCATAAATGCGTACCAGGATAGCACCGGAGGATTCGGCCAGGTAGTGGGGTTCCTCAAGGACATTCAACAGGAGCAGGCTGCCCTCCATGCCGGTATGGAGGCAAAGTGGGATGCACTTACTGCGGTGCATCAGGACATACTCCAATGCCTCTGCCAGATAAGCACAAACATGTCCACATCTCCCTGTGTGGCCATATCTGTTGCCACTCCATCTGCCAGTGCCACAGGGAGGGAGGATGACTCTGGCAGAGAGTCTCCTGCACCGCAGATGCCTGCACCTGAGGATCGCCCCCGAAAAAGAAGATGGGTCGTCTGAAGAAGTACAAGTGAGACGCAGATGTCCCTGCACATCCCCCTGGGCCTCTAAACCTGTTGTGGACAATGTTCTTTGTGCGCAACCCGTTCACCTTGTCGTATCTGACACAACTCGCCTACATGACATGGAGGGTTCATGTTGGTCCAATGTAGCAGATGACTGTGGACTTTACTCTGGACATTTCAGCTACCAACACTTCCAACTCTACTGTGAACTTTGGATTCAAAACCCAATGTACAGCACACCCCATCCTGTGCACTATCCTCACCCATGTTTGTAAATAAACTCACTAGTATACCATACTTGCCTCTGTTGTGATTCAAACTTGTCATGTGTCATGGAGATGTTGATCTGCTAAACAACACATTGCATGCCAAATACTACAACAATGTGACCACCGTTATGCGAGTCATGGTGATGTGACACATGTGAGGGAGACACACCACTATGGCACCACAACACATACTCACAATGTGCATGTTACTCATCTCACACAATGATGTTGACCTGAAATACATTGGTATGCACGGACACCACACCTATCCACAGTCAGTAGTAACAAGCCCACAGGTGAGATAAGCAAATGTCAGTCAGATGTGGGAAGACAGACAACACACGTAACAAAGCGTAGCACAGGTTCATTACACATCATCAACATGTTTATTCCACAATAGTTGCAAGGTAATTGTACGTTACAGTGGACACACGGTCACAAAGTGTCGGACAATTGAAGTCCAGGGGTGTGTGGCACATCACTTGATGGAAACTGACAACTTCCACACTGGTTTTGGATTCTGGGTGTTGGAGGTCAGTGTTGACCAAAAAACAGGCAAAGTACCCTGGGAAGGACAGACACAAGACACAGTCAAAAGCACAGCAGAACAGGAGAGAAATGCAATACATGTGCACAAACAATGTCAAAAGAAACCTACACAGAAAAAAGTTGAGAGTTCAACACTATTGTGGAGTACAGACCACCTGAAAGGACACATCAATGCACACATCCAGCCAAGTGGCACACAGACACACTCAAACAGCAACAGAGCAGCCCCAACACATGTCAGGCTAACTCAATACATTGACATAACAACCCTGTAAACTCACGTTCAGGTGAAGAAGTTGTTGATGAGCTGTGTGCGGACGTCACCCTCATCATCATCATCACTGGCCTCGTGGCCCAGGCCTAGATCCTCCACAGGTGGCTCAGGTAGGTCATCGTCATCCTGGATGAGAGGCAACTTCTTCCGCACTGCCATGATGTGTAGCATGCCGCATATAAGGATAATTTTGCACACCTTTGCAGGGTCATATGAGAGGACCCTTCCGGTCTTGTCCAGGCAGTGGATGCGGCTTTTCAGGAGACCAAATGTCCGTTCAATCACCCTCCTGGTTTGACCATGTGCCTCATTGTAGCACATATCTGCTGGTACCACAGGGTTCCGGAGGGGTGTCAGCAACCATGTCATGTTGGGGTATCCGGAGTCACCTACATACAAACAATTGAACAATTAGCTGAGTTTTGAAAGAGGGTGGAGTACAACATTGCCAAACACAAACAATGGTAAACAGTCAGTACACACCCACAAGCCAGGCACACTGGTCTGACATCTGTGACATCAGCGTTGCAATGCGACTACTCCTCATGATGTAGGCATTGTATGCAGAACCGGGGAAACTTGCACACACGTGTGATACACATGTCTGCAAGACATACCACCAGAACATTGATGGAGTGGAAATGTTTCCTGTTCCGGTATGCCTGCTCATGTGCCTGTGTTGGTATCAGGGCCACATGTGTACCATCAATAGATCCGATGACGTTCGGTATCCTCCCCAGTGTATAAAAAGCATCCTTTACTTCAGTGAGTTGACCTGGGCTAGGAAACTTGATGTACAGATCAAGGAAATGCAACATCCCCTCCAAGACCGTGTAGCACACGACTGAACATAGCTTGCGACATACCACCAGCAGTAGCCACAGTGTACTGGAAGGTAACAGTCGCAAAGACGTGTAGGGCTGCCATCACCTTCACCTCTGGGGTCAGTGCTGTAGGGTATGTTCGGCCAGGTAGCAGATGTGGCTCCAACTGCTCTACCAACTCCTCAATCAGTGGCCTGGTGAAGCGGTACCGTCGGATGCAGTCGCGTTCCTGCATGGTTTCTAGGTCTGGGAACGGTCTATGGACAGCTGGTGCCCTGCAGTACTGAGATGAACAAAGGAAGATTGTCGAATCATCCACCCATGTGGCTATGACCAAGCAAAATATCACATGATACATCATGACAATACACAATGTACTGAGGTGTGTGCTGTTGGGCATGGACACATATGTCACCTACATGCCCATCACCTCACATCTCAAGTCCACATGTTTACATAAGTCCCATGTAGTGCAATGGCCAATCATTGGGCTGTGTCACACTACCTATGTACTGCTGTCACGTTACAAACACACACCACAGTGACAAGTGGGGCCTGATGTCTCCCAGGCATCACAGATCGTTGCCATGCAGATACCCAGGGTTCCTGTATTGTCACATGGACACTGGCATGACATGGCGTATCATGTACATGCCACAAGACAATCGTGAGTCCCACAGGTAGTGGCCACTGTTGTCTCTGCAGGCCCTACATGTACATCTCATAGACACACACACAACATCAATGTTGATGCACAAACCACATGGATGTGGGGACTGTCTCCCATTGGGCACATTTGATCAGCCACATCTAAGACACAACATTCACACAGACTGTGGGTGTACATCAGAATTGGAGCTATAGGTCTCACTGTGATGTCCATACCATCACCCCCAGGACTCAGGGTGTATGTGACATGTCCTAAACATATCCAACCTGAAACTATGTCCATGACTCATGCCCATAAATTTACAGTTGCACATCACAGTGGTAATGTGCACAACACACAAAGGATTCTGTCCATATGAACACGTGCACAGCCTGGGAGTGGCTGCACAAAAGTGTCGCACAACAAACCAAATCTTGCCCCCCCAAACACACAGGGAATGCAGCCTTACATGCCATGGGACACAGTGTGGAACATGCTGTAGTGTGGTAGGTGTGCACCTGAATCCCTGGCAAGTAATTGTGTGTAGAAGCCGTCAAAAAGACACACCAATGAGAACCGAAGCGGGTGACTATGCGTACTCATTGCACAGTTCCGGATCGAGCCGTGCATACGCTTAGCCATTGAGTGCAATGAGGACCGACGCGGCTGACTATGCGTACGCATTGCACAGTTCTGGACCGAGCCGTGCGTATGCTTAGCCATTGACTGCAATGAGGACCGACATGGGTGACTATCATGCATACGCGTCGGGCAGGCATGGACCGAGGCCGGCGTACGCCTTGGCCATTGAATCATATGGAGACAGGTGCGTGTGTATTTTCAAACTACGCATTGTACAGTCAGTTGACCGAGCCGTGCGCACCCATTGGCTCTGGACTGTCATGGAGACGGATGCGGATTCAAAACTTGTACGAGTCGTGCGCTGGAAATTCAGTTGGATGCCTACAACAATGTTGCAATTCCTAGGGTTTTATGAAGGTGAAGATTCGAACGATGCAGAAGACGTGTTTGAGTTGTACATTTCCATGAATTGGCAAGATTCATAGGATGCAACCGTGTCGGACCTATCAGTTGGGACACTTGACAAAGATTCTGCCTCTGCAGCACAGATATAAGGCTGGCTGGCCCCCAGGGAGCTCACTTGCCTGCACTACATGCTACTGGACCACATCTCTGCTACCACTCTGGCTCCTGCTATGGCACGTACTCTGGAGAGGGCCCCAGCCTTCACTGAGGAGGAGAACCAGGCCCTGCTGGAAGGGCTCCTTCCACAGTACAGCAAGCTGTAAGGGAAACCAGGGGAGCAGGTGAGTGTGCAGTCCACTGCCTTCCTAATTGTGCATGTTGTCTGACTAGCAGTACTAGCAGTGTGTGCACCAGTGGCAAGCTTACTCACTGAGTACTTTCATTCCCCAAAGTGTGTAGGTACATGTAATGAAAAGGTGTTCTGCAGCTAAAGTGCATTTTCCCAGGCATTGTTAACATGTCAGACATGCAGGGCATTTGTCCATTTCCATGGGTGCACTACCTGTGTAACTCATTTTCCTATGTGATGACGACATGTATATCCAACTGTGTGCAGCACAAATATGGGCCATGTGTGTTAATGGACTTTTAACTTTGTCATCCTCACAGGTTGATGCCCACCAGAAGCAGGAGATATGGCTGACCATTGCCTGGGCAGTTCGATCGGGGGGGTCTACAAGCGCTGGATCCGCAACTGCCAGAAGAGGTGGCAGGACCTTCGGGGCTGGACCTGGAGGATCGCAAGGGTCCAGCTGAAGCTGTCGTCTCCTCTCAGGAGGGGTGGACACTGGACCCTGACCCCCCACATGCTCAGGATCCTGGCGGTGGTCTTCCCAGCCCTGGATGGGCAGCTGAAGGCCAGACAGCAGAAAGGAGGGGGTAAGTCCATGCCTAATCTGTGTACTATGTCAGACATGCTAATTGCAGTCTTTTGGTCTGGTCACACTTCCACATTACGTAGGTCTTGTAGCCCAATACTTAAGTCCCTCAATTGTGTGATGCACCCTCCTCATCTGATCCACAGGTGTGGACCCTACAGTCTGTTGCTTGTGTCACTAGGGCACTGTGTCCTTGCAATCAGCTATGCTTCAGCTTCCAGACAGCATCTGTTACCGTGACTCTGTTGTGGGTTTCAAGGGTGGGTCAATTGTTTACACAATGCCTGAGATCTGACATGTGATTTGTGTATGCCCTTGATATGTGTTACAATTGCTGGTCTGTCGCGCCACATGTGGCTGGGGTATTTCAAACAAACCCATGCAGCAGGAGAATCCAATTTGTGTGCCTCAGGAGTATGTATATCAAGTGTGTCACACTTGCTTAGCCACCTGACTATGAGGTTCCGTGAAAACTGAACCCATGTTTCTGAGCTAATGGTACCGTGACGATCCTGATATTAGCGAATTGCAAATAATGAGTCTAATATAACGCGAGCGTTTTCGCCACGCTGCACTCAAGGATTCGTCATATATTGCTGATTCTTGAGCTCGAACCTACGGGTTCCATTTCGTGCACGACGTCCATTTTGTATCATTGCCCTCACATAGTCAGTGAATGGGAGATGTCCGAACAATGACCCTGATTAGGTAACCTCGAGGGCACGTAGTCCCTAGTGCGCGTTCTGCCAAATTCTGCATGACTTGGCGAAAGCTGACCCTGCCGCCTGAGGCGGACCCTGCCGTACTGGTTTTCTGTCCTATCCTGCCTGAGCAAGACTACTGACCCTGACACAATAGACCACGCTTCTTTTATTAGCCTACGAATATGTCTTATCTGACTCTTCTATTTTCTGCATCTGTTCCTGCATTTCCCTTTAGCCTTTTATGATGAGGAGGTGACCAATTTTATTATGGGGCGGTCCGGCCTTTCAATAGAGGGATGTCAGAAACATGTGATTGAAGGCCGGACACCTGGAGATGGGAATGTGATATTGTGAGATCTTATTGTCTGGAATACAGAAATGGGAATTATTGTAAGTCTGCAGGAATGTTTGCCCGAAGCAGAATATTCAGTATTTAAGGAGCGACCTGCTTTGTACAAATCGAGCAGTCTCCTTAGAATCTATCTCGTATGATACTTCTGTGACTTCTGTTCCTGACTGCAGTCATTAAAGACGATCTTTTGACGCCAGAGGAAGAGTCCTGTGTCTCTGTTTGTTAAGTATGCCAAAACAGGTGAACTCCGAAGGTTTCGGGTGTTGTTCCCTGGCACCGCTGGGTCTTAGAAATTGCCCAGTCCTTCAACTACTGTCCAGGGCTAAACACTGTTTCACGGAGACCTGGGCAGTCGTGCCTACTCAAGGGCATTTAGAAACACTCTGTAATTCCACTCCTGTGTATCAGCTAACAGGTTGTGCTTAGTGACATGTGCCTTCAGGTGTCTGCCTCTCTGTCATTATGGTGTGGCTTCCATTTCCATACAACTTGGGTGTTCATGAGATTAAGGGTCAGCAGGACATCTGAGATGTGACTATGAGAGACAATACCTTTGTGACATATAGGCGTGTGATCACTTGACAGTGCACACTGGTGATTGCAACTGTGCACTTCAGGCAGCTGTGTTTCATGCACAGCAGACTGTGATGTGCTCATGTACAGGGAGTTGTGTTCGCAGAGACTCAAATGTCTGTTTTGTATGATGTGGGGTCTTCTGGATCCGGAATATGTTGTTTGCAGGTGATGGACACGTGCATCTGTCAGCTGCAGAGTTAGCTTTACCCATGACCTATGATTGTGACACAGTGCATACTGTTGTTGTCTGGATGCTCTGCCCCTGTGACAGGAGACAGTGTTGACTGACTTTCCAGGCATGCCAGTGCCATGTCATTTAACTTGCTACGAGTGATCCTGCATTGTGTTCAAATGTGCTCCATGCACCCCATTGTGGCATTGACTATCAGGACATGAGAACATCATAGTGTGTGTTGTGAAATGAGACTCTGGCCATCCCTTCATCCTGACACCTGTACTTTCTCAGTGGCAAGAGATGTGATGTGTGTATAGTGACGTAATCCTACATGTTCACTTGCATGTCCCAAAAATGTGTAGGTGGTGCATGTTGGCACATTGGGGTATTAGCATCCAACATGCAATAGACATATGGGTGCAAGTCCAGGAGGGATATGAGTGCCATGGTTGATGGTGAGACTGACAATTGGCTTATTCTAAACAGTGTGAGCTCTTTGAGCAGTGTTCAGCTGATGATGCCAGGGCTTGCCCTGTGATGTGCTATACTCACTGTGGTGTGTGCAGTCAGTGCAGGTGACTGATGTTGTTTTTTTTTCATAATTCTATCCAGATACATCCACGGCCACAGGAGGGGACAGCTCCACGGACCAGGAGGAGCCACAGACACTGACTGGGATAGAAGGCGAGGAGTCGGAGGGACCCAGTGGCATGGAGGGCGAGTGGAGCCACACAGAGGAGTCCGCAGCACCATCCACCCCAGCTAAAGGGCCACAGCAGCTCCCTTGTGGAGGCGGGTGTCAGCAGCAACCAAACCTCAGCTAGTGAGGCTGTCCCCGCCACCACCCTCCCATCGGCTCCCATCCCAAAGGTCCGTGGAGGCTCCTGTGTTCGGGAGCATGTCTCCTTCGTGCCAGGCAATGCACCCCCTGCCCCTGTGTCCCCTGCTGCCCTGTGTGAGGAGTCTGTGGACATGCTTTGATAGATTCATGTTGGGCAGACATCAATGCTGAGTGTCCTCCATGCACACACCAGTCTGTTGACACAACTTGGGTCGTTCGTGGAGGGCATTTCATTGGGCATGTCTGCCCTACAGAGGACCAATCAGTCCGTGGCCTCCTCCCTGATGGCAGCAGTGTCCCTCATCCAACAGTCCCGCCCCCCTCCTACCCCTGCACCAGCCGTGATTCCTAGCACCCTACCTGTTCTAAGCACACACACACCAGCACATTCTCACAAACCCACAGACACGGGCAGCACAAAAACAATCAATCCAAGGGCTAGATGTGCACACAAGCAACCTCAGGGGACCGATACCACACTCACAGGGGATGGTTTGCAGACACACACAGTTATCCACAACCACTCTGCAGTCCTCCATTACATCTCCCTCCCAGCCTCCTTCCCTTGCCTCACCTGCAACCCCATCTCCCCAGAAGCTCTTCCTCTGAGACCTTGGCCTCTTCCCCACCGACCCAGCATATCCAGCTTACGAGGGGAAGAGGAAGTCCCCACACACAGAGGAGAGTGCCCTCACACCCGGACACCCTTCCCAGGCGCAGTCAGACTGAGGCCCCCACTCGCAAGTCCCCCTGGAGCCAGAAGGGCAAGACCCCACCCCCACACCACAGCTCCACGACGAAGTCTCCGTCCTCCATCCCCCAGGCCACCACTCCACAGGTTCCCCCGCTACACCGTGCCCCAGGTTCCCCCACCCACAGATACACCATCCCCAAAATGCTGAGGCCCTCCCCCTACCACTTGCTCTTCCACCCCCACCACCCCCGGTCAGGCAGTTTGTGCCACTGATGTACCCCCCTCGGTCCTGCCAACCTCACCTGAACCCCATTCCACTCCCATTGAGTTAGGCACTGCAGTGGAGTCCACGACCACCCCGTCTGACTTGGGCACTGCAGTGGGGACCCAGTCCACTCCATATGACCTGCCCACTGCTTTTGTGCCCCATCTGACTTGTGCCCCACAGTTGTGACTGCACCCACTACTTCAGTCAGCTCCACTGCAGTTGCCATTGACTCGCCTGCATCCACCACCCCTTCAATGCCTCCTTCTGCTGAGATCCTGTCCCTGAGGTGCCTGGCCTGCCCCCATGTATACCCCTCCAATGGGATGTCCCCTGTTCTTACCAGTGCAGGCAAGAAACGTGTGACAGTTGTCACTTAAGTTAACTTTTTGTCATTTGGATATGGACTGGCCATTGGCCTTTGTTTTGAAAGGACTTTGCATTGAAAAATTGCTGAATAAAGCATTTTTCTTTATCCTTGTGAATTTGATTTAGCTGTACATTATGTTGATGATGTTTAGCATGAACTTGCAGTTGTAAGGCTGTATTTCCAATGTTGAATACGGAGGTGTTGATTTGAGGTACTCCATGTGGTCCATGAGATATGTATCCTATTCTGGTTGTTATCCATATCATTCTTTGCAGCTAACTGGGTGTGTCATGGTTAACAATGTGTGAACATCTCTGTAATATTTCATTTACATGGTCACATCTGTGGCATGTACACATGCACATCTGATGTGCTTCCCATTGTCCAATTTGTCTATTTCCCTGACTGTGGGCGCATCTCCACTGGACATATAAGTGTGGGCATCATTGGTGTAGGAGCAACTGGGTCCTCTGTGCAACTTGCTGGACATATGTATTGAGTATGTGCAGATGACTTGAGGGACACTCCCATACCCAGGCTGTTATGACCAGAGCCTATATTGTGTGGAAACTGATGGCTGACTGACCAAGTGTTCTGCTGACATGACTGAGACCTGCTTGGACTATGTTTGGCACAGCTGAGCTTCCACAGGAGTTGAGTCTCCTCAAGTAAGTGTGTTGTTCCGTGACATTGCTTGGGTCCATGGTGTGTGTTGTCTGAGCATGTGTGTGTGTGTCCACATCCCTTTTCATACACAGTCAGTGTTCCCTTGATATGTTCCTGTTGTTGATGCTTGCTGAGTTGTACTGTGTTCATCCCACAACTTTGCCATGGGCTACCAGATGTGTGGGTGCATGACACACTACTGTTAATTGGTGTTTCATCATTGGGATTTGTCAGCTCTGAGTTGTGGTGATGTTTTCAGACGCAGATGGGACACAGTCAGGGGTCCCCAAGGCACTTGTTTGTTTGCAAAATCATGTAGTTGTCCCTAGGTGGTACATTTCAGTGATTGAGACATGTGTATGTGTGTGTGACTGCTCCCACTTGTCAGGTTCTTGGCTGCAATGTTGGCAGGTGTCAGCATGTGTGCCTTGTGGTTCTCCTTGGCTTCTGCATTGTCCTGGGACTGTGACAGGTATTCCGAAGGTTACGGGAGCTTTGACATCATGGACATGTACCGCATACTGTGCAGTATGTGTGTCATTCACCAGGGTTGTAGACTGTCCTTGTGTGATGAGTCTGTGCACCTTAGTTCCTCCCAACATTACTGTGTTTGTCATGGGTGCATGTGCAATGTCACCTATCCATGTGGGCTTCACAGATGCACATTGGTGCAGTTCAGGGTGTGTGGTGTTGAGGGTGGACTGATGTAAATGTTTGCATGGATGTGCCCCTAGCTCCTGTTTGTCCATGGATGACGGGCCATGCCGAGTGATATGTGTTTGTGTAGGTGTGATGTACGTTTGTGGCACAGGACACATGTCTGGGTTTCACAGTTTGTACGACATCTACCTTTGTCAGCACAGTGAACGTATCATGCATGCTTGTGTCACCCCAATGTCTGGTCCCTGGGGGTAGTGCTGTTGTGTGTCAGTCTCTTGCTGTGTTAGTTGCTGTTCATTCCAGCTTGTGTCACATGTGCCTGTTGTGCTCCCTCTCATCTCACAATGCCTGATTGCCCACTAAGGGGGGCCCATTGATGGGTTACTTTTGTATGGCACTGTGTCCACATCTGTGCCACTGTGGTTCAGCCCCCCTCATGTGTTGTGTAGTTGCCTGGGGATACTGAGACACACACACACACATGTTGTGTCAGATGTGCAGTGTGAGGTTTCCTGTTTGTGTTTGTGTATCTGCACCAGTGCATTGGTATTGCTGTTGTGGGCCATTGTCTGGATGTTGTTTTTGTGATTTTCTCTGCTGTCCCTGTCAGTCTTATCATATCATTCTGAAAATTCATCCTGGTTGTTAGGTCCCATTGCTGGCATGGAGTGGGAGTTTGTGACCTGACACCTACAGTCTACACAGGATGTTTTGATTTGTGTGTCTATTTTCGAGATGTGTGTATGCTATGTGATGGTCACTTCTGCTTTTGTGTCATTGTACACTGTATGAAGTCAGCCCCCATGGGTGGTGCTTGTCGGCACATGGCCGAGAGTATGATACGGTTTGACAGCACTGTTAGCCTCACCACATCTCTGTGGGTATTGGACACAACCAATACTTTGCTCCAAAAGTGTTTCATGTGTTGGGACCAGGAACCATACATGCTGTTTGACATTTGCATCTTTGACCATGATGACACTTACCTTTTGGTCACTGTGATGAGGGGGGTTTTGGACCCCATCACCACAATCCTCAACATTTGCTGCAGTTTGGAACCACACACTTAACGTTTGTTCTACATAGTAAGGGGGTGTTAGTTTCACATTGACACAGTGCTATAGTGATGCTTGCCTTGAGTAGGCCACAGTTTTTGGTCACACATGTGATTGTAGTTACATTGTATGTTCGAAGTCATAATCACTGTTGTGGGCAATTGTCACAGACTACACACTGTTGTCATGATGTTAGGGCGGATGTATTTTGCTGACATACCTAATGTGGGTGTATGATGGATGTGTGGTGCATCACCCATCCTATGGGTGGGGGTGGCAGGGGTGATGGGCAACATAAGCCCTATGAGTGGGGATGGCAGTAGTGATGGGCAACATAGTCCATATGGGTGGGGGTGGCAGGAGTGATGGGCAACTGGTCCCATAAGGGTGGGGGTGGCAGACGTTATGGGCAACAGGTCCCCTATGGGTAGGGGTGGCAGTAGTGATGGGCAACATAAGCCCTATGGGTGGGGGTGGCAGGCGGGATGGGCAACATAAGTCCTATGAGTGGGGGTGGCAGGAGTGATGGGCACCATAAGCACTATGGGTGGGGGTGGCAGGAGTGATGGGCAACAAAGTCCCTATGGGTGGGGGTGGCAGGAGTGAAGGACCACAGGTCCCCTATGGGTGGGGGTGGCAGGAGTGATGGGCAACATACGCCCTATGAGTGGGTGTGGCAGGAGTGATGGGCAACAGGTCCCCTATGGGTGGGGGTGGCAGGAGTGATGGGCAGCATAAGCCCTATGAGTGGGGGTGGCAGGAGTGATGGGCAATATAGGCCCTATGGGTGGGGGTGGCAGTAGTGATGGGCAACATAGTCCCTGTGGGTGGGGGTGGCAGTAGTGATGGGCACCATAAACCTATGGGTGGGGGTGGCAGGAGTGATGGGCAACAGGTCGCCTATAGGTGGGGGTGACAGGAGTGATGGGCAACAGGTCTCCTATGGGTGGGGGTGGCAGGAGTGATGGGCAAAATAAGCCCTATAGGTGGGGGTGGCAGGAGTGATGGGCAACATAAGCCCTTTGGGTGGGGGTGTCAGTAGTGATGGGCAACATAGTCCCTATGGGTGGGGGTGGCAGTGGTGATGGGCAATATAAGCCCTCTGGTTGGGTGTGGCAGGAGTGATGGGCAACAGGCCCCCTATAGGTGGGGGTGACAGGAGTGATGGGCAACAGGTCCCCTATGGGTGGGAGTGGCAGGAGTGATGGGCAACAGGTCCCCTATGGGTGGGCTGGCAGGAGTTATGGGCAACAGGTCCCCTATGGGTAGGGGTGGCAGGAGTGATGGGCAACATAAGCCCTATGGTTGGGGGTGGCAGGAGTGATGGGCAACATAAGTCCTATGAGTGGGGGTGGCAGGAGTGATGGGCAACATAAGCCCTATGGGTGGGGGTGGCAGGAGTGATGGGCAACATAAACCCTATGAGTGGGGGTGGCAGGAGTGATGGGCAATATAGGCCCTATGGGTGGAGGTGACAGTAGTGATGGGCAACATAGTCCCTATGGGTGGGGGTGACAGGAGTGATGGGCAACATAAGCCCTATGGGTGGGGGTGGCAGTAGTGATGGGCAACATAGGCCCTATGGGTGGGGGTGGCAGGAGTGATGGGCAAAATAAGCCCTATGAGTGGGGGTGGCAGGAATGATGGGCAACATAAGCCCTATGAGTGGGGGTGGCAGGAGTGATGGGCAACATAAGTCCTATGGGTGGGGGTGACAGTAGTGATGGGCAACACAAGCCTTATGGGTGAGGGTGGCAGGAGTGATGGGCAACAGGTCCCCTATGGGTGGGGGAGGCAGGAGTGATGGGCAACATAAGCCCTATGAGTGGGGGTGGCAGGAGTAATGGGCAACATAAGCCCTATGGGTGGGGGTGGCAGTAGTGATGGGCAACATAGGCCCTATGGGTGGGGGTGTCAGTAGTGATGGGTAACATAAGCGCTATGGGTGGGGGTGGCAGGAGTGATGGGCAACAGGTCCCCTATGGGTGGGGGTGGCAGGAGTGATGGGCAACATAAGCCCTATGAGTGAGGGTGGCAGTAGTGATGGACAACATAAGCCCTATGAGTGGGGGTGGCAGGAGTGATGGGCAACAGATCCCCTGTGGGTGGGGGTGGCAGGAGTGTTGGGCAACATAAGCCCTATGAGTGGGGATGGCAGAAGTGATGGGCAACATAAGCCCTATGGGTCGGGGTGGCAGTAGTGAAGGGCAACATAGGCCCCCAATAGGTGGGGTGACAGGAGTGATGGGCAACAGGTCCCCTATGGGTGGGAGTGGTAGGAGTGATGGGCAACAGGTCCCCTATGGGTGGGGTGGCAGGAGTTATGGGCAACAGGTCCCCTATGGGTAGGGGTGGCAGGAGTGATGGGCAACATAAGCCCTATGGGTGGGGGTGGCAGGAGTGATGGGCAACATAAGTCCTATGAGTGGGGGTGGCAGGAGTGATGGGTAACATAAGCCCTATGGTTGGGGGTGGCAGGAGTGATGGGCAACATAAACCCTATGAGTGGGGGTGGCAGGAGTGATGGGCAATATAGGCCCTATGGGTGGAGGTGACAGTAGTGATGGGCAACATAGTCCCTATGGGTGGGGGTGACAGGAGTGATGGGCAACATAAGCCCTATGGGAAGGGGTGGCAGTAGTGATGGGCAACATAGGACCTATGGGTGGGGGTGGCAGGAGTGATGGGCAAAATAAGCCCTATGAGTGGGGGTGGCAGGAATGATGGGCAACATAAGCCCTATGAGTGGGGGTGGCAGGAGTGATGGGCAACATAAGTCCTATGGGTGGGGGTGACAGTAGTGATGGGCAACACAAGCCTTATGGGTGAGGGTGGCAGGAGTGATGGGCAACAGGTCCCCTATGGGTGGGGGAGGCAGGAGTGATGGGCAACATAAGCCCTATGAGTGGGGGTGGCAGGAGTGATGGGCAACATAAGCCTTATGGGTGGGGGTGGCAGGAATGATGGGCAACATAAGCCCTATGAGTGGGGGTGGCAGGAGTGATGGGCAACATAAGTCCTATGGGTGGGGGTGACAGTAGTGATGGGCAACACAAGCCTTATGGGTGAGGGTGGCAGGAGTGATGGGCAACAGGTCCCCTATGGGTGGGGGAGGCAGGAGTGATGGGCAACATAAGCCCTATGATTGGGGGTGGCAGGAGTGATGGGCAACATAAGCCCTATGGGTGGGGGTGGCAGTAGTGATGGGCAACATAGTCCCTATGGGTGGGGGTGTCAGTAGTGATGGGTAACATAAGCGCTATGGGTGGGGGTGGCAGGAGTGATGGGCAACAGGTCCCCTATGGGTGGGGGTGGCAGGAGTGATGGGCAACATAAGCCCTATGAGTGAGGGTGGCAGTAGTGATAGACAACATAAGCCCTATGAGTGGGGGTGGCAGGAGTGATGGGCAACAGATCCCCTGTGGGTGGGGGTGGCAGGAGTGTTGGGCAACATAAGCCCTATGAGTGGGGATGGCAGAAGTGATGGGCAACATAAGCCCTATGGGTCGGGGTGGCAGTAGTGAAGGGCAACATAGGCCCTATGAGGGGGGGTGGCAGTAGTGATGGGCAACATAAGCCCTATGGGTGGGGGTGGCAGGAGTGATGGGCAACAGGTCCCCTATGGGTGGGGGTGGCAGTAGTGATGGGCAACAGGTCCCCTGTGGGTGGAGGTGGCAGGAGTGATGGGCAACATGTCGCCTATAGCTGGGGGTGACAGGAGTGATGGGCAACAGGTCTCCTATGGGTGGGGGTGGCAGGAGTGATGGGCAAAATAAGCCCTATGAGTGGGGGTGGCAGGAGTGATGGGCAACATAAGCCCTATGGGTGGGGGTGTCAGTAGTGATGGGCAACATAGTCCCTATGGGTGGGGGTGGCAGTGGTGATGGGCAATATAAGCCCTATGGTTGGGTGTGGCAGGAGTGATGGGCAACAGGCCCCCTATAGGTGGGGGTGACAGGAGTGACAGGCAACAGGTCCCCTATGGGTGGGAGTGGCAGGAGTGATGGGCAACAGGTCCCCTATGGGTGGGGTGGCAGGAGTTATGGGCAACAGGTCCCCTATGGGTAGGGGTGGCAGGAGTGATGGGCAACATAAGCCCTATGGGTGGGGGTGGCAGGTGTGATGGGCAACATAAGTCCTATGAGTGGGGGTGGCAGGAGTGATGGGCAACATAAGCCCTATGGGTGGGGGTGGCAGGAGTGATGGGCAATATAAACCCTATGAGTGAGGGTGGCAGGAGTGATGGGCAATATAGGCCCTATGGGTGGAGGTGACAGTAGTGATGGGCAACATTGTCCCTATGGGTGGGGGTGACAGGAGTGATGGGCAACATAAGCCCTATGGGTGGGGGTGGCAGTAGTGATGGGCAACATAGGCCCTATGGGTGGGGGTGGCAGGAGTGACGGGCAAAATAAGCCCTATGAGTGGGGGTGGCAGGAATGATGGGCAACATAAGCCCTATGAGTGGGTGTGGCAGGAGTGATGGGCAACATAAGTCCTATGGGTGGGGGTGACAGTAGTGATGGGCAACACAAGCCTTATGGGTGAGGGTGGCAGGAGTGATGGGCAACAGGTCCCCTATGGGTGGGGGAGGCAGGAGTGATGGGCAACATAAGCCCTATGAGTGGGGGTGGCAGGAGTGATGGGCAACATAAGCCCTATGGGTGGGGGTGTCAGTAGTGATGGGCAACATAGTCCCTATGGGCGGGGGTGTCATTAGTGATGGGTAACATAAGGGCTATGGGTGGGGGTGGCAGGAGGGATGGGCAACAGGTCCCCTATTGGTGGGGATGGCAGGAGTGATGGGCAACATAAGCCCTATGAGTGAGGGTGGCAGTAGTGATGGACAACATAAGCCCTATGAGTGGGGGTGGCAGGAGTGATGGGCAACAGATCCCCTGTGGGTGGGGGTGGCAGGAGAGTTGGGCAACATAAGCCCTATGAGTGGGGATGGCAGAAGTGATGGGCAACATAAGCCCTATGGGTCGGGGTGGCAGTAGTGAAGGGCAACATAGGCCCTATGAGTGGGGGTGGCAGTAGTGATGGGCAACATAAGCCCTATGGGTGGGGGTGGCAGGAGTGATGGGCAACAGGTCCCCTATGAGTGGGGGTGGCAGGAGTGATGGGCAACATAAGTCCTAAGGGTGGGGGTGGCAGTAGTGATGGGCAAAATACTCCCTATGCGTGGTGGTAGCAGTAGTGATGGGCAACATAGCCCTATGGGTGGGGGTGGCAGGAGTGATGGGCAACAGGTCCCTATGAGTGGGGGTGGCAGTGGTGATGGGCAACAGTTCCCCTATGGGTGGGGGTGGCAGGTGTGATGGGCAACATAAGGCCTATGGGTGGGGGTGGCAGGTGTGATGGGCAACAGGTCACCTATAGGTGGGGTGACAGGAGTGATGGGCAACAGTTCACCTATGGGTGGGAGTGGCAGGAGTGATGGGCAAAATAAGCCCTATGAGTGGGGGTAGCAGGAATGATGGGCAACATAAGCCCTATGAGTGGGGGTGGCAGAAGTGATGGGCAGCATAAGCCCTATGGGTGGGGGTGGCAGTAGTGAAGGGCAACATAGGCCCTATGAGTGGGGGTGGCAGTAGTGATGGGCAACATAAGCCCTATGGGTGGGGTGGCAGGAGTGATGGGCAACAGGTCCCCTATGGATGGGGTAGCAGTAGTGATGTGCAAAAGGTCCCCTGTGGATGGGGGTGGCAGGAGTGATGGGCAACATAAGCCCTATGAGTGGCGGGGGAAGGGTAATGGGCAACATAAGCCCTATGGGTGGGGGTGGCAGTAGTGATGGGCAACATAAGCCTTATGGGTGAGGGTGGCAGGAGTGATGGGCAACAGGTCCCCTGTAGGTGGGGGTGGCAGGAGTGATGGGCAACATAAGCCCTATGAGGGGGGGTGGCAGTAGTGATGGGCAACATATGCCTTATGGGTGAGGGTGGCAGGAGTGATGGGCAACAGGTCCCCTGTGGGTGGGGGTGGCAGGAGTGATGGGCAACATAAGCCCTATGGGTGGTGGTGGCAGTAGTGATGGGCAACATAAGCCTTATGGGTGAGGGTGGCAGAAGAGATGGGCAACAGGTCCCCTATGGGTGGGGGAGGCAGGAGTGATGGGCAACATAAGCCCTATGAGTGGGGGTGGCAGTAGTGATGGGCAACATAAGCCCTAAGGGTGGGGTGGCAGGAGTGATGGGCAACAGGTCTCCTATGGGTGGGGGTGGCAGTTGTGATGGGCAACATAAGCCCTATGAGTGGGGGTGGCAGTACTGATGGGCAACATAAGCCCTATGGGTGGGGTGGCAGGAGTGATGGGCAACAGGTCCCCTATGGGTGGGGGTGGCAGGAGTGATGGGCAACTTAAGCCCTATGAGTGGGGGTGGCAGGAGTGATGGGCAACATAAGCCCTATGGGTGGGGGTGGCAGTAGTGATGGGCAACATAGTCCCTATGGGTGGGGGTGGCAGTAGTGATGGGCAACATAAGCGCTATGGGTGGGGTGGCAGGAGTGATGGGCAACAGGTCCCCTGTGGGTGGGGGTGGGAGGAGTGATGGGCAACATAAGCCCTATGAGTGGGGGTGGCAGTAGTGATGGACAACATAACCCCTATGAGTGGGGGTGGCAGGAGTGATGGGCAACAGATCCACTGTGGGTGGGGGAGGCAGGGGTGTTGGGCAACATAAGCCCTATGGGTGGGGATGGCAGGAGTGATGGGCAACGTAAGCCCTATGGGTGGGGGTGGCAGTAGTGAAGGGCAACATAGGCCCTATGAGGGGGGGTGGCAGTAGTGATGGGCAACATAAGCCCTATTGGTGGTGGTTTCAGGAGTGATGGGCATCAGGTCCCCTATGGGTGGGGTGGCAGTAGTGATGGGCAACAGGTCTCCTGCGGGTGGGGGTGGCAGGAGTGAGGGGCAACATAAGCCCTATGAGTGGGGGTGGCAGGAGTGATGGGCAACATAAGCCCTAAGGGTTGGGGTGGCAGTACTGATGGGCAACATAGTCCCTATGGGTGCGGGTGGCAGTAGTGATGGGCAACATAAGCCTTATGGGTTGAGGGTGGCAGGAGTGATGGGCAACAGGTCCCCTATGGGTGGGGGTGGCAGGAGGGATGGGCAACATAAGCCCTATGAGTGGGGGTGGCAGTAGTGATGGGCAACATAAACGAATCGTACCTGATATGCTTCTTTTCCGGATGCTGTGACCTGCTGTACGTGGTGACCCGTCCGGCGCGTATGATTTGTGCATCGCACTTGTCCAGCCAGAAACTGCTGTTGATACTCCTTCCGGGCGACTCAGTTCGGCGTTCGGATTTACGGTTCGGATGGAGAATGAAGCTTGAATCACAGCCTACGTGTTGGTCGGATTTTTGTCAGTTATGCGCATCGTACTTCATCACCTGGACGGACCGGCTCCAGGTACGAGTCAGTCGCAAGGTAAGGCTATGACAGCTCTCGGAGAGCTGTCCGACCCGGATCGTAATTTTCCCCTATAGGGCTGATTAGCATGGTGGGCGGACTTTGCCTGCTAGCCATAGCCCCGGGAAATGGGACCACCCGCTATGCATGCGGCGGTCCCACATGTGCAATTTGGATGCACCCACCACACAGGCGGGCGCATCCCGTATTTCTAACATTGTGGCAGGCTTTGCTGCCAGCAGCACCCGCCGCAAGGTTAGAAATGCAAGTTGTGCATTTGAATGCACAATGTGACAGGCACCGCGCGGTGCCTGCCACGTTGTTCATGCAAATGCAGGGGGGTGGTACCCCCCATGTGCACTCTCCACCCCCTCAACACCCTGGGGGCCCACTAAGGGCCCCCAACAGCAAGGACTGCTTGCCTTTTCATGGCGACAGTGCCGCCATGGAATGGCGAAAGACCGCCTGCTACATAATTTGGACGGCAGTGTCTTCCAGACACCGCTTCCATGTTAGGGGCTTTTTCTGCCGTGTTGACGAGTCGACCGGTGGAAAACTGGCGGACGGTCTTTGCATCCACAGGGGTCCCCACCGCCATAGTAATATGGCGGGGGACAAATGAGTGGCGGGTGGTGGATTATGGCGGCGGATCACCATTGCCATGGGCCAGTGGCGATCTGCCCCCCATTGTAATCAACCCCTTAATTTTGTGTATTTTTTTCATTATTTTCTCCATTGTTGTCTATGGGAAATCAGTCTTTTTTTCATTTTTACTAAGCAACCATTTATTTTTCTATTTCTTCACTTTTCTGTCTATCTGTTTCATTCTTAGGTCATTTTGGAAGATGGAACTCGTGGTTGGGATCTGTGTTTCGTCGATTAAGGTAAGTTTGAAGAATTTACTTTTAAGGTAGGTTTGTGGGTATGGACGAGGTAGTAGAAGTGTAGTTATAGTTTTTAGGGTGTCAAATGTACATTTTTTGTGTGGTTAGGTGTTGCTTTGGTGGTTTACAATTTGATGATTTTGACGTAGTGTTGAAGAGTAGTAGAGTGTTGCATAGTGTTCAATATGTGCTGTTTAATTGTGTTATGTTGTATATAAAGTTGAAATTAATGTGTGCGGTTTTATATTTGGTATTGCAGGAGGGTCTTGTTTTTTTTTTTGCTGCAGGTTTCCCATTTCTTGAACAGATGGTGCTGAAGACGCATTTCTTTTTTTAAAAAGGAAAATGTATTTTGTTTGTTTGAAACAAATTACTTTTTTACATTTCCTTTTATTTGTCTGGTTTGTTGGAGCATTTTTTAAAGTTAATTTTTGGGTTTTTGAGGGTTTCGATATTGGGAGTATAGTGCCGTTGGAGCATATTTTTTTAAAGTTGTATTTTTGCAAACATTTTTGGGGGCTTTTTTGTTCAGATGGATCGTGTTTTGATATGTCTACTATGCATTTGTTCGTTTTTGAGGACCATCTACTGCGAAAAGGAAAAGGGGCTATATATGGTGGTGGTGTCTGCTAGACACCACCATCCATATTAGCATGGGCAGTGGCGCATGACTTTCCATGGCAGAGACACCACCATGGAAAGCCATTCAGAGTCTGCTTTTGGGGGCCCGTTGCGGGCCCCCAGGGTATTGGGGGTGCACATGGGGGTACCTATGGTACCCCCCTGTGTTGTCATTGTCGGTGCCTGTCACATTGTGCATGACAATGCACACGATGCATTCCCAGCATTGTGGGTGGCAGTGCTATGAGCACCGCCCGCCACAATGCTGGGAATGGGGCTGGACACCGCCACAGTGGCGGTGGCATCCTAATTGCAGGTACGGGACCGCTGCACCATTGGCAGCCGGTCCCTGCACCGCTAGGGTGGCGGGCGGACTAAAGGCCGCTCACCATCCTAATCGGCCCCTAGATTGGCAAAATATAGTGTAATAGAGTGCGTGCATCTTTCATTTTTTTACATCTGTTTATATTTTTAGTACTGAATCAGTGTTGTGGTATTCCATACATATTTTAAAATATATGTAGAAACTTCTAAAAATGTTTCGCTACCTCATCTCACTTGAATAAAATGGTAATAGGTGGGGAAAAATATCAGAACTAATACTTACCTATATATGTAGCTGTGATGCAGAACACAGCCAAAGTATGCATAAAAACAACATGTCTTCCTTCAACATTTGGAATATGCAGTCATTAGCCAATTACAAAAAGACTTGGGCAAGGCTGACCCCATCTCCTTGGCCTAAGGGTGTGCCTTGTGTCTACCCAAGGCACTCATAAGCCATGCTTTGTTGTGGGCAATGGGGGAAGCCCAGGGCCACTATTTCCTCACCAATTCCCCTGCATGTACCCATCCTGGGCTTCAGGCTTTTCTTCTGCCAAGCTGGAGCAGGTTTTTCTTCACTGATCCACCATGCGGGAGCAATCTCAGTTTGCCTGCCCACAAGATTGTGGTAGGCAAAGGAATTTGTGCTCCCACCCAGCAGGAGCATTTCTTCAGTTCCCACCAGGGGAGCACACATTTTCTTCCCTGCCCGCGATAGCGTGTGCTGGGGATGGGCTCCCCAGGACAGATGCATTGAGCTTGCCCAGGGGGATAGGATCCAGTGAGGCTCTGGGAGAGGAGCCTCTTGCCCACCTACCCTTTAATTATATGAAAGGAATGGGGAAAAAGACCAGCCTTTTTTGTCTGGAACACCTTGAAACTTCCAAGAAGGTGCTGAGATGGATGAGACATTTTTGGGAAAGTTTTGTGAAGATTCATCAAACAGCTCTAAAGTTATTAGCAAACCAAACAATTTCTTTCCTGTGGAAATGTGGTCTGAATGATAACTACCCAGCGGCGACTACCACTGGGTAATATATATAAATATGTATTGTTTGGCTAATAACTCTGATACCATGCGACACCTTTTCAAAAAACTTTCCTACAAAAAGTTCCTCCTTCTCAGATCCTTCTTGTAAAGATTTGGGCTGATTCATCAAGTGGGGACCGGGAGAAAAGAAGGGGGTAACAAAATACTTATTTCCACATGCAATTGCCATAGGTAAAATTAGGCAACAATACAGAAAATTGTCCAAACTGCATTACACCAAATTAGCAGAAAGTTAGATCTTTACTCAGAAGGCCTGCAGTATGTAATCTGTTCATGATTTTTAGAGAAATGTTCTAGCAGCACTGGATTCCTGTGGGATTCATTTAGTAAAAAAGTAATACAATTAAGCATTCTGATTAGCCAGTACTTGAGTCACAAAATAGTTCATGTTTGAATCCTCATGTTGCCTATTTACTGGATGGCTTATCAGGGCCTTGACATATGATGTTTTCCACGCTTTACCTGTATACCACTTACTTTATCACTTGCTAATACTTATTCCTTCTTGATGAAGATTAACTTTGATTTAGCTGAAGTATTAATCAGATAGAGTAATTAAAGGATACATTTTAACCTGTTGACTTACTACTACTGGCATTTAACGTAGGGATCATTTACAGCTTGAAGTGAGGTTATGGATTCACTGTGTACATTGCTAAGTTAGTATAAGTTAGTATAAGCTTGGCTGCCATGTTACTGCTTTTTGCACATGTTTCCACATGAATTTGTTTTCACAAATCGTGTGCTTGCGCTCGTTCACATGAGAACCGTCTACCTTTAACTTTTCTTGCTGTACTCTGAGCCTCTGTCTTCACAGCGTTTTTAAGGTCGGAAAACAATGTACTCCGTTAATCTGAGTTGGTCAGTCCCACGCATGTTAGACATAATACTGCCACAGGTGCACTACTGAAAATTGGGTGCTTTTAATATTGTGTGTAAGCAGGTTAAGGCACTTGAAGGAAAATCTTTCAGAAGAGAAGAGCTGTGTTTGTCTGGAGATGTAAACCCTTGCATCTAAACCTGGAGCTATGGGGGTCCCCCTGACAAAGCCCAGAGGTCTTCTATAGTTATAATAAACTAGTTCCTAGCATGGGGAGGGTGGCAAGGCACATTAGGTCTTTTTTTTACTAGCTATATAAAATGATCTCCACATTCATATTTTATGGAATTGTAACAATTCTCAGTATATTGAGTTTATGCATTTTGCTGCTGATATTGGCATATGTACTGCATTATAGAGCAATTTAGTTAAAATAAAAATTTTAAACTCTACTGTGTTTCTGATTACTTATGTTGTGGACAAGTATAAGTGAGTTGACGAAAGAGTG
Organism: Triturus cristatus; assembly: GCF_964204655.1. Taxonomy (NCBI): domain Eukaryota; kingdom Metazoa; phylum Chordata; class Amphibia; order Caudata; family Salamandridae; genus Triturus; species Triturus cristatus. The sequence goes on along the minus strand of NC_140580.1, from coordinate 624,641,899 downwards.
TTCTTGCTCCTGTGATTACTGGGAGAGTCTGAGTTACATGTTCTAGGATGTCCTGGTTTCTTGCGCGTAGTTCTGTATATGTGCAGAATCCCTGCAACAAGCTTTGACAAAGTCTGGGAGGATGAAACATTTATCGCGTGCCTTATTTCCTTGGTTCTTCATCTATTTAAATCATTAATTGTGATATCGTGACAACTGTTGGTGAAAAATACAATAATCTAAGACAGACTTTTCACAGATTTGTAATCACTTTTATTTTAATATAATTTGCATGTGTGCTTGAATCTATTTATAATAATGATTGACCAGTACCATAGGACTGAGAGGGATCCTGCAGAACCAATAGCTCTGATTGGGTGGCCATAGCATGAGGAGAAATGATGCAGCCACTATCAAATTCTCAGGACTCAGTCCCTGAGTCTTGAAAAATAAATTAAAGATATAGAAGGGGACAGGGTAAGGATACCTTGATCTCTTACCCTTGGGGGAGGGGTCCCAGAAGGAGCACCCAAGGGGCCAACATGAAAAAAACCAAACTTGGCTTCATTGTGGTTCTGCAGTACTTTCATAAGCCTTGTCCTATAATACTCCACTAGTAACAATAACAGTCCCGGTGCTCCTGCAGAGCCCTGTGGGATTGAAAAATGTTTAAAAAGGAAGAAAGAAGAGTGAAGGTCTGTCGGTGGCTGGCCACTCATGGTGGCTTGTCTGCCTGCAGGGGTTGGCTGCAGGGCCTGGCAGCAGGACATGTAATGCTTTCGGGTTCTCTGATTTTGGATTCATACTGACATGCTCAATTTGCTTTTTAATTCTTTGTTCAGGTCCTGAGGGGGCCCAAAGAAAGAAATAGTAGTTGCTGTAACACATCAAATAAGGATCCCAAAAGCATCACATCTCCCTTTACAAGTCCTGATAATGACCAAAACCACCCACCTAACTCAACTGTTAAGACAGCTCTCCTCACTGTGAACCTAGTCTTCATTAAGAACCCTCTTGTTTCAATGTTGGTTGCATTCAGTACACTAAGCACCCACATTGCCTGAGCAGGTCGAGGTTCACCCATGTCCTAGGTTACAAAACTCTCCTCCCACCACACTCTTCCAGGCAAGGGTTTAACATTTCAGCACCAAGGCTTTTAAGCCTAACAGGTCTGAAACCTGCCCCTTGGGTCCGTGAGGTTCTTTGTCTGAAAAATACACAACCCCAATACCCTCAGTCATCCTGGTCACAAACCCAAATGATGCAGAAACTGGCCCCTCATAGGACCTCCAACCCTCATCCACAGCACTTACACTGTGGTATATAACTGCCAATACCCTTGAGAGTTAATTGACTTTCTTAAGAAAAGAACAGTCAAAAAAATAAACATTGGGTACTCTTCAGACAGAAAAGCATCCCTGGGTACTTGTCCTGGCTCCCAGCTCGGACACCAAAGCCCACCTGTGTGACCTCATCGATCAAGTTAAATTCCTCATCACCACACTTGACAGTGCCAATAGGGTTGAGGTCTCCCATCAGTTAAACATCAAGCCCAGTCCCATCCACACAGGAACCATACCGGGGACATAAATCCCCCTGTCTTCTGAAATGACAGATTCCATGTCTCCGGTCACGGGAACTGTCAAACCTCTCTGGGTCATCGGAAAGAACAGATTTCCCACAGGAGATCCAATTGGCCTTTACTCTTGGCAGCTCCACCCACAAGGAAGATTTTCAGACATTTCTCCACAAAGAGCACACTGATAAACTGACAGTGTTTGCCCTAGTGATTGCCATTTATTTTTTGTTAACTGGGGATGCCCCAACTTCCTTTCACACCTTGTCCACTGCATTTTGCCTTCAACTGCAGTGCAGTTTAACTAGACACTGCAGTGCAGGCAGAAAAATGTCTGTGGATAAAAAAGTGGAACACTGTCCATTTATCCACATGAACTACACTGTAAATTCAGATGTCCCTGTTCTCCACAATGGCAACAGGGTACATGTCCCCTACCAAATGGTCTTTGGGATTCTAAATATGTAGGCAACTAGTATCTCCCTAAGAAGAGACTATCAGCACTTTCTTCTCTACAACTCCACTCACTGGAACCTCGCTTTTTCATGTTCCCTACAGTAGGAACTCTGAAACCCCTATTGCCCTTAGAAAAACTGATTTCTCCCAAGGGATCCTGTCCAGGAAACTAAATCCCCTACCCACTGTCGACCCAAGGTCCATACCTCAACCACAGGATTCTCAACCCTGATAAGTTTACTTAGAATGTCCTTAGGCCTTAGGTTGGCTTTGTCTGACAACTCCCACTAAGTGCTACACCTTGGCCTCAAAGCAGTGAAGCTGGAGAACCAATAGGGATTCTAAGGATCTGTAAGTGACATTTGACAAGTCATCCTGCAGGCACACACTGTTGCCTTCCACCTCACGCAGCAAAAGGCCTGCCCCCACTAGGGGGGCCTTTGATTGGCAAGCCAGGACTCCTGACATTTCCTCAGAGCATTCTGTCGCAAGGCTTCTTCACTCAAGGGTACCACATAAGAGTCTGCTAAGGCAGAGTCCTCTGTTGCCTGTCCTTGTGATAGCTCAGAGTATCACTCTCTAGCAGGAATGTTTAGCACCAATCCAGACTCATGCTCAGGTAATACAGGCACAGCTATCACCCCACACACCTTTGATGTTCATTGTGTGCAGTCAACTTGGTATATGGGGTCCCTGCAGCCACCCCATGTTTCTTCTGGCCACTCTGACAGGTAACTTATGTTATTCAGTTTGTTCCCTCTCAAGTTTTACCCACAGACCCCCTGTTGCCATCTAATTGAATTGTGCCATGCAATGCTGAGTCCTTACTACTACTGAACAAGTCCCAAGGCCCTAATATTCCTTTAACTATACCAAAGTCCACCCTCCTCCCTTGGAAAGGTTACTTGACAACCTTAGCAACCCTTTTACTCCCATGAAACAAGCATTAGAAAAACATACGCAAGATCTCAGCTGATGCATGTGCTTGGCACCCATCTTGGGGGCACAGTTATAAATACTGCTCTCCCAAGAACAAGGTTGTGCCTAACTTCATTGTTCCTGGAAAACAAACATCTCGAGTTCTCAGCTGAAGAAGGCTGGAGAAACAAAAATAAATCAACTGTGGGAATGTTCGAGCATGGTTCTTTGTGGCGGGAATGTAAAAGCAGAAAAAGGAAGCGTATCAAGGTATTCACAGACATTGCGCACAAGTAGTACTGCTGCATTGTGTTAAACACATAGCGCTTGAGCTCTTTATGGTGAATATTTTTTGAAGACCTAGAAAGAACATTTGTTTGAGAAAGAAACAATCCTGGAGAAATTATATTTTTGTGGCTTCATTTAACAATTTAAAGGTATTGAATAAGCATCTAAGAACAAACCTTAAGTCGGAGAGAGAGGAGTCTTCTTAGTCAAGGACTTTTAAGAGTGTGTAAATAACTATTTGGGGGCTGGACAAGGCAAGATACATTAATCAAGGAGATAATTCTTATCCTTGTATTTGAGAGCTGTTTAACACAAAATTTGAATAATTTCAGGTTTGTTATCTAGTGCAAATTGGTGTGATAACCGATTGTGTGCAAACCAGAAAACAAATGATCTCTTCCCATTAGAAGGCAGACACTTTATTCTCAGAGCAAGTCCCAAGTCAGCACTATTTAGGTTAAGGTGCTTCCCAGAGCATATCCAGCACAGGGGACTGGAGATGAATTCAGAGATCACAGGTCACCTTTACCTCTCTCTCATCCCAACCCCCCTTCACTTCAGAAACAACTACCAGCCACAGTTTTATAAGGCAGTGACTGACAGTCATTATTGGGAGGAGTGGAGGGTATAGCATCACCAAAGTGATACGCTCTTGCACACATTAGATCATTCTGGACCACCTATTCATGGTCATTTTAGAAGTTACTTTGTAAAAGACTATCCTAAATTGCCATAAGAGTCCTCACCTACTTCTCCTTTACAATCAATCTTTATGGTTCCAGTCCCAAAATTAAAACCAGAATCATTCGAGGACACGGAAGCTCTAGCTAATTAAGTGACCCATTGGCTCAGGGTGGAGCGGAACTTTCTTTCCGTGGTTAATTTGGACATTGTGCATGTAAAACGAAGCTCACCTCTCCTATCTTTATATGCTTATATACAAATTGTTTTAAGTTCAAGGTATTTAGTGGAAAATCTTTTAAACTTTGAATTGCTTACATTTCATCTAATGGGTGCTAAGTCTTTTGGAATAAGGTTGCAGGCATTTCCTCCACCCATTGTGACACCAAGAGCTCCTTTTAGGAAAGTCTCCAGCTCTTCTCCCTGTGAAATTATAAACCCCTTGCCTATTGCCTCATCGAATTTGGAGGATATTGATTGACTAATGTGCAATTCTCATCCAAATACTTGTCTGCTTACTAAGTGCACATTCTGTGAATTATCTGTTTCAAACCCCAAGGTAACAGAAACTGGCACTTTTGTTGTAAATAAGGACTAGTTTATTTTGGTTGTTATTAATATGAGTAATCCTCTTACACATAGTTGCATTACAGATGATGTTTTGGTGTGAAATGATGGGTCAAGTTCAGGTTTTGTTAATATGAACAATCCTTCTAGAATTAGTTGTACTATTGGAAGCGAACCAATGCAGTCACTTATGGCCAACATAGGTGACATTCAAGAAGTAGACAGATGCAAGTATGCCTTGCAATGCTAGGATAGATAGGAATGTGAATGCATGCTCAGATGAGATTCCAGGTTCATTCCTTGGACACAGGTCCAGCAGAAATATATTGTTCCCTACCCAGTATCAGATTAAGATCATGGAATGTAGCTGGACTAGGTACAAAGTTAATTGACCCAGATTGGGTAGCATACATAGAAGAACACAATATTTGTATGTTTCAAGAAACATGGACTACAGAAAAGTGTTTATTGATGGGTTCACCACCATTAGCGTAGAGGCAAAACCAGCAAAGCAATTTGGGAAAGCAATTGGGGAACTTATGATTTTAATTAGGAACGGATGTATTAGTTATTTTACATATTGGACATAGATTGCCCTGATCTAATGCGAATCACTATAACTTTTGTTAAATGATTTTGTTTGGCCCTTTTAAATATCTATGTTAGAACCAAAAGGGCATCTGATAAATCATCCACATTATTCCTTTTGGAAGAGGTTTTGGACACAATACAGATAAATACAAAAATTATAGTTGCAGGGGATTTTAACACCTCTTATGAACCTTCAGTTTGTCTAAGTAAGATTACAGGTGAGGAATATGACATCTGGGGTATCCTGTTACTATCAGGGCAACTAAGGAGAATTATCTCCAGTCTTGCTCTAAAGTTAGCTTCTCTAGCAGTCAGTAAGGGACTCGGAGCATGTAATGTGGGCACTGTCTCCTATCCTAATAGAGCACCAACTTTTAAGAGAGGAGAGTGTGCTAGCATTATAGATTATGTCCTTGTTGATGTGAGATTATGGTCACTTCTGAGTGATATGAAAGTGGCAACATGATCCAATAGTGACCACAACTCTCTAGAAGTAACATTGATGGGAGAATACATGAGGGAAAAAATGTATATTTATACAACCATTGTACCAGCACCTCTTGTAACCAATAATCGCCGTTATGTTACCTGGCCAAATGTAATGTCTAATCCAAAATTGTATTCACAGATCTATAGTTTTTTTGTTAAACACCTGGCGAAGTACGTGGGAATAAATGAAATGGAAATTCCTATTTTAAATTTACACAATTGGCTGTTTGAAGATTTGCAAAAGGTTTTTATAAGGATGTTTTTCATGCGAGGCTCAACTCTGCTGAGGAGACAAATTGGTTTGATCAAACATCCAAATCAGCTAAGATTGCATTAAGAATGACTATCATAGATGGTGATCGGACCAAAATTAGTGAAGCAAGATGCACTTAACTTATAAGGCACTTTTGACCAAGGCAAAAAATAATTGGGATGAAAAACTCTGACAAGATCTGTTATCCGCTAGTAAAATAAATGATACTAGGTTATTTTGGCATCTTGTGGTTCAAATCAAGTCTGATAAAGTTAAGTCACATCATTATATTATCTTGCCTGACAATTGGTTCATACATTTTTCTACCCGCTCCAGGAGACTGTAACATCCTGCGGAGTAATAGCTACCCAGACGTCTTTATGAAATCAGATATTACAACTTCTACAGAAGTTATTGCCCCTGTCGTCTTTAGCCTCGATGATACAAATAGAACTATTGATTCTTTAAAACCTGCTAAGGCCCCAGGTCTGGATAAAATTCCTGGAGATTTATATAAAACAGAGCCCCTGATCTGGACAACCTATTTAAACTTACTATCAAATGCATTAGCGGCAGCACTGTGCACATTGTGGCTGTTGTTTCTTGTTTTGCAAAATCTCACTAAAAACAAGTCTTTAAAAAAAAAAGCATTAGCGGCTAGGGGCAAAGTGTCCTATCCTCGGCTCGGGGCAGAAATTATAACTGTATACAAAAAGGGCGATGCAATTGATCCCTCAAATTATAGGCCGGTCAGCCTGATTGATAACGCTCAAAATAATTTTGCAAAACAAATCTTACAGAAACTCTATGATTGGGCTGATACAAATAAAATGTTGTCCCCTATTTAGGCAGGTTTTAGAGCAAAGGTTAGCACAACTGATCAGATATTTAGGTTTACAATTTTATACTGGAAATACTTTTTAATGCAAAATCAAAAGCTTTATGTGGCTTTTATTGACTTAAGAGATGCGTTCAATCCTATCCCATGTCCAAACTTATTGCGAGTTTTGACAAATATGGGATTTCCAGGCAATCTTGTCCGACTAATTAACAAATTACATGAGAAAAATGATGCTCAAGTTAGCTGGGTTTTTAATGGAGAAGTAAATGACCGTATTCCCATTGAGCAAGGTGTACACCAAGGCTGTGTTCTAGCAAGTACGCTGTTCTCCTAATATATTAACAATGTTGTCTAGGCCATGGAGCAATGTCAAAATGACTCCCCAGTTCTGAACAATAGGAAGATACTAATTCTTCTCTTTGCCGGTGATTCCCTCCTTATTTCAAAGACACCTATGGGGCTCCAAATTTTATTTGATACATTTCTGTTCTTTTGCAATTCTAGGGACTTGGAGATAAATTTGGATAAAACCAAATGTATGCTGCTTGCAAATGGCAAGAGGAAAGAATTCTATTATTCATGTAGGTAGTAGGACTCTAGAAGGAGAACCCAATTTTGACTATCTAGGTGTTAGACCTATGGGCAATTATAGGTGGACAAGCCAATTGAATAAGAGGAGCTTAGTAATAGGCACCGATCAAATGCTATTATCAGATTTTATAACCACACAACATTGCGTATTGTTTCACCTGCCCAGGAAATCTATTGTGCTAAAGCTCAAAGTAAGGCACTTTATGGCGCAGAGATCTGGGATTGTGTTGACACTTAATAACAATAGTGGAAAACAACTTTATTAGGAAGTTGCTTTCTGTTCCATCTATCTCACCTCTTACACCTTTATATATTTCGATATGAGGTTGAAAAGAACTGCTGACTTGGCTGTCTTAAAAAAGTTTTGTGTATTGGGTCCATCTTTGGTGTACATCTGAATTAGGAGTATATAAAGACTCACTTATAGCCTTTTTAAAATTTCCAAGAGCCAGGTCTCTGTCTTGGGTTGAACATGTATCAGCTTGGTTGGGGAAATTGGAATTACAGAGCTAGTGGGATGAACCAACTGTAATTTGTAAAGATGACTTAAAGATTGTGAAAGCTCTTTATTGAGCTTATATAATGAGGGATATATAACAAAAAGATCAAATGGCCCGTTAATCAACTTGTTTTTAGATTTTACAGATTCAAGCAATTCCTAGATTTAATTTCCTCACCTTTATCTAGCAGGTTGTGCATACAAATCCCACATGGGACCCTCCCTTTTCGATCTTTTACTTAAAAATGGCACATAAATCAAGACTCTATTAGTTGCCAAGCATGTGGTTTGAATGACGAAAATCAGTTACACATAATGTTTTTCTGCCATGAGTACTATAATCGTTTGAAATGGATTATGCCAATCTGCCGTGATATGGGAACTTACAGACACCTGGTAGCTTTTAGAATTTTAAAAAGTGACACTACTCCAAAAATAGTATTTGTAGTCAGCAGGTTCCTACAGGCAATCTGGTTGAAAAGGAACACAATTCTACAGGCCGCCATTTAAAGATGTGCTAACTGTATAAGTACTCCAGAATAGTTTTTTTACTTCTTTTTGTAGAAATTCTCTTTTTAAGTCATCTAAGATCTCTTTTATATTTCTTATTTACAGTCAGAGTGTTTTACTGGGATATAGTTAATTCAAACGTTTTGGCTCTTTTGCACATGACTGTTGGTCGCATTATGCATGGTCACTTTTTGGAAGTATGGCACCAATTTTGTTTTATACTGCCCAACCTGACAATGTTATTTTATGAATTGGTATGATGCTGTGGATGTATTTTATTTTAGAGGGTTGATGATGAATTTGTATTTGATTCTATAATAGAATAGAGTAGGATTATTTATATTTTATTTATTCTCTTTTAAGCATGATGAAGTATATTTGGACTGATATTGTATCTTTTAAAGCCCATGTTCTAGTGTTACTGTATATTTGTTTGTGTACACTTTGATAGCTATTGATTACCAAATACATTATATCACTACTACAGCATCACCCAATTGGAATCACCTGGATTTCAGGTGAGTTGCTTTCTCGACATGAGTGTCCTCTCCTGGTGAAGTAGGCTTGATCTGACTGCTTAATGATGCCGCTGTGAGCTTACCCTACTCCTACACTCTCCCCTCTCCAGGGCCTCCAACCCTTGCCCATAGTGTCTGATCCCACATAACCTACCTGAGAGGACACCAGGCTGAGCATCTCTGCCAACACTACATCAGGATCTGTGTATAGTCTCTAGGAAAACATACTTCACTTTACTCGATCTACTACTAGCTGATCCTGGGAATCAAGGGAGTCCACCACCACCTCTTAGATCCCTTCAGGGTCAGTCATTAGCACCCTAAGGAACCTTTGGCACTCACTACCCATCCTCCATTCCCTCTGGGGTTAACACTACACCTACTTCCACTGGAACCAGCACTACCATTAGCCACCCTTGTACACCAAGTCTCCCCAAATGGATAACTTATGGGGACTTTAGGAATCATTACTTTTTCTCACACCCCTCTACATGACAAATTTCCCCAGGTACCCCCAACCTAGAGGTAGGAACCCCAAGGGTGGCACTACTTCCTGAAAGCCCCCCACACCATCTTGCCAGTGGTCTTTAGCCTGTTTCAAATGGCTGTAAAATCCCTGTAAAAAAGAAATGCTAAATTTGTATTACTTCATGTGATATCTGTCTTGCCTATGTCAAGCACAAGAATCTTCTGGAGCCCCAATCATGGCCTACAATAAAATAAACAAGGGCTGCCCCTTCACCTCAAGCTATGGTGGTGGTACTTGTCTCCATACCTAAATCTATTGGGAAGCACCCCTTCATACAGACCCAGTGTGGGTAGGTTTCGGGCTCAGAGGACACTATGGCCTGAAACATTCTAATGGAAACACTCAGTGAAAGCCTACCCCACTATCAAATCATTTAAAAATGCATACAGGTCATATAATAAGGGTGGGTGGAGTTCGCAGAGTCCTACTATGTGGAATTCCGCAGAGTGGAAAAAAACCTCAGTTTTGCTATACGGAGTTCCGCTTGTGGGCAGAGTTTGCTGGCGCACCCGTTTGCGTTTCGTTGGGAACGCGGTGTCCATCCCCCTGGTACAAAATCGCATGTGAATTGCACTACGCTTTTCTCCAGTGTGTTTTTGTGTTCTAAGTAGTGCACGAACAGCACAATGCGGTCCGTCTTTAATCTTTGTAATCTTCCTCATTTATTTATTTATTTATTTATTTATTTATTTATGGGTTTATATAGTGCTGGAATCGACTCCTACTGGAGTATCTCTGCGCTTTTGGGCCAGATTATCCATCATTCATTACAGAGAAAGAGAAGGCTGAAACTAGATCTCATTTTTAAACAGCAAAGTTTTAAGTTGTTTCCTAAATCTCAGATGTTCAGGACAAAGTCGAAGGGTTAGCGGGAGACTATTCCACAATGTTGGTCCCACCACTGATAAGGCTTTGCCACCATGTCTAGCCTTCTTGGCGCGTGGCACTGCCAGTAGATGACCATTACTGGATCTGAGCGTCCTGGAAGGAATGTAAGGGATACATTTATTTTTCAGGTAGGCGGGACCTTGCCCATTTATGCTTTTATAAATCAAACAGCATATTTTAAATTTTGTCCTTTGACGGATTGAAAGCCAGTGCAGTTTTTCTAAAAGTGGCTTTGATGCTGTTCTTGGCGGGGCATTAAGGGCCAGGCGAACCGCCGTGTTTTGTATTACCTGGAATCTGGCCAACACTCCCTCATTGGCTGAAAGAAGCAGGCCATTGCAATAGTCGATCCGACACAGAACAAGGGCCTGCACTAAGGTTTTTCTAAAAGAGTCCGGCAACAAAGGAAAAACCTTGCGTAGTAGGCTAATGGTATGAAAACATACGCCTGCAACATAGTGAGTATGCTGTTTTAACGACAGATCCTGATCAAGGCGGATCCCCAGGTTTTTAACGACCTGTTTAGGTTCTGGGACAGTGCCAAGATCAGAAGGCCACCAATCAGGTGTCCACATTATTTTGGCTTCCCGAACAGCATAATCTCAGTTTTACTGACGTTGAACTGTAGGTAGTTAGTGGACATCCATTGTCCTACAGCCTTCATGCCTGCAGAGAAGGAGTTCTTTATTTCCGTAGTGAGGGTTTTGAAAGGAAAGAGGAGCTGCGTGTCGTCAGCATATGACACGGGAATGAAACCAAATTTACGCATCACTCTTGCCAGGGGTGCCACATAGATGTTAAAGAGTGTTGGGCTCAGACAGGAGCCCTGTGGCACCCCTTTCGTAATTTCTACCTCCCTTGAACGGTATGTGCCCATGGTGACAGTCTGGGTACGATCAGAAAGAAAACTCCTCAGCCAGGCAAGGGCTTTGTTCTTAACTCCTACGTTCGACAACCGGTTAATAAGAATGTTATGTGACACGGTGTTGAACGCTGCTGACAAATCAAGTAATACTAAGATCACAGAATAGCCTTTGTCTTGGAACATGTGTAAGTCGTCCACTACAGACAGAAGGGTGGACTCAGTGCTGTGTTTCGGCCTAAACCCAGATTGAGAATAGTCCAGGCCGCCCGCAATTTCAATGTAGCTGGATAAAAGTCTATTGACATATTTTTCTGTCAATTTCCCCAGAAATGGTAGCAGAGAGATAGGCCTAAGGTTGGCTAGTTCAGTCCATGGAATAGCGGCATTTTTCCTAATGGGCCTTACCAGCGCACGCTTCCATTCTCTGGGGACGGAACCCGTGTTAAGAGACAGATTAACAAGTTTTCTATCCCTAATTTTCATTTTTTATAATAGTATCTGTCTTTGTGTTTGTGTATTTTATGTTTTTGTGTAAATTGTTTCGTGTTTTTGTGATTTTTTTCACTTTACTTCCCCTTCTTTCCTTCTTTCTTTCTTCTTTACTTTCCCTTCTTAATATTTTCTTACCCAGTGCCATGACGGATGGCGACTTCCTTGCGGGCAGTGCCGCCGCCCAGGTGTACAGTCCTGGGTGATCTTTGGAGAGGAGAAGGTGGCAGCACTAGTTTATTTTGTGCAGTGTCACCTCCCCTCTATTCTGGCAGCAGGCGACAGGCCCGGTAGCAACTACCCCCGTGGGAGCATCAGCGATGCTGGGGGATAGTGAGCCAGTAAGTGTGGTGCACCAGCCAGGTTCGTCACACTGCCCAGCAGCAGAAGCACCGTTGGTCATACATTCTGGACCGGGAACAGGACCTGCTCAATATGCTAGGCTTCAGTGTTTGGGGGCTTGTGAGTATTAGGGGGGGAATACAAAGCGTAAGGATGGGAGGGATCAAATTGGGAGAGATAGGGATACATTATACGGGAGGAGCACACAGTCTAAATTCCAAGCTACATGTGGGATAGAAATTAAGGCAGGTAGATATAATATACAAAAAAGCTACATTATACAGGAGGAGCACGCCGTCTGAGGTCCAATCTACTAAATGTGGGATAAAAATTAAAGCAGGTAGGTATAATATACAAGAAGGCACGCAGTCTCAGCTCTTGGGGGGATGCCCAGGAGTGCAGAAAAATGTATCATCCTTGGAGGCCATGCATAATGCCGCGGTGGAGGGTGGAACATGTCGATGAGGTGTTTGTAAAGTATTCATTAGATGAGGTATTTTCACATTAAGAAAGTTTTTGTTTCAAAACCGTCAGTAGCCATAGCACTTGACGCAGAGAAGGCCTTCGATAAGGTATCCTGGGCCTTCTTAGAAAAATGCATGTACTCCTATAACCTAGGGGAGGCCTATATCAGGATGGCAATGACCCTCTACCAAATTCCCTCAGCCCGTATTACGGTAAACGGATCACTCTCGGACCCATTTAGGCTCCAACAAGGAACCAGACAGGGATGCCCGTTCTCGCCATTACTCTTCCTTCTTGCTCTCGAACCCCTCATTCAGGACATAAAACTTAATGACAACATAAAAGGGGTCGACATCAACGGACCGTAGTAAAACTTGCCGCCTACGTGGATGACATTCTAATAATGACAGAACAGCCAAAGTTCTCAATAAAGGCGTTAATGTCCACAATAGCGGAATACTCCAAACATTCAGGATACAAGCTGAATAATGAAAAATCAGAATGCAAACCTCTAAACATCTATTGCTCCAGAAACATGCTAGGTGAATCAGGCCTGTCCCTGCAGACAGGCCACATCAAATACTTAGGACTATTTTTTGGCAATGACCTGATAAACACCCTACGCCACAATGAGAAACTCCTACTGGACAAAGTTAAGAAACAATTAGATACCTGATCACCAAAATTCATGACATGGTGGGGACGAATCGAAACCTTAAAAATGATGATCACGCCTTTGATAAACTATCTGTCAGGCATGCTCCCAATGCTCCTAACAGACGACTTCCACCAGAAAATAGATCAAATGTTCACCAAATTCCTGTGGCGCGATAAGAAGGCTAGGATTAGTATAAGTAAATTGAGGCTCCCGAAACAACAAGGGGGGGTGAACCCAGCTGATTGTAATCTCTTCCAACTAGCCTTCCTAGCTAAACAAGGAACACAATCGGTAGCACAGTCAACAGATTATACACCGGTCTGTCTACAGGTGGAAAAAGCCATTCTGAACAACCTGAACCCACTAGCCCTTCTAACAAGAAACACATACCTACACACGTCTAAACCGATCTTTAGAAACACTAAAATAGCGATCCTAAAGCTCGACAAGAAAATGGAGATCAGCATTAAAGGATCTAAATCAGAATCGCTATGGGCAAATAGCAACATCAAATACAAGGGGAAAAGTCTCAAATACGACATATGGATTGCAAAAGGCATATCGCACCCACACCAACTGGAAAAAGAGACAGCCCCTATAACATTCACCGACCTGAAAAACCCACCAATTGAAAGACTTAGACCTGTATAGATTCCTAAAGTTAAAAGCAGCCTTATCAAAGTCTAAACTAGTCAGCGCCCAACCCTCGATCTTCCATTGTGTAGCAAATATTAATAAAATAGGCCATCAAGCCTCCCAAATATACAAAATACCTGCCCTAAAACTACCAAGATCAACACCAAAACAACGGAATACTGGGATAAGCATATCCACCCCGCTAAATAAACATGAGTTGAATAACCTGTGGGCCTCAGCCATCCGAAACAAGATCACCCCAGTCTTAGAGCAAACAAAACTTTGGTTACTCCACAAAACATTCTGGACCCCAGACCACGTACACACACTAGGTCTCAGAGAAAACACCCTCTGCTGGAACTGCAACATAGGGAAGGGAGACCTAGAGCATCTCATCTTACAATGCTCAACACTCAAGGTCTTCAGGGGAAGGGTTTTTGACTTCATAGATAGTGTGTTTAAATGTACACTTACTAGAGACTTTGCCTCGCTTACCATGGCTTTTATTCGAACCGACCTCCCCTCCGACGGAGAGAGGGAACTAAAGGACCTACTCCTGACAGCTGCCATCACACTGGTGCTAACGAACTGGAAGGACACCACCAAAACTACCTACAAAGGCTGGCTCAACTGGGTCATCCACCTCAGAGGAGCAGACCGCTTGGTGCCACATTACTCTCCCTGGAAAGCGCCATCAAGGGGACTGTGGGAAGTCTTGGATAAGGACCTGGACGCGTACGAGCGCCCATAAGAAACCGACCCGAAGACTCTTGTTTTGTAACGCAAAAGGACATCCCCACATCGCTAGGTGGGGAATAAAACACAACTGACATGTCGGATATTAAGAGCTTCCCCTTTTTAAGTCAGGATGGTATACCTCTCTACTAATCTGTCCTACCCTCTTCCTCCGCTTATTCCTACTTTCCTATACTTTTCCTCCTTATACTTACTTATCTATCAAAATATAGCCAGCAAAGGGTGATCCGCACAAAATGTACTGTATTATTGTGTGTTTACACCAACGGTGGTTTAACCCATATAACAGCCTTGTGTTTCTTGTATATACGTTATATAAAAAATTTAAAAAAAAGTTTTGGTTTCCTTCTTAAAGTGTGCCAAGGACGGAAGTCTTCTGATGGCGGGTGGGAGAGAGTTCCATGTTCTTGGTGCAGCCCCAGAGAAGGCCTGATTGTATGTTTTTTTTCTTCCGGAAGCATGCTGGTTGCAGCAGCAGGTCTTTGGCAGATCAGGAGTTTCTGGCTCCTCCAGATATCACAGGTTTTTGTGCGAGAAATATAGGGGAATTCGAGTACAGAGCTTTGTGAGTAATGCAGGTCAGTTTAAATTGTATTCTCGTCTCTAGGGGAAGCCAGTTCAGAGCTTTGAGGTGGGGAGAGATGTGGTAAAAATTTTTTAACCCGTTAGGAGTCTGGCGGCGGTGTTCAGGCAGGCTTTCAATGGGGCCAGAGAGATCTTGGGTAGCCCTGCAAGAGTAGAGCATCCATATTCAAGTCTGGAAATGACTAGAGCTTGGGTTGCCGTTTTAAGGTTGGCCACATCGAGGAAGGGTTTTAGGTTTCTTAGGTAGCTCAGGTGGAATCTAGCCATTTTGGCCATCAAGTTTATTTGGCCATGCATATTCAGGCTGCCGTCTATAGTGAATCACTGAGTCACACGTTCTCTCTGTGACTTTTTTCATGTAGCTTGTACAGTACCAGGTTATTTAATTGAATTCACATCTATGCATTGCTAAAAAGGGAGACTGAATTGGCTCATCAAGGGTGTTACGAAATGGGAATAAATAGAATCAAAGATCATTTACTGCAATATATTATTTCCAAATGTAGTTTTTGTTAAGGAGAACTGGAATATGAATTTAACGACAGTCAATAGACTCGAGTCGAACTGGTAGTACTATAGGTGATCTGTGTTAGACACTGCGTTTGCTTTTCATAAAATATTTTATAGAGATCATTAACTGATTTACTAATCTATTCTTAATTATCTTCTTAATTTCTTTTATCAGCACCCAAGGGCAAGAAGAGGGATTTTTCTGACGGTCCGGGAGAAGCTGATCAGGTGGTGCTGACCACCTGCGCTGCAGCCGAAGGCTCTGCTGATCCCAGTATGTCCTTTTAGGATTGTTGTCAACTTCTTAAGTTAGAATCTAGGGTTATTGGAATGTTGGTGCAGTCTAATGTGAAGATTCAGTTAGCAGGCCCAAGTAAGCTAGTATTTTATATAAAAATCATCACCATATATGTTTGATGAGAAGGCTATCCTATTCCTGCTTTGCTTGGCTCTAACACTGTTCATTTCACGAGAGAGTGGCCATGGTCATCATGGACCACCCCCAACCCACCAAATGTAGTATGTTGCAGACTTGTTCATTTATAGTTACAGTATGTCAGCAGTTTCCCATTACAGTGGAAAAAAGTATGAAGTTCCACTCCCATTGCATTTGCCAACCAACACCATTTGTCTTTCATTGACCATTATTCCATGCCTGGCTTGTCTATCTTTGTGAACCAGCCAATCAAATGCCCAGAGTGATTTTTGGAAGATACTGACGTGCTAACTGCGCTGTAGTGCTGCATTGCAATTGTTTTTGGGGTTGCATATCTGGGATCTAAATTATTTGTAATGTTTTATTCTAACCACTCAGAACATCGGTGATGCCGGCACCAGTGTCGCTGCAGAGGGCGATGAGTCAGCTGGAGGGGAAGAAGTGGCAGCCGGGACGGGCAGTAGCAAGTAAAATATTTTTGGGCAATTACTATGCTCACTAGTTATTGCCATGGCATAATTCGTGATCATCAAAAATTACTGTGAAGTGAAAACCTCTTCCGACCCAGCTTTAGCAGCCACAGCGGTAGTTGAGTTATTATAGCATTTTCTATCTGCAATGCAGCAAAATCTCACATAATGAGCTTTGATAGCTTGAGGGAGACACAAGAACAGAAGGTAACTTAAAAGAAAGGAAATGGTATATGAGTGAAACAGTGCGTGGGTGTAAAGGGATGGATGGGCAAAAGGATGGTTTGAAGAAAGGGTTGCTATTGGATGGGTGGATGATGTATTGGACATTTTGGGGAAAGACTGGATGGAAGAAAGTAAAGCTTAATCATAGCTCTGGGTGAATTAGAATGAAAGGATGAATTAATATTTGGATTGTTTGGATGAATAAGCAAGGCAGTTCTGAGGAGCATGCTGCTCACCTACTCTGCTAACTTGGTTTATTTAAGGTCATCAATATCATTCAAAGCTATGGTTCTAAGTGGGGGTTATTTATTTTTATTCTTTGTTCTACTCCCTTGACTCACTATATTTGAGCCAGATCTATCCTCCCTGTCAATCATTATTCCCCCTCCCCGCCCATGGCAATTTTGCCAACTATGACCGAAGTGCAGTATGGGTCAATCAATTTGTGACTGCAGTGTTGGCTGTGTAATGTGCACCTGCTTCAGTTAATGCGGCATTTACAATGTTTTCAATGTATTTGAAACCAAACACACAAGGTGTGTTGTCCCTTCACCTACTAAATCACCTCTTAGTACTTCACTCCTTTAGTTCTTCCTACGTTCTTCTGTCGTAGCCTACCAAATTGTAAAATCCATTCTTGGCATGTGTCACATTTAATGCAATACACATGTGAAGTGATTCAAGAACATATTTCATGATTTCCCATAACAGATTTAATTCACAGTTGTTCAGATTGTTCCCTTTCAAACTGTACAGTGGCTGAATGAGCAAAGATGATGAATCAATGATCAGTGTAGTGGCCGCTCTATTATATAGAATAAAAGCTCTATCCTACCTGTCTCATCCCTCTACCTTACCCTCTGCAGTAGGGAAAATCAAGTTTTCTTTCCTTGGTTACTGCCCAGCAAATTAATTTGTTGCAAATACGTGGTGGTGGGCGAGGCCACAGAGTAAAGTGGGAGTAAGTGTATGATTTGAAGTCAAGTTTGGTATATGGAATACACAGTATGAATGTGCCAAATAAGATCTATATAGTCCTTTTTTTACCTGTAATGCAGTCCATTAGATTCATTTTCCGCAACGTCTACTTATAGCAGATAGGATAATATATTAATATCCCCATTTCGTACATGAAGTGTGTAACTGACGTAGTATCTGATTTATTATTCATCTGTCTCTTTGGAGACAGAGTAGAAAGAGAAATGCATTTAGGGAAGAGCAGGGCAATTGGAATTAAAAATAGATCATTGTCAAATACAGCTGCAGACAGTTGCCAACTAGTAGAGGCGCTGGCTAGCAATGAGCATGGCTTCATTATTTTAGCACCACACACAACTTGTACTCCATTTAGTGCATAATGCCATACTCATCAATGAGAAGTCATTTATTTTTCAACTCATAGTGTTGGACTCAGTTTACAGTTACTTGAAAAGCCAAAACATAAAATTGGCTTTGTGACACTCCTAATCATTATCACATCAAATAAATTCCAATGGCCCTAGGGGACAAGCAATGTACTACTATTGTGCCACCCAGTAATTTAAAATAATTGTTTGCACAGAGTCCTAACTACAATTTGTATTTTTTGTTTTCTGTATATAGCTTCTCCCGCTGGTCCAGCTCACAACTCAACAGCAAGAGATAGCGGACCATTTGTAGATGCAGAGGCTGAAGTGTATCCAGCTGGAATACTGGCGGCTGATGGCCCTCGAAGAGGAGGAGGAGGAAATGAATGCACAACAGCCGAGCCCAGTGCAGCCGGTCCCCCTCACCCTGCCAGTCATCCCATCCCCAGCACTACCCCCAGCCAACTACTGTCACCCCACCATACTAAGAACAGGCATGGCTGTGCTGCATCCTGCAGCACCTGGACACCATTGAGGCCAGCTCATCATGAGGGAGCAGAGCCTGTACCAACTCCAGAGCGACATCCATAATGCCCACTCCTAGCCCTTTTTAATTTTTTTGTTTTGGTGGGAGGGATTTGTTGTTTGTTTGGGCTGGGTGGAGAGGGTGTTAAGGGATTTTGGACTGGAGAGACTTTTTCGTGGACATTTTGAGTTTTGGGGCTTGGGTCAGTTTTGTTTGCGAGAGGGGTGGGCATGTTGTTTGGGTGGAGAAAGCGGGTTTCTTGGTAAATAAATAAAGAGGCAAATTATTTTTATTAATCAAAATGTATGCCTGAAGTAGTTTCTTTTACTTTGACTTTGCACTGCGATCTTCAAGCAGTTTTACGTTGCTTGTTTATGTGCTTGTAACTTAAGTGAGAGCGTAGCACTTGGGGTCTATTACGATGGTGGGCTGACTTTGTCCGCCTGCTACTGTAACGTACACGGGACCCACCACCAGAGGTGCGGCAATCCCACTAGGCCCATTAGGATATGACTGGCACCCTTGCAGTCACATCCCACATATTTTACATTGCGGCAGGTGGTGCTGTAAGCAACACCCGCCTCAATGCAAAATATGCATGTTGTGCATTGGCATGCATAATGTGACAGGCACAGCGTGGTGCCTGCCACCTTGTGTATGCCAATGAAGGGGGGTACCATAGGTACCCTCCAAGTGCAGTACCCACCCCCCCGGGGGCCCGTAATAGACCCCCGAAGCACTTCCACCGGCCTTTCCATGGCCCACTCATCATCATCATGAATCAAGATGACCTGAGCAAGATAGACAAGGAGTGCACTGCTATTGAAGAACAGGTAAAGAAACAGAATTGCAGTATTTTGCATAGGTTTTTATTTGTTGAATAAAGTGACTGTTCTGGTCTCTGAAGAATCAGAAAAAAGGAGAACACCTTGCTATTAAATCTGGCTAAGCGTGGAAGGGCTGATCACCTACATGGAAAAGCAATAAGTGTCAATCACTCAAGCCCCAAACAATGCAAATCAATAATCATCTCAAGAAATTTCTAATATTACAGTTCAACACACCCTCCTTCACTGTCTGCCACCACATGAATCATCAATCAACTTAAAGCATCACTCATACAATCTGCCACTCACCGTTGCAATAGTGAAAGTTACCTCTTCAAATCCAAGCACCGGTAATTCAGGTCTGTTATTCAATCTTCTTTGATGCGTCAACACCTTGGAATTTGGTATTGACAGACAGTCTTTTAGATACTAAATGATTTTATGGGACAGCCCTTCTAGTGCTAATGATGCAAAAGAGAATAGGCATTAGGTAATAGGTAGGCGATGGGGGGTAGGTATTGTCCC